>NC_045764.1:77999872-79470118 GCF_008692025.1 Phocoena sinus
CTTTTGAGCCTAGCTATTTATTAAAAAATTATTTTCATTGCATATTAAGCAGAGTTTCCATGTGTAGGTACCAATCTGCTACACTCTAAAAAGCTGTGGGAGTTCATTTACTTATCTTACAGAACATTTACAGGTTTCAAGTCTCATCTGCTACCTCAGATCTTGCTGTTTTTACTTTGCTTTCCTCAGTTCCTGTTTAGCCAGCCTACAAGTAGATTCTTTTTCTCTGTCTTGCCCCTTGGCATTGATGATTCATTTTGAAGTTCTGAGTGGCTATTGTTCTGGCCTTCCCTCATATCACCTGTCTCTCAGACTGAGGAGGTAAGCCTTCCCCCGTGCACAAGCTCCTGGATACCATGCTCTGTTTATGTCCACAGTCCAGGTAGGACAACTAGACGTACTTCACTGTGCTGAAGTTCCTGAGTGCACTGCCTTTCCCCTATCCTCCAGCAGTTTCTGAAATGATGGCCCTGCAGATCTCGGCCTTCCTGGCTGGGCACGCTCCTGGCTTTGATGGAAACATACCCAGCTGGAAGCAGCTGGCATGCCCAGGCCTTCCAGCAATGGGCTTTCCAGTGCAGCATGTGGAGGCCCTTATTCTCTGTCCCTTCTTTTTGGCTAGGTGGTTCCCTCCAGCCACAGGCACTCCCTGGGCCGTTGTCTGAGTTAACATCTGAGCTTGGCCAGCACAGGCGCAGCTGTGGGTCCTGGCATTGCCACTCATGAGGAAATTCCCCAGAGAGCCCACAGGCCTGCCTTGATTTCTCTTTCAGGTGTGGTTATCTTGGAACAGAGCCTGCTTCCTAGGTGTGAGCCTATGCAGTTACCCTGGGCCCCACACTCAGAAAGGTCAGTACTTGGATTAATACTCTGCTGTTGGTATGAAATTTTAAGTAAACTTGGAATAAAATTTCAAAATTTTGATTTTGCACTAGGCTCTGCAAACTATGTAGCCTGTCCTTGGTAAAAACAGAGAACATTACTGATCTTTGGAGAAGTGGGTGGGGCTTATTGACTAACCCAGCTTCTGAGGAGTCCAGGGCAACAACCAGTAGGAGTAATGGTTTTAAAATATTTTTTTAGATGTAGTGCTATATCCTGCAAAACTTATTCTTATGGGAAGTGTCCCTCTAAATAAAGCATTTTAGGGCTTCAGGAAAGTGAGAGGGTACAGTTCTAGAATAGCTGTCTGATAGAACTTTCTGCAGTGATGTTCATGTTCTGTATCTTTGCTGTCCAGTCTAGTGGCCAGTAGCCACATGTGGCTACTGAGAACTTGAAATGTGGCTAATATGACTGAGGACCTGAATTTCTAAATTTTAATTAATTATTTTAAATTTAAAGTTAGATAGCCATATGGGACTACTGGCTATCATATTGGACAGTGTAGATCTAGAACAACAAAGTAACTTCTGACCTTTGGTGCTTTGGTTATATTTTTGCATTGATTCTATATCAAGAATTAAAGTTAGGCTTTGTCCAGAAAGGATTTTCTAAATTCAGATTTAAGGCATATCTAGAACTAGATGGGGAAACTGAAATCAGTGTTTTTCTTAAGTATGGAGAAGATATCCTTTCCACCTATGAAAGCTAGCCGTGAGGCTCATTGCTGTAGCCTACAAGGGAGTTATTAAATGTACAAATGAATTGCCTAGAGACTGCCCCTTCTAATTCTAAGAGACTATGGAAGAAATATGGAAGACAAAGAAGAGGCAAGGTTAGGGCCAGAGTTTTGGCAAGGAGTGATGGTGAGGAGGTGTGGTGGGAGGTGAGTTGATAGATGAGCTTGAGCCAGTGCTCCTGGGCCTGCATGACCTGGGTGTACGAGTGACCCAGCAAGTCCCATGTGTTCTGATGAGACACAGAGGTCTTGAGAGCACAGAGGTGTGTCAGAGGGCTCTAGTTAAAACAAAGACACAGCTGCATAGAACATTTGAGAAGGCCAGAACTACAGATTTCAGAGGTAGATAGTACTTCATCTAAAAAACCACACCAGAAAAACTGTACGTCAGTGGTCACCAGTCTAGAGAACAGAAAATCCAGCCTCTCACTATCTACCCATGAAGATCCAGATAATCCCACCTCTGCTGCCATTGGTCATCTAAACTCTTATAGACCCCAAAATATACAGACACAATCTTGAAGGAGAACAAAGAGATGGAGAGAAAATTAGAAAGTCAACATTTTCCCTAAAGAAACTAAAGAGAGTTAACATAAAGGGGTTGTCTGAACTATTGAACTGAACTAAGTTTAACTGAATGGGATAAATGTAGGGTTACTTTCCCTAGTTTTCTATGGATGAGCAGATGAGTTATGGAGAAATAAAGAGGCTGCATTTTCTTTGCACATCTAAGCGCACAGTGAATGAACTTGTGACCCCACTACAAATATGTTTGGCTTCCTGCTAAGCCAGTTTGAACAGCAGTCCTATTCATAAGCTTTAGCAGAGGTGGAATATGTGATAGGGGTTGGGGTGAGGTTGCTAACCTGTTGTATTGAGCTTAGGAGCCAGCATCATGACAGAATTGGCCACTTAATTCATACATACTCTTTCTTCAAAGGCACTAGCCACCTCACATGGGAAGGTCATTTGCGGCTTATCTGGAAGGCAGTTTTTCTCTTATTACCTGCCTGGACATGGAGGAGGTTGTAGATACTCTAGCCTACTGGTCCAAGAGCTTTGAGATCAATGGGAGAGGGCCAGTCTGACAAATTATAGTGTCATTTTGCCTGTGCAGTGCCCTACTCATCTTCTTGTGCTGAATGAATCACATCTGGGATGAAGGAGGCCAGATCTACTTGGACAAAATCCTAATGAACTTATCTGGGTCTAACATCCCATCAATCCCTTGTCCATACAGTCCTCTGTGGGCTACAACACCACCTGCAGGCCAACTCTGAAAAGTACATGTCCAGAAAAATGGAAGAATTCTTGGACTGTATTCTGTAAAGCCAAGATATCTGCATTATGCTTCAAGTGTTTATGGTCCTAGAATTAGAATCCCCATGGCTCAGCATATATATTTAGCAATTCCTGGAATTTACTACAAAATTCATTACACCTTTCTTCTTCTTGGCTGTTGTAATAACTGACATTCTCCAAAGGAGAGGAGAGATTGTTTGTTTGTTTTGTTTTAATTTTGGTGCTCAGAGGCAGATGCCACCTTCCAATAAGCCTTGTTTAATTTTTCCAACTTTTCCCTAACCTACCTGACCTAGCCCAACCCACATGAATATCTCCAACCATACAGATGGGAGACATTAGACCCCAGGAGGACTCAAATTCAGCTCTATGCCTCCACATCTTGAGTTTTCCTTCTTTGGAAAATTGGATTTTGGGAAAATTCAATTGCCTATCCTCCTTGGGAACAAAACTCATTTGTCAAAGAGGCTAGAGGGGCTAAGTTAGATTCAGAAACTCAGTTTGCACCAAGGTCACCTTTTTCAAGCACTTTGGGTTTACCATTTCACACCCTGTCCTGGAAGCCATAGAACCATGAGGGAAGACTCATCACCAGTCTTGGAAATTCCCATCATCTGGATGGGAATTCTAAGGACATCCAGTCCTAGCTAATAGATAATCAGGCATAGACAGGGCCCACACAATTGTATTTTTATTTTCTCTAAGTGTAAGAGGAATAAAATGGTTTAAGTTTATATCCTGAGCTACTGGACTGTCTTGGTCCATTCTAGCTACTCTAACAAAATACCACACACTGGTATCTTATACAACAGAAATTTATTGCTCACAGTTCTAGACCCTGAAAGTATGAGATCATGGTGCCAGCACGGTCACCTTCTAGTGAGAGCCTCTTTCTGGTTCATAGCCAGTGCCTTCTCACTGTATCCTCATGTGGTAGAAGAGGTTAGGGATCTCTCTGGACCTCTTTTATAAAGGCACTAAACCCATTCATGAGCGTTCTGTCCTCAAGACCTAAATACCTCCTAACAGGCCACACCTGCTAATACCATCACCTTTGGGGTTTAGAATTTGACACATAAGATCAAGTTCTACTTTAAAATGTTCAACTTGAAATGCTTACTAGACAACTAATGGAAATGTCAGGTAGGTAACAGGATGTTTAAGTCTGGAGCTCAGGGGAAATGCCAGTGCTGAAGAATATGTAGATCTGGGAGTTACTGACAAGGAAATAGAAATGAAAGCCATGGACTGGATAAAGTCTCCTCTAAAATGAGCGAATGTATTTAAGAACAGAAGTGGCTTAAACAAATTTAAAAATTGCGAATAAGAGGAAGAAGCCAGTCAGGGATGTAGGAGGAAGACCAAGATGGTATGTTGACCGAGAAACCAAGTGGTTGACTGAGTCAAATGCTGCTGAGAGGTCAAGTGAGAGGAGGACTGGGGATTGTTCAGAGGATTTGGAGAGATGGAGCTCATTGGTGTTCCTGAGAAGAATATCATCTGCACTAGAGTTGTAGCAAAGGAAACATGACTGGAGAAGACTGAAAAGAGACTGTGAAGTGAGGAAGTGGACACGTTGAGTATTGACAACTCATTTTAGAAAAGGTGATGCAAGGGGACCTGAGAAGCATGTGTGGGAGTTGGAGGAGGGCATAGATTTTAGGGAGGACAGATTTATTTTAAGATAGGAGATATTATAGCATGTTTATATGCTGATGGGAATGTTCTAATAGAAAGGGGAAATGTGGAAATGCTGGAGAGAGTGGATGATGGAAAGCCGTTGAATAGGTAAGAGGGGATCCAGGGCTTAAGTTGTGAAGTCTAAGAGGACCTACACTACAGGACAGTTCTTCTGTCATAAGAGGAGAAAAGACAAAAATTAGTAAATGTGTTGATGGGAAACTATCACAGCTGTCTTCTGGTTGCTCCTACTTTGTTAGTAAAAGTAGAGATGACGTCTGTTTCCACCAGTTCCCACTAGCCCAGCTTACTCAGACCCTGCTCTCAACCACAGATCGCCATCAATTTACCATGACAACTGAGTTGGAAGAATCCACTTATCACTCACAGACACAGAAAACAAACTTATGGTTACCTAAGGGGAAAGGGGGTTGGGGGGAGGGGTAAATTAGGAAACTGGGATTAACATATACACACTATTATATATAAAATAGATAACCAACAAGGACCTACTTTTTAGCATAGGAAACTATACCCCATCTTATGTAATAACTTATAAGAGAAAAGAATCTGAAAAGAACATTTTATACATATATATATACATACATATATATACATATATACATATATATACATATATATATAAACTGAATCACTGTGCTGTACACCTGATACATGATACTGTAAATCAACTATACTTCAATAAAAAATTAAAAAAAGAGAAGAACCCACTTATCTTATGAAAGATTCTGGATTCCCATCAGTGTCACAGCCAGCTCTGGTACTTTGTCCACTAGAAAGGATACCAGTTAGAGAAGCAAATACATGAAATTACTCCATTTGAACTCAGAATCCACCTGAGCATGTTAAGGCTTTTCAGCTCCCCAAACTGGACAATACAAGCTAGTGGAGTGTGAGGTGGAAGAGGAATAAACCATGGTCAAAACGTTCACCACTGACAGGCTGACGTTGCTGGCACCCTATAAAAAATCAAGAAAACAACCTTCAATGTTTTAAGTGCCTAACTTGCTTGTTTCCAGTGGTTTTCCCAGTTTGTGCTCATATTTGGATACTTTGGAATTAAGTGTTTTTTAATTCAGCCTCTCCCTAAGTTGCTTCCTCTTGAATCTCCACCTCTTTATCTCCAGTGAGCCTCAGCCATGTCCCAGGCTCCCAGCTACCGTATCTCCTCCCTGCCTGGTCCCTGCTTCTTAGGGAGGAAGGTCCTTACACAAATGTGAGAACGTGTAAAATAGATTTTAAAAGGATTAACTAATGTCACCATAAGCTGTCACTGATTAATCAAAGCAGCAGCAGCAATAGCAGAGCTTTCTGAGCAAGATTTTGCCATTTAATCTTTTTCATCCATCTTTAGCTCTGAAGGAGAAAAAAAAGAAGCCATCTAAAGGAACAACACATTCTCTCCTGTGAAAATGAGTGAAAGTACAGATGAATTAGGATTTAGAGAAGATGAGGCTAAGGAAGGTTGCTTCCCCATGGAAGACCACACACACACACACAGACACACACAGACACAGACACACACACACACACACGCTTTGGTCACTACTACACATAGCAACTTAGCAACTACATTTATTGCAGCTTACAGATGAATGAATAGCAAATTTAAATGTCTTTTTGGCCAGTAAGAATTTTGTAGCAAAATAAAGAGGCCTATTAATATAAAAAAGAAAACATGCACAATTGTGCACAGATATCTTAATTTTGTAATCAAACTTTCTTCAGCCAAACATTTGTGGAGAGGTGTTTGGGCCTTGTAGTTGAATTAAAATATCTAAGTAAACGTACTTCTAACTAAATAGGAGTCAGGATGAATATTTATTTTCCTACATGGTATGTGACTAAATAAATGAGGCTCCTTTTTTTTTTTTTAAACAACTCTTAAATTGAAAGCCAGATATCTAGTTTGTCTTGTGCAATGACTCAGAATGATTTGGGAACTTCTTGTTTGGAAGTACCTTCAGAGTTTTTTACAAGTAGGGTGACCAAACATCTCAGTTTGTCCAGGACTGATTCTTAAGTTTCTGAGTATACTCTCTGAGGCTGGGTTAGAGTCCCAGGATTCTTTGGTTGAAAGGTATCTGTTTGAGCAAGCATCTTCCTGGGTGGAAGTCTTTTTACATCTTGTTGACTAGGGATATAGTCCCTGACCCCTGAATGGGAAATTCCTGGCTCTTTTGGAGGCCTCTAGCCTAAAAACTGGGTTGAAGTCCCAGGTTTCTTTGTTTACACGTTACCATTAGTTAAGAATACAGGAACTTCACAGTAGACTGAAACCCCCTTCTCATACCACTGCTGACTGTAAGCTCCACCACTATGGCACTAACTCTGTCCATTTCCTTTCTTGTTGGAATGATTTTACTAAGGATAATTTGGAACTTCAATGACCTCCCCAAACTGGTTCCTTTAAGACTTCTCCCTTACAATTGCTTCTGTTCCTCTTTCCTTCTTTTACTACCTTCAATCTTCCCTTCAGCTACCCTGAATCCTTTGATATGACTGCCTTCCCTCCCTCCTCCATCTCTCCGTCCACTCCTGCAAGACTGCCTTCCCACTTCAGCCCCTCATTTTCATACAGTCACTTGAACTTTAGGTCCCCTGTCCCCCACTGGGGACTCTCAAGAGACTCAGGGACCCTCCAAAAGAAATTACATATCAGGGTAAAAGAATATCTCATAAGCCTCCTCCACAAATATTGGTAAAAAGCATTAGCCCTCATATTGAGCAGGTAAGCTTAACTTGTTCCATCTGTAAGAAATACAATTGGGGTAAAAATATAAAGTGGAGCAAAGACAAGAGCCAACTATTTTATATAAACCACTGAGTTTTATATTACTAAGTTTACCTGACTCATGGCTAAAATTTTAGAAGGAAAGCTCTAAGGTCTATATTTGCATCTGTCTGTATGTTTATGTATGCATGTTTGTATATGTATATTTTATATATATATATATATATGTGATATTTTTCTACTTCTAGATGGTATTACCAAAGTAATTTATGAAATCACATAAAAAGAGCTCTATTCTGATTGGCTTAGAGATAAGTGATTATATAAATTAAATATTTCTAAAATTCCCAGAAATATAGAAACTAACCCAAACGCTTTTCAAGTTTATGCAATTTGGAAAAATCTTAGATAAATAAGACTAGTTTAATATCATTGGTTTAGTAAGAACAGCTATGTCTTCTGAGTTATCAGCGTTAAGTATAACAACAGTATATATTCTGCATTTAACTCTTTTTAGGTATCTTTGCTTTTGTGATTTTTTTTGATACTTGTCTAACATGCATGTACTATGAAAGTAGTTAACAGGGAAATAGCTTGAGATGATGTCCTGCTTTGTTTAATGTTATAATGTATGTCCCTAAAAATAGTTTCCAAAATCTTTGTGGTAACTTGCAACCTTAGAGTTGTACTAAGTTAAGTAATAGATATTCATTGAATATCTATATCACTTTCTAAGTGAGGAGAAACTATTAAACCTTAAATTACTAAGCACAAGTTTATCTACTTTTGGCTTCTTAGTTTTGTATGGTACAGAGAGGCTAAATATATTTAAGTCTGTTAATAAACATCTTTCTGACATGTTGAAAAATTGTACTATCAGGAAACATATACCTATAAAAATTGAGATGGTATATTCATAAAATTTGCTAGTCTGCTGCAGAATGCTGGCATAAGACACAATTCACAATTGTTTACTTTGTATTTTTCTCTGTTTAAAAAAGGCTACTAATTGTTAAAAATTATAATCAATGTATGTAAGTGAAACTACTAGAAACAATAAGGGTCAAGGGAAACAACTTTGTATGAAAAGTATGCAAGGAAAGTAGATTGTATTTTTGATAAGGGAAAGTATTCAAGGTATGTAGGATAGGTTTTTGTTACTGGAATAAGATAGTAATTATGCCCTAAAGTGAAAGAGGAAAATATAGGACAAAAACTGAATGGATATTAAAAAGTTATAGAAGGTTTGCAGGAAAGGAATTTTGGAAAAGGAATCTTATCTCATGTGGTCAAAGTTGGTTAAGACTGGATAGATTTATTTATAGGGTTTTTTTTAAAAAAAAACAAAACAAACTTTAATATCGAAAGTACACTGATGCATAGCTAGAATTTGGTTTTCTCTCTGTTGAAATAACAAAGTTTTTTTTTTTTTTTGATTTTTGGTCGCTGTTAAGAAGAGATTGTAAAAGGTTTTTCTTTACCTTTTAAGTAATCCCCCTAGGAAACAAAGATATGGTGTCTTATCAGAATAATTAACTATGCTTTATGTTAACCTTTATCGTGTCCTTAATTATTTAAGAGAACCAAATCTTCTTACTTTTAAAAGAGCTAACTCTTTTTTTAAAAAATATAGTCCTGTTATCTCCTCTATTTACTTTTGAATTCTTTTATCATCATTTTGGTTAAATAGGTAGCTAAGTAACCATAACCTGGGATTGTATTTAGCCAAATATTCAAACATTTTGACATTTTGGACAATTTTGCCTTCTCAGAATCAAATCCTAAATGAAAGTTTGATTTTGAACTGACCCTGAGATTTCTCAGATGGCTTTTGGAAAATCTGAAAGGATTCTTTCTTTCACCTTGTAAAAAGAGAGATGCCAAAAAGCAATTTGTTTTATTTGATTCGTTCTGTTGCATGAAAAGCATTGTCAAATAAGAGATGCTTTAACCTTCTCTAGGCTATATTTGCATGGATAAAACGTTGTTAATGTAAGTATTTAAGATATTGCATGAAATTTGTCAATACCCTCACTGTCTATGATATGTTCTGGTATAATGTTATCAGTCATAATTCCAGTTATTATGTTTTATGCCATAGAAATACCAAATTCCCTTGTCAATTGCATCATTTTTGTAGTGAACTGTCATCAGAGCTTTAACCACTGCCATTTTAAGTTTTTGTCAGCAACAGATAGTTTTTGTTTTACTCTGATTCTTCTCTGAAAGCATTGGCAATCGGCTATAGGCCAGAGTGCTTCATCTTCAGCAAAAAGGGATTGTCTCTGAGACCCATGGAAAGGACTGGCTATGACAGGTCTCTGGGATACAGGATTTTGATGGCATTGTTTAAATAACTTTGAGACGGTACCATTCAACTAAGAAAGGATTTCCAGAACTCAAGTAAAGAATCTGATGGGTGCATAAAACTGCTAACCTAAGACCAAGCAGAATGAGAATTGATTACATGAGATTGAATATGAACTGATGGAGGATGATTATAGCCTTTGTTTGGAATATTGCTGCTGGATTTAAGGAACCTCTTTCCCTTTTCTCTTAAGTTATCACTCACAACAATTTAGAAGATAATACTTTTATAAACAGAAGTGAAACATTTATCTTTTTCCCTGCCTGATCCCTCCAGACTTCAGAAACTCTTACTGAGAATTCTCATTTTAATGGCAATATAATTATTTGCCTAAGTTCAGTAAGAGTCTGTCCTCCTTGAACAGAATTTACTTGGAAACATTGGTTATATAACAAAGGCTTTTACTGGAATGTCATATTTGAGAATATTGTGCCTAGAATCATATACAAACAGATAATTTTAAGGAACTCAGGCTGACTTTATGGAGCCAATGCTTACAAAGCTCTTTTGAGAAAACTGGGCTGGTAGCTAGTTTGCAGGGTTCCAAGCCTTACAGATGAATAAGGAAGGTTGCTTCCTGGCAAGCCCAGGAAGCTTAGGATATTTTGGGGACCTAGAGAAAAGAGAAATTTACCCAGATCTATAGGTTCTACAGGTAATACCTGGTGGCAAGTTCTTGGCTTGGCTTCCTACCCTTGAAAGGCTTTTAAAAATCTATTTTGAGATTACTTTTGAAGAGTTCCAGCAAAGCAAACTTTAAAAGGTCTTTGTGGTCGATTACTGTTGTTACTGCACTTATGTAAATAATAGACCAAATCTAATGAGACCAGACTTAAGAATAATGAAAAAAAGCATGGGTGTAAAGAGAAATTTTATGTCAGTGGAAAACTATAGCATACCCTTGTGGGTTCTGACTCTAGTCCTGTTCATTATCTTTCAGGTTTTGTTATCTACTTGTAAATTGGACTGAATCCTGCCATCTTGCACATTTTGTCAGTCCTTACCAAATTCTAGATTCTTATAGTTTCCTCCAGTATCTGGCTACAACTCTTCAAATTAACGTTTCCAACCGTTCTCCCACTTTCCCAACTTGGTGTCACTGAGAACCAAAAATCTGTTTGCCCAGTTCCTTGCTGGAACTCTAGGTTGTCTCGCAAGCTGAAATTGGATGACAGGCAACCTTCATGCCTGGAGCTGCTGCTGTGTAGGCCACTCAGGAAGTCTACTGAAAGTTCCACATCTTCCATGCTCTGCTCTGGGAAATAACCATGACTGTGACACTGATTTCTGTGCCATCACCAAAGATATTCAAACTGGAAACCAGGAAGTTTGTCAGATTGCCACTATTGTTCTCACTATACCGTCTAAAGGCGCTTCAAGCCCAACATTTAGAAATCTTCTCAACTGGCTTCCCTCTGGACTCAGAAACTGGTTTTATAGTTTGTTCCAACCTTTAAATCTTTGCTTTTCTTTTTATTTTCATAGAAATTCCCCTTATTAAATGCCTGATGATTTACACTATCCAGCAAATATACTCTACTACCAAGTCCCAACAGATGGTTCAGTTTGTTCTTAATGAACAAAAGGAGACCGAACGAGAAATGGACTTATATTGTTCAGAGGAAAGAAAATTGTTTCTTCTTTCCCTGAACAAGAAGAGGGGCTGACAAACTCTCAGGCCATCATCACAGCCTTGTCTTGTCTTTGCCGTGTGTAGTCCAGTTTTAACAAGAATGCTGCTGAATAAGTTTAGTCAAGGTCCCCCCCACTGTTACTATCTGATCCCTCTCAATACATGGTCAGGTCCCTCACCCCTCACATTTGATGTGTGAGTCCTTCACCTGCCTTTTGCAGGAAACCCGTGAAAAAGTCATCCCTTTATTCTTGATGTCTCCTCTTAGTAATTTTCAATCCACTGACCCCCCTCACTTTGCTCGTTGACTGTAAATCGCCACTTGTCCTGTTGTATTGGGAGTTGAGCCCTGTCTCTCTCTCCTGTTGCAATAGTCAGCTCCTAGTACAATAGTCTTGAATAAAGTCTTCTTTACTGTTTTAACATGTGTCAAAATAATTTTTTTCTTTAACAGACACATCAGGCAAAAGGGGTTTCTTAAATCAGTAAATAAGCCACGAGAAACATTAGAATCAGCATCTCCTCTTTACAGGTCATTTTGTCCTCTCTCCCACCCAATTTTGGAATCCCTCAAACCGCAACTTGTAGCTCAGCATATTATCCCTTCCCCTTACTTTTGGCTGCTTCGCACATTTCATGGTAATCACTAATTCATCACATGGAACTGAATAAGAATCATTTAACATGATTATCTTCTCCATTAAAGCTGTCATCATAATTAGAGCTGCAGTGAACTGTTTGCCAGGATTATAACTTCTGCCAAGAAAAACTTGGGTGTCATTTTAGAAAAATTCTTAGGTGGGGGAGGAGATCAGGACCATCTGTGTCGGGATCCAAAGGGGAATAATGAGGAATAAAGCCCCTCTCCCCTGCTATCTACCAAACTCTGCCCAGCCCTCCAACTGGACCTTGTCAAAGACTTTAGAATGAATCAGCTTTCAAGGTAGTCTGAGGAGCACACCCTCTCAGGGAAGGAGCCTTGGAAAAGTCATGTTTAAGAAGAGAAAAAAGGGGCTTCCCCGGTGGTGCAGTGGTTAAGAATCTGCCTGCCAATGCAGGAGGCACAGGTTCGAGCCCTGGTCGGGGAAGATCCCACATGCTGCGGAGCAGTTAAGCACGAGCACCACAACTACTGAGCTTGTGCTCTAGAGCCCGCGAGCCACAACTACTGAGCCCCTGTGCCACAGCCACTGAAGCCTGCGCGCCTAGAGCCTGTGCTCCACAACAAGAGAAGCCACTGCAATGAGAAGCCCGTGCACTGCAACGAAGAGTAGCCCCTGCTTGCTTCAACTAGAGAAAGCCTGCGCAGCAACGAAGACCCAATGCAGCTAAAAATAAATAAATACATTTATTTAAAAAAAATGAAGAGAAAAAAGGCAGCAGCAATAGACCTTCATGCATAACGCTTCCTAAAAGTTGTTCCACATGGTTTTGTTTGCCACCCCATGGTTTCCAGGGCAACCACCTAAGCCAAGACGGAAGAGAAGGAGACATGAGGCTACAATGGGACCACCCACTGCAATTGTCATTTCATTCTGACGGCAAGAACCTTTATGTCGATTCAAAGTGTTTGTCAGGCCTCTTGCTGTGAATCCCTGGAATAACATTTTGCCCTGATGGAAGTGTGTCACAGGCTGCTGCTCCCACATCCCCCCATACTGAGGTGTTTTTAAGTGGAACCAAATATCCCAGGGGAATTTTCTCTGCACTACTAGCATTGTCACACATTTTTGGATTACACACTGTAAATTATAGATAAAATACATTATGTTAATTTCTCCTGCATATCTTCTAGTTATTTTTAGGAAAAGCGTCTTTGCAATTCAGCTTCTCAGGTAAATGTTTCAAAGGAGGAGAAAAATGAAACCAAGGCATAAGGATGCTCAAGGCTGAGACTGAAGTCACATCATAGTTTGGCACTTTGCAATGAGCAGGTGTCCAGCATGGATTTTAGTTGCAGATGGTGGAAGAAGTTCTTTACCAGGCATCATTAGACTTGGGTGTGCCTTCTGGCTCTGCAACTTTTTGGATATGTGACTTTGAAGGAATTTATTTCATTTCTGTAAGTCTTCGTTTCATCACCTATGAAACGAGAAATGTTCAGCGAGACCTCTCAGGTGCTTCTACTTCTCACACTCTTTGCTAAACTGGGGGAAATGCCCTCAAATCTCATAAAGCATATTATATTGAGTGTCTTTAAAAAGAATGAATGAGGTCAACCTGTGAACATTAAAATATTCAGCAGCACCGAAACCCTTCAAACTTTATGATCTCTTACTGCACTGGGGTTGTTGATTTTTCACTTGCTGTGCTGGATATCTCCCATTTGCTCCTCAGATCAACTGTCCATTGTTCTCCACCCTGGGAGGTTGTCCTGCAAAGATTACAACACAGGGTCTTGTCCTCTGACTTCTAGGTGGGTTCAGCCACTGGGCAGGCGATTGAAAGGAGGGCAGAGTGTGAGGTTTTGCCCCCTCCGTTCTCCCTGCCTGTGAGAGGTTGCCGTGAACTAGCTGCATCCCTCACCAAAGGCATCCCTCCTGGAAGGCATCCTCTCTACATCACTGTCTCCAGTTTTCCATAATGGCTCTTAGTCAGTTTGGGCTGTGATAACAAAGTGCCATAGACTGGGTGGCTTATAAACAATATAAATTTTTTTTTTTTTTTTTTTGCGGTACGCGGGCCTCTCACTGTTGCGGCCTCTCCTGTTGTGGAGCACAGGCTCCGGATGCGCAGGCTCAGTGGCCATGGCTCACGGGCCCAGCCGCTCCACGGCATGTGGGATCTTCCCAGACCGGGGCACAAACCTGTGTCCCCTGCATCAGCAGGCGGACTCTCAACCACTGCGCCACCAGGGAAGCCCTAAACAATATAAATTTATTTCTCACATTTTAAGGGCTGGAAGTTAGATCAGGATGTAGGTTGATTCCATGTCTGATGAGAGCCCACTTTCTGATTATAGAGTGCCGACTTTTTGCTGTATCCTCATGTGATGGAAAAAGGGCTTAGAGAGACCTCTGTGGTCTCTTTTATTAGGGTGCCAATCCCATTCATGGGGGCTCCACCCTCATGATCTAATTACCTCCCAAAGGGCCCACCTGCTAATACCATCACTCTGGGGGTTGGAATTTCAACATATGAATTTTTGGGAGACATAAACAGTTCATAACAGGCTCCTTCTTGCTACTTCAGGTCTAGGGGTACTGCATAACCCCTCTGGTTCTCTATGCTCTGTGCATATCTTTAAAAATTGGTCTTTATTCAAGTCTCCCCAAATGATGCCGTTTGAATGAGCCATCTATTGCTTGTCTGTACCCTGACTGGTACACTCAGTTTCTTGAGATACAAATGTGGCAAGATTGGAAAGGCCATGGTACTTATTATTTCTATGTATCAATTTTCCTTGAATATATACTTTTCCCCCTTAATTGTGACTCAGAAAATATAAGAATCTCTATGCAGTGCTGCTTGGTACTATAGTCCTTGATTGCTGTACATGCTTGTATTAGACAGGAGTCAGAAGCAAATAGAAACCAGCCTAGTGGTTTAAGCAGGAAAGGATTAGATGCAGGGAATCAGATACTCACAGTTAGAAGGGATGGAGGAGTGGGCTCTAGGCTGGGCCTCCAGGGATGACTTCCCGAATACCACCCAGAGCTGACCTGTTTGTTTAGAGAACTATCTCTGCAACAGTCTGGAAGCTGGGGGATCAAGAAGCCTGTGTGCTACCTGCCAGCTTCAAGATAACACTACTTTTGCCATAATTGAAGAATCAGAAAGTTGTAACCCCAATTGTTGGCCCCAAACCATATATACCTGATTTGTACCATCAGAATGAAGGCCTTCCTTCCTTCCTAGTTGACTCAGTTCTAAATTTGCTTTTCACACGTGTGTCTAATTTGTGGAGCCTAAATCATATTCCTAGTTGCAAATGAGTCTGGGAAATGTCATTTTTAGCTTTTCAGCCTCTGTAGTATGGGCAGGCACACTAGAAGGAGATTGGGATGAATTCTGAGCAAGTCAACCTATCTGTCACAAGATTATTTCTGAAAGCATGTTTCAAGTGGCATACGAAAAAACATGAACTTTGGAGATTAAAAAAAAAAAAAAGACTAGAACTCGAATCTCTGCTCTAGGATTTACTAGCTGTGTGACCTTGGGCAGGATGCAGTTATTACTGGACCTATTTTTCATCTGTATAAAGAGCACAATAATGCCTACCTCACAGAATTGTCATTCGTTTATCCATAGAAAAGATTTTTACTGATTGTTATATTAGCACCAGAAGTTTTAGTTGGTGGTGACAAATCTAATTGATTGGTTAAGCAGAAAAGAAATGTATTAAAGGATATTTGGTAGGTCGCAGAATTGCCAGATGGGCTTGAGAGCCAGGTTCACGGCTGAACTTCCAGGACACCACCACTAGCCTGAGGACACCGCTACTGCCTCCACACCCCCACTCCTGGAATTCAGTGCTACATTTTATACTGCCAGCAGGAACTTGACTTTACTGTTGCAGGTGCTGCTGCCAACTCTGTTACCAGAAACTTAACAGTGCCACCTCCGAAGGCCAAGTGGCAGTTGTGCTCCTGTCACTGGCAAAAATGGATTCCATGTGGCATTTCTCCCTCAGATTGGTCTCTTCTCAAAGGAAGTTTTACAAGGGTGACAGATGTTGCCTGGGTCACATGCTTGTGCTCAACTTCAAGGGAGACTAGGGAAGCATGATTTCTGACTTTTAACTTGGGGAGGAAGGAAACTCTCTATCCAAAGGGAGAGTGTTCACAAAGTGCTGAGCCCCAGGCAAATGCCCACTTACTTCCTCCAAATGGCTAAGCAAAAGGGCTCTCATTCTCACTCTGCTTTTCTCTGCCCAAGCACCATTCTCCCCAAAATGGTGGCATGCTGGTTCCTGAGAGCTACATATTTACATACTATCATCCACGCAGCTCCTGTGTAAAGGCTGGGTCTCTTTCCCAATGATTCCATCAGAAATCTGTGGTTGAATTTATTGTTTTAACTTGGATTGCATGAGCTTTCCTAAATCATTCATTGAGCGAGGGAGATGGAATAAATTAACACACTAGGTTTGTGTTACATGCCAAGTGAACTGGAGAAGTACAGGTTCAGCCCTTCTAGAACTGTTTGGCTCAGGCACTGGGTAAGAAGTGTTTTATAAGGGAAAATTGGGATGCAGGGCAGGCAAAAACAATTGCTTTCCACTGTAATCTTCCTGACAGTTCAATATCCATACACGCACTCTTTCTCTAATGCATACAGTGTCATGTGTTCCCACCCACAATAGTGCAGCTCTTCCACATACACCTCAAAACTCCCTTCCTACACAGGCTCTATGCCAGTTACTGAATCCAGCTGTAGGGTTTCTCAGCAGTGTGCATTTGATGTTCAATTTCACGAGGCTGAGGTATTCCCAGATAGCTGGTAAAACATTACTTCTGGGCGTATCTGGTGAGGATCTCAAGGGTGCCTCTATTTAAAAAGGACTTCTAAGAATCTTATAGGTGCTGTCCCTCGGGAGCCTAATAGGAAGACCAAAGTTAGAGAAGGTCTTATCTCGAGACTTTTGGGTATAGATTTTGTTTAATGGAGTGGATTATAAATTGATTCATGAAAAAATCCACAAAGGTTTTAAAAGAATTATGTCAACTTGGACTGAAAGAGATAGTGATGATACAAAACTGAAAGAGCTCTTTGGATCCCCAAATTTCTGTGGGCAGAAGCAGGCTGGGAAAATTACTCAGCTGCTACTGTGGGCTATTTTCTATGGAAAATGAAGAGGTCAAGAATATGGAGAATAGAGCCAAGAGCCATGGTGAATCATTCCTGGACAGTAGGACTGATCCTCTAATCAAGGAACTGGCAACATATATCCAGCTGGATTTTAGTATTGCTATAGACCAACACCTCCTGTGTGCTTCATTTCCCCCCTTTTTGAATGGCAGTGTCCATGGCAGTTAGTTTGCAGCCTATCCTATCACTGTGTGTTGGGAATGTGCGGAAGAGCTATTTTGTCTCTTTAGTTCACAGGTCTACGATAAAAAGGAACTATTCCTAGGGTGCTGTATTGGAGGACACATATCCAAGGAGACTTAACTTTACCTACACCTAATCTAAATGACAGTATTTTCCCCTTCCCCCAGGCACCCGCATAGTGCCTGACATATAGAAAATGCTTAGAAGATATTTGGTAAATGATTGCATGAATAAAAGAATATGTTATTCATCCTACTGGAAAAATAGACATCATGATTAGGAAAAATAATTATTAACTGGCATAATGATAGATGTATAGAATTGAGAGTTCAGAAATAAGCCCATACATTCATGGACAATTGACTTTTTTTTTTTTTTTTTTTGACAATTGACTTTTGACAAGGGTGCCAAGACAAATCAACAGGGGTAATAAGAACAGTGTCTTCAAGAAATGGTTCTGAGAGGGCTTCCCTGGTGGCACAGTGGTTGAGAGTCCGCCTGCCGATGCAGGGGACACGGGTTCGTGCCCCGGTCCGGGAAGATCCCACATGCCGCGGAGCAGCTGGGCCCATGAGCCATGGCTGCTGAGCCTGTGCGTCCGGAGCCTGTGCTCCGCAACGGGAGAGGCCACAATAGTGAGAGGCTCGCATACCGCAAAAAAAAGAGAAAAGAAATGGTTCTGAGAGAACTGGATATCCATTTACAAAAGAATGAAGTTGTACCCCTATCTCATACCATATACAAACATTAACTCAAAATGAACCAAAGACCTAAATGTAAGAGTTAAAACTGTGAAACTTTTGGAAGGAAAGATAGGTATAAGTCTTTGTGACCTTAGAGCAGACAAAGGTGTCTTAGATATGACACCAAAAGCACAAGCAACCAAAGAAAAAAAGAAAAAGTGGACTTCATCAAAGTTAAATACTTTTATGCTTTGTAGGACACTATCAAGAAAGTGAAAAGACAACTCCAAGCATTGGGGAAAATATTTGCGCTCCTCCACAAACCTCTTCTACTGTCGATTCTAAATTCCCCTAATGCTTAACTATTACCTCTACTTGTTTCAGTGGCTAACCTGATGGTATGAATAAAACCCACATTCCTGAGGGATCTGAGTCACACATTTGGCTTTGATTACTAGTTCATGAAGGTGACAAAATGTAAAACATATGGGTAATATAAAAGGAGCTTTTAAGGGCTTATATTGTGAGATAAGGCAAGGGTCAGCAATCTATGGCCTATGGGCCAAACTCAGCATACCACATGTTTTTGTAAATAAAGTTTTATTGGAAACAGCCACACGCATTCATTTACGTATTTTCTATGGCTATTTTCATGCAATCACAGTAGAGTTGAGTGGTTGACAGAGAGACCCTATTGCCTGCAGAGCCTAAAATATTTACTATGTGGTCCTTTCCAGAAAAAATTTGATGAACCCTGCTCTAAGGCAATTCTTGTCAATAGGAAGTGGTATGTTAGTGAAATGCTCAGAAGAATATCTTTCCAAATGCTCCCTTTACCTTGCCTCTTGGCCTCTTCTTATTAATTCCATACTTTGAGAGACCTCTCAGCTTTCAAAGCATTCAAGATCTGCTGGGAAAATAATTGTGGCAGAGTCTGGTAGTTCTCAAGTACACATTCTCCTCTTTTTCACTAAGAGAACAGTTGAAGTTTATCTAGGCATATGGCTGCCAAAAATAAAGATCGCAGTTCTCAGCTTCCTTTGCAGCCAGGCATGGTCATATGACTAAGTTATTGTCAATGAGATGTCACTTCCAGAGACTATCCCTAAAGTAAAGGTTATCCCCCTTGGGTTGTATTTTCTACATCTTGCTGGTAGGAATGTAGATGCAATGACCATGTATCCAGCAGCCACCTTGAACCATGCCAGTGCAGTCATATCCTCGTGTTGATAAAGAAGAAAGCTAGAAGGAACCTGGTCCCTACCAGTTAGACATTTTATGTGAGAGAATAACATCTTGAATGTTAAATGCCCACTGAAACTGGGTTTTCTGTCTCATGCTACACCACCTAATTCTTACAGATACAATATTACAGACAGTAGAATTATGGCTCTCTGAGGGCAGAGAGCTTGTCTGTTTGAGTCATGGCTACATCTCCATCATTTGAAATGATGCTTGGTGCATAGCAGATACTCAATAAATATTTATTGAAAGGAACATATGAGTAAAATATTATAATGAAGGAGAATGAAGAACCAATACAAATTACTGAGAACAGCACTTCCCACATCTAGAGAATTAGTTTTAAATTGTGGTTAAATATACATAACATAAAATTTACCATCTTAGCCATTTAAAACATTATGGTAAAATACACATAACATAAAAATTTCCATCTTAACTATTTTTAAGTGTACAGTTCCTTGGTACTAACTACATTCACATTGCACAACAATCTATAAAACTTTTCTTACCTTAATAGCTAAAACTCTGTACCCATTAAATAATAACACCCCATTTTCCCCTCCCCTCAGCCCCTGGCAACAATTATTCAACTTTCTCTCTCTATGGATTTGACTATTCTGTATACCTCAGATAAGTGGAATCATACAATATTTGTCCTTTTTTGACTGGCTTATTTCATTATTAGCATAATGACGTCAAGTTTCATCCATGTTGTATCATATGTTAGAATTGCATTCATTTTTAGGGATGAATGATACTCTTTTGTGTGTATATACCACATTTTGTTTATCCTTTCTTTGTCCATGGATGCTTGGGTGGCTTCCACCTTTTGGCTGCTGTTATGTGAGTAATGCTGCTATGAACACAAATATACAGAGAACGTTTTTAAATTTTCAGATTTCTTAGATTTTCTGACTTACTGAGTCAAAATCTTAGAAGTGGGAGAAGAGGAGTGGGGAGCCGTTTGGAAGATGTATTTTAAAATGTTTTTGGGTGGTTTCAGATATAGACAGTGTAGTCCTTGGATTGACAATTGGGAGCCACTGATGCCACACAATAAGTATACTAGTCTAGAAGTACCAGAACCACCCAGAATAATAAGGTTATAAGATGTAAGTTCAGCATGTTGTTTGAGAAGGAAAGACATTTCAGGTTGAAGAAAAAATAAATTTAGAGATATAAGCATTATGACTTTACTTTTCTAGGTGTCCTTAATTATGGAATCATAGCTCATTAATAGTCCAAACTGAGTCATGGTGATATATTTTCATTCAATCATTATTGAAAATAGCAACAACAAAGTATTTTTCCATTAAGTATATAGTAAATTTTGTTATATTGTGAAACTCTCATTAGAGCAACAATGTTTTCAGCTTAACTTCCCCATGCACACCGAATTGTTTCTCTGGTGTGAAGATGGAACACTAGGAAAGAAAAATTGATACAGAAATAAGACCGCTTAAAACTGAAATTCATCTAAAATTGTCTTTTGACCATGATGAAGGACTGTACAATTTGTAGTATGACAAAATCACTCCAAATTCTTTTTTCCAATAGCTGAGAGAAAATCTGTGTGTTGAGATTTGATACAACATTGAAATGGAATTGCAAACATTTATCAGTTTCTTTGTTGCGACCTTAAACTAGCGGAGGAACTTTGCCAGAAATCCTGCTTTTTCCCAAATCATTGCATCTACTTCTAAATCAATACATTGGTCATATTCTGCCCCCTTTGGTTGAGTTACATTAAAAACAAATTTATCCTTCAACCTTTCACCCTACCAGGATATTAACTCAGCTATTTAACTTACTCTTTAGATAAAATAGTATGTGTTCTGATATATATGTTTTTAAATTATTTTCACTTTGTAAATTGCTTGGATATAACCAGTAAAATTCCTCCCACCATGGCTTTATAATAAATTTTATTAACTTATTTCATTTTGTAAGTGAACAAGTGATATTCACTGTGACTTTCTGCTTCTTTTCAAATGCAATTCTAGTTATTTGATAAAGTGTCATGTTAAATGAAACTTATTATGCTAAGTGAATGTCTTCCTCTCATTGACTTCTTTAATCATTAGTTCATTCAACAACAACAAAAATAATAAAGCACTCAATATGTGTTAGGAACTTCAGTCAGTGTGTGGAAAGAGACAGTTTCTCACATGTAGCTTATAGTTAAGTGAGAGAGACAGACTTTCATGATAGAATCTCACAAATAAATGTACAATTTCTATACTTATAAGCTATAAAACTGAATCGTTATTGTGCTTTGTGAGTGAATAACAAGGATCCAGTCTGTTTGATGACTCATGGAAGGGATTTGAGCTGAGAATTAAAGGATAAGTGGGATAAGAAGCATAATATTGGGTGTGTGGAAGGCCAAGAGGGTTTCAGGAAGAGAGAACGACATGAACAGTGGTTAAAGTTTGGCCTCTGTGGCTTGAACTCAGGGAGCAAATGCAAATGTGCTTCAAGTTGTATGAAGGACTTTTGCCTTTGTTTCATGTGCAATGATACATTAGCTTGGATGGATATTAGCTAAGAATCTTTCAGCTACATGCAATGAGAAACCCAGTCCAACCTGCCTTAAGTCAAAAAAGAAAAAAAAAAAGAGTCATTGGCTTATGTAATAGTGAAGTTCAGAGTTCAGACCCCACCCAAGCACAGTTTTACCCATAGGAGGGTGATGTCTTCATTCCCCAGCTCTTGCTCTCTGGGGTCCCTTGACTTTGCTGTCATCCTTGTGCTAGCTTAATCTTCAGTTTGGTTCCCATCATGGTCATGTGAACCAGTCAGTGTCCCTGATTGGGTCTGCTTAAATCACATGCCCACCTTGAGCCAATTCCTTTGGCTAGGGGACTGAAGTACTTTGATTAGTTTAGGTATGGGTTAAGTGCCCTTTGTTAAAACAATCTCTGTGGTGAGGGGAGAGTATGCCAGTTAGGGCATCCATAACTTGGGAGTTGGAGGTAGAGGTGATCCCAAACTACTTAGGGGAGGGGTGGGTTTCTAAAAGAAATTTAGGGGGGTATTACCTTAAGGAAGGTGGAAATTTTCTAGACAGAAATCAGATGTCCAACAGACTTTTGAAGAGTTTTAAGAAAGATAAGAATAGAGAAAGTAACATAAACGAATCTGCATTCACACACACACACACACACACACACACACACACACAAAGATGGCCTTCAGAGTGGAAATGGTTTGGAACGGATTTGAGGGGAGCAAGAAGCCACACAGGGAAGACCAATTAGTAGGTTTGATTAGTAGTCCATTATGATGATAGCTTGGACAGAGGAA
Organism: Phocoena sinus; assembly: GCF_008692025.1. Lineage (NCBI taxonomy): Eukaryota > Metazoa > Chordata > Mammalia > Artiodactyla > Phocoenidae > Phocoena > Phocoena sinus. Next base: position 78,022,460 of record NC_045764.1, read on the forward strand.
GTGGTAGCAGAGCTGGGAATAAGCAGAGAGATTCAAGAGTCATTTAGAAGATAAAATAAATACAATTTGGTGGTTAATTGGACATGGAAGAAGTGAAGGCAAATACATTATTAAAGTTAACCCCCGGGTTTCTGGCTTACACATAAATTGGATAAACGGTAGTGACATTGTACTGATAAGGGTTATTAAAAGAAGACCAGCTTTGGGAGATACAGTCTCAATTTCAGATTAATCTTAGTTCTTTTTGAGACATCTAAGTGGAACTGGCCAAAAGACATTTATATTGTTTTGATTTACTCAGATATATTTATTAAAGGCTTTGGGACAAATTATCTTTCACACTTGGCTAAATTTCCCTAAATCCCTTTTTATCAGGAAAAGAAAATAGCTTTCCACTCCATCTAACCCCTACAAAGATGTATTAATATTCCTTCATAATCTTCTCTTTATGCATTACTTAAGAGTCTTCTCTTTTCCTTCTGAAATCCCGTTCCATTGGATACACACTAACTTGTATTAAAGAATCCCGTGGTGCATAATGGCCCCTGCTGCAGGCTCCCAGACATCCAGCACACAGTGCAGTGGGAGGCACAGAATCACAGCCTTCTTTTGATGATCTGTCATTCCCTAAGGACTGAGGTGTTGGTGGAATGTTTGTGGGGGAGCAATTTAAACTTTAAAATGTATTACTGTCAGAGCTTCAGACTTAGTTATATATATATATATATAATTTATATTATATATATAATTTTACTTGGTTTCAAGTAATAAAAACCCACCTCAAAATAAGGTAAAAGGGAACTTACTGGCTCTTATAAAAGAAAAATACAAGGTGAAGCTGGTTTATAGGACTCTGGAGACTCAGAAAACCCTTGCTAGATATTCTTCTCCCTCTTTTCCTTCCCACCTGTCTCTCTCTCTCCCTCTCTCTCTCCCTCTCTCTCTCTCTCTCTCTCTCTCTCTCTCTCTCTCTTTCTCTCTCTCTCTCTCCCTCTCCCTCCCTCCCTCCCTCCCTCAATCTTTCTGTCTCTGTTGCATTTCGCTGTGTGTTTCTCTCAACCGCTTCTCCTGAAGATGGAATTTCCTTCTTATGGATTGGTGGGGATGGGTATAGGAGTAGGCATAAACAAATTCAAACTTATATGACCACAGCTTGGCTAACTCAGGAGAGGAAAAGAGTTTCTCTCTCCATAGTCCATTTATAAAATCCAGAGGTAGAAGTTTGATATGGTCTAGGTCATATACAAACCCTCCAGAATATAGAGGTTTATGATTGACTAGTTCTTGAGTATATACCTTCTTGGAGGCAGGGACAGAGCCTCATGAATTGAGGAACAGGTTGCTGACTAAAAGAAGTGTTATGTGGTGACAGGGCGTATGAGGAAGGGGAGTGTGGTGAAGGGGAGGCATTTACCAGAAGAGGGCAGAAAGGAATGATGAGCATACACAAACAATAATTGGTCCTTCCAGTTACAAGGTATGAAAACTTGTTCGAGTGTTCGCTCCATGGGGAAAAAAAAGAGGAAGAATTTTTGTTGCTTTTCGTAGCCAAGACAGAGAGTAGTTCTGAACCTAGGTACATCCATATATACCTCTTAAATACTCCTCTCATTTGTTCATTAAACAGATATTAACTGAGTGCCTACTTTATGCAAGGCTTTATTTTCGTTGCAATTCAGGAAGCAAAATAGAAATCAAAGTCGATGTCTCCCATGTTGTAGTTTAGTGTCAAGGAACAGATTCTTAATATAAACTCAGGTAAGCAGGAGTGGGAGTGCTAGTTTCATTATACTTAGGGCATATCTAAAGTTATAGAGGGAAAGAATCTCAGGGAAATCCAAGAGGAGTTGTAATAGGGCACAATCTAATCCAGATTAGAACTGGAGGGTGGTTCTAGATCCAAAGGGCAATGCCTCTGGGCAGTGGCTTTTTATATTTTCTCTCTATGCTCCACCATTTATGTGGTTCAAATAGTGTTTACACATCTCTTTCCCTCTGTCCAACTAAAAACAGTTTGTTTTCTTCAAGGTATATACTTCCAATGTAAATTCCTGAGAAAGGACATCTTTCTTAATACCTATCATTTGAGCAGTTTCTTAGGTTGGGCTCCCACAGAAGCTGACTTGGAAACAAGGATTTGAGAGCTGGTAGTTAACTTTGGAGGTGGTTCTTGGCATCACTCTTAGGGGAGCAGGGAATTCAGACAAGGAAGGAAAGGAAGCTGATAAAGGATTCACTATTGAGCAGATTACTGCTATGGGTAACTGGATTTCAGTCCCAAGGGGGAACTCTGAGAGACAGTGTAGAATATTTCTCAGAGTTATCCCAGTTGAGAGGCAAAGAAGTTGGATATCTGTCCTCCAACTCCCATCTGTCATTGGCTCAGGGCTGGTTTGGGGCATTAATGTCCATGGGCATCCAGTCTGTCCCATTTCCCTTAGGTAGAAAGTGACAGGTGTTTATAGAAGGATGCTGTCAGCATAACATGCATCCGGGAGTGTGGAGGGGATACAGGTAGGGAATCAGCAGCATCTGTTACAACCCTATTCTGGTCAAATCATAGATTGATGGACTTTGGGTCAGTGTGTAATCAGCTTTGGTTCCTATAAGGATTGTAGTTATGTAATACTGAACGGAGTTTAATAGGCTGCTTTTTCAGGAGGGCTGTGGGCATGGCAGGAACTGTCGATTAACATATCTAGTTTAAAGAGATAAAAAATATGAACATACTTACAGTGACAGATCATTTATCTGGAAGTCTAAAATTGTAGCATCCAAACAATGAAACTATTGAAAAGAATGATGGTTTAACCAGTGACGGCAAGAGTGTAACAACTATGTCACTGGAAATGCATGTGCTGTGATAATACTTAGTTATTGTAGGTTTAGGCACACACAAACTGTTTTTGAAGCTTTGCATTGCATTTATGCATACGTTTTATGTAGGCCCTAATCCATGTTATAGAGAAAAGAAAAAATCGAGAAACTGCACTAATTTCCTTCCTTCAGGATTTAGCCCAAAACTCTGTGTGGGCAGTGAGGGGCAGGGGCCTGAGGAGTGGTGTGTGGTGGGCTAGCATACACTGTTGGAGACTGAGCAGCATGAGAAGGGTATGCATGTTGCAGTGGCAGCCTGGAACAGGTGTCAGAGCGTGAATGGAATGAGGAGGGTGTTCACGTGGAGGGGAGGCAGCAACAATGGGAAAGTAGTGACGTACAGGGTTACTGGATAAGTATGTCAATATATTGAGGATAATGGTTGCCCAGACTCTCATTGTTGGAGAAGGTAAGTACAAAGGAGAAAACTAGAATGAACCCTGTGTTTTGGATTGGCAGTATCAGTGAACTCATGGATGTCAGTAGGTGGGGAGTGGGGGTAGATAGATATATAGATGGATAGATATAGTTGTAAATGTACATATACATACATATGTATATACAGGCATCCCTAGCTTTGTCCACCATGAGGGCCTGGAAACAGCAATATCCCAATAGCAATGAGGACATTAAGCATCCACATCTTGTTTTCTAAATTCCATTCTCCATTAAAAGAAACAAGGCAGAGCTGAGGCAGGGAAGGAATGAGATGACCCTGGAACATCTTGTGTCAGAAAATAAGGAAGTGCTCAAAGAATGATGATGATGTTAAAAGAACAGAAAAGCCAGCTTCCAAAGGCTCCCACTGGCCAAATCTGGCATCATTTTGTTGTCCAAATAAGTGACAATATGGATTATAAAATTGAATAAAATAAGAATTCATGAATTCATGTTGATATAAATAAATGTAGGAAGGAGAAATTTTTTTCTTATAACTAGTAAATGTAGAAGAAATGATAGAATTTTAGAAAATCACTATTTGACAAGTATCATCATCATAATTAATTCAGGAAAGAAAATCAATGAATGCTAAAACTAGTTGGTGAAATTTGATGAAAAATGGGATAAGGAACCTCTTAACAAAATACTTATTAATTAGAAAGTAAAAAAGTATGTTACAGAGGAGAAGCTTTATAGACACCACCTTAATCAAATGTATCTAAAGGCCCATTGAGGAGAGTGTCCTAAAACAAAATGAGTCACTTCAAAGCCAAATCTTTTCATCTCCAAGGATCAAAATTCCAGCCATCCCTGTTCACTGCCTTCCCCATTCTCCCTCACCATCTCCTCCTCAAATGACCATCTTGACCAAATACCCTATTAGAAATAAAAATGAGATAATTTGATTCTGAGACTTTAATAGATCTCTTTTACTTTCATGGCTGCTTCTTTTTCACAAAAATTTTAAAATATTTTGAATGGGAATTTTGATGAATTCTTTTTTTAAAATTAATTAATTTAATTTTTGATGTGTTGGGTCTTCATTGCTGTGCCCAGGCTTTCTCTAGTTGCAGTGAGAGGGGGCTACACTTTGTAGCGGTGCATGGGCTTCTCATTGTGGTGGCTTCTCTTTTTGCGGAGCATGGGCTCTAGCTGTGCAGGCTTCAGTAGTTGTGGCACGTAGGCTCAGTAGTTGTGGCTCGCGGGCTCTAGAGCGCAGGCTCCGTAGTTGTGGGACACGGGCTTAGTTGTTCCATGGCATGTGGGATCTTCCTGGACCAGGGCTTGAACCTGTGCCCCCTGCATTGGCAGGCGGATTCTTAAGCACTGCGCCACCAGGGAAGTCCCTGAATTCCTATTTCTTGCTTAAGTTGTGGCTATATAATTTACAGGGAGAATTGTGACCACAATACATGAGATTCTGACAGATATTTCAAGATAAAAAAGCAGCTGGTAAAGTTTTGTAAGAATTGATAGCACTCTTTTTTTTAGATTTAATTTTATTTATTTTTTTATACAGCAGGTTCTTATTACTCATCAATTTTATACACATCAGTGTATACATGTCAATCCCAATCGCCCAATTCATCACACCCCCACCCCCACCCACCGCTGCTTTCCCCCCTTGTTGTCCATACATTTGTTCTCTACATCTGTGTCTCTATTTCTGCCCTGCAAACCAGTTCATCGGTACCATTTTTTCTAGGTTCCACATACATGCGTTAATATATGATATTTGTTTTTCTCTTTCTGACTTACTTCACTCTGTATGACAGTCTCTAGATCCATCCACGTCTCAACAAATGACCCAATTTTGTTCGTTTTTATGGCTGAGTAATATTCCATTGTATATATGTACCACATCTTCTTTATCCATTCATCTGTTGATGGGCATTTAAGTTGCTTCCATGACCTGGCTATTGTAAATAGTGCTGAAATGAACATTGGGGTGCATGTGTCTTTTTGAATTATGGTTTTCTCAAGGTATATGCCCAGTAGTGGGATTGCTGGATCATATGGTAATTCTATTTTTAGTTTTTTAAGGAACCTCCATACTGTTCTCCATAGTGACTGTATCAATTTACATTCCCACCAACAGTGCAAGAGGGTTCCCTTTTCTCCACACCCTCTCCAGCATTTGTTGTTTGTAGATTTTCTGATGATGCCCATTCTAAATGGTGTGAGGTGATAACCTCATTATAGTTTTGATTTGCATTTCTCTAATAATTAGTGATGTTGAGCAGCTTTTCATGTGCTTCTTGGCCATCTGTATGTCTTCATTGGAGAAATGTCTATTTAGGTCTTCTGCCCATTTTTGGATTGGGTTGTTTGTTTTTTTAATATTGAGCTGCATGAGCTGTTTATATATTTTGGAGATTAATCCTTTGTCCGTTGATTCGTTTGCAAATATTTTCTCCCATTCTGAGGGTTGTCTTTTCGTCTTATTTATGGTTTCCTTTGCTGTGCAAAAGCTTTGAAGTTTCACTAGGTCCCATTTGTTTATTTTGGTTTTTATTTCCATTACTCTAGGCGGTGGATCAAAAAAGATCTTGCTGTGATTTATGTCAAAGAGTGTTCTTCCTATGTTTTCCTCTAAGAGTTTTATAGTGTCTAGTCTTACATTTAGGTCTCTAATCCATTTTGAGTTTATTTTTGTGTATGGTGTTAGGGAGTATTCTAATTTCATTCTTTTACATGTAGCTGTCCAGTTTTCCCAGCACCACTTATTGAAGAGACTGTCTTTTCTCCATTATATATCCTTGCCTCCTTTGTCATAGATTAGTTGACCATAGGAACGTGGGTTAATCTTTGGGCTTTCTATCTTGTTCCATTGATCAATGTTTCTGTTTTTGTGCCAGTACCATATTGTCTTGCTTACTGTAGCTTTGTAGTATAGTCTGAAGTCAGGGAGTCTGATTCCTCCAGCTCTGATTTTTTCCCTCAAGACCGCTTTGGCTATTTGGGGTCTTTTGTGTCTCCATACAAATTTTAAGATTTTTTTGTTCTAGTTCCATAAAAAAATGCCATTGGTAATTTGATAGGGATTGCATTCAATCTGTAGGTTGCTTTGGGTAATATAGTCATTTTCACAATATTGATTCTTCCAATCCAAGAACATGGTATATCTCTCCATCTGTTGGTATTATTTTTAATTTCTTTCATCAGTGTCTTATGGTTTTCTGCATACAGTTCTTTTGTCTCCCTAGGTAGGTTTATTCCTAGATATTTTATTCATTTTGTTGCAGTGGTAAATGGAAGTGTTTCCTTAATTTCTCTTGCAGATTTTTCATCATTAGTGTATAGGAATGCAAGAGATTTCTCTGCATTAATTTTGTATCCTGCAACTTTACCAAATTCATTGATTAGCTCTAGTAGTTTTCTGGTGGCATCTTTAGGATTTTCTAAGTATAGTATCATTTCATCTGCAAACAGTGAGAGTTTTACTTTTTCTTTTCCAATTAGCATTCCTTTTATTTCTTTTTCTTCTCTGATTGCCAGGACTAGGACTAGGACTTTCAAAACAATGCTGAACGATAGTGGTGAGAGTGGACATCCTTGTCTTGTTCCTTATCTTAGGGGAAATGCTTTCAGTTTTTCACCATTGAGAATGATGTTTGCTATGGGTTTGTCATATATGGCCTTTATTATGTTGAGGTAGGTTCCTGCTGTGCCCACTTTCTGGAGAGTTTTTATCATAAATGGGTGTTGAATTTTGTCAAAAGCTTTTTCTGCATCTATTGAGATGATCATATGCTTTTTATTTTTCAATTTGTTAATATGGTGTATCACACTGATTGATTTGTGTATACTGAAGAATCCCTGCGTCCCTGCGATAAATCCCACTTGATCATGGTGTATGATCCTTTTAGTGTCTTGTTGGATTCTGTTTGCTGGTATTTTGTTGAGGATTTTTGCATCTATATTCATCAGTGATATTGGTCCATAATTTTCTTTTTTTTGTAGTATCTTTGTCTGGTTTTGGTATCAGGGTGATGGTGGCCTCATAGAATGAGTTTGGGAGTGTTCCTTCCTCTGCAATTTTTTGGAAGAATTTGAGAAGGATGGGTGTTAACTCTTCTCTAAATGTTTGGTAGAATTCACGTGTGAAGCCATCTGGTCCTGGACTTTTGTTTGTTGGAAGATTTTTAATCACAGTTTCAATTTCATTACTTGTGATTTGTCTGTTCATATTTTCTATTTCTTCGTGGTTCAGTCTTGGAAGGTGATAGCTTTCTAAGAAGTTGTCCATTTCTTCCAGGTTTTCCATTTTGTTGGCATAGAGTTGCTTGTAGTAGTCTCTTAGGATGCTTTGTATTTCTGCGGTGTCTGTTGTAACTTCTCCGTTTTCATTTCTTATTTTATTGATTTGAGTCCTCTCCCTCTTTTTCTTCATGAGTCTTGCTAATTGTTTATCAAATTTATCAAAATTATCTAGTTATCTTTATCTTCTCAAGGAACCATCTTTTAGTTTTATTGATCTTTGCTATTGTTTTCTTTGTTTCTATTTCATTTATTTCTGCTCTGATCTTTATGATTTCTTTCCTTCTTCTAACTTTGGGTGTTGTTTGTTCTTCTTTCTCTAGTTCCTTTAGGTGTAAGGTTAGATTGTTTATTTGATATTTTTCTTGTTTCTTGAGGTAGGCTTGTATAGCTATATACTTCCCTCTTAGAACTGCTTTTGCTGCATCACATAGGTTTTGGATCGTCGTGTTTTCATTGTCATTTGTCTCTAGGTATTTTTTGATTTCCTCTTTGATTTCTTCAGTAATCTCTTGGTTATTTAGTAACGTAGTGTTTAGCCTCCACGTGTTTGTGTTTTTTACATTTTTTTCCCTGTAAGTCATTTCTAATCTCATAGCATTGTGGTCAGAAAATATGCTTGATATGATTTCAGTTTTCTTAAATTTACTGAGGCTTGATTTGTGACCGAAGATGTGATGTATCCTGAAGAATGTTCCATGTGCACTTGAGAAGAAAGTGTAATCTGCTGTTTTTGGATGGGATGTCCTATAAATATCAATTAAATCTATCTGGTCTATTGTGTCATTTAAAGCTTCTGTTTCCTTATTTATTTTTACTTTGCATGATCTGTCCATTGGTGTAAGTGAGGTGTTAAAGTCCCCCACTATTATTGTGTTATTGTCGATTTCCTCTTTTTTAGCTGTTGGCAGTTGCCTTATGTATTGAGGTGCTCCTATGTTGGGTGCATATGTATTTATAATTGTTATATCTTCTTCTTGACTGATCCCCTGATCATTATGTAGTGTCCTTCCTTGTCTCTTGTAACATTCTTTATTTTTTTATTTTTTTGCAATACGCGAGCCTCTCACTGATGTGGCCTCTCCCGTTGTGGAGCACAGACTCCGGATGCGCAGGCTCAGCGGCCATGGCTCACGGGCCCAGCCACCCCGCAGCATGTGGGATCTTCCCGGAACGGGGCACGACCCTGTGTCCCCTGCATCGGCAGGTGGACTCTCAACCACTGCACCACCAGGGAGCTCCATTCTTTATTTTAAAGTCTATTTTATCTGATATGAGTATTGCTTCTCCAGCTGTCTTTTGATTTCCATTTGCATGGAATATCTCTTTCCATCCCATCACTCTCAGTCTGAACATGTCCATAGGCCTGAAGTGGGTCTCTTTTAGACAGCATATATTTGGCCCTTGTTTTTGTATCTGTTAAGCAAGCCTGTGTCTTTTGGTTGGAGCATTTAATCCATTCACGTTTAGGGTAATTATCGATATGTATGTTCCTATGACCATTTTCTTAATTGTTTTGGGTTTGTTTTTGTAGGTCCTTTTCTTCTCTTGTGTTTCCCCCTTAGAGAAGTTCCTTCAGCATTTGTTGTAGAGCTGGTTTGGTGGTCCTGAATTCTCTTACCTTTTGCTTGTCTGTAAAGCTTTTGATTTCTCCATCGAATCTGAATGAGATCTCTGCCAGGTAGAGTAATCTTGGTTGTAGGTTCTTCCCTTTCATCACTCTAAGTATATCATGCCATTCCCTTCTGGCTTGTAGAGTTTCTGCTGAGAAATCAGCTGTTATCCTTATGGGAGTTCGCTTGTATGTTATTTGTCGTTTTTCCCTTGCTGCTTTTAATAATTTTTCTTTGTCTTTAATTTTTGCCAATTTGCTTAGTATGTGTCTTTGCATGTTTCTCCTTGGGTTTATCCTGTATAGGACTCTCTGTGCTTCCTGCAGTTGGGTGACTATTTCCTTTACCATGTTAGGGTAGTTTTTGACTGTAATCTCTTCAAATATTTTCTTGGGTCCTTTCTCTCTCTCTTCTCCTTCTGGGACCCCTATAATGCAAATGTTGTTGCGTTTAATGTTGTCCCAAAGGTCTCTTAGGCTGTCTTCATTTCTTTTCATTCTCTTTTCTTTATTCTGTTCTGCAGCAGTGAATTCCACCATTCTGTCTTCCAGGTCACTTATCCATTCTTCTGCCTCAGTTATTCTGCTATTGATTCCTTCTAGTGTATTTTTCCTTTCAGTTATTGTATTGTTCATCTCTGTTTGTTTGTTCTTTAATTCTTCTAGGTCTTTGTTAAACATTTCTTGCATCCTCTTGATCTTTGCCTCCATTCTTTTTCCAAGGTCTTGTATCATCTTCACTATCATTATTCTGAATTCTTAGTCTGGACGGTTGCCTATCTCCACTTCATTTAGTTGATTTTCTGGAATTTTATCGTGTTCCTTCATCTGGTACATAGCCCTCTGCCTTTTCATCTTGTCTATCTTTCTGTGAATGTGGTTTTTGTTCCACAGGCTGCAGGATTGTAGTTCTTGCTTCTGCTGTCTGCCCTCTCACTCTTTTTTTTTTAATTTATTTTTTTTGAGGTAACATTGGTTTATAACCTTATATATTTCATGTGTACAATATTGCAGTTCTTCTACTTAACAGAATTTACTCCCTGTGGTGAATTTTAAATGGCCACAAATTCTTTGCAGCTTTTCCCATCAAGAGGTAGAGTCTATTTCCACACACCTTGAATCTGGGCCAGTCTTGAGAATTTGACCAGTAGAATACGGAGACATGGCATTGTGTGACTTCCTAGCTGAGTTCTCAAAGAGGACTTGAAGCTTCTGCTTTTGCCCCTCTGGAATCTAGCTGCCATGTGAGAAACCCCAAGCTAACCTACTACAGAGGTCATGTAGAGGCAAATGAGGCCCTTAGTCAGACATGTGAGTGAGACCATTCTGCCCCCCAGTCAACTTGCCAACTGATTAGAAACATATGCATCAACCCAACCAACCATGGAGAGCAGAGACAAGTCATCGCCAAAGAGCCCTGCCGAAAATGTCAACCCATAGAATTTTGAGCCTTTAATAAACCAAGAGATGAATTATAGCCTATGGGCCAAACTTGGCTCACTGTCCCTTTTTATAAATAAAGTTATGTTGGAATATATCCACACCCCTTTGTTTACATATTGTTTATGTCTGCTTTTGTGCTACAACAGCCAACTTGAATAGTTGTGACAGAGTTTATATGGCCCACAAAGTCTAAAAATATCTACAATTTGGCCCTTTACAGAAAAAGTTTGCCAAGTCTTTATTTTAAGCCATGAAGTTCTGGGACAGTTTGCTTTACAATAATAGATAAATATTCCCTTTATAGCAGAAGAGCAGTCAAGTCCTTGCTTGAACTATAATTAATTTTTATAATTTCATGTATACATGTTTGAAACCTGTGAAGGCATTTAACTTTATCTAGACCAAAATCTGTTTTCATATGAATAACAGTCTCATTTTTCTAAATAGAATATGTTAATAATGCTGAGCACAGTATCTACTTTCTTGATCCAAGGCACTTTTTAAATTTAATAACCAGATAAAATCCAATATGGCTCTTTTCCACCCTCAGAAAATGTTTCATTTAAAAATTATTAATGCAGGCTTCCCTGGTGGCACAGTGGTTAAGAATCCGCCTGCCAATGCAGGGGACACGGGTTCGAGCCCTGGTCTGGGAAGATCCCACATGCTGCAGAGCAACGAAGTCTGTGTGCCACAACTACTGAGCCTGCGCTCTAGAGCCCGCAAGCCACAACTACTGAGCCCACGAGCCACAACTACTGAAGCCCACACATCTAGAGTCCGTGCTCTGCAACAAGAGAAGCCACCACAATGAGAGGCCTCCGCACCGCAACAAAGGGTAGCTGCTGCTCGCTGCAACTAAAAGGAAAGCCTGTGTTCAGCAACAAAGACCCAACGCAGCCAAAAACAAACAAAAAAATAAATAAATTTATAAAAAATAAAAATTATTAATGCTAAAGTGATTTTAGCTTGATGTCAGAAGTGAGCCTCGGTACTGTATGAAAGTCTTTCAAAGTGTAATAATTCACTGTAGAAAGCAACCTCCTAGAATTACTGCTACATTTTCACAACTTTTGCCTGATAGTTGGTCCTTATCATTTTTTTTTAAAGGAAAAGTAAAATATTAGCCTGTCTTCAACCTTCAAAGAGATGAGACATATTTTCTGACTTGTACAAGGTATTTTAAAAAACTAATTTTAAGGTTTGGCAGATCTTCTGTGTAATCCCAGTTTGTTGAAAAGTATGAATAGATTTCCACATGAGCTTGGGAAATATGAATAAATATAATGTGTAAAATACTGTCAAACCTATTTAACTGTGTACTGCAGAGTTTACTATCTATTCTTCTCTGCCTAAATACATGGACAATCAGTTAATACTAATTAAATGTTACTATTTCTACAAACTATAAGATCTAATAGTAAAGGAAATGGGAAATATGCTGCATTTTTCCAGTAGCTGTGAAGAGACATGAAATGTACAACAGGGCATGAATGTACATGGTCAACGCTCCTGGGTCAGTTTTGAAACATATACAGCTCTGAAAGAAAATGCTGGTTAGAGAAACAATATGAAACTAGGTGCCTGAATTGCCGTCAGTATGAGTTATTATGATTCTGAAGGCTTAACGCTAGGTTGGCAATTGGACCTGAAGGACTTTCCTTCAAGATATTTTAGATTGTCCACTCAAATTTTGAGAAAAACTTCCACAGTTCCTAACTTGATCTCTGCCTTTTCTTCATAACACATATCCAATATTTAAAAATTATATTTAACAGCATACTTTCATTGTCCTTGAACTAGAATTGTATGATTTTTAGGACTGGAAGAGACCATACAGATTATCTAGTCCACTTGCTCATTTTGCAGAAAAGGAAATTTTTCTCTTCATGTGTATATGTATTTCATCTCCAAAGGACCAATTTATATAATACCATTTTGCACATACCTAACAAAGTACAGAATGTAAATACTTTTGAGTGGAATAGAAATTATGTGCATTAATAATTTAGTGGAAAAATTGAAACTATTCTGGTTGTCTACAGATTATAAGAATTTGGGTTAGAGTCCCAAAAGACCAGAGATAAAATTCAAAGGGATCTAATTAATTAATTAACTTAAAAAAAAAAGAAAAAATTCAAAGGGATCTCAAAATGAAAGTAAAGATTGAATTTGTCAGTAGCCTTGTGTTATGGTCTAAATCGTATACCCTTAAAATTTGTATGTTAAAATCCTAACCCCTAGTACCTCAGAATATGACTATTTGGAGACAAGGTCTTTACAATGGTAATTAAATTTAAATGAGGTGATTGTGGTGGGCCCTAATCCAGTAAGACTGGCGTCCATAGAAAAAGAGGAGATCAGGGGCTTCCCTGGTGGCACAGTGGTTGAGAGTCCGCCTGCCGATGCAGGGGACACAGGTTCGTGTTCCAGTCCGGGAAGATCCCACATGCCGCGGAGCGGCTGGGCCCGTGAGCCATGGCCGCTGAGCCTGTGCGTCCGGAGCCTGTGCTCCGCAACGGGAGAGGCCACGGCAGTGAGAGGCCCGCGCACCAAAAAAAAAAAAAAGAGGAGATTAGAAAACAGTTACGCATAACAGGAGGGCCATGCGAAGACACTGGGAGAAAATGGCAGTGTACAAACCAGGGAGAGATGCCTCAGAGCAAAAGAAACTTGTCAACACCTTGATCTCTAACTTCTAGCCTACAGAATTGTGAGAAAATAAATTTCTGTTGTTTACGCCGCTCAGACTGTGGTACTTTACTATGGCAGCCCTAGCAAACCAGTAAAACCATTTGCTGGTTTTACTAGCAAACCAGTAAAACCATTTTTACCTTGTAAAAATGTGGTACCCAGGGCTGAAGATAATACAGGTGTGGCCAAATGACATGATTGACATCTTTGTCATGGTGAACACTGTAGTTCTGTTGATGTCACATAAGATTTTGTAACCTGTATACAGTTCAGATATTCCTGGCAGCTTCTCAGCTCAGAGTTCCATCCAAAGATACACATGTCAGACATCCAAAAATAGTTGAGAAAAAATGTTTAAATTTTATTAAAGTTTCTTAGAACACACACAAAATGACACAATATTCATAACACATGACAACACTTCCTTTAACATCTCTTTCTTCATCTAAAAAGCCTCCCTTGCCACAGCACTGCAGCTAATCCAATTTATTTTTCTTTTCTCTTTTATAAACTCCCAAACCCTCTCTTCTATCCAGCACTTAACTGCCTTTTGCCTTTCTAGTGCCTCCCCTCGTCTTTAGCATCTGACTTTTTTCTTGTGCAACTTTCCAAATTTTCCAATAGAACAATCAAATCTTTTCCTCATACCCAAGCCCCCAGTCTCTTGAAAAGGCTCAGGAACTGACCTTGCCAAACAAGAACTTTCCTTGGCTGAAGGAGGGAGGGGAGAGACTGTGAACAGTCAGACAATTTTTTTTTTCCTGTCAAAAATACATTAAATTTGTTGGCAGCTGTTTTACATTTTTGCTGATATGTAGTAAGTTTACAGTAAATGAAAATGTTTCAGTGTTTAGGTGTTAAGTGAAATTATCCTTATCCTGTTCTCAGGTGGGTTTTTTCAGTTTTAAATTCAATGCAAAGCTTTTCATTTCTTCCTGATAAGTTTCATCTTTTGGCCCAGTGTTCCAACATTCCAGGCTCTTTTTGAATCTTTTTTTCTTTCATCTAACACATGAGACATTTTTTCTAGTTTTATGAATTCGATAGACTGGGACCACCAGCTGCGAATGAGTCAGCAGTATAGTGTGGCTGTTTTTATAAAGCTAACTATGATAGTGAAATATATTAATAGGTCTGTGACATCTAAGAGTTAGGAAAGTATCCCTCTGCTAAACTTAGAATTGGTCACAACCTTAAAGTATCATGCCAAGTTTGGGCACTGGCATTTTAATGCACATGTGAAATGGGAGGGAGGATTTGAGAGTAGAGTAACAAAAATGAACCTAAAAAATGAAATGAAATGTGGTTAAAGTCATTATGATTATTTAAACTAGAGAAGAAAATTTTTTACATATTTATGAAGAGGCTCTGTGGAGAAGAAACTCACCTATTCTTCAGTTCTCAGGGAGCCCAGGACAAAACAAGAGGATGTGGCCTTCAGGAAATGGGAAACAACATAAAATTCTAATAATAGAGGACTGTTTAAATAAATTATAGTGCCTCCATATAATGAAAACTATCATGAAACACTTGATGAAACATATATAAAAATATATAGTATAAATATATTAAATATATATATAAATTTTCCATTAGGAAAAAATAAACCTAGGAAGAAAGAAAGTGAAAAAAAAGTAAAATAGAGTAAATAGTGGTTACAAGCCTAATTTCTTTTTTTTTTTTTTTTTAGCAATTTTACCTGAGGACACAGCTAGGAAGGGGCAGAGCTTCTTTTATTAATTAATTAATTTATTTTTGCTGTGTTGGGCCTTTGTTTCTGTGCGAGGGCTTTCTCTAGTTGTGGCAAGTGGGGGCCACTCTTCATCACGGTGTGTGGGCCTCTCACTATCGTGGCCTCTCTTGTTGAGGAGCACAGGCTCCAGATGCGCAGGCTCAGTAGTTGTGGCTCACGGGCCTAGCTGCTCCGCAGCATGTGGGATCCTCCCAGATCAGGGCTCGAACCCCTGTCCCCTGCATTAGCAGGCAGATTCTCAACCACTGCGCCACCAGGGAAGCCCAAGCCTAATTTCTTTAACATACAGAAAAATTGAACAATAAGAGAAAGATTAATCACCCAATAGAAAAATGTGCAGTGAATTCAAAGAAAATGTTTATACTAAGATGCAAATGGCTAATAAAAATAGTAGAAAGTTGTTCAACCTCACTAATAATTAAAGAAATGTATTTTATAGCGAGAACTAGATGCACCTCACAAAATCCTGTCAAAATAGCGAAGTTGAGAAAGTTTAATACCTAGAATTTTCAAGAATATAATTAAGCAGAAACTTTTTTTTTTTTTCAGATGTTAGGGGTAGGAGTTTATTAATTAATTAATTTATTTTTGCTGTGTTGGGTCTTCGTTTCTGTGCTAGGGCTTTCTCTAGTTGCAGCTAGCAGGGTCCACTCTTCATCACGGTGCATGGGCCCCTCACTATCGCGGCCTCTCCTGTTGCGGAGCACAGGCTCCAGACGCACAGGCTCAGTAGTTGTGGCTCATGGGCCCAGTTGCTCTGCGGCATGTGGGATCCTCCCAGACCAGGGCTCGAACTTGTGTCCCCTGCGTCACCAGGGAAGCCCATAAGCAGGCACTCTTACACACCACTGGTGGTAGTGTGAATTGGTACAGCTTTCTTGGAGAGTAATTTTGAAAGCATTGGTAAAAATTTTAAATATGCACACTCTTTGACCCAACCATTTGACTTCTAGAAATTTATTATACAAATATTCTTGCACAAGTACAGAAAGATACACCTACAATTGCAGTGTTCTTATAGGGAAAAAAATACTCAAATGCTTATCAATTAGAAACTGTTTAAGTAAATTAAGGGTCATATATACTATGAAATTCTAGGTATCCATTTTATATTCCTATGCACACAGTCATGGGAAGATGTCTTAGATAATAATGTTAGATGAAAAACAAATTTCAGAAAACATGTGTGATATGATCTCATTTGTGAAAAAAAATGTCTATATGTAAGTATGTGTAAGGCTACATTCTAGACTGGTGGTCAGACCTACATCCCTAAATAAGAGAACGGAGTACTCTCCTCTAGCAAAATTGATCATTCTAAGAGAAAGTACTTGCAATTAGATTTGGGGTCCTATTCCTTCTACAGCAGAGAACTCATCAGTCAGCAAGCTTCACTTAGGCACACAGAGCTTCTAATTAAATCCGTTTTTTAGTGATTCTTTCAATATGAACAGAAAAGATTACTAGACAATTGAGGAATGCTTCCAACAAAGAGACCAAAACAAACAAAGGAACTAGAAAAAAAAACAAAACACAGAAACAGTAACTGGAGAAGAAAAAAAAATTTTTTTAAATCATTAATAGCTTTAGCTTCCATGATACACAAAAGAATTTTCTTTTATAAAAAAAGGAAGGAAAGAAGGAAGGAAAGGAATGAAATAAAATGAAACTTTCATGGATAATAGTCATGGAAAAATTCAATAGAAGAGTTAGAAGGTAAAGTTGAGGAAATCTCCCAGAAACCAATAAGACATGGAAAAGAGGAAAGAAAAGACAAGATAAAATTATCAATCCAAAAGAGCCAATATCTGAGCAATTTAAGCTCCAAAAAGAAAAAACAAAAACAAAAGTGGAGGACAGAAGTGATCACAGAAAAACAAAATTTCCCAGAACAAAAGGAAACAAATTTCCAAACTGAAAGAGCATAAAGAACATAAGTGACCCAGACACTGAATGAAAAGTGATCCATACCAAGGCATTCCACTGTGGAATTTCAAATCCCCAGGCATGAAGAGAGAATCTTAAAGAGAAAAAAAACCACACAAACAAACCAGATAACATGGAAATTTTTCAGTTAATCAGAATGGCAGATGTATCAACAGCAGTCCTGGAAACTAAAAAACTGTGGAGTAAGGCCTGCAAAATTCTGAGTGAAAATTATTTGCAATGTAAAGTTCTATACTTGGCCAAACTACCAATCAAGTGAGGGTAGTTTATAATAGACATTTTCAGCCATTCATGAGCACAAAAAATTTACCTTCCATATAGAGTTTTCCCGGAAGTTACCCAAGTATATGCTTCATCAATAAGGCAATAAAGCAAGAAAAATTGTTGGGGTTCAGGAAACAAGAGACGGAAACAAAGGTTGTTTCTTTTTTTTTGATGTTTATATATTTATTTATTTGGTCGCACCGGGTCTTAGTCGCGGCAGGTGAGCTCCTTATCTGCAGCTCGCTGGCTTCTTAGCTGCAGCATGTAGGCTCCTTAGTTGCGGCTCCAGGGCTCCTTAGTTGTGGCATGTGAACTCTTAGTTGCAGCATGCATGTGGGATCTAGTTCCCTGACTGGGGATCGAACCTGGAACCCCTGCACTGGGAGTGTGGAGTCCTATCCACTGCATCACCAGGGAAGTCCCAAAGGTTGTTTCCAGTTCAGATAAGAGCAGGATTATGGAGGATTCCAAAAGGGGTGTTATCACACACATACAAAAGGAACTGATGTATTTAGCTGTACTGATTTAGGCTTTATAGTTCTGTTGGAAAGTTTGGGATCAGTTCCATAAAAACTAAGCAAATAAGGGGAAAAAATCCATAAGACAATTACCGACTCTAGGAAAAATAAAAGTTGTACTAGAAATGTAGCAGAGTGTATTAAATGACTAACTGAACAATGTTGATGTCATTTATTTTGTGCAGCTATTTTTTTTAAACTTGTGATAAAATATATGTAACATAAAATGTACAATTTTAACCATGAGAAGTGTACAGTTAGTGGCATTAAGTACATTCACAGTATTGATGTCATTTTAGTGTAAACACTAAAGGATGATTTAGTACAAACTGTTACATAACTCCAAGAGGAGAGGAAATACCTATGTGCATTCAGGGAAGAGTTTATGAGTTCTAAGTCCTTGTCTTCCATTATAGTAGACATTTTCAGTGTCTGAAATTTAAAACCCAGAAATAATCATAAAGGTTATGATTATTATTATTTAGAAATACAGAGATCTATTCTAAGAGAAACAATTAAGACAGTTGCAAGTGTCTGACCCTGAGGGATGAACATGGAGGATGGGGCAGAGTGGAGCAGGGACCTGCTGCTATTTTTCATTATGTCATAGTGTTTGATTTTCAAACTATAATGTATATGTATACATATCTATACATATGCACGCATATATGTGTAATTTAAATAATATTAAATTCAAAATTTTAAGAATCACTGAAAAAGAAAGCAATTATGGTGCATTTTTAACTATAAAAGCAGGTTACAAGGCAATATATACAGAATGATATCATCAAAAAATGTACACAATCTATTTGCATAACAGAAAGATTAAAAGGAAAGAGCATATACCAAAGTGTTAATAGTGGGTATTTTTGTATGGTGGGATTATGGATGAGTCCCATTTCTTTTCTGGTTGGTCTGTATTTTTCAAGTTTTTTATAAGAAAAAGGTATTGCTTTTGAGATGAAAAAAAGAATCATCAAAACATTATGTTGGATATAGGTTTGGATATAGGCTGGATATAGGTGTAATTTGGTGGTAGGAGGGATTTAGTCAGGAACTAGAAAGCACTTAACTCTACAGGTAACTAAACGCTTCCCTGACCTTTCCTTCTGCAAGAGAGGATAGGAGTGTGCAGGAAGGGAAGAAGTCAGGAGGGAGAAGGGGAGTGTGCTAAAGGAGTTTCTTACAGAGAACTGTGGAAAGCTTCAGGGGAAGAGGAAGAGGAGTTGCAACGATGTGACAGAACAACGGAAACTTGAAAAATATTTTTAAAAATTAAGTCTCAGAAACTTTGGAACCTAGAAATAACATGCCTGGCTTTCAGTCACGGGTTTGGAATCTTGCTGAAAACTCATTAAGAAGAAGAAATGAAGTCACTGGGCCACACACTGGTGTAAATTCAAGGCAAAAAGAAGAAAGGAATAGAGGGACAAAAGAAAAAAGAAATATTGTTGGCTGTGGTGACTTTTATCATTTAACAAGGCATGAGATTAAAAACAGGTCATTGCAGCCTATACAAAACAACCAGTATTTCCTGCGGGAACCCTGCCCTTGGCTACATTTCAAGAACTTGGGAGGTTTCTGATCAATTGGCCAAAATGTGATGGGAATGAAGAACTTTTCATTCCTATGGCTGTGGCTGTAACTAAGCAAATCTTCCTGATATCCCATCAATGGAACCTTGGACTTCTCATGAAAAAATTGCACAAATAAACTTTTAGATCTTCCCTTGCCTCATCTGCTTGCCTCTCCAGCCTCATCTATCACTCTGAAATTCCATCATCCTGCCACACTGACTATTTGCAATCCCCTAAAAATCCCCTAAAAATGCTAGAGCAGTGCTGTTAGTTGCCTACACCAAATATCATCTTCACTTTCTTGCTTTTTAACAGAATTTTGATTTTGTTGCGGGTAATTTTGTGCCCAACTTAAAAAAGGTAAAATAAATAAATAAAGGAAAACATTTATTTCTCAGCTTCTTTTGGAGTATAGACCAAAAGAATCTCAAAGACCTAGGACCTGACATCCTTGAACCTCTAGGTTTCCTCGTATATATGAAAAATAAAGCCCAAATTTGTTTAAACCTCTGTTATTTTTGTTTTCAGTTAAAGGCTGTCAAATGCAATCCCTCCCTTCTTCATATTTTTACACACTATTTCCCCTGCCAGTTATGGTCTTTCTTCACCTGTGTAGCAGATGAACACTCCGACTTATCTAAAAGGATTACTTCCTTGTGAAGCTTTCCATGACCACCGCAAACTCAGCTAGTTACATATGCTTTTGTGCTCCCGTAACACTTTGTATAAAGTTCTCCTAGCACTTATCATAAACTCGTAAATTATCTGTGTATTGATATATCTCTGATATTTGACTTGGAACTTCTCCAGAGCAGGACTAAGTTGTATCTACTTTTGTTATCTTCTTGCACAGTCACAGACCCATGTAGGGGCTCAATAAATATTTGTTAAATGAATGTTGAACACACTCAGACTGGAGAACCCAAAGACCTGTTCATTTCCTGATTGTAAACGTATTCTCCCAAGTGTAAATGTCATGTAATCTTGCCTTCTGTGTCACAGACTTTGGCATCATCTAAAATACTGAAATGAACTATGTGGGTGTTCACTAACTCAAGCTGTATTAAAAGACAGTCATAGAAATAAACACCTTTCAAATATGAATTCTGTAGAAAAGGAGGGAAACCAACCATTCATTGAGCACTTACTTTGTACAAGGCATTGTGTTCTGAGGCGTATCTCATTTACCAAAGCAATTCTAAAAGACAGGCATTAATTCCACTTATCAGGAAAAGAAACTGAGGATACAGATATTAACTAACATGCCAAAGTCACAGCTAGTAAGAGACATAGTCAGAGAATGCCTTCTGACTTAAAATCCAGTGCTTTTTCCACTCTGTCAAGCTGCCACTTATGTAAGAGTGAGAATGTAAACTTTAGAAGGCAATCTAGTATTGCTTTATGCCTACCTATAATCTTCCCTATTCCAATTCAACCAACACATTGTGGTCAAATTCATGTATCTGAAACACAACTCTAATTATGACACTCACCTGGATAGAAAGATTAATGGTTCCCCATAGTCTAGTAAGAAAAGCCCCTAATCTGTGCTTCTCTCTAGCTATTCCACTGAGGAAACTGTGTTCCAGCCAGACTCTATCCTTTTGTTAATACTATTCCAGAAAACTGGACAGATATTTCTACAACATTGACATACTAAAATTGTACCTGCCATCAGAAACGTTGCTCAAATTTTATTTCTGCCATCAAGTCTTTCCTGATTTTACACAATTGGAATGGATCTTTCTTTTTCTCTTTACTCTCACTATACCCTATGCATATCACTCTTTATTTTTGCTAATAATTTTACTTTGTAAACCGTTCATTTTGTCTTTCCAGTATTATATTGTAAGCTCCTAGAGGGTAGGACCATGCATTTTCTTATCTTTTCTTTTTTTTAAACATCTTTATGGGAGTATAATTGCTTTACAATGGTGTGTTAGTTTCTGCTTTATAACAAAGTGAATCAGTTATACATATACATATGTTCCCATATCTCTTCCCTCTTGAGTCTCCCTCTCTCCCACCCTCCCTATCCCACCCCTCTAGGTGGTCACAAAGCACCAAGCTGATCTCCCTGTGCTATGCTGCTGCTTCCCACTAGCTATCTGTTATACATTTGGCAGTGTATATATGTCCATGCCACTCTCTCACTTCATCGCAGCTTACACTTCCCCTCCCCGTGACTTCAAGTCCATTCTCTACATCTGCGTCTTCATTCCTATCCTGCACCTAGGTTCTTCAGAGCCTTTTTTTTTTTTTTAGATTCCATATATCTGTGTTAGCACACGGTATTTGTTTTTCTCTTTCTGACTTACTTCGCCCTGTATGACAGTCTCTAGGTCCATCCACCTCACTACAGATAACTCAAATTTGTTTCTTTTTATGGCTGAGTAACATTCCATTGTATATATGTGCCACATCTTCTTTATTTATTTATTTATTTTTGTGGTACGCGGGCCTCTCACTGTTGTGGCCTCTCCCGTTGTGGAGCACAGGCTCCAGACGCGCAGGCTCAGCGGCCATGGCTCACGGTCCCAGCCGCATGTGGGATCTTCCCAGACCAGGGCGCGAACCCGTGTCCCCTGCATTGGCAGGTGGACTCTCAACCACTGTGCCACCAGGGAAGCCCCACATCTTCTTTATCCATTCATCAGTTGATGGACATTTACTTTGCTTCCATGTCCTGGCTGTTGTAAATAGAGCTGCAATGAACATTGTGGTACATGACTCTTTTTGAATTATGGTTTTCTCAGGGTATATGCCCAGTAGTGGGATTGCTGTGTCATATGGTAGTTCTATTCTTAGTTTTTAAGGAACCTCCATACTGTTCTCCATAGTGGCTGTATCAATTTACATTCCCACCAACAGTGCAAGAGGGTTCCCTTTTCTTCACACCCTCTCCAGCATTCATTGTTTGTAGACTTTTTGATGATGGCCATTCTGACCGGTGTGAGGTGATACTTCATTGTAGTTTTGATTTGCATTTCTCTAATGATTAGTGATGTTGATCATCCTTTTATGTGTTTGTTGGCGATGTGTATATTTTCTTTGGAGAAATGTCTATTTAGGTCTCCTGCCCATTTTTGGATTGGGTTGTGTTTTTTTTTGATATTGAGCTGCATGAGTTTGTCTATTTTGGAGATTAATCCTTTGTCAGTTACTTCCTTTGCCAATATTTTCTCCCATTCTGAGGGTTGTCTTTTCGTCTTGTTTATGGTTTCCTTTGCTGTGCAAAAGCTTTTAAGTTTCATTAGGTTCCATTTGTTTATTTTTGTTTTTATTTCCCTTTCTTTAGGAGGCAGATCAAAAAGGATCTTGCTGTGATTTTTGTCAAAGAGTGTTCTTCCTATGTTTTCCTCTAAGAGATTTATAGTGTCTGGACTTACATTTAGGTCTCTAATCCATTTTCAGTTTATTTTTGTGTATGGTGTTATGCAGTGTTCTAATTTCATTCTTTTACATGTAGCTGTCCAGTTTTCCCAGCACCACTTATTGAAGAGGCTGTCTTTTCTCCATTGTGTATCCTTGCCTCCTTCATCAAAGATAAGGTAACCATATGTGAGGGGGTTTATCTCTGGGCTTTCTATCCTGTTCCATTTATCTGTATTTCTGTTTTTGTGCCAGTACCATACTGTCTTGAATGCTATAGCTTTGTAGTATAGTCTGAAGTCAGGGAGTCTGATTCCTCCAGCTCCGTTTTTTTCCCTCAAGACCGCTTTGGCTATTCGGGGTTTTTGTGTCTCCGTACAAATTTTACGTTTTTTTAATTCTAGTTCTGTAAAAAATGCCATTGGTAATTTGATAGGGATTGCATTGCATCTGTAGATTGCTTTGGGTAGTATAGTCATTTTCACAATGTTGATTCTTCCAATCCAAGAACATGGTATATCTCTTCATCTGTTTGTATCATCTTTAATTTCTTTCATCAGTGTCTTATAGTTTTCTGCATACAGTTCTTTTGTCTCCTTAGGTAGGTTTATTCCTAGGTATATTACTCTTTCTGTTGCAATGGTAAATGGGAGTGTTACCTTAATTTCTCTTGCAGATTTTTCATCATTTGTGTAAAGGAATGCAAGAGATTTCTGTGCATTGATTTTGTATCCTGAAACTTTACACAATTCATTAATTAACTAGTAGTTTTCTGGTGGCATATTTAGGATTCTCTATGTATAGTATCATGTCATCTGCAAACAGTGACAGTTTTACTTCTGCTTTTCCAAATAGTATTCCTTTTATTTCTTTTTCTTCTCTGATTGCTGTGGCTAGGACCTCCAAAACTATGTTGGGTAATAGTGGTGAGAGTGGACATCCTTGTCTTGTTCCTGATCTTAGAGGAAATGCTTTCAGTTTTTCACCATTGAGAATGATGTTTGCTGTGAGTTTGTCATATATGGCCTTTATTATGTTGAGGTAGGTTCCCTCTATGCATACTTTCTGGAGAGTTTTTATCATAGTGTTGAATTTTGTCAAAGCCTTTTTGCATCTATTGAGATGATCATATGGTTTTTCTTCTTCAATTTGTTAATATGGTATATCACATTGATTCATTTACTTATATTGAAGAATCCTTGCATCCCTGGGATAAATCCCACTTGATCATGGTGTATGATCCTTTTAATGTTTTGTTGGATCCTGTTTGCTAGTGTTTTGTTGAGAATTTTTGCATCTATATTAATCAGTGATATTGGTCCATAATTTTCTTTTTTTGTAGTATCTTTGTCTCGTTTTGGTATCAGGGTGATGGTGGCCTCATAGTATGAGTTTGGGAGTGTTCCTTCCTCTGCAATTTTTTGGAAGAGTTTGAGAAGGACGGGTGTTAGCTCTTCTCTAAATGTTTGATAGAATTCACCTGTGAAGCCATCTGGTCCTGGACTTTTGTTTGTTGGAAGATTTTTAATCACAGTTTCAATTTCATTACTTGTGATTGGTCTGTTCATATTGTCTATTTCTTCCTGGTTCAGTCTTGGAAGGTGATACCTTTTTAAGAATTTGTCCATTTCTTCCAGGTTTTCCATTTTGTTGGCATAGAGTTGCTTGTAGTAGTCTCTTAGGATGCTTTGTATTTCTGCGGTGTCTGTTGTAACTTCTCCGTTTTCATTTCTTATTTTATTGATTTGAGTCCTCTCCCTCTTTTTCTTGATGAGTCTGGCTAATGGTTTATCAATATTGTTTATCTTCTCAAAGAACCAGCTTTTCGTTTTATTGATCTTTGCTGTTGTCTTCTTTGTTTCTGTTTCATTTATTTCTGCTATGATCTTTATGATTTCTTTCCTTCTACTAGCTTTGGGTTTTGTTTGTTCTTCTTTCTCTGGTTCCCTTAGGTGTAAGGTTAGATTGTTTATTTGAGAGGTTTGTTGTTTCTTGATGTAGGATTGTATTGCTATAAAATTCCATCTTAGAACTGCTTTTGCTGCATCCCATAGCTTTTGGATCGTCGTGTTTTCATTGTCATTTGTCTCTAGGTATTTTCTGATTTCCTCTTTGATTTCTTCAGTGATATCTTTGTTATTTAGTAATGTATTATTTAGCCACCATGTGTTTGTGTTTTTTATGTTTTTTTTCCCTGTAATTGATTTCTAATCTCATAGTGTTGTGGTCAGAAAAGATGCTTGATATGATTCCAATTTTCCTAAATTTACTGAGGCTTGATTGTGACTGAAGACGTGATCTATCCTGGAGAATGTTCCATGTGCACTTGAGAAGAAAGTGTAATATGCTATTTTTGGATGGAATGTCCTATAAATATCAATTAAATCTATCTGGTCTATTGTGTCATTGAAAGCTTGTGTTTCCTTATTAATTTTCTGTTTGGATCATCTGTCCATTGGTGTAAGTGAGGTGTTAAAGTCCCACACTTATTGTGTTACTGTTGATTTCCTCTTTTACAGGTGTTAACAGTTGCCTTATGTATTGAGGTGCTCCTATATGTGTGCATATATATTTACAATTGATATATCTTCTTATTGGATTGATCCCTTGATCATTATGTAGTGTCCTTCCTTGTCTCTTGTAATAGTCTTTATTTAAAATCTATTTCATCTGATATGAGTATTGCTACTCCAGCTATCTTTTGATCTCTATTTGCATGGAATATCTTTTTCCATCCCCTCACTTTCAGTCTGTGTGTGTCCCTAGGTCTGAAGTGGGTCTCTTATAGACAGCATATATATGGGTCTTGTTTCTGTATCCATTCAGCCAGTCTATATCTTTTGACTGTAAATAGATTGTAAATCTATTTACATTTAAGGTAATTATCGATATATATGTTCCTATTACCATTTTCTTAATTGTTTTGGGTTTCTTTTTGTACGTCCTTTTCTTCTCTTGTGTTCCCCCCTTAGAGAAGTTCCTTTAGCATTTGTTGTAGAGCTGGTTTGGTGGTGCTGAATTCTCTTACCTTTTGCTTGTCTGTAAAGCTTTTGAATTCTCTGTCGAATCTGAATGAGATCCACGCTGGGTAGAGTAATCTTGGCTGTAGATCCTTCCCTTTCATCACTTTAAATATGTCATGCCACTCCCTTCTGGCTTGTAGAGTTTCTGGTGAGGAATCAGCTGTTAACCTTATGGGAGTTCCCTTGTGTGTTATTTGTCATTTTTCCCTTGCTGCTTTCAATAATTTTTCTTTGTCTTTAATTTTTGCCAGTTAGATTACTATGTGTCTTGGCATGTTTCTTCTTGGGTTTATCCTGTATGGGACTCTTTGCACTTCCTGGAGTTGGGTGGCTATTTCCTTTCGCATGTTAGGGACGTTTTCGAGTATAATCTCTTCAAATATTTTCTCGGGTCCTTTCTCTCTCTCTTCTCCTTCTGGGACCCCTGTAATGCAAATGTTGTTGCATTTAATGTTGTCCCAGAGGTCTCTTAGGCTGTCTTCATTTCTTTTCATTCTTTTTTCTTTACTCTGTGCCACAGCAGTGAATTCCATCATTCTGTCTTCCAGGTCACTTATCCGTTCTTCTGCCTCAGTTATTCTGCTATTGATTTTTCTAGTGTATTTTTCTTTCAGTTATTGTATTGTTCATCTCTGTTTCTTTGTTCTTTAATTCTTCTAGGTCTTTGTTAAACATTTCTTGCATCTTCTTGATCTTTTCCTCCATTCTTTTTCCAAGGTCCTGGATCATTTTCACTATCATTATTCTGAATTCTTTTTCTGGGAGGTTGCCTATCTCCACTTCATTTAGTTGTTTTTCTGGGGTTTTATCTTGTTCCTTCATCTGTTACATAGCCCTCTGCCTTTTCATTTCGTCTATCTTTCTGTGAATGTGGTTTTTGTTCCACAGGCTGCAGGATTGTAGTTCTTCTTGCTTCTGCTGTCTGCCCTCTGGTGGATGAGTCTGTCTAAGAGACTTGTGCAAGTTTCCTAACGGGAGGGACTGGTTGTGGGTAGAGCTGGCTGTTCCTCTGGTAGGCAGAGCTCAGTAAAACTTTAATCCGCTTGTCTGCTGATGGGCAGGGCTGGCTTCCCTCCCTGTTGGTTTTTTGGCCTGAGGCAACCCAACACTGGAGCCTACCCGGACTCTTTGGTGGGGCTAATGGCGGACTCTGGGAGGGCTCACACCAAGGAGTACTTCCCAGAACTTCTGCTGCCAGTGTCCTTGTTCTCATGGTGAGACACAGCCACACCCTGCCTCTGCAGGAGACCCTCCAACACTAGCAGGTAGATCTGGTTCAGTCTCCTACGGGGTCACTGCTCCTTCCCCTGCATCCCAATGCACACACTACTTTGTGAGTGTCCTCCAAGAGTGGAGTGTCTGTTTCCCCGAGTCCTGTCAAAGTGCTGCAATCAAATCCCACTAGCCTTCAAAGTCTGATTCTCTAGGAATTTCTCCTCCCATTGCCAGACCCCCAGGTTGAGAAGCCTGACATGGGGCTCAGAACCCTCACTCCAGTGGGTGGACTTATGCGGTATAAGTGTTCTTCAGTTTGTGAGTCACCCACCCAGCAGTTATGGGATTTGATTTTATTGTGATTGCGCCCCTCCTACCATCTCACTGTGGCTTCTCCTTTGTCTTTGGATGTGGGGTATCTTTTATGGTGAGTTCTAGTGTCTTCCTGTCGATGATTGTTCAGCAGTTAGTTGTGATTCCAGTGCTTTCTCAAGAGGGAGTCAGTTATTACACTTCGTACGAAAATCTCCCGGTCCATCCATGTTGCTGCAAATGGCATTATTTCATTCTTTTTCCTCTTTATTTATTTTCATTTTGGATCATCTGCGCATTGCTGAAAGTGGGGTGTTAAATTCCCCTCCTATGATTATGTTACTGTTGATTTCTCCTTTATGGCTGTTAACATTTGCCTTATGGATTGAGGTGCTCATATGTTGGGTGCATAAATATTTACAATTGTTATATCTTCTTGAAATGATCCCTTGATCATTATGTAGTGTCCTTCCTTGTCTCTTGTAATAGTCTTTATTTTAAAGTCTATTTCATCTGATACGAGTATTGCTACTCCAGCTATCTTTTGATTTCCATTTGCATGGAGTATCTTTTTCCATCCCCTCACTTTCAGTCTGTATGTGTCCCTAGGTCTGAAGTGGGTCTCTTATAGACAGCATATATAAGGGTCTTGTTTCTGTATCCATTCAGCCAGTCTATGTCTTTTGATTGTAGATAGATTGTAAATCTATTTACATTTAAGGTAATTATTGGTATATATGTTCCTATTACCATTTTCTTAATTGTTTTGGGTTTGTTATTGTAGGTCTTTTCCTTCTCTTGTGTTTCCTGCTTAGAGAAGTTCCTTTAGCATTTTTTGTAAAGCTGGTTTGGTGGTGTTGAATTCTCTTAGCTTTTGCTTGTCTGTAAAGGTTTAAATTTCTCTATCAAATCTGAATAAAAAAAAATCTGAATGAGATCTTTGCTGGGTAGAGTAATCTTGGTTGTAGGTTTTTCTCTTTCATTGCTTTAAGTATGTCCTGCCACAGTCTTTTGGCTTGCAGAGTTTCTTCTGAAAGATCAGCTGTTAACCTTATGGGGATTCCCTTGTATGTTAGTTGTTGCTTTTCCCTCGCTGCTTTCAATATTTTATGTCTGTATTTAATTTTTTATAGTTTGATTAATATGTGTCTTGGCGTGTTTCTCCTTGGATTTATCCTGTATGGGACTCTCTGCACTTCCTGGAATTGATTGACTATTTCCTTACCCATATTAGGGAAGTTTTCAACTATAATATCTTCAAATATTTTCTCAGTCCCTTTCTCTTTCTCTTCTTCTTCTGGGACACCTTTAATTGGAATCTTGGTCATTTAATGTTGTCCAAGAGGTCTCTGAGACTGTCCTCAATTCTTTTCATTCTTTTTTCTTTATTCTGCTCTGCGGAAGTTATTTCCACTTATTTTATCTTCCAGGTCACTTATCCATTCTTCTGCCTCAGTTGTTCTGCTATTGAGCCCTTACAGAGTTCTTAATTTCATTTGTTGTGTTGTTCATCATTGTTTGTTTGCTCTTTACTTCTTCTAGGTTCTTTTGAAACGTTTCTTCTACTTTCTCCATTCTATTTCCAAGATTTTGGATCATCTCTACTATCATTACTCTGAATTCTTTTTCAGGTAGACTGCCTGTTTCCTCTTCATTTGTTTGGTCTGATGGGTTTTTGCCTTGCTCCTTCATCTGCTGTGTATTTCTCTGTCTTCTCATTTTGCTTATCTTATTGTGTTTGGGGTCTCCTTTTCACAGGCTGCAGGTTCATAGTTCCCATTGGTTTTGGTGTCTGCCTCCAGTGGGTAAGGTTGGTTCAGTGGGTTGTGTAGGCTTCCTGGTGGAGGGGAATGGTGCCTGTGTTCTGGTGGATGAAGCTGGGTCTTGTCTTTCTGGTGGGCAGGGCCATGTCTGGTGGTGTGTTTTGGGGTGTCTGTGAACTTATTATGATTTTATTCAGCCTCTCTGTTAATGGGTGGGGTTGTGTTCCTGTCTTGCTAGTTGTTTGGCATGGCGTGTCCAGCACTGCATCTTGCTGGTTGTTGAATGGAGCTGTGTCTTAGCGTTGAGATGGACATCTCTGGGAGAGGTGTCATTGATTGATATTATGAGGGGCCAGGAGGTCTCTGGTGGACCAATGTCCTGAACTTGGCTCTGCCACCTCAGAGGCTCAGGCCTGACACCCAGCCAGAGCTCCAAGACCCTGTCAGCCGCATGGCTGAGAAGAAAAGGGAGAAAAGAAAAAAAGAAAGAAAGAAAGAAAAAAATAAAGTTATTAAAATTAAAAATTAAAAAAATATTAAAGTAAAAAAATTTTAAAGTAATTTAAAAAATAAAAGAAGTGAGCAACCAAACCAATAAACAAATCCACCAATGATAACAAGCCCTAAAATCTTTAGTAAAAAACCAGACAGACAGAACACTAGGGCAAATGGTAAAAGCAAACCTATGCAGACTAAATCACACAAAGAAGCATACACATACACACTCACAAACAGAGTAAAAGGAAAAATATATATATATTAAAAAAAAGGAAGAGAGCAACCAAATCAATAAACAAATCTACCAATGATAATAAGCTCTAAATACTAAACTAAGATAAACATAAAACTAGAATCAAATTAGATGCAGGCAGCAAACCCCAAGTCTACAGTTGCTCTGAAAGTCCACCGCATCAGTGTTGGGATGATTCATTGTCAATTCACTGCATTCCACAGATGCAGGGTACGTCAGGTTGATTGTGGAGATTTAATCCGCTGCTCCTGAGGCTGCTGGGAGAGATTTCTCTTTCTCTTTGTTCGCACAGCTCCTGGGGTTCAGCTTTGGATTTGGCCCCGCCTGTGCATGTAGGTCGCTCTCTGGTGTCTGTTCTTCACCCAGACAGGAGGGGGTTAAAGGAGCAGCTGATTCGGGGGCGCTGACTCACTGAGGCTGAGGGGAGGGAGGGATATGGAATGCGGGGTGAGCCTGTGGCGGCAGAGGCCGGCATGACGTTGCAACAGGCTGAGGTGTGCCGTGTGTTCTCCCGGGGGAGTTGTCCCTGGATCACAGGACCCTGGCAGTGGCGGGCTGCACAGTCTCCCGGGCGGGGAGGTGTGGATAGTGACCTATTCTTGCACACAGGCTTCTTGGTGGCTGCAGCAGCAGTGTTAGCGTTTCGTGCCTGTCTCTGATATCCGTGCTGATAGCTGCGCTCACGCCTGTCTCTGGAGCTCGTTTAGGCAGTGCTCTGAATCCCCTCTCTTCATGCACCCCGAAACGATGGTCTCTTGCCTCTTAGGCAGGTCCAAACTTTTCCCGGGACTCCCTCCCGGCTAGCTGTGGTGCACCAGCCCCCTTCAGGCTGTGTTCATGCAGCCAACCCCAGTCCTTTCCCTGGCATCTGACCTCCAAAGCTCAAGCCTCAGCTCCCAGCCCCGCCCGTCCCGGCGGGTGAGCAGACAAGCCTCTCGGGCTGCTGAGTGCTGGTCAGCACCGATCCTCTGTGCGGAAATCTCTCCGCTTTGCCCTCCGCAGCCCTGTTGCTGTGCTCTCGACTGCGGCTCCGAAGCTTTTCCCCTCCGCTACCCGCAGCCTCTGCCCGCGAAGGGGCTTCTAATGTGTGGAAACTTTTCCTCCTTCACAGTTCCCTCTCTGATGTGCAGGTCTTGTCCCTATTCTTTTGTCTCTGTTTTTTCTTTTGCCCTACCCAGGTACGTGGGGAGTTTCTTGCCTTTTGGGTAGTCTGAGGTCTTCTGCCAGCGTTCAGTAGGTGTTCTGTAGGAGTTGTTCCACATGTAGATGTATTTCTGATGTATTTGTGGGAAGGAGGGTGATCTCCACATCTTACTCCTTCGCCATCTTGAAGGTCCTCAGGACCATGCATTTTCATTTTTGAACTTCTCTCTGTATCTAGTATGGTAGCAGGTGCTCAGTAGGTAAGTGAATGATAAAAAGTCTAAATAATTGCACCTTACTTTTTGTTCTTTACTCTTCCTTGACATATGTTGTTGCCTTAATTTCAAACATGAGTGAAAGTAGGCTTACAACTTCAACATTATAACTTCAAAATTTTAAATAAGTCTATTTAACCCCTCTCTATTTCTCCTCATTCTCATCAAGTTCTATGTTATGATAGAAGAGCAATGAATAAATCATACATTCTAGATATTTTAGCAGCTAAAAAAGTTAAGAATCAGTTCATTATCCTGAAATAGAAAGCTTAAGATTTGTTCATCACCTTTTCCCGCTATCAATAATTAGTGCCTTCTAAAATGCCCAGGTTCATACTCGTTTCTTTAACATAATGGTCACTTGACACCTTGTGGGCAATGAATGATGTAGAATGACTACCACAAAGAAAAAGCTTCATCCTCCTCTTCAGGCAGGAACGTACTGGAGAGGGTGATTATGAAGATGCAAATCCAGGACATTCCAGAATTTTTTTTGAAAAAAGCAAACCTAAACAGGTTGGGGACCAAACCCTGAGAAACAGGGGAGAAGACTCAGAGAGTGAGCTGGAAAACAGAGCTTGAGTCCCTTAGTGCTGTGAACTCTAAGAGTCACACAGATCTGGGTAACACCAGAAACTTGAACAGAAAGGAGCCATGTACACAGTCAACTGCCCCAATGAAAAATTTAGGAAAGCTTGCTAACAAGATACCACAGAATGCCACCACCTGTGGCACAGTGCGGTCAACAATGATTTCTAAGCCTCAGTGGTAACATGGGGCTAGAGCTGAGGATGGATGGACTAACCTGTAAATCAGCGTTTCTTAATCATAGTGCACAGTATAATCACAAGAGGAGATTTTTTTAAAACAGTGGCTGGGGGGAGTGGGGAGTTAGTTACTGTTTAATGGCTATACAGCTTCAGTTTGGGATGATTGAAGATTTATTTGGGGTCAGTGAGTATATGTACCTTAAAAGATAGTCAGGTAGCATATGAATAGTGCTAAAGGGAATTCAAGGGAAGAGTGATTACCAAAGGATGATGTACATGGTAAAACTTCAGAGTGAAGGTAGCCTTTGAGCTGTGCTTTGAAGATAGTGCAGCATTTAGATAAAAGGTAAAGAAAGGAGAAGACATTTTTAAATAGCAGAATTGACTAAGAGGGGAGAGAACACTGAGCTTAAAGAACGCAAGGCTCCTTTGAGGAATAGTACAAGGAAAGGTTGGAAATGAGGTTGGTGATGAGGCTGTGAGCAGATAGAATTTCAGGCTGAAGAATTTGATCCTATTCTGAAATCAGAGGACAGCCATTAAAAAATATTGTGGGGTGGTGTTGGCAGGTATGTAAACGATGACATTTTTGAAAGGTTTATTAGCATTGATGTGGAAAATTAACTGGAAGTTGGAGGGATCCATATGGTGAAAGGGGCAATTAAAGAACTACAGCAATTGTATACTCCCCACTACAGAGGGGGCCTTGACTAGGTGGGAATGGTGACATTAAAGCATAAGAACAGATTCTAGACACATAAGACATCTGGGTAAGATGGTGTATGGTGATGGATGTATGCTGGTTAAAAGGAAAATATGACATATGCCCCACTAAAGGAAAGATCAAAGCAGGAGAATATCGTTAAAGACCTTATCCTCTTCCTACATGCAGAAGTTTTTTGTTTTTATGACCCAGCACGTTCCTTTTAAAGGCTGTTTGAAAGCAGATCTGCTTAAGGCATACTGAGCCAGGAAATGATGCTGGTAGACACTGGTTCTCCTCTCCCACTCTGTGCTCTCCTCATGGCCAGCTCTTGGGCCAGTTAGGTGATCATCATTAATTTCTCTAAACCTCAGTTTCTTAGTCCATAAAATGAGGTCAATAATACCAGTTCTACCTATCTTGCAAGGGTATTATGAGAATCAA
Organism: Phocoena sinus; assembly: GCF_008692025.1. NCBI lineage: Eukaryota > Metazoa > Chordata > Mammalia > Artiodactyla > Phocoenidae > Phocoena > Phocoena sinus. Next base: position 78,055,617 of record NC_045764.1, read on the forward strand.
ATTACTCTAGATTGCATGGCACAGGGATATTAGCTCGGTGCTTTGTGACAGCCTGGAGGGGTGGGATAGGGAGAGTGGGAGGGAGGGAGACGCAAGAGGGAAGACATATGGGAACATATGTATATGTGTAACTGATTCACTTTGTTATAAAGCAGAAACTAACACACCATTGTAAAGCAATTATACCCCAATAAAGATGTTAAAAAATTACTCTAGATTAAGTTACATTCAAAAATATTTATTGCTCATCTAAATTCTGTATTAGGTACAACAGGAGATATAAAGATAAATGAGACAAAGTCTTTAAGGATTCAAATAAATGAGGGCAAATATCTGGAGGATAAACTCAAGAGGGGTTTCGTGAAAGAGGGAGCATTTGAGGTAAGGCATTAATAGGTGGAGAATGGAGGATAAGGGGAGAGTAATCCAGCCATTCATCCACTCATCCATGTATCTATGCAACATTTTTGGGGGCTCCTCCCCTGTGACAGATCACAGAGAGAAATAATACTCTTCCCTTGTGTAGTTCATAATCTATGAAGGCACTTAGTCCAGAGCACAGGAGGGCTGAATGGAAAATGATTAATTCAGTATTGAACAAATTAAGACAATGGGTGTAAACTGCATAAAAATCTATAGTATAAAAAGCCTAAGATGAATGCAGTAGCAAAATATAGAGTGTAAAATGTAGGGATTGCCTATATGATGAGAAGATTTATTTCTGTTTAAGAGTAGGAGGACTTCAATTATATTTGAGGATCAGAGACCAGATCTGGGAGAGAGAAAATATTTAAATGGTCAGTGAACAATCTGAACTAAAGGATACTTATTTGCACACATATTCCATTTACTTCTTCTCTCTTAGTCATCCATCATGCATCCCAGGGTTCTGAAAGATGGAGTGCCAATGGAACTCCAGCCAAAGGTATGGACTTCTAGGTTGCATTACTCAGCTTCCTCTCAGTTGTTTCCTGTCTGTAACTCTCATTGTGGTTTTGGTCTTTTATGGTGGATCTTGAGATTTCTTGACTCTCTTTCTCCACTATTCATCCTTAATGACTGATCCTCCCTTCATAAGGAAGATAGAGTTTATGAAAAAAACTATAAGGTCAAACCTTACATTCTAGAGAATGCTTATAGGAGAGAGACAGAGACAGAGGCAGAGGAAGGGAATGAGAGGAGGAGAGGAAAAGAGGAGGAGAGGGGGAGAAAGATAGGGAGAGATGGGTTGGTAGAACTGACTGGGTTTTATGTACAGGAAGGCTGTGTAATGTGAAGTGGGAACTATTGTTATTTCTGTCCCTATAATGGAAAAAGCAGATATAATTTTTGCAAAAAAAGATGATGTTTTGGACAAGAACATGAAAATTAAGCATTCTAAAGTTTTAACAAGTCAGGAAAGTTGTATTATTCACCATTGTGATCAAGGAATTCAGGAAAAAATAAAAGACCTGTTCCTTCCTGATACCCAGGGCCTACCTAAGCCTCCTCTTTTCCATCCTTCCCATGACTAAGGACTTAAAGACATGATACCAGTTTTACCTCTTCATTAAACTAATCAAATATTTCCCCTCAGATCAGAGAGGAATCTTCCCCCATCCCAAACATCATCAGTATATCAGGAGGAATTAGTCATCTGCCTCTATCACAACCTTCCCTCAATCCCCCCGCTTCTCTCTTAGTATTCTTGAGTGCATCCATATGGTCTCCCATGACAGAAAACTTTGAATTCAGTTATCTTTGAATTCTAACACGCCTACATCCCTGCTAACTCAGAATCCTTAATGATTCCCTTCCAATCTACGGCCTAAGTGTGGCACCCTATAAAAATGCCTGAAGCACTGCTCTAGGGCGTCAGAAATTCTCCCAACTATTCCTTCCTGCTCTCAGCTTTGAGCCTTCTTGTTCTGGTCTGCAGTATCCCGGCATCTGTCTTGTTGCTACACACTTGGATTTTGTATTTGCTGGCTCATATCTTCAGAATGATCTGTCAGTCAGAAGGACTCCCATTCTATTTCACATTTGCTGATGGATGTGTTTACTCAGTAGGTCTGGGCTCCTGAATATGAGCTCCAATTCTCCCCTACACTGACTTTCAACTCTGGTATAATTATCCCCTGCCCACCCTGTTCTTTATACCCTCCATCCAACCTCTCGTGTTTTCTTAGAGGCAGCAGGGTGTAGTAATAAAATGAATACTAGACTTGGAATCAGAAGACAAAGTTTTAACTCTCAGGTCTATTCTTTCCCAATCATAGAAACCCTGGAAATTCACTTAAGCTCTTTGAATTTTAGTTTTCTTACCTTTTATACATATGATGCTAATGCCTGCCAATTCATGTATAGTTGTGAGGATCAAATGAGATAATGTGTGTTAAAGAACATTACAAACTACTTCTACCCTGGAAGGTGTATTTCTGGCTTTGAAGAGCTGGATGAACTATGGGGGAGTGACTGGTCAGGCCATTTAAAATGGCTGTTCTCTTGCTCTCTGTACATCCCCTGCTTGACCAGTCCCTGCTTCACTCACATGATTATCCAATCCTCTTAATCATAGGGCTTAATCAGTAACTGCCTACATGCTTGCCCTCGGCCCAGCTGCTGGTTTCCCTGGTAACTGATGAGCCAACCTAATATCAATTCCCCCTATAAATTGTTGCCTCCTTCTCCCCCAACTTGTGAAGACTGTTGCCACGTCCTGGGTGCTGTCTGTTGTACACAGTGGGGTATCACTCCAGGACCTTTTTCTTGGATGTGTAAGATCCTCCTATCCAAAAAAACCATTGATGTCTCTGTCATTGTCTCCAGGCTCTTTATTTGGTCTTGAGGCTGAACAGCCACAAGTCTTGTAGGCCTGTGGGGTATAACCCAACAGGGAGATACAGAGGAAAAGATGCTGGAGCTGGTGACCTCTCTCTTTGTGTACTGGATCCCGAACCTGTTTGTCTACTTAAGCACTTTGTTTCTAGAATTATCTTCTGTCTCCTACATCATTAGTTTTTCCTTCTCTATGGGATAATTCTGGTCAACATGCAAACATGTAATAGCTCATATCTACACAACATCACAACAACAGCAAACCTAGACCTCATGTTCCCTCACCAGGTGTAATTTTTCTGCTCCTCTTTATAGTGTTTGTTTCCTCCTATTTTTTATTTAACCTACTCTGTGTTAAAGTACTCTGACAAGTAGATACCCAAATGGGATCAGATGGGTAAGAGATTTATTGGGAGAAATGTCTGTGAACGATAAAGGGAGAGAGCCGAAGTAGTTGGGAAGAGCCGTTAGACAGTTATATAGGTCTGATGCCTACATCAGAAAGGAGAGGGGATGGAAGGAGGATTAGGAAGAACCTCAGACTGCAGCTCAATTCTAAGAAAGTTTTGGTGAGGCTAATGGGAAGTCCTTAAACTTAAGTTACCTATTAGAAGAATCCTGTCTCTCACAGGAATGGACCTGCACTAACACCTCTCCAGGTTCAATCACTGGCTAGGGGTTGCCAGCAGAAAGCTTGGTTTGAGCACAAATCCAGTGATGGATTTACCGGGACTGCAGCTGGGGCTGTCAGTCAGCTATGCTCCCTGCAGCCAGAGATCTAAGTGACACATTTCCAGAGCTGCCACACACTGCAATCAGGCTTTTGTACCTACTTCTCTGAAACTGCTCTTGTTGAAATCACTACTTCCATCTTGCCAAATCCATTGACAATGCTCATATTCAGTTTTCATACTGTTCAACTTCTCAACAGCATTTGACATAGAGGATTACTTGATTCTTCCTAAAATACTTTCTTCCAGAAAGCCACAAGCTCCTAGTTTTCCTCACTTTCATTGATAGACTAGTAGTCTTTGATGATTTTTTTCCTTGTTAAAATACCCTAGGACTCAGTTCTCAGCCTCTTTTGTAGCTCTACTCCTTTGGTGATCTCTTCCAGCCCTGTGATTTTAAATGCCATGTATACAGTGATGTGTCCTAAATTCATATCTCCAATCAAAACTCCAATTCTGAACTCCAGAATTGAAGATTCATATATATACCAGAAAACTATTTGAAATCCTCTTGATTGTATAACAAGAATATCAAACTTAAAATGTGCAAAACAAAACTTTTTATCTTGCTGTGAGGATAATTATCTATAGTGGGAAAGAGTAGAACAATGGAGACCAGTTATAATATAATATATTTATATAATAATAATCCAGGTGAGATACAGGTAAGAGATGATGCTGGCTTGAACACGTGATGTGGGGACTTTGCAGATGTGACTAGGCTACAAACCTTGAGACGGGGAACTACTCTGGATTATTAAGGTGGGCCCAATCTAATCATGAGTCCTTAAAATTGGAGAACATTTCTCAGCTGTGGTCAGAGAGAAAGCATGTGATGATGGTAGAATGGTGAGGGAAATTGATATTATTGGTTTTGAGGATGAGGGAAGGGGTTATGGGTTAAGGAATGAAGTTATCCTCTAGAAAATGAAGAATGCAAGGAACTCGATTCTTTTCTGGGCCTCCAGAAAGGAACATAGCCCTGCCAATACTTTTATTTTAGCACATTGAGACCTATGTCAGACTTCTGACCTACTGAACTGTAAGATAAGAAATCTGTGTTGTTTTAAACCACTAAGTTGTGATACTTTGTTATTGCAGCAACAGGAAATTAATTCAGCATGTGTATATTGGACCTTGTATTAAAAGCAGGTATAGACATTAAATGAAATTAAGAATTGTGATTATTTCTGAATATGGATATGCATAATTGCCTCATTCCCCTCAGCTCACCCCCCTCAGTATGGGGCTCCTCCTCCCCTCTGGGCTTCCTTTTTTTTTTTTTAAATTTTAAAAGTTTATTTGAGGGAAAATCAAATGAAATTGGGCAGCACCAAACTGGAAGTGGTTAGGAATGCTCCACTGTCAGGAGCTCAGGAAAGGACTTTTTATAGAGAAAAAGCAGAAGCAAAGTAAAGGAAATTATTGATTGGCTTAGCTTAAAGCCTAGTTGGCTGTTTGTGATTGGCTGCCCTTAGTGTTTTGATTTTGTAGCCCTGAGGCATTTACAGGCTTAGATTTTGGTTTGCTTACAGAGGCTGCCATGGCATTAGAGCCACTTCAGTCCAATGGCCTCCATGTTTAACTAATTAAACAATTTCCCCCTTTTGGTCATCCTCTTATACATGAGAGATGGACCATAAATTTAGTATTAGCACCACTCTCAAGCACCATCAAAGTTAAGCAGCTGTTGTCTCATTGTGAAACTCATGTTATGATATCAGATATGTGGAAGAATTATTTTAGGTGTTCATCTCGTTTCTGTTTCTCCAAGTGCAGTGAGACCATCTGATGTACTGCTGATGGCTGTGAACATGCATTTAAGAACTTTGAAGGAATATAGTGCACCAGGGAGACTACAATGATAACTATTAGGAGAATAATACAAAGAGACTGAAGTATACTCCTTAGCTAGGGTCCCCATGAAACAAACTGGTTGGAATCAAATAAATCAAAGAAAGTACCTGAAGGAGCACCAGTTGGTTTTAGCCAAGTATCTTGTTAATTTCTTGTATTTGCTACAATACCAGAGGTGTTGATCCAGGTACAACAGAGGGAATTTGCTATGGGACACACTCCTCCTTGTTCAGCCAGTTAGTAATCTAAAGCAATTCTATTATCTAAAAGCCACCTTAGCAAGACAATCTAGGGACTTTCGTTGTGTATCTATGGCCTTAGCAGTAGATTAAGTTGCCAGAGATAAGGACCATTGTCTTCCTGTGCATTAATGGAGAAAAAAAGCAAGTAGTGAAAAGGCAAAAAGAATAAAGATTTCATGGGGAGAGCTGTCCACTTCTAGATGCTGTTCTGTTTTGAGGGAAAGCACTTAGGCAATTATTTGAGTTGGGGGCTGAATTAGCAGGTTTTTTTCCCATGAAGCATTTTTACTTGAAACAACTGATAAATGGACAACTATGATTAGTCAGACTTGCATTTTTGGTGAACGTTTTCTCAAATGAATGAAGCAAGATTGTCATTTCAAGGAAAACAACTGAAAATATTTGTTGCCAATAATAAAATTTGAGCTTTCAACCAAAAAGTAGAACTTTAGAAGAGTTGTATTTACCACCATAAACTTGATAGCTTCAACATATTTAAAGGTTTTCCTGATGAGATTTGTGATGATGGTAACTGATGTGATTTTTGATATCGTATAATATGTCAATATTTGGAAAATCTATATCATTCAGTGAACTAATATTCTCCAAATGATTAATGCATGATTTTAAAAAATATCCATTGGGGAAATTCCCTGGCAGTCCAGTGGTTAGGACTCGGTGCTTTCACTGCCAAGGCCCAGGTTCAATACCTAGTTGGGGAACAAAGATCTTGCAGGCCATGGGGCATGGCCAAAAATAAACGGATAACATAAAATAAAATAAAACTAAAAACAGGCATAATGGACTCTAATGTAACACTATGAATGTTCACTTGTATGGTTTCAGATTCCATACTGTAACTAACATTTAAGAAGCTATTAATTGTCAGGAGGACCTTCAAGACGGTGGAGGAGTAAGACATGGAGGTCACCTTTCTCCCCGCAAATACATCAAAAATACATCTACATGTGGAACAACTACAGAACACCCACTGAACACTGACAGAAGACCTCAGACTTCCCAAAAGGCAAGAAACTCCCCATGAACCTGGCTGTGTGGCTGACAGGGTCTTGGTGCTCCAGCCAGGTGGGAGTCCTGAGCCTCTGAGGTGGGAGAGCCGAGTTCAGGACATTGGTCCACCAGAGGCCTCCCGGTCCCTCATAATATCAATCAGCGAGAGCTCACCCAGAGATCTCCGTCTCAACGCTAAGACCCAGCTCCACTCAATGACCAGCAAGCTTCAGTGTTGGACACCCCATGCCAAACAACTAGCAAGACGGGAACATAACCCCACCCATTAACAGAGAGCCTGAATAAAATCATAATAAGTTCACAGACACCCCCAAAACACACCACTGGACGTGGTCCTACTCACCAGAGAGACAAGATCCAGCCTCATCCACCAGAACACAGGCACCACTCCCCTCCACCAGGAAGCCTACACAACCCACTGAACCAACCTTACCCACTGGAGGCAGACACCAAAAACAACGGGAACTATGAACCTGCAGCCTGTGAAAAGGAGACCCCAAACACAGTAAGATAAGCAAAATGAGAAGACAGAGAAATACACAGCAGATGAAGGAGCAAGGTAAAAACCCACGGGACCAAAAAAGTGAAGAGGAAATAGGCAGTCTACCTAAAACAGAATTCAGGGTAATGATAGTAAAGATGATCCAAAATCTTGGACATAGCACCTCAATACATAAGGCAAATGCTTACAGCTATAATAGAGGAAATAGACAGTAACATAGTAACAGTGGGGGACTTTAACACTTCACTTACACCAATGGACAGATCATCCAAACAAAAAATTAAAAAGGAAACACAAGCTTTAAATGACACAATAGACCAGATAGATTTAATTGATATTTATAGAGCATTCCATCCAAAAACAGCAGATTACTCTTTCTTTTCAAGTGTGCACGGAACATTCTCCAGGATAGATCATATCTTGGATCACAAATCAAGCCTCAGTAGATTTAAGAAAATTGAAATCATATCAAGCATATTTTCTGACCATAATGCTATGAGATTAGAAATCAATTACAGGGAAAAAACATAAAAAACACAAACACATGGAGGTTGCATATATTACTAAATAACCAAGAGATCACTGAAGAAATCAAAGAAGAAATCAAAAAATACCTAGAGGGCTTCCCTGGTGGCGCAGTGGTTGAGAATCCGCCTGCCTATGCAGGGGACATGGGTTCGTGCCCCAGTCTGGGAAGATCCCACATGCCGTGGAGCGGCTGGGCCCGTGAGCCATGGTCGCTGAGCCTGCGTGCCTGGAGCCTGTGCCCCGCAACAGGAGAGGCCACAACAACAGTAAGAGGCCCGCGTACCGCAAAAAAAAAAAAAAAAAAAAAAAAAAAAAAAAAAAAATACCTAGAGACAAATTACAATGAACACATGACGATCCAAAACTTATGAGATGCAGCAAAAGCAGTTCTAAGAGGGAAGTTTATAGCAATACAAGCCTACGTCAAGTAGCAACTAACAACACAAATAAACAATCTAACCTTACACCTAAAGGAACTAGAGAAAGAAGAACAAACAAAACCCAAAGTTAGCAGAAGGAAAGAAATCATAAAGATCAGAGCAGAAATAAATGAAATAGAAACAAAGAAAACAACAGCAAAGATCAATAAAACTAAAAGATGGTTCCTTGAGAAGATAAACAATATTGATAAACCATTAGCCAGACTCATCAAGAAAAAGAGGGAGAGGACTCAAATCAATAAAATTAGAAATGAAAAAGGAGAAGTTACAACAGACACTGCAGAAATACAAAGCATCCTAAGAGACTACTACAAGCAACTCTATGAAAATAAAATGGAAAATATGGAAGAAATGGACAAATTCTTAGAAAGGTATCACCTTCCAAGACTGAACCAGGAAGAAATAGAAAATATGAACAGACCAATCACAAGCACTGAAATTGAAACTGTGATTAAAAATCTTCCAACAAACAAAAGTCCAGGACCAGATGGCTTCGCAGGTGAATTCTATCAAACATTTAGAGAAGAGCTAACACCCATCCTTCTCAAACTCTTCCAAAAACTTTCAGAGGAAGGAACACTCCCAAACTCATTCTATGAGGCCTTCAACACTGATTTATGATAAAAACTCTCCAGAAAGTGGGCATAGAGGGAACCTACCTCAACATAATAAAGGCCATATATGACAAACCCAAAGCAAACATCATTCTCAATGGTGAAAAACTGAAAGCATTTCCTCTAAGATCGGGAATAAGACAAGGATGTCCACTCTCAACACTATTATTCAGCATAGTTTTGAAGTCCTAGTCATGGCAATCAGAGAAGAAAAAGAAATAAAATGAATACAGATTGGAAAAGAAGAAGTAAAACTGTCAGTGTTTGCAGATGACATGATACTATACTTAGAAAATCCTAAACATGCCACCAGAAAACTACTAGAGTTAATCAATGAATTTGGTAAAGTTTCAGGATACAAAATTAATGCACAGAAATCTCTTGCATTCCTATACACTAATGATGAAAAATCTGCAAGAGAAATTAAGGAAACACTCCCATTTACCATTGCAACAAAAAGAACAAAATACCTAGGAACAAACCTACCTAGGGAGACAAAAGACCTGTATGCATAAAACCATAAGACACTGATGAAAGAAATTAAAGATGATATGAATAGTTGGAGAGATATACCATGTTCTTGGATTGGAAGAATCAACCTTGGGAAGATGACTATACTACCCAAAGCAATCTACAGATTCAATGCAATCCCTATCAAATTACCAATGGCATTTTTTACAGAACAAAAAATCTTAAAATTTGTATGGAGACAAAAAAGACCCCAAATAGCCAGAGGAGTCTTGAGGGAAAAAAACAGAGCTGGAGGAATCAGACTCCCTGACTTCAGATTATACTGCAAAGCTACAGTAATCAAGACAATATGGTACTGGCACAAAAACAGCAATATAGATCAATGGAACAGGATAGAAAGCCCAGAGATAAACCCACACACATATGGTCACCTTATCTTTGATAAAGGAGGCAAGAATATACAGTGGAGAAAAGACAGCCTGTTCAATAAGTGGTGCTGGGAAAACTGGACAGCTACATGTACAAGAATGAAATTAGAACACTCCTTAACACTATACAAAAAATAAACTCAAAATGGATTTAAGACCTAAACGTAAGACCAGACACTATAAAACTCTTAGAGGAAAACATAGGAAGAACACTCTTTGACATCAATCACAGCAAGATCTTTTTTGATCCACCTCCTAGAGTAATGGAAAAAAACACAAAAATAAACAAATGGGACCTAATGAAACTTCAAAGCTTTTGCAAAGGAAAGGAAACTACAAACAAGATAAAAAGACAACCCTCAGAATGGGAGAAAATATTTGCAAACAAATCAATGGACAAAGGATTAATCTCCAAAATATATAAACAGCTCATGCAGCTCAATATTAAAAAAACAAACAACCCAATCCAAAAATGGGCAGAAGACCTAAATAGACTTTTCTCCAAAGAAGACATACAGATGGCCAAGAAGCACATGAAAAACTGTTCAACATCACTAATTATTAGAGAAATGCAAATCAAAACTACAATGAGGTATCACCTCACACCAGTACAATGGGCATCATCAGAAAATCTACACACAACAAATGCTGGAGGGGTTGTGGAGAGAAGGGAACCCTCTTGCACTGTTGGTGGGAATGTAAATTGATACAGCCACTATGGAGAACAACAGTATGGAGGTTCCTTAAAAAAGTAAAAATAGTATTTCCATATGACCCAGCAATACCACTGCCTGGCCTATACCCAGGGAAAACCATAATTCAAAAAGACACATGCACCCCAATGTTCATTGCAGCACTATTTACAAAAGCCAGGACATGGAAACATCCTAAATGTCCATCGACAGATGAATAGATAAAGAAGATGTGGTACATATATACAATGGAATATTTGTCAGCCATAAAAAGGAACAAAATTGAGTCATTTATAGAGACATGGATGGATCTAGAGCCTGTCATACAGAGTGAAGTAAGTCAGAAAGAGAAAAACAAATATTGTATATAAACGCATATATATGGAATCTAGAAGAATGGTACAGATGAACTGGTTTGCAGGGCAGAAATAGAGCCACAGATGTAGAGAACAAACGTATGGACACCAATGGAGGAAAGTGGCAGGGAGGGTGGTGGTGTGGTGAATTGGGAGACTGGGATTGACATACACTAATGTGTATAAAATGGATAACTAATAAGAACCTGCTGTATAAAAAAATAAAATTCAAAAGTTAAAAAAAAAAAAAGAATATGCCTGCCAATGCAGGGGACACAGGTTCCCAGGAAGATCCCACATGCCACAGAGCAACTAAGCCTGTGTCCCCACCCCCACCAAAAAAAAAAGACTGGAGAAAATACAAGGAATGTTTAACAAGGACCTAGAAGAAGAAAAGAGCAAACAAACAATGATGAACAGCACAATTAATGAAATAAAGAATTCTCTAGAAGGAATGAATAGCAGAATAACTGAGGCAGAAGAACGGATAAGTGACCTGGAAGATGAAATAGTGGAAATAAATACTGCAGAGCAGAATAAAGGAAAAGGAATGAAAAGAATTGAGGACAGTCTCAGAGACCTCTGAAACAACATTAAACGCACCAACATTTGAATTATAGGGGTCCCAGAAGAAGAGAAAAAGAAAGGGACTGAGAAAATATTTTAAGAGATTATAGTTTACCACTATTATTCAACATAGTTTTGGAAGTTTTAGCCACAGCAGTCAGAGAGGAAAAAATAAAAAATAAAAGGGAATAAATAAATAAATAAAAGGAATCCAAACAGGAAAAGAAGAAGTGAAACTGTCACTGTTTGCAGATGACATGATACTATACATGGAGAATCATAAAGATGCTACCAGAAAACTACTTGAACTAATCAGTGAATTTGGTAAGTTTGCAGGATACAAAATTAATGCGCATAAATCTCTGGCATTGCTACGCACTAACAATGAAAAAACAGAAAGAGAAATTAAGGAAACACTCCCATTTACCACTGCAACAAAAAGAATAAAATGCGTATGAATAAACCTACCTAAGGAGGCAAAAGACTTGTACTCAGAAAACTATAAAACACTGATGAAAGAAATCAAAGATGACATAAACAGATGGAAAAATATACCATGTTCTTGGATTGAAAGAATCAATATTTTGAAAATGACTGTACTCCGCAAAGGAAACTACACATTCAATGCAATCCCTATCAAACTACCAATGGCATTCTTCATAGAATTAGAACAAAAAATTTCCCAAAGTGTATGGAAACACAAAGGACCCTGAATAGCCAAAGCCATCTTGAGAAAGAAAAATGGAGCTGGAGGAATCAGGATCCCTGACTTCACGCTATACTTCTAGGTACAGTAATCAAGACAGTATGGTACTGGCACCAAAACAGAAATATAGATCAATGGAACAGGATAGAAAGTCCGGGGATAACTCCCCATACATATGGTCACTTTATCTTTGATAAAGGAGGCGAGAATATACAATGGAGAAAAGACAGCCTCTTCAATAAGTGGTGCTGGGAAAACTGGACAGCTACATCTAAAAGAATGAAATTAGAACACTCCTTAACACCATACATAAAAATAAACTCAAAATGGATTAAAGACCTAAATGTAAGACCAGACACTATAAAACTCTTAGAGGAAAACACAGGCAGAACACTCTATGACATATATCACAGCAAAATCCTTTTTGACCCACCTCCTAGAGAAATGGAAATAAAAACAAAAATAAACAAATGGGACCTAATGAAACTTAACAGCTTTTGTCAGCAAAGGAAACCATAAACAAGACAAAAAGACAACCCTCAGAATGGGAGAAAATATTTACAAATGAAGCAACTGACAAAGGATTAATCTCCAAAATATACACGCAGCTCATGCAGTTCAATATCAAAAAAAGAAACAACCCAATCCAAAAATGAGCAGAAGACCTAAATAGACATTTCTTCCAAGAAGATATACAGATTGTTAAGAAACACATGAAAGGATCTCAACATGACTAATCATCATGGAAATGCAAATCAAAACTATAATGAGGGGCTTACCTGGTGGCGCAGTGGTTGAGAGTCCGCCTGCCGATGCAGGGGACACGGGTTCGTGCCCCGGTCCGGGAAGATCCCACGTGCCGCTGAGCGGCTGGGCCCGTGAGCCATGGCCACTGAGCCTGCGCGTCTGGAGCCTGTGCTCCGCAATGGGAGAGGCCACAACAGTGAGAGGCCCGCGTACAGCAAAAAAAATAACAACCCAAAAAACGACAATGAGATATCACCTCACAGCAGTCAGAATGGCCATCATCAAAATATCTACAAACAGTAAATGCTGGAGAGGGTGTGAAGAAAAGGGAACCCTCTTGCACTGTTGGTGGGAATGTAAATTGATACAGCCACTATGGAGAACAGTATGGAGGTTCCTTAAAAAACTAAAAATAGAACTACTGTATGACCCAGCAATCCCATTACTGGGCACATACCCTGAGAAAACCATAATTCAGAAAGAGTCATGTACCACAGTATTCATTGCAGCAGTATTTACAATAGCCAGGACATTGAAGCAACCTAAGTGTCCATCAACAGATGAATGGATAAAGAAGATGTGGCACATATGTACAATGGAATATTATTCAGCCATAAAAAGAAATGAAATTGAGTTATTTGTAGTGAGGTGGATGGACCTAGAGTTTGTTGTACAGAGTGGAAGTAAGTCAGAAAGAGAAAAACAAATACCATATGCTAACACATATATATGGAATCGAAGGAAAAAAAAAGATTCTGAAGAACCTAGGGGCAGGACAGGAATAAAGATGCAGACATAGAGAATGGACTTGAGGATATGGGGAGGGGGAAGGGTAAGCTGGGACAAAGTGAGAGAGTGGCATGGACATATATACACTACCAAATGTAAAACAGATAGCTAGTGGGAAGCAGCAGCATAGCACAGGGAGATCAGCTCGGTGCTTTGTGACCACCTATAGAGGTGGGATAGGGAGGGTGGGAGTGAGACGTAAGAGGGAGGGGATACGGAGCTATATGTATACGTATAGCTGACTCACTTTGTTATACAGCAGAAATTAACACACCATTGTAAAGCAATTATACTCCAATAAAGATGTTTTAAAAAAAAGAAACTATTAATTATCAAGTTTTGGCATAGTATCAAAGAATATCCACAATTATCTGAAAAGGCTATTAAAATACTTCTTTTTCCAGTTTAAGAAAAGCAGGTATGGACACTAAGTGAAGTTAAGAGTTGTGATTATTTCTGAATAAGGATATTCTAATTTCTGAATCGAGACCACATTTATGTTTAAAATGACACTATTCATTGTAGTACCTTAGAGTGGTCAGAATGGTAATGAGACCCTCCTAAGTGTTCATCCAGGGATGAGAGGAACACCACCCACTCATAAACAAAATGCAGACATGGACATGGAGGGACAAAGGCACTAAATCAAGGTGGAAAATGATATGACTCAAAGAGCAGATGATCACATTATAGAACATGAGGACACTTAGAACATTTTAATCACAAAACTCAAGGTAGCTATAGCCAAGTGGAATAGAGGGTGCTTAATAGTGTTACACAGGGTACAACATAGATCCCATGACTTCTTTACGTTTTAAAAAAATTTTATATTTTTAAATTGAAGTAGAGTTGATTTACAATGTTGTGCCAGTCTCTGCTGTACAGCAAAGTGACTCAGTTATACACATAGAGACATTCTTTTTCTTCAATTTTATTTTATTTTATTTAATTAATTTATTTATTTGCAGTATGCGGGCCTCTCTCCGCTGCGGCCTCTCCCGCTGCGGAGCACAGGCTCCGGATGCGCAGGCCCAGCGGCCATGGCCCACGGGCCCAGCCGCTCCGCGGCACGTTGGATCCTCCCAGACCGGGGCACGAACCCGCGTCCCCTGCATCAGCAGGCAGACTCCCAACCACTGCGCCACCAGGGAAGCCCTTATTTTATTTTATTTTATTTTTTTGGCTGTGTTTGGTCTTTGTTGCTGCGTGCAGGCTTTCTCTAGTTGTGGCGAGCAGGGGCTACGCTTTGTTGCGGTGCGCGGGCTTCTCATCCTGGTGGCTTCTGTTGTTGTGGAGCACGGGCTCTAGGTGTGTGGGCTCAGTAGTTGTGGCTCGCGGGCTCTAGAGCACAGGCTCAGTAGTTGTGGTGCATGGGCTTAGTTGCTCCACGGCATGTGGGATCTTCCAGGACCAGGGCTCGAACCTGTGTCCCCTGCATTGGCAGGCAGATTCTTAACCACTGTGCCACCAGGGAAGCCCCGATTCTTTTTTATTGTTTAATATTCTTTTCCATTATGGTTTAATCACAGGATATTGCATATCATTCCCTGTGCTATACAATAGGACCTTGTTTTTATCCATCCTATATATAATAGTTTACATCTGCTAATCCCACACTCCCAGTCCTTTCCTCCCCCCAACACCCTCCCCATTGGCAACAAGTGATTCCATGACTTCTTTACAGTGTTTAATACTTTATTAAATTAAATTTGACCTGGAAGTTACTCTTTTAACCAGAAGCTAAGATGAGAGGGAAAATGCCAAGCAGAGAAGCGGATATGGATTGTACTGAGTGGAAACTTGCCATATAGAGGCAAAGAAACCATTCCACTTACAAAGTTCCAAGTGGCATTTTAGAGAAAGGAGAGTGTTGAGAGGGTGTTACTCTGAAAATCCCCAGTGGAGCCAGGAATTTTTCTGGTGGCAGCCATGGAAAGAGGGATATTAAAAACCATTGTTTTTAAGCATAGGCCACAGTTCACTGAGCAATATCTGCTTGTTTGAATGGAGAGAGAATGAATAATATATGCAAATTCCATGTTTAAAGTCCCCTTGTTTAGAAGTCTGGACTGCTTGATTTTGTCTCCCTAATCTACTTAGGCAGAGACCTTTTCTTTTGTTTTAATATCAAATAGGCTTTAGCATGGGCAGGTCTAATGAGACTTTGCCATTGGTGGAGGCTTAACAGGGCATCAGGAGATTTTAAGTAAATTTCATTAGAAGGCTACAATCTCTACCTCATGAAAGATTACATTTTTTAAAATGTAAGGGGTCAGAATATCCCTCCAATTTGCTAGAGCAATAGCCTAGAAATATCCTACAGGGATTACCTGTAGGTTTTTGATACCCCCTCTACAGTCTACTTTCAGTCATGAGCAAGCCACAGAAACTCAGAGCCTAGAGTGCTTGGACAATTGAAGTTTTCCACCTTTCAGCAAAAAGCTGAAAAGTGTATGTATAAATATAATTATTGTTTGGACACTGGATTTGATAGAAAATAAAAAGGCATATTAATAACCAGTTTCTGTTTGTTTAGAGTCCTGAATTTTTGTCTCATTGCTATAAAAAAATTAAAACATGGATTATCCCAGAGAAGGGAAGTATTGCTAATTTGGAAGACTGAAACAAATAGAAAGAAACCTCCTTAAGTTAAACGCAATTAAAAAGCAGATATAGTTAGAACTTTATGAAGACTTCTGTATAAAGTATGAATTTTTGAGCGTTTGCATGTGACTAAGCAAAAGAATTATTTGAAATCTTAAAAGCCTTGATGCACAGAAACTCTCTCTGACTTAGGCTATCATGGGAATTTAGATAGGGAGAGACTCAGAAGAAGGTGGTAAATAACCCAAAACTGGGTTAGTAAAAGGAGAGAGTGGCCCAGGACACTTCCCTTAGCCACTCCTGGCTAAGAGTATTCACAAATTCCCCAGAAAAGATAATAGTTGTAAACAACAGAAACACACATTGTTTATACCCTCTCTTTTTCTTTCTAGTTAGTGCATTCACGTTTTAAAATTCCAAAAGTACAAGAGTAGACAATAATAAGTTCTATTTAACTCTTATCCAGTAACTTAATTCCCCTCCTCAGAGGTAACTAATATTACCAGTATCTTATATATGCTTCAATGCATATATGTGCAAATGTACACACAGTTTTTATGCAAATGATAATTTTCCATATACTCTGAAGCTTATTTTTTTCACTAAACTATATCTTGGAATGAATTCTGTATCAGTAATAATTTTACCCGTCTTTCTTCAGCAGCATAGTATTCCATTGAATGGATGCCTCATAATTTATTTAATCAACTCTACATTGATGTAATGAGTTGTAAGTTTTTTGTACATATGTAAGTAATCTATAGGATAAATTTCTAGAGGTAGAATTATTGATTCTAAGAGTATATGTGTTTGTAATTTTGATGAATATTGCTAAATTACCCTACATAGAGGTTGTACTAATTTATGTTCCTATCAGCAGTATATGAAAATGCCTCTTTAACACACTCTCATTAATACAGTGTTACCAAGCTTTGTGATCTTTTCCAATTTGTGGGGTTAACCATGATGTTTCAGTTTAATTTTATTTTGCCTTTCTCATTATGAGATTAAACATCTTTTCTTATAAGTTTTAGAGCCATTTATATTTCCTTTTATGTAAACTGTTCAAATTCTTTGCCCATTTATCTGTTGATTTATCTATAGGGTTTTCTTTTTCTTCTCTTTTTATTCAATTCTCTTTACTTTAGGGCAAAATGGATCTGGAGTTGCTGTCCATAATGAGAGAATATATTTAGTTGAGGAACATGCAGTTTGGACAAGTGAGCCTCCAGCTTGTGTCCAGGTGAGTGGTTGAAGTTCCTTTTGAGATTTGTTCAAGTGGTTCAATGAGGTTACTTTTTGCAATGGTGCTACCGGACGAAGAGATATTTACATGTAGGAAGAGGCTTGAGCCCCCTTTGTTTATGCACCTAGTTCAGCCACTAAACTTCATCCTGTATCCTAAAAATGATGCCTAATAAATGATTGAGCCCTACTGAAAATAAAGATGGGGATGAGCTTTGAAAATAAATGTAATACATACTCGAAATAGAAAAATGGGATACCTTTACCTTTCTTATAAACCAAAAATACCTAGAAATCTTTGGGAATAGTACTTTCACACACCCAAAACTTTGCAAACATCTCCTTTCCACTCCATTTCCTTATTTTCTATATCATAATTCATTCATTTCTATAGTGCTACTTACTAAGGGGTCCTCCTTCCTGGCAGAAGTGTGAAGGAGTGGTTTATGATTGGTCTGATGGAGCAACCTCTGCCCCAAAGGACAGCTCTTTAACACATCAGCATGCAAGCAGCCCAGGCTGGGCAAATTGCCAACTGAGCCTTTCAGAACAGCAATAGCTTTTGTTAATATATACCTCATGATTTGTTTTAATGCTTTTACAATTATTTTCATAGTTATTTTTCTATTTTACATGTTCTCTAGTAACATACGGACGTGTGTTAGCCCTGACCTTTCTCCTGATTGACAGAAAAATATATCTTTCTAACTACTCATATTATCTAATCTCTTCTTTGTGGGAAGATTTTAAACAACTGCTTTAATATATTTAATATTTGCAGGACTATTCAAACTTTAATTTCTTCTTCAGCCACATCTCATATGGTACACATATATTTTTCAAGAAACTTTCCATGTGGTCTAAGTCTTTAAAATTGTTAGCATATAGTTCTTGTGTTTATAGTTGTTTAAAAAGTAAGATTCTTTATAGATTAAAAAACAGCAATTTGTGATTTGAATTGCAAATATTTTCCCAACATTTCCACAGGATTAATGAATATTAAATATTATTTTTTGTCTTTATATTTGAATAACAACTTGGATGATATAAATTTCTTGGGTCACGATTTCTTTCCTTGATAATTTTAGAGGCATTTCTCCAGTCTTCTGGAATTGGATATTGTTGTGGAGAAGTCTGATTCAGTCTGTTTTGTCTTTACCCTTTGTAGATGACTCATTATTTCTGCCTGGTTGTCCAAAGGATTATTTCTTTATCTTCACAGTTCATCAGTTGTATCAGGATATACCTGTGTTGACGATAATGTGTCAGTTTTTTTTTCTGAGACCTGACATACTCCTTCAAAATGAACATTTCTTCAGTAATATTTCAAATATTTGTTCTGATCCATTATGTAGGGATATTAGGTAAGTGTATGTTGTATCTCACTTGCCTGTCTTCTCTAGATATCATTGTATCTCTAATCATTTTAAATTGTATTTATTTTCATTCATTTTGCTTGCTCTCTCTATCTAACCTCTATGTTCCTTTTTGCATTCTCATCAGTATCTGGTCTCTCCTGGTCTACTTACCATTTTTACTCCATTTCTGATATTTTTAAAGCCACTGTTCCCCCTAGAGATCTTCCAACTCGTGTTTCATTCATTTTGTTGTCTCTGTCCTCCTGAATCTTGTATCTCTGCCTTTTGCTCTTTATTAAAAAAATAATAATAATGTGGTAAAATATACATAATATTTACCATTTTAACTGCTTTTAAGTGAATGGTTCTGTGGCATTATGTACATTCCTATTGTTGTGCACCATCTACACCATCCATCTCCAGAACTTTTTTGTCTTCCACAACTGAAACTCTGTACTCGTTAAATACTAACTCCTCATTCCTAACCCCCTCCCCCAGCCCCTGACAACCACCATTCTACTTTCCATCTCTATGAATTTGACTACTCTAGGTACCTCACATAAGTGGAATTATGCAATATTTGTCTTTCTGTGACTGCCTTATTTTGTTTAGCATACTATCTTCAAGGTTCATCCATG
Organism: Phocoena sinus; assembly: GCF_008692025.1. Classification (NCBI taxonomy): domain Eukaryota; kingdom Metazoa; phylum Chordata; class Mammalia; order Artiodactyla; family Phocoenidae; genus Phocoena; species Phocoena sinus. The sequence continues at coordinate 78,074,981 of NC_045764.1, forward strand.
TTGTAGCATATGTCAGAATCTCTTCCTTTCTTTTTTTAAGACTTTTTCTTTTTCAGAGCAGTTTTCAGTTCATAGCAAAGTTAAAAAGGAGGTACAGAGATTTCCCATACACTCCCTGCCTCCACACATGCATAGCCTCCCCCATTATCAACATCCCCCACCAGTGGTGCATTTGTTACAACTGATGAACCTACACTGACACATCGTAGTCACTCGTTTACATCTGGGTTCATTCTTGGTGTTGTACATTCTATGGGTTTGGACAACTGTAAAATAACATGTATCCATCATTATGGTATCATACAGAGTATTTTCACTGCCCTAAAAACTTCTGTGCTCTGCTTATTCATCCTCTCCCTGCCCCAACCCCTGACAATCACAGATTTTTTACTGTCTCCATTTTCCAGAATGTCATATACTTGGAATTATACAATATGTAGTCTTTCAGTTGGCTTCTCTCACTTAATAATATGCATTTCACTTAATAATATGTATTTAAGTTTCCTCCATGTCCTTATTTATTTATTTATTGGCTGCGTTGGGTCTTTGTTGCTGCACGTGGGCTTTCTCTAGTTGCGGCGAGCGGGGTCTACTCTTCGTTGCGGGGCATGAAGTATACGTTGCGGTGCTTCTCATTGCAATGGCTTCTCTTGTTGTGGAGCATGGGCTCTAGGTGTGTGGGCTTCAATAGTTGTGGTACACGGGCTCAGTAGTTGTGGCTTGCAGGCTCTAGAGTGAAGGCTCAGTAGTTGTGGCACACCGGCTTAGTTGTTCTGTGGCATGTAGGATCTTCCCGGACCAGGGCTCCAACCCCTGTCCCCTGCATTGGCAGGCAGATTCTTAACCACTGTGCCACCAGGGAAGTCTGTGTCCTTTTATGGCTTAATAGCTCATTTCTTTTTAGCGCTGAATAATATTCCATTGTCTGGATGTACTACAGTTTATTTCAACATTCACCTACTGAGATACATCTTGGTTGCTTCCAAGTTCTAGCAATTATTAATAAAGCTGTTATAAACATCCTTGCGCAGGATTTTGTATGGACATAAGTTTTCACCGCATTTGGGTAAATGCCAAGGAACGTAATTGCTGGATTGTATGGTAAGAGTATATTTAGCTTTATAAGAAACTGCCAAACTGTCTTCCAAAGTAGTTGTACCATTTTGTTTTCCCATCAGTAATAAATGTTGCTCCACATCCTTGCTAACACTTGGTATTGTCAGTGTTCTGGATTTTAACCATTCTAATAGGTTTGTAGTGGTATCTCATTGTTGTTTTAATTTCCATTCCCTGATGACATATGATGTGGAGAATCTTTTCATATGCTTATTTGTCATCTGTATATCTTCTTTGGCGATGTGTCTGTTAAGGTCTTTGGCACGTTTTAAAATCAGGTTATCTTCTTATTTTTGAGTTTTAAGAGCCTTTTGTATATTTTGTATAACAGTCCTTTATCATATATGTCTTTTGCAAATATTTTTCTCTCAGTCTGTGGCTTGTCTTCTCACTCTTGATGTTGTCTTTCACAGAGCAGTTTTAAATTTTAATGAAATTCAGCTTACCGATTATTTCTTTCATAGATTGTGCCTTTGGTGTTATATCTAAAAAGCTACCATCCTGCCCAAAGTCAACTAGGTTTGCTCCTGTATTATCTTCTACTTTTACATACATTTCATAGTTTTGCATTTTACATCTAGGTATATGATTCATTTTGAATTAATGTAATTTAATGTAATTAATGTAATGTAATTTCTTTGTCTAGATTCATGGTTTTGCATGCGGATGTCCAGTTATCCCAACATTGTTTGTTGAAAAGACTATTTTTCTCCATTGTATTGTCTTTGTTCCTTATGTCAAAGATCAGTTGACTATATTTTGTTGTGTTTTTGTTTTATGGCCACACAGCTTGTGGAATCTCGGTTCCCTGACCAGGGATTGAACCTGGGCCAGAGCAGTGAAAGCCCAGAATCCTAACCACTAGGCCACCAGGGAACTCCCCCAGTTGACTATATTTATGTGTGTTTACTTCTGGGCTCTCTTTCTGTTCCATTCATATATTTGTTGATTCTTTCGCCATTACCACACTGTCTTGATTACTGTAGCCTTATAGTAATACTTGAAATCTGGTAGTTTCAGTGTTCCAACTTTGTTCTTCTCCTTCAATATTGTGTTGACTATTCTGAGTCCTTAGTCTCTCCGTATAAACACTAGAATCAGTTTTTCTATATCCAAAAAATAACTTTCTGGGATTTTGATTGGGATTTCATTGGATCATAGATGAAGTTGTGAAGAACTTGATATCTTGACAGTATTGAGTCTTCCTCAGTATTGAACATGGACTATTTCTCTATTTATTTAGTTTTTCATAGTTTGCCTCAGATAGATCTTGTACCTATTTTATTAGATTTGTACTTAACTATTTTGTTTTTTTGGAGTGCTAATGTAAATGGTATTGTGTTTTTAATTTCAAATTCCATTTATTCATTGCTAGTATATAGGAAAGCAACTGACTTTTGTATATTAATCTTGTATCCTACAACCTTGTTGTAATTGTTCCTTAGTTCCAGAAGTTTCTTATTGATTCTTTTGAATTTTCTACATAGACAATCACGTCACCTGCAAACAAAGATAATTTTATTTCTTCCTTTCCAATCTGTACACTTTTTTTTCTCGTCTTACTGCCTTAACTAGGACTTCTAGTATGGTGTTGAAAATAGGTGGTAAGAAGGGACATCCTTGTTCCTGATCTTAGCAGGAAAACTTCTAGTTTCTTACCATTAAGTATGTTAGCTGTAGGTTTTTTGGTAGTTATTCTTTATCATATTGAGGCAGTTCCCTTCCACTCTATTCTTCTCTTCCTGAGTTTTTCTTTGATTTTGTCAAATGCTTTTTCTGTATCTATTGATATGATCCTGTGCTTTTTCTTTTTTAGCCTGTTCATATGATGTTATATTAATTAACTTTCAAAAGCTGTACCTGCCTTGCATACCTGGGATAAATCCCACTTGGTCATGGTGTATAATATTTTTTATAGATATTTGGATTTATTTGCTAATATTTTGTTGAAGATTTTTGCTCTGTATTCATAAGAGATATTGGTTTATAGTTTTCTTGTAACGTCTGGGACTGGTTTTGATTAGGGTAATGCTGGCCTCATAGAATGAGGAAGTATTCCCCCTGCTTCTATCTTCTGAAAGAGATTGTAGAGAAGTGGCATAATATCTTGCTTAAATGTTTGATATATTTCACGAGTTACCCTGTCTGGGCCTGGTGCTTTCTGATTTGGAAGGTTATTAATTATTCATTCAATTTCTTTAATAAATATAGGCCAATTCAGATCATCTATTTCTTCTTGTATGAATGTTTGCAGATTGTGTCTTTCAAGAAATTGGTCCATTGCATTTGGGTTATCAAATTTGTAGGCATAGAGTTATTCAAATTCTTCCTTTATTATCCCTTAATGTCCATGGGATCTGTAGTGATGTCCCCTCTTTTATTTCTGAAATTAGTAATTTGTGTCCTCTCCCTTTTTCTTAGCCTGGCTAGGGGATTATCAATTTTATTGATATTTTCAAAGAACCAGCTTTTGGCATAATTGATTTTCTTTCCCTTCCTTTTTAAGGCTCTTAAATATATTGTATGTATATTTGGGTTCTTGTTTTATAGATAAATTGCTCCATTAACTGTTTATATCCGTGGCAAACACTTGGTCAAATTTTTCATCTGTTTCATGAATATACTGCTTTGATCAGTGTTCATCTGCATTTCTTCTTATTCTTTTTCTCCTCTTTTCTTGTAATACTTTTATATAGATCCTGGATGGTTTAGTTTTGATTTCTCATGTTGGTTTAAGTGGGCTTCTCCTTGACCAGCTATTTCCAAATGATTCATGTGTTAGGGATGCTAAAGCTGTGTCCAAGGCTAGCAGCATTCTCCCCAGAGCCCTCAGTTAAGTGTGAGAGTCCATTTAACTGTTAACCTCTCCCTGGCCAACAGAAATAGGCAGTTTGTAAGACTCATAGCATTCAGAATCTTTTTCTAATCCTCTGCCTCACCAACAGGCTGTTTTTTAAAATATGGCTCATCATATGAGTCCTTGTTCAGTCCTGTTAGCCCTGCTTCTCAGAATCAAACTCCTGTCACTATTCCACACAGCTTGTCCCAGTTAGGACGCATGAGGATTTTAGTTCTTTATCTTGGGCATGCTCCTCATCTTGGGGCAGCGCCCGCTCTCTCAGGGATTTGCATTCACAGGCATCCCTTTCTGCTTCCTCCCACATCCTGTTTGATCTTCACTGCTTTTGGCAGCCCTTCTATCTATTTGTGGCTTAGGATTTCACATGCATCCTAGCTTGTATTTCTCTTTCTCATTCTTCTTTCGTGTGATTTCCTAGAGGGGAAGGAGGAAATGCCAATTTTATTCCACTATGCTCAAACTGAAAATCTGTATCCAATTCTTCTTCCATAGTTTAGGATAAGTCATTCTCAATTAAATGCTTTATTATTTTTGTGAACCTCCAAGTTAGAGAACCCTTTCAGGTATTATTATGGATATTTGAACCAAAGAAACCCAGCTGACAGTTGCAATTGAGAGCATTATGATGAAAAGGCAGAACCAGAAGCGCCACTCACAGAAGGAGGTCTGAAGTTGTTAATTTCTACCTGTGTATGTTGCACGCAACATCTTTATGTCTTCTGATTCTATGATCAGAACCATTAATGTCTTTTCTATCACCTAATCATTCTCATAAGTTTCAGATTTAAAGGAAAACAGTTGTTCTTGACTGATATTGAGATTGTGATCTAAGAATTCCCCTTCCTTCAGCTAAACATACTCATTATGCAGTTCTGCAAGTCAATTTTTTATGTCTATGGGTCTATTGCAGGGCCTGCTTTACTGTGGGAAAAAAATGTGGATTCAGGAAGGCCCTGAAGTATACCTCTGATCTATATGCACAGGGAAATTTCATCAGTAGTAATTTATTCCTTTGTGTTACTGTGGCCTCCTTTTAAATGCCTATATTTCTTTGGAAATAAGTAAGTTGTCATTAACATCTTTGTGTAAATCACATTTTTAAAAATATTGTTTCTCGAGGAAGGAACACTGGGAAAGGAAACAGAGGAAATGGAAATTAAGGAACACCCAAGATAAACATTGAACACCAAGATAAACATTGCCCACTTGTGTAAAAAGATCTAGCTGGCCTTGTGTAAAAAGAACGCAAGTTGTTACTCACGTTTTATTAATAGTTAAAATTATATAAACATACCTGTAGGCAAACAAACCTAAAGTTTAGTATGTGAGCACTTCCTGGTGAGAAGGCAAAATCTTTCTAAATGCCTATAAGTAAACTCTTGCTTTCCTTCCTGAACTTATGGAATTTTTAAGCCTTGCATTCCACACTAAGTCCGTTGACTTTTTTGTTCTTTCTAGAGCATACCTCTGCTCTATGCAAGCTTAGCTGCTATTCTTTTTATATCCTCTGAAGCAGTACTGGCCATACCAGCTAGTTTAAGTGTAATTAAAAAGAGTACCACCTTAGGATTTTGCAATATCAACTGCATTTATGTTATATACAGAGTGATGTGAGGATTAGATTTAAACTTTCCTGTACCAGGCTGGCTGGCATAGAGGGTTGTTGCTCAATGTCAGAATTATCAATCCTTTCATTTTTAGAAATGGATTTTTAAAAATATGTTGACAGGGAAATGTGGACAGCAAGGATTCTAATGTAAAAAATATACATTTTGTGAATTGGAAACTATCTCCTGACAGAAATGCAGTTTTGATTGACATTCTCATAAGGGTATAATATGATCATCCATACATTATGTATAAATTTACCATCATTTCCATAGCCATGGAGAACACATTGTTACTTCTTCTCAAAAGTACTCTTAATCCCTTGGCTTATACAACTGTGGTTATACTGCCAAGACAGCCATTTCAGTTTCTTGTCCCATAAACAGAAGCACTTAGACACAAATACTTGCCATAAGAAGATATTTTGAAAGGCATTTAATTAATAGTGATGGTTTTGGAAATGATCAGTTAATAGGAATCATGTCCATACTGAATGTTGTGTTCTGAGAATTCTTTTATTCAGTCATCATTCACCTAATTGAGAAATTTTCCAGGATTCAATACTTTTTTTCTTCTTGCCTGTCCTTTAGTCATTCCATTGTAGTACTAATTTCAAGAAAAAGAGAAATGATAATAGCAAAAAAATGGAAAAAACCCAAATGTCCGTCAGCTGATGGAATGGATAAATAAAATGTGGAATAGCCACACGATGGAATGTCATTTGGCAATAAAAAGAAATGAAGTACTGATATATACTACAACTTGGAAGAACCTTGAAAGTCTTATGCTAAGTGAAAGAAGCCAGTCACAAGTGACCACATATTGTATGCTTCCATTTATATAGAATTTCAGAATCTGCAAATTCATAGAGATAGAAGGTAGATTAATGTTTACCTAAGGCTGAACAGTGGGGAGCAGGATGGGAGTGACTGCTAAAGGATACAAGGTTTCTTTTTGGGGCAATGAAAATGTTCTAAAATTTATTGTGGTGATGGCTGCACTGCTCTGTTGAATACACTAAAGTTCATTGAATTGTTTACTTAAATTTTTTATAACTGATAAAATATTGTGTCAATTTCAGATGTATAACATAATGATTTGATACTTGTATATAATGCAAAATGATCACCACAATAAGTCCAGTTAATATCTGTCATCATAACATAGTTATGAAATTTTTTCCTTGTGATGAGAACTTTCAAGATCCACTCTCCTCACTACCTTCAAATATGCAATACGGTACTATTAACTGTAATTATAACGCAGTACATTACATTCCCATAACTTATTCATTTTATAACTGGAAATTTGTATCTTCCCCCTTCACCCATTTCTCCCACCTCCCACCCCGCCCCACACCTCAGGCAACCACCAATCTGTTCTCTGTATCCATGAGCTCATTTTTTTGTTTTTTTTTGTTTTTCATTTTAGATTCCACATATAAGTGAGATCATTTAGTATTTGTTGTTCTCTGTCTGACTTAACTTCACTCAGCATAAGGCCCTCAAGGTCCATCCATATTGTTGCAAATGGCAGGATTTCTTTCTTTTTTTATGGCTGACAAGTATTCCAAATGTGTATACATACTACATTTTTAAAATCCGTTCACCTGTTGATGTATACTTAGGTTGTTTACATGTCTTGCTATTGTAAATAATGCCGCAATGAACATGGGGGTGCTTAGATCTTTTCAAATCAGTATTTTAATTTTCTTCAGATAAATACCCAGAAGTGGAATTGCTGGATCATACGGTAGTTCTATTTTTAATTTTTTGAGGAACCTCCATACTATTTTTCATAGTGGCTGCACCAATTTACATTCCCACCAACAGTGCACAAGGATTCCCTTTTCTCTATACCATCTCCAACACTTGTTATTTCTCATCTTTTTGATCATAGCCATTCTAACAGGTGTGAGATGATATCACCGTGATATCTCACTTGCATTTCCCTGATAATTATTGATGTTGAGCATCTTTTCATGTACCTGTGCCATCCATATATCTTCTTTGGGAAAACGTCTATTCAGATCTTCTGCCCATTTTTTAATCAGATTGTTTGTTTTTCTGCTATAGAATTGTATGAGTTCTTATATATTTTAGATATTAACCCTGTGTCAGACATACACTTTGCAAATATTTTCTCCCACTTTGTTGGTTGCCTTTTCATTTTGTTGGTGGTTTCCTTTGCTGTGCAGAAGCTTTTTAGTTTGATGTAGTCCCACTTGCTGAGTTTTGTGGGGTTTTTTTTGGGGGGGGGGTTTGCCTTTGCTTTTCTGTCAAACCCAAAAATCCTGCCAAGCGTAGTGTCAAGGAGCTTTCTGCTCTTTTCTAGAAGTCTTATGTTTTCAGGTCTTATATTCAAGTCTTTAATCTGCTTGAGTTAATTTTTGTGTATGGTGTAAGGTAATGGTCCAGATTCATTCTTTTGCATGTGGCTGTCCAGTTTTTCGCAGCACCACTTATTGAAGATCAACAGTTATTAACTGAGAGTAAGCTAAGTTACAGATAATTATAGTTAATCTACACTACAGTGCTACCCACATGGGAGAGGTAGAAGGGAAGAGAAGAGAAGGAATATGAACACACGCTATGTGCCATGTTCTAAGGCCTATCATATGATTTAATACAACAGTCTTTCAAGATAGGTAATGGTTTCCCTGTTTTTGATAGATTAGCAAACTGAAGCTCAGAGAGGTTAACATTATCCTAGGTCACACAGCTAATAGACAATTCTTTGTCCTTCCCAGAGATTGTCTTTATCCTCAGTAGTCTCAAATAAAAGGAAATAGAAGCTTTCTGAGTCTCAGCCCTTGTAACTGGTGATCACTTTCCACTTTCCTAGGATCTCTCAAGTATGCTTTAGCTCCCATGCTTTAGCCTATCTAAAAATGCTATGGCTTCCCAACAGATGTAGCAAAACCTGGGTTGTTGTACTTCCCTACACTCCCTGAAACTGTCTTGGCAATGGTCCAGGGGACAAGCTGTCTAATCTAGATACAGAATCTGGTTTCTTTCTCAAAGCACAGTATTAGCAAATTTCATTGGAATTTCTGAAATTAGCATTTGGCTCCATTTCCAGTCTAAGTTTTTTTATTAGGTATGATGAGGTATATACCCTATAATTCCAGGCAAGTCCCCACATGTCACAAAAGCTGGAATGAAACTTTATGATGACTCGGGGGAAGAATCCAATGAATCTGAGGCCTAGATTTTTGTTTTGAGATTGGATATATGATGGTGTACTTTTTCTGAGACTGAGAAGCAATTTAGTGAAGAGGTTGCACGGAAATGTTCTGTTTTGATTTTTAAACTCTTCTCTCATACCCCAAATCCAATCCCTCATCAATCCTGTCATTTCTACCTCAAAATATGCCCTGATTCCAACACTTCTCACTAATCCACCACCTCCCCCTGTGTCAGGCCAGGGTCACCCATGCAGAAAATCATTTAAAAGAGAGGGGATTTAATGCAGGGAACTGGTTACACAAGTGATGTAAGAAGTGATAAGCCAAAGAGGATGGTGGGGCAACCCAGAGATTAACTACTGTAGGAAGCTGCTGCTGTTTCTAGGCTGGCAGGCCAAAAGGAGAAGAGGTCATGGTCACGCAGAAGAAGCTGGATCCATGGTGATACCATATGGCAGGAGCTGGAGCCATTCCATCCTTACTAGAAATGCTGCCTGTGGCAGAGATTGAGAGATCGAGAGAAAGAGAGAGACAGAGAGAGAGGGAAAGAAAGACATGACCTGGCTTCCCCTGTTCCTCCCCTCCCATCTCCAAACAGTGCCTAAAGCCAGCCAGAAGCCAGTTGACAGGGAGTCTGGAAAGTGCAGAAAGCAGAGACCAGCCAGCAGAGGAAAGGAAGGGAGAGGAATGGGTGTGACAGCAAACAGCCCCAGCTGACTTATACCCTGATTCAAGCCACCATCATCTCTTGACTGGGCTATTACAATAGTCTCTTAAGTCTTCCCCTTGCTTCCACTCTTAACTTCTCCTGCTGTTAGGGTAAGACTAGGCTACTGTAACAAAGAGACCAAACAATACCATGGCTTATTGCTTAAAGAAAAATATTTCCTGGGACCTCCTTGGTGGGGCAGTGGTTAAGAATCTGCCTGCCAATGCAGGGGACACAGGTTCAATCCCTGGTCGGGGAAGATCCCGCATGCCGCGGAGCAAATAAGCCCATGTGCCACAGCTACTGAACCTGCACTCTTAAGCCCGCGTGCCACAACTACTGAAGCCTGTGCGCCTTGAACCTGTGCTCCACAACAAGAGAAGCCACTGCAACGAGAAGACGAGCATCACTTGGGAACTTGCTAGAAATGCCAATTCTTGGGCCCCATCCCTGGCTTACTGAATCAGACACTCTGTGTGGAGCCAGCAATCTGTTTTAACAACTTGCATTCTCAAGTTGCTCTAATATACTAAACTTCCTCCCAGCCCAGGGCCTTTATATCTCCACCCTCTACCTTATGTTCTCTTCCTCCAGACTTTTATGTTATTTGGGTCTCTGTTCAAATATCACTTCTTTGAAGAGGACTTCCTTCCTGCCAACCCTACTCTGTTCCCCTCACTAGTATGTAAGCTGGCAACAGTGGATTTGTCCTGTTCAATTCTGTATCTCCAGCACCAAAAACAGTGCCTGGCATATGCTAGGCAAAGTATATGTCAGATGAATTAACGTATTACATAATTAATGTTAAAATTAGTTTTGTATTCTAAACAGTGCACTGATAAATACATAAAGAAATACAAAAAAGAGAAAAGACAGTTATAGTCAGAACTTTACAGACCACCTACACTTCTTTCATCCCTTTATCCTGAAACAACACGCACAATAGCAGTTTAGGTGTATCTAGAAATATTTTAAGGGTAAATATCGCTAATCGTTTCTATTTCTTTTCAAGGTTTGTCCATATATCAGTACTTCATTTCTTTTTATTGACAAATAATATTGCATTGTATGAATATACAGGCATACCTTGGAGATATTGTGGGTTTGGTTCCAGACCACTGCAATAAAGCAAATACTGCAATAAGGCAAGTCACACGAAATTTTTTGGTTTCCTAGTGCCTATAAAAGAGGGATAAATTAGGAATTTGGGATTAGCAGATACAAACTACTATATATAAGATAGATAAGCCACAAGGTTCTACTCTATAGCACAGGGAACTATATTCAATACCTTGTAATAAACCATAATGGAAAGCAATATGAAAAAGCATATGTATATATATGTATAACTGAATCACTTTGCTTTACACCAGAAACTAACACAAGATTGTAAATCAACTATACTTCAATAAAAAAATTACCTTTACAGTATACTATAAGTGTGCAATAGTATTACATCTAAAAAAACAATGTACAAACCTTAATTTAAAAATACTTTATTGCTAAAAATTGCTAACAATCATCTGAACCTTTAGCAAGTTGTAATCTCTTTGCTGGCAGACGGTCTTATGTCAGCGTTGATGGCTGCTCACTGATCAGGCTGGTGGTATTGCTGAAGGCTGGGGTGGCAGTGGCAATTTCTTAGAATAAGACAACAATGAAGTTTGTTGCGTCAGTTGACTCATCTTCTCATGAACAGTTCCTCTCTTGCATGTAGTGCTATTTGATAGCATTTACCCACAGTAGAACTTCTTTCAAATTGGGGTCAGCTCTTTCAAACCCTGCCATTGCTTTATTAACTGAGTTTATGTAAATTCTAAATCTTATCTTGTCATTTCAACAGTCTTCACAGCTTCTTCACCTGGAGTAGTTTCCATCTTAAGAAACCACTTGCTTTGCTCATCCATAAGAAGCAACTCCTCATCCATTCAAGTTGTCTCATAAGATCGCAGCAATTCAGTCACATCTTCAGGCTCCACTTCTAATTCTAGTTCTCTTTCTGTTTCTACCACATCTGCAGTTACTTCCTCCACTGAAGTCTTGAACCCCTCAAAGTCATCCAAGAGGGTTGGAATCAACTTCTTCCAAACTCCTGTGTATTTTGATATTTAAACCTTTTCCCATGAGTCATGAATGTTCTTAACGGCATCTAGAATGGTGAATCCTTTCCAGAAGGTTTTCAATTTACTTTGCCCAGATGCACCAGAGGAATCACTATCTGTGGAAGCAATAGCCTTACAAAATGTATTTCTTAAAGAATAAGGCTCAAAAGTTGAAATTACTCCTTGTTCCATGGGCTGAAGAATGGATATTGTGTTAGCAGGCATGAAAACAACATGAATCTTATTGTACATCTCCATCAGAGCTCTTGGGTGACCAGGTGCAGTTGAGCTTTGATTCATTCAAGCTGATCTTTGATCCGTTTATGTCTTTGATCTGTTTTGAGTTAAATTTTGTACATGGTATACGGTAGGGGTCCAACTCTATTTTTTTGCATGTAGCTATCTAGTTGTCCCAGCATCGTTTTTTGAAAAGTCTTCCTTCCTCATTGAATTGTCTTGGCACACTTGTTGAAAATCAATTGACTGTAAATGTGAGGATTTATCTCTGAACTCTGAATTCTATTCCATTGTCTATCCTCTGCCAGTGCTTCTGGTCCTTTTAATCAGTGTCCATTTGGTCATATATTAGTGTCCATTTAACTGCATTTAGAAACATATGCTTTATTCTAAAAGCAATTTTATCTTCGTTTTTTTTTCATTCTGTAACGAACCAAATGTAGTCAGCTTCACCATCTTAGCGGAGAGGAAGACTGAAACTTATAATAAAGACAATGTCCACTACTTCAAATGAGTGGAAACTTTTCTGAAAACTAAAAGAAGGAATTGGATGATTTCAGCCAGAAGAACAGTAATGTAAAAGTTATGATTGCCTCATCTGGATCTCAAATGTGGTAGCTATCTCCTTCTTAGAAAAGGAGATAGAGACAAGAAGTTATAGGCACAATGTAACTGAAATATTTGGAGACGCTCTTATTACTTGGTATTGTTAGTGAAAGGTTGTAATATTCTGATGAAACTTTAGCTGTTTAGTCTTCCTGCCTTTCTGACAACATAACTTATTGTACTTGGGAAATTGTGGTGCCACATTCTGCCAACACTCCTTCACTCACTCCCACACCCACTCTTCTCATGTCCGAGATCCTAGAGTTGCTCCCATACAAACAAATCATGCAGATGGAAACAACTGCTCTCTCTCTTGTACCAGAAGAAAAGGATTAATTCCACCCATTATGAAATTGGAAATTAATCTCATCAGATATAGCCTTGGACACCAACCTAAAGTAATTTTATTTCAACAAAATCAAACATGTAAGATATGCTATTGTCAATACTTTCTTTCTGGACAGAGAGAACTTCAAGTGATAATACTGTAGTATCTTAATGGGGCTTGCCTCATTCAGGGGAACATTATCTTATAAGAGTTTTAATTTAATTGTGCACAGGATACCTTTTCAAGTACATTTTCAGTTTTCAAAACCATGTGTTATTTACAGGAAATAGAATTCATGTGTTTTTGATTCATTTACACATAACTCATTAAAAAATTCCTGTTAAATCACTTGGTATTCAAGGACTTTTCAGCTTTCTAAATAAGTTTCCAAAAGCCTTCTTAAAGATATGAAATGGCATTAAATAAATATGTACATGAGTTTCCAAACCATGTTCATAATTTTTCTTTAGAATTTTGTGCCTTTAATTAGTAAAATGTGCTTTTCTACTATTTGGAAAGAGATTAATGTATGAAAATATACCATGTTTCAATGTGAGAAAACCTAAATTTACAAATAAAAAGTTTTAAATACCATTAGACAATCAATAAATAATTTAATGATTCACATATATGCTGCAAATAAATATCAGATACACATCAGAAACTGAGGAGGAAGCAAGTGAATGAGGAATTATTGATCACTTCTTGGGTGCTATGTACTGGGCTTATGTATATACATAGAATTTAATCCTTAGGAGATAAATATTTTTATCACATTTTCACAGATGATAAAATTGAGGCTCAGACAAGCTAATCTTCCTAAAGCCACATAGCCAGTAAGACAGAGCCAGGATTCCAACGAAGGTCTGTGTGATTCCCAAGTCTGTGTTATTTCTGCTATCTATGCATCCCACCAGATTTGAAGTTAAGAGAGCTGGTTTCAAATTACTGTACTTTTAGCATATACTAGTACTACGAACATGAATAAATCTGAGCTTCCTTGACTATAGCACAGGAACAATAATACCCACCTTATAAAACTTTTATTGCAGTAAATGAGATAATGCACACATGAACACGCCTGGGCTGAGTTGAGTTGGTTCTCTTGCCTCTAGCCTTGCCCCATTTCAGTAAATGACTCATATAGCACAGCTTAACCCTTTGAAGTTGCAGATATCATGTCTATTCCATCTTCCAAAATTTTCATTGATTGCCGAGGACCTTCTACTACAATTAAAAGTTCATACTTATTTTGTTCTAAATTAACATATACAACTTTGTTGCCTTTATTCCCCCAATAAAACTTTAACTTCAGTCAGATTAATTTATCCCCACACTCATGAATCAACATGTACACCATACTTTTTAAAAATTTCAGTAAAATACACATAACACAAAATTTACCATTTTAACTATTTTTAAATTGACAGTTCAGTGGCATTAAGCAATTCACATTGTTGTACACCATCGCCAATATTCCACACTGTACTTTTCCAAGCAGCATTTCACCATACCCCACATTGAAAATTTCTTCTCAATTCTATTTGTCCAACTCTTAGTCCTCTTCTAAGCTTGGACTCACATTGCATCATCTGTGAAATCTTCCCTTACTGTGTTTACCTGACTCGTATCACATGTTGAAAGGCAGTTTAGTATAATGGTTAAGGATATAGACTCTGGATCATATTGTTTGAGTTTAAATTCTAGCTTTGTTACCCCCTAACTATATGACCTTGGACAAGTGAATCAAACCATTAGTGTCCTAGGTATTTACCTGAATGGTTTAAAAACTTCTCCACACAAAAGCCTGAACATGAACGTTTGTAGCACCTTTAATCATAGTTGCCGAAAACTAGAAGCAACCAAATGTCCTTCAGTCTGTGAATGAGTAAACAAACTGTGGTACATCCAGACAATGGAAATTATTCAGTGATAAAAAGAAATGAGCTGTCAAGCCACGAAAAGACATGGAGGAACCTCAAATGCATATTACTAAGAGAAACAATCCAGCCTGAAAAGCCTACATACTCTACAATTCTAACTATATGACATTCTGGAAAAGGGAAAGCTATAGAGGCAATAAAAAGATCATTGGTTGCCAAGGGTTTGGGGAAGGGAGGGATGAATATGTGGGGCACAGGGGGTTTTTCAGGCAGTGAAATTACTGTATGATACTACAATGGTAAATGCATAACATTATGCATTTGTCCAAAACTCAGAACTGTACAACACAGAATGAATCCTAATATAAACTGGAGACGACTGCAACAAATGCGCCACATTAATGCAAGGTGTTAATAACAGGGGAAACTGGGGTGGTGGGGAGAAGGAATATATGGGAACTGTACTTCCTGCCCAATTTTTCTCAAAACCTAAAACTGTTCTAAAAAATAAAGTTTTTTCGTTCCCGGGTTTCGGCACCAAAAATAAAAAAAATAAAGTTTTTTCTGTTAATTTATAAAACAAACCAAAAAATTGAACTCAATATCAAAAAGCTGTTTGGGAAACCCTCAAATATTTGGAAACTAAATGTCACACTCCTAAACAACGTATGTGTCAAAGGAGAAGTCAAGAGGGATTTGAACTGAAGGAAAGCATTTTGAACTGAATGAAAATGAAAACACAAATCAAATTTGTCAGATGCAACTAATTCTATACTTAGAAATTTATAGCACTAAATGCTTATGTTAAAAAATAAGAAAGGTCTCAATACAGTGACCTCAGCTTTCAATATAAGAAACTGGGAAAAGGCAAAGTCAAACTCAAAATAAGCAGAAGAAAGGAAATAATACAGGCCAGAGTGGAAATCGAAGAAATAGAAGACACAAACAACAGAAGAAATCCATGAAAACTTGGCTCTTTGGGAAAATTAAAAAAAGAATTAACAAGGCTCTAGCCAGACTGATTAGAAAAAGAAAAAGAGAGAAGACACAAATTAACAATACCTGGGATGAGAGAAGAAGCATTAATACAGTCTTCAGACGTTAAGAGGATGAAAAGAATATTATGAGCAACTTTATGCCAATAAATCTGACAACTTAGGTGAAATGGATGGATTCCTTGAAAGTCAGACTGTCAAAGCTCATCCAAGAAGAAACAGACAACCTAAATACATGTATATCTATTAAAGAAATTGAATTTTTAATTAAAAACTTTCCCACAAAGAAAAATGCAGGCACAAATAGCTTCCCCGGTGAATTCTACCAAACATTTAAGGAAGAAAATAATACCAATTCAACATAAACTCTTCCAAAAAGGTGAAGAGGTCGGAATACTTCTCAGCTCTGTGGGGCCAGTGGTACCTGTTACCAAAACCAGACACAGGCATTAGAAGAAAAGAAAACCTTTCCTCCTTTTAAAGCTATATATTTTCTTTCTATTCTCAATCCTTCCACAAAGAACCTAAAAATATTGGGGAAAATATAATTTTTTTTTCCTTAAAATCAGTGCAAAGCTGTCAAGGTAGTGAGGAAATTGCGAGCCAAAATCTAAGAAAACAAGAGAATCTAGAGAGGTAAGCAGAGCACTGATGCACCAAAGCTGCTTCTGTTCTGAAGGAACTTATTGATCTGGGCAGATTTGGGTTTTGCTTTTAGCAGTTCCATTCATGGAGGAATCAGAAGTCAACACCCAGGGCCTGGCCAAGGTGGGGAGCCCCACAGAAGACCCCTTCCCCACTGAAGCAGTGTCACCCTCAGAGTAAAAGAAAATGTGAAATATATCTACCCTCTCATATACCCAAGGGACCGAAGGGAATATTGCTCTGGCACCAAGAAGAACACATGTAAATAGAACAGGGGAAAAACTCCTCCATGAGAGATTGTGGCTGTGGGCTCACACTCCCCAAGAAATTTAGACCTGGATTTGGATGGTCCAGGGAACGTGGAGCCATGAACTTGGATAATTTGGCCCTGAAATGGTAGAAGAAAATCCTCTCTGAAAGAAGGTACATTCATCCTAGACCTTGAAGACTCCTTGCAAATAATACTTGAGGGACAATAGCAGTGCACAGTAAAACACACACACACACGCACGCACACACACACACACACACGGAAAAGATCCTATTAGAAAAACTACAGAAATAAACTACAGCAGATATTGGAATTATGAGACAGAGGTTCTTTTTAAAACCTGGCTTATTGTATTTAAAGAAATAAAAATCAAATTGAAAATATCTGAATATTCTGAAGAGTGACTGATCAGATTTGAAAAATAATATTATACAGAGATGAATACAATATGTGAAATTTCAAAATGAGTGGATAAATATAATGTCAAATTAGAAGATATTTTAGAAATTATGCAGAATGCAGCATAGATAGACAAAAAAGATGGGAAATACAGAAGTTAGGAAACATGACCAGGAGATTTATGATTCGTTTAATCAGAGCTCCAAAAGGAGAAGAATAGAATGGAACAGAGGCAATACTTGAAGAAATAATGACCAAGGTTGTTCCAGAACTGATGAAGAACCTCACTTCAAATGACTTGGCCATCTCACTATAGCTCTCAAATGTTTGCAACATGGGCTATTCCATTTTTAAAATACTGCTTCCTCTGTGCTATGAAAATTAGAAGCTTCCCTTATGTGTTGCTTACCAGATATATCATTTAAAATGCCACTTTCATACTTGATAAACTGCAGCTCTAGCCATCTTGGACCAATATTACATTCAAACTGCAGGCAAGTGTCAGGGGGCTACTCCATAATAAGAAAGTAACAGTACTTACATCTTGATGCTCTATGGATGTTTCAGTATAAAAATATTTTAATGGCAATGTGTGGTGGTGGCATTTACCATTTTCCAGACCAAAAATTATTGCTGCCATGCTTTATGGTGTGTAACTCTAGAACATCAGTTATCCATTTGTCTGTAGTTTAGCGGGGACACAAATGAGTTTCTAAAGACAATCTCATTCTCATTTGTAGTACTTTATTTCTTTGGTTCAACTACAAGTACTAGGTGGAGTCACTTCCTATATAGACAGAAAACATCAATGCTACCCCCAGCTCTGCTGATTATTAAAATATAAGGCTCTCTACTTAATTAGTGACAATGAATAGCTGTATTCTACTCTCAGGGGGTTAGTCTTAAATTCAGAGCTGTTCACTATTTTTCAAAAGCTCAGATTAAAGAAACGCTTAGAAGGACTACCTTAAGAATGTGTAATTCATGCATTTCTTTGGATACCCTGAAATCTACTCCTGGATTAAGGCATACCATATATAGAAAGAAAATTATTTTCTGGTTTGAATTCAAGCAGTTTTGCTTTCCCAAGAAAGTTGTTTGCTTTTTGCATTAGGATAATATGAAACTTGTCTAACCTTCCTCCTGTTTAACTCATTTTTTAATTTTTAACTTATTTGATTTTGCCGTATTGCTTGTATCTTTATATACTTTCTTTTTTGAAACAAAGCATTGCTTACATACAATTCAAAACATTAATTAATTAACGTCTAAAGCATTAAATTACATTAACTATCTAAATATTTTTGCACCCAACATCAGGGCAGCTAAATATATAAAGGCAGTACTAACAGAACTAAAAGGAGAAATAAACAACAATATAATAATAATTGAGGACTTTAATACTGGATAGATCAGACAGAGAATAGATAAGGAAACAGTGGATTTGAACAACACTATAGACCAAATGGACCTAACAGACAAATAAACATTCCATCCAGCAGCAGCAGAATACATTCTTCTCAAATGCACACAGATCATTCTACAGGATATATCATGTTAGGCCACAAAGCAAGATTTAGCAATTTTAAGAAGTTTGAAATTATACTACAATGGTATGAAACTATAAATGAATAATAGGAGGAAAGCTGGAGCATTCACAAATACATAAAAATTAATAGCACACTCCTGAACAACCAATGGATCAAAGAAGAAATAAAAAGGGAAATAAAAAAAATATCTTGGGCTTCCCTGGTGGCGCAGTGGTTGAGAGTCTGCCTGCCGATGCAGAGGACACAGGTTCGTGCCCCAGTCCGGGAAGATCCCACATGCTGCAGAGCGGCTAGGCCCGTGAGCCTTGGCCACTGAGCCTGCGCGTCCGGAGCCTGTGCCCCACAACGGGAGAGGCCACGACAGTGAGAGGCCCGTGTACTGCAAAAAATAAATAAATAAATAAATAAATCTTGAGACAAATGATAATGGAAACACAACATACTGAAACTTATGGGATGCATCAAAAGCGGTTCTAAGAGGAAAGAAGTTTATAGTGATAAGTGAAAGAAAAAGAAAGACCTCAAATAAATACCCTAACTTTACACCTCAAGAAACTAAAAAAAGAACAAACTAAGCCCAAAGTTAGTAGGAGGAAGGAACTAAGGAAGATTAGAGCAGAAATAAATGAAAGCAAGAACAGGAAAACAATAGAAAAGCTTAGCAAAACTAAGAGTTGGTTCTTTAAAAAGATAAACAAAATTGGCAAATCTTTAGTTAGACTAACCGAGAAAAAAAGAGAGAAGACCCAAAAATAAAGTTATAAATGATGGAAGAGACATTACAACTGATACCACAACACAAAGGATCATAAGAAACTACTATGAACAATTGTATGCCAACAAGTTAGACGACCTAGAAGAAATGGATAAATTCCTAGAAATATACAACCTACCAAGCCTGAATCATGAGGAAACAGAAAATCTGAACAGACTAAGAGAGAGTAAAGGGACTAAATCAGTAATCAAAAATCTCCCAACAAAAAAAGTCCAGGACCAGGTGCGTTCACTGTTGAATTTTACCGAACATTTAAAGAAGAATTAATGCCAATACTCAAACTCTTCCAAAAAAGTAATGAGGTAGGAATACTCTCAGACTCATTTCACGAGGCTAGAACTACCCTGATACCAAAGCCAGATAAGAAAACTGCAAGAAAAGAAAACTACAGGACAATAACAATGATGAATACAGATGCAAAAATTCTGAACAATATACTAGCAAACTGAATTCAACAGCACATTAAAATGATCATACACTATGATCAAATGAGATTCATTCCTGGGATGCTAGGATGGTTCAACATATGCAAATCAATAAATGTGATATACCACATTCATAAAACGAAGATGAAAATCATATGATCATCTCAACAGAGGCAGAAAAAGCATTTGACAGAATTTAACATCTATTCATGATAAAAACTATAAACAAATTAGGCCCACAGCTCACATTATACTCAAAGGTGAAAGACTAAAAGCTTTTCCTGTAAGATCAGGAACAAGACAAGTGTGCCCACGCTCACCACATCTATTCAACATAGTAATAGTAGTTGTAGCCAGAGCAGTCATCCAATAAAAAGAGATAAAAGGCATCTGAATTGGAAAAAAAGAAGTAAAATTATCTCTGTTTGCACATGACTTAGTTTTTTTTTTTGTGGTATGTGGGCCTCTCACTGTTGTGCCCTCTCCCGTTATGGAGCACAGGCTCCAGATGCACAGGCTCAATGGCTATGGCTTATGGGCCCAGCCACTCCACGGCATGTGGGATCTTCCCGGACTGGGGCACAAATCCATGTCCCTTGCATCGGCAGGTGGACTCTCAACAACTGTGCCACCAGGGAAGCCCCATGACTTAGTTTTATATATAGAAAATCCTAAAGACTCCATGTAAAACTATTAGATCTAATCAATGAATTCAGTAAAGTTGAAGGATACAAAATCAACATACAAAAGTTAGCATTTCTATACACTAACAATGAATTATCTGAAAAAAGAAAATAATCACACTTACAATAGCATCAAAAACAATAAAATAGGGACTTCACTGGTAGTCCAGTGGTAAAGAATCCACCTTACAATGCAGGGGATGCGGATTCAATCGCTGGTCAGGGAACTAAGATCCCACATGCTGCCAGGCAACTAAGCCTGCACGCCACAACTACTGAGCTTGTGCGCCTCAACTAGAGAGCCTGCATGCTGCAAACTACAGAACCCATGTGCTCTGGGACCTGCACGCCACAACTACAGAGCCCACACGCCCTGGAGCCTGCACGCCACAACTAGAGAGAATGACGAGCCTGCACTCTGCAACGAAACATCTCACATGCCTCAACGTAGATTCTGCATGCTGCAACTAAGACCCAACACTGCCAACAATAAATTAAATAAATAAATAATAAAATAAATCTTAAAAAAAACACACCAAAACTCAGGAATAAATTTAACCAAGGAAATGAAAGATCTGTACACTGAAAACTGTAAGACACCGATGAAAGAGATTGAAGAAGATACAAATAAATGAAAAGATATCTTATGTTCATGGACTGGAAGAATTAATATTGTTAAACTGTCATCTACAGATTCAATGCAGTCCCTATCAAGATCAGTGGCATTTTTCACAGATAGAAAAACTCCTAAGATTCACTTGGAATCACAAAAGACCCTGAATAGCACAAACAATCTTGAGAAAGAAGAACAAAGCTGGAGACATCATCCTTTCTGATTTCAAACTACATTACAAAACTATAGCAATCTAAAGAGATTGGTATTGGCATAAAACAGACACATAAACTAATAGAACAGAATTGAGAGCCAGAAATAAACCCGTGTATATTTGGACAATTAATATTTGACAAGGGAGCCAAGAATACTCAATGGAGCAAAGATAGTTTCTTCAGTAAATAGTGCTGGGTAAACTGGATATTCACAATTGAATTAAAATTAGACCCCTATTAACAGCACTCATAAAAATTAACTCAAGTGCTTCCCTGGTGGCACAGTGGTTGAGAGCCCGCCTGCCGATGCCGGGGACACAGGTTCGTGCCCTGGTCTGGGAGGATCCCATGTGCCGCGGAGCCTGTGAGCCATGGCCACTGAGCCTGCGCATCCAGAGACTGTGCTCCGCAACAGGAGAGGCCACAACAGTGAGAGGCCCACGTACCACAAAAAAAAAAAAAAAACCTCAAAATGGATTAAACACTTAAATGTAAGATTGGAAACCATAGAACTCATAGAAGAAAACATAGGGTAAAATCTCCTGGACATTCGTTGTCACAATGATTTATTTGATATGACACCTAAAGCATAAGTGATAAATGCCAAAAAAATAAGTGGAACAACATCAAACTAAAAAGCTTCTGCTCAGCAAAAGAAATGAGGAAAATGAAAAGGCAAACTATAGAGTGGGAGAAAATATTTGTAAACCACATATCTAATAAAGGGTTAATATTTAAAATACATAAGGAACCTATACGACTCAATAGCAAAAAAAAAAAACCCACAAAAAACAAAAAGACAAAACACAACAAATAATCCAATTAGAAAATGGGCAAAGGATCTGAATAGATATTTTTCCAAAGAAGATATTCAAATGGACAAATGAAAAGGTGTTCAACATCACTAATAATCAAGGAAATGCAAATCAAAACCACAATGGGATATCACCTCACACCTGTAAGGCTGGCTATTATCAAAAATACAGATAAAAAGTGCTACTGAGGATATGGAGAAAAGAAAACCCTTGCCCACTGTTGATGAGAATGTCATTTGGTGCAGCTACTATGGAAAACAGTATGGCGTTTCCTCAAAAAAGTTAAAAATAGAACTACCATATTATCCAGCAATTCCATTTGTGGATGGATATATATATATATATATATATATATATTTTTTGGATATATATTTGAAAGAAATGATATCACTGTTTTGAAGACATATCTGCACCTCCACATTCATTGTATCACTATTTACAATAGACAAGACACAGAAGCAATCAAATTGTCCACTGTTGGATGAATGGATAAAGAAAATGTGGTATATATGTAGAATGAAATAGAATTCAGCCACAAATAGAAGGAAATCCTGCCATTTGTGACAACATGGATGAAACTTGAGGGCATTACACCAAGTTAAATAAGTCATAGAAAGACAAACACTGTATGATCCCACTTATATGTAAAACATTAAAAACTCCAAACTCAAAGAAACAGAAGATATATTCGTGGTTGACAGTTGGTAAGTTTAAGCCCTAAAGCAGTGGTAGGGTACTGGATATAAATAGATAGATATATTTATCTAATTACTTTAAGTGGGGGGAATGGATGAAGGTGGTCAAAAGGTACAAACTTCTAGTTATAAGTTCTGGGGATGTAATATACAGTGATGTACATTGTGCCTATAATTAACAATATGTATTGTATATTAGAAGCTGCTAAGAGAGTAGATCTTAAACATTCTTATTACAAGAAAAAAATGTAACTATGTCAGGTAATGGATGTTAACTAAACTTATTGTGGTGATACTTAACCTAAAATCATTATGTTTTACACCTTAACTTATACCATGCCACATGTCAATTATATCTCAATAAAATGGAAAAACACTGAATATAATTTTTGTGAACTCTTTGTCATTTATCTTTCATTATGATGCATAACTATGATTATGCATATTATTGAATGTTTTGGATAAAATGTGTTATGTCTTTATTTGATTAGTAAATGCTGTTCATGTGTACTCAGTCAACAGATTTATGGATTATACTACATACATCCACCTGCTATCACTTAGAAATATTATCACTTATAGTAATTAGAGAAATACATCTGTCTATTTATATCCAGTACCCTATCACTGCTTTAGGGCTTAAACTTAGTCACAGAGACAGGACATATGCATAGTTTTGAACTCTGTTTATTGACATGACCACTTTGATGCAGTTGTTACAGACTCATCAAAATGGTCATGGTCGTGACAAAATATAAACTCACTTTTGTTGTTTACACCTCATTCCTTATACTCACTTCATCTCTGAGCCTCATCCCATTCCTGATCTTTATTCCAACTGATGACATCAGTAATTATATGAGAAAAATCATTTTGTATATTTTGTCAAAATAAAACAAGTATATGCATTTCTATTTTAGTCTGTACCAAAATGCCCCCTAGTCAAGATGATTGAATCAAAATTTTACTCGGGGAACTATTAATAAAATAAATGTCAAATTAATTTAACAGTTTTTTATTATATTTCAACTATGGTTTAGGTATTTGGTGCATGGGGGTGATGGTGAGATACGACCAAATAAGCCGAAATTTGAAAACATGGAAATTAATTTAACATTTGAAAATAAAACTAGTAGAACCCATATATAATATAAGTAACCAACTATCTATAGAAGCAGTAGAAGAGTTTGTGTATAAATCTATAACTAAGGAGTTTTAGAAAGAATGAATTGAAATGATATTCACTGAACATATTTATTATGAGCTGGTCCTGTGTTGAGGAGCATCCAAAACCCTAAGTAAGATAAAAAGAGAGTACTCGTGGGAAAGAATTGTTGTACTGCCATGCAATAATTCAATCCAGCTTTAATAAAATCAATTTTACTATATTTTGACTGAAGAAGAAAATTCTTTAATAAAGAAGTGTTGTTCTACAAGCCTTCTATAGTGGTAAAAGACTTCCAAATTGCAGTGTTTTAGAATGCTTGCCATTCATTCATTTATTTGTTTATTAATTCATCAAACATTCATTGACACTTGGTATAGGTTTTGTAATAATCACTGGAAATGTAAAAGCCAATAATACACAGTCTTCACTCTCAATAAGCTTCCAGTCCAGTGAAGGGCAACAGACAAGTAAACTAATAATTACAATATAGGCTGATTATTACTATAGCTATTAATAATTACATACTATGTTAGTCAGCTATAGATGGAATGCTGCATAAGAATGCAGTGACTTAGGGGCTTCCCTGGTGGCGCAGTGATTGAGAGTCCGCCTGCCGATGCAGGGGACACGGGTTCATGCCCCGGTCCGGGAGGATCCCACATGCCGCGGAGCGGCTGGGCCCGTGGGCCATGGCTGCTGGGCCTGCGCGTCCGGAGCCTGTGCTCCGCAACGGGAGAGGCCCCAGCAGTGAGAGGCCCACGTACCACAAAAAAAAAAAGAATGCAGTGACTTAGAATGGAGGAAATATTTGCAAATCGTATATCTGATAAGGGGTTACTACCCAAAATATATAAAGAACTCAAACAACTCAAAAGCAAAAAACCAAACAATCCAATTTAAAAATGGCCAGAGGATCTGTATAGACATTTTTCCAAAGAAGAAATACAGAAGGCCAACAGGTACATGAAAAGAAACTCAGCATCACTGATCACTAGGGAAATGCAAATCAAAACAACGAGATATCACCTTATTCCTGTTATATCATGTGATCCAGCAATTCCACTTCTGGGTATATATATTTGAAAGAAATGATTTCACTGTCTTGAAGAGAGAGCTGCACCCCCATGTTCACTGCAGCATTATTTATTATAACCAAGCTATGGAAACAACCTAAGTGTCCACTGATGAACGAATGGATAAAGAATATATATCATATATATATATATATATATATATATATATATACATACACACACAAGAATATTGTTCAGCCATAAAAAAGGATGAGATCTCACCATATGTAACTATATGGATGGTCCTTGTGGGCATTATGCTAAGTGAAATAAGTCACAGAGAGAAAGACAAATACTGTATGATCTCACTTATTTGTGGAATCTAAAAAAGCAAACAAACCAAAAACTACAAACCAAGCTCATAGATAGAACAGACTGGTGGTTGCCAGCCGGTGGGAGTGGGAGAAATGCGTGAAGGGAGTCTAAAGATAGAAGCTTCCAGTTATAAAATAAATAAGCCATGTGATGTAATGTACAGCATGGCCACTATACTTATTAATACATATCTGAAAGCTCCTAAGAGAGTAAATCTTGAAAGATTTCATCACAAGAAAAAAAATTTGTAACTATGTATGGACAGATGTTAACTGGATTTATTGTGGTGATCATTTCACAATATATACAAATATCAAAACATTACGTTGTATACTTGAGCTAATATATGGTTATATGTCAATTATACCTTAATTAAAAAATTAAAAGGAAAAAAGAAAATAAACAGAGTCCAGTGACTTAAAATAGCAAGCTTATTCCCTTGCTCATAGTTCTGTGGGATGGCTCCAGGGTCTGAGCTCTCCAATGAAGACTGGGTACAGGGCAGCTCCATGTGTCCCTTGTCTTTGGACCAGTGGCTGCTTAAGGTATGTGATCTGCTCCATGTGTCTCACTCTGGGCCCCAGGCTGAATAATCACCAGCAACCTGGGACATGCTCTTCTCATTATTGGAGCACAGGAGAGCAAGCTCAAACACTGAAGCATATTGCAAGCCTCTGTTTGAATTGCAAATGCTGACATCCCATCGGCCAAAGGAAAACATATGATCAAGCCCAACACCAGTAGAGCAGGACAATTTACTTGGAGTATACAGGAGGAAATATTTGCTGAACAAACTCACAAATACAAAGTGCAGTGGGAGAGAGCAGAGAGGGTATTATATCAACCAAAGTTCTTGGCTGTAAACAATAGAAAGACTCTGACTTATTTAAACAGAAAAGGAATTTATTGGTTAGTACATAAAGTCTCCTGGAAGGCTTAAAAACCAGTCTCAGGGCTTCCCTGGTGGCGCAGTGGTTGAGAATCTGCCTGCCAATGCAGGGGACATGGGTTAGAGCCCTGGTCTGGGAAGATCCCACATGTCACGGAGCAACTGGGCCCGTGAGCCACAACTACTGAGCCTGTGCTCCGCAACAAGAGAGGCCGCGATAGTGAGAGGCCCGCACACCACGATGAAGAGTGGCCCCTGCTCGCCGCAACTAGAGAAACCCCGTGCACAGAAACGAAGACCCAACACAGCCAAAAAAACAGTCTCAGAGACTATGCATCCAGAACAACTTTCTAAACCACACAGAACTAGACTGGAAAGGAACTAGTACAGACACTCCAGCTCAAAGTGCCTATACCACTATTGCTATGATTACTGGCACTATTGCCTCTAGAACTGGTTTTAGGTGCCTTCCCTACTGCTACACATTGTCAGAGTTCTGCCCCCAAAAGCAGAGTTCTGTTTTTTTGTGCCATCAGCTTCTAATTCATAATCTGGGGTAGAGGTGTTTGATTGGCAGATCCTAGATCACATGCACAAGGGAGATGGGAAAGCAAGTAGCTAGCATATTTAGTTTCTTTGAAGTTAGCAGCTGCTGTCACATAAGAATGGGGAGTATCTCAAACATAAGTAGGGGACTCAGATGCTATGTAGCAAAAAAAGGACGAGAAGTTTTGATTACAAGCTAGCAGATGAGGGCAGAGATATCAGGGAAGGTTTCCCAGAACAGGTAAGGTTCAAGTTAAATCTTAAAGAATAAATAGGAGCTAGAAAGTTGAAGAAGAGTAACATGAATAAGGAAAACATGGTATATTTGAGAATCTGCAAGCAGTTCAACATGGCTCAACTACAATGTATAGGGATGGATGTGGATGAAGTGGCAGTGAGATCAGGTTGATGAGAGAAAATGGAGAAAAATCATAAAAAGCCTCCGTACATCATGTTAATTCATCAGGTTGTGGTGCAGGAAATAGAAACTACTTTAGGTATTTCAGACAGAAAAGTATTTAATAGGGGAAAATGCCATATTAGGAGAAGGGCTGAAGGCATAGAAGTCAAGGGGCTGCTATGATTTAAAAGCTGAGATCCAGGGTTCTGGAAGCTGCTGCTGCCACCATTGATGTTGCCTCAATTGCCTCTCATGTCTGTGGGGCTGGTGAATAGATACTAGAACTTAGCTACTGCAATTGCCTCTAACAGTCACCTCTTCATAACCTTACTTGCCAGGAGAAGTTACAATAAGAGAAGATAGCTTCTACCTCATTTTCAGAGGTAGAACCAGATTTGGCAGAACCTACTATACCTAGCACTCTAGCAGCAGGGCTATATGGGGAATATATTGTAGTTTGTAGCTTTCCATCATCTCCAAATAGAAGGAGAGTAGGATGGTGATTCAAGTAGCCAATCCATAGTATCTAGCCCATCATGTTAAGGAGCACAATTTTTTCTTAAGAACTGTATAAAAAAATCGATGTATTTTTAAAGCATGGAAGTTACATACTTAGATTTGCTTTTTAGAGAGGTGTCTTAATGACACTGGAAGGAATTAATTTGGAAGTATAAAATAGAAGATTTTTTCACTCAAATGAGATAGAGCAGAGGAACTAGAAATCAAGAATAGGGAAAGGGGGACTTCCTGGTGGCACAGTGGTTTAGAATCTGCCTGCCAGTGCGGGGGACACAGGTTCGATCCTTGGTCCAGGAAGATCTCACATGCCGCAAAGCAACTAAGCCCATGCGCCACAACTACTGAACCTGTGCTCTAGAGCCTACAAGCCACAACTACTGAGCCCATGTGCCACAACTACTGAAGCCCACACACCTAGAGCCCATGCTCAGCAACAAGAGAAGCCTGCTCACCACAACAGAGAGTAGCCCCTGCTCACCACCACTGGAGAAAGCCTGTGTGCAGCAAGGAAGACCAATGCAGCCAAAAATAAATTAAAAAAAAATAATAAATAGATATTAAAAAAAAGAATGGGGAAAGGGTTGGAAGGTAAAGAAGGTAAAGAATCTTAGATCTTGGTAATGGGTTTATTGGTTATGGTGGGCACTAGAGAAGGAGAAGGGGAAGCTGAGGGCTACTCCTAGGTTTCAGGGTTGGAAAATTGGAGGGATTGTGATATGGTTCAACACAACGGAATAGATAAGGAAAAAGAGAGGGAGCATAGTGGATGAAGTTTTAGAAATGTTGACTTTTTTGGTCCCTGTCAGACATCTAAATGGAATTGTCAAGTATGTGATAAGATATATGGCTCTGATGCTTTGAAGATATAAATTCAGGAATCAGGGGTATAGAAATAAAAGTCGCTGTCCTAGGAAAATTCAGTAACAATGTAGTTGGATAACTCACACTAGCTACTCAAACAAATAACCCCCAAATTTCAGTGACTTAACATATTAAGGTCTATTTTTTACTCACCTCATGGTCTCATGGTCTAGTGTAGATCGATGTGTTTGGTGGGGGAGGTGTTTCTCTTCCAACAGTCATTCAGAAATTCCAGGTTAGTTATACCCAGTGCAGTCTTCCAGGGATTCAAAATACTCTCGTGGATCCTCTGTACCAACTGAAGAACAAAATGATCTTAGAAGGTATTAAGTGATTTTGGAGACTGGGCTAGAAGTGATGTTAGAATACAGCTATTCAAACTATCTATAGCAAAGGACGACTTCTTAAAAAACTTTCCAATCTACTGCAGACTATTACTTTTGTAAAAGACAATAAAAATGTTGTAAGAATGTAAAATTTCTATAAAGGTTTCTAAACACTTTCATTTGCTGTACTTACCTTGTTATGGATGAGAAACAAACTAGTCATAGAACAACACTGGTCTCTGAACTACACCCTCAGTAGCATTGGTGTAAATTGCTTCTGATGACATTCCACTGGCCTGAACTAGCCATATGCTGCCACGTGAATGTAAGGGAAATTGGAAATGTTCAAAGGAAGAAATGAAGTGATGGTCTCTAATTCAATCCACCCTTCTGGTCCCAAATATCCATTTTTTTCTCCCTCTGTCATACTGACCCATCTCCAAAATATATAATCCAAAGTCTCATCAAGTCATTGCATGTAGCTTAAAATCCTAGATCTCTCCATCAGATGTAGATATGACATCTCATGGTCTGGTGACCTATAAACTAAGAAAAAAAATATATACTTCTCTCACCAGACTTATACCCAATATACAATATATATATTGAAATGAAGGATAACTGCAAAAGACACCCTTGTTAGGAAAGGAGAAGAATGAGAGACAAAGCAGTCACTGCTCCATAGCAATTCTGAAATCCTGGTTACAAATCATTTTGAAGGCCCTCTATTCCAGGGGTGAAGAAATTTCCTTGATTAGGTGATTAAGCTCTAATTCTTCCTTTGGGGAGATTCTGTATTAGTCAGGGTCTCCAAACAGAAGCAATAGGAGATTATCTATTTATCTATCAATCTATCTATCTAATAAATTTCTATGTATAATATCTATATATCTGTATACACAGCTAGAGAACCAGAAAAGCTGGTGATATAATTCAGTCCCAGTCTAAAAGCTGAGAACCAGGAGACCTAATGGTGTAAGTCCTGGTTTGAGTCCAAAGGCCCACGGCTGATATCTGAGGGCAGGAAAAGGTGGGCATCCCAGTTCAAGCAGACAGGGCAAATTCGCCCTTCCTCTGCCTTTCTTACTCTATTCAACCCTCAAGAGACTGGTTGACACCTACCCACATTGGTGAAGGCAATGTTCTTTATTCAGGCTACTGATTCAAATGCTAATCTCATCTGGAAACACCCTCACAGACACACCCAGAAATAATGTTTTACCAGTTATCTGGGCATCCCTTAGCCCAGTCAAGCTGACACATAAAATTAATCATTACAGACTTTCTCCATTTCCTCTGGCTCTACCCTTGGGAAGTTTTCCTTGTCTGTAATCTTCCATGGCCATATCTGAATGAGAGTTTGCTCTCCTTGGAGATGGCATAGTTTTCATATTTGAAGAGCCTGGGGGTCAACCAAAGATGGTTTTATAGCTTAATCAATTAAAAATAATTTCAGATTAGGGGCATGGTTACTTTGGCAATACAATTTCCTCCAAAAATGTAGTTGTGTTGTGATCCATTTGTTTCCACTCAGTTCAATATGCCATTAACACCTGAAATTCTTTCTTAGTCTGTTTTAGACTGAGCTCCCCAGAAACAGATCCTGAGAAGAGGATTTGTGAACAATGACTTATTTAGAACATTGCATAGCAATAGGAACAGCAGAACAAGGGAGAAGAGGAAGTCAAGTGTATCACTCAGGATTCAGTTAGGAGACAGAAGCATACTAGTTATTTTAGCAAAGAGAATTTAAAATAAAGATTTGTTAAAGGCAAAAAGAGAACATTAAATATCGTGGAAGTAGCAACTACAGGAAGCAGTGACCACCTCTAGGGCTGAGGGAACAAAGAGAAGATGGTTGAATGACTAACACCGTTTTAGTCAGTTGGGCTTGCTATTACAAAAGTACCACAGACTGGGTGGCTTAAACAACAAACATTTATTTCTCACAGATCTGGAGGCTGGGAAATCGAAGACCAAGGTGTGGCAGATCTGGTATGGTGAGGACTTGCCTCCTGGCTTGTAGACAGCTCCCTTCTTGCTGTATTGAGAGATAGCGAGAGGGAGAGGGAGAGAGAGAAAGAGAAGAGAGAGGAAGGGGAGGAAGAAGAGGAGAGAGGCACCTTCCAAAGGCCCTATCTCCAAATACCATCACACTGGGGATTAGGGATTTGACATAGGAATTTTGAGGAGACATATATATGCAGTTCATAACAAACTCTTAGAAGCCTGAAGGATTGGCCCCACGGAGCTGAAACTCAGACCTCTGAGAAAGGGGCACTGCTCAGCTGGTGCCAGAATATCTGAGCTTGGAGGAGAGGTACCATAGAACTGGCACCCAGGCCTTTGAGGAGGGGGTGATGGTGGCTGGTATTGATATCTCTATGGGGGTGCAATGAGACTAGTTCTGCAAGCATTAGGAAAACTGTAAACTGGATTCAGCCTCTGCTACTGGAATGAACTGTTGCTGCTGGGACTAATGAAAAGTTGCTGGATACATCATGACAGGAACATAAAACAAATAGAAGTAAACAGGAAGGAGCAAAGCCCTTTTCCTCTTCCAGCCTTTCAGTCTCCTTCAAGTGTCCTCTGTTGGCAGAACATAACAGGGAGCAGCTGGCAAAGAACAAAACTGGTTTGCAGATTCCCAGCCCCCAGCATTACAAAGCTGAGTTAAGAAGGGTGGCTTTGGATCTGGGGTAATAGCTTAACATGCACATAAGCAAGGATACAACTTTAGATAAAAAGCTACAGAGGTAGCTTCAGCCTGTTCCTACAGGGGAATTCTGGAGTGTAAATGATGCCTCCCACCCAAGACAGGGGAGTTAGGGCTTTCACACTCCTGCATTTATCAGTCCTTGGTTAAGAGCTCGCCCTATTTACCGGGCTAATTTCCCAGGTACTTCGAGTCTCTGTGTAGGCAGGCAAAGTGGCTCCAATAGCCTGAGCATAGTCCTCTGAAAAAGAGCTGCAGGTCTTGGCTGCTGGAAGTAAAAGTACATTGAAACTTCAGGCAAAGGGGGCACTCAAAAAAAGGTGGATAAATATCCAGGAGTCATGGTTGAAGTACCAAAATATTCCCTCTGGAGACATAGTTCTAAAAGCTGCCGTATTTCTCTACTTTCTTGATTAGATCTCTCTTTCTCTCGATTTAATTGCTTCTACTCTGGAGACATGCTGGTTAAAGGGTACAATTTTAAGATGAGTACGTTTTGGAGATCTAATGTACAGCATAATACATACATAATACATACATACATAATGCGTACTTGAAATTTTCTAAGAGTAGATTTTAAGCTTTCTCACTACACACACACACACACACAAACTACGTGAGGTGATGGGTGTGTTAATTAACCTGATTGTGGTAATCATTTCATATCATTTGATATGTATATCAAATCATCTCATTGTACATTTTAAGTATATATAATTTTGTCAATTACACCACAGTGAAGCTGGAGACAAAAAATAACGGCTGCTACTGAGGCTATCTGAAACAATAGGCGCTATCTGAAATAAACATGTGTAATCTGATCTTTCCTAAAGGCTGAGTCATTTTCTTCAACTCCTACTGGGGCTTCCTAGCTCAAAGCCTTTTATGTAGAAGTATTGTGTTTTCAAACCCTGCAAGACCCCCAAATGCTGGACTCTATTCCGTTTCAGTTCTGTTTGTAAATTGGTTAATTCTCTTCTATGCTAATCTCTTTCTGGTAATACCCTGTTAATCACATAAAAAATCACCAACATCCACTATTAATATTGCTTTCTGAACTCTTCCCATAGAGCTACAAATTATGTACTTGTTCTGATCTGCTTTCTAATGTATTATGGGCAACAGTTTAGCCACTGCCTGATATGAATCTACAGTTATCCAGCCTACTACATTTCTTAATTCCTACATGACTGCTATGCTAAGCTAATGCCACATATTTTAGATTTTTTGTTATAGTTGTCCACCATTTCTATTATTAATCCAAGTAGGTGATTGTTACTATTGTAACAAACAACCCTAAAATCCTAGTGTCTTAACCCAATAAAGATTTATGTTTTGCTCTAATCAGTACAGTGAGGATCAGTGTCTGTGGAATTATTAAGAGACCCAGGGTCCTTCCATCTAATATTTCTGCCATTCCTTAGCTCCTCAGAGTTTTCTGTATCTGTCTGACTGATGTGCAAAAAACAAAAAGGAACTATAAATCACTGGAGGTTTTAAGGGTCAGGTTTAGATTAGGCAATCACTGCTTCTATGTTCCACTGGCCAGAAATAGTCACACAGCCTGATGTAGAAGTAAGGGAGCTAGGAAATGTGGATTTCCTGGGTATACAGAGGGAGATAAGATGGTGAATATTTATCATTGTCTCTACCAGTTAGGATGCTTTCAGTTGCAGATAAGAGAAAACCAAACTAATATTGGCTTTTTCAGGGAGGAAAAGCTTTCTCTCTACCCTCTTATATTTAGTTTTGGGGTACCTGCAAATTAAACTGACAAAAGACAGTTTAGCAAGAGAAAAGAGAGATTTTAATCACATATCATGTATGGGAGTTCACAAAGAAATGTGACTCAAAGGGGTAGTTAGGATTTGGGGCTTATATACTTTTAATAGATGAAGGGGAAGAGGAGAAAGGCATTTATGTGAAAACAAATAACTTCTTAGAAGGGGGGCTCGGGAGAGAGGGCATTTATGGGAAAAGCAATGACTTTTAGGAAAGATAAATGGGCCCTTAAGAGAATAGGTGGGAGATATGATAGTTTGTGACAATGTCTGTTTAGGTGTGGTGACAAATCTCATAGTCTCTAGCCATAAGTCACTCTTCCCTAGTTGCTCCCTGGGAGATTTATGACACTTGAATTCTTTTGGAAGACTCTGCTTTTAGGCAGATAAGGAATTTCAGGAACTCAAATACCTTTGGCTAGGGACTTCCCTGGTGGTCCAGTGGTTAAGACTCTGTGCTCCCACTGCAGGGGGCCCGGGTCTGATCCCTGGTCAGGGAACTAGGTCCTGCATGTCGCAACTAAGAGCCTGCATGGCGCAACTAAAAGATCCTGCATGCTGCAACGAAGATCCTGTGTACCGCAGCTAAGACCTGGTGCAGCCAACTAAATATTTTTTTAAAAATGCCTTTGGCTAAAAATAATTTTTATGCTACAGTGGCTTATTTTGGACCCCTTAGGCTTAAACAGAAAAGGGAATTTATTGGCTCATATAACAGAGAAGTCTAGCAGCAGAATGGGGTTCAGGTTGGGTTTGATTTGGAGGTTTACAATGCTCTCAGGGATTGACTTCCTTTTCCTGTGATTGATTCGCCCAGCCCTTCCTCCTCCACATTAGCACACACACAAGGAAGGTTGTAGTTTTTCCAGTATTCACATTCTAATGCCATATCATCCAGAGAAAGAATGAACTTCTCTTTTGCTCACAATCAAACAAAAATCCTGGTCTTCACTCTGATTGGTTTATGAAACAATAAATGGTTCAAAGGGAGGTGAGGCTAGCTGTACTACAGTTTTAGGCGAGTTGTACTATTCTTGGAGTTGGGATTGTGGTGATGATTATTCCACTCGAATTTGGGTGAACACAACAGAGTTGTGGAATAGAACTGGGAAATGACTTTTCCTCCTCCTCTTTCTCCTCCTCCTCAGATATGAATGAGTACTGTGAGGATACTTAGCCCATACAGAATGTAAAGGGGCAGAAAATATAACAAGTCAGAGGAAGCACTTAAAAATGAAGGGAAAGTATGGATAGTGTCAAGAGAACCAAGACAGTTGTGTTACAGATCCAAGGGAGGAGTTTTGAGAATGAAGTAGTGAAATAAATCATTCAATTTGTTGATTTCATACTCACCAGATATCCTTTAAAATTTGGCTTCTCATGTAAATGTTCCTTTTGAGTAAAAATGTGTACACAGTTTTCTGGTCGTCTTGGCAGTTATGAAGAATTTGGTTTATATATCAGTCTCTGGTAAGTCTGGTTGGCATGAATCATCCCACTGGATTTAAATTAGTTCTGGTTACATAGGACTGAGTGAACTGATGAGGATGATTATAATTTTTGTGACTTTCTGTTTGAATTAAAAAAAAATTCCTCCCCCCCCAAAAAAAATTAGCTCTGGAGGCTAACAACATTAACTTTCTGTCTCTGCAAACTGAGGACCAGTCTGTAGAATACAGAGTGAAATTTTAAGTTCACTTTCATGCTGTAACACCCCTTGCTAACCATTAGGAACTATATTGGAAATACTTGAAATATGACTTAAGAATGCTCCAAGATTTTTGAACTTTTACTTTCCATGTTTGCTGTTTTGACTATTCTCTTTTCCTGTGAAACTTATTTGCAGTGCCTACAAGAAAAGGAAAGCTGAGTGGACTATCCCTGGCCCAGCTGGGAGAAGAGTAGGTCATGGTCATCTGTAGCCATTCCAGGTTTCTAGGGCTAATTCAAGTGGTCTTCGGGAAAGACTGGTCTGGGAGTGGTAATCAATAAGGAGACAATTGTAATGATAAATGCCAGAGAAAAGCTGGGGACAGATTGGTTGAGAAAGAAGAAACTGATTTCAAATAGGCAGGATGAATTAGTACGATCCAGTGATTGAATGGTGAGCACAGTGATTGGTGTGTATTAAGGATCTAACAAGGCAAGATTTCAAATCCAGGTCACTCTTGAGAGCTGGACCAGTACTGACATCCATCTTGTGAGTACAACTGGGAGAGGAAACTTTCCTTACAGATCAGAGTACAATGTTTTGCAAGTATTTGTGCAAGCAGTATCTTAACAGGTGTTCTTGTAAATGCACTTATCTTTTGTTTTCGTTTTTTTAGTTATTACAGGCATCCATATGGCAGTTAGGAATTGAAGGAGACAGAAGCAAAATCTCAAGTTTGAAACAAATTTGGCAAAGGCAGCCAATTATTAAAAGAACCTTCTCCACTTCTTTTTCTCATCTGGTGTGTGGTCTTTGCCGCTCAGGCACAGTGTTTCTTTTTTTTCTTTTTTAAATTAATTTATTTTTGGCTGTGCTGGGTCTTCGTTGCTGCCCGCGGGCTTTCTCTAGCTGCAGTGAGCGGTGTCTACTCTTCATTGCAGTGCATGGTCTTCTCATTGCGATGGCTTCTCTCCTTGCACAGCACGGGTTCTAGGCCCATGGGCTTCAGTAGTTGTGGCTCACGGGCTCTAGAGCACAGGCTCAGTAGCTGTGGCGCACGGGCTTAGTTGCTCTGCGGCAAAGTGGGCTCTTCCCTGACCAAGGATTGAACCCGTGTGTCCTGCACTAGCAGGCGGATTCTTAACCACTGCGCCACCAAGGAAGCCCCAGGTGTTTCTTTTTAATGGCGCCTCTCTTCCTAGACCTTCTTACTTTCCAAGCCTGCAGAGAACTAGCTGTTACACACAGGGAGGCCCCGGAACTCGTGTTTCCACGCCTTCAGATTCGATGGAGCCCAGGTTTCAGGATTGCTGGCCGGGAAGCAGTACGCACCCACGGCCGCTCCAGCCCTGACCTAGTGCCTGACCTTCGGCCGCTGCCTGCGCATAGCTGGGCCCCGGGGCCTTCGAGGACCCGCAACGCGGCGCACATGCCCGTGCCCGCCTTCCGCGTCGGCGAGAAGAAAGGGAGTCCGGACGCGCGGAGGCTGACCCGGAGCCTACCCATGAGGCAGCGCGCCGGCTCCTCGAGAGCCCCCCCACCCCGCCCACGGCTCGGCCGCCTGCTCCGCAATGGGAGCCACCGCCGTCGCCGCTGTGTAGTTTTTCGTGCTCCTCCTTTTCCTCCTCCTCTTTCTCCTCCTCCTCAGGGCCCCAGTCAGGCCGATCCGCTCCGCTCACGGTAAGCGCCCCCCGCCCCCGCCCGCCCCCGCCCGCCCCGCGCTGCAGCAGGCAGAGGCCCTCCCGCGTGGCCTGCGCCGCCTCACTCCGGGGGCGCCGGGCTGGGGGTGTCGAGGCCGGCGCGGGTCGCCGCGAGCGCCCAGGGCGCGGGGGAGGGGACCGGCTGCGCGGCGGCGGCCGGACCGCCATCTTGCGCCGGCCCTGGCGGGGGAGGGATCGCGGCGCGACGCGGCAGCTAGCTCGGTGCGGCAGGCCGGGGCCGCGCAGGCCGCGGACGACGCCGTTTCCCCGCCCCGCCTCGCCCCCCAGGGCCTGTTTGCCCCTGGCCTGGTTTGGGCTTTTCTTTCCGGAGGCTTCTCCCTTGGTCTAACGTACATTTTGTGCCGCTGTTTGGCGGGGACCCGTGCTCTGCTCGCTCCAGCTCTCGCCCCGAGTCTCGTGAGTCGTAGGCAGAGACCACAGGGGGTGCCGAACTTTGAGGCTCGGGGACCCTAGGGCCCAGGTTCCCCCGCCCGGGTGACCAGGCAGTACCTGCTCACACCCTCCTTCTTGTCAAATGACTTCCCCGCTGTGCCCTACACGTCCCGTTATTGTCTGTAGGAGAGGGGCCCTGAGGAGAAACGTGGACTTGATAACACAGTTCCCTAACTGAGCTTGCAGGTTTCACTTCGTGAGACGGAAAGAATGATCTCATTCTGAGGTTTTATCCGGCTCTAGAGATGGACGGAGTTCCTCCCAACTTATCTCAAGTGTTAACGCTTTTATGGAGCGATCGGCTAGAGAGGAGAAACGTCAAAGTGAACCCACTTCTACAAGCACGGGAGACCTTCGTTCCAGGGGGTTCTCTTTGTTTGCCAAGAATTGTTAGTTTAAAAAAAAATTCTGTGGACTTAAACCTGATTTATTTATTGTTTTCAGGTTTGAACTGTGTTTTAAGAATTTGACGTTTTTTAGCGGCATTAAACATAAAATAGAAGCATTAGAGGAGCGATTTAAAGTACAAAAGCCAGCTCTCTGCAATTGTGAGGTGTCCTGCTTTGGGAGATTACTGTGCCAACTCAGGCTGTCTCTAAGCAGAAACTTACAGTGCCTGGTTTGCTTAGAGAAGGCACTGGTTTGCTTAGAGAATTAAGTTGGGGCTGTGTGCTCTCGATGTTTTAAAACATCGTTCAAGTACGATTCGAATTGTATCTTGCATTTGTATGGGTCATTGTTACCGGCTGATACGTATTTCCTAACCCCTTTTACAGTGGTCTTTGCTGCTAGAACTGATTTTGAAGGTTAGGAAAGAGAGCTCAGGGTGAGAGGTCTGTAATGAAGTCATGGCTAGGAAGTGATAGAGCCTCTTCTAGAACCTTAGGTCTTCTGATTCCTCATTCAGTGCTCCATTCACTATGTTTTATTTTTTGTGAGAATGAAGTGATTGAGGAAAAGAGCAAAGGAGGCTCACCTACAAAATTTAAGAAGCACTATTAAGTTGCCCCTTCCTTCACATTTTTATTTTTAAGAGTTCATTTCTTAGCTTTTTAACTTCTTGTTATTTAAGTTTTCATGTTATTTTTTCCCCCAGACATTGAAAAGTTGAATAGCCGGGTTGAGCTCTCATACCCACCACCTAGTTTTTACGGTTGTTACTGTTTTGCCACATTTGCTTTATCCACCTATCTCACGGTTGTTTTTGGTGAACATTTTCAAAACATATTTCATACATCACGACAGTTCACACCGAAGTGCTGTGTGTGTCTCAGTATGTAATATCATAAGATTAAGGTCAATTTTCTATGTAACTGCAATAGGATAATCACACTTAAAGTTAAGAATAATCCCTACATAATCCCTGATAATCTAATGCATGTATGTAGTATGTATTCACATGTTCTTCACATGTTCCTTGTTGTCCCCCAAATGTTCTTTTTAGTCATTTATTTTGGAACAATCATGCATTACATTTGTGTTAGTTTCTTTTAATTTAGTGTAGTTTTCTCTTTTTTTTTAATGACATTGACCTTTTGAAGAGACCAAGCCAGTAGGCTTGTAGAATAACCTACATTCTGTATTTTACTGACAGTTTCTTC
Organism: Phocoena sinus; assembly: GCF_008692025.1. Lineage (NCBI taxonomy): Eukaryota > Metazoa > Chordata > Mammalia > Artiodactyla > Phocoenidae > Phocoena > Phocoena sinus. The sequence continues at coordinate 78,113,697 of NC_045764.1, forward strand.
CTCATGGGGTTTAACTGTACCCTGTATCCCCTATACTTCCTTTAAACTTGAACCTAGGTCTAAAGGCTTGAGTAGATCAGGTTAAATATTTTTGGCAAGAATACTTCACAAGTCATGCAGTGTACTGCTCATTATACAACATCAGAAGGCACGTAAAGTGGGGTTATCCTGTTGGTAATCCTAAATTTGATCTCTTGGATAAGATGGTGACAGACTATCTTTCCATTGTAAGTATTTCCCTTTGCAATTAGCAGATAGTCTATGGGGTGATATTTTGGCATTAGTATTTGGTAAGAGTTTTACTGCAGTAATCTGATAACATAGTTGGGAGCAACTGTCTAGAAATGGGTGTTTGGGGATGAAGGAGGGGAGCAGTTTTGAAGGATAGAACTAACTTATCTAGTTTAGGAAACTTGGAATTGCTGCTCTAGTTGACATCAGAGCCTACAGTGGCTAGGGGAGAGGAGACAGAAAGTAGATATCAGACTTTGCCTCTTTTGAAAGTTTGCTCAAGACCCTTGTAGGCGTAGTGAGCTGTGAGAAAAAGAAAGTTCTGGGGTAGTTTGGTTTTGGAGGACTACAAACCTCAGCATCCCCACTTCAACTCATTCTTTCCAGTTAGGCTATCTCGTCCAGTCCTGCTTCTTCAGTCCAATGTTTTACTACCCAGCATTGGCTTTCTTAGTAAGGGAGAGGAGGTCAAAGGAAAGGAATAAATAATTTTGTACCCTTCTCTCCCACACTGTTTTCTTTATTGAAGAGAACATTTAGAACCATACCAAGATTTCTTTTTCTTTACTAATTGGGCAGGGGATGTACCTATGCGGAATAACAATTTTAAATAGAAAGTAAATGATAGTTTTAGATGACAGGAAATTGGAGATTATTGACAATATATTTTGTTATCTCAAAAGTAACTTTTGAATGATAAGAAATATTTTTGACATACTAATTAAATATATAGTCCTGAATAGTTTATTTTTTCCTGCTTCAGAGGACTCAAAAATATTTGATTTTTCAGTCAAGTTGTTTTAAAAATATATAATGATTTGATTTACTTGGTAACTTTTTTCAAAAATGTGTGTTTGGGATTTTTATTGATTTTTGCAGAGCAGTTTTGTTTTAAGGATTCTTTTAATTCTCAATGTAACAGGAAAAATAGATACCACTCTTTATCTTCTAGATCAAAAGGAACTTTTATTTTTTAAACATTTTAAATTATACTTAAAATGTTTTTATATATTTTATATAATTTTATATAATTAACAGAAGAATAAAGGGGTAATGTAAAACAACTTATTAGAGCTTTTAATAAGAATTCAAACATAGCAAATATTTTTGTATATACTTAGAAAAATAAGAAACAAAAAAATATATTTCATGCATCTAATTAAATACTACCCCTACAATTAATATGCATCACATTTGAATGCTCTTGGCAAATACTATAATTGTAGCCCACAATTTTTTGTTTTTTTTTTTTAGTTTTTTACCCTCACAAAGAGCATCTTCCTTTATTCTTCCCTCTTACACTTGTGCACAAGAATATTGTAGCTAGAGGGTAAGACAGAATTCTCTTATAGTTCCTGCAAGTGCTTCTCCTAGTTGCATGAGGAATGTTCTTCTTGGTAACTTACAGTTTTGTAATTGAAACTTTCCCCATACACTGATCATAATATCACTCATAGGCCATCATCTTCAAGTCATTATTTTGCAAGTACAGTCGACCCTTGAACAACATGATTTTGAACTGTGCAGGTCCACGTGGATTTTCTTTTTCAATAAAAGTGCTACAGTACTATACGATCAGCAGTTGGGTTGAATCCATGGATGCCGAACCATGCATACAGAGGGGCCAACTATTACACACTGATTTTCAACTGCACGGGGCTTGGTGCTCCTAACCCCTGTGGTGTTCAGCAATCAACTGGATAGGTTCTAGCTTTCTTAATCAGTGTCTGTCCCTCCTTTAGTCTTTTTATACAATACAACTCTCTCCAGGTTAACTTATGCAGGATTTTAAAAAACTAACTGATGAGCTTTCCTGGTGGCGCAGTGGTTGAGAGTCCGCCTGCCGATGCAGGGGACACGGGTTCTGTGCCCCGGTCCGGGAGGATCCCACATGCCGCGGAGCGGCTGGACCCGTGAGCCATGGCCGCTGAGCCTGCGCGTCTGGAGCCTGTGCTCCGCAACGGGAGAGGCCGCGACAGTGAGAGGCCCGCGTACCGAAAAAAACAAACAAAAAACAACTAACTGATGCTTGAGAATGCATTGAGCTGAGAAGAGTACTAGTTTTTCTTAGGACAGTAAGAATCATCAAATATGTTTGAAAACCAGATTATGTGCAGTTGGCTTCTCTTCCTTCCCCTTTGTGAAAATTCACAGAAGCTCAACCTTGTTCTTCCTGATATTGCCAACTGAGGAAAATCTCTCACTAGATAATACTAAGCCAATTCTAAACTTATAAAAATTTGTCACAAGTTGTATTTCTGACAGAATTTTCAAATTCTTTTGTCAATTCTTGTAATAATCTTGGTTCTGCTCTCACCCCTTTTCTGAATCACTGTGTAGATATGCATTTTTCAAGCTTACAGTGTTACACTGTCGCATGTTGCCCAGATTTTTAGTCTATATTTTTCAGGATTGAAGCTTGCCTGAAATGGGCAACATTGTCTGCATATTGAGTAACTCATCAACTGTCATACGTGAACCTGGAACATAGTGATTTGAGATTTCAGATACTTCCCCAGTAGGTTCTTGCTTATCATTCCTTCTGGATCTTCTTTTTGCAGTGTGCATCATCAGATGCAACATTTGAAGGATTTTTTGAAAACTTGTATGGTTTAAATTTTTGTTGAAAGGAAGATGGCTATCTTTGCTTCATAATGGCAAGGTATTTTCAGTTTTAGATTTCTAGACACCAATTAGAATAATCAATCCAATGAATTAAAATTTCTGCATCATCTATTTCCTTCTAGTCACCATTGTATACACCTGCATTCAACACTTCTCCACTTATGAACTGTATCAAGTTAAATTTTAGCCCACAAACGTGAAGGATGAAAGAATACTGTCACATGTCCTTTTAGCAAAATAGCATGGTCCTGCATTTTTGTAAAAACATGGCATGATGAAGTTCTTCCTGCTGAATGAGAATACTGTATTTCCTTTTAGTTTTTAGAAATATATTGTTCACTCGTTGATTATTGAGTTTGAGAAAATCTATCTAGGGACTTAGTCTAATTACACTTAGTCTGAGATTTCCCAAAGTTCACTGTCATTATTACAGTCAGAAGTGCTTGCTATCTACCTTTGCATTTATCTTTAGTTTCATCTAATAATTCTGAAATGTCTCCTCTGTTAGTTTTCTTCTGTCCATTATGAACAGAAAATAAAAAGTTCTGAGTTCATAACAGTAGTGAAAACTAAAGCAGATGAAAGGATCTGCCACCCTAAAATATGCCACTTTGACATAAGGATTATTTTGAGCAGAAGGCAATTGAGAACCAACAGATGCAGGAAGAGCCCTCTTCCCATCCCCACCCCACCCCACCTAAAATTAACTGTCTAAAAGCAGGGCATACATTTCTTTTTTTTTTTTTTTTTTTTTTTTTTTTTTTTTTTTGCATACATTTCTTTTTGTGAAGGTTCTTACCTTACTGCACCAGGAAAGGAAGAGTGACTCTTATCACCTAAGATGGAGAGTTGATAGATGAGTTTGCATAAACAGACCCAACTAAAATAACACTTATCTTCCATTAGTTCTGCAACGCATTTCCTAGTTTCTTCTGCAGGATTTATTGTCTCTCAAAGCCCCAATTCCCTTTCCTTTGTTAAAATGGTATATACACCCTGAGTCTAACTGCTTCTTTGAGTTTTACTTCTTTTCTGTGAACTCCAGTGTATGTAAATATTAATAAAAATTTTGTGCTTTTTCTCCTGTTGATTTGTCTGTTAATTTAATTCACAGGTCCCAGATTCTGCAACCTAAAAGGGTAGAAGTAAAGTTTTTACTTCCTGACACAGACTACAAAGATAATGCCTTGAGTCTTCTATACCTTTTGGGAAGCTGATGCAGTATTTTGTGCAAAACAATAGGAAAACTCAAGAAAAGAAAGGTGAAGGATAATGTATTAATGATGATTTATTTCACTCTCGCATTATCCTTCTAGGCAATTAAAACATTCTTCTGTTTTCGTATTATTTTAGTTTTTTTAAAGCATAGTTGGGAAAAATTGATGCTCAGTGGTGAAATAACACCTAGGATGATGGAATTAGCAAAATATTTTGAGGTGTAGGAAGAATAAAATCACTAATATCCCATAATGTATCTTAGATTTATAAAAGGAGTCTATGGGCTCACCTAGTAATTGTAAGATAGAATGAGTTTTATTCTATTTTAAAGTAATAAGTTACTTTTCCCTTTGTTGTTTGAAGATCTCTAGGAAACAAAGTCATAAAATGTCAATTTTTAAAACTAGAACTGCTAAGGAAAGAAAATTAAAAACTGAATCTATGGACTCTGATGACGTGCTGAAGGTTAATGGTTAGTTTGGACAATAAGGTGCAGAGTTCCACTGCTTTCCAGCACTGCTTTCCTCCTACTACTATGATAGGTTTTTTTCACCCTTTTGCACTCCATCTCTAATGGAGTAAGGGTTCTACAAGGCCCTCCCTTTACCACGTACGTATCTTATGAAGCTGGATTTTCCTCACTTCAACAGAACAGGATGGTGTAACAAATTGAATACAGAAGCAGATAAGAGAATCCAGCTGTCTTTATGAACACAGATATTAAAATTAATGAGATTGTAGAGATGGAAAACAATGCCACTCCTCTAAATTTTTGTTTTGGAAAATACAGCTATTTTTTATAAAAGTATTTGTGTTAATATGCAATGGGTTTGTTACAGTCACTTTTAAGTAAATTAATATATATTTCTTGAATTTCTCAGGTTGGGTTTGTAGGCTTCATCCTTAGAAGTTAATCAACTACACTCTTTTTTTTTTGCCAGGTTTGATTTCTTCAGCATGACAGCTGCCTGAATGCCCTTCAGTTGAGGGATATTAACCAAAGCAAAGATCATTAGTCTATGAAATAATTTGCTCCTTGCTTCTAGGCTCTACCCATGTGTTCCTTATTTTGTGGGTATTTGTTCTTAACCTTTGGCAAGTTTGAGAAGCAAAACTTGGAGGGTTTGGGAGAGGTCTGGGGATTTTAGGTATATCCTAATCCCTGTCTCCTTTGTTTACTCACTCACTCATTTTGCTTTTCCTATTCAGGGTTTAAGATTATCTGACTTTGAACTATACAGGATTGCTGACTGCTGATAGAAAGGTCCTCATGGAACAAAACGCACCATGGAAGTGGCTTTGTTAAATTCCATGAGGAAAAATAAATAATATATCTCCCAACTGTATTGAATAGCAAAAGGTAAATAAGAAAATTGACACTACTTTTGACACTACATTGTTAGTATTTGTGTTTTTTTGAGAAGTTATAACACAAGATATCTTTCTAATTTTTCATTTCTTTTATTGTAGTGTTTTAGTGACTATAAAGTATTTCATGGTTATATTTCCTCCTCAAAATAAATAGTATTTGGAGATGGGTGGTATTATCCTTTATAGATGAGGAAATTGAGTTTCAGAAAAAGTTCATTTCATTCATTGTAATACTGGGTGCCAGACACTGCGTATTCATTTTGTAAGGTGTGATACTGTGGTCTTCCCTCACTTCACCTTCAGCGTTTCTAGCTCAGAATTGTGTTCTCTTCTCTTTGGGTTAGACAGTGCAGGCCTGGCAGCACAACCTCTGGTGGAAGTGCCAGCTCCTAGAGCATTTGGTCTATTCTCTGCCTCACTGCATTCTGGAAGCTTCTGGTACTAGTATAACCAAGCTCTGCATGCGTTGGTGGAGAGTTATTGAAGAGTTTGGAATTGATAAGTGACACAATAAAAGCATTAATTTTAGGAAATTGTTAATTTGGTGGTTCTATATTGAATGGATGAAAGCAGATAGATCCGGATGCTGAGAGACAGTGTAAAGTGAATCTTATAAAGTAAATCTGGTGCTATAGGTGTGAGGTTTAAGGGCCTAAACAAGTACTTATGAATGGAAAGGCAAGGTTGGTTGTGGGAAATATTTTGAAGGAAGACTATAGGACTGGGGAATTGATAGGATGAATGAAAGAGGGAAACATTGAAAAAAAACTGCAAAAGGGTGACAGTTTCATTTGAGGAAAAAGAGAAAGGCAAAAGTAGAACTAATTGTTAAAAATCGGGGTAAGATTAATCTAACATAAAATTTACCATTCTTGACTAAAGTGTACAATTCAGTGGCATTTAGTATATTCACAATGTTGTGCAATCACCAATGCTATCTAATCCCAGAATATTCTCAGTTTCTCAAACCCTTACCCATTAAGCAGTCTCTCCCCGCTTCTTCCCTCTCCCCCAGCCCCTGACAACCACTGATCTGCTTTCTGCTCTATGGATTTGCTTATTCTGGGCATTTTATGTAAATGGAAGCATAACATGACTGACTTCTTTCACTTTGCATAATGTTTTCAGGGTTCATCATGTTGTCACATATATCAGTACCTCATCTTTTTTTAATTCCCTTGTATGGATGTATCACATTTTGTCTGTCCATTCATCAGTCAGTTGATAAACATTTAGCTTGTTTCTACTTTTTGGCTATTATGAATAATGCTGTAGAACTAATTTTTGAGGGAAAGTTAATGTTCAGTTTTGGAAATACTGAATTTGAGGTGAGTTTAAGTATCCATATAGCAGTTTTCAGCAGTTAAGAGATGAAGGACTGAAACATAGTTAAGAAGTTAGGGTTGGAAGTTGATATTTGATGATTTTATAGGCTGCTATTGAGGACTGATAGCTAAGACTATGAAGTTTATTAGATTTGTCTTTTAGGAAACAATTTGTGTAGGGCTAAGGTCTAAACTTTATAGAACCTGATTTTACATTGTTTAAGAAGGAAGAGAATATGAAGAATCTGTAAAGAGTTAAAAAGGAGGAGATGGATAGAGAACCAGTCTATTGGCATAGAGAAAATTACTGAGGAGCATGTCTCAAGAAATTGGGTTAGGACTTCCCTGGGGGTCAGTGGTTAAGACTGTGCTTCCACTGCAGGGGGCGTGGGTTCGATCCCTGATCGGGAAACTAAGATCCTGCATGCTGTGTGGCATGGACAAAAATAAATACCCTCATAAATAAATAAAAGGTTTAAAAAAAAAAAAGAAATTGGGTTAAAATTGATGCAAGATAAGGAAAATGAAAATGGAAGAAAGGGTTATTTGATTTGGCTGTTGGAAAGATTATTGGGATCTTAAGATGGATACCTTCAGCAGAATACTGTGTGGTAGAAAATGTAGCTGTCCTGCTGGGCTCAGCTCAGTTTTGACTGACAGAGTGGGTGGTGGTAACTGCTGTAGCCTGGATCAGGATCAGCAGGAGGTTTTAGAATACTTGGACCAAGTGGAGATGGTGCAAAGAGAGATTCCCCATACCTTGTTGTAAAGAAGGGTTGCTTTTATCAGTACATAGGAACTTTTAATGATTGTGCTGATTTGGATTGCTTTGTAGATTTAAGTAGTCTGCTCAAGCACAGGCTTTCTACTTATTAATATTACATTAACATTTTTTGTGTTAACAAAAATGTTAAAATTCTAAAAAGTTGGTTTGTCATGATGATTTGATACTTGAGATGTTTGCTCTGAATCAGTATCTGTTAAATAGATCTTGATATTGTTGGGAGTTCTGAGTTAAGCCATCAAACAGGCTTACTTATTAAAATGCAATTTATATTGTTTATTTAAAATTATTGGGGATTTCCCTGGCGATTCAGTGGTTAGGACTCCACGCTTCCTCTGTGGGGGGGCCTAGGTTCAGTCCCTGGTCAGGGAGAAAGAACTAGGATCCTGCATGCCACGTGGGTGGCCAAAAAAAAAAAAAGATTATCAACTGTTATTTTTTTTTTCAGGAATTTACTTGCTTCGAATAAACTCAAGAATTTCATTCTCAGTGTTGTTTCATTCTTTACGTTGTACTTGAGAGTTTCTAGAAAATCTTGGGGTATAGTAGGTAGATTACTAAAATTCTTAATTTCTAATTCCAAAATGAACTTTCATAATTCAGCATTCTCAATTAGGGTAGTTTTTTTACTGAAATATGACAAATCCCCCTTTTCTTTCAGTCTAGGCAAAAAATTTACAAATACTAGATGAATATGTCTACAATATTAGGGTTGGAAGGATCCTTGGGGATCTTGAAAGTGACCATTTTCAATTGCATAATGTTTGAACTTTTCATATTTTTCTTTGGTGATCTGTCACATCTCAAGTTTATCTCATTTCCTGATATTTTAACTGCTGATTGTTTTGTTCTTATATGAAATCTGCCTCCCTGTTATTTTGATCTTGTTCCTGGTGGAGGCAAATAATATGTGGCTGAAATCTCTGGCCTTCAAAGTGCCTGGGTTTGAATCCTTGTTCTGCCACTTAGTTTTGTTACTTTGGGTAAGGTGCTTAATCTCTATAATTCAGTTTCCACAGCTGTAAAGCAGGGACACTAATGGTGTCTGCCTCATAGAGTTTTTTGGGGATTGGATGAAATGCATTGGATGCATGTATTTAATTAATTAGCAAATGGTAATAATTGTTATTATAAATAATAACTTATTATAACTTATAATAGTATGTAATGAATTAAGTAGTTGTATTGAAGCTCAAACTAGGAATGAAATTCTCTAGTTTACTCAAAACAAGTAAATATTAGCAGTGTTGTTATCGTTATGATCACTTGAGCCACAAGGAACAAGTCACCCTCTTGCCTTTTTTCTTATGACAAACTTTAAAATATCTGTAAACAGCTTTCACTTCTACCACCCCTGCCTCACGGTCTCATGTTTTTCCTAGGTTAGATATATTAGTCCTTTGACCTAGACAAAGCTTTAATTTTAATTCTTTGTAGTGGGCATCTGTTGTTTTTACTACCCAACATCCATTCACCCTTATCTCCCTTACCTTGGTAACATATGTCTTGATCTTGATTTTCCTGTGGGGAACCATCCCCTCCAGTATTTATCTTGTGGTTGGTGTGTTGTACCCGCCCCCCCCCCCGCCCCTTTTGGGTGTCTGGTACCAGGAGGATCAATAGTGATTGGTTTAGGGAAGGGCATATGACTTTAGCCAAGCCAGTCAACTCCAGTCAGAGCTGGTCCTTTTATCATTGTCCTGGTCTTGAATGTTGGAAGGTGTTAAGTTGAGCTACTGTAGTCATTCACAATGGGAGGACCCTTTCTGAGGATAGAATCAGAATAGAGGAAGTGAAGCCTAGGGATGGAGAGAGAAAAACCAGGTTTACGTATCATTGTTTAAAATGTGCCTACAGCGAATGCTGTAAATGAGCCAATAAATTCTCTTTTGCATAAGCCAGTTTAAGTTGGGTTTTCTTTCTGTTACTTAAAAGTTGAAGGAGTCATAGCCAATACACAGTATTCCAAGTGGGGATTGAATCCGACAGAATAGAATAAAACCATCATCTCTTTGACTTTAGACTCAAATTCTTCTATTTTGACACTGTATCACAAGTCTGATTGTATCAGTTCCTGCTTAAAATCCCCTCAGTGGCTTTCCAGTTGCTCTTCAGGTAAGGACAGAATTCCTTAACATGGTCTTCAAAGTGCAGCGTTGTTTGACTCCTATCTTACCTCCCATTGTATACCATCTTGCTCTCTTTTCCAGTCACACTGGTTTCTTTTCAGTTTCTTATATTTGCTGTGCCATAGATCTTTTGCACATGCTGCTGCTTTTGCATGGAATGCTTTCTTCCCTCTCCTGTTTGCCTAGTTAACTCTAACTCATTCTTCAAATAACAATTAATCATTGCTTCCTTAGGGCAGCCAGTTTTGATTATGCTAACTAGACCTAACTTCCTTACTCTGAGTTTTAAAATTCCTTGTCCATGGCCTTCATAGCACATATTGTCAGTTTAATCTGTTTGTATGAGTGTTTGTCTCTGTCTCTAGACTGTAAGGTTCATGAGTGCAAGACCTGTGTCTTAATTTTTGACTGTCATTGTATTCCTGCCTGGCACGATGTCTGGCACATAGTGCATGTTTATTAATAAATGTACTTTTTTTTTGATGTGAACCACTTTTAAAGTCTTTATTGAATTTGTTATGATATTGCTTCTGTTTTATGTTTTGGTTTTTTGGCCCTGAGGCATGTGAGATCCTAGCTCCCTGACCAGGGATTGAACCCTCACCCCCTGCATTGCAAGGCGAAGTCTTAACCACTAGACTGCCAGGGAAGTCCCTAAATGTACTTTTTAAATGAATGAACTTTGGACTTACTGCCTCCCTGGTAACTAAAACTGATAAATAGTATATCTTCAATTTATATTTTTTGTAAATTTTGGTTTTTGAGCAAATACAAAACTAATTTTATGCTAGATTTTACCATTCATCCTACTTTGTTGAGATCTTTTGAAAGTCTCATTTGTTATTTAACATGCATTATGCTATTTACTCATCTATAAATGTAATCTGTACACAGTATGGTCTTTATCCAAATTATTGCTGTGAATATTGCCCTTTGTTAAGATATATAAGACATTGGAATGCCTTTCTTATTCCTGAACCATAACCGTATCTGTATCTTCAATCAGTATTATTATCCACTGCATCACATAGCAAACTCTGATGTGTGGGACTGGGGGTAGGGCAGGGGAAGGAATAAGGATTCATACTTTTTACTCTACACACTTCTGTATGTTTGAGTCCCCTTTTAATGAGCATTTTTACTTTAAAAAAAACACTAATGAAAACATCTTTCCTTTAGAGATTAATGGGTATGTTTCTCCCATGGTGGGGCATTTCCAAATCCTCCAGCTAGATGTGATTACTTTTTTTCAACCCCTGACCTAGAGATTCTTAGCCTTTTTGGTTCATAAACCTTATAACAGTTTGATGCCCCAGAAAATGTATGTGTGCACAGAATTTTGCACAGTTCTTATTTCTGTGGTTTCCTCAGCACCTTGTCATGAACCTCTGCTATAGCATTTCCAATTTTTATTTTTGTTATTTTTTTTGGAGTATAATTGCTTTACAATGTTGTGTTAGTTTCTGCTGTACAATGAAGTGAATCAGCTATATGTATACATATATCCCCTCCCTCTTGGACTTCCCTCCACACGCCATCCCACCCATCCAGGTCATCACAGAGCACCGAGCTGAGCTCCCTCTGCTATATGGCAGGTTCCCACTAGCTATCTGTTTTACACATGGTAGTGTATATATGTCAATCCTAATCTCCCAGTTCATCCCCCCCCTTCCCCCTCTGTGTCCACATGTGCATTCTCTACATCTGCGTTTCTATTCCTGCCCTGGAAATAGGTTCATCTGTACCATTTTTCTAGATTCCACCTATATGCATTAATGTACAGTATTTGTTTTTCTCTTTCTGACTTACTTCACTCTGTATGACAGACCATCCACATCTCTACAAATGACCTAGTTTCTTTCCTTTTTGTGGCTGAGTAATATTCCATTGTATATATGTATCACATCTTTATCCATTCATCTGTCGTTGGATGTTCCAATTTTTATTATTGCAGCTACCATGCCCTGTTTCGTATGATATTTATATATTTATCATAATCCCCCTACCAGATAGTTTCTTGAGGTAGTGACTTTTTTCTTTGAGGATTGTGCCTTGCGTTAGATAGAAAATGGTTAAGTGTATTATTTTTAAAACTTTTAATTATTTATATTATGAAGTATTTTTATTGTCTTTCAAAAATCTGAGCTCACTAACTTGGAGAATTGGTTTTCACTTGTAGTGGAGGTAAAAGAACCCTTTTCCTTTAGCCTCTTAGGTTAAGTGCCTGGGATCTGCAAATTAAGTTGATGAAAGACAGATTAATAGGAGAAAAGGTGTACAAATTTTATTTGATGTTAATATTTTAACTTTTACGTTAATGGAGGTGTTCATCGAAAAAAAATGAAGACTAAAGAGGTGGTTAGACATGGGGGCTTATATACCATTTTTTTAAAAGATGGTAAATTTCGGGAGAGTGGCAGGTCAAAGGAAAAGAGGTTTGGGCTTCTAGGAGTGGTAAATTGAGGGAATGTACATATATGGGGGAAACTAATGGAAGATTAGGGCTATTTTAGTAAGGTTTGTTTGTGCAGCCCCATCTTGATGCCGACTTTCTGTCTCCAGTGATAATGGTAGTTTTTCCTCCTCCTGGAATGGGAGAGGGAAAGGGAAAGACCTTCACAATCGGAAATGTATGTCCTGCTTTTAGACAGATAGGAGGAGGGCAGAGAGCTCTTTCTGTGTTTCCTGCTTCTTAATTGCTGAAGTGGCATATGTTGATCTCCTATAGGCTTTAAGGAATTCTGGATTTCTTCTAATTTCAGAGAATTAAAGTGTTAATTCTTTGATTACCTACCTTCAGAGAATGAAGTTTTTTCTGTAAATTGGGAGGTGGACAGGAGAAGCTGGCCTAATTGCTTTTTAAGTCTTATTCTTGGAAGTAGCTAGGGCAATCTCTTTCAAGACCTGGATTTTCCCTATCCTTGTTCTGATCTCATTATAGGCCACTTCTTTCAAGGCTGACTCCCAACCCTTCCCCTTCTCTGTTTGCGTCTTTCTCTTAAGATTCCTGAATGAATCTTTTTTTTTTTTTTTTTTTTTTTTTTTGCGGTACGCGGGCCTTTCACTGTTGTGGCCTCTCCCGTTGCGGAGCACAGGCTCCGGACGCGTGGGCTCAGCGGCCATGGCTCACGGGCCCAGCCGCTCCGCGGCATGTGGGATCTTCCCGGACCGGGGCACGAACCCATGTCCCCTGCATCGGCAGGCGGACTCTCAACCACTGTGCTACCAGGGAAGCCCAATCATCTTTTTTTAAAATGATATTTGAAATTTTTGGTTTATTTAAAAAATAAAACTATGTATATCCATACTCTCCCTTTTTAAGGTTGTTTTCTCCCTTTCTTGAAGTGACCATTTCCAGAAGGCAATGTTGTACTTCAAATAAAAATTAGAGTCTTTCAGAAATTGGGTGAGATTTGATGAAATATCTTGTAGAGTTTCTGTAATTCCCCAGTATTTTGTCTGCAGTATTTTAGCTGCTAGTGATCAGATGTTTTTAGTTGTACATTTTGTGTGGTTAGAATGTGCAATTTTCAAGAATAAGTCTGTGGTTTTTGACAGTAACAACTAGACTGATTCTGAAAAAGATAGATGTTTAGTTTTCTAACAATAAAAAGCCATAAAAGGAGGAAATACTGATTTAAAATTTCATTTGCTTAATGTTTTTAAATAACAATTATAAGTTATTTATAAAATTTCAAATTTAAATACCTGAATTTTATGAAATCAAATTTTTGTGGGTCTCTCTTTCAATTATATACAGGTTTATCTTATGATTTAAGGTTTCTATTTGCGTGACTTGTCTTAGAATGTCAAAGTAGACATGATCATTCTCTGCTTTTCTAATCCTGTTAAAATTAATTTCTATGATGGAATCAGTAGGTGATGGATACTAAGTGATAAAAAACTGGAATTTTAAACATGACTCTTCTTCAAAAGACTGTATGCTTTTAAGATAATGAACATTAAATTAAAATTAATTTTTAGTATCTCCTTGAGATAGTGGAAATTCTTGAGAGATCATAAAACCAGGGTTGGAAATATTAGATTGTTACTCATAGTTAAGAACCCACTTCAAATCCTTAGAGCTCTATTCATTTGGGATTAGAATTCTAAAATTATAGACCTCCATTTCAGTATGACGTTAATGACAAAGACTAAAGAATTATTTATAAAATGAAATAGAACATAAACCAAAGCTTTAAGTCAGTGGGATGATTTGAATGCCTGATTTCTTGTGAAATTTGTAAGAGGAGAAAAGTGATAAATCAGACTTTTTTGAACAATGTTCCATGACCCTGTGTCATCCAAAGCATTCCTCTGAAGAACTCTTCTAAGTATATAAGCAAAATTGTTAAAGGTTTAATGTTTCTTATAGCTAGCATGTTAATCTTAGACTAAATTTATGTTAGTTGAACTTTATGTGTTATTTTGAATATAAATTTTCACCGTTTGAAATGATTATATTAATTTCTGTTTCACATTTTCCCTTTATTTTTTTTTGATGTGGACCATTTTTAAAAGTCTTTATTGAATTTGTTACAATGCTTCTTTTGTTTTATGTTTTTGGTTTTTTTGGCCCCAAGACATGTGGGATCTTAGCTCCCCGACCAGGGGTTGAACCCACACCCCCTGCATTGGAAGGCGAAGTCTTAACCACTGGACCGCCAGGGACGTCCTCTCACATTTTCCCTTTTATGTTAAGTTAATCATATCTGGTTTTGTTGTTGTCAACTTCTTGGTTAGTAATGTAACCCCCAATTAAAACATAATTTTTTTTTTTTGCGTTACGCGGGCCTCTCACTGTTGTGGCCTCTCCTGTTGCACAGGCTCCGGACGCGTAGGCTCAGCGGCCGTGGCTCACGGGCCCAGCCGCTCCGCGGCATGTGGGATCTTCCCGGATCCCGGGGCATGAACCTGCGTGCCCTGCATCGGCAGGCGCACTCTCAACCATTGCGCCACCAGGGAAGCCCCAACGTCATTTTTTATGATGAAAAAAACCCCCAAAGATTAACTTCATAATGTGATTTCTTGGATTATTTTTTCGAATAACTCTAACTTTTGGGGTCTGGTTAGATGGAGAACTTAACCATTTACCTTATTCTTCACATTCACTTTTGTATTCTATTTACCACCTACTCATTTTTAAAAATGATTTTTTTAGAATTAAATTATGGGGATGCATATATAATGAAAGTGCTTTTTTAAAAATGGAAATGGTATAAGACACTTTATCCAAATGTTAATTTTTATATGTTGGTAATTTTGAATTAGATACTTATTTTATTCTATAAGATTAGTAGAGTGTATAATTTAAGTGTTGATAAATTATAGGTGTGTGTTATGTGCATATGAGGGTTTAACATTTTATATGTTACTGAGTGTTTTAAGTAGTTTATAAATGCTTTTTTAAAAGATGAAAATATCGCAGGATAGATTAGACAGCCACATTCCAGAAGGTTTATTTATAAAGCTAAACTTTTATTATGAGGGATCTACTGTAATGAAGATCCTGTATGACAAAATGATTTCTAAATGCTCAGCTGATAGCTAGCTTATAAATTTCAGTATAATAATGAAATTGTGATCTGTTTTTAGAGTTCTTTAAAATGGGATTTAGCCCAGAGTTAAAAGTGGTTAAGATTTATTCAGTGATTTCTGTGTGCCAGGCATTGAGCTATGTGCTTTATGTATATTATCATTTAATCTCCATTATAACTCTGTGAATTAAGTTTTTTATATATATATATATATATACGCATATATATGCATATATGTGTGTGTGTGTGTGTGTGTGTGTGTGTGTGTGTATGTGTAGGCAAAGCACAGAGATTAACTAACTTGGCCAAGGTCATACAGTTAATAAGTAGTTGAGTCAGAGTTTGAACCTATTATTCTTCACCAAATTTTACTGTTTATGGTTAATAAATGTTTAAAGTATACATTAAAGTATAAAAAGCTGAATTAAACCTTAGAGATAATACACCTGAACTAAGAGCTGAGACCCAGAATTGTAAGGTAACTTGACTGAAAGTTGTGCCAGTGCTGGGGCACTTGGTTCTTCTGGCTTCTAGCCTAGTACTCTTTTTATGTGTAGACTCTACAGCTGTGGATTGTGGAATGGCTTAATTTCCCCCTTACCAGAGAGTGTATAGGACTAAATGCATTACCTTTATTATTTAACACAGTGACATTGCATCAGGTGGTATCTATCAATGGCTAAAAGTAAAATTTTCAAACAGTTTAAAATTTAGACCCCACATTTCCTTTGACTTAAATTTTTTGTAGGAAAAAATCCTTAAGATATAGTTTAATTTTAGATATATAAAATCTGAAACAAAAAATAATAAAGTAGAAATTATAATTTTTTATGTGAGCAGTCTCCAAAAGTCAAAGAATTATAATATAAAAAAGTCTTGTAAGTCATTTACTTGGAATTCATTTAGAAACAATCATATTAAACATGGTCATATAATTTCTACCTGTGTCAGTAGCTGAAGTGTAGTGTATTCTCTTTTTCTGGCTGTTTTGGAACCACCTCTGAGCTGCAGAAGCTGTTGAAACCTTTTGGAGCTTTGAGATCCCCACTGCATACCTTTGTTGGATATTTCACTTCACTGGCAGCTGATTTAACCTTCATAGAATTCCATGCCTTACCACTAAAATTCTGAAGTGGTGACTTGAGAGATTTTGACTGTGATAGTTTTGGCATGTTCCAGTGGCTGACATGCCAAAGGAATCCATTAAAGTGTGTGTTTATTAACCAGAATGAAATAAGGCAGTGACTCTTTAGACCAGCATTGTCCAGTAGAAATGTTCTGTAGCTGCACTGTCAAAGGCAGTAGCCACCAGCCACATGTGACTTTGAACATTTACAATGTGGTTAGTGAAACTGAGTTTTAAATTTTATTTAGTTTTAATTAAACTTAAATAGTCACCTGTGGCTAGTGGCTACTGTATTACACAGTGCAGCTTTTGGCTGAATTACAGTTCTAATTGCCAGCTTTTTTTTTTTTTTTTTTTTTTTTTTTTTTTTTTTTTTTATGCGTTACGCGGGCCTCTCACTGCTGTGGCCTCTCCCGTTGCGGAGGACAGGCTCCGGACGCGCAGGCTCAGCGGCCATGGCTCACGGGCCCAGCCGCTCCGCGGCATGCGGGATCCTCCCAGACCGGGGCACGAACCCGCGTCCCCTGCATCGGCAGGCGGACTCCCAACCACTGCGCCACCAGGGAAGCCCTAATTGCCAGCTTTTTAGTGTGTTTGCTAGTGTGTCAGTTGAGGTTCCTAAGTAGCTACTGTGATCCTCAGGCTTCTGAAGTAGGTTATCTTAAAGTCATCTTTATAGTCATAGGCAGTGGATATCTTGTTCATATGGACAGGTCATTTATTAATTGAATATTTGTAAATTGAGTACTAATTTTAAAGTTTTGCTAAATGATATTTATATGATCACTTAACAAAAATGTTATATGTGAGTCTCATAAGCTGTGTAATTAAGGCTCTTAGAGAATATTCTGTATTCTTGGTACTAGGAGGTCCTTAATGTTGAGCAAGAATTGTCATGTATCTGCTTAGGTACTGATGTTAGTTTAGGGGCAAGCTACAACTATTCAAATAATTGAGTTAAAGAGACCTCATAACTTGGTGAATTTAGTTGAACACAATATTCACTAGAGTCTCTTGTAATAGTAATTTAAACATTTGTAGCAATAACTTCTGAGGTTAAAATAATAATTTTTTTTCCTGTGGACTAATTCAATCCAAATAACTTAGAAATTAAAAAGCAGGAAAACTAGCTTTTGTCAGCCTGAGCATAAAGAGGAATGTGAAGATTGTATTAGCTGTGTATCTTAATATTTTAGGTGTGTGTCATCTAATTTTTTACTTTTTATCCTTTATAAGTAAAGCAGTTTTAAAAAATTTTGTATATTTAAAAAAATTTTTGCTATTGTATGTGTGGGAATCCAGAAAGCAAATTCTTGTTTTAAATAAGGCAATTCAATTTTTTAAAAATAGATTTTATTTATTTATGGCCAAGTTGGGTCTTTGTTGCTGCGTGCGGGCTTTCTCTAGTGGCACCGAACGGGGGCTACTCTTGGTTGTGCGTGGGCTTCTCGTGGTGGCTTCTATTGTTGCGGAGCACGGGCTCTAGGCACGCGGGCATCACTAGTTGTGGTGCACGAGCTTATTTGCTCCGCGGTATGTGGGATCTTCCCAGACCAGGGCTCGAACCCATGTCCCCTGCATTGGCAGGCGGATTCTTAACCCCTGCGCCACCAGGGAAGCCCCAATTCAAATTTTTATATGTTTATTCTAAAAGCATTTGTTTTGAATTATAAACATATTATATTATAAATTTTTGAAGGCAAATACTGTGACTTATTTATCTTTGTTTTTTCCCTAGAACTTTGTACATTACCTTACATACAGAAAGCAATGAGTATGATTAGTTTGAATAGTTATTTTTTGAATGAATTAATCTATGATGAAGTACTATATCCAATTAATTTTTTCCTTTTAAGTTTCATTGATTAAAAAACCCAGAGAAAGATAAACTAAAACTTATTTAAGATTATGTTGTATTATGGAATGTGAAGAATAGGTAACAGTTAAAGATTAATGTCACTTAGCATCTGAAAAATTCAGATTTATTAAAATAGTACATTATGAGGCAATTATTCATTTTTACACAAGCATGCTTTTAAAAAACTATTTGTAATTTAATAATTTCAGACTTCTTCAAATATTAAGAGCTTAATAGAATCACCATTTTACTTATTAAATTTGGGTTCATTCAAGAAAGAACCAATTATGTAGAGTGAGTTAAATGTTTATGTTAAACTTATCAAATTTAAAAATTGAGCTTTTTACAGGAAAAATGATTAAGTATGTGTATATTTAATTTAATGAAATCCACTTTAATACTAGGTATCTTTATTTTATAGGAAGGAAAAGAGATATAACTTGCTGCCTTGTGTGGAGTCACATGATGATCAAAATTAGATCCAAGAATTTCTAAACCCCAAGTTTCACATTTCAGTATTTGGCTTTACTTAAAGTGACTCATAAAATTGACTGATATCTTGTGTCAGTACTTAAATGACAATTTACAGAAAGTCAGCTCTTCAACTTGATTGGCGACAACCCTTTTCAGCCAAAAAGTAAGTGTTGCTGCCACTACTGATACTAGTGTATGTGGCTTTTGTACCAATAACTTTGCATCAGGAGAAAGGCTGAGAGGTAGGCACATTTTCTTAAAAACAAAAACACTTAAAATTGTTAAGGTAGCAAATGCTCACATAAAAACAAATAATGTGAATTAAAATATGAGTAAAGTAGAAATGAAATGATTTCTCTCTGTGCCTGGTGATCGCTACTATTATTAGTTTGGTATGCATAGTCACGTATGTTTCTTTTACGCATAGACAAAAATTAATTATTTCTAAAAAAATTGTAAAGCTGTTATGTATCTTCAAAAATTTTTTTCTCAACAATATATCCTGTATATATTGACAATGGCAGTACCATGCTAAAAAGAGTAAGGAAGATCTTTGTCTTCTGCATGAGTTTGGTAGGGCTGCCATGACAAAGTATCATAGACTAGATGGCTTAAATGACAGAAGTTTATTTGCTCGCAGTTCTGGAGCCTAGAAGTCTAAGATCAAGGTGTTGGTAGGGTTAGTTCCTTTTGAGGGTCGTGAGGGAAGGATCTGTTCCAGGCCTCTCTCCTTGGCTTATAGGTGGTCATCTGCTTCCTGTGTCTTCAGAGGGTCTTTCCTTAATACGTGTATCTGTGTCCTGATCTGTTATTCTTCTTTCTTTTTTTAAAATAATTAATTAATTTTGTCTGTGCCAGGTCTTAGTTGAGGCACATGGGATCTTAGTTGCAGCATATGGACTTCTTAGTTGTGGCATACATGTGGGATCTAGTTCCCTGACCAGGGATCAAACCTGGCCCCCCTGCATTGGGAGTGCAGAGTCTTACCCACTGGACCACCAGGGAAGTCCCCTGATCTGCTCTTCCTTTAAGGAAACTGGTCATAGTGAATTAGCGCCCACACACTGTCCCATTCATATATATATGTATGGTATATAGCTATATATACCCTCTTTATATATCTAGTTAAGCATCACTTGTATCCATCTCCATTGCTGTTACTTTAGTTTAGACCTTCAGTACTGTTTCTCTTTTTTCCCTCCTCCCCTCCTCTTACTCTTCCTTTTTCTCCTCCACCTCAGCTTAAAGTAATATAGATATACATAGTTTTAAAAAATCAGACAACCTAAAAAGGCTTTAAGGGGTTTAACCTCAGTTTCTTGAAGAGTGCTTATGCACATATATATGTGTGCTGTCTATTGCATAGTCAGTTTTAATCATTTTCTAATGATGTTTATCATGAGGATTTATGCTTTCTTACAGCTACGCCTTCCTTCCCTCTAAGTATCTCCTAACATAAAAAATCAAATCCATATTTGATATTTTCATTATGATGACCATATAAATACTGTTCACTGACAAGCATGGTAATATGCTATTAATATGCCATTGTATATAGAATAGCATATGAGAGGATACATTTCTTTTTATTTTTTTTTCTTTCTTCTGGTGTACCCAGCAATTAATACTTTTCATGTTTTTTAATTTGCTAACTTGTATTGAAGTCTATAGCTAAATCTTCTCACACTCTCAAGAGCCTCTCAATTCAGGTTTTTATACTGTAAAATTTGTCAGGTAGTCTAAAAGTTTATACTTTAATCATCTTTTCTTTGGCCTCCTAGAGACATTACTCCTGAAGGTACTGTTCTCCTGAATTAGTCTGGACTGGTTGTTCTCTAGGCCTACTGAACTTCTGTTGTTCTGGGACTTTGTATTGTGGTGAATGCCATGTTTTCTTCATCCTGTGTCTTCCTCTTTCTTGACTGAGTCTCATGTTTTGGTGGATTGTATAGTAGCTTCCTGAGAAAGGGTGCCTGGGAAGTAAATCTTGTGTGATGTTGCTGGTCCTTACTCTCACACTTGATGAAAAGTTTGAATTCTAAATTGAAAAATAATTCTGGTAAGAATTTTATAAGTATTACTTTACTGTCTTTTAGTTTCTGTTCTTATTGCTCTTGATCTTTTCTATATGATCTGTTTCTGCCCCCCAACCCCTACAGATCTGAGGATATTCTCTTTATCTTTTTTGTTCTGAAATTTGGTAATTATATGTCTTGGTATAACTTTTTTCTTGATTGTTGTACTGAGTATTAGTGGGATCTTTCAACCAAGAGATTTTTGTCTTCTGATCTAGGAAATTTTCTTACATTATTTCTTTGATAACTTACCTCCTGCTTTTTCTCTGTTCTCTTTCTATAAATTTTATTAGGTGAGTGTTGTACTTTTGAAATTGATTTTCTAACAACCTTGTATTCTCTGTTTTGTTTATATATATACTTGTGTGTGTGTACGTATGTATGTATATATAAATTTTTTTTTCTCTCATAGTTCCATCTTTGAGGACATTTTGGTTTTTTTAACTGAATTTAAAAATTTGGCTATCGTATTTTTAGTTCTATTTTTGTTTCTGAACATTACTTTTTTTTTTTTTTTTTTTTGAACATTACTTTTTATAACATCCTTTTTTGTCTCATATCTCTAAAAATGCTAGTTATATTTTTTCTAGTATTTGTCTTGCTTTTTGCATTATCTCTTTTCCTTACGACTCTTTATCTGTTTTATTGATTTTGGTCTGAAAGACGAGGTTTTCCGAAAATTTCTGGTGCTAATTGGTTGTCTATTACTGAGGCACTAAAATGCTTCCTAGGAGGTCTGTGCTTGGTCAGAACTTCTAGGGTGGTGATATTTACTGTATGTTCTTTGGTCTGTTTCTTCAGGTGGGAAATGTCTAATTTTCCCGGATTGGAATAAGCCTCACTTTGTTCTTTTATTTTAGCCTAGCACCTCATCCCTGCTTTGCTGTGTACCTGGCATTCCTGAATTTGATTCAGTTTTTCTGTTATATCTCCCACCTGTTGCCTCTTATTCTTAGTTTATCTGCCTTTTGTTAGTACATTTTTTTTTTTTTTGGATAATGGTTAGGTGCAATCTTTTTTTTGTAGATACAATCATATTCTAGGCATATAACTGAAACTGACTTTGTTCCCAAATTTTCTGTCCACTGTAAAGAACTACTATCAACCATCATCCATCTGTCTATCTATCTGTCTACCTATCTATCATCTCTTTATCTAAATCTTACTAGTTTATATCTTAGAGAGTGAGCTCTGGGTTTCTCATTGTTGCTACCATGTATTAACTATAAATATCAATTCAGAAATTGCTATTAGGATTATTAAAGTAGATCTATGTATTACAAAAAATGTATTTATTTTTCTTTTTGAAAATAAGGTTTGCTTCTCTCCTTTTGAAAATTAGATACATCAAAAATGGCAGAACTCTTTATGGAATGTGAAGAAGAAGAGTTGGAACCATGGCAGAAGAAAGTAAAAGAGGTTGATGATGATGATGATGATGAGCCGATCTTTGTTGGAGAGATATCAAGTTCAAAACCAGCAATTTCAAGTGAGCATTTACTTTTAGTGAAGCCCAGTTTTGTAAGATACTGTTTCTAATAGAAAAACTTGTGAACTGTTTTATAGGTATTAAGTTCTTGTTCCTCTGTAGGGAGTTAGGGATGACAGATTGGGTGGGAGGTCAGTAAGAATTTCAGAGTCAGGGTTTTGATTGGGGACTTAAGGAAGGAGGTAAGAGGTTGAAATATCAGATGTGAGAAAAAGAAACGGACTAAGATTAGCTGGTGACACTGGAGGTCTTTTCATGTTAGAAATCATAATTTTTAGTGGAGCCAGGTAAACCTATTTATATTTTTGTTCATTTTCTTTTTTTTTTTCCTCTTTTAAACTGAGAAACAGAAGAGTTTAGAATATTTTGCTTAAAATGTCAGAATACACTAAATAAATTTGGGTTAGTCTCAGGTAGGGGTTCTTACATCTAAGCAGCTGCCTCATTGCAGTGTCATCTATACATAGCTACAGAATATATAGGCAGTGAATGATTTCAGTTAGAGTAACTCGATTTGACATTGTTACAATGTTAAAGACAAACGACACTTGTTAAAACGTCCACTCAGAAATGTATAGAAGTACAGAGAAATAATGTACACATTTCAGGAGAGAAAGAGAAAATAGATCCCTTCCCATTGCATTTACATGTTTATTTGCTTGTTTAAGTCAGGAGAATTTACCAAAGAATGTAACCAGCATACTAGTGTTTTCTTACCAAGTTAGTGCATAGAAGTGTAATTAAGAGACTACTTTAAAATTTTCTGAAGGCCTGGCTCTTCCTTCTGTTGCCTCTAAACTTGGAATGGCATTTTTAGTCAGTTTTATTAGAGGAAGAATAGCTTAACCAATTGAATTCTCAGTAGCATTTTTTTGTGGCAGATTGATAATAACTCCTAGAGGTTCTAAGTGGAGTGCCACTTCGATTATAAATTGAACTAGGCGTGATGGCATGCTTGTTGATGATAGTGGAACATAATTATATATTCTCTTAATTACTGTTTCCTGCCACTGTGATTATTTTATACTGGAATATTAGCATATTGCAAAATTGTTACTCAAGTTCTCTTATTGAAAAGATGACAATTAAGATTTAAGTTGAATTTATATTGATTGTAGATGACTGTTAACAGTATTCGACTGGAATAACATATATTAGTTTTAAAATAATTCTGTCAGAAGGGGATTGACCAGGAAGAATTTCTTTTGTGTACTCTTAAGATGCACAATTTAAATGATTTTATTGCTGTTTATGTATAAGCCATAAAATATTTTAACATACGGAGTATGAGCTAAATGTTTATATACAGTTGCCAGAAAGGAAGGTACAAACTTTTGTAGAATACAAACACCAAAAGGACTTTAGCAGTAGTTCTTTGATGGTTTGAGTAAATACTTAATCTTGAATTTCTGAATGAAAATGGGGTCAAGTTGCTTGAGCAGATTTTTCTCCTTTAAGACATCTCTAGTACTTAGGTATAGAGCACTGCATTGCCATTTTCAGAAAACAGTCCTACTTTTATATGGCCCTTTACTTTATAGAATTATTTTATGGGAGCTGGTTCCTTTCTACTACGAGGGGAAAAAAGGAAATTTATATGAGGTATGGTGTTTGTGCTTTTACCTTTTTCTAACCAACAATTTCAGGCAATCCTTACTCTTCTAAATTTTAGTTTGATTACTGAAAAACCTGTAATTAGGAACTTTAAACTGCAATTAGGAACTTTAAACTGATCCTGAAAGTCATATTATGCTCTGACTTCTGGTATAGTGATACATTTGAAGACCCTTAAGTTGTAAGGTATTCTGGTAAACTGTATGTTCATTGCAGTCTGTATTCTCTGATAGTTTCCCTTTCAGGACTCAGTAATGGTGCAGATAATCCAGTGAGATCCCTTATAATGATACTTTAGGGCTTATAAGGGTGTGAATTGGATATGGATGTTAGACAGGGTTTGATTTTGAGTAATAGGAACTTGAGTGTGTGTATAGCCCTTTCATCACTCAAAGAAAGATATATACTTCAATTATAGTTATATATGAATATATTTTTAGAAAATTTTTGCCAATTATATGACTATTTCTTTGCCATGCAGAAGGTTTGACTTATATGTAGTCATATTTATCAATCTTTAACTTCTGGCTTTTGGATTTTGAATTACAGTTAGAAAGATTGTTCTTATTTTATAAGATAATTAAGATGCATAATCTTATTTCTTTAGTAGATAAAGATATATACGTTTAAAATTACCTATATTCATAAGTCAGCATTAACTTGTATTCTCCTTCTAGGAATCTGTTTGTTTTCAGTGTATGATTTCTATTATCTTAATATATATGTCATTCAAACAATGAATTTTAAAATAAATGTAATCTTTTATAGATATTTTGAATAGAGTAAACCCCAGCTCATATTCAAGGGGAATAAAGAATGGTGCGCTCAGCCGAGGTACAGTATTATTGTACTATTTTTGTTTTAAAGTGAAGTATTTTGACATCATTGATTATATAGAAATATATTCAATGTGTTGTATAATTTTAAAATACAGGTATTACTGCTGCATTCAAGCCTACAAGTCAACACTACACGAACCCAACATCAAATCCAGTGCCTGCCTCGCCAGTAAATTTTCATCCTGAATCTAGATCTTCAGATAGTTCTGTTATTGTTCAGCCTTTGTCTAAACCTGTAAGTGTTTCTGAAACTACACAGCCAGCTGAGGGATACATTGGATATTATTTATCAGTATCAACAATGCCTAGTTAAAATTCTGTACTACCATGGGTAATCATCTAATGGAATCATAATCAGCATCAGAAAATGTCACGTTCTCTATGATAGCTCAACTGGTACCCAAATAATAATTGCAGTAACAAACTACTCAGCCTGTTTTTAAATTAGGTAATATGCTTAAATTAAATAGGTACAGTATTGAAAACTGTGCTATCAAAACATGAATAAAAGTATAATCAGTAATGAATATTGCATAATGGCAAACTATTTCAGATTGTAAATTGGGCCAAATGTTCTTAGTTTTTAATTGGGAAAATTGCTAAGAGGCTACTGGAGCTTTTTATTCTGAAAACATACCGTCATAGTTTAGTTAGTTTAAATAACTCTTAACAAAAACTAATAGTTAATATTTACTGAGTTGTTAATATGTGCAAGGCTTTGTGCTAAATGCTGTACATGAATTAATCTCATTTAATTCTTAAATGTTCCTATGAAGTAGGCACTATTATTTTTCTCTGTTTTATAGTTGAGGAAACTGAGGCTCACAGTGAATTTAAATAATTAAATATTAAATTTAATAATTTAAATAATTCACTCAGGGTCACACAGCTGGCAAATGATAGATCTGGGATTTCAATCCAGACTAATCCATAGTTTATTTGTATTTGTATATACATGCATGTGTATTGTACGTAAATGTATACTTCTAAAAAAAATGGAAGCATTGCCTTAGTGTGAAAGTTTTCAAAGTGTAGTCTTCAGTCCCCTGGGGTTCCTGTAAGACTCTTTTACAGGTTTTGGAACAACAGTATTGTCACAATAACACAAAGACACTATTTGCTTTTTTCACTGTGTTGACATTTGCACTGATGATGCAAAAGTAGTGGTGGGTAAACTGCTGGTTCCTTAGTATGAGTAGGAGTTTTTGTATTAGTCACCACCCTGCACTCACAATAAAAATTATTCCAGTCATACTCAGTTCCCTTGATGAAGAATTAAAACGTTATTAATTTTATTAACTCTCTACCCTTGGATACATGTGTCTTTTAAAATATTTTGTGTGATGAAATGGGTGGTGTGCATAAAGTATTACTGTGTCTGAGGTATGATTATCTTGAGGAAAAGCACTAGTGTGATTAAATTGTGAGCTAAACTACCCAGAAGACCATTTTTAACTTGAAAGGATGACTGACAAACCATGGTTTATACTACTATTAACTTAATGGTTTAAAAACACCTACTTTTATTATCTCACAGATTTTGTGGGTCAGGAGTCAGGTCATATCTTCATAGTCCCTAAAGGCTTCATTCAAGGTGTGGGCTCTGAGCTTGCAGTCTCATCTGAAGCTCTCAACTCAGGAAGTATCTGCTTCCAAGTTCTCATGCTTATTGGTACCATTCGGTTCCTTAAGGGTTGTCAGATTGAGAGTCTCAGAATTTTAGTGGCTTTTGGCTGGCTCCTTGCCAGGTGGGTCTTTCCAACATGGCTTCTTACTTCCTTGAAGCACACAAGGAAGAGGGAATCCTTAGCAGGATGGCATTTCAGCCTTATGTAATGTAATCACATAAAAAAATCATGTACATTCTGTCACTTTTGCTATATTCTGTCAGAAACAAGTCATGTGTCTTGTGCACACTCCAAGAGAGGGAATCACACAGGACATGAATACCAGGGCGTGGGGATCATGGAAGCTACTTTAAAGTCTGTCTGCCACACACGAGTTCTTCAGTCTTTGCTGTTTGGTAGACAGTTCCTCAAAATTGAACAAAGTGCACCTGCCACTTCAAGGAAAACAACTGGTGGTATTTCTTGCCACCGATGAAATTTGAGCTATCAAGCAAAGTTAAAATTTTGAACAACTTGAACCTGCCATCATGATCTTGACAGCTTCCCAGTACGTAAAATCTTTTCTGGTGGGTGGCGGTATTAATAAATATGATTTTTTGATATTGTGTAATTTTTCAACATTTGGAAGATGTGCGTAATTCAAAGAAACCAATATTTTCTAAATAACTAATGTATGATGTCATAAAATCATGCATGGATAAGATTCATTCAAAGTGCAAGATAAGGCTAATAGATTTTAATGTAACAAAGTTCAAAAAAGTCAGTGATAAGGAGTGAGATTCCACATTGCAACAAACCTTTAAGAGAATACCAGCTGTCGGGCTTCCCTGGTGGCGCAGTGGTTGAGAGTCCACCTGCTGATGCAGGGGACACGGGTTCATGCCCCGGTCCGGGAAGATCCCACATGCCGCAGAGCGGCTGGGACTGTGAGCCATGGCCGCTGAGCCTGCGCGTCCACAACAGGAGAGGCCACAACAGTGAGAGGCCCGTGTACCGCAAAAAAAAAAAGAAAAAAAAAAGAAAATACCAACTGTTGAGTTTTGGTATTGTATCAAAGAAATATAACCCCATTTATTCTAATTTGCTATTAAAATATTCCCTTTTTCAACTATTAATTTTTATGAAGCCAGATTATATTCTTCAACCGGAACAACATATTTTAACAGAATGAAAGCCAAAGCAGGTATGAGAGTATAGCAGTTTTTGATTAATCTAGACATTAAAGAGATTTGCAGAAATGTAAAACAGTGCCACTATTTTCACTGATTTTTTTGTGTTTGCTAGACAAGCCATTTTTTACAAAATGTTATTTATGTTAATCTGTAATGGATTTATTATTGTTTAAAATGAAATTAATAAATATTTAAAAAATTTCTCTGTTTTAATCTCTAATATGGTAAATATCAGTAGATATAACCTATCTAAATAAAAATTCTTTTGGGTCCTCAGTAATTTTTCAATGTGTAGAGGGGTTCTGAAACCAAGGAGTTAGAGTACTAAAACAAAAAGTTACCCAAAATGTAAAGATTCTTTGCTACTGGAATTGAATTAACTCTGGATGATTTCATGCTTCATAAGCTATTTGGCATTGGCCTTACAGAAATAGTAAATTTCCCCTAAAATGTTTGTTCTTTTTATAATAAGTGAAACAACTACCAAAGCACCTATAAATTTTCTTGCAAATATTCAATTTCAAAACCAGAATTGAATCCAGATATTTTTGGTATGACTAATCCATTTTTCCTTCCCTTTATATCATATTACTATAAGGTAATCTACATATTTGTTACCACTAAAAATTGATATTTGAGGTGTATCTTTCATAGAAGACTTATTAAATTTAATTTTATTTACATGAAAAGAAAAATCTATGGCTAAATAAACTCTGCCCCCACTTATATTTTGAAGAGGTCATATATCATAAAAAATAAGAGTATCTTTGGGCAAATACTACGCCCCCCCAAATCTTTTCTGTAGTTTTAGCATTCTGAAATAATAATATTGATATGAGCCCTGGACTAGTAGTTTAAATGACTTAAGATTGAAGCAAGAGACTTCAATGCTGATTCTGCCTTGTTCTTAACTAAAGCATTGGCAAAACCTCTCTGAGCCTCATTTTCTTCATTTCTAAAATGAGAGATAATTTTACCCAGACTGCTGATTCTCAATCTTGGATCCTAAGATGGTAAGCTACCCAAAATGTAAAGATTCTTTGTTATTAGTGGAATCAAATTAACTTGGTAGGTTTCTCATGCGTATTGTAAGCTGTTTGGCATTTGAAAGGATAGAAAACCGGAAAAAGAAACTTTATTATTTAATTCAGTTTGATAGATAAAAATCTTTCCAACATTGGACCCAGGGAGAAAAAAAATAAAGTGAGGGGTGATATCTTTGGTATTATAAAAGTTAGAAACTAGAGCTTTTTCGAACTCAAAATGTTTTACTTCTGTGGGCATAGTTTTTAAATCAAAACACCTCAATTGATAGTTCCAGATCTTGGGGAGTTTTTAAAAGGCGAAATTTTGTCAGTTGGTCTGGGTGGATGGGTCTTGGAAGTAATACATTTTAAAAAGCTCTCCAGGTAATTCTAATGTGCACAGATAAGAATGACATATATTCTGGAATGAATTGAGGACGCTATGTAAGGAAATTATTTACTGTGAATTTTGGAAGCCACTGCTTTTAATTATAGTTTTTCATTTTATGTCATGTTTTGTATGTATGTGTATATTTACTTTTTCATGTAACATCTCTATACTTCAGTGTCTCTTTCAAATCTGTTTCAGGTAGTGGGGATATACTGTTATCATTTAAAAAGTCAGTGTGATATAGCTTAAGGGCATAGGCTTTGTAATTAGACCCAACTTCTAATTACAGCTCCATCAATAATAAGTGGGGCTGTATTGGGAACCTTGCATAACCACACCTAACCTTAGTTTACCTACTTATAAAATGGGGTATAAGGTCTTTGTGACAACTACTTGATTTAGTACATGCAGTGAACCGTGAAGTGCAAGTATATTTAAAATATGACTGTGGCTTGTGTTTTAGGTGTGA
Source organism: Phocoena sinus (assembly GCF_008692025.1). Taxonomy (NCBI): domain Eukaryota; kingdom Metazoa; phylum Chordata; class Mammalia; order Artiodactyla; family Phocoenidae; genus Phocoena; species Phocoena sinus. Next base: position 78,143,077 of record NC_045764.1, read on the forward strand.
AGGGTGAATAACTTCAAGTTCAGAAGTGACTTGCCCAAGGTTTTGTAGCTAAATAAATGTGCGGATTTTCTGGATCCCAGTCTAGCACCCATTATACCCTTACTGTTGTGTTTGATATCTTTCTGAACAGTTTTAGGAGACTTTAAAAATTCCATGTTGGATAATTATTTTAACCAGTTACTGTTTTTTTTGTTGTTTTTAAAACTTATTTTTGGCTGCCCTGGGTCTTCCCTGCTGCGCACAGGCTTTCTGTAGTTGTGGCGAGTGGGGGCTACTCTTTGTTGAGGTGCGCAGGCTTCTCCTTGTGGTGGCTTCTCTGGTTGTGGAGCACGGGCTCTAGGCACACAGGCTTCAGTGATTGCAGCACGCAGACTCAGTAGTTGTGGCTCGTGGGCTCTAGAGGGCAGGCTCAGTAGTTGTGGCGCATGGGCTTAGTTGCTTCGACAACATGTGGGGTATTCCCAGACCAGGGATCGAACCCATGTCCCCTGCATTGGCAGGTGGATTCTCATCCACTGCAGCACTCGGGAAGTCTACCAGGTATTGTTGAATAATGTGTGCCTGCTCTCTGAAACTGTGGTGCTTACATTAGCCAGAGTTATTTCCTAGGAAAGTGTTTATTAACTTTGTACTTCTGTTAAAGAACTGTTTTAGAAAATGTAGGTGAATATTATCCATTTTTTTAAGTGTAAATATTTGAAGAAAATATCTTGAAGCAAGATTGTGCTTGGTTACAATTAAGTTAGATGGCATCACAGATTTTTTTTTTTTTAAATGTTGCACGTTAAGGCTCAAATGCAAATATCTGTTAGGCTTCAAATTCTTTGAGTGGCTTGGGTTACTTCGATACCCATTTCCATAACAACTTCTATTTTTTTAAAACAGCAACAATCATTTATTTAGTCACAGATCTGCAATGCGTGCAGGGTGTGGTGAGGAAGGCTTATGTCTTTTTTAAATTAAGAAAAAAATTTTTATTGAGGTGTAGTTGACATACAGCATATTTGTTTCAGATGTACAGCATAATGATTCAATATTTATATATATTGTGAAATGATCACCACAGTAAGTCTAGTTAAAGTCTGTCACCATACGTCGTTACAGAATTTTTTTCTTGTGATGAGAAATTTTAAGATCTCTCTTAGTAACTTTCACATATGCAGTACAGCATTATTAACTTTAGTCACCATGCTGAACTTCACATCCCCATAATTTATTTATTTTATAACTGGAAGCTTATTCACTTTGACTCCCTTCACCCATATTTTGTTTCTATAACTTCCCATGGACAAACTCATGTCAATAGAAAAGTTAGTAGTAAACCAAAATTCTTAAAACTTATTTGTCCCTTAATTTATAAGCACAAAATAAGCAAAACCTTCCCGTTTGTATTTTGAAATAATATGTATTTTGTTGGGAAAGTTTAGGAAGAGAGAAGTGTACATACTGTATTTTGATTTTTTCCCCCCTTCAAACAGTGTAGATTATATCAGTCAGAACCAAACTATATACACAGATGCGTATTTCTCTTTTTTCACTGAACATTCTACTAGGAATGTGTCACTGGATATTTCTCAAAAACATATTAGTGGCTGCATGGTAATCTTTTAATTTATTTAACCATTTTTCCATTGTTGGACATAAAGATTTTAATTTTTTGCTGTTAAAAATAATTCTCCAGTAAACAGTTTCATTTCCTTACTATAAATTTTTAAAGTGGAATCGTTGGATGAAAGGATGTGAACTAATATAAAGCCTGTGATAGCTGCTGCCACAATTTTCATGTGGAAAAGTTATACCTAAATATAGCTTCTATTTTGCCAGTAGTATATGTTATTATTTTTTAATTGATAAATTTTAATTTTATTTCAAACTAATTTTAGACTTACAGGAAATATAATACAATATCCCTAATGCTGACGTTTTACTTATCAAAACTAAACTGCAGGGCTTCCCTGGTGGCACAGTGGTTGAGAGCCTGCTTGCTGATGCAGGGGACATGGGTTTGTGCCCCGGTCCGGGAAGATCCCACATGCCGCGGAGCGGCTGGGCCCGTGAGCCATGGCCGCTGGACCTGTGCGTCTGGAGCCTGTGCTCCACAATGGGAGAGGCCACAACAGTGAGAGGCCCGCGTACCACAAAAAAAACTAAACTGCAGACCTTATTTGAATTTTACCAGTTTTTCCATTAATGTCATTTTTCATTCCCAGCATCCTATTTAGGATCACACCTTAACAGTTTGTTATTTCTTCTTAGTCTCCTCATATTTTTCTACAGTTACTTACTCTTTGTCTATTATGACCTTGATACTTTCAAGAGAAGTGGCAATTATTTTGTGTTATGTAACTGCCATTGTCTTTACTTGCATTTCTTTGACTAGTAAGTTGGGAAAAAAGTTTTTTGTATGTATTGGTCATTTGTTTTTTGCTTTTGAAGTGCCTCAGGTTATGCCCTTTGCCAATTTTTCTCTTAAAGTGACTTTTTCCCTTTTGATCTTTAAGTCTTGTTAAATCTTAGAGCTTTTGCTTGTTATATATTATGACTCATAGAATGGTCCAAAATCACTCTAATGAGAGCTCACTCTGTACAATGATGGTCTTTTATAAATAGAATTGGATTCTATTTTTGTGTATGTGTTATCAGTATATTTAATAGTTTTGGAATACATATATATCCCTAAATTATATTGACCACATTTTATGATTATTTATATTAATATATGTGTGTGCTAACGTATAAATTTATACTATCTTATATTTGACTATATTATGATTCATTTCATACATTTCATTCTTGATATCTTCCTATTAACTGGGACCACACTTTCTCCTGATGGAAGGGCTGAAACTTTCCTTGAGCTCCAAGCACTTCAGGAATGGAGCAGGTGTCCCAGATCAGTCCTATAAACAGCTTCCATTCTAAACCCTGTGTGCCTAGCTTTCTTGTTTGTTCACCCTGCTGACCTAGCAGTTTTGTATTTGCCCTAAGAGGTGGGAGATTGCCTGGCCCAGCATGGCTTTCCGTAGGGTGCTGGGAAGAGGGGGGACCCATTAGTTTTCTTTCTTAGACTTGGCTTATAAATTTTGCCAGTAAAGACGATCCCAAAACTCATATCATGTGATATGTTCATCCTTAACCCTGATGCACCATACTGCAGATTAATTCCCAGTATGTTTGCCCTGATACTTTTATCTGTGGGGTTTATAGAGGTATAGAAACTTCTAAAATTGTACGTATGTCAGAATATTTACATATTTTTTCCTTGCTTTTACCCAAAGATTTTGGTAAGTTCTATTATTTGCTCTTTGATAGGAATCCTGCATTTTTAGTGACTCTCTGAGGTGTATCAGTCTTACTGATTTAAAATGGGTTTGTATGTTTCTTTTACCTTGAAAAAAAATCAGGCTAGAATTTTCCCCCCATTTTAATTGACTAGTCAGGAACAAGCCAGCTCTAAGTAATAGCTTGCTTTCAGTTTTAGTAGATAATAATTTTGGCATAATAGTAATAATTGCCTTTGTGTTTTATAACTTATTAGTAATGGAGTCATCGAAGGTTATCCTTATAATATTGGCATACAGTTAAATTTACCTTTATAAAAGCTTATGAAACAAAATAATTATAATTATGTTGAATATATGTAATGTTCTTCCTTTGAAATATTTTAACAGGGTTATGTAACGAAGTCATCACGAGTTGTTTCTAATAATTCTTCAGAGTTACTGTTTGACTTGACCCAGGATACAGGATTACCACTTTACCAAGGAGGACCAACACTTTCTATAGCAGGTTGGTTTCAGCACTTTTTCAAAAAATTAGAAAAAGAAACTTGATGAATATGCATATGGAATTGACTTTCTGTTTTGAAGTCCATGCCTTCAAGTTAAGTTTTTCACATATTGTAAGGTGTAATGGCGCCAGTAGTTCTCGAATGCCTTTTTAGGTAGTTTTAAATGAAATCTTATTTACTAATAGAATATTTTATTTCTTCCTGTTAATTAAGTAGGCTAACCAACTTTGACCTTGTTCGCACTTGGCATTAAACATGGCCTGAAAAAATCTTTATTTTTATTTTGTTATTTTAATTTTATTGGAGCAGAGTTGATTTATAATGTTGTGGTAGTTTCAGGTGTACAACAAAGTGATGTTATACATATACATATATTCATTCTTTTTTAGATTCTTTTCTCATATAGGTTATCACAGAATACTGAGTAGAGTTTCCTGTGCTATACAGTAGGTCCTTGTTGGTTATCTATCTGATATATAATAGTGTGTGTGTTCATCCCAAGATCCTGATTTATCCCTCCCCACCACGTTTCCCTTTTGGTAACCATAAGTTTGTTTTCAATATCTGTAAGTCTGTTTCTGTTTTGTAAATAAGTTCATTTGTATCATTTTTTGAAATTAGATTCCACATATGAATGATATCATATGATATTTGTTTTTGTCTGACTTACTTCACTTAGTATGATAATCTCTAGGTCCATCCATGTTGCTGCAAATGGCATTATTTTATTCTTTTAATGGCTGAGTAATATTCCATCGTATATATGTACCACATCTTCTTTATCCATTCCTCTGTTGATGGACATTTAGGTTGCTTTCATGTCTTGGCTATTGTAAATAGAGCTGCAGTGAACATTGGGGTGCATGTATCTTTTCGAAGTATGGTTTTCTCCAGATATATGCCTAGGAGTGGGATTGCTGGATCATATGGTAACTCTTTTTTTATTTTTTTAAGGAACCTCCATACTGTTCTCCATAATGGTTATACCAATTTACATTCCCATCAACAGTGTAGGAGTCTTCCCTTTTCTCCACACCCTCTCCAGCGTTCATTGTTTGTAAACTTTTTGATGATGGCCATTCTGACCGGTGTGGGTGATACCTCATTGTAGTTTTGATTTGCATTTCTCTGATAATTAGTGATGTTGAGGATCTTTTCATGTGCTTTTTAGCCATCTGTATGTCTTCTTTGGAGAAATATCTATTTAGATCTTCTGCCCATTTTTTGATTGGGTTGTTTGGTTTTTTTGACATAGAGCTGCGTGAGTTGTTTGTATATTTTGGCAATTAATCCCTTGTTCGTTGCTTAGTTTGCAAATATTTTCTCCCATTCTGTGGGTTGTCTTTTCATTTTGTTTATGGTTTCCTTTGCTGTGCAGAACGTTTCAAATTTAATTAGGTCCCATTGTTTTGGTTTTTATTTTCATTACTCTAGGAGGTGGATCAAAAAGGATATTGCTGCAATTTATGTCAAAGAGTGTTCTTCCTGTTTTCCTCTAAGAGTTTTATAGTGTCTGGCCTTACATTTAGGTCTTTGATCCATTTTGAGCTTATTTTTCTGTGTGATGTTAGAGAATGTTCTAATTTCATTCTTTTACATGTAGCTGTCCGGTTTTCCCAGCACCACTTATTGAAGAGTCTGTCTTTTCTCCATTGTATATTCTTGCCTCCTTTGTCATAGATTAATTGACAATAGGTGCGTGGGTTTAGTTCTGGGCTTTCTATCCTGTTCCATTGATCTATATTTCTGTTTTTGAGAAAAATCTTAAAATAATATCTATAAGTTAGAGAAGTCCTCTGATATCCTAAATACTCTGTTAAAAGGAATATTTATTATGTTCTATGACCACTAGTATGGAAAAGTGTATGGTTATAGTTAAATTCTCAATTAGGTTAGTGTGTTTCTATTCAATAAACGATTTAGGTATAAAATATGATTACAGAGTGCTGTTATAAAGTGGCTGCACTAAATTTGTCTGTAGTCATTACTCAGTAAATGCCTGTTGAAGGAGTAATGAAATTTCCCTATTGAAGAAGTTACTTTTATTATATACTATTAACAAGGTTCTTCATTAACCAAAAATAAATTAGTGTGTTATGAAAGAATTTTATCTAATTGAAAATTCCTTGTACAGGCAGTTATGCTTTGTATACTAGCAATTTTGATATATTTCAGATATTTGACTAAATTGAGATTTGGGGGAATTTTTAGATTTTTCACTAGTAAATTAGTGTGGAAAATTTACCAAATGCTTCCTGATTTTTTTAATAGTAATATCAGTACCTAAAATGTTTTTCCACTTAGATAATATTTAGTTGATATTCACTTCTTCGGGTATCACCTACAAATTTGTAAAAAACTAGTTAGTAAAATAGGTAAGAACCAAAAGAAACAAGGAGAAAAAATAATTGTCTTAAGTCTGGTTTTACAAAACACATGAACTTTATTTATAGAAAAAGTCTGAGTTCTTGAAACTTCTTGGGGCTAAGAACAGTGACTCCTGCTCTCCTTCTAAGTTTTTTTCTGCAGAGAGACTTTAGCCTGTAGATTTGAACTGCTATTCTTAAGATTTTTGTAGCCTTTAGCATGTCTTTACATTTCAGTTTTCTCATACTATTAAAATAGAGATTTTATTTTTCTTATTTAATGCATTCATTCTCCAGACCTTCAATCAGCCATTTGTAGATATAATTTTAATTCTTGCTCTATTTCAATTAGGGCTTTCTGAAGCCCAAATAAGATAAATAAAACGTGAAATGCATTATAAGCTTTAAAGGACTCTACAACAAATATTTGTTATGAATGGTAACAGGTGCAATATGTTCAATAGCATTAACTGATCAAGTTCAAGTGATCATGGATATTTGGAGAGAACTGGGTTTGAGTTTGATCTTGAATGAGAATAGGATTTTTACTGGCCAAGATAGAGGTGTTGAGTGTGGGAAACAATACAAGCCAAAGACAATAGAGATGTTAAAGGGTCAGAATTTAAAACTCTTAAATTCAGAGTAATTTTATTTCTTATGTTAAAAAAATACTTATAATAAAAGTCCGATGTACTGTCTAGGCTGTTATATAATCAGAATATTAATCCAAAATACCAGCACTCATTAGCTTTTCAGCTAACCTCAGCATCTCACAAGAATGCTACTGTGATTACACAGAATGTTTCCCGCGTTCCCATAGTATAGCCGTCAGTAATCACATGCTTTGAAGATAGAAAAAGAAAATCATTTTTATGTTATCTCAAAGGATGAAACAGAGGAGCCAACTATTGTAATACTCTTATTTTCCGGGCATATTTCTCCTTATTAAAAAGCGGACAGGTGAATCTATTACAATAATTTTTTCCCCTCTGAAGTAAGTTAAGATATAAAATATTTTATTAGTAAAGATAATAGCTGTTTTTTATTATTGAATGCTTTCTATGTACTAGATGTTGTGTTGGTTGCTTTTAAAAGTAAGTTAAGATATGAAATTTTTTTAGTAATGATAATAGCTTTCATTTATTATTGATTGCCTTCTTTGTACCAAATATTGTATTCGGTGTTTTAAATACAGTATCTTATTTGATCTTAAAAGTTCTGTGTTAAAGACACAGACCTACTAGAGAATGGACTTGAGGATATGGGGAGGGGGTAGGGTAAGCTGTGACAAAGCGAGAGAGAGGCATGGACATATATACACTACCAAACGTAAGGTAGATAGCTAGTGGGAAGCAGCCGCATAGCACAGGGAGATCAGCTCCGTGCTTTGTAACTGCCTGGAGGGGTGGGAGGGATAGGAGGGTGGGAGGGAGGCAGACGAAAGAGGGAGGAGATATGGGAACATATGTGTATATATATATAACTGATTCATTTTGTTGTAAAACAGAAACTAACACACCATTGTAAAGCAATTATACTCCAATAAAGATGTTAAAAAAAAAAGCGCTGTGTAAAATAAGGTATTATAACAGAACAAAGTGAGGCTCAGGGAAGTTAATTAAATAAGCCAAGAAAACATAGCTATCAGTGACAGAGCCTGGATTTGAACTTATCCTGTCTGGTTTAAAAGCCTGGAATATTTCTAGTGTATTTACTGCTTATACTTTTAGTGTACAGTTGGGAGCATTAGAATATGATGTGCAGTTTTAAAATCCTTGTTACCCAGCCTAGTTATAGCCTAAATATCCCCATTTCCCTTGCTATGGCTCTGAATAAGGCTAAAATCCTTTAGCAAAAAGGTTATAGTTTTCAAACTAAGACTTCATTTAGGAATGAAATTCCTGTAAAAACAAAATTTTATGCAAAAGTCTAATAAGTAAAATATAAAAGCAGAGTTTCTCTGTCAAACACACCCAGGGTATTCCCTAAGAGGAGCCCATTAAGCTCTGGGGAAGATAATTTGAAAACCATAGTATAATACTAACTCTTTCTATTATGAACCCTTTCACATGAATGAATGAGGTTTTATCGTTCAAGATTAGTAGTTTCCACTTTGTATGTAGGAATAAATGGGTAATATAACCTAAAGCCATCAGTAGACCACCTCTTTCTTAGGTGGACAAAGCTAACTTTTCATTAGACATTTTAAGTCATTAAATAAAAAGCTTCTAAAGTGTCTCTCTAAATTTTTGGGTTTTTTTTTTTTTAAAAACAAACTCATGCACTTAAGCATCTAAAGTTAATTCATTTGTGGGAACCCTGGCATATTCTTTGTGCTTTAATTTTTTTTGTGTTTTTGCTTGCTCTGCCTTCTTTCATAATAGCTGTTTATATATTTCTTTATTTGAAATTATATTTAGTATTGCCTTACATAGAAAGGTATTTTATGAATAATTTGAATATATATAGTATGTAATAGATATTTATACAGTTTCTTTATATCCCCTAACTTTTGATCACATCAATTTTTGTCATTATTTATTGTTATTTGTATGATGTGATAATTCAATTATATTACATTTAATTTCACTCCAAAGTATTTTTACTTAGTTGTAAGCAATGTTCTAAAGTCTTTAAAAATATTTTCTCACTATTTAAATCATTATAGGTATGAATGAAACTTCATTTTTATCAAAACGTCCTTCTACTTCTGAAGTAAACAGTGTTAATCCAAAAAAGTCTAAACCCAGTGAAGGTGTTTCTGGAACAAATTCCTCAGCTGTATTTTCTTCAGTTAAATCTCTTTCAGCGACATCTCCCCAGGCTATGCCGTCAAAAGGTAAATATGAAATGTAGCATATAAAAAAGAAATTATAGTATTTATATATGAATTATAGAAATTGTAATACAGACTATCAATAATGGTTATTGAAGGTTAAAAAGTGATGAATTTTGAATCATATATATTTTGAATTTATTTTAGGTACAAATATCTCATCAAATCAATCTAAAAATGGAACACCTTTTCCAAGAGCTTGTCCAAAGTGCAATATTCATTTCAATCTTTTGGATCCTTTGAAAAATCACATGAAGGTAAAACTTTTTCAAAATTTAATTTTAAAAAGGTTTGCAAATCCCTAAAAATATTGATTGATTTGCAGTAAATAATGATTTGTTCAGATATTTAGATAAGAAATATTCTCATATTGGTATTTACATATGTTAGGTAAAAGTTTATATTCATAATGATTGTCTTTATATAAGATTTTAAAATTTCTTCTGAATCATCAAATTAAAAAAATTGTTCATATACATTATAATGTATATACATTATAATTGTATTCTAATTTTAAATGAAAATAATGCATTGTTTAGAATATCTTATTTACTAGCTTATGCATACTTGAAACTTCTTAAAAATAGGCATTTTATTATGTGTTTAATATTTCATATAAGTTAACAGTTCCTTTAGTTATCTTTTTTGTTCATACTAACATGTGCATGTCATGTTACACAATGAAAATCTTAGTTTTACTTTAATTTCAGCACTCAGGCATAAGCTCCAAATGATAGAGGATTTTATATGAAATAATTGTTTTAACTTAGTCCAGAATATAGTTTGTGTAATTGTTATAAATTAATTTGAGCTTATTATTGGTATAAGAAGCTCCTGAAATTAGATTTTAAGAAATTTTCAAAGTACAAATGAAATAGGAGGTTTAGGTAACACTTCACTTAAAATATTTTGGTAGATATTACAGTACCCTGCTGTGTCTATGGAAAGATAGCCTGTATTCCTCTTCTGTGCCCGGTATAAATGCAAGGAAGGGGGAAAGAGACAAGAAAAAAGGCAGTGTAGATCATATGGAGAAAAGAAGGAAGGAGAAGGATGCAATGGTAAAGAACTATCTAAGGAAAAATTTCAGGGATTGTTCACTGTTTCAGGGATTGACAAATCTTTTTTGAAATTCAGTATTTTACAAAAAAAGTAGAAAAAAATAAAGGAACTTTTTAATTTTAAATATAGTCTCTTTATTTAAATACAAAACTATTTGGTCTGTGACTACTTCTAGCTCGCAAGTACTCCCTGATAATTGCACTTTGTGGTTTGTTCTTATATGAGAATTAACCTGTACAAGTGCTTTCAGTTTTCCTATTTATGTAATATTTTGATGAGATAACCTGATGTTTTTTCATGTTTTGCATTTTGGACCTAGGGAAAAAAGAAAGGGTTAAATTCTTTAGTTATCTTTAGTTATTTGAATAGGTAATAGTCATATGATTCAAAATTGAAAAGTTTACAAAGGCATACAAGTAAAAACTCTTATCCCTGTCTCTTATTTACCTGGTTCCCAGTATGACTCTCAAAGAAAATAATTTTTATTAGTTTGTTTTCTATCCTCTCTGGTCTTCTTTCTGCATAAACAGGTGAACACAAGTGCTCTTCTTTTCTGTTTTGTGTACAAGCTGTAGCACATTATATATACTGTATCTGGTGCGACTGGCAATCATTTTCCAAAATGTAGCTTTACTTCCAAAACATATTATAGCATTGTTTGTGATTACTCATATTAGAAACAATCACAACTTCATATAATATTCATATAATAAAACACTATTCAGCGTTTTTAAAAAGGATGGAATCTTTAGAATGATGATATGGGAAGATAGCTCTAAGACATATTATTGAACTAAGTTGAATGTATTATGAATAACTTATTATATTCCTTTATATCATAAAGAAATCTTAGAGAATAGTCACCAGATTTCGGACAGGGAAGTGTAAAATTATGGAGACTTTATGTTCTAGATGATGCATTTCATACATAAATTATAATTTACAATAATAATTTCTATTTTGAAAAAAATAAGATTTTTATATTATTTGTAAATGATTTTTTTGCTTTTATTATAGATAAGTAGATGACTGTACCACAGAAATAATGTTTTCTTTCAATGAAGAATACCTAAAACATAATTCAAATATGCTACAATAATAACAACAATGTACTTACCTGAGACCATGTGAGACTACTAAGCTTTAAATACATTATTTCATTTAATCCTTAGAAAATTCTTTGAGATAGACATTTTTCTCAGTTTTATAGCCAGTTAATTGGCATAACTGGTATTCAAACTTAATGGTAAAAAGCTCAAGTTCTCCCAAATACTTATTATTATTCCCCTTTTGACAAGTGTATGGGATATTTAACTTGAAGATAGGTACATTATTTCTTTTTAGGGAATTTGATATTTATCAACCAGATCTAGCTTATTAATTACATTATTTAGATTTCTATAACTTAACTCATTTTTTTGTTTACTTGCTCTGTCATGGATTGAGAAATAGCACATCTCAATCCACATCTTTCACCACCAATATATTTTTTTGCTTTATTGCAATTCTGTTTTAAGATTGTTGCTATTGTTTGTGATACAGATGAATCTCTTTTGTAACTGTATTGTGAATGCATCCTTTAGCATTTTTATAAAATGTCCTTTTTTGTTTTAAAGTTTAATGACTTTTAGGCTCACCCCTTGTTTTCTTCTGGTTTCTATTTGCCTAGTGTATTTTGTTTATCCTTTTATTTTCAACCCCTTTGAGTGGCTTTGTTTTAAGTATGCCTCTTGCTTTAAGCAGAAAGTTGTGATCCTATAATGAAAATCTTTTTTGTTTCAGTAGTTGAGTTAAATTTACTTATTTTCATAGATGTGATAGGTTTATTTGATCTTGGTTCTGTCACAATTTTTTGCTAACTCTTTTCTTCCTCTCTCTCTCTCTCTCTCTCTCTTTCTTTCTTTCACTATGTTGTTGCTTTACATGTATGTAATTTGGGTTTTTAGGGAAGTTGTATTTTTGTTTTCCTTTTTATCCTTTTAATTTTAATGTTAATATAATTCCAGTAGTCTTCTATTCCTTTGGCTATTCTCTGCTATTAAAATTGATTAAAGTAGCATTAAATTTCCTATTCTTAACCCCATCCTTACCTTCTCCTCTCCTACTGATTTTAGTCAATATTATCTTTCTGAGTGTACTATTTCTTTGTACTATTGAAAATGCTCATACCTGCACTTCTTTATTTGGTAGCTCTAAATTATATTCCTTGATGTACTGCTACCATATGTGAAGCAATCTATGAACTCTCTTGACCTCATATTTATTGTCCTTTTACCTCCTTTTAGTTTTTATTTGTTGGTTGTATCATTTTTCCATTGTCAGGGCATATGACATTTTCATTCAGTTTTCTTAACCTTATTTCCGTATTTGTTTTAATCCTTTTCCACAGTAAATATATTCAGTGCTCATCACCAGTCTTTTTGTTATGGTTCCTTTGGTTATCTCTTGTTTGACTAAAGTTCATCCCATAATAATTCCTGAGGAAGGGCCTGAGAACAGTATTCTTTGAGTTCCTTCATGTTCAAAACAGTTTGACTATAGTCCATTCATGAAACACAGTTTGGCCAGATACAAAGTTTGATCCCACTTTGAGGATCTTGTTGGTGTTACAGCTTTTGTTTTACAATATCTAATGTTGTTGTTAAGAATTTGGGATGTTTGAATTATTTTGCCCTTTATAAATGATTTGCTCTTTTTGCCTGGCTGTCCAGAGGATTCTTTATTTTGAAAGACTGATAATTCTACAGTGACTTCGTGTTGAGAATTTTGGATCAATCTTCTCTGACATACAGCGTGTTCTTTCAGCTTGTAAATTTGTGTCTTCCTTTATTTTAGTGCAGTTTTCTTGATTTGTATCTTTAAATTCCATACAATTGTTTTGTTATTTGGGGGGCTGGGTGTTGTCCAGTACTCATTTGTTCATTTGTTCAATGTCCTTTGTCTGGCATATTTGTGATTTTCTTCCTAATCCTTTTAATTCTTTCTCTCTTCCTTCTTCTCTCCTCTCCTCTCCCCTCCTCTCCCCTTCCCTCTTTCTTTTAATTTACTAAGCTTTTCTCATTTATTTTATTTTCCAACATCTGTTCACCAGTGTACTTTTCTAATTTGTGTTTAGCTATCTGGTTTTATTTTTTTTCTCTACTTTTACTCTTGATTTTGCCACTCTTTATGTCTTCTTTTTGTCTTGCCATCTCTTCTTGCTTTTTGGTTTTCCAAATAGACACAGTTGCTTCATTAAGTTTTTTTAAATTTATGGCAAAAATTTTGGCCCCTGTTTTCATCTGCATCTGCTCTAAGGTGTTTTTTTGAGAATTTTACACTTCCTCAGTTTATCTTAAAGTATTTTTGTTTAGATGTAAGTTCCTATCATATTGAACAAGTTAGATTTTCTTGGGTTAGTTGTTTTGTACAAAGCTCCTTTTGGGAAGCATAGGTTGCCAGGATAATCTCACAGCCTATTAGCTGATTTATACAACTTCTTCCTGTAAGTGTAACTTGTGTGTCTGATTTTATATGTAGCATTCCTTTTCTGTTTCTCTGTACTGAATGAGGTTTGAGGAATTTCTGCCATCCTTCTTGCTCCAGCTCCTACACTTGGTTTTGCAAACAAAGAACATAGATTTGCACTTCATGATGTGTATTTCAACCTTAGAATATATGTTTTCCTGACACTTTCTAAGGTCTGTTAACATTGAGTTCTTTTGACTTCTCTGGTCTGCTTCCAGCTGTCTGTCTTCTGCCTGATCTGGCTGCTTTTGGTAGTGCTTTCATATGTTGTGGAGTCTGTGGATTCTGACTTTGAGTTTTAATGAAAATTAAATTTTTGGAATTTGGTTGTTGTGGTTTTTTGGATGTATCTCACAAGGAGAAGGGAAAAATGTTGACTTATGTAGGATGACCATATGGGAAGTTTTTTTTTCCTATTTAAAAATGGTACCCCTTCTTTGCTCTGGAAATCCCATCTAAATTTTTAGGTACTAACAAAGCAACAGAACATGGTATATCTATTGGAAGGAGTAAAGATTAGAATGGTGTTTAGATGTTATCTACTGTTTGTCAAATTATAGTATATGGCATTAAAGTGTTTAATATTTGCAGAATGACTAACCCAGGAAATAAGGGATGAACCTGGGGTTACAGTGAAGGGCTAGAACCAAAAGGGTACTAGGGCTGAATAAAAGGTGACCAGTTAGTGTTGGGCCATAGCTCAGCCGTGCCATCCATCACTTGTTCTGTCTTACCATAAAACTTTAAATCTAAGCCTAGTTCTCATTTCTTAACTTACTTTCTTGTCTTTTGGATATTTTCTGTAAGATACTGTCTTCTCAATTACTAAATCCCCCAACCTTCTTCAGTGCACCTCATCCATTCTTGGTTGTCAGTGGTTTATCATTCAGCTATTTTATAGGAATATGAAACATTGTTTAAAGGATATTGTGAATGAGACTTGCATGTTTATTTTTAAAATCTGGTCCTATCTTGCTTTTCTGTAGAACAAAAAAGAAACTGGAAGAACAGCAAACAATTTATCGTCTATAATGCATTTATGAGTATTTCGGGTAACAAACGTTTATAGATATACTAAATTAGACATTTCTGGAGAATATAAACCTTGCAGCACACTCTACTGTAGATTACATAGATTATTTTATAGATTTCAGAAGAGAATCAATTCTCAAATATGACTCAGAGTAACTCCTACAGTCTGAAAGCCAGATTTAATGTTTGAGTATATAAGATTTTCCACATTTCTAATTAGTGAGACTATTCTGTATTACGTCATTTTGTGCATTATAATTTTTTCCAATTGATGTTTGAGATCATCCCTATAGTAAAACTGCAGATAAGATGAGGAATTTTGTCTATCAAAATGATGTTACTGATACACATCATTTGTAGTAAGACATATATTAAATCATTTTTCTAATAGTGTTGGTGAGTTTACTCTGACTCATCCTTTTCTCCATTTGTCCTTAAAGTCAAAAACAACATTTTTAGACTTTAGCTTTCTAAAGTCCTTTGTAACAGTGCGACTTTTTTTTTTTTTTTAAAATAAATTTTATTTATTTATTTTTGGCTGTGTTGGGTCTTCGTTGCTGCAAGCAGGCTTTCTCTAGTTGCAGCGAGTGGGGGCTACTCTTGTTGCAGTGCGTGGGCTTCTCATTGCAGTGGCTTCTTCTGTTGCAGAGCACGGCTCTAGGTGCACGGGCTTCAGTAGTTGTGGCTCGCAGGCTCTAGATTGCAGGCTCACTAGTTGTGGTGCATGGGCTTAGTTGCTCCGTGGCATGTGGAATCTTCCCAGACCAGGGCTCGAACCCATGTCCCCTGCATTGGCAGGCGGATTCTTAACCACTGCGCCACCAGGGAAACCCCAGTGTGACTTTCTTAAGTTTGAGCTCTTAAATATTATGTGTCTCAAGAAGAATCTAGAAACATAGGTAGCAAAACCTTTCTCATTTCCCTCTTTTTATTGTGGTTTCATTTCAATTGTGTTTATTCAGAGTGGTAGACTACAGAGGGTCATGTTGTCTTAGAGAATTAATACCCTTATCCTAATTAAGCTTATGGGTGCAACCTTAACTCCTAAGCATAAATTATGTCACTTTTTTGTCAGTTCATTTTATTTAGTATTTTTTTCTCCTCTCTTTTGGATCTATTTCAGATTTTTTTATGTGTGTTCTTTTCCTCTGTAGGTTTCAGAATTGACAAGTGAACAAAATAAGTGCAATCGAAGGAAATATTATAGGTCTGTCTTGCATCAAAAGTCCAGCTTCTCATGTGACACAGAAAGTTTCACCAATAATGTAACATTTCAGTATGGCAGGAGAGGAAGTGGATTTTGTTATTCTTAGAAATGGAATAAAGTTGTGTTTAGATTTTCAGACTTTCTTATGATGCTACTAATTTATGAGCTAACATGTTTAGGAAGAGTTTAAGTCAGTTGGTTTATGTTGTAAAAGAATTATGTAGGTGCCTTGTTAAAAAATATAGATTTCTGGGCTCTACCTCTAGACTTTGTGGCTTATTGGTCTGAAGTAGGCCCAGGAATTAGCATTTTGACAAGCGCTTCTGGTTTTTCTAATGCAGGTCTTCCTTGGATAGCCCTCTGAGTAAAACTGCCTTAGAGAAATTCTAAAACTGAAAATTATGTACAATAAGTTAATTATCTTGTTGGAAAAAAAAGTTCATGTATGAAAGTATTTCATATTGGAACCAGTTTATATGACATCTTGATTTTCCAAATGAGGAACTAAATTTCCCCATCAAATATATAAGCATTCTAGATTTCAAGATGTAACTGTTGAAGCTTTCAAGACATGACCGATGGTTCTTTATTTTTTCCCTATGCATTTTTTAGCACCTTGAGTCTAAGGAATGGCAGGTTAGCTGTGCTCGATATCCAGTTCCAACCAGATATTATGATATGTAGTATATATATAGTTAAACATATACATTATGGCATGTAAAACTACATTTCCATTCTATACTCTGTCATGGCATGGATATGAACAATGTTTAGTTTTAATTTAAGTGTTGTTAAATATTTACATCTGAAAAGACAAATTATAAGGAAAAGACTATTAGATCAATAGTCGAGTCCTGGTTTTACGGTTTTTCTTTTCTTTCTTTAAAAAAATTTTTTTAAATTAAGATAATAGATGTTTATTGTTTGAGATTTTGAGAGTATGTATATGCACCACAAGCTTTTGGTGAATATTTTTCCAGATATATCGCCAAGCATAGTTTTACATGGTCTGACCTTAGTTGTAAACAAAGAACCGTATTTTGGTTTCTAATTGTTTTAAGAGATAAATAAGACTTCTGTTTTTTCTCTTTCAGTACTGTTGTCCAGACATGATAAATAACTTTTTGGGACTGGCTAAAACAGAATTTTCAAGTACAGCAAATAAAAGTAAGACTGTTGATTCAGAAAAAGGAAAACTGATCATGTTAGTTAATGACTTTTATTATGGAAAACATGAAGGAGATGTCCAGGAAGAACAGAAGACTTACACAACCTTTAAATGCTTCAGTTGCTTGAAAATTCTTAAAAATAATATCAGGTATGTTAGCACTTATTTTTATTTCTACTTGAAAATTGGAATGCTACAGATATAAATGTTGTATCTTTATCTTGCATTTTTAAATGTTATTCTAGATAAGAGATTTTAACACTTTGCACTAAGAACAAAGACATATTCTCTTGTTAAAAAACTTTTGTCTTTTCTTATATTTTAGAGTTGACTCTTGGATCCAGTTAGTTGTATTTCTTTAAAATAACTTAAGAAAGGACAAACTTTATTTCAAATAAAACAAAATTAACTTCTTTTACCTATATTATCAGTGATCTAGGAATTTTCATGAGATAATTTTCATATTTAGCTGCTTTTGAATTTTTTTTTTCACACCACAAGAAGAACCACTTATTTATGTTTTGTCCAGTTTGACCTCTTATATACTAATCTTGTTTAATGCTCAAATCCCATAAAAGAGTTAGTTACAAGAATAAAATGAGAAGACATATTGATTGATATTTTTATTGGTTACATAGCTTGACATTTATATTTGGTAAGGTTTTTTACCATCATTTTATTATAAAGATTTTCAACATTCAACAAATTTAAAAATATTTTGTAATGGACACTTGTATACTTATCATCTTGATTCTATCATTAACATTTAACTGTACTTGCTTCATCATATAGCTATTCATCCTTCCTTCAAACTATCTGGGTTTTTTTATGCATTTGAAAGTAAGTTGCAGATGTCAGTGTACTTCCATCAGTTGAGGCACGTGTGTGTGTACAAACATACATATGCATAACTTTTTATATTTACCCTTGGTGACTATTATTTGTAATTAGCATTCTTAGGTACCTATAATTTACTTCTAGACCCAGCATTTATTTTATTTTCCTGTGAGTTCTTGGGTCCAAGAAGAAGCATATAGAAAAACTCTGAAATACACTGCGATAAACTCCTATAATAATAATTTTTTTATGGTAGTGCTTTATAGTTTTAAAAATTCTTTTACATATATTATTTCATACAAGTTTTCACATTTATCTCCTTCCATCAAGTTTTAACAGCCATCAATAGCTAATGGTCCCAGTAGCTTAACAGAAGGAATATTGTACTTTGAGGTATAACACTGAAACAATAGAACTCCTTCCCCTATTTTCACATTTTTACCATTTTAATAGTAAAATACACCAGAAAAATCATGTTAATATAGTAAAGTGCATAGAAATATGGCTCCCCTGCTTAGTTCTTTGTTATTCTTAAATGTTATATATATATGATATTAGAATTTATTTCAGCAGTAGTTTTTTTATTTTCCTTTGAGATTAACACATTAATATTAAACATATGAAAGTAAAAATTTTCTTTTTTTTGTTATTGTTTCAGAATACTAGTTACATATTTCTAGAGTGTCCTAATATCTAGAAATTTTAAGCAAGCAGCACCTGGTAACATCCAGGAATTGAGCTTTTTTTGAAATACTGATTGTTTAGTAAATGTAACCTTAATAGAAAACAATTTATAACCAAAGAAGTTCAATATGCTAAGTAATATTTTACCTTGATAGTAAAAACTGGGAGGGTAAATTGATATTTGTAGAGAATGGTAAGAAGCTGATAGCTGTAGATTTCTGTTCTCTGCCCTGTCAACGTATGGTGTTTTTTTCCCTACATTGAGTGTCACCCAAAACAGGTTTATTTTATTCTGTGAATATCCTTGCAAGATGTTTGCTTTTTTTGTTTCCCTCATTTCCATCTGTTGGTTTAAGTAGTATGAGCTCCTGATGGGGGCCCATGTAATAATTGAGAGAAAGCTTGCTAGTTAAGAAATTATTTTATTTAGATACATTTTAATTGCTGAAAGTCGTAAGCTGAGCGTTTAATGGCTCATGACATTTTCTCTATACCTAAATATTTAGCCAAGACTAGGATTTCCTATAGGTGTTTGTAGAGCTGGTGTAAAAACCAAAGGAAGTCTAAAAGATATTTCAAAGTGTACCATAACCTGTACTAAAGGGTAGCGTTGTGTGAAGTGTGAAAAAAAATAAATGTTATAACCTTTATGATGATTGCTATCCAGATTGATGATATTATCACTTAATTTCAACATTATTTCCTGTAGTGACTCAAAGTGAGTAATTGTTAATAGTTGACCCCATCTAAAAATTGTTATTTTGATTGAATAACTTTACTTTCAAATTCAGCAAAAAGCTTCAGTAAGCTCTTTTAAATAGGCATTCCCATTTATATTGCACTCTCTGTTGTGGAAGGTCATAGTTCCTGCTCATAAGAAGCCTTTTTAGGGAAGCTGAAATAGCAGAATGTAAAACTGAAAAATGGACATTGCCTACAAAGGGCACAGTCTGCAAGTTAAAATGAACAGTCTTTGCTAACAGTAAACCAGTATCATTAAATAAGACAAAAGGTTCTTGTAATTGTAGGCATTAAAATTGCTATTACATGCATTTAGAAACCAAGACACAAGTAAAAATACCAGTAATTTGTCTTTTAAGCAGCTAGAATTTAATGTATATCTTCATAGCTTAAGAGATTTCTCTCATGACTCTGTAGCTGCTTTTGGTGGTAGAGTTTCCTTCCTTTCAGTATTTTATTTAAAAATGTAAGTAGTATTTCTTGTATGGAGAAGAAACCTGCTGTTTTATCTTTAAAAAAATTTTAATAATCTGAAATGATCAAGAGAGCCAATTAGTGATATTTCAAATTCATAATAACTATTTATTTTAAAACAAGGATGAAAAGATGTTGACTTAGTTACTAATAAAAGTGATTATTTAAAGTGCACACTTTTCTAGAGGACTTTAAGACTTTTGAGATTTTATTTTCAGTAATCATATCTCTAATTTTAAGATTTAGATTCAAGTACTTATTTGTGAGATTTTTGTTTTTAAATCTGAATTTTTGCACCTGTTGACAATCATTTATAGGTTTATGAACCACATGAAACATCATTTGGAACTTGAGAAGCAGAGCAGTGAAAGCTGGGAAAACCACACCACCTGCCAGCACTGCTACCGTCAGTTTCCCACACCATTTCAACTGCAGTGTCACATTGAAAGTACACACACACCCCATGAATTTTCTAGTAAGTTACAATTTCATTTAAGTATTGAGTATTTTGATTTTAACAATGTAAACTCTGAGAAAAGTTTGTTACTGAACTCTGAACAAGTGTGTTAGAAAAATAAGAATAAGAAGATGACTTTGAGAGTAAAGTTGAAAAAGTTAATTTTTAACTTATATAAACTTTTAAATAAAATTAGTTACTGAAATTAAATTCTCTCTTACAAATAATTCACTATGGTAAATAACCTGTGCATTACACGTGGGGGACTAAATTAGAAGCCTCAGATAATAGTTTTCAAATATGAAATCAGTGCCCTTCTTTTAAACTTGAATAAGAAAAGTAAATAGAACGGTAGTTAAAATCACAGATTTTGGAGCAAGACAGCTTGGGTTCACATCCAAGCTCTGCCTCTTAATATGTGATCTTAATGTGATCTCAGACAGGTCACTTAATAGTTGAATAATGGGGATAATAAAAATACCTGCTTCATAATGTTTTGATGGGAACTGAGTGAGTTAATGTAAGTAAAGTCCTTAGAACTGTGCATGGCACACAGTTAACAACTATGGAACTGTTCACCACTACCACCACCACCAATACTACTACTGTTATTATTGTTGTTGTTGATATAGATGTACAAAATGAATTATATATGTATATATCTGATTTTGTTTATTTGCCTCTATAGGAAACTTTTTAAGAAAATTGAAGTGTAATTTACATATAATATTGTATTAGTTTCAGGTGTACAACATAATGATTGAATACTTATGTGTACATATATATATATCTTAAAATGGTGTAATGTCTTTTTTCCCCCACTTTCAGCCATTTGCAAAATATGTGAATTATCATTTGAAACAGAGCATATTCTTTTACAACATATGAAGGACAATCATAAACCTGGTGAAATGCCATATATTTGCCAGGTATACACATATTTTATTGTATACATCGTGTTTGTTTTGTTTGTTTGTTATCTCTTGTTCTGGTTACAAGATTTAAACCTATTAGGCCAGGCATCAGCAAATTTTTTATATAAAGGGCAAGATAGTATTCAGGCTTTGAGGATCATAGGTCTCCGTTGCAACTAATCAACTCTGCCATTGTAGCACACAGGCAGCCATAGACAATAAGTGGATGAATGGGTATGACTGTGTTTCAATATAACTTTATTTATGGACACTGAAATTTGAATTTCATATAATTTTCACGTCATGAAATATATTTTATTTTTCTAACCATTTCGATAAAATTGGTTGCTAAAATTAAAGTATCTTCTGTAAATAATTTATTAGTAGGAAGTCTCTTGGCATAACTCATACATTGTTATGTAGGGTCAGCAGACAGTTGGAATTGGCCCATAGGCCATTGTTTGCCCACTCCTGTACTAGACAAAGAAAAGCCCTGTGGCAGAAAGACAAACATGAACTTATCTTACCCTGTAGGGAAGAATGTAGGCATACAAGGGAAGTATAAAATGCTTTTACTTCAAAGAACCCTATCAAATGCTTTGGGACTAGTATTTTTCCAGAATTTGGAGGAATGAGAAAGTAAGATAAAAATAAATTGTCACTTCCGTAGCCTGGAGGCCATTTATAATCTAAAGGAAGATGCTATTTTATATAGCAGAAGTACTTTATAGTACCAGAGGTGTCAGAGTTTGAAAACTCAAGTCAAGATTGGGGGTGACAGATAAAAATATCCGATAAAAATAAGGGAATCTAGTTATATTTTGGGAAGTATCCTTAAGCTTTGAAAGGTAATGACGCTTCTGTCTCAAAGATTATCTTTCGATGTTTGCATTAATGGAATTCTTGGTTGTGTAGGCATCAGAGCTGAATTAATAGTACAAAATATTCTTCTGAACAAGTGACCTATCATTCTTACTTTGAAATTGGATAGCATTATAAGTTTTCAAGTTAAACTAAATCTCTTTTTTTTGTAGGTTTGCAATTATAGATCATCATCATTTTCTGATGTAGAAACTCATTTTAGAACATCCCATGAAAACACTAAGAACTTGCTATGTCCGTTTTGCCTCAAAGTTATTAAAATTGCAACACCCTATATGCATCATTACATGAAGCATCAGGTGAGATTTGCCAGTTTTTATTCCTTTAATGTTGTTTTAGAGAAAAGATAGATTATGACTTAGAACATTGGTTAGATTTGTTCTGCAAGGGAAGCAGCATTGTTCCAAATGACATGATTAATTTGCAATTTATGCTGAATTACCTGTGAAACTTCCACTTCTTTTCCTTGCTTCCTTTCTGGTGATGATGTGGTTCCTACATGAAAATTCTGAAAGATAGCTAGAAATAGGAAACCTTGGATTGAAGGAAAAAAGAGAAGATGAGTGGAAGAATATCCAAAAGATTGGATATTTCGAGGCTAAGAATTACCTTCTGGGAAAGGTAATTATCAGGAGCAGGGAAAAAGATGAGTTTGAACTGATAAAGAAGATTGATGACTCATAATCGTGTTTTCCTCTTTCTCTTCAAACTTTATTCCCACTTTTAGCTCCCATATTATAAGACATGTTGGCGTCATTGACCAGGAGTGGTCTTTTATAGCTGCCAGGGATAGAGGAAGCAGTAGTGACACTTATTGCTTGATATATGAACTCTGGCAAATAACTGTATTTAGTCCTGCTACGTAATTTTTGGGACCCAGTATTAGTGCTTATACCCATCTCTTGAACTCTGGTATTATACTTACTGGTTCTTTTCCTGAAGCAGTTAAGTCATCCTTTGGGCTGAAAAGTTTAATGCAACACTGATCCTGTTCTTAAGTGCTTGAAAGAACAATAACAGCGCCTTTGGCAAAACCATAAGTCAGTGGATTTATTCAGTATGATCATGTAATCAAGTTTTGCCACCTCACTAATTAGCTCATTACATTTTCTTGTTATTGATTAAACCGGCATGTCGGTTTATTCAGCATTGGTGCTCACTTTGCTTTCCATTCTAGTCATTAGATAATCATGAAATCGGCTTGTGGTTCTTCATTGGGAAAGATCATAAAAGTAGAATTTCCAAATAAATTTGGGATCACCTATGTTGTGACTGGGTTGCTACCTATCCTTGAGGAGTTCTGGCAAGATCTTTCGATTCTGGGTTTCCCCGGCAATTTTCCATCAGTTGTTAATACATGTTCCCGCCCCCCCCTCACCAATTGCTACTGGTAAATGAATTTGGTAAAGGCCTAGATTTACAAAATTAAATCATTGTTTCTTTTTCACAACAGGGTTCTTCAGAAATTTTAATACGCTAATGAACATTGTAAATCTCTAAGTAATGATATTATATGTATTCCCCAGACTTACTTGGCTATTGAACCCTTTATTTGCTCAATACCTATTAACATTTCTTGCAGAACAGAGTTTGAGAAACACTATTCTTGATACTCTGTATTTCTTCTTTGGCTTTTAATTTTCAAAGGGAGAATAAAGTATAAAACAGTAGTTTTATTTCATTATGGGGATTTAACATCATTTTCCCCATATGCTATATTGAGCTTCAGAGTGAGATATAGATGTAGGAAGAATGATAATTATGAAGGAGATGTGTGGGCCAACTGTATGGGCTATATGATTTTTTTAACGTTTTTATTGGAGTATAATTGCTTTACAATGGTGTGTTAGTTTCCGTTTTATAACAAAGTGAATCAGTTATACATATACATATATCCTCATATCTCTTCCCTCTTGCATCTCCCTCCCTCCCACCCTCGCTATCCCACCCTTGTAGCTGGTCACAAAGCACCGAGCTGATCTCCCTATGCTATGTGACTACTTCCCACTAGCTATCTATTTTATATTTGGTAGTGTATATATGTCCATACATACACTACCACTCTCTCACTTTGTCCCAGCTTACCCTTCCTCCTCCCCGTGTCCTCAAGTCCATTCTCTAGTAGGTCTCAGTAGTTATTCCCTTCTTGCCCCTAGGTTCTTCATGACCATTGTTTTTTTTTTTTTTGTTAGATTTCATATATATATGTGTTAGCATACGGTATTTGTTTTTCTCTTTCTGACTTACTTCACTCTGTATGACAGACTCTAGGTCCATCCACCTCACTACAGATAACTCAATTTCGTTTCTTTTTATCGCTGAGTAACATTCCATTGTATATATGTGCCACATCTTCTTTATCCGTTCATCTGTCGATGGACACTTAGGTTGATTCCATGTCCTGGCTACTGTAAATAGAGTTGCAATGAACATTGTGGTACATGACTCTTGTTGAATTATGGTTTTCTCAGGGTATATGCCCAGTAGTGGGATTCCTGGGTCATACGGTAGTTCTATTTGTAGTTTTTTAAGGAACCTCCATACTGTTCTCCATAGTGGCTGTATCAATTTACATTCCCACCAACAGTGCAAGAGGGTTCCCTTTTCTCCACACTCTCTCCAGCATTTATTGTTTGCAGATTTTTTGATGATGGCCATTGTGACTGGTGTGAGATGATATCTCATTGTAGTTTTAATTTGCATTTCTCTAATGATTAATGATGTTGAGCATCCTTTCATGTGTTTGTTGGCAATCTGTATATCATCTTTGGAGAAATGCCTCTTTAGGTCTTCTGCCCATTTTTGGATTGGGTTGTTTCTTTTTTTGATATTGAGCTGCATGAGATGCTTGTAAATTTTGGATATTAATCCTTTGTCAGTTGCTTCTTTTGCAAATATTTTCTCCCATTCTGAGGGTTGTCTTTTCATCTTCTTTATGGTTTCCTTTGCCTTTCGAATAAGTTCCAAAGCTTTTAAGTTTCATTAGGTCCCACTTGTTTATTTTTGTTTTTATTTCCATTTCTCTAGGAGGTGGATCAAAAGGATCTTGCTGTGATTGATGTCATAGAGTGTTCTGCCTATGTTTTCCTCTAAGAGTTTGATAGTGTCTGGCATTGCATTTAGGTCTTTAATCCATTTTGAGTTTATTTTTGTGTGTGGTATTAGGGAGTGTTCTAATTTCATTCTTTTACATGTAGCTGTCCAGTTTTCCCAGCACCACTTATTGAAGAGGCTGTCTTTTCTCCATTGTATATTCTTGTCTCCTTTATCAAAGATAAGGTGAGCATAGGTGTGTGGGTTTATCTCTGGGCTTTCTATCCTGTTCCATTGATATGTATTTCTGTTTTTCTGCCAGTACCATACTGTCTTGATTAACGTAGCTTTGTAGTATAGTCTGAAGTCTGGGAGCCTGATTCCTCCAGCTCTGTTTTTCTTTCTCAAGATTGCTTTGGCTATTCAGGGTCTTTTGTGTTTCCATACAGATTGTGAAATTTTTTGTTCTAGTTCTGTGAAAAATGCCAGTGGTAGTTTTATAGGGATTGCATTGAATCTGTAGATTGCTTTCGGTAATACAGTCATTTTCACAATGTTGATTCTTCCAATCCAAGAACGTGGTATAATCTCTCCATCTATTTGTATCATCTTTAATTTCTTTCAACATTGTCTTATAATTTTCTGCATACAGGTCTTTTGTCTCCTTAGGTAGGTTTATTGCTAGGTATTTTATTCTTTTTGTTGCAATGGTAAATGGGAGTGTTTTCTTAATTTCATTTTCAGATTTTTCATCATTAGTATATAAGAATGCAAGAGATTTCTGTGCATTAATTTTGTATCCTGTTACTTTACCAAATTCATTGATTAGCACTAGTAGTTTTCTGGTGGCATGTTTAGGATTCTTTATGTATAGTATCATGTCATCTGCAAACAGTGACAGCTTTACTTCTTCTTTTCCGATTTGGATTCCTTTTATTTCTTTTTCTTCTCTGATTGCTGTGGCTAAGACTTCCAAAACTATGTTGAATAATAGTGGTGAGAGTGGGCAACCTTGTCTTGTTCCTGATCTTCGTAGAAATGGTTTCAGTTTTTCACCATTGAGTACGAGGTTGGCTGTGGGTTTGTCATATATGGCCTTTATTATGTTGAGGAAAGTTCCCTCTATGCCTTCTTTCTGCAGGGTTTTTATCATAAATTGGTGTTGAATTTTGTCAAAAGCTTTCTCTGCATCTATTGAGATGATCATATGGTTTTCCTCCTTTAATTTGTTAATATGGTATATCACATTGATTGATTTGCGTATATTGAAGAATCCTTGCATTCCTGGGATAAACCCCGCTTGATCATGGTGTATGATCCTTTTAATGTGCTGTTGGATTCTGTTTGCTAGTATTCTGTTGAGGATTTTTGCATGTATGTTCATCAGTGATATTGGTCTGTAGTTTTCTTTTTTTGTGACATCTTTGTCTGGTTTTGGTATCAGGGTGATGGTGGCCTCGTAGAATGAATTTGGGAGAGTTCCTCCCTCTGCTGTATTTTGGAAGAGTTTGGGAAGGATAGGTGTTAGCTCTTCTCTAAATGTTTGATAGAATTCGCCTGTGAAACCATCTGGTCCTGGGCTTTTGTTTGTTGGAAGATTTTTAATCACAGTTTCAATTTCAGTGCTTGTGATTGGTCTGTTCATATTTTCTATTCCTTCCTGGTTCAGTCTCAGAAGGTTGTGCATTTCTAAGAATTTGTCCATTTTTTCCAGGTTGTCCATTTTATTGTCAAAGAGTTGCTTGTAATAATCTCTCATGATCCTTTGTATTTCTGCAGTGTCAGTTGTTACTTCCTCTCTTTCATTTTTAGTTCTGTTGATTTGAGTCTTCTCCCTTTTTTTCTTGATGAGTCTGGCTAATGGTTTATCAATTTTGTTTATCTTCTCAAAGAACCAGCTTTTACTTTTATTGATCTTTGCTATCGTTTCCTTCATTTCTTTTTCATTTATTTCTGATCTGATCTTTATGATTTCTTTCCTTCTGGTAACTTTGGGGTTTTTTTGTCCTTCTTTCTCTAATTGCTTTAGGTGTAAGGTTGGGTTGTTTATTTGAGAGTTTCTTGTTTCTTAAGGTAAGATTGTACTGCTATCAACTTCCCTCTTGGAACTGCTTTTGCTGCATCCTATAGATTTTGGGTCATCGTGTTTTCTTTGTCATTTATTTCTACGTATTGTTTGATTTCCTCTTTGGTTTCTTCAGTGACTTCTTGGTTATTAAGTAGTGTATTGTTTAGCCTCCATGTGTTTGTATTTTTTACAGATTTTTTCCTGTAATTGATACCTAGTCTCATAGCGTTGTGGTCAGATACTTGACACAATTTCAATTTTCTTATATTTACCAAGGCTTGACTTGTGACCCAAGATATGATCCATCCTGGAGAATGTTCCATGAGCACTTGAGAAGAAAGTGTATTCTGTTGATTTTGGATGGAATGTCCTATAAATATCAGTGAAGTCCATCTTGTTTAATGTATCATTTAAAGCTGTGTTTCCTTATTTATTTTCATTCTGGACGATCTGTACATTGGTGAAAGTGGGGTGTTAAAGTCCCCTACTATGATTGTGTTACTGTCGATTTCCCCTTTTATGGCTGTTAGCATTTGTCTTATGTATTGAGGTGCTTCTGTATTGGGTGCATAAATATTTACAATTGTTATATCTTCTTCTTGGATTGATCCCTTGATCATTATGTAGTGTCCTTCTTTGTCTCTTGTAATAATCCTTGTTTTAAAGTCTATATTGTCTGATATGAGAATTACTACTCCAGCTTTCTTTTGATTTCCATTTGCATGGAATATCTTTTTCCATCCTCTCACTTTCAGTCTCCATGTGTCCCTAGGTCTCAGGTGGGTCTCTTGTAGACAGCATATGTACGGGTCTTGTTTTTGTATCCATTCAGCCAATCTGTGTCTTTTGGTGGGAGCATTTTGTCCATTTACATTTAAGGTAATTATTGATATGTATGTTCCTGTTACCATTTTCTTAACTGTTTTGGGTTCGTTATTGTAGGCCTTTTCCTTCTCTTGTGTTTCCTCCCTAGGGAAGTTCCTTTAGCATTTGTTGTACAGCTAGTTCAGTTGTGCTGAATTCTCTTAGCTTTTACTTGTCTGTAAAGGTTTCAGTTTCTCTGTCAAATCTGAATGAGATCCTTGCTGGACAGAGTAATCTTGGTTGTAAGTTTTTCCCTTTCATCAGTTTAAATATGTCCTGCCACTCCCTTCTGGCTTGCAGAATTTCTGCTGAAAGATCAGCTGTTAACCTTATTGGGATTCCCTTGTATGTTATTTGTTGTTTTTCCTTTGCTGCTTTTAGTATTTTTTCTTTGTATTTAATTTTTGTCAATTTGATTAATATGTATCTTGGCGTGTTTCCTCTTGGATTTACCCTGTATGGGACTCTCTGTGCTTCCTGGACTTGATTAACTATTTCCTTACCCATATTAGGGAAGTTTGCAACTACAATCTCTTCAAGTATTTTGTCAGTCTCTTTCTTTTTCTCTTCTTCTACTGGGACCCCTATAATTCGAATGTTGGTGCATTTAATATTGTCCCAGAGGTCTTTGAGACTGTCCTCAATTCTTTTCATTCTTTTTTCTTTATTCTGCTCTGCAGTAGTTATTTCCACTATTTTATATTCCAGGTCATTTATCCTTTCTTGTGCCTCAGTTATTCTGCTATTGATCCATTCTAGAGAATTTTAAATTTCATTTATTGTGGTGTTCATGGTTGTTTGTTTGCTCTTTAGTTCTTCTAGGTCCATGTTAAACGTTTTTTGTATTTTCTGCATTCTGTTTCCAAGATTTTGGATCATCTTTACTATCATTATTCTGAATTCTTTTTCAGGTAGACTGCCTATTTCCTCTTCATTTGTTAGGTCTGGTGGACTTTTACCTTGCTCTTTCATGTGCTGTGTGTTTCTTTGTCTTCTCATTTTGCTTAACTTACAGTGTTTTGGGTCTCCTTTTCACAGGCTGCAGGTTCATAGTTCCTGTTGTTTCTGGTGTCTGCCCCCAGTGGCTAAGGTTGGTTCAGTGGGTTGTGTAGGCTTCCTGGTGGAGGGGACTAGTGCCTGTGTTCTGGTGGATGAGGCTAGATCTTGTCTTTCTGGTGGGCAGGTCCACGTCTGGTGGTGTGTTTTGGGGGTGTCTGTGACCTTATATGATTTTAGGCAGCCTCTCTGCTAATGGGTGTTGTTGTGTTCCTGTCTTGCTAGTTGTTTGGCATATGGTGTCCAGCACTGTAGCTTGCTGGTCGTTGAGTGGAGCTGTGTCTTGGCGTTGAGTTGGAGATCTCTGGCAGATATTCGCCTTTTGATATTATGTGGAGCTGGGAGGTCTCTGTTGGACCTTGGCTCTCCCCCACCTCAGAGGCACAGCCCTGACACCTGGCTGGAGCACCAAGAGCCTGTCATCCACATGGCTCAGAATAAAAGGGAGAAAAAAGGAAAGAAAGAAAGAAAAAGATAAAATAAAAAGTTATTAAAATAAAAGCAAAAAGTAATTATTAAAAACATTTTTGAAAGTAATTAAAAAAGAAAGGAAGAAAGAACAACCAAACCAAAAAACAAATCCACTGATGACAAGCACTGAAAATTATACTAAAAAACAAAAACAAACAAACAAAACGTACAGACAGAACCCTAGGACAAATGGTTAAAGCAAAGCTATATAGACAAAATCACACACAGAAGCATATACATACAGACTCACAAAAAGAGAAAAAGGGAAAAAAAGTATATCGTTGCTCCCGAAGTCCACCTCCTCAATTTGGGATGATTCCTTGTCTATTTAGGTATTCCACAGATGCAGGGTACGTCAAGTTGATGGTGGCGTTTTAATCTGCTGCTCCTGAGGCTGCTGGGTGAGATTTCCCTTTCTCTTGTTTGCACAGCTGCTGGGCTTCAGCTTTGGATTTGGCGCCGCCTCTGCGTGTAGGTCGCCTGTGGGCGTGTGTTCTTTGCTCAGACAGGACAGGGTTAAAGGAGCAGCTGATTCGGGGGCTCTGGCTCACTCAGGCCGGGGCGAGCGAGGGTTACGGAGTTCGGGGCGGGCCTGCGGCGGTAGAGGCCAGTGTGACGTTGCACCAGCCTGAGGCGTGCCGTGCGTTCTCCCGGGGAGGTTGTCTCTGGGTCATGGGATCCTATAATTGGCGGTCTGCACAGGCTCCCAGGAGGGAGGTGTGGAGAGTGACCTGTGATTACACACAGGCTTCTTGGTGGCGGCAGCAGCAGCCTTAGCGTCTCATGCCCGTCTCTGGGGTCCGCGCTGATAGCCGCCGCTTGCGCTCGTCTCTGGAGCTCCTTTAAGCGGCCCTCTTAATCCCCTCTCCTGGCGATCCAGGAAACAAAGAGGCAAGAAAAAGTCTCTTGCCTCTTAGGCAGGTCCCGACTTTTCCCCAAACTCCCTCCCAGCTGGCTGTGACGCACTAGCCCCTTCAGGCTGTGTTCACGCAGCCAACCCCTGTCCTCTCCCTGGGGTCCAACCGAAGCCGGAGCCTCAGCTCCCAGCCCTCGCCCGTCCTGGCGGGTGAGCAGACAAGCCTCTCAGGCTGGTGCGTGCTGGTTGGCACCGATCCTCTGTGGGGGAATCTTTCCACTTTGCCCTCCACACCCCCGTTACTGCACTCTCCTCCGTGGCTCCGAAGCTTCCCCCCACTCCTCCACCCGCAGTCTCCACCCGCAAAGGGGCTTCCTAGTGTGTGGAAACATTTCCTCCTTCGCAGCTCCCTCCCACTGGTGCAGGTCCTGTCCCTATTCTTTTGTCTGTGTTTTTTCTTTTTTCTTTTGCCCTACCCAGGTACGTGGGGAGTTTCTTGCCTTTTGGGAGGTCTGAGGTCTTCTGCCAGCGTTCAGTAGGTGTTTTGTAGGAGTTGTTCCACATGTAGATGTATTTCTGATGTATTTGTGGGGAGGAAGGTGATCTCCACGTCTTACTCGTCCGCCATCTTGAAGCTCCTCCCTGTCTGTGTGATTTTTAATCAGTTTTTATACCCTGAGTTTTATGTCTTCACTTGACATGCGTGTCCAGTTTTCTTTTTTGTGTATTTGGAGCACCTAGGAGGTAGACAGCTAGCAGTTAAGAGGGGAAAATCTATCAATAAGAAGGATCATCATGCATCCTTCAAGAAATTTACAATTTGTATGATTATTTACAAAAGACTGGAAACTTACAGCTGAGCAAAAACTTGTATTTGAGATGACATTATTAGAGCAATGTCATGTATATATAGTGGCCTTGTCTTGTGTATATAGTGGCCAAAAACGGGCCTCTCTGAAGGAAATAAAGGAGTAAGCTGTGAGGAAATCTGGGAGAAGTAACATTATATCGGGAGTGAAGTGAGTGTGTACCTGGAGCACTCAAAGAACATCACAGAGGCCAGTTGTGGCTGGAGCAGAGTAAAGTAATAAGAGGAAAAGTAGTAGGAAATAAATAAGGTTGTAGCAATAGAATGCAGGCCAATTCATATAGAGTCTTGTAAACCAGAATCAGGACTTTGGAAAACCATCAGCATTTTAGGCATGTGAAAGATCTGCCATGTTTTAAGATCGTTGGCAGCTGTGAAGAGAATAGACCATAGGGAAGAAAGAACATGAAAGGGAGAACATAGGAGGTTATTATTAGTCAAGTTGAGTGTCTTGGACAAGTATTGTAGCAGTGGTTGAAGGTAATAAGTGGAAATATTATGACAGTTTTTGAAGGTAGAGCTGACACCTTTTATTAATGGGTTGGATATGGGATGTGAGAGAGAGTGACCAAGTTTTTTGTCCTAAGCAGCTGCAAGAGTGGAATTTTCATATATTGTTATATGGTGAAGACTGAGGAAAGAACATATTTTGGGGGGCAGGGAGGTAGGGAAGAAATCCAGAATTCAGTTTTGTCCATGTTGGTTTGAGATGCATATTAGACATCAAGTAGTGATATCAAGTAGGTAGTTGGATAGATGATACTTAAAGCGGTGAAATGAAAAGGTAACCTTGGGAGGGATTATAGATAGAGAAAAGATTTCTGGGTACTGGATACTGGATTCTGGAGAACTTTTTTTCTGTCCTCTTGACTTGGTATCTGTTTCTTGCCCACGTTTTCTCTTTTTCTTCCTCTTCTTTGAGCAAATATGAGTGAATTTAAGTTGCCTGTACCTCCAAGAATGCATCACACTTCTAAAATAGTCTTAAGATGCACCTAAAATACAATACAAACATATTATATTTATATATTGCTTTGAACTTTGAAAAGAACTTTTATTTATGAAATGCCTGCTGTGTGCCAGTACTGTGCTAGGTACTTCCCAGTGTATTATCTGTTCGAATTTTATAAATGATTGATTGTATTTAAATGGAAATAGTGATGTATCTGGCAGATCGTAGCTTTAGAGAAAACATTCTTTTGTATTTATATGTTGTTTCAGTTTATATATATGTTTGCATATACATATATAATTTTTAAATTAATAAAAGCATAAATATCAATATTGTAGTTGATATTGTATAGTAGAAAGAACACTGGATTAGGTGTCTGGCAGTTGTCACTGAATAGCTATGGGAAAGTGATTTGGATTTTTCTTGGGTCCTGTTTGCCATCTGTGGAATAATAACAGGATTAAGTTTGAGGAAGGACTTAGTCAAGGGGTCTCAGCCAGTAAGTGGATTGGGAATAGTTGTTTTTATTTATGCTTCCATATCCACACTGTGCAATGTTGTAGCCAGTAGTTGTATGTGGCTATTTAACCTTAAATTAATTAAAATTAAATAAAATTTAAAATTTGTTTGCTCAGTTGCACTTGGCACATTTCAGGTGCTCATTAACCAGATATGTCTAGTTGATACTGTATTGGGTAGTACAGCTCTAGAACGTTTTCATCATTGAAGAAAGTTTTATTAGACAACACTGCTTTATACAACCATTGCTATAACAGCTTTCTCTGAAATCTGTGGTTGGCTATTTGAATTTATTTTTCCAACTTGTCAACCAACTAGAAATAGCAAAAATTAAAAAGAATTTACTCTTTTATAGGATAAAAATGTAGTATAGTTCATTTTCACAGTATCATGTGTCTAAGTACTTTAAAATTATAAGTAAAAGAGCTTTCATCCCTGGTGGCGCAGTGGTTGAGAGTCCGCCTGCGGATGCGGGGGACGCGGGTTCGTGCCCTGGTCCTGGAGTATCCCACGTGCCGCGGAGCGGCTGGGCCCGTGAGCCATGGCCGCTGAGCCTGCGCGTACGGAGCCTGTGCTCCGCGGCGGGAGAGGCCACGGCAGTGGGAGGCCCACGTACCGCAAAAAAAAAAAAAAAAAGAGTTTTCATAGCACTATTGAGAGAACTTTAATTAGAATCTATTGATGCAACTTTCATGTTCAATTTCTGGATAGTAACAGACATTTTTGAAACCTAAATACTAATGCAAAGAATGTTTTAAAAAATAAAACAATATTTTGCTATTATATATGTTAGGAGATGTAAAATACTAGTTTTAAAATTAGTATCATTAAAATTAAATCAGAGCAGTTTCAGGACACAATATTTGTGGTTGTAGAAATTATTTTTCTTCACTTTTTCTGTTTTCTAAACAGAAAAAAGGAATACATCGTTGTACAAAATGCAGACTACAGTTTTTAACATGCAAAGAGAAAATGGATCACAAGACTCAGCATCATCGGACATTTATAAAACCTAAACAACTAGAAGGATTGCCTCCAGGAACAAAAGTGAGTTCAAATATGCTGTATTTTAACATTTTGTATGATAATAGACAACTCCTGCCTGGTTTTATTTATTGAATAGAATACTTTAAAAATGCTTTCTGATTTAATTAAGACTTTAATTTTAGGTTTTACCATTCCTATGTTTAGGAATAAAACTTCTAACCATTGCTTTTTGGTCAGTAGTGTGTGCAACTCTAGAGTGGTATTCCTTTGTAAAAAGTATAGCTAGATTAACTGTTCCAGGGTTAATGGGTTATGTCAATGTTACATAGGCTATTTTGGAGCTATTCCAGTTGGCAGTGTATATGTCATTTTTATCTGTTAAACTGTAAGATGCTTGAGATCAGGAATCATGTTTTATTTATCTTTGTGTCCTCAGCATCTGGTATAGTGCCTTGAATGCTGTAGGTTCTTAGATGTTTATTGAAATTGTTATTACTGAGTCTACTCTCAGAGAAGCAAGTTCTGCTGCTGGATAGCATTATGTTTTAAGTGAGCAAACACATGTCTGACTGCATACTGATGATTGTAATTTACTTTTCCCTTTTTGCCTTATATACCTCTGTTTTTTCTGACTTCTTTATACACAGTCAGCTCTTGAATATTTGCTCCAGTGGAGGGAAACAGAGGCATGGATAATCCAAAGTGAAATAATCCCCAAAACATTTATATTTGGCTTTGGGTTCTTACCTTTGAATGTGGGTATGTCTGTTATTTGAATTAACTAAAACAATATAAAGCCATGCTCTGAAGACCTAGAGCAAGAGAAGCTATCCAGCATCCTTCCCTGCAATCCATTCATTCCATGCTGGGACTAGACATGCAGAACACTAATGTAAGCAGTGCAGTCCTCTCTCATATTTTCCCTTAATAATAATAATAATAATAATAATAATAATAATGATACTAAATGTTTTTATAGCACCTTAGAATTAGGCTTTTGTTATGTTTATTCATATATTCTATTATTTAATCCATATAGTAAGCCAGTGAGGTAGATGAGGGAAGTATTGTCCCTTATTATAGATAAAGAAGCTTAGAGAGGATGTTACTGATTCAAGGTCACATGGCTAGAAAGGAGTCGTATTAGCTTTAACCTCAGGTCTTTTGATTCCTAGTCCAATGCCTTTGTATGATACTAAAGCACATGTTTTTCATGGTACTTCCTCATAGGCTGTGGGGGGGGTGTATAGTAAAATGATTAATGAGAAAGTTGGAGCAGTTGTGTTTTTCATTGTCAACCAGCAAATATAATTTCTTAATACCAAATGTTAAGTCTTGTTATTAGCTTCCTTTAAGGAAATTCTAAGTATTATTAAACTCACCCTGCAGTATAGTGAATTGATATAACCCCTCACATAACCTTTGTAAACATAAATCCTGCCCAATGAGCCCCTGGAAAGAAGTCACATTTACTGTAGATCTCTTTGTTTTATAGTTGTCGAAGGGTAACACAGTCCTTTCTAGGCTTTGAGATTTAAATTTTGACCTCTGTGTTTGTGAATTTTTAGTTATATCAGAGCATAGAAATAGCTATGGAATGTGCTCTTTTAATATTCATATAATTTGCTTTAACTCCTAATTATCCATTAATAACTCTTAACATATAACTGATATCAGTACAAAAATGTAAGATTACAAGTGAGTAAATATCAAGTTTAATTTCATTTAATTGATATGAACATTTAGAATAAATGGAAGACTTACCAGTTACAGTTTATACTTGCCCTTTCCAAAAACTTGATGTTTAACTTTTCGTTATGCAGTGATATTTTAACAGTAATGCAGTGATTAATTTTCTAAAGCAAATATTATCTTCATTTTTGTAGGTTACTATTCGAGCTTCAGTTGGCCCTCTTCAATCAGGATCTTCAACTACACCTACCATTAGTGCAAGCACTTCTACCCTTCAGCTCTCACCTCCAAGGACTAAAAATATAACTGCTAAAAATCCCACAAAATCTAACACAAGTAAACCTAATATAACTAAATCCATTGCAAGTAAACCTAATGCAAGTAAGCCTAATGGAAGTAAATCTAAATACAAATCAAAAATATCTAATATGCAAAAGAAACAAAGCACATTGGCTAGTAGCAATAAAAAAAGTAAAGTCAATACAGCATTGAGGAATTTAAGGTAATCTTTTATTCTTGATACACAATACTAATTTAATCTTAAGTATAAAAACTTTATTTAATATAAATTTACCCTATTACACAACTCTCTTGTACATTTATACACTGTCACTTAAGGCCAAGCAAATAATAAAAAATATTTTTTACAACAGTTGAACAGTACTTGAATTACTGTTTTTCTATAATATTCATTTATTACACTGGTGTTTTATGTTGTGCTTATATCTTGTGATGTTTGAATTGGTTAATTTAACCAATTGATTAATCCTTTTTTTCCAGTAAGAAACATTAGCTGATATTAGATTTTTTATACTTATTCTAGCTGCTGTTCCATAGCAGATTTTTCAAATAATAAGTCTCTGTTTGAAGATGTTAATTTAAACACCTTAGCTTTAATTAACAGAACATTAATAAGGTGGTCCCTTATTATTTTTGTTTTAAAATATATTTTTATCATTTTCTTTATATCTCTATAAGGTGTCGTCGGGGAGTTCACAAGTGCATTGAGTGTTGTTCTGAAATAAAAGATTTTGCAAACCATTTTCCTACATATGTCCACTGTAGTTTTTGCAGATACAACACTAGCTGTAGCAAAGCCTATGTGAATCATATGATGAGGTAAGATGAGTTAAACATCTATAATTACCAATTAAAATTACAGTTCAGCAAGTTTGTTTTGGAAAACAGTTATCCTATTAGAAGTCAGTTTTTCTCTTCTAAGAAAACTTCTAAGATGATTCCTGGCACTATTTTTCGGCATAGTAATTCATGAAGTTCCTGGAAACTCGAATTTTAAGAACAGTTAGACTAATGAAATTAGGATAGGTTTGATAGGGAAAATAGTTTTTCTATGGGAATTTTTTTTTCCTATAGAACTTTCAAACATGGTTACTTCCAAAGACAGAAAAGTAAATGTTTTAAGTATATTTATGAAACAAATACATGTAATCTCATGAGTGTTATTCTCTTCAAAGCAGTCACTTTGAGAGATTCCAGGGTTTTCAGTGATGTTAGACACTTCATTGAGTCTGTTTCTCTCTCTCTCTTTCTCTGTAATGCATCTGTCTGTCCATCCATCCATCAAGCCATGTCTCCTTGCATTCATTCAGTGAAATGAGAGACTATTTCAGTCATGATGCCATTGTTGGAATTATTTTTCTTTAATTCATTCAACTTAGATAATTAGAGTATTCAATGCAGAGAGCGCCTTCATAGCCTATGTTATCTTCATTTGTATCTCATTAGTTGGGGCATCCTTCAGGATGGATTTTTATTTTTTTTTAAATAGTCAAAAATTGGGAGTTCCCTGGCAGTCCAGTGGTTAAGACTCTGTGCTTCCAGTGCAGGGAGTGTGGGTTCCATCCCTGGTCAGGGAACTAAGATCCCACATGCCACGTGGCGTGGCAAAAAAAAAAAAAAAAAAAGAAAAAAAATAGTGAAAGATTATGAGAATAAAACATTTAAAAAATAAATAAATAAAATTTAAAAAAATAGTCAAAAGTTGTTCAGATATAAGCCAGTTAGGTTGATTATTCAAAGTGAGGTTCCGTTTTTTCAAAAGTTAGAATATGATTAATAAAAGTGATTTTCTTACAGATCAAAACATGACCTCTGTGTTACTTTCTGGTCATTATCAGGTACTCCTTTCAAGGACTCTCCCACGTTTCTTGATGGCTCCGGCACCTCTCTCACAGTTTTTTAACCCCCTTGATGACTAGCCTGACATTATGGTAACTTGACTTCTTTAGTGCCAGTGCTTTACATCACCTTTAGACTTGTACCCGCTTTCTTACCACAGTACTATTTTAATCTTGTCAGATATACTGTTCATTTCTTTTGAATTCGTATTTCCCAATGACTTTCTGGGCTTTGAGTTCTTTTTCCAGTCCAGCAGCACCTATCTAACTATAGTCATCCTCACCCTCAGGGTCATCTGTCTTGATTGCTGCTTTGTTTTTGTTCTAGAATCCTTTACACATTTAGTCATGCTTACCTGGCATAAAGGCCAAAGACTTGACCATCTTCTTCTGAACTTTATCCTCAATTCTAGACCCCCAAATAGTGCTTGATTCAGTCAACTCTGACTCATGATCTTTAACTTGAATTGGGCCCTATCTTTTTATTTTTAAATACTTCTTTATTCTTACCTACAGTATCTGATTAAACATTTTTTTGGTACTCTAAAGATTTTATTTCGGATTCTCTTAGTTATTAACATGGCCTACAAATACACAGTTGGAGGTCATCCTTTTAATTAATCTTTTCAGCCTCAAATTTTTTTCCTGTTACATTTATCCAGGCATTAATCTCAGAAATCAAACATGTTCTACTCCAAAGTTAATCCTGCCCCTTATCTCCTCTAGTTCTTCCACAACTTAATTCAGTTAATTTGCAACTTCATCTTCTATCTACCAGGTTCCTTCTGCTTACAGATGATTTCAGGTATTTTTTGTAAGATGAGGGAGACTTGTCCTTACTCCCTACTTTCCTTATCTCTTGTCTTCTTATTACCATGAACATTTGTAAAAAGTATTTGTTACTAGCATATTCATGATTCATTTCTTTACCTTTTAATTTGAGTATCATCCTCACGTACCAACTAACACTGCCCCTTTAAAGATTATCTGTCAAGTACCGATCCCCGTATTTATTCACTTTTTTTCACTCTTACTACTCTATGACTTCTTTAGAGTCATTATTGTCACTCACTTTTGAAACTGTTCTCCTCAGCTTGTGTTTAACCGTTACCACTATTTTTCTTCTTCCTTTTTGCCTACTCCTATTCATTGCCTTCCTTCAGCTCTTCTCGCCTCCTTACATTTCCTTTCTTCGTAATGTAACCACTGTCACTTTTACCTTTCAAATTTGAATCTTCCAGTTTCATTCCTTAGTTTTCCTGAGATCTAACTAATCTCATAATTTCTAATTATTTCGTGTTTCGTTTTGTTTTTACCTTTGACTCATTGGCATCTAAAAAGAACCTAAATAAACCAAACATTATCATCTTTCCAGAATTCACTTTACTACCATCCAATACTCTTTCAGGGCATCATTTGTGTGAATGTGGAATACCAGCTGGAAAAAAATTCACTGTTGCAAGGATCTTAAGCTTGTGAAGTTCCCTTGATCTGCCACTGTGCATCATGGCTTCCTGAGACAACACCTTCTGCATTATGCCTTTCTGCCTCCCACCTACTACAGTGGACTACACCTATAATCCATTTCCTCTAAACCAGGCCCCGGCCATCCTTTCCCAAGTGTACTTCTGTGTTGAATGTCTCTTGTTCTTTGACTAATGTATGGCTCCCCAAATACGGCCTTAATTCTGCCCTTAGTTTATAGGGGATCAAATTGGAAAATATTTTGTGTTTTCCTAAGCCAAGGGTCATTCTACTCTTCCCTTTCCCATTTATCATAGACTTCTCATTTGTCCTATAAAACCTCCACATCCATTTTATTCTAAAACATTCCCAGTTAGCCCAACTCCCTTCTACCCTTATCCCAATTCCCAGTGAGCCCCAACCCTGCACTTCATTGTCAGGACACACAATCTTATTCATGGTTAGCCTCATGTGGAACTGAAAGCTTCCACTGCCACTCTTAGGGTTTGGTAAATCACTTTTCCTTTTTCTCTACTTCATATGTACCCTTGCCTCACTCACTGCCTTAGGTATCTCCCATTGAATGGCCCAACCACTGCTTCTTCCCAGTATGAATTCTTGTTACAGGCTTGAGTTTTATATGTACAGAAACTTCATTTTCTCCAGAGGATGAGTCCCTTAAATCCCTATCCCATACTACCTCTGAACTCTCAATTGGTCTTTTCCCCTCCAGTCTCAGACTGCTCTTCTCCAGAATAAACTTTCTCCCATACTCATTTTTGACAAGTGGCTTTTCCTTATTCTTTGTTAGTCCCTGGAATACCCCTGTCCTTCCTTTCACTTTACCTTCTTTGAAGTGTCTGATCACCACAACCACTCACAGGGTTCATTCCTTGCTTTGAGTTGTGTGCCATTCATCTGTTCTGCCTTTCGTTATTTTTGTTTGTATCTGTATTATCTCCTTGAGAAGAAGGGGCTCTTTGTATTTACCATGTCACCTAGCACATTACAAACAGCAAGTGAGAGTCATTATTGTAATTATAAAAGAAAGCCTCTAAATAAAATCTCAAAAGAGGATTTTAAAAAATCTTATGCAGTTGGAGCATTTTTGGAATAAGACTCTTACAAAGAAGAGCATCATTAAACATATAATTTTTAAGTGATTTTTTTAAAGAAGTAGCATTATTTGGGTTTGGGTGTTTAAATTATTGCACCCAGTTTGCTTATAGCTTTTAGGTAGCAGTAGAAGTCACCTGAAAAAATGAAAATGCATTACTGTGTAATATTGCTATTATTCTTCAACATTATGTATAAGAAAGGCTTTTTTCTCTACATGTAATAGAATTAAGGTAACAGCCATAAGTACCTAATATCTCTTTTTGTAGCAGAGCTTACTGTTTGCTAAGAAGTGTGGTAAGCTGGTGGTGAAGAATCTGACAAATCTGGATTTGAAACAAAGCTTCACCATTTATTTATTACGTGTGTGACTTTGGGCAAATTACTTAACTGATTCCCATTTTCCTTTTCTTGAGGAGAAAGTTACTGTGATTATCAGAGGAAATGTACTTAAAGTGCTTAATAAAATGATTTGCACTTAGGAGATATTCAAGTAATTTTAGGTATTATTTCTAAATTGTCATTATTCAGTATCGTAAAGTCCTTGCCTTTAATTTTCACAATTTAGTAGGAGAGATATATTTACCTAGCTTAATGTGATAAATGACTGTGAGAGCCCAGAGAAGGTAACGATGAATTCTTTAAACAAGAAATGAGAAGGTATTGTATAAATGACATTTCATTTAGGCTTTGAAGGATGATTTAAAATTTTTCCAAGGAAAAAGAAAGCTGGTATAACAATTTGTTCCTATATAATAATAAGACAGATTCCTGAATTAATTTTTATAGGATATGTTTTAGTTCATTATATTTTTTATATAGATATATTGGCACTAAATAATAGTTATTAGAAAAACAGTTAAGATTATTGTGATGGCATCATAAATGCTCTTCTGTCCACAACCCACCCCTTCGGCCCTTTTCCATTTCTTCCTTTCTTTTGTTACTAATATCTGGTCAGGATATTTTTTGGCCTAAAATCCTTTACCTTCCTAATATTAATAGGATGAAGTTCAAATTTTCTGGAGAATGTAAGACCTTTTAATATCTAATTCCTAACTACTTTTCCAAGAGCCTTCAACTCTTGTTTTCTTTGCTTTGCCTGGAGTAAGTCAGTATATGGACCTTCCTAACTGAAATGTACTACTAATTGTGCTGACTTCTCCATTTACCTGC
Organism: Phocoena sinus; assembly: GCF_008692025.1. Classification (NCBI taxonomy): domain Eukaryota; kingdom Metazoa; phylum Chordata; class Mammalia; order Artiodactyla; family Phocoenidae; genus Phocoena; species Phocoena sinus. The sequence continues at coordinate 78,184,294 of NC_045764.1, forward strand.
AGCTTTCCCTCATGCAACCACAAAACTGTGTGTGTGTCACTGTTGATGTTTATCCTGTGATAATGAATATATATTCACTTGTTTATCAAATGTTTATTAGGCATTTATTCTGTGCCAGATGCTTTTTGACAACCTTCCCCCCCCAAACCCTGGACCATGAACTCTAAGGCAAACAACCTGCTTTATTGTATCATCAACCTCCAGTTTGGTGTCTTAATAGTAGGCATACTGTCAATACTGTTGCATACTTTTGTATTTTTTCAGAGGTAAACTTTTTACTTGTATCAAAGCAAGATGGTCAAAGGGAGTTTTTTTTGCCTCTAGTCTTAATTGAGGTATAATTTATATACAGTAAAATTCATCTATTTTTAGAGAATAGCTTAATGAGTTTTGATAGTTATGTATATATAGTCTAAGTGCCTTTTCAAAACCTAGATTTTAATGTTATGTTTTACTGTATCGTAATAAAAATCTTAACCTTTTTTTTTTCCTTTATTAGATTATTTCCCTATTGTTATTAACTTTACACAGGTCTATTAGGAAGAAGAAAGGTAGTTTTTTTTCCCTCTGTTGGTGAGCTACAGATCCACTTTTCCATTCCTATAATACACAAAACTAGAAGAATGGAATTTGTGTAATAAATATAAATAAAATGACAGTATAAGTCTTTTTTTATAGGTAGGGAACTCTAAATTGAAGCTGGATTCAGACAACTAAAATTTTAAAAGTACCAACATTTTAATAAGGTGCAAGTTATAGACAGAAATGGAAGCCATCAAAAGACCCTAAAACGTAATTTTTTCCTCTCCTCTTACCAAATAAACCGAAACAGTCTGTTGAGAAGGAAGAAAGAGCTTTTAAAAGTTACTTTTAAATCTCATTAAAAAAAATAATTTACTTGGTTCACATTATTTGGGAATCAGATAAAATCTGGGACACACTCTGAGGAAACAGAGTTATGTGCACAAATTTTTGCATATTATTTCAGTGGTTCCCAACCTCTTGATGGTTTCTTCCTAAAAAAAACATTCAATTATTTTTGTCATGTTATGCTGAATTTATAAACTCTTTAGTAGTAGTTATCCCCAGATTGAAGAAATAACTATTAAAAATCTTCTGAGAATGTTCTCTGGGGATTATAACTGGTCAGAGTATTTCTTTTCCCATACATACATGCTCTGCTGGTGATGGTTGCCTTGTATCTGAGACTTAGAATTGATTTGGTGTGTTGGCTACTTTAGGTCTGTCATTGCAAGCTGCTGCTCCTCAAACTTTAGCTTGCATAAGAATTACTGAAAAAGTTTGTTAAAACAGATTCCTGGGCCCCACTGCCAGAGATTAATTCAGTAGCTATGTGGGAGGGGGGTGGTCACAAGACTTTGCATTTCTAAATAAGCTCCCAGATGATGCTCATGTTACTAGTCTATGACTCCACTTTTATCTGTGCTAAGTAGTACTGTGCTAAGCTGATCCTGGTTTTCTAGTATAGGAAAGCTTTCCTTATCAGATTTAAAAGGGTGTGTAAAAGCTATCAGCATCAGCTACAAAGCTTGGTTAGGGGTTTTCTGTTCTGTGCTTAGGGGAAGCATTGTTTTAGCTCAAGAGTTCTGCTTTAATTTGTTTTTTTTAAAAAAACCTCTACTAGTAATTGCAAAGAATTCTAAATGTTTGATTTTACAAATCCATTTTACAAATGCCAACAGTGGCATTTAGCTCGACTACTGTTAACTTCCAGGATAATTTGGAATCTACTCCCCTTCCTCAACACAAACATGTTAAGTTGGTAAAGGATTTTTAAAATGATTCTTATTGGTAACCATTCATATTATAGCAAAAATGTTATTAGCAAAACTTTTAAATTGTTTTCAACTCTTAACAGTTGAAGAAAATAATTTGACATGCTTTACTTTTTTAAACTCTTGAGTATTTCCTTTTTTTATGTGAGGGTGAGGTGCTGATTGTATAAGAATATGCTTAGTGAAATACATTTCACTAGAAAATAGATAAGTAAGAATGTAAGCTAAAATGCTGAAACAGGGATGATGAACATTATATTATTTATATCATAATATTTTATTCAAAACTAGAGATTTAAGTATAGACTTGATATATAGCTAATAAATTAATATGACTTACTGTATAGTAAAATTAATAAAATCTGTTTTGTCTCTCCCAGCTTTCATAGTAATCGTCCAAGTAAAAGGTTTTGTATCTTTAAGAAGTATTCAGAAGATCTCAGGTAACTAGTTGATCTTTTAAATTTTTTTCTATTGAAAAATTATGACTTAAATCTTTTGTATATAACATTTTTATTGAGATACAGTTCATATACCATGCAATTCACACATTTAAATTATACAATTAATAGTTTTTGGTATATTCACAGAATTGTGCAGTTACCACAGTTAATTTTAGTACGTTTTTATCACTTTAAAAAGGTACTTTGTACCCGTTAGTGGTTATCTCCATTTCCTTCCAATTCCTTTCATCCCTAAGCAACCACTAATCTACTTTCTGTCTATTTAGATTTGCCTATTCTGAACATTTCATGTAAATGGAATGATAAAATATGTGATCCTTTGTGATTTGTGTCTTCCATTTAGCATAATGTTTTCAAGATTCATCCATATTGTAGCATATATCAGTGCTTCTTTTTCTTATTGCTGAGTAATATTCCATTGTATGTATATATGATAGTTTGTTTATCCATTTAGGTTATTTTAACTTTGAATCTGTTACGAATATTGCTGTTGTGAACATTTGTGTACTCATTTTTGTTTGGACATGTCTTTTCATTTTTCTTTAGTATATATCAAGGATTAGAATTGCTGGGTTATATGGTAACCCTATGTCAAGCCTTTGAGGAACTGCCAGAGTGGTTTACAAAGTACCTGATTAGTCTATATTCTCTCGCTAAATTTGTTTCAGGGGTGACCAATGGTGTCAAGATTAAGTCTTCATGTATTTACACTGTAAAATGAGAACAAAAATAGGGCTGTCCAACAATATTTGATTTAAAAGAAGATACCTAAAATATGTAGTAAAGTGACTAACACTTTTTCAGTTTTGAAGTAAATTTCTTAAACTACTAGAATTCTTGAAATTAGTATGTAGTCTGTATAATTCTTTTTCCTTTTCAAATTAAGAGAAGTGTACAACTTGCTTACTGTGCAGAAAGAACTGTTGATGAATATTTCTGAAGACACTGAGAATTTGGTTTTACCACACACTTAACTCAGAATTCACTGAGCACCATGTTTTTCACATTCTTCTGAATTCTTTAGACCCCACTGCTCTTTATTTTTGCTCATGTCGCCTTTGCTACCTGAAATATCAGTATGTTTGCTGCACCAAGCTAATCTATACAGATAAGGTTAACCAATAGTTGTTTTGATATTTTGGGTTAGTGGAAAAAATGGAAGAGGGGATGATATTATGTCTCAGGACCTTTGTACTTATTATTCTCTGTGACTAGTTTGCTCTTTCCCAGATTTTTGTATGATTAGCTCCTTTATCTCCTTTGGGTCTTTATTCTGATGAGTGAGCCTTTCCTTGACCACTTGATTTAAAATTATATCCTTTCTCCTGTGCTTTACCCCAGTGCTCTTTATCTCCCTTTTATGCTTCAGTTTTCTCTGGATCATCTTTTATCATCTCATTCACTGTATATTTTGTTTATTTTCTGTGTCCTCTCACTAGAATGTGTGTGGTTTGGATTTTTGTCTATGCCAGGCATTGATAGTGATTAGGCACCCAGTAAATATTTGTTGAGTAAATTAATGTATGCATTGAAAATGACTTATGTGGACAATAGGTCCCATCTATGATGTTGGACCAGTAGCTCACAGGGAGAGAAAAATTTGGTTCAGTTTTAAAAATATATTAGTACTAATTTTAAAACGTTTACTGAATTCAAGGAAATAGATTAAGCTATATTAGAGGTTGCCTATACTGAAAATTTTTATAAGAATGAAGAGTTTTATTGCATTCAAAAGATGAGATTTTTGATTTTCACCTCACTGTTGTTAAGCTCAGTTGTGTGTTTGGTTTTTAAATGAATCATATGATTTTAAACCTCCGGGATGTTTTTCTCTCAACTTGAATAAGTCTCAGATTGAAAATTTGCCTATTTCTGTGAATGGAACATAGAAACTTATAATTGTATAGAACAATAATTTTTGTAATTATTCTTTTATTGGAATGGAATATTTGTTCTTTAGCTATTTACTGTGTATCTACTAGGTCTATAATGTAGCAGATCCTGTAAAGATAATAGTAATAATGAAGAAGTCTTGGAACCAGCCTTCAGAGAATGTACATTTTATTGGGTGGGAGATAAGAGGTGAATGTAAATAACCACAATAAAGCAGGAGGGATTTTAATAAGTGCAGTGATGGTTGGTGTTTTTTCAAAGGGGAGCGAGATTACTTTACTTGGAATGATCTACATAGGTGTTAGTTTACTTGGCTTTAAAGGATGAGTATTGTTTACACTGATAGAAGAGGTACAGGTGCATTTGAGTTGGAATAACATGAATAGAGGTGCAGAAATGAAAAAGTTGAAGGCGTACAGAGGGGGAATGGTAGTAGTAAATGAATGGAGCATTGAAGTTATAGTGATAATATTGAAATTGGGGGCAATAGTTTTGAGCTTAGAGCCAGATTGTAAAAGCGTTGAAAATAAGGCTAAGGAGTTTGGACTTATTTTGGAGGGCACTGGACAACCTTTGATGTTTTATATAGAACTGAATGAAACTGAAGGAAGGTTGAATTTCTTCTCACCTTTAACAATAGGGTGAATTATAGATGCATGAATCCTATTGATTAGGACTTTTGTGGTAGTTATGAATAATCTAGTAAGGACTTGGGTTAGAATGGTGAGATAGTATTATATCATCTTTAAGAAACTGGGCTCTGGAATGAAAGTGCTTGATTTCAAACCTGATCTTGATCTTTACCAGCTCTGTGTCCTTGGTAAATTACTAAGCTAACTCCATCCTCTATTAAAAAGGTGATAAATTATAGCATCTACCTTTTATGGGTTGTTTAGATTTAGATGAGATGGTATGTCTAAAATTGTTAGACTAGCACAGAATAAGTACTCAATAAATTGTTGATATAAAATGCTTGACATACTGACTGTTTAAGGAAGAAGAGACAGAGATAACTATAGGTTGAGCTTTATTTTCAGAGGAAATGTCAGGGTATTTTCAGAGGCCAGTCAGGATAAGTTAATTTGGGAAGGAAGTACATGATTTTAGTTTTATGAAGGTCAGTTTTTTATGTGCCAGTATGACATCTAGGGGAAAATATACAGCAGACTGTTAGAGTAGAGCTTTAGGGGAGAAGTCAATCTAAGGTATGTTATTTGTTTGTATTTGTATATTGGTAAAACATTTAAAATTTTAATGTATGTGATGAACTTCAGAAATGTATTTATGCTTTATTAATAAACTGACAATAACAATGATCACATTACATGATCTATTTTTTTTCCACCTAAGCAAAAATAATTTATTAGCAGGATTCCAAAGACCCTCATGGACCCCTAGAAGGAAGAGATACAGCCAGAACATACGAGGGAAACAGCCATCAGTTACTAACATGGCTTCTTTCTAGTCTGACCTGCTGAAGCAGGATGATTTTGTCTGTTATTTTCTCTGGACATGAGTTCCATTCTCCTTTCTCTGTGTAGACTAGCTTTCTCTATTGATGACCCAAACATAGTATTCCTAGCTTCCCACGTTTTCCCAGATCAAGAAATGTGATTATATATCCCACTTACAAATCCCTGTTCAGAGAAGGCTTGAGTTAGACATTCCATCCCTGGTCCAATTAACTATGTCGAGTGGAATAGGCATTTAGCTACTTACCATTGAGACTACTTTTAGTGTCTGTTGAGGGCAGTTTGTTAATAGAAAAAGACTGTAATTATTAAATTTAAGTATTTAAATCTTAACTTTCCTTAAGCTTAAAAATATTCCATTTAGAAATCTAGTACATTTAATAATCACTTTCGGGACTTCCCTGATAGTGCAGTGGTTAAGAATCCGCCTGCCAAGGCAGGGGACACGGGTTTGAGCCCTGGTCCAGGAAGATCCCACATGCCGCGGAGCAACTAAGCCCATGCGCCACAACTACTGAGCCTGAGCTCTAGAGCCTGCGAGCCACAACTATTGAGCCCGCGCGCCTAGAGCCAGTGCTCCACTCAGGAGAAGCCACCACAATGAGAAGCCCACGCACTGCAAGGAAGAGTAACCCCCACTCACCACAGCTAGAGAAAGCCCACGTGCAGCAACGAAGAGCTGACGCAGCCATAATAAATATATAGATTTATTTTTAAAAATCACTTTCAAGCGGGCCTTTAAATAATGTTTGATAAAGTTCATTTAAGCTGAACAGACTAGAATTTTTTATTTTAAAGTCTCATTTACACTTCAGTTACCTTTAAACAATGTAACATCATTTATACATTTAATATATTTGATTTTCTTTTAAACAGCTCTTCAGATGCTTGACCCCAAGCTCCCAAGTGCTTAACTCTAATAAACATAATAAATTAAACACAGTGGCTTTCTAAGTTCTCTGAAACATTCACATATTTTTGCAGGCTTAATATTTTAAAATAAAACTCAAAGCTAAAAGTTTAAACACATTTTAAATTAGAGTCTTAAGACCAATTTTACATACTATAATACGCCAATTATGTTTAAATACTTCAAATAGCAAATGCTGCACAGTTTGATCCAATAAGCATAAAAACTATTTGTGAATTAAAAAATGTATTGATGACTATGGGAATTGCTTTCTAACCTTTTTGAAAATTTATAATCATTACATATTTAAGAACTACAGTACTCAGTGAAGTTTTGTTAAGGGAACAAGTAGTTTAGGTCCAGGCAAGTGGGCCAGTTCAGAGTACTGGGATGCTGAGGAACTCAGACTTTGGACTTCAATAGTGAATTAGCTACTTCAATTAATTCAGTGTTATAGGAGAATAATACCAACCTTGGATGCTTGTGGTGAGAATAAACTAAATAATATATAGGAAAATCTTTAACACATAGTATACAATGATAGCAGCTACGACAATGATCTATTTTTAAAGGCTTCACATTTCTAATTTTTTCCTCACCTAGAAAACACTAGACAAATGTTCCATTAGAGCACAGACTGTATTTTTTGGTCGTCATTGTATTCACAATACAGTACACTAGTAGTACAGTATGTGTAACGACAGCCTTAGTAAATATACACTGACTAATGTATATATTGTACATTTATATATACTGAACTCTTGTTTTGCAGATGGGCATAGGCACAAATAGACTGTGACTTGTCAAAGTGACCCATGTTGTTAGTGGAGCCAAGACTGGACTGTAGGTCTCTTGACTCTTAACTTTCAGTAACTGGTATGAGAGAGAAAAGTTTATAAAGCAAAAATACTTTCTGTAAATAAATGGTAGTATAATTTGAATATGACTATGACATTTTCTAGAGAATCATTTCAGTTATATCAAGTTTATATAACAAAAATTGAAATGACAGTTATGACACAAAAAGCAAATCACGGAAAAGTATTCATTGAACTGGTGTGTGGATTTTCATAAAAGATAAAAACATTTTCTTTTATACTATTTGCTTTGTTTTTTATAGGGGCATTACTCTAGTGTGCCTTAATTGTGATTTCCTAACTGATGTTTCTGGCTTAGATAATATGGCTACACACTTAAGTCAACATGAAACTCATGCTTGTCAAGTTGTAATAGAGAAAGGTACGTATATCAAATTGTTTTACTTTGGATTTTTGATATTTATTCCGGTATTATTGGTCAGCCGCAGTATGTGCTCTTTACTAAATCGTTTTTCTCACTCATCATATTTCATATGCTGTTTTAAATATAATACTTTTCTTCTAATTTCAGTTTCTGTTTGTATCCCAACTTCTGAACATCTTTCTGAGTAAGTTTAATTTTTATTCAGTGCATTTTACTTTGATGGATTTTAGCACTATTGCATTTTTAAATGTATCATTAACAGAAATGAAAAATATTAAAGTATTTTGTGTTTTTTTTTGTTTTTTTTTTTAAAGCTGCTTGTTGAAATAGGTTCCTGCTCTATGGAGCTCGTGACCTGGTGCAAGACAAGTTGGAATTTCCTAAGTTCAAAGTTCTGAGATGTTTTCTTACACAAAGGCAGTTAAGCAGCCAAGTTCATGACACTAGCTCTCATTATTCAGCTCTTTTCAGCTTCAAATGGGACTAGATTCTTATTCCACCTTATCTTTGTGTCAGGTTGACATATCTTAACATACTTTTTTTTTCTCCAGTTGGCTCTCTCCAAAAATAACTTTTGTTGCTATGGTCATTTCTTACTTTGCTTAAAATAATTTGTGTTTTTCTCTGCTGTACTTGACTTCAGAATAATATGTTCCAAATGCTATGGCTGTTTGTCTTTTTGTCTGTCTTGTCTGCTTTCTTAATTTCTTATAAGTCTTAAGTTTTTTAGGCCAGATGATTGTCTTTTTCCTCATTCGTTGTCTGTCATTGTGCTATTTTTCTTATTTTTCAGATGGAGAAGCAGCCCAGAGATTTCAAAAAATGTTCAGGGTACACCTGGACAGTGTCCCCCTTCGATGGACACAACTGATGCCTGTTCTCTGTTTCCAAGGAATGTGACTAATTTGACTGTGGGACCTGCTCTAGGTTGTGGTCTCAGGAAATCAGATCTTGGGGAGACTCCCTTCTCTCATGGCTGGCCTTCCATGAGGCTGATGTTGATATAGCCAGAGATGGTATCAAGGCCCACCAAATAGAGCACAGCTTCCCATTGGGGGCTTTGGCTCTTGATCTTAAGCTTGTGGGTCACTTCTGGCCAAGAAAATCAAATCTGTGCTTCAGTGTCCCAGTTGAAGTTTAGTCATTTTGGCTGCTTCCCTTTAATCGTCCTCTAGCACGAATGCATCCAAGGAATACAAAAGCTCTGGTTATTAGGAAATGGTTATTTTTCATATCCTTGGAACAACAGGTCTCTACATTATGTTCCAAAATTTCACTTAGTTTTACTGTTATTTAAAATGTATTACCCAGGAGTAACTTCATAATTTTTTAACAGCATCAATTATCAGATTTTTTATTTTTAAAAAATTTAGTTTAATTTTGATAGCTTGGTTTTATGTTCTCCAAATGTATTGATGTCTATTTTTATATTCTTTTCTTTAAAACTGTTGTGTAGTGTTTGCTTTGTTTTGTTAAGAACTCCAAGATATTCCCTAGAATTCTCTACAGATTTCCTATAGCTGCTTATTTATAGCTTTTTAATTTGGCTGTTGTTCAGACCGTTAGACATGATTATATCCATTCTTATTTTGGGGTTATTATTATTAATATTATCTTAATAATTGTGAGTTCTAAGGTGTAAAGAATTGACAAAACCTATTCTTGGAGACCTTAAAACAAGGTTTTTTTTAAATTTAGTTTTATTTTTTTATACAGTAAAACAAGTTTTAAAGTTGCATATTTGTACATCTAATACATAATACCTACTTAGCTATTAATAGTTCCTTTGGGTAGTGGTAACATTAAAAAAATATAAGGGCCAATAATGCACTTGTTTCTATCATATATAAAACATATTTCCACATATATATTTTTAAAAGTTGACATTTATTTTAGTTACATTGACTATAGCTCTAATAAACAGTTTTGATGCTATTATTTTGTTTTAATAAAAATTCTGTTGTTTAAGTGCCTCAGGAATTATTTACTAATAAAGAATTTCATATGAAAGCTGTAGATTTAATCATATAAATAGGAGCATTGCCTTTATTGTTTCATGGAAGCCCTATTATTTGGCCTGCACACTGAGAGCTGTATCTACTTAGTGCATCTTGCTTTTTTTCCTCTGGCACAATTGAAAGGTCACTGTTTATACTCTACCACCTTATTGAATTTTAATGACATGCAAAATACCTTTTGTGATCTTAGTTGCCATAAGGGTTAGGCAGGCTCTGGAAATATGACTCAGTCACGTTTTTTTACTCTGAAGTCAGAACTTGCTCAGTTTTACTTTGAAACAGATTTAAAGCCAGTATAGATGACTACTTATTATGTAATGTGCTTCTTGCAATTAATAATCAAAAAATTTGAACCCATTAGTTTTAAATTTCCAAACTAATTTCTACGGTAAATGAATAATTTTTCAAAAGCTCTGGAAGTGGCTTGTCTCTCAGTAGGTGAATTTGGTGTTATGCTAGTCTTTATTTCCTTATCTGTCTCTAGGAAGTTTTGTCATTCACCCTCTTTCTACCCAGTTTTTTTTTTTTAATTAAAAAATTTTGTCCAGAAACAACTTCTTTACATTTTTAACATAAGTTCCTTTTTCATTTATAGATATTTGCTCTACCTTGGCTATAGTTTAAAAATATGAGAAATTGTATTCTTGCTATAGCAATGTAGGACTACTGCTTTGTGTTCTTCCATAGGACTCTGTTTTATAGTATTATCAAGTTCATTTTCTTAAAGTTTAAACTCCTAAAGTTCTATCACCTATAACTTCCTTTTTAAAAAAATAATTTAAATAAAACACCTAAGGCAGCTAGTACAAAACTTGTTGATTATAGGCAGTTGGTCATATTTTAACTTTGTGCTAATGAGTTTTAGCTTGAGTCTAATCCCTCCTTGCCATCAGGTTATTCTAAATAGTTTATTCACCTGATCAGAAATTTCCATTTCATGCATGTGTGCTTTTGGTTACCACTGGAAAAAAAATGAGATTGGTTCAGTTTAAGTCCATCGCTATTTTGAGAAAAAATGACTGCTAAAGTACAGAGACTTGGATTCTTGCCCTATTTTTATGATATTTTGGCATAACTCCTCACCTCTTTGGGCCTCATTTGTTTATTCAGCAAATATTTCTTGAACATCTGCCTTGTGCCTGGCACCCTTCTAAGTGCTAGAAAAATGGACTGAAATCTCTGCCTTCACAGAACGAACATTTTAGTGGTGAAGGACAGACAATATAAAGTAAATAAAGTATATAGTATGTTAGATAGTGGTCAATACTATGGAGAAAAATAACATAGGGAAGGAAGATAAGAAGTACTGGGTGGGAGTTTGGAGGCTGCCATTTAAAATTTGGTAGTCAGGGAAGGTCTCACAGAGAAGTGACATTTGAGTAAAGACCTGAAAGAAGAACTGCATGGAGACTGGTCTGGCTACAAATAAGTGATTAAGAGGGAGAATAGTAGGAGTTGGGGCTTGCAAGGTAATGTGGGCCATGTGTGTAGGACGTTATGGACCATTGTAAGGAATTCGCCTTTTACTATGAGATAAGTAGCTATTAGAGCATTTTGAATAGAGGAGTGTTTTATACCTCAATAAAAACCACAGTCAACGAAAACCTTTAAATACAGAAGAGTGTCTGTATTACCATAGCTGCTGTCTTCGGAATAAACTGTAGAAGACCAAGGACAAAATCAGGGAGATTAATTAGGAGGTTATTGTAATAATCCAGGTATGAGATGGTGAGGATTAAGGCTAGGCTGCTAGCAGTTTAGGTGATAAGAGTTTTGATTTGGGACATGTTTTGAATTTGTTGATGGTTTATATGTGAAGTGTAGAAGAAAGAAAGTTTTGAGGATGATTCCAGTTATTGGTGTGAGCAACCTCAAAGATGGCATTGATATTAACTGAGATAGGGAAGACTAGAAGTAATAGATTTGAGAGGGAAGATGATGACTTTGATTTGGGACATATTTTATTTTGTGATATCTGTTAGATATGCAAGTTGAGATGTCATAAGCATTCACCTGTATGAATTTAGGGGGGTGTTCTAAGCTGTAAATATCATTTAATGTCATGGGAATAAATACAAGTAAAACTGGGGAAAACTGAGTAAGGTTGGTATATGTATCACTGTCAACATCCTGCTTATGCTTTTGTGCTATAATTTTTTACTGTTATTTTGTATTGTAAGATGTTATCATTGGGGAAACTGGACAAAGGGAATATGGAATCTCTCTGTGTTATTTCTTATAACTGCATGTGAATATACAATTATACCAAAATTTTAAATTTAGTGAAAAAAAGTCATGGGACTATATGAGATCACCAAAGGATACAGTAGAGAGAGAGAAAGGGCAGGGTCCACTGAGAAAGGGCTGAGCTCTGGGGAATCTGACAATAAAAGGTCAGGGAGATGAGAAGGAATTGGCAAAGGAAACTGAGGAGTGGCCGATGGTATAGAAAGAAAACCAGGGGAGTGGCAGTGTTCTTGGAGCCTCAGTTACCCTATTTGTAAAGTGTGAGTGCTGACTTGTTCTAGACTTCTGAGATTCTATTATTCAATATTGGTTATACTTACATTGTCATAATTTGTTCTTATGACAAGATAAATTTAGAATGCCACATATCCTATTCCCAGTAGCAGAAACAGGGACTCTTTGACCTTGAGAAAATTAAATGTTCACATTATTTCTCAGCGCATTTAACTCTTTCATAGGCTCTTGTAAAAGTAGTTCTCTTATACTTCTATTAAAGAAGGTAAGTAGGTCATTTTTTCCCAGGTTCTGTACTGTACAACTAATGTCCATAATTTATAAGTTGGGGGGAAAAGTTTCCATGGTCAAATAAATTTAGGCAATGCAAGTTAAAGTTAAATGGATTCTTTGATATGGGCTTTTTCATGCTGTATGTGACTTGTGAATGTCTAAGAGAATATTTATTTGACCTTAGAATTTTTTTCTTTGAATACTTTTTCACTTCTTAATCTCCATGGAATAGTGTGTAGAATACTGATCTGGAGTAATCCTTCAAATTTTATGAGCTAAGAAATAAAAAGTAGTTGTGTATTGTTGCCTAAGATGGATTCCTAGACATTTCATTTATGTTTATGAATCATTTGTAAGATAGTGTTTGTAACTAGAGGCTAGCAATGTACATTTTCATATTTTTAGAAATTATATCAGAAAAATGATATCCTCACTATTGTTTGTAAAATCTAATAAGTGCATAACAGGGACAGACCAGTTATTAGTTTATTCTGCCTCTGATTATAGCAGCAAGAGATATTTTTGTTGGAGAGTATGGTTACTTTACATGATTTCACACTAAGAAGCTTAAGAATCTCTCATTATCTGTTTCTGGCTTCTCTAACTCCTTATGCTTAGCTTATCAGTCTACCCACTTACCTATTTTTCTTGAGACTATTTTCAGCCTTTTATTGTCTGTTAAGGAATTTCTTATATAGTAGAGTTTTACTTCCTACTTAAACAGCTTCAGGAGAACTTCTTTGATACTAAGATTAGGTGATTTGATAGCAGCTTCTTTTTAAACCCTCTCAGACCCTTAAAGGTACAGTGTGGTGTAGTGGTTAAAGAGCGAAGGCTCTGCAGTTGATTGCCTAGTTTAGAGTTCCTACCCTGCTGTTTACTAGAACATGTGTGACTTTGGGTAGGTTACAGACTTCTGCCTCATTCCTCATTTGTAAAATGCATGTAAACAACAGTACCTGTTCTAAAGTGTAGAGGGAATTAAATGAGTTAGTATACGTATATAGTACTTAGAAAGTGATTGTCACATAGGAAGCACTATGTAACTGTAAAGTTATCATTGTTACTCATTACTTTTCATAATTTTACTTCTGCCTGCATTTTATTCAGATAGAATTATCCTAATCTTCAGCCTGCTTTTCATTCTAACCATCTCATACCATTTTCACAAATCATTTATGTTAACTTTCTTTTCCTAACCCAGTAAATCTTTCTTAAGAGCTAATTGTTTGAAGCATGTATTAGTCATAAAATTAGATTTTTGGTGTCTGAAGCTCAATAAACATGTAGTTTTAGGGAATAGTTATGAATCCTCGGTTCATTTTAGTAATTTCTGTCTTTAAAAATAGTATAAATCATTTTTTCCCCTAAATTATACTGCCTTATACTGACCACACTGTGGTTCATCTCATCTTTCAGCCCACATCTCTGATTTTGAGATCCTTCTACGGCCTCACTCTAGTCACTGGTATTTGTCCACCTGGAAGACCATACGTTCCTCTGCAAACATGGAGAAGCTACTGTGATCTCTTTTTCTATATCATTTACTGAAATGTAGGAATCTACTGTTTTTAATCCTCCACACTGAAAAGTATCTTTATCCTTACTTCTGTGAAGTGTAGTGTTGGGAAAGGAGTACAGCTTTAAAATAAGGCAGTCCAGGTTTAAATCCTGGTTGTATATCTAACCAGCTCTGTAGCCTTGTGAAAATTACTTCACCTTATCTTCCTCATTAGTGAAAGGTATGTAATAATTTTTTGCAGGGTGGCTATAAGAAATAGAGATAATCTGTGGATGTTAAATTATTAATTTAAATAATTCAAATTATTTAAATAATTAATTAAAATTATTTGGCACTGGCCTGACAAAAAATAATCAATAAATGAATGTTGTTGGTGCCATTGTTGCTCTAGCTGCTGCTGCTGCTAATATTACTACTAATTACTGCTGTTCCCGCTGCTGCTCCAGCTGTTAGTACTGTTATTACTGCTGCTACTTACAGGAGACCCTGGGAACTCCATATCAGTGGAATCTTCTCATCATTGAGAGTTTTAGTGGCAATCCACTAACTGTACTAACTGTACTGCGGTTATTTGTAATTTTGGCTCATAGTTCTTGGAGTATATTCCTCCAAACTGCTGGATGGACGTCATTTTATTACAGTGTTCAGTTGCACCTCATATAATTCTCAAATGTCAGAATTTGATTGTAGTTCTGACTTTTCCTATCTAAAGACTGTGAAACAACAAACACCCTTGTTGAAAACTGGTACATAATCCTCTCTGCTTAGGAGGAAAACTTTTATTTTTTTAGCTTACAGAATTTCTTTTTTAAAGAAAACCTTTTATTAATTATGGCCAGGCATTCATTTCCAGTCGGCTACTTATCTAATACTACTAAACTTATGAAAAATGTGTAATTGTGCTAGTAAAGTGGCTGTTTTCTTTTGTAGACCTTTGAGATGATTTTTTTTTTAATCTGCTTTTCTCAGATACTAGATTGTAACTCAGTCATGGAATTGCTCTTTTCTATCATGTTTCTCCCTTTTTTTCCCCTTTCTCCATTTTCTTCTGTATATCTACCTGGATAGATTAATTATTACATAGAATGGAAGTAAAGTTTTAAATTTTGTAAGGTTTGTTTTCTTGACAAAAAGTTGAGAATAGGTATTTCCCTCTAGCCGTCTTCAGAGCATAAGAATCCATAGTAAATCCATAATAACTCAAGCTTGGAAAACCTGTCTACTTATTGAAAGATGTCTATTTATTGACTGAATCAAATGTTCTAAAAGCCACAGTTTGAAGTGATTTTAAAAGTTGATTTAGTTCTCTCAATGACTTCCAATTTTGTTCTAAGCAAAGTATAATGTAAGGGCACTGACTGGAGTCAAAATATCAGAGTTCAAAACCCAGCTCTCTCACTTTATGTTCAAGTTACTTCAGTTTATTCTTCTGTAAATAATCTTTACATGATTGTTTTGAAGATTTAAAAGAGATGTAAAATGTGTTATATAGATAAAAATGTCTTTTATATTTTATTAAATTCCCCTAATTTAAAGAGTACTAGGGAAGAAATGAAAATGTAAAACTGACTCTCCTTGAAGCTGTGAATTCCTCTGTTGTATTTCTGGCTACTGAACTTTATACTTAGCACCAGTGCTAACTACATGGCTCTTTCATAGTATAATATAGATAACCCTTCCACATATTCATTGACAACAAACATTGATTCCCTGCCTTCTGTATGCAAGACTCTTTGTCAAGTGCTGGAAATGGAAACATGAATGAGACATAGTTCATGCCACCAGGGTAATTACAGAATAGGCAGTCGGAAATGGAGACACTGAATCTACATCTTCACAGGGCCACACAGTAAACTGATTTCATAATTAGTTAAACCCCTAATACCATGTATATATTAGATTATGTGATTTTTGTGAAATGCTACACCAGAACAGAATCTGGACTTGGTCCAAAGAGAAATACCACTTTATTATACCACTCTAAACTAAACCAATAAGTCATTAATCAGCTTTCATAAATGCAAGCAGAAAGTAAGCTCTTTTAAGAGCAGAATGGCAACCTTTAAAAAATGTTTTATATTTGAAAATAATATTTCTGTTAAAAATGTTTACTTCTACTATATTTCCATTGAAGAATATGTAAAGAATCACTCCATTATTTTCCTGTGAAGTTCTGAACTTATTTGGAGGAATTATTGACTCTGGTCATAATCCAAGTTATTAGAGTCTTAAATGTTCAAAATGGTCAGAGTGTCTTCATTCATATATTTGGTTTAGCAGAAAAAAAAAACTGATCTCATCTATGAGATACACAGAATTTATTTTGGGTTTGTTTCTTTCTCTAACCTTTTGAAATGTAACTGGGATTGGAGGTAATGGGGGATCATGTCCTTAGATTCTCTTATCCTACCACGGACATTACTGTCTCATTACTGCCTCAAACCAGATCTTTAGTAAGTGTAAAATAGTTTTTCCTTTTCAAAGTGGATGCAATACATTTGCCCCTGGTATGTAATTGTAAGTTAGCAAGTAGGAACTGTGCATCAAAATACAGTGGTTTCTGGCATTTTGGACTTTGGCCTTTGATAGCTGGTAAGCAGGAAGTAATGGGAAACCCATTGAAAGGGAAAGATAAATGAAACTTTGATGTAGTCCTTCATTTAGGGCAAATGGTACCAACTTCTGCCAGTGTTTCTGAGGTTACTACCATTTTTTCAGTCTCCCGATTCTGAGGGTAGTTTGCGCATACATTATAAATTAAGTATTCAGGGCTTAATTTAATATTGCCAACAAAATAAAAAAACAAAACACCAAAATTATAGCCCGAGTCTAGCATTAGAATCTTCTGCCTCTACTTATGGTCATATTTTTTGCTTCATATTTTTACACATAAATATTTTGTTTCTCTTTGTCTTTACCTAGTTCTTTCCTCTGTCCATTTAGAATGATTTTTTACTCTTATCTTCCCTGATGACCAAATTATACCCACATCTTCAGAAGTGGGTAGATTATTTCATACTAGGGTAAATTGCTCAGCAATCAAAACTAATACCTAATGTATTTTGTTTGAGAATGGGGGAGGTATGGCAGAAAAATCTCAAAACATTAAAGATACTGAGGTAAAAAGCTTTAAGAGTCTGTGTGGCACACTTAAGTAAATTCTAGACAGTAAGATTAGATTCCTGATTCTAACCCATGGCAGTAATAAGAGCTAACAATTATTGAGTACATACACTAAATGTTTTACATTTATCCACTCATTTAATTCTCACAAACTAATGCGATATGCACTGTTCTTGTCCCAGTTTTAGGGATGAGACAACTGAGGTACAGATAAGTCATTTGCCCAAGGTCACATAGCTGTTAAGAGCCTCAATTTAAATTATGGTAGTCTGTTTTCAGAGGCTAAACTAAGAAGTACTATATTGCTTCCCTGGTTGTGCTTGTGGTTCCAAATGTACTTTCCTATTTTACTATATAAAGTATGAGTAGCTGGATGGGCCTGAGCTTCAATGTGAAGACCCTTTGTTTCCCCAGGAGAGCAGGCAACAACTGATGCAGTGGTAGCATTGGGACCAGAATCCAGCCTCCCAATCTTAGAGTAGTATTTCTGTGATATATGAGCAGTAGAACACTTCAGCAAAAATGACATAAATCGGTCTATTAGTAAAATTAATTTGGCAATGATAGCATGTTTTAGAGTGGAAAACATCAAGAGGCAGAGAGGTCAGTTAAGTTTTTCACTTTTCCTGGCATGAATTTAAGGGAGCCTGATTTATAACAGGGGATTTGGCTGTGAAGAAATGCAGTGGAAATCTGAAGTAGAACCAGTTCTGTTGCTTAATGGATTTATTACTTTAGCATTTTTAGGCTGTAGATTTTTCTCATTTACAAGATAGGGGCAATTGGATAATATACTCTCTTAGGACTCAAGTCTATGTCAAATATACTATGATATTTTTGAATTGATTGATTGAAAAATAGTAAAATGTAGGGGTTCTGGTTGATGATTTGCGGGTTATTGGTTTAGAAGTGTTTGTTGGAATTGTGCCAAAGGATGAGCTATATAAAACTAGGTCTGAGCGGTAAGTATTTTTATATGAATGGAGGACATGTAGGGGATCATGTTTGCTCTCCTTATTTACCTTTATCCAATTGGTACCTATATTTTGTTGGTTTTACTTTATCAACCTCCTAAAACCTTCCTCCTCTTTGATACTCCTACTGCTTTACCTGGGACAGTCATTAACTGTCTTCTTTTTAATAACAAAAATTTATTATTAATATGTTAAATCAATATTTCATGATAGAAAAATTATGTGAATACAATGACATAGAAATTTCTGGGACTTAGAAGTAAGAAAAATAGTGATCAAAAGTTTTTCCCGCTATTTTTGAGCAGAAACTTCCTGTACTGCCTAGGGATCACAGCTGCATAAGCAAGCATTAGCACTGCAAGTAACTTTGAACTCTTTGTAGTTGAGATGCCATATGACTTCCCAATTTCTGTGGCCTTTTCATTGACACTTTATGCATCTAACCATTTTTTTTTTCTGAGTCGAAAACTAGGACCCATAATTCTGATAAAAGAAAAACACTTTGTTGTTCTTTTATCAGTCATTAACTGTCTCTTATCTGGACTCCTTGTCTGGAGCTTATCCTCTTCTGATACTGCCTTTTTTCTTTCTGACACACAAATCTTATCATACTTTCTTATTAACCTTAGAATAAAGTTCTTAGCACAAACGCTTTAGCGTGACAATCAAGATCTTTCCTAAAGTAGCCCTTGCTATCTCTTCAGTTGCATCTTCGAGTACTCTCCCTTGTTCCCTACCTGCTAGTCATATGAGACCACTCAGTATCATATCATTGCTGTGTTTTATATTTCTTTGCTTTTCCTCCACCTTGTCTCTCCTTTCCCTGCTTTGCTAACTCCTGCTCTTGCTGCAAAACCTTGTTCACTGTAGTATCTTCACTGCCTCCTTGCACCTTTCCCCCCATAGTGGCTCAGTCCTTTGTATAGCCACAATATACATGTCTCTTTTTTAGCACTTCACAATTCTGTAAACATTTGCTTCAATACATTTCCTTGACAGTAAACTCCTTCACAGGAGGGACTGTGTCTTTGGACTGGAACTTTTAGCACAGTACCTAATGTACGTGCAACCTGGTAAATGTTTAGGTGAATCAATCCTTTCCACACACCTGTTAACACCTCTCAGAACAAACGGTCAGAAATGGTGCACTAGATGTTTTACTCTTATTTATTAGTATAATGATTACTATCCTAAATTTAATCTGGAATGGGTAACTGGAAGGTCTTGAGAACTGATTGACTTTACTACTGGCTTGTTGTAAACCTTTTTTCAGCTTTTTAGTTTGCTTATAAGTATTCGCAAAGATTACATTTTGAAAATCAGCATTGAAATTTTTGGCTTTTATGTGTTATTAGAAGGAAAGAATATGGTCTGATTGAAATGAATGTGAACATTTTCCCTCTACCCCACTTATTTATAGTATGAATGAAACCTCAAAAGAATGCAATGATGTAATTTAACCAAAATGCTCATTTTACATGTAGCTTTGGATTGGTCATGTGATCTGCAGAAAAATGCAAGTAGGGACATTTATTTTATTTTGAACTTTAGAGGGAAAGCAGGTTTACATACAGAAGAAAATTTAATTATTTGCAGTCTTGATCTCTAATGGTTGTTGTTGAAATCCATAACCGTCAATCCTTCTGTTTAAATTGAAATCTTAAATAGTGTTTGTTTTAAATGCTATACAAAATTTTTCTATTAAAAAATATTGCAAGAATTCACAGGTGAAAAGTCTAATTATCTAATGGCAGGTCATTAGCTCAGAACTTTGAGCTTAGCAAATTTCACTGTCTTCTACCAAGCAATTGAGTATCACAAATGATGACTATTTCAGCAGGCATCTTTAATGAATAAGATTAAAGGTAAGAACATTTTTTTCTTTTCAAAAGTGTTAATGATATATTAGTAGTTGTATTAAAATTTGTTAATGTCAAAGTATGCTTTTGTAGTTGCAAAAACATAGTATACATTTTAATGATGAATTTATAACTCAATGAAATTTTATGTAGTGTACTTTTCTAAATTTTTTTAGATTTATTTTTCTAAATATTCTCACTGGTTATTACAATTCTGTCCCTTAAACAGAATACCAGTATGGTTAAAGCCACACAACAAAATAGGGCACATAAGCCTCTTCTTGGTAGTTATTTAAATAATTTATTTTGTTCTCATCTACCAGTTTCTTAGTAAAATGAAGGGTAATAAAAACCTGTCACCAACCTCCCTTGCAGAGATATTAAGAAAATTCAGTTTCCCCAATTGAAATGCCAGCAATGATAGTAACACATGCTTAATAGCTTTCATTTTAATTGCTGCATAAAATCAATTTATTAGAATAGCTATATGTGAAAATGATTAGCATGGTAATGTTTCTTTTGTAAGAATTTAAGGTCGACCTTTGATAACATTTTCGACAGTAAGCGGAAAAGGAAAATTCTTTTATAAAATATTTTAAAACTAGTTTGTAACCAATATGTTTTACAGTTTTTCAGACTGAGTTTAAAATTATTAAATGCTTAGAAATAAAAATTAATTAATATCTACTTTTTGTTTCTTCCAATGAGAAACAGAAATTTTTCATGTTTTCTTACAACTTTATACATGTTCTTCTTAAAACAATTATTTTCCCATATAAATTATTAAAGCAGTGAAGTTGTACTGTACACTTGATATTATTTCATCTTTATGAATATTGTTGTTCACAATTAAATACCTGAGAGATTTACAAAATCTTTAACCCAAAAAATGATAATTTGTGCATTTTGTCAATTTTTATGCAAGTTTTATTAATTTAAATTTATTTAGCAAAATTAGTTGAAAGTTATTGTAAACACTACCAATATAGTACTTCTACAAAAAAGGACATGTTCTATTTTAAATTGTTTACAATTTCATGTAATAACTAAAATGGACATAAGTAATTTTACAGTTATTATTAATATCTAGGAAGATAACATTTATAGACATAATTTTTTAAATATGCCCTCAGAGAATGGATAAAGAGGGGTGTTTGCCAACTCAGTATTTCATTGAGTAACCATGAGATTACCTTTTAGGATGGTTGACATTTCTATCCTACTAGATGTCTTCATTTTTGTCCATGAAATTTAAGTTAGTACAGTTGTTGCTTATGTTAAATGTATTAATCCTTAAGTATAGATATTAAGCCTTCATTAAGTTATGAATCACTTAACTATTAAGGGCATTTCTGATCAGGTAGTCACTCTACTTATGCAGATTAAAATTGTTTAATGTATAATATCACCAAATAATATTTAGTCCTCAGCAGTTTAAAAGAAAGATCCTTTGGCACAGGTAGTTTTTATGTTAAATTGACATATTGGGTTGACCAAAAAGTGCCTTCGGTTTTAAAGCAAAAATAAAAGACACATTTTTTATTTTCACCAAGAACTTTATTGAACAGCGTACTCACCCTTTTGTTCCACTATCTAAGGCCATTTTCCAGGCAACTTCATAATTCCATCTTCCCAAAGCTTTCTTTTTGAGCAAAGAACCGTTCCAGGTGCCTTTTACAGTCTTCCAGGGAATGGAAATGTTTTCAATTAAGAGAATTTTGTTAAAGACCTAAATAAATGGAAATCCGAAGGTGCAATGTCTGGTGAATACGGTGGATGAATCAA
Organism: Phocoena sinus; assembly: GCF_008692025.1. Taxonomy (NCBI): domain Eukaryota; kingdom Metazoa; phylum Chordata; class Mammalia; order Artiodactyla; family Phocoenidae; genus Phocoena; species Phocoena sinus. The sequence goes on from NC_045764.1 coordinate 78,206,106, forward strand.
AACTTCCCAGCCAAGCTGTAACAGTTTTTGCCTGGTCATCAAAGAAATATGCAGTCTTGAGTTATCCTGATGGAAGATTATGCGTTTTCTGTTGACGAATTCTGGACGCTTTTCGTCGAGTGCTGCTTTCAGTTGGTCTAATTGGGAGCAGTACTTGTTGGAGTTAATCGTTTGTTTTTCCGGAAGGAGCTCATGACAGAGGACTCCCTTCCAATCCCACTATATCAACGTCACCTTCCTTGAATGAAGACCGGCCTTTAGTGTGGTTGGTGGTGGTTTATTTCGCTTGCCCCACGATCTCTTCTGTTCCACGTTATTGTACAGTATCCACTTTTCATTGCCCATCACAATTGGTTTTAAAAACGGAACGTTTAACTTACATTTAAGTAGCGAACTGCACGTGGAAATACGGTCAAGAAGGTTTTTTTCGCTTATGTAGAATGCAAACATCAAAGTGATGAACATGACCGAGCTGGTACAAATGATTTTCAGCGCTTGATTTGGTATTTTGAGTATGTCGGCTATTTCCCATGTGGTAAAACGTTGATTGTTCTCAGTTAATGTCTTGATTTGATCGCTATCAACTTCAACTGGTCTACCCGACCGTGGAGCATCATCCAGCGAGAAATCTCCATCATGAAACTTGGCAAACCACTTAGACATGTTTAATCAGTCACAGCACCTTCTCCATACACTGCACAAATCTCTTTTTTGTGTTTCAGTTGTGTTTTTACCTTTCTTGAAATAATAAAGCATAATAAGCTGAAAATGTTGCTTTTTTCTTCCATCTTCAATATTAAAATGGCTACACAAAAATGCATCAATTTTGATAAGTCCTTTTTTAAATGCACACTGATATGATAGCTGTCACATACAATCTAACAAAATTGTTTTGAATGAAGTTAAAGACAACTAAGTGCTAATAGAGCCATCTTAAGGAAAAAGACGAATGAACCTTTTGGCCAACCCTATATTTTAAAAGATTTTATAGATGACATATACCTTTGTTAATGTTGTCATAAGTTATAATTCGTATTTTTAAAAATCAGAGTTTAAAAATTTATAGTTAATATTTGAGCTATGCTTATGAAGGTTTTTAAGAGAATACATTCTTCAAAATTCTAAGTTATATCTGTAATTTTACCACCTCTAAAGTAAGTTAATTGTAATATATATTGAAATGACATTACCATTTGAACTTTACAATAGATAAAATATTTTCTCACACTTTTTGAGTCCTATAGTAGTAAATACTGGTGCATATTATACATATTAAGCATATAACCTGCTTTCATTTTTTAAAGGGTAATTCTTTTTTGAAACAGTTATACTAATGTGTTATGTCTTTTTTAAAAATTGTACTTAACATAGAGAACATTTGTTAAGTGCTCTTGTTTTTAGAGAAGAGGAAATATCTGTATTCATTTATTTAGAGCATATATTGAATCTACTGTTTATTCTCATGCATTTTATTTTTCCCTTAAAATATTTATAGAGATCATTTACTATTATAGTATAAATGTGCATTAATTTAAATTTACATTTAAATTATTTTAAGCATGCAAAAAACAACTGTTTCATATTTTTTATTGTAAACTTAAAATTAAATACTCAATACTTATTTTGTTTTCAAGATTAAAAAATGAAGCTCCCACTAAGGAACAAGAACCCGTGTCTGAGGTAAATTATGTTATATTTGATATCTCTTAAAGATTTACACATTTGAAAGTATTGTGCGTGTGATTTTTAAAACACTTCAACTCAATGTGTGCACATCACTAACAATTACTGGTATGTTATCAGAAAGAAAAAACTTGAGATTTTTGTTTTCATTATATATAAAAATATTTAACCCTCGGTAAAATTGTAAAGTGTTTTATTTTGACAAAGGGATTATTATATTTCACTTGCCTGTTATTTAGTTCAACTAATAATTAATGGAGATAAATTTATGACTTAAAAATTATGAAATTATTAAAATATCAAACATTTGACACATTGGAAAATTAATCTTTTTAGAAGACTCAAAAAGATATAAATAATTTTTAAAATAGAAATATTTTGAATATATATTAAATACATTTTAGCTATCTTAAACAGGCACTCTGAATATAACACTCAGGGTTATCATATAAATGTTACTTACTGGGCAGTCTAATGTATGAGTATAGAAATAATTTTGCTTATATATGTGTTTTCTTGGTGTCAGTTTTTGAAATATTGCTTAATGTTACTTGTGTCTTTCTGAGTATAATGAAGTGAGGCAGGTTCAGCATTTCTATTTTGTAGAGTGAATAAGTGAAACCTAGACAGTATCAGCCTTCTCCCAAGTGGCTTTCTTTTATCCCACGGAAAGTTTTCATTTGTTTGAAATGTTTTTAACTACAAATAAATGTCTTTACTAGATATAGGATTTTTTGGTTATCTGTTTATTCTTGAGTGAGTTTTGGTGTTTGTGGTTTTTGAGGAATCGGTACATTTTATCTACAATGTTGAATTTATATGTAAACAGTTGTTTGTTGTATTCCCTTATTCTTTTAATGCCTGTGGGGTCTGCAGTGATAATCCTCTCTTTTATTTCCAATATCGATAGTTTGTGTGTTCTTTTTGTTTCTACTGTTGTCATATATTTTACTTTTAACTAGGTTATAAAGACAGAATACAGTGTTACCATTTTTACTTTAAATCATCTTTTAGAGCAATTAAATACTTAAAAAATTTTGTATTCACCTTCATTTTTTCCATTTCTAGTGTTCATTTCTTGATGTAGCTCTTGGTTTCTTTCTAATATCACATTCCTTTTGCCTAAACAAGTTCCTTTGAAATATCTCATACTGCATATCTACTGGTGATTACGTCTTCCATGCTTTTTTCCTTCAAAAAAATCTTTATTTTTCATTTTTGAAAGTAATTTTTGGTGAGTATAGAATTCTGGGTTAACTGTTTTCTTTCAGCATTTAAAGAAGTCATTTTATTGTCTCTTGGCATGCATATTTTCTGATGTGATGTCTTACTGTAATTTTTATCTTTGTTTCTATATATGTATGTAATGTGTCAATTTTCTTTGGCTGCCCTTATCAGTTTGAACATGATGTGTCTAAGTCTGGTTTGCTCAGTTGTTTATTTATATGTTTACGTATTTATTTTTGGCATTTGTCCTGATCAGTATTCTCTGACTTGTCCTGTATCTTCTACTTCTCGAGTTTCAATTTCACATATGTTATACCATTTGATATTAATCCCTGTTCTTAGATGCCCTGTTCTAGTCTCCCCATCCCCTCCTCCCCGCCTCCCACCACACTTTTTTTTCTTAGTGTTTCAGTTTGGGTAACTTTTATCTATTGACCTATTTACAGATTCATTTTTCAGCTGTGTAAGGTCTACTGTTGAACCCATCAAAAACATTTTTCATTTCTGTGATTGTGGTTTGTTTGGGGTTTTTTTCCTAGCATTTGCATTGATTCTTACAGTTTCTGATCCTTTGATAAAATTCCTATCTGATCATGCATGTTGTCCTCCTTTTTCTACCAAATCATTTAACATATTAATCATAGTAATTTAAAATTTTCTGTCTGATAGTTCCAACAGCTGGGTTGTGTCTAAGTCTGGTTCTGCTAATTGTTTTATCTTCTGACAGTGTCCTTTTGGGTTTTTTCCTTTGCTTTTTCTGTGTATGTTTGGTTGAAAGCAAGACATTATGTGTAGGACTGAGATAAATAGTATTTATATCTGAAAATGGGCATGATTTTTCTCATGTTAGGCCATTAGTGTGGGATTTGGTCTACCTAGTAGTGAGTTGACTTGGGTTGTTGTTTTTTTTTTTTTTTTTTTGCGGTACGCAGGCCTCTCACTGTTGTGGCCTCTCCCGTTGCGGAGCACAGGCTCCGGACGCGCAGGCTCAGCGGCCATGGCTCACGGGTCCAGCCGCACCGCGGCATGTGGGATCTTCCCGGACCGGGGCACGAATCCGTGTCCCCTGCATCGGCATGCGGAGTCTCAACCACTGCGCCACCAGGGAAGGCCAGGGTTTTGTTATTTTTATCACTATGGTTACCCTCCATATACTGCCAAGTTCAATTCCTGTAATATTTCCTTGCGCTTAGGGTGGAAGTTATATTACTGGAGGTTTTTTTCTCGGTATCATTGTTTTAGCCTTTCCTCGTGAGACTGAGCCACAGAGGTTGTCTCTCTCTCTCTACACTCTTACCTTTCTTCCAGCATTACAGCTGTTGCTTGTTATTTGATGTTTGCTAGCCCAGTGGTAGGTGGTGGGGATTGCTGTGATGTTCTCTGTTGTTCTCAGGCTCTCAAGCTGGCTCTGTGTCTCTGGGTCTTGAGAATAGAAATGTTTTCTTCCATCACCCAGTTGGCCCATGTACCCTGGGGACAACAGGGTTTGCCTCTCTTCTTTCCAAATACATAAAAGCATGGACATGAAGAAAAGTTACGAATTCATCATTTCATAACATCATCCACTGATTCTTTCCTGATGCATTCATACTTGAATAAATCATCAAACTCTTACTTTCCTTTGATTGCCCTGTTGCATCTGTGTCAAGTAAAACCAGCCTTTTCTTACATAAACCAACTTTCTTAAGTTTATTTTTTGTTAAAAGAAAAAAAGCTTATGCTAAAAATTTAGCAGGCCATAAGCAGAGTTAAAGGAAGCCATATTGAATGGAAGACCACATAGAACAGTTTTGGTGTGGTACTTCTTTCAAATATATGTGGTGTGGATAGTCCCTCGAATAGACCCAGGTGTTTAAGTACACATGTGAGATGGTGGATAGCTTGAATTATTCTTCAAGATTTTGATCAGATGGCTTGTAGTGGAATCAATGTTGTACCCCAATAATATTTTCCTGTTGTCACTTTTTCATTTGTATAGTTTTACATTTCCTCTTTCAAAATTAATTCCTTTCATATGCTAGATTGTATTTGGAATTCATATTATATGGTGAGTTTCTAAAACAATCTCTGTTCTGCTACCATGTATATTCTATACACTGCAACATTTTACTGTTTTTATATCCTAACTATATATATATATATATATATATATATATATATATATATACCATAACTCTTCCCCTCTAGTCTGGTTAGTATAGTTTCATTATAACTAAGTAGAGGGTTAAGAGAGAGAAGGTGGGTACAGATGCCTTTCTCTTTCATTGCTTCCTTCAAGGCTATTAGGAAACACTTGATAGCATGTTCCAGGAATCTTTATATTGGGAACAAAGATTAATAAAATTATTTCCCTATCCCCAAGGTGGTCAAAATCTAGTAGGACAATTAGACATGAAAGAATTGTAATCCAATAAGATAACTACCATATTCCAAGCATATCAGGTATGGTAGGTACACACAAGAGTCCTCTCAGGGTGACTCTATGGTGTTTTTTCTCTCTCTTTTTAAAAATATTCTTTTCTCAATTCAAACATACACATAATATACAAAATAGAGGTCCCCTGTAATTTCACTAATGAAATGGCAAATTAACCCTATAGCCTATTTCTGTAAGACTACTTGGGGCTATCCATAAAGAATTTCTAAGGTTTTTGTTTTTCTTTTTTGTTCTGTTTTTATTGCTTTTTGCTTTGTAACTTTTTCAGACACTTGAGAGTTTCAGACTTTGTAAAATTACATTTTATTTTTATCGAATTAAAAGTTAAAAATTTGTGTGGCTAGTTTATCATAAAAGTAGTAACTCATCTCCCTCACCCTTTTCCATCCAACTTTTCAGAGGTAGCTATTTTCAACTCTTTTAGCTATTTGATGAACTATTTATCTCCATATTTCTAAATAATGTAACCATATTTTTACTTGTCTTTTTTTCAACTAGGACTTACTGTTACAGTAATTAAGAATTTGCTTCTCTAGACCACCATTCCTACTTTCCTTTATCCCCCCCAACCCCAGCATCCCAGCCAGGGCCAGAATTAGAATGAGGCAAGTGAGACCTCACCTCTGGCAAAAAATTCAAGGGAGCTACAAAAAATTCAATAATCAGATAAATGTTTTCTTTTAATATGTTTAAGAATAAAAATTAATGCAGAGTAATCCATGATGAACATAATTTCAAAATTGTAATTAAAGACAGCATCCAGCCTTGCACTTGTATGACCCTGCGAGTCAATGCACATGGGGGATACAAGAACAACAAGGTCTCACTTCTGCTTTTTTGATGGTCCTTGTTCAGTCATGAGGGAAGGTGACAAGTTGTTTTCATTGTTTGTAGCTTCACATGGTACTGCTAAGTAAAAGGTAAACTTTTGTTTAATTAAAAATACATGTTTATATGATCTTTTTTACAATATTGTTAAGGGTACTAAGGTAAGTAATACAAATTTTATTTATTAATATATTTGACCTTTCATAAATAAATTTGATGAAATGTGAAAATTTTCTGAAAAAGTATTTTCTTACCAGGAAACTTTATACTTTCTTCACTTAAAACAGTGATAATTTACTGTTACTCACTTGTTTATATAAAAAATATTTTTCACTACTTTTTTTTCACCCCATTGGTCTGGAAACCTGGTATGTAGTTTTCTATTGTTTGTAATTATTGATTTTTGTATTTTTCATACAAATGTTTATGGAGACCTGTTAAATATTATAAATTATATGAACTAAGTCATATAAATTAATTATTATATTTAACTGAATGTATTAATTAAAAATAAATATATTAAAATTTATACTAAAATTCTTAAAAATAAATATGGCATTTAAAAACTCAAGTGGTCCATTGTTTAGAAAAAGAAGAAATATGCCTGCATCAAGAAATTGATCAAAATTATAGGGGACAGTAACAGGTTTGGTAGAAAAAAATATTCCAGCTACTTAAAATGAAATCTCTAACACTGACACTATTAGAATAGAATTACTATGAAATATAGAGTTAAATAAAGAATTTTCTTTGAATTGTGCAAAAAAGATAAGATAATGGCATGTTAGAAATTTCAGAAGCTAGTGAATATAAGCATGTGCAAGAAAATAGAAGATGCTATTTGAATTAAATGTTTAATTCTTCATCATGGTCACCTGTTTCTAATAAAGTAAAATGATTTTAATAGAGCAGGGGACCATCCAAGAACAAGATGCAGATTGTAGAGTATGTGTTTCACATGGTGGGCAAAGATTTTCAAAAGATGGGTCTTTTAAAAAATTGTCTAGTGGTGAGTTAATTCATTGTGACTGGCTCATTTATTCCAAAGAATCTTTGTCTTTAGTTTGTGTTTCCTGTGCATTCTTTTTAGCAAAAATTACAACAGAATCAAATATTTGCAACTCAAAAAGTGGTTTCAAAGATTGGAAAAATTTAAACAGAATTTGTGATAATGAAAAAATCATATTTCATCATGATGATTTTTTAATGTATATTTAGACTGATAGTTTAATAGATGATGCTTTACAGAATGTGATAAAATATGTGTGAGTGATTTTACATATTGTATGTTTCGTGCAAAAATAATTTATTTCTCAAAGTAGCACAAGAAATTATTGGAAGCTCAGATGCTGGAATGTTCTAAATTCAGTTGAACTAAGGACATTAAAATCATACAGCTAATCATTATAAATATTATATGTTTCATTTGTGTAGTAAAATTCAAAGCAAATTTATAATGTTATTAGGAAATCATGTTAAATCTGAAATACTAAGAAGAATAAAAGAAGCAAAATAATTTTTCTTACTTTTTGATTATAAACCAGATATAGTACATCATGAATTAATGTTTATGATCACTAGGTATATTTACATTAAGAATGATGTCACTGCAAGAGAAGAAAGTTTTGACTTAATTGCAACAAAATGAAAAACTGGATTAATTATATCTCGATAAAGCTGTTATTTTAAAAAAAAAACTAGATATGGTCTAGCTTATCACATTATCAGTAAGTTAGCAAGAGTTGATGCTTATGTAAGAAAATTGTCCTGGCCAGGATATGATAATGGAATAGATAAGGCACATATATACAAGTGTGTATAAGCCAGTATTTCTCCCCCAAAATAGTTATGCCAAATTTGTGCCTTGCCCAGCTCATAATCATAATTTAATACAAAAAATGCTGCATTTGTGAATTCAAATATGATCATCTTTTTTTTAGTATTGTACAAAGGATACATATTTTAGGACTGGGGTAATACAGTGAGCAGATGGAATATTCTTGTCAATTCTGAAAACAACTTTAAAATCACAGATACCTGATGGGCATCAAGATTAAATGCAATCAAGATACTTGATACTTTGCACACAAATTAGAGATGTGTATCAGATATGAAAAGATATAATATCAAATGTCAAAATACATTATATTGAGATCAAAAGCATCTTGTTACAAGAATATTACAGATTTTTACACATTATCTATATGGGATGGTATTTTGAACAAAGTGGCAAAAGTTTAATAAAGCTTTACAGTTAGAAAGCATGACCATATATAAAGCTCTGTGCTTAATAAAAATCCTATTCCTTTCCTTACCACAAATGAAAGTAATTTTGAAAGTGTGTTCAGTGAATGTAAATCTTGAGCAAGAGATGTGAATATTCTTCCTGAATTTGAAAATAAGTGAAAAAGAAATTGGAAATGCATGAATCACTAAGTGAGAGTATTGATAATTATGGGAAAAGTGCTGATCAAGTAGACATTAGGTTATAAATGACCTAACTTCATATTTGAATCAAGTATATGAAAAATTAAATGAAATGTCTTCAGATTTTGAACTTTTAAACTGGAGAAAAGTTATTTTCTATAGATTACATCTGATTTACAAAAAGCAGGTACTGACCCAGTTCTTAAATATTTTGACAATTTAAATTCTATAGAAATTTCATGTGGAATTGTTTAAAGCAGCATACAATGTTAATAAATTGTGATATAATGTAAGCCTTATATTTGGGTCTTCTAAAACTGATTAACAAAGTGGTGTTCAAAATTTTAAAACAATACCAGCCACAGTAGCATCCTGCAAAAGAAGTTTCAGTAAGCTGAAGTTAATTTTAAATTATTTAGAATTGTCACTTGGTCAAGAGAAATTGCCAAGCATGGCAATTTACTTATTCGAAACAAGATAAGAAAAGAATTAGACTTTGAAAATGTTATTGATGTGCTTGCTTCCACTAAAGCCAGAAAAGTAAAATGATAATAAATTCTGGTTTTGGTAGGCATAAAATGTTTAAACTTCAACTACTATTGTGAGTTTAATATATCTACTTTTCAATATTTTTCAACTACTTTAATGTTCTGGGGGAAAAAACTTTAAAAAGTATACAGAGAGGAGAGTTGTGGGAAGATGGCACAGTAGGAAGTACCAGGAATCTGGCTCCCCACCTAGGCAGCAATTGCACAGATTGAATCTATCTGATATAACTATTTTGAAGCTCTAAAGTCTGTTGAAGGCTTGCAACTTCCAGGCGAAGACTTGGAGAGTGAATTGCAGTTAATTTCCATCAATTTAAGCCCTTAGCACTGTAGCAGCCATATGGCAGGCAGCCATGCACATGTTCCTGGAGCAGCTTGCACATAACTTATGGGAGCCAGAGGGGGCAAAAAAGACCTTGTCCTCCAGATACTGGGAATCTGATAGCTGCTTCTTATCAAGGAGTTGCAGACAAAGAAGTGGGCACATTACTGTTGCACCTCTCCCCCATTGTTGCAAGCCCCTTCCCCTCCAGCTGAAGTGACTTCCAAGGAATTTAAGTGGACAGCCCTTTTTCTCCCTTCATTTTTCACTTTTCCCCCTTTCAGGAGTCAGATGTTAAAGACTAGGACATTCAGAAACAACTGTGTATGTGGGTAAAATTAGAAAGAGATTGCATATGCCCAGGGAGAGGCTCAGAAAAGACATACAAAGACCTTAAGTTTACACCTCAGGGTGATTTGGGAACAGAGACAGCCTACAACAATAAAAATTAAAAATAAAAAAACAGGCAAATGCTGGGCAAGGGGAAGAATCTGATTCCCAGAGTTACTACATTATTCGACTCAACTGTCCAGTGTTCAACAAAAAATCACAAGGTATACAAAGAGACAGGCAAGTATGGCCCATTCAAAACAAAAAAATATCAACATAAACTTTTCCTGAAAAAGACATAATGGCAGATATACTAGACAAAGAATTTAAAACAACTGTCTTAAGGATGCCCAGAGAACAAAAGGAATGTGTGGAGAAAGTCAAGAAAACAGTATGTGAACAAAGTGGAAATATAAATAAAGGGATAGAAAACCTAAAAGAAACCAAAAAGAAATTCTGGAGATGAAAAGTGCAATAACTGAAGATGAAAAATTCACTAGAGGGATTCAAAGACAGAGTTGAGCAGACAGAAGAAAGAATCGGCCAACTTAAAGATAAGACAATAGAAATTATTGAGTTTGAGGAACAGAAAGAAAACAGATTGAAGAAAAGTGAACAGAACCTAAGGGAGCTTTAGGACACCATTAAGTAGTCCAACATTTGCATCATGAGAGTCCCAGAAGGAAGAGAGAATATTTGAAGAAATAATGACTGCAGACTTCCAAAATTTGATGAAATACATGAATGTAAACATTCAGAAAGCACAACGGAGTCCAAGTAAGATGAACTCAAAGAGACCCACACTAAGACACGTTATAATTAAACTTCCAGAAGGTAAGGAGAATCTTGAAAGCAGCAAAGAGAATTGAATCATCACATACAAGGGATTCTCAATAAAATTATCCAGACTTCTCATCAGGAACTTTGGAAGCCAACAGGCAGTGGGTCGGTATATTCAAAGTGCTAAAAAGAAAACTCAAGAATCCTCTATCCAGCAATTCTGTCACTCAAAAGTTAGAAATTAAGACATTCTCACGTAAACAAAACTGAGAGAGTTGTTGACCACTAGATCGGCCCTGCCAGAAGTGCTCAAGGGAGTCCTGCATGGTGAAATGAAAGGACAGTACATGACAACTCAAAGCTCTGTGGCAAAATAAAGATCTCAATAAAGGTAAGTGCATGGGAAATTATAAAAGCTAGTATTTTGTAACAGTGATTTGTAGCTGTACTTTTTGTTTTCTACATGATTTAAGAGATGAATGCATTTAAAGTAAAAAGAATTTTTTAGTGTAAAATTTAGTATTTCTCTAACTTTGGTTTATAACTTCTAATTTTGTTTCCTGCATAATTTAGGTGACTAATGCATTTAGTTTATATCTAGGTATACAATGAATAAAGATGTAATTTTCTGACATCAGCAACCAAAAGGAATGGGGATGGAACTATAAAGGAACAGTTTTGGTATGTTATTGAAATTAGCTGGTATAAATTCAGATTAGAGGGTTATAACTTTAGGATATTACATGTAATCCTCAAAGTAACCATAAAGAAAATAGATATAGAATATGTACAAGGGGAAATGAGAAAATATTTTAAACATTTCACTACAAAAAAATCAACTAAACAGAGAAGAAGTCAGTAATGAAGGAAATGAGAGCCAAAAAAAGTAATAAGATACATAGAAAACAAATAGCCCAATGACAAAATAAGTCCCTCCTTATCAGTAATTAATCTAAATGTTAATGTATTAAACTTTCCAATCAAAGGATAGAGGTTGGCAGAATGGATAAAAAAATACATGATCCAACTACATGCTGTATACAAGAGACTCACTTGAAATTCAAAGACACAAGCTGAAAGTGAAAGGATGAAAAAGATAATCCGTGCAAATAGTAACCAAAAGAGAGTATGGATGGCTTTACTAATATCAGACAAAATAGACTTTCAATCAAAAAAGCTTACAAGAGAAAAAGAAGGACATTATAAATTAATAAAAAGTTTACTACAGCAAGAATATATAACAATTATGAATATTTACACACCTACTGACAGACTGCCAATTTATATGAAGCAAGAACTCACGGGGTTGAAGGGAAAAATAAACAATTCTACAGTAATAGTTGGGACTTCAGTACTCTACTCACAATAATTGATAGAATAATTAGATATAAGTAAGGAAGTAGAAGACTTAATAAACCTACTAGATTTGCAGACATACGCAGAACACTCTACCCAGCAACAACAGACTACACATTCTTCTCAAGTACACATGGGATATTTTCCAGGATATACCATGTAGTAAGCCGCAAATTAAATCTCAGTGGATTTTAAAAGATAGATGTCATACAAAGTATCTTCTCTGATCACAGGATTAAACTAGAAATAAATAATAAAAGGAAAAATGAAAAATTCACCAGATTTTAGAAATTAAACAATACACTTTAAAACAACCAATGGATCAAAGAAGAAATCACAAGGGAAATTAGAAAATACTTAGATAAGAATGAAAAGAAAAATACAACATGCCAAAACTTCTAAAATGCAGTGAAAGTGATGCTAAAATGGAAATATATGGCTGTAAATCCTTATATTAAAAAATGAGAGATCTCAAAGCAGCAACCTAACTGTATAACTTAAGGAACTAGAAAAAGAAGGAGAAACTAAATCCAAAGCTGGCAGAAGGAAAGAAGTAAAATTAGCACAGGAATAAATGAAACAGAGAATAGAAAGCAATAGAGAAAAGTTGGTTCATTGCTAAGGTCAACAAAATTGATAAACCTTTAGCCAGAAATACTTAAAAAGAGAGAAGACTTAAATTACTAAAATCAGAAATGAAAGTGGGTACATTAGTACCATTTCTATAGAAATAAAAATGATCTTAAGAGAGTGCTATGAACTCTGTGTCAACAAATTGGATAACCTACATGAAATGGACAAATTGCTAGAAACTCAAAACCTAGCAAGACTAAATCATGAAGAAATAGAAAATCTGAGTAGATCCATAACTAGTAAGGAGATTGAATGAGTAATCAAAAATCTCTTAACAAAGAAAACCCCTTGACCTGACGACTTCTTTAGTGAATTCTAACAAACACCTAAATAAGAACTAATACCACTTCTTTCAAACTTTTCGAAAGTTGAAGAGGAAGAAATATTTCTAAACTCATTCTGTGAGGCCAGCATTACCCTGATACCAAAGCCAGACAAAGACAATACAAGAAAAGAAAACTACAGATAAATATCCTTTGTGAACATTGATGCAAGTATCCTCAACAAAATACTAGCAAACAGAATTAAGCAATATATTAAAAGGATTATATACCATGAACAAATGGGATTCACTCCTGGAATGCAAGGATGGTTCAATATATGAAAATTGATAAATGTAATAAGCCACCTCAATGAAAGGAAGCAAGAAAAACCACATTATCACCTCAATTGATGCAGATATGGTGTTTGACAAAATTCAGCACCCTTGCATGTTAAAAATGCTCAACAACCTAGAAACAGAAGGAAACTGCTTCAACATAATAAAGCCATATAAGAAAAACCCACAGCAAACATCATACTCAATGGTAAAAGACTAAAAATTTTCCTCTAAGATTAAGAACAAAGCAAGATGTCCACTTTAACCACTTCTTTTCAACATAGTACTGGAAGTTTTAGCCAGAGCAATTAGTCAAGAAAAAGAAATAAAAGGCATCTAAATTGGAAAAGCAGTAAAATTATCTCTGTTAGCAGATGATACCATTTTATATATAGAAAACCCTAAAGATTTCATACAAAACCCTATTAGAACTTACATTAACTCAGCAAAGTAAATGGCAGGACACAAAGTCAGCACACAAAAATCAGTTGTATTTCTATACACAAGTAATGAACAATCTGAAAAGAAAATTACAAAACAATACAACTTTAATAGCATAAAAAAGAATAAAATACTTAGGAATGTGCTTAATCAAAGAGGTAAAAGACTTCTACAAAGAAACTATAAAACTTTACTGAAAGAGATTTGAGAAGACAAAAAAAAAAATGGAAAGACAACCCATGTTCATGGATTGGAAGACTTAATATTGTTAAAATGCCAATAGTACCCAAAACAATCTACAGATTTATTGCAATCCCTGCAAAAATCCCAAAGATATTTTTTGCAGAAATAGAAAAACTCATCCTAAAATTTATATGGAAGCTCAAGAGACTTCAAATAGCCAAAACAACTTTGAAAAAGAAGAAAAAAACTGCAGCACTCAAACGTCCTGTTTTTAAAATTTATGACAAAGCTGCAGTAAACAGAAGTGTGGTATTGGGATAAAGACAGACCTATAGACCAAAGGAATAGAATAGAGAGCCCAGAAATAAACCTTTGTATATATGGTCAAATAATTTTTATGGGGGTGCCAAGACCAATGGGAAAAGGACAGTCTTTTTAATAAATGATGCTGGGAAAACTGGATATCCATATGCAAAAGAATTAAGTTGTACTCTTACCCAGCACTATACACAAACATTGACTCAAAATTGATAAGGGACTTAAATGTAAGACCTAAAATAATAAAGTTCTTAGAATAAAACAAAGGACAAAAACTTCATGACATTGAAATTGGTAGTGATTTTTTGGTTATTACACCAAAGGCACAGGTAATGAAAGAAAAAAATTGTACAAATTAATAATTTTGTGCATCAAATATACAGTGAATAAAAAGGCAACCCATAGAATGGGAGGAAATATTTGCAAGTCATATATCTGATAAGGAATTAATATCCAGGATATATAGAGAACTCATTAAACTCAATAACAACATAAACAACCCAATTCAAAAATGCATAAAGGACTTGAACAGGCATTTCTCCAAAGAAGATATACAAATGGCCAATAAACCCATAGATGTGCAACATCACTAATATTAGAGAAATGCAAATCAGTGAGATACCACCTCACACCCATTAGGATGGCTACTGTTAAAACAAACAAAAACCAAAAAACCCACAGACACATAAAAACACACACACGCACAAAACCACAAAAAACTCCAAAACCAGAAGACAGGTGTTGATGCTGATGTGGAGAAATTGAAGCTTTGTACACTGTTGCTGGTAATGTAAAATGGTACAGCCATTGTGGAAAGCACTATGGCAGTTCCTCAAAAAAATTATATGATCCAGCAATTCCTCTTTTGGGTATACTGTACCCCAAAGACTTGAAAGCAAAGAGTTGGAGAGATATTTGTACTCCTATTTTCATAGCAGCATTATTCACAATAGCTAAAACATGGAAGTAAACCAAGTGTCCATCAATAGATGAAAGAATAAGAAAAATGTGGTATATGCATACCATGCAATATTCAGCCATAAGAAGGAAGGGGATTCTGCAATATGGATCAATTTTGAGGACATTTTGCTAGTGTAATAAGCCAGTCACAAGAAGACAGATATTATGTGATTTCATTTGTATGAGGTGCTTAAAAAAAATAAAAGAGAGAGTATAGTGGTGGTTGCCAGAGGCTGTGGGGAGGGGAGAATAAGAAGATATTGTTTAATGGGTATAGAGTTTCAGTTTTACAAGATGAAAAAAGTTATGGGGATGGATGGTAGTAATGAGTGCATATCAATGTGAATGTATTTAATACCAGTGAACTATACATTTAAAAACGGTTAAGATGGGAAATTTTATGTTATGTGTATTTTATCTCTTGTTTCTATATGGCTTGGCATAGCACTGATGTCAGCATAGTTAACATCACAGTTTTTGAGACCATTATGTATACTGAGCCAGGAAGTGTACTATGATTTTCTTTCCTATACTTCATTTTACTTTTCTGGGTAAAAATATATTTTTACTGATTTGTTTAGTCTTCTGTGCACCTAATGCTGTTTTTTAAAATGTTGTGATGTGTTGTCTAATGTTTGGAAGTATTTTTTCTAAATGTGCACACACATCAAAAAAAAAATTGTTGGAGGGCCTGGAGATCTTCTCTCCGATCTGATTTAGTTTAAACTAGTTGCTGTCTAAGCCTAATGCATAATTTGTTGTATCAGGATTTTACTTTGCCACTTTCTTGTGTTGGATATCCTGTTTCCTGAACTGTGAGTTCCTCTTTTCTTGTTTTACTCCTTATTTTGATGAAACATGTCCTCTAACAACTTCCACAGAAAGGTTGATTCTTTTTTCACTTAGTGTAAATTTAAAACTGTATTTACTCTAATGATAGTTTGGCTGAAGTACATAGAAAACATTTTTCCTATGCATATTTGAAAGTATTGTTTTCGTTAAGTCTGATGCCATTTTTGGTCCACTTTCTTTGTGTTTATGTTATTTTGTTCTTTCTGGCAACTTTAATGATTATCTCTATCTCAGGTGTTTTGAAATTTCATATGTTCACCCATCATCCTTTTTTCATTCGTTATGGTAGGAATTTGATAAGGCTTTGTAATTCTGGATATTTCTGTTTGGGGGAAATTTTCTTGTTTTATTTCTTTGGTAAATTTTCACTTTTATTTTCTCTGTTCTCTCTTTTTTTTGAAACTTCTATTGATCTGACACCACTTCCTGCATCAACTCTTTTGATTGTATGGCATTTTCTTTCTTGCCTTCCATCTTTTTGTCCTTTCATTCAACCTTTCAAAAAAGATTTTCTAAATTTAATTGCTTATTTTAGTTGCCATATATTTAGTTTTGAATTGTTCTTTTTATTTGATCTTCAGTTGTTTTGTCTTCATAGTTTTTTGTTCTTGTTTAATGGACATAACATTTCATACCTTTCCAGGGATATTAAATATATTATACATATTTATTTTGTTCCCAGCAAAGTCTTTTATGTCTCCTAGCCTCTTTCTTTATTCTCTTGTTTATTTTGATCTGTCTGATGTAAAGAATGTCTTCAGTTGTGTGGTGATCCTTGGCTGTCCATAAAAGTGAAGCGCTAAAAAGTTTATCGAAAACCCTGTGTTTGGACAGGGACAGGGCTGCCTTGCATAGCCATACAGGTTGTGCACTGCAGCACTCCACAGGGTACAACCCTGTTATATATACCCCTTAGTACTCTCAAAATGTATTGATGTTTACAGTACTAGAAATTAAAAGTATGAAATTTTTACAATACTGTTACTTAAAATGGCAAATATTTTTCTGAAAAATAACTATTTGTCAAAACAAAAGAAATTTAGTTAGAAGAATGAAATTGTTGTACGCTTTTGCATATCTCTTTAATGTCTAGTTAAATAGAAGGAAACTGGATCCTCATGTTTCTCCATTCAATCTGTTGTGATATGTTATTTTGGTTGAAATATAAGAAAAATACCCAGCCTGATCTAGTACTTTAATCTCTTCAGATAATTGTGATTATTCTTTTTTATGACATCAAATGTAGACAAGTGAACTTTTTCTTAAAAGGTTTGTTGCAATGTGGAATCTGACTCCATATCACTGAACTTTTTGTACTCTATTACATTAAAATCTATTGGTCTGGCTTACATTTTGATTGGCTCTTTTATCCATGCATGATTTTATAACAATGTGCATTTAGTCATTTGGAATATATTGGTTCACAAGTTACGTAGATCTTCTAAGTGTTGACATGTTTCATTATATAATATCAGGTAATCACATTCATTAATATTAGCATTAATCTCATGAATAGTGGATACAAGTTATCCTAAAATTTAATTTTTCCTTGAATTTTATTACTGGCAACAAATACTGTCAGTTGTTTTCTTTGATGTGACATGCTCACTTTGTCAGTTTTGAAGAAAATGTCTTCTAAATACTCAAGTCTAAATATTCATAGTTTGACAGTTATTCTTTAAAATAAAAATCATGTTCCATGAAAAAAATGTGGCTAAGTTCAGCTTGCAACTCAGTCACAGACCCAAGTGTTTTTAGTGCGCCATAGCAGTGCTTTATGCATATTTGGTATTTCATTACACAGAATATTAAAAAGACATGCACTCAGTGATTGATATTTAATAAAATTAATTTTACTCTTGGTGTATGCCGGTGGAGAATACAGTGACTGCTAGTACAGTTTTGGTTCTATGTCAGTGCCTTGATTTGAGTTAAGATGCCAGCATTTTTACTCGCCACTGCTTTAGTACCAAGAATTTTAACCTCACATGCCTCCTGAAAGTGTCTTGGAGGCCCCATGTGTCTGTGAACCACACTTGGAGAACTGCTGACATGGATTATATTGTGAAGGTTGCCTCATGGATTGGTGTGCTATACGGCCTGCACAGTCTGCATGGCAATTGTTTAGACTTCAACATAGGAAAATCAGTTGCTGAGCTGACGGATTCTTTGGTAGGGAGGATGCTTTCAAAGTCTTTGAGGCTGATAATTTTCTCCAAAGAGGAATCTTCTAGATTCCACCTGCGGGTGGTGGGGTGAAGAGTGGTTCCTCTGGCTGCTAGCATTCTGGGAGCCAGGCAGAGAGATAAATGTGGGTCCCTTTTTCAGTTTATGGACCTCTACTAAATTTTTCTGTTTTCTTTCAGTACCTCATGCCTGCCCTTTGCCATTCCTGGTGTTCACAAGTCTAGACTGTCTCCAGTTCACAGAGTTAACCTTTGGCCTAAGTAGTAGAGGAAAGGATAGGTACCTGTTGTGAGTTGGGGAAAGAGCATTTAGATTTCTCAGCAGCAGTATGCATGCTTCATTTTTACCTTTTATGTACTGGATAGTATACTGAATTTCTCCAAATACCAGATCTCTTATGTTCTCTGGGAAAACTGATTCTCTTTTCCTTGCAGTCCCTGCTCAGACATTTAGTTGTAACTTCCTCCACACTGTGAAGTCAATTTCGATTCCTCCAGCCACTATCCATCTAAAAATTTGTTGAAATCTCTTTGACAGTTAGTATGCTTTGATGTTTTCTTGGTCTTTATGAGTGAAAATATTTTATTTCTTTGCCCTCGTTTTAGCAGGGCTTTTGGAGAGTGAGGAAATATTACATGTATGTGATTAATACACCATATCACTTTCACAGATTTGAATCAATCACTGTTGTGGCTGAACTGGACCTAGATTTGAAACTTCACCACTTACTGTAGTATTGCCTTTGGTTTTCTACTTAACCCCCACAGTCTTTATTCTCATTTGTATAAATGGAGTTTATAATATCTAATATGAGGATTAAGTGATGAGATAGTGAATGTAAAGTTCTTAACATACTACCTCATGCATCATATATGCTCAATAATTTGTTATAAACTGTTAGGCTGGCCTCTGGCTTACTGAGGTTTTTGTGTATTCTTTCCTCACCAAAAAACATTTCAAATAAGCAAAAATATTTCATTTATCTATTGTTTAATATTACTTGGTTTGACAATGGAAGGGTTACCATGGCTCCAAATATAAAATCATAATTTCATAAATGTTTTATCTAAGTACCTGTATTTAATGTGTGTATAAAATACTGTGGATGACACATTCAAATTCAAGCTGTGTTATACTAGTTTTCTATTCAAGTAATTATAATTATGGCCCACATTTGAAAGAATCTAAGGAAAGCAGGTATTGTTATAACTGGATAACTGTTTCATGTCCTTGATTCAGAAGGTTTTGGTACACTGAAATTCTTACAAGGTTTTTAAAAAGCAATTTTTGAAATCATGCTTTTACTTATGAGAATTATTTTAATACATACTTGAAATTGAGAAAATTTTTTTCTCTTTCTTTAGTATACTAGGTAGCACACTTAAGTTCTTTTTATCTAGAAAGTTTAGTATAATAAAAGTAGTTTACTTTAAGCTTAGTTTTGAATATAAAAGAAAATTATTATTAATGATTTCAGGAACTTGCAAGACCTAATATGGCTGATGGAGAAACAGAAACATCAAATTCTGAAAGGTAAATATAAGGAAAAACTGAATCTCATGAAATTCATGTATATAAAATGATACTTGAGCTGTGTTATATTTCAGTTAATTGGCAAAAGGCTATTTAAATTTTGTATATGGTGTTCCTTTTAGTAATAGCTTTTAATTAAAATAAAATTTTGAAATATTAATATAACAGAAATAAACTACAGATCCTTAGTTTTGAAATCTTAAACATGTAGAATACATTTTATAAGTTGTTAAATTTTTTTAAAGTACTTACAAGTAAGTAAAATGTTAACAGATTTTAATTGCCTCTATTAAATGAAAATAGTTACAAGATGCTACAGGTTATAAGGTGGTGACGATTCTTGCAAATAGTTAATTTTAATATCTTATTTTTAAAGTATTTTCAAAAAGCTGTAAAGCTACTTCTTTGGTGGGATCTCAACATTAAAGGTTCAAAATTCAGGTATTGGTTTTTAAAATTTTAATGCTTGGGCTTCCCTGGTGGCGCAGTGGTTGAGAGTCCACCTGCCGATGCAGGGGACACAGGTTCGAGCCCTGGTCCGGGAAGATCCCACATGCCACAGAGCAACTGGGCCCGTGAACCACAACTACTGAGCTTGCGCGTCTGGAGCCTGTGCTCTGCAACAAAAGAGGCCGCGATAGTGAGAGGCCCGCGCATCGCGATGAAGAGTGGCCCCTGCTTGCCACAATTAGAGAAAGCTCTCCCACAGAAACGAAGACCCAACACAGCAAAAATAAATAAATTAATTAATTAAAAAAAAAAACATGCTAGGGAATCCTAAAGACCTTCTAATTGATAATAAAGGGAACTTTAAAAAAAATAAAAATAAAAATTTAATGCTTGAGTAGAACACTGCAGAACACGAGATTTCACAATTTTTTTTTAGCAAAAGAAAATCCAACATTCTAATTAGAACTTTATTCCAGCTAAAGGTGATTTTGTCTTTTAGATTAAGTATTTTCCCCATTTCTATCTTTATGCTGTGTGTTTTATAGTAGGCTGCTTGTTAACCTGATGAGATTAATTAATCTGTTGCCTCTAAAAAGAAAATTATGGAATAAGACCTTTTGAAGATGTTTCTTAGACTTCACTAGAAAAATTACCTAGCTCTGGGACTTCCTTGATGGCCCAGTGGTTGAGACTTCACCTTCCAATGCAGGGTCGGGGTGTGTGGGGGAGCTAGGATCCTACATGCCTCACTGCCAAGAAAACAAATCATAGAACAGAAGCACTGTAACAAACTCAATAAAGACTTTAAAAATAGTCCACATAAAAAAAGAAAAGAAAAGAAAAATTATCTAGCCCTTTCTTCACCTAGCATTTTTCCTAGAATTTTGGTTGGGAAAAGTTAACAAAAATTCAAATAAGGATTTAGAAAAAGCAGACTAGTCACATCCATATTTTTTAACATTTTCTGTAAATTACAGTTAGTTCAATAAGATCTGAACAAAAATAAGAATTTTACAAATTTAAATGAGGGAAATATAATTTTTTGCAGATGATGTAATTGACCTGTAAGATCCAAGAAAATGAGCTAAGAATGATTGAAATTAATCAGAGTATTAATTAAGGCAGCTTGGTGTAAAATTCAGAATGTTTCCGGTATACCAGTAACATGTGATTACAAAATAGAATGGATAAAATTCACAGTAATAACAAGATGAGTAAAGTGCAGCATCTATTTAGAAGATTTTGAAGAAAAAAACTTACTGAGATAGAAAATAATATATTAGTAACTTACATGATAGGTCATTTCCCAAATTAGTTTATGGTTAATGAGCATTTAGTTGAAAATCCAAATTGGATTTGATTTGGAAACTAGTGGTGTTTAAGATTCATATTTTTCTACTTATTAATACCATAATTTAAAAAACACAGCTGTGTTAGATATTAGGTTGTTTCTGTATTCACTATTTTAAACATTGCTTTAATGAGCATCCTTGTACAATTATCTTACTTTTTCAAACTATTAGGGAGAAGAGTAGTAGAATGTAGGTGATTTGACCTATTAGATAATAAAGTACAATGTTAATTTCTAATTGTTAAAACTGTGTGGTATTGGCCTATAATAGTCAAAAGACACATCAGAACAAAATAAATAGCAGAGAAACAGCCTTTTAAATATAATTTAGTAAATAATAAATGACTATCTGATAACATTGCTTTGATATTTGGGCAGTTCATTAGGAAAAAGTCTAAATTCCAGGTGGATTAATGTAAGAACTAATATAAATGTAATCATTAAATTTCTTTTTATTAAAATAAGCATTGTTAATCTACATAAGGGACTGGAGAGCCTCTTAGAAATCTCGTGTTTCTAAGACTCACAGACATAGAAGACAAACCTTATGGTTACCAAAGGGGAAAGGGGGTGGAGGAGGGATAAATTAGGAGTTTGGGATTAACATATACACCCTACTATATATAAAATAGATAAACAACAAGGTCCTACTATATAGCATAGGGAACTATATTCACTAAATAGTTTCTGTTAACACACTGGAGTAAGAGTAAACACATAGACAGGTATACACATAAGCATATATGTATGCATGTTTTATATTTACATATTTTTTTAGGCATTTGTTTATGTTTTCATAAATTAGGCTGTTAAAAAATCAGTAAAATGTTTGTGAATGTTTAGTTGATTTTGCATAGGGAAAACACTCTAAGCCCAAGAGGACATATAAATCATAAAAGAGAAATAGGGTTTTTTCCACATATATTCATTCCTTATTTAAATGACTCTTACGAATTAATAAGCACACTTACATTTTAACTAAAAATAAGCAAGGGTATGAACAGATAAAAATAATGATAACCAGAACCAAAACCAGTGAATAGACTCCTCAGGACTCCTTTTAATATGCGACTACGGAGTTTCTCACTCTTTTGCCCAAGAACATGGCCACCTCCTAAATTGTAACATCATGGCAAAGACCAGGGACCTCAATTTTCTTTTTTTTTTTTGGTGGGCAAGTGTGCCTTTTATTATTTTTTTTTTTTAGAGAATGTCTTTATTTTAATAGTGTTCAAATACATTGTATTATAAAGAAATAGATAATAAATAGCTTTATTTTTTCAGTAAACAAGATGAAGCTTCTTCAGAGGAAATAAAAAATGGATGTGATGTGCATTTATTCGAAGGCTCATCAACAACAAAAAGTGAAGAAGGTGTATCAGGTTCAGATAAAGAAAATGATACCTGTCTTGAAGACCAGGAAACTGGCTCAAAGAATATCTTCAGTTATGATTCAATTATTGATGCAGATAAGGTGGAAAAGGAAAAACAAATAGAGCACATTTGTCAGGAAACAGAGTTGAAGAGGTGCCAAAGTTCAGAAAACCTCATTGCACGTGATCAGATTGAAGATTGCAATGCCAATGAAGCTAGATTTTCTTCAAAGAATATTAAGGATTTGCAGTTAACATCTGGTGATGTTAGCATTGATCAGTTTTTGAGAAAAAGAGATGAACCTGAATCTGTTAGTTCTGATGTTAGTGAGCAAGGCAGTATTCATTTGGAACCTTTGACTCCATCAGAAGTGCTTGAGTTTGAAGCCACAGAGATTCTTCAGAAAGGTAGTGGTGATCCTTCAGCCAAGACTGATGAAGTAGTGTCTGATCAAACAGATGACGTTCCTGGAGAAAATAGCCTTAGCACAACAGAGACAACAGGAGACCTGGCAGATGAAAAAGAAAGAAGTTGAAATTAATTAGGCATTCTAAGTTTTAGTGTACCAACGTTAAGAGCATTTGGAACAGTGCTATCAGGTGAGCTCAGTGGTGCTGTTGCAGAGTGCAGAGATAGAAAAATGTGAGGGAGGTCATTCATACACTTTACCTGTATATTCAGCCTAGGTTATTAAATCAATTCATCATTAATAGCATGATTAGTATGAATTTCCAAGAAGTTTTTAAGACATGAATAAGATTTTAATGAAAGTTAAGTTTGCAATGAAAAAGTCTCATTTAGCAGTTTTCGAGGTTATGGAACCTGGTGGTCAATATGAATTGAATATTAGAATATTATTTATATTAATAAAGCTTTTGAAATTTCCATCAGTTCTAAACTAAAAGTCCTTATTACCTGTACATCCTTTTCAATTAACTTAAAGGAAGAGATTTGGAAACCACATACCTTTTGGGAATAATTGATTTAAAATAATGGCCAATTGGCTTTGTTAATGAAGGTTTCATTTTGAGTATGATACTGGTAAATGGAGCATGTTTAGAATGCTAAATTCGTTGATCTAATGAGAATTTGGATGAACATAAACTTAATTTTGGATATAATATTACATTCCAGACTGCCAGAAGCATGTAAACAGAATATTTGAATCTGTGTACCTCCATACAAGTGTTAGCCTGCCAGGCTGTAAGCTTACCTTAATTAAACTTTCAGTGAAAGTGAAATTATTAAAATAAAAATTTATATTTGTGCTTTTTGTCAGTGTGTAAGCTGTGCAGAAATCCCTTGATGTACTAGTTGTATAAAGTAGAAACCCACTGTTGAAACTCCTGTAGCTATTATGCTCTTAATATTGTTTTAATGATCTTCTTTAGAAATAGGCCCATAAAAATGGTCTGGAAACCAAACCAAAGTATGGATTAATGTAGATATTGTAAAGCAGTAAACTGAAAACATGTCCTGGCATGAATTCAGCCATGTTTAAGTGACTTTTTCTGTAATTGTAAAATAGAAAATTCAAATGGGACCTAAAGCAGGATGTAAAAAATTGGTTTGGGATATTTAGCCTAATTTATCCATAAGATGGCTGCTAAATTGATTTTTTCAGTTTTTTATCATATAGAAAATAATAGATATAGAAATGAGTAATATGAGTAACAGTAGTTTGCTTTGACGTACTAACAAACTTTTATTTAAAATGCTACATTTTTACTTCTTAAAATGTGCTTTGAATTCTTAAAATTTTGTTTCACTGAATGTTAAATGTTTAAAATGGCTATTAAAATTCTGCTGTATATAGTAGTTTTTGAGTAAATATTTGCAATAAAAATCTGTCCCTGAATAATTTTATTTTTCAGAAAGCTGCTTGAGTCGGATTACCTTTGGCGCCTCTAGAAATTGTATATTGCTCAAGGAAATTTCATGTTAAAGTTAGTGGTAGATTTTATTCCATATTCTTTAATTGATGCATGATTTATTTTAAATTGAGACTTAAAGTACGGGGGAAGAACTGCTAATAATTACAGAGGATTGATTTGCTTTACAAATTCTTCTACTTCAAGAGAATTATAATTTAATATTATAGTTTTCTATCTGCTCAGTAAATTAAAGAGGCTAAATAGACAAAATATTTTATTGACTTATCTTCTTGAATATTTTTGAGGGTGGGGGCAAATATTTTTATCTTTCCTGCTTCCAAGAAAAGATGGGATAGAGGGACTTATTAACTGTCATCCTTCACCTTGTTGAAACATAAATCTATAGCAGAGAAGACTTTTGGAGTAAAGGGAAGAAAATGTCTGTGTAAGGACCATTTTCTGAATCTCATTCAATTAGTTGCCAAGGCTGTCACCTAATGCTTCAAAAACCTAGAGCACTGTACCAAAATAAATCTCTAAGTGACACTGTAGTCCCTTGTGAGCTTTGAGTAGTTCCTTCTCCTGCCCCTATATACTTACAGTAGTGGTACTGAAAGTACCTGATCAATGAATAGTTTATACCTATCCACTGTGAGAAAAGGAACCTGTACCAGACTATAAATCCTTTATTGAAAAAGTCTAGCAATGAAAACAAAAAAATAGTTGAAGTAAACATTGTACTTGGTAACATAGTTGGTTTCTGTTTTCACATAATCTCCTTATCTCACTTCTGATCAGGAACAGACAATTCAGGTATGCAAACCAAACCTTTGAGTAGCAGTGCTTTAGCACAGTGGTCAACAAACTTTGTAGAGCCAGGTAGTGAATAATTGTGGACTGTGTGGTCACAATTATCCAACTCTTCCTTATAGCTTAAGAGCACCTATAGACAATATGTAAATGGTAGCCTGTTTGTGTTCCAATAAAACTTTATTTACAAAAACAGAATGTTGGTTGGATTTGGCCAGTGGACTGTAGATTGCCACCACCTGCTTTAGAGTGCTGTTTTGTCCAGGCAAATTGTGCTCGGGGACTGAGATTTTCTTTGCCAATAACTTATTTAACAGCAGTTCACTGTGAGAATTATAATTTATAAAAATAACATTTTGCAAGCCGATACCATACAGGATAATGTCTGTTAATTAGCTAATAAAGAAATAACATACTCCAAACTAATAATAGATTGATTACACTATTGTTCTAGGCAAAGAGGAGATGAAAGAAAGTCCAAATTTAGTTGAGGTGTACCTTTCCAGGAATTAGTTGTCTGTAGAGTCAGTCCTTCCAACTAAAAGCTGGGTATCAGCTGCTAGCGTAGGTCCCTTGCTGCTGGGGCACGTAGCTAGGGGGTGACAGTACCGGTGTCGGTAAGCAAGCTGGGCTGTTCCGAATGTTATGACTCCAGGGACCATTACATGACTTACACCATTGCGTACCAGGAGTAGCCTTGCCAAGGCAGGAACAGATGTCCCTTCTCTTCCCGAGACTGCTGCACAGTTTAACACTGCTGAGGACCAAGAGTGGCCTGGCCATGGCAGGAGCAAGTGTCTCAAGATCGTCACAGAGCTATGTAAGTCAGCAAAAGAGTAGCCTTGCCCAGACTAAACACTCTCGGTAAGTCCTCACAAATTGTTGGTATTTAAAGTTTAAATGTCCATCACTTGATAGCTGCTCTTCCATATGTTCGTATTGATTATCCTCCCCAGCGGCACCCCTTAATGGCTGAGCTGCTGAATACTTATCAACAACAGCAGATGTTGATGACATCATCCTGGCACAGCTTCCTTAGTGTAAACAAATTTACCTGTAGATCAAAACAACTTCACTTAAGTCATAAACAAGTGGATTTGAAATCATAACAAACTAATACACAACAAGCACTTAGACTTTCTTGATTGACTATGAAAGCCAGTGATGCACTCAAGTGACTCTTTGCCTAAGAACTAACTACCAAGGTGCCTTACTATATTATAGTCTCCTGTTACCTAACAACAGAATTACGATTGATTACTTGTGCAGTTAAGAAACATTCATTTTGTGGATGCACTTTTAATTTACGTTGAAAATCTGAATGCCATATTTATTTATGTTATTTCTTCCCCTTTGTATCTCTCCAATGTTTTAGGGAGGAAATTGTAATTTTTTTCACCCTATAAATTTTTAAAGAACTATTCTAAACATTTTTTAAAAGGAACTGACAAGATATGAGTCACATTGTTGCAGCTGTAAGTAAAAAGATATCTGGGCAATTACTTGTCTAAGGTTACAAAGCCAAGATTTGAACATAATTTGATCTGATTCTGAAGTTAGTGTTTTCTACCACATCTGTAGTTCCTAGCATTTATACTGAATGTCCCTTTTTAAAATATATCAGTTTTTGCTAATAACCCTTCCATTGATGGTACTAATTACAGTTTTATTTATTATTCCTACAGTGATTATATGCATATGGAATGGAGGACCTCTTAACCTAAAGAAGAGGACCTACTGATCTCTTTTACTAATAGGAATTGAGGAATTTTACCTCAAGAGGAGGGGTTAGTGAATATTCTATTAACAGGAAAGACAGCATGTGATTTAAAGATACACTTTATATAATAATTATAAATGTTTTGACATCATTACATTTTTTTAGGCTTCTGTAATGTCATTTTTAAACTATGGTTGACATGATCATTTTTGTTCCATCAAACTTGTTAGTCCAGGATCACTCACTTGTACTGACTTCAGTGAATTAGGACTTTTGTATGTATATAGGCACTAAAAAGAATTGCAAGTGTTTCATTTTTACTAGATTACTGTAACACTGACTTGTTTTTTCAGCTAAAAAATAAAACACAATTTACCTATGTCTAAGCATTAAAAGAGATGATTATTTTAAAAATATTGTTTACTAATGAGGCATATCTGCCAATCCATGTACACAAAATGAATAGTCAAATAGATTTTTTTAAAGTCATGGTAATGTTTAATTTTCATCTCAAAATCTATAAACTCCAAGATACTTCACTTGGATCATCTTGTAAGGAATTAAACACATCTGTAGCAGCATCTGTAACATCATGGAGGGATGAGGTGTCCTAGGTGAAATTACTTTTACAGTTAGCTAAAGGTGACTTTTAATTGCTTTTTAAAAGTATTATAAAATCACTTTTATTTAAAAGAATATACTATGCATAATTTAGTCTTCTTTGATGACACAGAGGGTCATCATTATGAAGATTTTTGGACCAAGCTATAAATGAAGCTGTAGCTGCAGATGTTAATGGCCTGAATAACTGCTGATCACAGAAGTGACCTTGGATTTTGGTTTACAGAAATATTTCAGGTACATCTAGGGTCACTTGACTTTTCCAAAAACAGAACAGAAAAACTGACTACATTACTCACCCGATTAAATCTCTTTTTTAAGATGAATTTTCCCTCCTAAATACTAAGTAAAACCTGCCATTTGTGGAGAATTTGGTAACTATAAACTGTAGTTTTAAGCTTTCAAAATATTTTAAGCATTTATGCACTGCCTTAAAAACTTGATTTTTAACTGCTCTATATCGGGTTAGCAAACTATGACCCACAGTTGGCTACCTATTTTTGTAAACAAAATTTTATTAGAAAACAGCCATGTCATTTGTTTATATATTGTCTGTTGTAGCTTTTGCACTACAACAGCACAGTTGTACATGACAGAGGCCATATGGTCTGTAAGTCTCAAGGATTTACAATCTGGCACTTGAAGAAAAAGTTTGCCAACCCCTGCCCTATATATATATTTTTTTTTTTTTTTTTTTTTTTTTTGCTGTACGCGGGCCTCTCTCTGCTGTGGCCTCTCCCGTCGCAGAGCACAGGCTCCGGACACGCAGGCCCAGCGGCCGTGGCTCGCGGGCCCAGCCGCTCCACAGCATGTGGGATCCTCCTGGACCGGGGCACGAACCCGTGTCCCCCGCATCGGCAGGCGGACTCTCAACCACTGCGCCACCAGGGAAGCCCTGCCCTATATTTTTGTATGGGTATAATCATAACTTTATAACTGTTCTTTTATTTTCACTATTATAGACACTGCAGTGAAGCTCTTATTTCATAAATTTTGGTCCATATTTTATTTACCTGTACTAAAATTCTAAGTGTATAATTTATTAGATTGAAGAGTATTCAGTTTTTAAATTGAAAAATAGAAACTCATACTTATTTTAATTATCATACCATAGTACTTATAGAAAGCTTCCCGGTCCAGCATTAACTTGTAGAAGTTCAGAGTTTATTCATCTAGATTTTTTTCTTTGATTCTTCAGAGTCAGGTTGTTTTTAGCCTAATGTAGATTTTCATTCCTGCTCTTCACCAAATATATCTAGTGTGTGGCCATATGACTAGTTTCTGGCCAGTGAGTTGTGAGTGAAAGTGACTTCTGGTTTCGAGGATTTAGTTGTTAATGTGAGACTCTTTAGAACCCTCTTTTCCCTCAAGCATGGTAACATTTTTACTATTCAGATGGTGATTGCTATATTAGTCTTGGTTCCTGAGGGACTATGAAAAGAGCCTTCCTGTTTATTTAGATACACATATAGCATGAAGGAGAAATAGCATTTTTATTTTAAGCTACTGCAGTTAGAGAATTTTTGTTCTACAGCATAACTAAGTCTCTCCCTACTGATGTAGGAATTAATCCTGAAAGTGGATTGCTGCCATTAGAAGAAACACAGCTGAGCTACATTACACCAGTGTATTGCATTGGCTTAGGTGGCAGATGGCAAGGCTACATGAGGTGATCCACATTCTGCTATGGTGAGAGATTTGGTAAACTTGACTGTAATACTTGAAAGACAAATGGTGTACGTAATGAAGTTGTATGTCTATTGGAAGAGTTTGACTAACAAAATGTTAATGGCATGTTTTGGTTACTATATTGGCTGCATTTGACAACTTACTCTGAGAAAGAAGTGGACTCAGATGAGAAATGGTAGGATTGAAAGTAGGAACAAAAGAGAATAGAAAAAGTCCACAAATCCAGATACTTGCAGGGTTGGAAAAGGCTAAACTTCTCACCCCCAGCCAGTAAAAGGAGAAGGCCTAAGCAAGAAAACTTAATTAAATTAAGAATATGGCCATCATACCAATTAATTAGGTTAAGGAGAGGCCCTGAAGTGTTTCTTCTATGTGGAAATTCCTTCACAGCATTTCTTGGGAAACACATATTTTTCTGAATTTCAAGACAAATCAGTCAAGAAATCGATGAAACAGGAAAAAGTATTGTAACTTTCCTATGAGAATTAAAGCTAAGTAATGAAGTTAGAGCCATTACTGGTTTGCAGGAATCCTCTGAGGTCAAGCTCAAAAGTAAGACTAGGGAATGCTGACAGGTGGAGTCCAAGAGTAAAGTCAACATTTCCAGGAACCACAATAAGAGCCCCAGAAGAGAAGTGGTCATAGTCTGATCACTCAAGTCATACTTGTAGCTATTGCCATGCTATAAATGTGTATTCATACCCCTGTCTGCTGCTAATGGTGAGTCATTCTTGCAAGTAAAATAAAAATTAGTAGGTTTATATTCATAGGATACTTTATACAAATCCCATCAATGGTCTTCCAAAAATAACATGTTGTAGAAGCAAAATAATTCCATAAATTATCAATTTTGACTTGTGATTCTGTGTGGTGTTTTTACTCTTGAGAGGAGATCCAAATGTAGCATTGGTCAAGTAACTACCAAATAAATTTATTGGCACTTCCCAGTGTATGATTATTTGCCAAAGGGTGCTATTCTTTACAAATACTTAAACAATAAATACAAAGAAAAGAAGTAAATGTTGTGGAACATTCTGAAATGAGATCAGAAACTGATCTAAAGTCTAAATTAGCAAAGGCACTATCAATTGCAACAGTAAGACCAAAATCTGGGCTAGCAGACAAAATATTTTTATCATTAAAAAAGGAAAAGAGCTTCTATGAAGTAACATGTAACGTAACACCAACTTGAAGATGTTTTTGGACAGTCCCTAGCAACTTCACTAATATCAACGCAAAAATGAAAGAAGAATTTCTATGTCTGGAATAGTTGTTATAAAATAAAGATAGACTGTCAGATAGGGCAATTAATGTGTTGTGTCTTTTTAGATTTCTTTTTTTAAAATTTTATTGAAGTATAGTTGATTTACAATGTTGTGTTATATATTCCACATATTCCATATATTCATTCTTTTTTTCAGATTCTTCACCTATATAGGTTATTATAGAATATTGAGTAGAGTTCCCTGTGCTCTACAGTAGGTCCTTGTTGGTTATCTATTTTATATATAGTAGTGTGTGTGTGTATATATAGTAGTAGTGTGTGTATGTTAATCCCAAGCTCCTAATTAATCCCTCCCCCCGATATTTCCCCTTTGGTAACCATAGGTTTGTTTTCAAAATCGGTGAGTCTGTTTCTGTTTTGTAAATAAGTTCATCTGTATCATTTTTTAAAATTAGATTCCACATATGATTGATATCATATATTTGTCTTTCTCTGTCTGACTTACTTCACTTAGTATGATAGATTTCATTTTAAGAAAAACTTTTAAACAAATATTTGTAGTGCTTTCAATTTAAAAAATGACTTATTGGCATTTTTGTTAACGTTTCCTTTATTTAATGTTTTCTGTTATCAAATACCTATGTCAGGTAGATATAATGGTATTGAAATATATAATCTTGCCCCAATACATTGGTTCATGTTAATAAACATTTATTATTATGTCTTTTTTAACAGAAAATATCTGGAACATTTAGTATAACTATCACAGAAAAATGATTCAGTATTTATTTTGGTCACTCATAACTATTTTAAATATATTAAGTATGGTGCTATGAAAAATATAGAATGACAATTCTGTGTAATTTGGGGATATCTGAGAATTTCCAGAAGTTTTCATTTCTCATACCCACATCCTAAATATTAATATCTGTCAGGAATTGGAAATACCAATGCCCAGTAATTTGTTTAGATATATAAAATGGCTTAGGAAACAGTTGCTAAAACGTGAGTCTTCTACCAGTGCCTGGTGGGCTCAGGGTACCCCAGTCAAGTGTAAAGAGGAGCTGGGGGGAGCACACCTTTAAATTTGTGGGTGTGAGTATTGGCTCACTGCTGACTGCAGTCAGATAAATAAAAAGCAAAAATTTTGAGAGAGTTGAACTGTCAAACCATGAGCCTGGACTAAAAGTTTATGACTGATGAACTCAAAATGACCCTTGGGCCCCCAGCTTTCTACACTGGGTAGCAGACAGAGAAAGTTGCTTGGTCCCCAAATAAAACATATTCCCCAACGTCTACCTCTGTGGTCAAGAAGGATAAAGAAAAAAGGAAAGACCTCCTGGATGGTGGGATCAATAGCTTTGGACGGCAATTGATTAGAGACCCCCTTCCAGCAAGCAGAGTCAGGTTCTCATCAACGAATTTTTGCACCACCAGAGTAGTGTCCTTGTAGCAGAGAATTGTTTTGGACCAGTGACTGCTTGTGTGTTTCCCATCTTTCTCCTTCAAGATAGGAGTGTTTATTTACAGTTTTTCTATCTCTGTTTCAATCTTGTGTGTGTAAAGGACAGCCTTTTAATTCATAGGATAACCAATCTAGTGGTGACTAGTGCATACTATCCCCTGATTTAGAGACTAGCAAGAGATACTGAACTTTGAGCTTGATGCCATTGATCTAATGGTACTGTTGAGTTATCTCTCCTTCGAAGAGAAGGAGTGTGTTTTGGCTATAAGAAGGAGGATACACTGAATAACTACTGACCAGAAGCGTGGTCTGTGATAGTCATTAGGGCTCTTCACCATGTACTTACAGTAGTTCTCTCTAGAGAACCAGACACATAGCAGGATTACACTTCCCTTATGGTTGGGTGGTGCCATCTTTCTGGGTCTGGCCCATGAATCGTGGGCTCCACTTCTGAGCTGGAGAATTGAATTGCCAATTTGAGACTCTCTAGACTCCTGTCTTTCCTCTAATTTGTTTATTGGCAACGTTTGAGTTGGTGGTTGCTCTGTCATTTGAGTAACTGTGATGAAGAGAAGAATCACCTTCCCAATTTGCAATGGACTTTTAAAATGAGTAAGAAATAAACCTTTTTGCTTTTAGTAATTGAGATTTGAGGGTGGTTACCATAACATAATTCTAACCTATCCTAACTGATAAACTTAGTAACATTATGAAAATCTTTTCATGCCTGTGCCTGAGGACCTATTAGAATTTTCTAACCTTTTTAGATCTATCTCAGCGTTTCCTATCTTTTACTATTATCCTATTGCACAGTAATTTCATATTAGTCCCCCTAAGGATTTTTAAAAATTGTTTTATTGCATAATTTAAAAAATAGTTTTAGAACTTTCACTTCTGACCAACTTGTAGTAATAAGGACTTGATTTAACTCTCCCCTCTGAAACAAACAAAGCAACATGAAACTTTTTCAAGACAGTGATATCAGGAATGAAAGACAGTGATCCGTGAGAGAAAACAAATTAGGTGAGCCTTATAATTACCTCAGCTTACTGCTTTGAGAGTTTCCAAGCTTTAACACGGGGAAAGGAAACTGAGACAAAAACTGGGAGATTCCCTAGGTTGAGGAGACAGAGCTGAGAGTCTGGAGAAACCCAGGGAGTTCGAGTTCATAGGGCCAAGTCCCAGAGAGGAGAGAGCTGCGCAGAGAGATTTGTAGTATTCAGCAACTACCCAAGGCTAGAGAAAGGACAATCTGAAAGTATTAGGGGGGTACAGAAACAGTGCATATTCCTACCAGACAGAATGAAAAAAAAATTATAATTCATGGAGCACTGGGTAGAGAACTCAGGAAGTTCTTACTATGGGAATAATTAGCCCTAGACTGAGCACTGCTCTTTACCCAACTAACAAATCAAAAGTAAGACCTGAAAGGGTCAAATAATTTACATACAAGTGTACTGTATCCCAGAACAAAATTCAAGAAGATATATAGGAATACAAAAATACCTAGCACCCACAAAGGTAAAACTCACAGTGTCTGACATCCAGTTAAAGATTACCAGGCATACAAAGAGGCAGGAAAACATGACCATAATGAGAAAAACAGCCAGTCAAAACTGACCCAGAACTGAAACAAATGTCAGAATTGTGACAGGATATTAAAACATATCATATAACTATCTTCAAAAAGTTAAGAGGATGTTAAAAAGACCCAAATTGAGCTTTAGAGATGGAAACTACAATGTCTGAGATAAAAATTATGCTGATGGAATTAATGGCTGAGCAGACATAGCAGAAGAAAAGATCACGGAATTTGAAGACATAGCAATAGAAACTATTTAGTGAGCCGTGGGACATCAAGAGGCCTATATTTTCTAAACTTGAAAACTCTAAACCCCCAGATCCAAGAAGCTCAACAAGCTGCAAGGGATTTGATGATACATGATACATGAAGAAGACTCACAAAGACAACATAATCAAATTGCTTAAAATCAGTAATAAAGAGAAAAAATTTAAGAATTTTAAGCAACCAGATAAAAAAGACAATGACATACAGAGGAACAAAAATAAGGATGACATCAGAATTCCTTAAACGTACTGGAAAAAAAAAAAACAACCCTGTAAACCTAGAATTGTATTCCCAGCAAAAATGCTTTTCAAACAAAGGCAAAGCCTTTGAAAATTCACCACTAGGAGAACCACGTTACAAGAAATGCTAAAAGAAGTCTTTTGGGCAGAAGGTAGACACCTGAGATCAAATTACTTAACTATGTTGTTCAAATCATCTATAGCTTTACTGATTTTTTTTCCCTTCATCTATCAGTTACTGAGAGAAACATTTTAAAATCTGACTCTGATAATGGATTTTTATATAAGCTGTAATTTTATCAACTTTTGCTTTGAGATTATATGCCTACAAGCTTAGTTTATTTTCCTGGTGTCTTGAGCCTTATTATGTAGTGACCCTCTATATCTCTAGTAATACTTAAAATGTACAGGCATAGCTTGTTTTATTGTGCTTTGCTTTATTGCACTTCACAGATACTGCATTTTTTTTTTTTTTTTTTTTTGCGATATGTGGGCCTCTCACCGCTGTGGCCTCTCCCGTTGCGGAGCACAGGCTACGGACGCGCAGGCTCAGCGGCAATGGCCCGCGGGCTCAGCTGCTCCACGGCACGTGGGATCCTCCCAGACTGGGGCATGAACCCGTGTCCCCTGCATCGGCAGGCGGACTCTCAACCACTATGCCACCAGGGAAGCCCAGATACTGCATTTTTAACAAACTGAAGGTTTGTGGTAACCCTGCATCAAGGAAATTGTCACCATTTTTCCAGCAGCATTTGCTCATTTCATGTCTCTGTGTCACATTTTGGTAATTCTCACAGTATTTCAAACTTTTTCATTACTGTTACATTGTTATGGTGATGTGTGACCATGATCTTTGATGTTACTACACACCTCTCTGAAGGCTCAGTTGATGGTTAGCATTTTTTAGCAATAAAGTATTTTTAAATTAAGGTATGTACATTTTTTTAGGCATAATGCTATTGCACACTTAATAGACTATGGTATAATGTAAACATAACTTTTATATTCACTAGGAAAGCAAAAAATTCATGTGACTCACTTTATTGCAGTGATCTTGAACTGAACTTGCACTAACTCTGAGGTGTTCCTGTATTTTGTTTGATACAGCTATACAAACTTTCTTTTGGTTCGTATGTTTTTAATATTTATTTTCCCACTCTTATACTTTCTGTAGTATAAAATTATGTTGTTAAAATTCAGGGACTTCCCTGGTGGCACAGTGGTTAAGAATCTGCCTGCCAATGCAGGGGACTCAGGTTTGAGCCCTGGTCCAGGAAGATCCCACATACCACAGAGCAATTAAGCCTGTGCGCCACACCTACTGAGCCTGTGCTCTAGAGCCCACAAGCCACAACTACTGAGCCTGCGTGCCACAAATACTGAAGCCCACGTGCCTAGAGCCCATGCTCCACAACAAAGAGAAGCCACCGCAATGAGAAGCCCGCACACCACAACCAAGAGTAGCCCCCTCTTGCTGCAACTAGACAAAGCCCATGCACAACACTGAAGACCCAACACAGCCTAAATAAATGAATTAAATAAATAAATTTATTTTAAAAATCAATCAGATAATCTTTGTCTTTTATTTATAGCATTAAGTCTACTGCATTTATGGTACTGATCAATTTTTCTATATCTAGAAAACAGATATTTCTGTTGCCATTTCTTTTTTTATTTTTGCGGTATGCAGGCCTCTCACTGTTGTGGCCTCTCCCATTGTGGAGCACAGGCTCCGGACGCGCAGGCTCAGCAGCCATGGCTCACAGGCCTAGCTGCTCCACGGCATGTGGGATCTTTCCAGACCGGGGTAAGAACCCATGTCCCCTGTATTGGCAGGCGGACTCTCAACCACTGCGCCACCAGGGAAGCCCATTTCTTAATTTTTTTAATCTTATTTCTTGTCTTCTTTCGAAGTATCCTTTTTCACCTCTTTTTTTAAATTCTACTGGTTTTGGAAGTTATATATTCTAAATTCTTTTTTAAAAAAATCTTTCTATTGGGTAACCCAAGAATTATACCATATATCCTTAATTTTTTAAAGTTTAAACTTAATTATATTTACCCTTTCCCCAAACAGGAACTAAAAACACGTTTAAATTCCACTTGAGACCACATACCCTTTTCTAACGGTAAACTCTGCTAGTCAGTCAGTTCTAGTCCACTACTGCCAATCAGAAATGCAGACTTAGAATGGGATATGAGATCTCTTGATTTTTAAGTGTTGGCCAAAAATGTGTAAACAAAACAAAAACAGGTTGACAGTTCAGTTATAAGCCTCTGCTAGGGTCTACAAAAGAGGAAATTTCATCATGGCTCTAATCAATAGCAGTTACAATTATTTTCATGCAGAAAGCCTAACTGTAGTCCCTTACCACATGTGCCATGCTTTTTTTCCCTGTTAGGTAAGAGAAATAAAAACTTCTAGTAGTCTCTGCTTGCCAATTATACCATATATCCTTAGCTAATTAATGAAGTCAATTATTTTTAACCTATTCCTAAATAAGGATGTAAAAACACTTTAATTCCAATTGCCTGTGGAAGACTACATACCCCTTCTAAGGTGGTAGCTGTGAGTTAGTTGCAGTCCACAAATGACCACCAGGAACATAAGCTCAGTTCTTGATGTTTAATCTCCTGGGGTTTTTTGTTATTGTCTTTTTGGTTTTGGGGGGTTCTTTCTTGGCCAATGTGTTGTCAGCCAATAGTTTACAAACTTTGCAAACCAGAAATGGTTGACAAGCAGCCAGTTTTTAGCCTCTGCTAGAAACTAATAAAGAGCTAATTATAATGTTCATTCATTCATTCATTCAATACACGTTTATTGGGCCCTATGATGGTTAATTCTGTGTGTTGACAGAGCTAAGGGCTG
The DNA here is from genome assembly GCF_008692025.1 of Phocoena sinus. Taxonomy (NCBI): domain Eukaryota; kingdom Metazoa; phylum Chordata; class Mammalia; order Artiodactyla; family Phocoenidae; genus Phocoena; species Phocoena sinus. The sequence continues at coordinate 78,243,285 of NC_045764.1, forward strand.
CCCAGACGGCTGGTAAAACACTATTTCTGGATGTGTCTGTGAGAGTGTTTCCAGAAGAGATTAGCATTTGTTTTTTTTGTTTGTTTGTTTGTTTTTGGTGTTTCTTTATATATATATATATATATATTTTTTTTTTTACATCTTTATTGGAGTATAATTGCTTTACAATGGTGCGTTAGTTTCTGCTTTATAACAAAGTGAATCACTATACATATACATATGTTCCCATATCTCTTCCCTCTTGCGTCTCCCTCCCTCCCACCTTCCCTATCCCATCCCACTAGGTAATCATAAAGCACCGAGCTGATCTCCCTGTGCTATGCGGCTGCTATCCACTAGCTATCTATTTTACGTTTGGTAGTGTGTATATGTCCATGCCACTCTCTCGCTTTGTCACAGCTTACCCTTCCCCCTCCCCATATCCTCAAGTCCATTCTCTAGTAGGTCTGTGTCTTTATTCCCATCTTACCCCTAGGTTCTTCATGACATTTTTTCCCCTTAAATTCCATATATATGTGTTAGCATATGGTATTTGTCTTGCTCTTTCTGACTTACTTCACTCTGTATGACAGACTCTAGGTCCATCCACCTCATTACAAACAGCTCAGTTTCATTTCTTTTTATGGCTGAGTAATATTCCATTGTGTATATGTGCCACATCTTCTTTATCCATTCATCTGATTATGGACACTTAGGTTGTTTCCATTTCCGGGCTATTGTAATAGAGCTGCAATGAACATTTTGTTACATGACTCTTTTTGAATTATGGTTTTCTCAGGGTATATGCCCAGTAGTGGGATTGCTGGGTCGTATGATAGTTCTATTTTTAGTTTTTTAAGGAACCTCCATACTGTTCTCCATAGTGGCTGTACCAATTCACATTCCCACCAGCAGTGCAAGAGTGTTCCCTTTTCTCGACACCCTCTCCAGCATTTATTGTTTGTAGATTTTTTGATTATGACCATTCTGACCGGTGTGAGATGATATCTCATTGTAGTTTTCATTTACATTTCTCTAATGATTAATGATGTTGAGCATTCTTTCATGTGTTTGTTGGCAATCTGTATACCTTCTTTGGAGAAATGTCTATTTAGGTCTTCTGCCCATTTTTGGATTGGGTTGTTTGTTTTTTTCTTATTGAGGTGCATGAGCTACTTATAAATTTTGGAGATTAATCCTTTGTCAGTTGCTTCATTTGCAAATATTTTCTCCCATTCTGAGGGTTGTCTTTTGGTCTTGTTTATGGTTTCCTTTGCTGTGCAAAAACTTTGAGGTTTCATTAGGTCCCATTTGTTTATTTTTGTTTTTATTTCCATTTTTCTTGGAGGTGGGTCAAAGAAGATCTTGCTGTGATTTATGTCATAGAGTGTTCTGCCTATGTTTTCCTCTAAGAGTTTGATAGTTTCTGGCCTTACATTTAGGTCTTTAATCCATTTTGAGCTTATTTTTGTGTATGGTGTTAGGGAGTGATCTAATCTCATACTTTTACATGTACCTGTCCAGTTTCCCAGCACCACTTATTGAAGAGGCTGTCCTTTCTCCACTGTACACTCCTGCCTCCTTTATCAAAGATAAGGAGACCATATGTGTGTGGGTTTATCTCTGGGCTTTCTATCCTGTTCCATTGATCTATCTTTCTGTTTCTGTGCCAGTACCATACTATCTTGATTACTGTAGCTTTGTAGTATAGTCTGAAGTCAGGGAGCCTGATTCCTCCAGCTCCGTTTTTCGTTCTCAAGATTGCTTTGGCTATTCGGGGTCTTTTGTGTTTCCATAAAAATTGTGAACTTTTTTGTTCTAGTTTTGTGAAAAATGCCAGTGGTAGTTTGATAGGGATTGCGTTGAATCTGTAGATTGCTTTGGGTAGTATAGTCATTTTCACAATGTTGATTCTTCCAATCCAGAACATGATATATCTCTCCATCTATTTGTATCATCTTTAATTTCTTTCTTCAGTGTCTTATAATTTTCTGCATACAGGTCTTTTGTCTCCTTAGGTTTTATTTTATTCCTAGATATTTTATTCTTTTTGTTGCAATGGTAAATGGGAGTGTTTTCTTGATTTCACTTTCAGATTTTTCATCATTAGTGTATAGGAATGCCAGAGATTTCTGTGCATTAATTTTGTATCCCGCTACTTTACCAAATTCATTGATTAGCTCTAGTAGTTTTCTGGTAGCATCTTTAGGATTCTCTTTGTATAATATCATGTCATCTGCAAACAGTGACAGCTTCACTTCTTCTTTTCCCTTTTGCATTCCTTTTATTTCCTTTTCTTCTCTGCTGTGTCTAAAACTTACAAAACTATGTTGAATAAGAGTGGTGAGAGTGGGCAACCTTGTATTTTTCCTGATCTTAGTGGAAATGCTTTCAGTTTTTCACCATTTAGGACAATGTTGGCTGTGGGTTTATCATATATGGCCTTTATTATGTTGAGGTAAGTTCCCTCTATGCCTATTTTCTGCAGGGTTTTTATCATAAATTGGTGTTGAATTTTGTCAAAAGCTTTCTCTGCATCTATTGAGATGACTATATGGTTTTTCTCCTTAATTTGTTAATATGGTATATCACATTGATTGATTTACGTATATTGAAGAATCCTTGCATTCCTGGAATAAACCCAACTTGATCATGGTGTATGATCCTTTTAATGTGCTGTTGGATTCTGTTTGCTAGTATTTTGTTGAGAATTTTTGCATCTATGTTCATCAGTGATATTGGGCTGTAGTTTTCTTTCTTTGTGACATCCTTGTCTGGTTTTGGTGTCAGGGTGATGGTGGCCTCGTAGAATAAGTTTGGGAGTGTTCCTCTCTCTGCTATATTTTGGAAGAGTTTGAGAAGGTAGGTGTTCGCTCTTCTCTAAATGTTTGATACAATTCGCCTGTGAAGCCATCTGGTCTTGGGCTTTTGTTTGTTGGAAGATTTTTAAACACAGTTTTAATTTCACTGCTTGTGATTGGTCTGTTCATATTTTCTATTTCTTCCTGATTCATTCTTGGCAGGTTGTGCATTTCTAAGAATTTCTCCATTTCTTCCAGGTTGTCCATTTTATTGGCATAGCATTGCTTTTAGTAATCTCTCATGATCTTTTGTGTTTCTGCAGTGTCAGTTGTTACTTCTCCTTTTTCATTTCTAATTCTCTTGATTTGAGTCTTCTCCCTGTTTTTCTTGATGAGTCTGGCTAATGGTTTATCAATTTTGTTTATCTTCTGAAAGAACCAGCTTTTAGTTTTATTGATCTTTGCCATCATTTCCTTCTTCCCTTCTCATTTGTTTCTGATCTGATGTTTATGATTTCTTTCCTTCTGCTAACTTTGGGGTTTTTTGTTCTTATCTCTAATTGCTTTAGGTGCAAGGTTAGGTTGTTTAATCGAGATGTTTCCTGTTTCTTAAGGTAGGATTATATTGCTATAAACTTCCCTCTTAGAACTGCTTTTGCTGCATCCCATAGGTTTTGGGTCATCATGTGTCCATTGTCATTTGTTTCTAGGTATTTTTTAATTTCCTCTTTGATTTCTTTAGTGATCACTTGGTTATTAAGTAGTGTATTGTTTAGCCTCCACGTGTTTGTACTTTTTACAGATCTTTTCCTGTAATTGATACCTAGTCTCATAGCGTTGTCGTCGGAAAAGATACTTCATACAATTTCAATTTTCTTAAATTTACCGAGGCTTGATTTGTGACCCAAGATATGATCTGTCCTGGAGAATGTTCCATGAGCACTTGAGAAAAATGTGTATTTTGTTGTTTTTGGATGGAATGTCCTATAAATATATCAGTTAAATCCATCTTGTTTAATGTATCATTTAAAGCTTGTGTTTCCTTATTTATTTTCATTTTGGATGATCTGTACATTGGTTAAAGTGGGGTGTTAAAGTCCCCTACTATGAATGTGTTACTGTCGATTTCCCCTTTTATGGATGTTAGTATTTGCCTTATGTATTGAGGTGCTCCTATGTTGGGTGCATAAATATTTACAATTGTTATATCTTCTTTTGGATCGATCCCTTGATCATTATGTAGTGTCCTTCTTTGTCTCTTATAATAGTCTTTATTTTAAAGTCTATTTTGTCTGATAGGAGAATTGCTACTCCAGCTTTCTTTTGGTTTACATTTGCATGGAATATCTTTTTCCATCCCCTTACTTTCAGTCTGTATGTGTCTCTAGGTCTGAAGTGGGTCTCTTTAGACAGCATATATATGGGTCTTGTTTTGTATCCATTCAGCCAATCTGTGTCTTTTGGTGAGAGCATTTAATCCATTTACATTTAAGGTAATTATCGATATGTATGTTCCTATTCCCATTTTCTTAATTGTTTTGGGTTCGTTATTGTAGGTCTTTTCCTTCTCTTGTGTTTCTTGCTTAGAGAAGTTCCTTTAGCATTTGTTGTAAAGCTGGTTTGGTGGTGCTGTACTCTCTCTCAGCTTTTGCTTGTCTGTAAAGGTTTTAATTTCTCCATCAAATCTGAATGAGATCCTTGCTGGGTAGAGTAATCTTGGTTGCAGGTTTTTCTCCTTCATCACTTTAAATATGTCCTGCCAGTCCCTTCTGGCTTGCAGAGTTTCTGCTGTAAGATCAGCAGTTAACCTTATGGGGATTCTCTTGTGTGTTATTTGCTGTTTTTCCCTTGCTGCTTTTAATATGTTTTCTTTGTATTTAATTTTTGACAGTTTAATATGTGTCTTGGTGTATTTTTCCTTGGATTTATCCTGTATGGGACTCTTTGTGCTTCCTGGACTTGATTAACAATTTCCTTTCCCATATTAGGGAAGTTTTCAACTATAATCTCTTCAAATATTTTCTCAGTCCCTTTCTTTTTCTCTTCTTCTTCTGGAACCCCTATAATTCGAATGTTGGTGCGTTTATTGTTGTCCCAGAGGTCTCTGAGACTGTCCTCAGTTCTTTTCATTCTTATTTCTTTATTCTGCTCTGCAGTAGTTATTTCCACTATTTTATCTTCCAGGTCACTTATCTGTGCTTCTGTCTCAGTTATTCTGCTATTGATTCCATCTAGAGTATTTTTAATTTCAATTATTGTGTTGTTCATCATTGCTTGTTTCATCTTTAGTTCTTCTAGGTCCTTGTTAAATGTTTCTTGCATTTTGTCTATTCTATTTCAAAGATTTTGGATCATCTTTACTATCATTATTCTGAATTCTTTTTCAGGTAAACTGCCTAGTTCCTCTTCATTGTTAGGTCTGGTGGGTTTTTATCTTGCTCCTTCATCTGCTGTGTGTTTTTCTGTCTTCTCATTTTGCTTATCTTACTGTGTTTGGGGTCTCCTTTTTGTCGTCTGCAGGTTCGTAGTTCCCGTTGTTTTTTTTTTTTTTTTTTTTTTTTGCGGTATGTGGGCCTCTCACCGTTGTGGCCTCTCCCGCCGCGGAGCACAGGCTCCGGACGCGCAGGCTCAGCGGCCATGGCTCACGGGCCCCGCCGCTCCGCGGCATGTGGGATCCTCCCGGACCGGGGCACCAACCCACGTCCCCCGCATCGGCAGGCGGACTCTCAACCGCTGCGCCACCAGGGAAGCCCTTTCCCGTTGTTTTTGATGTCTGTCCCCAGTGGCTAAATTTGGTTCAGTGGGTTGTGTAGGCTTCCTGGTGGGGGGGACTAGTGCCTGTGTTCTGGTGGATGAGGCTGGATCTTGTCTTTCTGGTGGGCAGGTCCACGTCTGGTCGTGTGTTTTGGGGTGTCTGTGGACTTATTATGATTTTAGGCAGCCTCTCTGCTAATGGGTAGTGTTGTGTTCCTGTCTTGCTAGTTGTTAGGCATAGGTTGTCCAGCACTGTAGTTTGCTGGTCGTTGAGTGAAGCTGGGTTCTGGTTTTGAGATGGAGATCACTGGGAGATTTTCACTGTTTGATATTATGTGGAGCTGGGAGGTCTCTTGTGCACCAGTGTCCTGAAGTTGGCTCTCCCACCTCAGAGGCACAGCACTGACTCCACACGGCTCATAGTAAAAGGGAGGAAAAGGAGAAAGAGAGAGAGAAAGAGAGAGAGAGAGAGAGAGAGAGAAAGGAAAGAAAAAGGAAGAAAGAGAAAGAAAGAGAGGGAAGGAAGAAAGAAAGAAAAAGAAAGAAAGGAAAGAAGAAAGAAGGAGGGAAGAAGGGAGGAAGGAGGGAAAGAAGGAACGAAAGAAATAAAATAAAGTAAGATAAAATAAAATTATTAAAATAAAAAAATAATTATTTAGAAAAAGCAAAAAAAAAAAAAAATAATGGACAGATAGAACCCTAGGACAAATGGTGGAAGCAAAGCTATACAGACAAAATCTCACACAGAAGCATACACATACACACTCACAAAAAGAGGAAAAAGGGATAAAATAATAAATCTTGCTCTCAAAGTCCACCTCCTCAATTTGGGATGATTCATTGTCTATTCATGTATTCCACAGATGCAGGGTACATCAAGTTGATTGTGAAGCTTTAATCCCCTGCTCTGAGGCTGCTGGGAGAGATTTCCCTTTCTCTTCTTTGTTCTCACAGCTCCCAGGGCTCAGTTTTTTATTTGGCCCCGCCTCTGCGTGTAGGTCGCCGGAGGGCATCTGTTCTTCGCTCAGACAGGACAGGGTTAAAGGAGCCGCTGATTCGGGGTCTCTGGCTCACTCAGGCTGTGGGGAGGGAGGGGTACGTTGTGCAGGGCCAGCCTGCGGCGGCAGAGGCCAGCGTGACGTTGCACCAGCCTGAGGTGCACCGTGCATTCTCTCGGGTAAGTTGTCCCTGGATCGCGGGACCCTGGCAGTGGCGGGCTGCACAGGCTGCCCAGAAGGGGGTTGTGGATAGTGACCTGTGCTTGCACACAGGCTTCTTGGTGGTGGCAGCAGCAGCCTTAGCGTCTCATGCGTGTCTCTGGGGTCCATGCTGTTAGCCGCGGCTCGCTCCTATCTCTGGAGCTCCTTTAATCAGCACTCTTAATCCCCTCTCCTCGCGCACTAGGAAACAAAGAGGGAAGAAAAAGTCTCTTCCCTCTTTAGCAGGTCCAGACTTTTCCCCGGACTCCCTCCCAGCTAGCCATGGTGCACTAACCCCCTGCAGGCTGTGTTCATGCTGCAAGCCCCAGTGCTCTCCCTACGCTCCGACCGAAGCCTGGGCCTCGGCTCCCAGCTCCGCCTGCCCTGGCAGGTTAGCAGACAAGCCTCTCAGTCTGGTGAGTGCTGGTCGGCACCGATCCTCTGTGCGGGAATCTCTCCGCTTTGCTCTCCGCACCCCTGTTGCTGCGCTCTCCTCCCTGGCTCTGAAGCTTCCCTCCTCCGCCACCCGCAGTCTCCGCCCGCGAAAGGGGCTTCCTAGTGTGTGGAAACCTTTCCTCTTTCACAGCTCCCTCCCGCTGGTGCAGGTCCCGTCCCTGTCCTTTTGTCTCTGTTTATTCTTTTTTCTTTTGCCCTACCCAGGTACGTGGGGACTTTCTTGCCTTTTGGGTGGTCTGAGGTCTTCTGCCAGCATTCAGTAGGTGTTCTGTAGGAGTTGTTCCACGTGTAGATGTATTTCTGGTGTATCTGTGGGGAGGAAGGTGATCTCCGCTTCTTCCCCTCGTCCCCGAGATTAGCATTTGAATTGGTGAGCTGAGTAATGCAGATGGCCCTCCCCAGTGTGGGTGGGCATCATACAATCCCTCCAGAGCTCAAAGAGAGCAGAATGGCAGAGAAGGGTGAATTTACTCTCTCTGCTTAACATGAGACATCCATCTTCTCCTGACTTCTGCCATAGGCACTCCTGGTTCTCAGGATTTCCAACTCAAATTGGAACTATACCATCATCCCCCCAGTTCTCAATCCTTGGAACTCAGACTGAATTATATCATGGACTTCCTTGGCCCTCCAGCTTGCATATGGCAGATCCTGGGGCTTCTTGGTCTCCATACCATGTGAACTTGGTCTCCATACCATGTGAACCAATTCCTATAATAAATCTCCTCTTACATATATCTCTTTCTATATATCCTATTGGTTCTGTTTCTCTGGATAACACTGACTAATACAGGCTCCTAGAATTGTCATGTACATTAATCCTTTGTTTTGTTTTAACCACTTGAGTAGTGCCTCCAAATGTCTGACAGAGCTAATTCTCTTTAGAGGACCCCACCTTCATTTTAGGCCTCTAGGAATTTCTCATGACAGAAGTTAACCTTTCAGTCAGGTTCATTCAGATTTACCATCATATTTGCTAGTTTATTCTTCTTCATTGCTTCTTGTATTTCAGACTTCTATCTGGGTTCACTCTCCTTTGCCTGAAGTACATCCTTTATGCTCTTCAGTGGGGAGTTTTCAGATTGTAGATTCTCAGCTTTTGCCTGATCAGAAATGTCTTTACTTTAATCCTCATTATGGAAAGTAATTTTTTGAGTATATAATCAAAAAATTGAGTAATTTAAGTAAATTTGAGTAATTTTCTTTCAGCATATTAAAATACCATTTATTTTTTCTGACTTCTGTGTTTGTTGCTAACAAGTCAGCTGTCCATCCTATTGTTGCTCCTTTTTCTCTGGCAACCTTTAAGGTGTTTTAGTCTTTTTTGCTCTGTAGATTCATAATGATATGTTTAGGTATGGGTTTTTGTTTATTATCTTTCTTAATAGAGTTTTTGAATCTGTGCATGGGTGACTTTCTGGAATCTTTTCAGCCACTGTCTGTTCATTTTCAGCATCTGTTCCATTCTCTCTTTTTAAAACTCTAAGACTTTTCTTACTCAGACTTTTCCTTTTTTTACTCTTTACTTCATTACTCTTAACCTTTTGTTTTCTTTTCATGTTCATTCTGGGCTACATTCTGCATAACACATTCAGTTCTTCCAATAATATCTTTCCCTGTATCTAACCTGCCATTAACTATATCCGTTGAATTTTTTAAGTTTCAGTTATTATATTTTTCACTGTAGACATTCTCTTTGAGTATTTCTTCAACTCTGCTTGTGATTTACTTATTATTTTCAAACTCCTTGAAGCATATTAAGCAAAATTATTTTCATGTCTGAATATTCTCATCTGTGAAGTTTTTTCAGCTCTGATTCGGCTCACTGCTGTTTCAGCTATTCTCACTTATGGGGTCTTATGTCCTTGATGTTTAGTGCTTTTATTTTTATTGTGATCTAAGTGTTAATTTTCCTCACATGGTAATTTTTAGAGGCCTGGAATGAATGAAGTTTCCTCCAAAGAGGGTTAGATTGTGTCAAGCATCTGATGGTAGTACTAGTCCATCACAACTTTTAATTCATGATTTGAGGTTTTATGGACTACTGAAATAACAAATTCAGGCTGCAAACCTCCTTGAAGGCCAGCTTGTGAATACAAATTCTCAGGGGAAATCTTCCCTACTCCCAACATGCCACAGTTCTCAAACGGATCATTTTTCTTGCAGTCCCAGTGGTTCAGGGAGTGTGGGGGGGTTATTTTTAATTCACCTTTACACTACAGAGTAGACTTCTGTGGTCTTATTTTTGTAGGACAGTCTCCTATTTGACATAAACTTTCTTTTCCTTCTTCAGAGGGAAGGCTGAAAAAACTGATGCTCAGGTTCATCTTGTTCAGCAAGTGACTCAAAGCAGAAATCAACTTCAGTACTCAAATTCTCAAATTTTCTGCATTCCTGCCTTCAATAAGTTTTCTCCTGTGTTCCTTCTTTCTTTCTAGATTATGGACCCATTTAGGAAGATTTTTAAAATATTTGTGCTGACTTTTGGGTTATTTTCAGTGAATTCTATTCTTGGCTTTGTTTGATAATGTTAATTTTCATCAGATGGTTTGGAATTTTCACCTGCAGATTTTCAGTGGGAGTTTTTCTCCTCCTCTCCTTTTTTCTGTGCTCACCCTTCCCTATTTGGCAATTTTGTGGTTTCTTCCCTCTACTCATCCAGGACCCTAGTCCAAAACTAGGCCTCCATGGCTAAAAACTCCTGCCCCAGAACGGTTTGGGGCTATCACTGGCCCTGTATCCAAGGTGGTATGCAGCTTTACTAGGGTCTCTGTGCAGTTTTCTCTGCTTTTCTTACCAATAATAAAGTTATACAGGTTTACATAAGCAGTTATGTCAGGCAGAAATCACCAACTATTTTCACACAGAGAGCCCAACCATACCATGGTTCCATGCCACATATGGAGTGATTTTGCCACCTCAGAGTAGTAAACGCTCCCAGTGGCTTCTGGCTGCTTCCTGGACCTAGAAATCTGCAGGGCTATAGCTTTAGCTACATCTTTCTGTTGATACTTTGTTGCCTTCTACTTATGACCCAGAGAAATTCTTATTTTGTATTTGAGCATGAGTCAGGCTTTTTCTTATTGTTAATTGAATCTATAATTCACATATGTAGAGCAGGAAGAGTGTTTAAAGTGTGAATTTACCACAGTCTTGACCTAAAATGTCCCTTTCATATTTCTCTAAGTTTATTTTGTTGTCCTCTTTCTAGCTTCTTTATTTGGATACTTAGATCCTTTTGAATCATTCTTGTTTTCTAAAAATTAGTTTAAGGTGCTTATATTTTACAGCTAACATTTACTAACCATTTGCTATATGCCAGGCATTAGGCCAAAAGCACTTTATATCAATTATGTGCTATAATTGTCCCCCAAATCTTATGAAATAGAAATTATTAGTACCATTTGTAAATGAGGAAACTGAGGCACAGAAAGAATAAGAAATTTGTCAAAGATAATCAAATAGGTAGTCTGTTTCTCAAAAGCCTGAGCTTTTGAGTAGAATTATACCAACCAGTTAAATGATACAATATGTATAAAGAAAATGTAATAGATTTTCTTTGTTTCTCATTTACCCCCCCTTACCCAACACACACAAAGTAACCAATGATAATAATCTGGTGTGTATCATTCCATTCTTTGCACTCATATAAACATATAAATGCACACGTATATGCATGCACATACAGGCACATACAGATTTGCTTTTATGTGCACAAAACAGCTCTGTAAAAGCTCTTTAAACAAGGAGTACAGTAGGGAGGGGAAGTAGATGCCTGGGGGTCTGGGGTGTGATGAAGACTTTTCACTTTATACTTTTACATACCTTTGGCATTTTGAACTATGTTAGTGAATTGCCTATTCAAAAATCAATTAAATAAAATACCTATTTTAAGCCACTAAATTTATAGTAATTTGTTACGCAGCACAGAAAATGAGTAAAGGTTGTTTTCAGTTTTCAGCCATCATAAGCTGCTATGAGCATTGTATACAAGTCTTTGTATGGACACATGTTTTCATTTACCTTTGGTAAATACCTAGGAGTGGGATGACAAAATCACATAGTAAGTGTATGTTTAATTCTTTAGGAAATTGCTATACTCTTTTTCCAAAGGGGCTACATTGTTTTATATTTTCATCAGCATTATATGAGAGTTCCAGTTGTTCCAAATTGCCACCAGAACTTGTTATAGTCAGTCTCTTTAATTTTATCCATTTTAGTGGGTGTGTAGTAGTATGTTTATTGTAGTGGTATATCAGAGAATATACTCTACATGATATTAACTTTTGGAATGTGTTGCAAGTGTATTCATGGTTGAGTAAATGTCAATTTTGGTTAATGTTTCATATGTACTTGAAAGGTATATATATTCTACAGTTGTTGGGTACAATGTTTTATATATGTCCACTAGGTCAATTTTATTCATTTTTATGATTCAAATCTCTTACATCCTAATTGATTTTGTCTACTTGTTTTATTGCTTACTGGGTAATGTTGGTTAAAATCTCACTCTGATTCATATGTTACTCCTTTCAGTTCTTCAGTTTTTTGCTATATTGCAACCACAGACATAGTCTCTGTTACTACAGTTTTGTCTTTTTGAGAATGTCATATAAATAGAATAATACCTTATGTAACCTTTTGAGACTGGCTTCTTTCAGTCAGTATAATGCGTATGAAATTCATACAAGCTGTTCCATATATTAACAGTTTGTTCTTTTTTATTGCTGAATATCCATTATATGGATAAACCAAGGTTATGCATTCATCTATTAAAGCACATATGAGTTATTTCTTGTTTGGTGATTATAAGTAGAGTTGGTATAGACGTTCATGTACATACTTTTATGTGACCATAAGTTTTCATTTCTCTTAGGTAAATACCTAGGAGAAAGATTGCTGGGTCACATTGTAAATGTATGTTCAACTTTATAAGAATCTAAAAAACCATTTTCCAGAGTAGCTACACAGTTTGCATACCTAACTTTTCACATTTTACTTAGGATAAGTATTTTACCTCATAAAGTGGAATGTAGAAAACTTACCACCCTATTTCCCTTTATCCTCCTTATGTTGTGTTGTAATTGTCCTGTATATTACATCTACATTCATTAAAAACTCCATTAGATAGTGTTATAATTTTAAACATCAAATATATTTTAGACTTAAAGAGAGAATAGTTTATTATATTAGAAATTACCATTTCTTTTGCTCTTCTTTTATTAATGTTGTACCAAGTCTCCTTTAGGTGTCATTTCTCTTTCCTCTGAGGAACTTCCTTTAATAATTTTTTTAGCATAGATCTAAATGGCAACAGATTCTTAGTTTTCCTTCATCTGAGTATGCCATTATTTCACCTTGGCTGCTAAATAATATTTTAACTGGATATTGCATTTTAGGTAGACAGATGTTTTTTTTCTTCACTTTCAAAAATGTACCATTTTGTTTGTGTCTCCATGGTTTCTAGTAAGAAATCAGTAGTCATTTGATTCACTGTTCCTCTATAATAAGGTGGTGTTTTTCTTTGGCTGCTTTCAACTTATTTTCTTTGGTTTTCAGCAATTTGATTGTGGTATGTTTGGGTGTGAATTTCTTCAGGATTATCCTATTTGGGATTTGCTGACTTCTTGAATCTGTAGGTTTCTGTCCTTTGCCAAATTTGGGAAGTCTTCAGCCAGGGGGAACCCTTTTAAAAATTTTTGGTAAAATATACATAACATAAAGTTTACTATTTTAATGTTTTAAGTGTACAGTTCAGTGACATTCAGTATATTCACCATGTTGTACAACCATCACTGCTATCTATTTCCAGAATTTTTTATTATCTCAAACAGAAACTCTGCCCATTCAGCATAACTCCACACTTCTCCTCCCCCTAGTCTCTGGTAACTTCTATTCTTCTTTCTGTCTCTGTGCCTTGTATAAGTGAAATCATATAATATTTGTTGTGTCTGTATTATTTTATTTCTATATTATTTCACTTAGCATAATGTTTTCAAGGTTCTTCCATGTTACAGCATATTTCAGAACATAATTCTTGTTTATAACTGAATAATATTCCCTTGCATGTATATATCACAGTTTGTTCATTTATCTGTTTATGGACATTTAGGTTGTTTCCACTTTCTTTTTCTTTCCTTTTTTGTCTTTTGGAGTTTTTTTTTGTTTTTTTTTTTGTTTTTGGCCAAGCCAGGTGGCTTGTGGGATCTTAGTTCCCCAACCAGGGATTGAACCCAGGGCCACAGCAGTGATAGTGCTGAGTCCTAACAGGGTTGTTTCCACTTTGTACCTACTGTGAATAATGCTTCCCTGAACATTTGAGTACAAGTATCTGAGTCCTTGTTTTCTGTTCTTCTGGATGTACACCTAGGAGTGGAATTGCCGAGTTGAATTGTAATTCTACATATAACATTTTGAAAAGTTAACAAACTTTTCTACAGTGGCTGCACCATTTTACAACACCATCAGCAATGCACGAGGGTTCCAATTTCTCCACATCCTCACCAAAACATACTTTCAGGGGTTTTGATACTAGTCATTTTAATGAATGGTATTAGCTGTTATTTCTTTCTCTTTGTCTGGAACTCTGTTAACACAAACATTAGACCTCTTGGTAGTGCCTCATAGGTTCCTTAAGCTATGTACTTTTTAATGTAATGTTTATTTATTTTTAATTAATTAATTTATTTATTTTTGGCTGTGCTGGGTCTTCATTGATGTGCGCTGGATTTCTCTAGTTGCAGCGAGCGGGGGCTACACTTGGTGGTGGTGCACCCGCTTCCCATTGCAGTGGCTTCTCGTTGCAGAGCATGGGCTCTAGGCTTGTGAGCTTCAGTAGTTGTGGCATGTGGCCTCAGTAGTTGTGGTGCATGGGGTTAGTTGCTCCATGGCATGTGGGATCTTCCCAGACAAGGGCTCGAATCCGTGTCCCCTGAATTGGCAGGTGGATTCTTAACCACTGCACCACCAGGGAAGTCCCAAGCTCTGTACTTTTTAAGAAATATTTCTCTCTCTGTTTTCAGACAAGGTAATTTCTATTGATCTATATGCTAATTAACTGACTTTTTTTTTGCCATCTCAGTTCCATCGAGTGAGATTTTTAAAAATATAGTCATATTTTTAAATTGTAAAATTCTCATTTGGTTTGTCTTTTTATCTTTCATTTCTTTGCTGAGACTTTATATCTTTCCACTCACATTGAGTGTTGCCCTTACTTGCTGGAACACTTATAATAGCTTCTTTAGTGTTTTGTCAGATAACTGAAACATCTGTGTCAAATCAGCTTTGGTAATAAAGTAGATAAGGAACACAGATATATTGTAGAGCACTAGGAAATATAGCCATTGTTTAATAATAACGTTAAATGGAGTATAATCTATAAAAATATTTAGTCACTACGTTTTACACCTGAAACTAATAAAATCAACAATACTTCACTTTAAAAAATCAGCATTGGTATGTGTTGATTGTCTTTTTCTCATGTGAGTTCAGATCTGTCTGGTTCTTCATTTGCTGAGTAATTCTGGATGGTATCCTGTATGTTTTGAATATTATGTTATGAGACTCTGAGTTTTGTTTAAGTCCTATGGAGAATGTTGTTATTTTTGTTTTAGCAGGCAATGAACCTGGTTGGTTTCAGGCTGCAAGTTCCAACCAGCCATCTGTAAGTTTTAGTTTCAATGTTAGTTCCATTTTCAAAGCCTTCAGTTTATATTCAAATCTGTCTCATATGTATGCTGCTCACTGGCCAATCTGAGCCCTGGGCAGTGGTCTCTCTCTCTTAGTTCAGTTCTCAGTCTGTGGTATGTCATTTATGATCAGAACCATAAGTGCATTCATCAGAAGTGATACCAGGAGTATTGTCAGGTAATTGTCAAATCTTTCTTACCAGGTAATTATCAAAAGCTTCTCTCTTTAACTATTCTCCCAAGTACTTCCCAATTTCCTGGGGCTCCCTTTTGATCTTCCATCTATAATGCTGGGGCTTTGTTTACTTCATTCTGTAACACACTTACCATAATTGCCCTCATGTCCAGCGCTAAGAGGAGGAAAGCCCATGAAAGCTAAAAGAGCAATGGGTTGTCTTTTCTTCTTGTTTATGAAGTACCACCTCACACTAGTCAGAATGGCCATCATCAAAAAATCTACAAACAATAAATGCTGGAGAGGGTGTGAAGAAAAGGGAACACTCTTGCACTGTTGGTGGGAATGTAAATTGATACAGCCACTATGGAGAACAGTATGGAGGTTCCTTAAAAAAGTAAAAATAGGGCTTCCCTGGTGGCGCAGTGGTTGAGAGTCCGCCTGCCGATGCAGGGGACACGGGTTCGTGCCCCGGTCTGGGAAGATCCCACATGCTGCAGAACGGCTGGGCCCATGAGCCATGGCCGCTGAGCCTGTGCGTCCCGAGCCTGTGCTCCGCAACGGGAGAGGCCACAGCAGTGAGAGGGCCGCGTACCACAAAAAAAAAAAAAAAAAGTAAAAATAGAACTACCGTATGACCCAGCAATCCCACTACTGGGCGTATACCCTGAGAAAACCACAATTCAAAAAGAGGCATGTACCACAATGTTCACTGCAGCACTATTTACAATAGCCAAGACATGGAAGCAACCTAAGTGTCCATCGACAGATGAATGGATAAAGGAGATGTGGCACATATATACAATGGAATATTACTCAGCCATAAAAAGAAATGAAATTGAGTTATTTGTAAGTGAGGTGGATGGACCTAGAGTCTGTCATACAGAGTGAAGTAAGTCAGAAAGAGAAAACCAAATACCATATGCTAACACATATATATGGAATCTAAGAAAAAAAAACAGATTCTGAAGAACCTAGGGGCAGGACAGGAATAAAGACGCAGACATAGAGAATGGACTTGAGGATGCAGGGAGGGGTAAAGGTAAGCTGGGACGAAGTGAGAGAGTTGTATGGACATATATACACTGCCAAATGTTAAATAGATAGCTAGTGGGAAGTAGCTGCATAACACAGGGAGATCAGCTTGGTGCTTTGTGTCCCCCTAGAGGGGTGGGATAGGGAAGGTGAGAGGGAGATGCAAGAGGGAGGAGATATGGGGATATATGTATATGTATAGCTGATTCACTTTGTTATAAAGCAGAAACTAACACACAACTGTAAAGCAATTATACTCCAATAAAGATGTTTAAAAAAAGGAAAAAAAATTCAGTGTTCAGGACTTCCCTGGTGGCGCAGTGGTTAAGAATCTGCCTGCCAGTGCAGGGGACACGGGTTCGAGCCCTGGTCCAGGAAGATCCCACATGCTGTGGAGCAACTAAGCCCGTGAGCCACAACTACTGAAGCCCTTGCGCCTAGAGCCCATGCTCTGCAACAAGAGAAGCCACTGCAATGAGAAGCCTGTGCACCGCAACAAACAGTAGCCCCCCCTCGCTGCAACTAGAGAAAGCCTGTGCTCAGCAGCGAAGACCCAACACAGCCAAAAATAAATAAATAAATAAATATATATATATATATATATATAAATAATTAGTGTTCAAGCTACGCTCTAGACAGAGAAATTGTTGTGAGTAGGACCCAGGCATCATGATTTTAAATCTTTATAGTTGATCTGTATCTGGCCAAAGTTGAGTGACCTAGAGCATCATAGCATATAGTAAGCATTCAATAAAGAGCTGAATGATTGACTAACTTGTAATTTGAGAAACGCAATAAGGACTTGATAAAAGTATCAGCTTGGTGACGAGTGTTCTGGCTTTCAGAAGCATGGTTGCCAATGCAAAGTTGTCCGTGATAGATTGTGACATGTTTAAAATCTGATTCTGGAGGTTACTTGATGCTATGGGCAGAGAAAACAGTCCTCTCCTAGGACAGAGGGTGAGAACATTTTTATTTGCTGCAGTTAAGCCACCTACCAAAATTTTATTGCCAGAATAACAGCTAGGCTTCTAAAGCTACTTTCAGATATACAGAGCCAATAAATAAAAGATAAAGATCCAGGGTGAGACCCAGAGATTAAACTTCTTTACCCAAATATGCAGTCTATAGCACTTGTTTTCACTTTAAATGTTAAAAGTGTTTTCAGGATGAGGAAAAGGTGATTTCTCCTCAAAATACCTGTTACTGCATAGCCACCAATATTTGAGAGTAGGCAGTTTATCTCAACTAGCCTTCTTTGGTTTCCCTCAAGCATTTTACCTGGAAGGGTAATAGAACACAGTAGATTCTAGTGGAAAATTCGTTGTTTCAAACTAATGAATTTATCTACACAGTCACCCTTTCCTATGAACTTTCTCTTAATATTTGTTTCATTATATATAAGCTTGGAGATTTGAAAGAAGTGTTCAGGGATTAGTTAACCTTTAGCTATTTACTATAGTTACTTAAATAATACTACTGCTGATTGGCTGTCTTTCAGTAGCACGTGTACTGGAGTGAGGCTGTTGACTGGCTGACTTTCAGAGGGGGCTGTCATTGATTGGCTGATTACTGGTGTGAAGTTATTATTGATAGATGAGGATGGGTTTTTAATTGGTTCTGGTTGTTACTGTTGTTAGGGCCAATAAATGGTCAACGCTTTTCTAGAAGAATAAGAACGTTTTTAGTCTCAGCACTTTGTTACTTTATTTCACTCATTTGTAAAATAAGTGAGATCATAGCAACTTTTCTCCAAGTATATCCCACACCTTTGTTCTACGGCATGCAAATAGGAGTGTTGTGTGTAAATAAGAGTTTTCTGGCAAATAAATAAGGTTCGTTTCATCTGGATTAGGCAAAGATAGATGTTTCTTTATTGCATAAGTGTTCAGAGGGTTAAATATCCACAGCATGAATCTACAACTGAGAAATATAGTATGCAGCTTTTTATAATGTTATTTGACTTTTTATTCTTGAGAAAGATTTCCTAGGAGTAGAGTTCCTCAAAGCACATTTTAATAAATACTATTTTAATGACCTTATAGGTTAGGAGTTGGCAAACTATGATCTAATGTCCAAATAAGGCTTACTGCTTGTTTTTGTACTGCCTGTGAGCTAAGAATAGTTTTTATGGTTTTTAATGGTTGGAAAAAATCAAAAGGATTATGTTTTGTGATACATGAAAATTATATGAAATTTAAATTTACATGACCTTAAAGTTTTATTGGAAAACAATCTCACTTATTTGCTTACATACTGTTAATGGCTGCTTTTACACTCAATAACAGAGTTGAGTTGTTGAAACAGAGATCGTATGTAGCACTCTGATCACTTCACACTGCTGTTTGATGCCACTATAAATTGCAATGATGCAGTTATAACTGAACCGTGTTTCAAGTGTCATGTGTACTTCCAAAGTGCAACATTTTATTTTACTTTTATTACCAGTGCATCCTCACTATGTCAAAACAAGTTAGGCAGGTAAAAGTAGACTCTAAATGTCACATTTGTAAGGCACAGTGGAGTGTGGAATACTTTGTTGTCAAATTAGATGGCAAATCATTGTATTTACTATGCAATAACTTTATAGTTGTGCTATAATGGACCCTTATGACAAAGATGCTATTCCAAATCAGAGGAGCAATAAATCCCCATTGGGATGAAAAATATGAATTTGACCTTACCTCACGTTATACATGAAAACAATTCAAGGTGGATTATAATCTAAGTGTGAAAGACCAAATGATAAAACTTTGAGAGATAATGTAGAAGAATGACTTCATGACTTTGGGGTATGGAAAGTTTTCTTAAACAGAATACAGAAAACACTAACCATAATGGAAGATTGATAAATTTGACTAAATTTTACTTAAGATCTTCTATTTATCAAAAGATAACACAAACAGAATAATAAGGCAAGCCACAAACCTTTGGAATTTAGATGGCCAATCCCATGACAACCAAGAGTTCAATTAAGTGACCCTTGTAGATATCAAGTTCCATTCAAAATATTAGCAATCACAGAGCTCAAAGTTTGCAGAAAAGAGAGCTAACAATCTTACCTTTCTAGTCACAAAAATATATACTAAATATAATGCTCATTCTCACATATAAATGTTAATTTCTCAAATGAGCAATAAATAACTTGTTGATATTTATTAACACTATTAAGCAGTACTTTGAAAAGTACACAATAGATGGTATTAGAACTAATATGTTCAAACACTTTAAAATACAATAATACAAATAAATTGTTGTTCATTCATATTACACCAACCACAACATTTGTAAGGCAGTAGTTCTGCTATATACAGAATTAAACCTGACTAAAGTGAAAAGAAAACACATTACAATGCAATTATCTATGTGGTTGTCATTTAGAGCCCTGGGTTTACTGAAATAATCATTAGACTAGTAAATAAACCTCAACAAAACCACTGCACTATTTTATGTTGGTAGATGCATTAGCTTTATTGTAGCTGGTGGGCAAAGACAATCGATGAAACTCCCGGAGGATAACACATTTCACAGGGAAATGTTTTTGCATCCTTTGCTTCATCTGGTAAATAAATATAGGAACCATTAGGAGTTTAAATGTGGCCAGTTTAGGTCAATTAAAAACTCTGAATACAAATATTTAAAGTCATTATTTTGAGATCAGAGATAGAATCCCAACAGACAACTGTTAATGAGGCTCAATCAAGTGATTCTGTGATGTTCATATATAACTACTAAAAAGAATTATTTCAGGAGTATAGTATTACTTATCAAAATTTCCTTCACATAACCTAAGTTTTCATGCTAAAAAGAAGCTTTCAAAAAGTTCTTCAGCAGAAAGAATATGGGGAAATCTCTACCATCCCTCTAAATTTTGCTGCGAAATTAAAGCCTTCCCTGGTGGCGCAGTGATTAAGAGTCCGCCTGCCAATGCAGGGGACATGGGTTCATGTCCTGGTCTGGGAAGATCCCACATGCCGCGGAGCGGCTGGGCCCGTGAGCCATGGCTGCTGAGCCTGCACGTCCAGAGCCTGTGCTCCGCAACAGGAGAGGCCACAGCAGTGAGAGGCCCGTGTACCACACACACACACACACACACACACACACACACACACACCCCTATCTAAAAAAACAAATTCTTAAATAAAAGTGGCTGAAGAGGGCTCACCGCTTTTAGGGACATTCACATCTTTTTACACTTCTACTTAAAGTGATGAAAGGGAAAAAACCTACAATCAAGAATACTCTACCCAGCAAGGCTATCATTCAGATTTGAAGGAGAGATTAAAAGTATTAAAGACAAGCAATAGCTAAAAGAGTTCAGCTCGATGAAACCAGCTATCCAAGAAATGTTAAAGGGTCTTCTCTAAGCAAAAGGAAAAGGCTACAACTAGAAATATGAAAATTATGAAAGGAAAAATCTCTTTGGTAAAGGCAAATATACAGTAAAATTAGTAAATCAACCACTTGCAAAGCCAGAAGGAAGGTTAAAAGACAAAAGTAGTAAAATGTATATGGTGTGAATGTTCTAATTTCATTCTTTTACATGTAGCTGTTCAGTTTTCCCAGCACCACTTACTGAAGAGACTGTCTTTTCTCCATTGTATATCCTTGCCTCCTTTGTTGAAGATTAATTGACCATAAGTATGTGGGTTTATTTCTGGGCTCTCTATTCTGTTCTACTGAACTATGTGTCTGTTTTTGTGGCAGCACCATGCTATTTTTTTTTTTTTTAAACATCTTTATTGGGGTATAATTGCTTTACAATGGTGTGTTAGTTTCTGCTTTATAACAAAGTGAATCAGCTATACATATACATATGTTCCCATATGTCTTCCCTCTTGCGTCTCCCTCCCTCCCACTCTCCCCATCCCACCCTTCCAGGCTGTCACAAAGCACCGAGCTAATATCCCTGTGCCTTGCGGCTGCTTCCCCCCAGCTATCTACCTTACTACGTTTGTTAGTGTGTATATGTCCATGACTCTCTCTCGCCCTGTCAAAACTCACCCCTCCCCCTCCCCATACCCTCAAGTCCGTTCTCCAGTAGGTCTGCGTCTTTATTCCTATCTTACCCCTAGGTTCTTCATGACATTTTTTTCCCTTAAATTCCATATATATGTGTTAGCATACGGTATTTGTCTTTTTCTTTCTGACTTACTTCACTCTGTATGACAGACTCTAGGTCTATCCATCTCATTACAAATAGCTCAATTTCATTTCTTTTTAAGGCTGAGTAATATTCCATTGTGTATATGTGCCACATCTTCTTTATCCATTCATCCGATGATGGGCGCTTAGGTTGTTTCCATGTCCTGGCTATTGTAAATAGAGCTGCAATGAACATTTTGGTACATGACTCTTTTTGAATTTTGGTTTTCTCAGGGTATATGCCAAGTAGTGGGATTGCTGGGTCATATGGTAATTCTATTTGTAGTTTTTTAAGGAACCTCCATACTGTTCTCCACAGTGGCTGAACCAATTCACATTCCCACCAGCAGTGCAAGAGTGTCCCCTTTTCTCCACACCCTCTCCAGCATTTATTGTTTCTAGATTTTTTGATGATGGCCATTCTGACTGGTGTGAGATGATATCTCATTGTAGTTTTGATTTGCATTTCTCTAATGATTAATGATGTTGAGCATTCTTTCATGTGTTTGTTGGCATTCTGTATATCTTCTTTGGAGAAATGTCTATTTAGGTCTTCTGCCCATTTTTGGATGGGGTTGTTTGTTTTTTTGTTATTGAGCTGCATGAGCTGCTTGTAAATTTTGGAGATTAATCCTTTGTCAGTTGCTTCATTTGCAAATGTTTTCTCCCATTCTGAGGGTTGTCTTTTGGTCTTGGTTATGGTTTCCTTTGCTGTGCAAAAGCTTTGAAGTTTCATTAGGTCCCATTTGTTTATTTTTGTTTTTATTTCCATTACTCTAGGAGGTGGGTCAGAAAGGATCTTGCTGTGATTTATGTCATAGAGTGTTCTTCCTATGTTTTCTTCTAAGAGTTTGATAGTTTCTGGCCTTACATTTAGGTCTTTAATCCATTTTGAGCTTATTTTTGTGTATGGTGTTAGGGAGTGATCTAATCTCATACTTTTACATGTACCTGTCCAGTTTTCCCAGCACCATTTATTGAAGAGGCTGTCCTTTCTCCACTGTACATTCCTGCCTCCTTTATCAAAGATAAGGTGTCCATATGTGCGTGGGTTTATCTCTGGGCTTTCTATCCTGTTCCACTGATCTATCTTTCTGTTTTTGTGCCAGTACCATACTGTCTTGATTACTGTTGCTTTGTAATATAGTCTGAAGTCAGGGAGCCTTATTCCTCCAGCTCCTTTTTTCGTTCTCAAGATTGCTTTGGCTATTCGGGGTCTTTTGTGTTTCCATACAAATTGCGAAATTTTTTGTTCTAGTTCTGTGAAAAATGCCAGTGGTAGTTTGATAGGGATTGCATTGAATCTGTAGATTGCTTTGGGTAGTAGAGTCATTTTCACAATGTTGATTCTTCCCATCCAAGAACATGGTATATCTCTCCATCTATTTGTATCATCTTTAATTTCTTTCATCAGTGTCTTATAATTTTCTGCATACAGGTCTTTCGTATCCTTAGGTAGGTTTATTCCTAGATATTTTTTTCTTTTTGTTGCAATGGTAAATGGGAGTGTTTTCTTGATTTCACTTTCAGATTTTTCATCATTAGTATATAGGAATGCCAGAGATTTCTGTGCATTAATTTTGTATCCTGCTACTTTACCAAATTCATTGATTAGCTCTAGTAGTTTTCTGGTAGCATCTTTAGGATTCTCTATGTATAGTATCATGTCATCTGCAAACAATTACAGCTTTACTTCTTCTTTTCCGATTTGGATTCCTTTTATTTCCTTTTCTTCTCTGATTGCTGTGGCTAAAACTTCCAAAACTATGTTGAATAAGAGTGGTGAGAGTGGGCAACCTTGTCTTGTTCCTGATCTTAGTGGAAATGCTTTCAGTTTTTCACCATTGAGGATGATGTTTGCTGTGGGCTTGTCATATATGGCTTTTATTATGTTTAGGAAAGTTCCCTCTATGCCTACTTTCTGGAGGGTTTTTATCATAAATGGGTGTTGAATTTTGTCGAAAGCTTTCTCTGCATCTATTGAGATGATCATATGGTTTTTCTCCTTCAATTTGTTAATATGGTTTATCACATTGATAGATTTGCGTATATTGAAGAATCCTTGCATTCCTGGAATAAACCCCACTTGATCATGGTGTATGATCCTTTTAATGTGCTGTTGGATTCTGTTTGCTAGTATTTTGTTGAGGATTTTTGCATCTATGTTCATCAGTGATATTGGCCTGTAGTTTTCTTTCTTTGTGACATCCTTGTCTGGTTTTGGTATCAAGGTGATGGTGGCTTCGTAGACGGAATTTGGGAGTGTTCCTCCCTCTGCTATATTTTGGAAGAGTTTGAGAAGGATAGGTGTTAGCTCTTCTCTAAACGTTTGATAGAATTCACCTGTGAAGCCATCTGGTCCTGGGCTTTTGTTTGTTGGAAGGTTTTTAATCACAGTTTCAATTTCAGTGTTTGTGATTGGTCTGTTCATATTTTCTATTTCTTCCTGATTCAGTCTTGGCAGGTTGTGCATTTCTAAGAATTTGTCCATTTCTTCCAGATTGTCCATTTTATTGGCATAGAGTTGCTTGTAGTAATCTCTCATGATTTTTTTTATTTCTGCAGTGTCAGTTGTTACTTCTCCTTTTTCATTTCTAATTCTATTGATTTGAGTCTTCTCCCTTTTTTTCTTGATGAGTCTGGCTAGTGGTTTATCTATTTTGTTTATCTTCTCAAAGAACCAGCTTTTAGTTTTATTGATCTTTGCTATTGTTTCCTTCATTTCTTTTTCATTTATTTCTGATCTGATTTTTATGATTTCTTTCCTTCTGCTAGCTTTGGGGTTTTTTTGTTCTTCTTTCTCTAATTGCTTGAGGTGCAAGGTTAGGTTGTTTATTCGAGATGTTTCCTGCTTCTTAAGGTGGGCTTGTATTGCTATAAACTTCCCCCTTAGAACTGCTTTTGCTGCATCCCATAGGTTTTGGGTCGTTGTGTCTCCATTGTCATTTGTTTCTAGGTATTTTTTTATTTCCTCTTTGATTTCTTCAGTGATCACTTCATTATTAAGTAGTGTATTGTTTAGCCTCCATGTGTTTGTATTTTTTAAAGATCTTTTCCTGTAATTGATATCTAGTCTCATGGCGTTGTGGTCGGAAAAGATACTTGATACAATTTCAGTTTTCTTAAATTTACCAAGGCTTGATTTGTGACCCAAGATATGATCTATCCTGGAGAATGTTCCATGAGCACTTGAGAAAAATGTGTATTCTGTTGTTTTTGGATGGAGTGTCCTATAAATATCAATTAAGTCCATCTTGTTTAATGTATCATTTAAAGCTTGTGTTTCCTTATTTATTTTCATTTTGGATGATCTGTCCATGGGTGAAAGTGGGGTGTTAAAGTCCCCTAATATGAATGTGTTACTGTTGATCTCCCCTTTTATGGTTGTTAGTATTTGCCTTATGTATTGAGGTGCTCCTATGTTGGGTGCATAAATATTTACAATTGTTATATCTTCTTCTTGGATCGATCCCTTGATCATTATGTAGTGTCCTTCTTTGTCCCTTTTAATAGTCCTTATTTTAAAGTCTATTTTGTCTGATATGAGAATTGCTACTCCAGCTTTCTTTTGGTTTCCATTTGCATGGAATATCTTTTTCCATCCCCTTACTTTCAGTCTGTATGTGTCTCTAGTTCTGAAGTGGGTCTCTTGTAGACAGCATATGTACGGGTCTTGTTTTTGTATCCATTCAGCCAATCTGTGTCTTTTGGTGGGAGCATTTAGTCCATTTACATTTAAGGTAATTATCGATATGTATGTTCCTATTTCCATTTTATATATTGTTTTGGGTTCGCTACTATAGGTCATTTCCTTCTCTTGTGTTTCATGTCTAGAGAAGTTCCTTTAGCATTTGTTGTAAAGCTGGTTTGGTGGTGCTGAACTCTCTCAGCTTTTGCTTGTCTGTAAAGGTTTTAATTTCTCCATCAAATGTGAATGAGATCCTTGCTGGGTAGAGTAGTCTTGGTTGCAGGCTATTCTCCTTCATCACTTTCAGTATGTCCTGCCACTCCCTTCTGGCTTGTAGGGTTTCTGCTGAGAGATCAGCTGTTAACCTTATGGGGATTCCCTTGTGTGTTATTTGTTGTTTTTCCCTTGCTGCTTTTAATATGCTTTCTTTGTATTTAATTTTTGACAGTTTGATTAATATGTGTCTTGGCGTGTTTCTCCTTGTATTTATCCTGTATGGGACCCTCTGTGCTTCCTGGACTTGATTAACTATTTCCTTTCCCATATTAGGGAAGTTTTCAGCTATAATCTCTTCAAATATTTTCTCAGTCCCTTTCTTTTTCTCTTCTTCTTCTGGAACCCCTATAATTCGAATGTTGGTGCGTTTCATGTTGTCCCAGAGGTCTCTGAGACTGTCCTCAGTTCTTTTCATTCTTTTTTCTTTATTCTGCTCTGCAGTAGTTATTTCCACTACTTTATCTTCCAGGTCACTTATCCGTTCTTCTGCCTCAGTTATTCTGCTATTGATCCTATCTAGAGTGATTTTAATTTCATTTATTGCATTGTTCATCGTTGCTTGTTTCATCTTTAGTTCTTGTAGGTCCTTGTTAACTGTTTCTTGCATTTTGTCCATTCTACTTCCAAGATTTCGGATCATCCTTACTATCATTATTCTGAATTCTTTTTCAGGTAGATTGCCTATTTCCTCTTCATTTGTTAGGTCTGGTGGGTTTTTATCTTGCTCCTTCATCTGCTGTGTGTTTTTCTGTCTTCTCATTTTGCTTATCTTACTGTGTTTGGGGTCTCCTTTTTGCAGGCTGCACTTTCGTAGTTCCCGTTGTTTTTGATGTCTGTCTCCAGTGGCTAAGGTTGTTTCAGTGGGTTGTGTAGGCTTCCTGGTGGAGGGGACTAGTGCCTGTGTTGTGCTGGATGAGGCTGGATCTTGTCTCTCTAGTGGGCAGGTTCACGTCTGGTGGTGTGTTTTGGGGTGTCTGTGGCCTTATTATGATTTTAGGCAGCCTCTCTGCTAATGGGTGGGGTTGTGTTCCTGTTTTGCTAGTTGTTTGGCATAGGTTGTCCAGCACTGTGGCTTGCTGGTCGTTGAGTGAAGCTGGGTGCTGGTGTTAAGATGGAGGTCTCTGGGAGATTTCCACCGTTTAATATTATGTGGAGCTGGGAGGTCTCTTGTTGACCAGTGTCCTGAAGTTGGCTCTCCTACCTCAGAGGCAGAGCCCTGACTCCTGGCTGGAGCACCAAGAGCCTTTCATCCACACAGCTCAGAATAAAAGGGAGAAAAAGTAGGGAGAATTAGTAGAAGTATGAGTAAAGAAAGAAGGAAAGGAGGAAAGGAAGGAAGGAAGAAAGAAGCAAAGAAGGAAAGAAAGGAGGGAGGGAGGGAGGGAGGGAGGAAGGAAGGAAGGAGGGAAAGAAGGAAAAAAGACAGAAAGAAAGATGATACAGTAAAAATAAAATAAAGTATAATATAGTTATTGAATTAAAAAATATTTAGAAAAAAAAAAAAAAAGGGACGGATAGAACCTTAGGACAAATGTTGGAAGCAAAGCTATACAGAGAAAATCTTACACAGAAGCATACACATACACCTTCACAAAAAGAGGTAAAGGGGGAAAAATCATAAATCCTGCTCCCTGAGACCACCTCCTCAATTTGGGGTGATTCGTTGTCTAAAGGAGGGAAGGAAGGAAGGAAAGAAAGAAAGAACGAAGGTAAAGTATAATAAAGTTATTACAATTAAACTTAATTAAGAAAAAGAATTTTTAAAAAGAAGTCATGGACGGATAGAGCCCTAGGACAAATGGTGGAAGCAAGAGTATACAGACAGGATCTCACACAGAAGCATACACGTACACATTCACAAAAAGAGGAAAAGGGAAAAAAATCATAGATCTCGCTCCTAAATTCCACCTCTTCAATTTGGGATCATTCCTTGTCTATTCAGGTATTCCACAGATGCAGGGTATATCAAGTTGATTGTGGAGCTTTAATCCGCTGCTTCTGTGGCTGCTGGGAGAGATTTCCCTTTCTCTTCTTTGTTCTCACAGCTCACAGGAGCTCAGCTTTGGATTTGGCCCTGCCTCTGCGTGTAGGTCGCTGGAGGGCGTCTGTTTTTTCGCTCAGACAGGACGGGGTTAAAGGAGCCGCTGATTCGGGGCCTCCGGCTCACTCAGGCCGGGGGTTGGGGGATGGGGGAAGGAGGGGCACTGCGTGCGGGGCGGGCCTGCGGCGGCAGAGGCGGCGTGACGTTGCGGCAGAGGCCGGCGTGATGTTGCACCAGCCTGAGACCCGCCGTGCGTACTCCCGGGGAAGTTGTCCCTGGATCCCGGGAACCTGGCAGTGGCGGGCTGCACAGGCTCCGCGGAAGAGGGGTGTGGAGAGTGACCTGTGCTCGCACACAGGCCCCTCGGTGGCGGCAGGAGCAGCCTTAGCGTCTCCCGCCCGTCTCTGGGGTCCGCGGTTTTAGCCGCGGCTCGCGCCCGTCTCTGGGGTTTGCGCTTTCAGCCGCGGCTCGCGCCCATCTCGGGGGCTCGCGCCCTCAGCCGCGGCTCACGCCCGTCTCTGGGGTTTGCGCTTTCAGCCGCGGCTCGCGCCCGTCTCGGGGGCTCGCGCCCTCAGCCACGGCTCGCGCCCGTCTCTGGGGTTCGCGCTTTTAGCCGCGGCTCGCGCCCGTCTCTGGAGTTCCTTTAAGCAGCGCTCTTAAACCCCTCTCCTCGCGCACCAGGAGACAAAGAGGGAAGAAAAAGTCTCTTGCCTCTTCGGCCGGTGCAGGCTTTTCCCCGAACTCCCTCCCGTCTAGTCGTGGTGCACTAACCGCTTCAGGCTATGTTCAAGCCGCCAACCCCAGTCCTCTCCCTGAGCTCCGTCCAAAACCAAAACCCGAGCCTCAGCTCGCAGCCCCGCCCGCCCCGGTGGGTGAGCAGCAAGCCTCTCGGGTTGGTGAGTGCTGGTCGGCACCGATCGTCTGTGCAGGAATCTCCCCGCTTTGCCCTCTGCACCCGTCGCTGTGCACTACTCCGCGGTCCCGAAACTCCCCCCTCTGCCTCCCGCAGTCTCCGCCCGCGGAGGGGCTTCCTAGTGTGTGGAAACTTTTCCTCCTTCACAGCTCCCTCCCACTGGTGCAGGTGCCGTCCTTATTCTTTTGTCTCTGTTTTTTCTTTTGCCCTACCCAGTTACGTGGGGAGTTTCTTGCCTTTTGGGAGGTCTGAGGTCTTCTGCCAGCCTTCAGTAGGAGTTCTGTAGGAGTTGTTCCACGTGTGGATGTATTTCTGGTGTATCCGTGGGGAGGAAGGCGATCTCCGCGTCTTACTCTTCCGCCATCTTCAAGGTCCCCCCTCCACCATGCTATTTTGCTTACTGTAGCTTTGTAGTCTGAAGTCAGGGAATGTGATTCCTCCAGCTCTATTCTTTCTCAAGATTGTTTTGGCTATTTGGGGTCTTTTGTGTTTCCATACAAATTTTAAAGTTATTTGTTCTAGTTCTGTGAAAAATATCCTTGGTATTTTGATAGGGATTGCATTGACTCTGTAGATTGCCTTGGGTAGTATGGTCATTTAAAAAATATTAATTCTAATCCAAGAACACAGTGTATCTTTCCATCTGTTTGTGTCATCTTCAATTTCTTTCATCAGTGTTTTATAGTTTTCTGAGTACAAGTCTGTAGGTAGGTTTACTCCTAGGTATTTTATTCTTTTTGATGTGATGGTAAATTGGATTGTTTCCTTAATCTCTCTTTCTGATAGTTTGTTGTTAGTGTACAGACATAAAACAGATTTTCGTATATTAATTTTGCATCCTGCAACTTTACTGAATTCTTTGATGAGCTGTAGTATATTTTTGGTGGCGTCTAGGATTTTCTATATATAGTATCATGTCATCTGAAAACAGTGACAATTTTAGGCCTTCCTTTCCAATTTGGATTCCTTTTCCTCCTTCCTTCCTTCTTCCCTCCCTCCCTCCCTCCCTCCCTCCCTCTCCCTTCCTTCCTTCCTTCCTTCCTTCCTTCCTTCCTTCCCTCCCTCCCTCCCTCTCTTCTTCCTTCCTTCCTTCCTTTCTTTCTTTCTTTTTTTCTTTCTTTCTTTCTTATTGCTTTGGCTAGGACTTCCAATGCAATGTTGAATAAAAGTGACAAGAGTGGGCATCCTTGTCTTATTCCTTATCTTAGAGAAAATGCTTCCAGCTTTTCACCATTGAGTATGATGTTTGCTGCAAGCTTGTCATATATGGCCTTTACTATGTTGAGGTATGTTCCCTCTATGCCCACTTTCTGGAGAGTTTTTATCTTAAATGGATATTAAATTTTTTCAAAAGGTTTTTCTTTATCTATTGAGATGATCATATGGTTTTTATTCTTCAATTTGTTAACATGGTGTATCACATTGATTGCTTTGTGGATACTGAAAAATCCTTGCATCCCTGAGATAAATCCCACTTGATCATGTTGTATGAGCCTTTTAATGTATTGTTGGATTTGGTTTGCTAATATTTTGTTGAGGATTTTTGCATCTATGTTCATCAGTGATATTGTCCTATAATTTTCTTTTTTGGGATATATTTGTCTGGTTTTGGTATCAGTGTAATGCTGGCCTTGTAGAATGAGTTTGGAGGTGTTCCTTCCTCTGCACTTTTTGGGAATAGTTTGAGGATGTTAGGTGTTAACTCTTCTTTAAATGTTTCATAGAATTCACCTGTGAAGCCATTTGGTCCTGAACTTTTGTTGGGAGTGGTTTTATTACTGATTCAATATCATTACTGGTAGTTGGTCTGTTTATATTTTCTATTTCTTTTTTGGTTCAGTCTTCGATATTGTACATTTCTAGGAATTTGTCCATTTCTTCTAGGTTGTCCATTTTATTGGCATATAGCTGTTCGTAGTAGTCTCTTATGTTCCTTTGTATTTCTGTGGTGTTGGTTGTAACTTATATTTCATTTCTGATTTTATTAATATAGGCCCTCTCTCTTTTTTATTTGATGAGTGTGGCTAAATGTTGATAAATTTTGTTTCTCTTTTCAAAGAACCAGCTCTTAGTTTTATTGACCTTTTTTTTTTCTTTCTTCCTTTTCTTTTCTTTTTTTTTTTGTCTCCATTTATTTCTGCTCAATCTTTGTCATTTCTTTCCTTCTACAACTTTGGGTTTTGTTTGTTCTTCTTTCTCTGGTTCCTTTAGGTGTAAGGCTAGGTTGTTTATTTGAGATTTTTCTTGCTTTCTAAGGTAAGTTTTTTTTGCTATAAACTTCCCTCTTAGAACTGCTCTTGCTGCATTCCCTAGATTTTGGATCATTGTGTTTTTGGTTTTTTTGTCTCCAGGTATTTAAAAATTTCCTCTTTGATTTCTTCAGTGATTCATTTGTTGTTTAATAGCACATTGGTTAGCCTCCACATGTTTGTGTTTTTTGCAGTTTTTTCTTTTTATTTTTTGCAGTTTTTTGGCAGTTTTTTTCTTTTTATTGACCTCTAGTCTCATTGTGTTGTTGTTGGAAAAGATGCTTGATATTATTACAATTTTCTTAAATTTACTAAGACTTGTTTTGTGGCATAGCATCTGATCTATCCTGGAGAATGTTTCATGTGCACTTCAAAAGAATGTGTATTCTGCTGCTTTCGGATGGAGTATTCTATATATATCTATTAAGCTCATCTGGTCTAATGTGTCATTTAAGGGAAGTGTTTCCTTATTGTTTTTCTGTTTGGATGATCTGTCCATCAATGTAAGTAGGGTGTTAATGTCCCTTAGTATTATTGTGTTACTGTCAATTTCTCCCTTTATGTCTGTTAATATTTGCTTTACATATTTAAGTGCTCCTATTTTGAATGCATATATATTTACAATTGTTATATCTTCTTCCTGGATTGATCCCCTGAGCATTAAGTAATGTCCTTCTTTGTCACCATCTTTATTTTAAAGTTTATTTTGTCTGATATAAGTATTGTTACCCCAGCTTTCTTTTGATTTCCATTTGCCTGGAATATGTTTCTTCATCCTCTAACTTTCAGTCTCTGTGTGTCTTTAGATCTGAAGTGAGTCTCTTTTAGGCAGCATATATAGAGGTCTTTTTTTTTTTTTTTCCATTCAGCAACTCAATGTCTTTTGATTGGAGCATTTAGTCAATTTACATTTAAAGTAATTATTGATATGTATACTCTTATTGCCATTTTATCAATTGTTTTGGGGTTGTTTTTAAAGGTGTTTTTTTCTTCTTTTGTTCTCTTGTGATTTGATGACTATCTTTAGTGTTATGTTTGGATTCCTATTCTTTTTTATGTTTGTATCTATTACAGATTTTTGCTTTGTGGTTACCATGAGATTTATATATAGCAATATATCAATATCTATCTCTATATTTATGTGATTTTTAAACATTGCTTATCTCTTAATTTCAAATGCATTTTAACAACCCTGCATTTTTACTTTCCTCCCTTCATGATTACTGTTTTTGATGTCATATTTTACATCTACTTGTTTTGTGTACCCCTTAAGTGCTTATTGTGGATTTAGATGATTTTACTACTTTTGTATTTTAACCTTCCTATGACCTTTGTGGATGGACGACTTCCTACCTTTACTATATGTTTGCCTTTCCTGATGAGCTTTTTCCTTTCACTATTAAACTGTCCTCATTTCTTTTCATTCTTTTTTCTTTTTTCTGTTCAGCATCCATGATTTCCACTACTCTGTTTTCCAGCTTGACAATCCATTCCTCTGCATCATTTAGTCTACTCCTGATTCCTTCTACTGTATTTTTCATTTCAGTTATTGTATTCTTTATCTCTGTTTGGTTGTTCTTTATATTTTCTAACTCTGTGTTAAAAACTTCTAACTTCTGACTCTGTGTATCCATTCTTCTCTTGAGTTCTTTGAGCATCTTAATAATCACGACCCTGAACTCTTTCTTGTGTAGATTGCCTATCTCCACTTCATTTAGTTCTTATTCTGGGGTTTTATCTTGTTCCTTTGTTTGTAACATGTTATTCTGTCTTCCTGATGAAGGACCCCTGGGATGGGGAGCCCTACCTGGGGCCTGGACCTTTGACTCCTTTGAGAGAACTCTCTGCAATTGTAATTATTATCCCATTTGTGAGTTGCCCACCCAGGGGTATGGGATTTGATTATATTGCGACTCTACCCCTCCTGTCCATTTTGTTGTGGTTCCTTCTTTATATCTTTATTTGTAAATCTTCTCCAGTAGGTTCCAATCTTTTTCGTCAATGATTATTCTGCAATAGTTGTGATTTTGGGCTGCCTGTGAGAGGAGGCAAGCTCAGGGTCTTTCTATTCCACCATCTTAGCCAATCCTCCATCAATTTCTATTCTATCTCTATGGGTTTATCTATTCTAGATATTTAATATACATATGTAATCATATAATATGTGACCTTTTGTATCTGGATTCTTTAACTTTTTATAACATTTTTGAGTTTCATTCATGTTACAGCATGTATCAGTACTTCTTTCCTTTTTATTGCTGAATAGTATTCCATTGTATGTACATATCATAATTTGTTTATCCATTCATTTGTTGATGGGCATTTGGGGTGTTTTCACCTTTTTCCTATTGTGAATAGTGCTGCTATGAATGTGCATATACATGTGCTTGTTGAAGACTGTGTTTTCATTTCTTTTGGGTACACACCTAGGAGTGGAATTGTGGAGTCATATGGTAATTCTATTTTCAACTTTTTGAGGAACCACAGAACTCTTTTCCACAATGACTGGACCATTTTACTTTATTACCAACAATGTGCAAAGTTTCTAATTTCTCCACATCCTCACCAGCACTTGTTATATTCCATTGTTGTTTTTATTATTATTATCACCATTCTGGTGAATGTGAAGTGGTACTTCATTGTAGTTTTGATTTGCATTTCCTTCATAATTAAGGATATGAGCATTTTTCATGTACTTCTTATCCATTTGTATATCTTCTTTGGAGAAATGTCTATATAAGTACTTTGCCATTTTAAAAATTGGGGTGTTTGTCTTTCTTGTTGTTGTTGAGTTGTAAGAGTTTTTATGTATCCTGTCCCTTGTCCAATATATCATTTGTAAATATCCTTACCTATTCTGTATGTTTTATTTTCACTTTTTGATTATGTCCTTTGATGCACAAATTTTATATTTTGATGAAATCCACTTTATTTTTTTGTTTTCTTGCTGTGCTTTTGATGTGAGAGCTAAGAATCCATTGCCAAATCCAACGTTTTGAAGATTTACTATATTTTCTTCTAAGAGTTTTTAGTTTTAGCTCCTATACTGATCCATTTTGAGTTAATTTTTGTATGTAGTGAGAGATAGGGGTACAACTTCATTCTTTTGTGTGTGATATCAAGTTGTCCCAGCATCATTTGTTGAAGTGACTTTTCTTTTCCCATTGAGTAGTATTGGTTCTCTTGTTTAAAATTAATCAATCAATGACCTCAAAGACACAAGCAACAAAAGAAAAAATAGACAAATGGGACTATCTCACAATTTTGATATTTGGTTTCTCAAAAGACACTGTCAACACAGTAAAAAGACAACCCACCAAATGGAAGAAAATATTTGCAAATCATATAACTGATAAAGGATAAATATCAAGAGTGTATAAAGAACTCCTACAACTCAACAACAAAAAAAACCCACTTCAAAATGGGCAAAGGAATTGAATAGACATTTCTTCAAAGAAGATAAAAAATTATCAGGAAGCACATGAAAAGGTGCTCAGCATCACTAATAATCAGGGAAATGCAACTCAAAACCACAATGAGATACCACCTGACATCCATTGGGAAATCTACTGTCCAAAAAAAAAAAAAAATAGCAAGGATTGACAAGGTTGTGGAGAAATTGAAGCACTTGTGGACTGTTGGTGGGAATGTAAAATGGTGCAACCACTGTGGGAAACAGTTTGGTGCTTCCTTAAAAAATTAAAAATAGAATTACCATATGGTCCAGCAATTCCACATCCAGACCTATACCCAAAATAATTGAAGGCAGGGTCTGGAAGGGACATCTGTACACCCAAGTTCATAACAGCATTATTCACAATACCCAAAGGGTAGAAGCAACCAAGTGTCCATTGATGAGTGAATGGACAAACAAAATATGGTATACACATCCAATGGAATATTACTCACTGAAACTCTGGCACATGCTACAACATGGATGAACCTTGAGGACATTATGCTAAGAGAAATAAGGTGATTACAAAAAGACAAATACTGTATGATTCCACTTGTATGAGCTACTTAGAGTAGCCAAAATCAAGAGACAGAAAGCAGAATGGTTGTTGCCAGAGACTGGAGGGAGAAGATAATTAGGAGTTATTATTTACTGGGTATAGAGTTTCAATTTTGCAAGATGAGATGTGTTCTGGAGATTGGTTACTCAACAGGGTGAACATACATAACACTACTGAACTGTACACTTAAAAATGGTAAAGGTGGTAAATTTTGTAATATATACTTTACCGTAATTTTTTAAAAGTCTGTACAGTAAGTACATTTTGAGAGGTAGGATAGGGTTTTGATGAGGAAGGGGCATACCTATTTATTGCCACTTTACCCCTTTACTATAATTTTAATGGAATTTTGGGAGTTAAGCAAAATTGTAAGTTTAAACTGTTGCATAGATTTTTGTTTGTTTTTTGATTTTTTTAGGAGATAATATTCAAATACCAATGTGTGAAGGATAGGCTGAAATCAGGAAAACCTGATGGCAATAGAAAGCTACAGGGAGCAGTTATAATAGTCAAATTTAAACACACTCATGGGGTTGGACTCCAGCCTCTAAGAGTATTTGCAAATTAGCTTCAATTATTTATCAAGGAAATCTCTCTCTCTCTTCCAGTATCTCTAGGACTGATAAATACAGCAACAATCCAATTCAAACAACAGACATCTTGGTATGCTCACATTACTGTGATTCTCAAGAGCTTCTAATTTATCTGGAATCACTGTACCCCCCCAGTTTCATTTCTATCAAATATTGGAATTTGACATGGATTATTTTCTTCCTCCCATTTTAGGTCAACCTCGGCCTCATACTGTTACATGGCATTATCCAACTTATAGATTTAGACAAGTGAAGTCCAAGATACATTCTACCTGGGGAAGATGAAAAGTGGTAGAAAACTGGAAGAGAGATGATGGGAACCAGCACCTATTGAGTACATCTCTAAAGCTGTATTATTGATTTTAAATAGGTTATGTCATTTAATATTTATGACAACCCTATGAGGTATATATTGTCATTTTCTGTTGTATAAATTAATAAAAAGAGACTTGGAGAGCTTTGATAACATTCCCAAAGTTAGTCATACAGAATAAGAAAATTGAGTTTAGGACTCAGGTGGTCTAAAGCTGTTCTGAGGTTGTTTTCTGACCTGCCAGGGGTGGTTAGCCCTGAGCTTAGCTTGATTTTAACCAGAAAGTTGTCAGAAATTGGCCTTTGATTAAGATAAGAATGCCTCACTGGGTTTTCTCATTTCTTCATGCACATTTTCCCAGTTGTTGTAACAAAGATGCTTCATCAAATGGAGAACAGATCCACACTTTGCCAACAGGAAACAGGATTCACACTCAACAGTTGCCTTTGGTGCCCAAATACACTACGAGAGGATAAACAGATTCAAATTCTGTATTTTGAAATTGAGAGCTATAGAATAAAACATCACAAATTCAGTGCTGATTATGTTTAGATGTTAAGTCTGTTCTTGCTACCAAATAACAAAACAAAATAGTGATGAGCATTGAATTTGCACCAATGCACTCTTTGTGCTTGCTTATTCATGAATGCTACACTGATTTTTTCCCAACTCATAAAAGGTTTATAAGAATACAAGAGGGAACATGCTGAAAAGTTTTAAAATATTTACTAATTGAATGGCAAGTTTTCAAATTATGCTAGAAAATTAAAATCATCTTTCTCGTTCAGTGGAACAAACTTGCATTAGAATTTTGAAGTAGTTCGTTGCTTAAATAGATCAAAATCCTGTGTTTAGAATCTGCTTCTCTTATATGGGGATATGGAAAATAGTGAATATGTTTCTAGATCTTCATAAAGCAAACCTTTGTTAGAATATCACTTCCTCTAATTTCTCCATCCCAAGCTGACCTATATAGCTGACCGCTCTCTAAACTTGTGTTCCTACTTATTGTGAGAAGCACCTGACCATTGAGATGACTGTTAACTCCTTGAAGAAAGCTTCAGACTTCAAATCTCATTCTTTGCAATACCCAGAGCAGCGCTTCTCAGCCTTGCCTACAGGTAAGAACAAATTGTATTGGTTGATTTTATGTGTCACCTTGACTCGACTGTGATGCCCAGATATTTGGATAAACGTTATTTCTGGGTGTGTCTGTGAAGATGTTTCTAGACAACATTAACATTTAATGGATAGATTGAGTAAAGCAGGTTGCCCTCCCCAGTTTGGGTGGTCCTCATCCAATCCACTGAGGGCCTGAATAAACTGAGATAGAGAAAGAAATATTTCTCAGCTACCTTTTCTGAATCAGTCAATGTTCCCTGGGCAAAAGCAAATCTCTGAATTGTTATCCTCTACTCTGAATCTAGCTCCAATATTTCTTCAATATCTTGTACATTTTTCAGATGCTTTTAAGAATATGATTGTTTTATTCTAACACTTTTAAAGTTGTCTTAACAGGAGGATTGATTCAGATTATCTAGTCCATCATCACAAGAAGGGAAGTCCTAATCATGCTTAAATTAGGGATTGGGGTTTTAATGTTTTTACAGTGACTTGGCTAACTTTGGGCTATAGCCTTGAGTCCAAATAAAGAACTGGAACAAAGCCCCCAGAATAAAACTAGGATTCCCCCCCCCAAAGGGGATCACACTTTTTGTTTCTATGAAAAGGAAACTAGAAAAACTTCACCCATGAAGTTTTGGAAAGATGCAAAGTAGCTGGTCATTTGCCTGGTTTTGTGACATGGGGGCGCTTCAAAGTCTAAGAAATTGAAACCTTGAGGCCACTTCATCAGTGGTCTCACTGTGGGTGTGATGTAGAGGATCTGAATTTATTTTACCCCATAGTGTAAGACCTTAATTTAAAAATTATCCCTAACTATTACAATAATTTGGGGCATTCAGCAGGGAAAAAAAGAAACCACAAAATTGCTCCATGGAGATCTTTCCACACCCCAGAATTCATTAACTCACACATATAAAGCAAACCCCCATTAAAGTTAAGCTAGCAATAAAAATTTACAGACAGCATGAGCATGAGATGATCTGGCATGAGGAAGAGTCACCAGACACAGCAAACTAGAGAATTAATAGGCTAAGAACTTGAGGTAACAGAATATTCTCATAAAGTCTACAAAGCAAATTTGTTTAAATGATCAAAGAGATGAAAGAAGTAGTAGAAATCACACTGATGAACAAGCCACTGTGATGAAAAAAAAAAAAAGGAGGCAAGTGCTTCCATGGTGGCGCAGTGGTTGAGAGCCTGCATGCCGATGCAGGGGACACGGGTTCGTGTGCTGGTCCGGGAAGATCCCACATGCCACGGAGCGGCTAGGCCCATAAGCCATGGCCACTGAGCCTGCGCGTCTGGAGCCTGTGCTCCGCAAAGGGAGAGACCACAACAGTGAGAGGTCCGCGTACTGCAAAAAAAAAAAAATAAAAGAGGCAAATATTTAAAAGAACCAAGTATATTTTTATTAATTAATATAGTCATTATAGTCATTGGAATTTAAAACTCAGTAAATGTTTAAATTGTGAAAAAGAGAACTAGTGGCATAGAAAATAAATTTCTGGATATTACACAAACACAGATTAAAAATATAGAAAACAAAAGAAGTTATAAGACATGAAGAGTGTAATTAGCAGGTCAAACATGTCTCAAAACAGTTCCACAATGAAAGAACAGAGTTGCACCAAGATTTGAGGAGAAAATGTCTGCAAATTTTCTAGAATTGAAGAAAAGACACACACACCAAAAGAAAAGACATGAATATTCAGACTGAAGGTACATTAAGTCCCCTGTTCGATAAATCAAATGAAATGCAGAAGTAGACACACTGTCACCAAAGTAGAGAATACCAAAGATAGAACGAAAAATTTAGAATACACCAGAGAGGAAAAGACAGTATATTTATAATGCAAATAAAACCTCAACTGACTGACTGAAGACTTGTTATATTGACAGTCATAAGATGATAGGATAATAATTTCAAATGTTGAGGAAAAATAACTCTCAGTCTATAAATCTATACCCAGATGAATTATCTTCAAGAATAAAGAAAAAATAAAACCCCTTCCAAACAAGCAAAGAATAAGTTTATTGTACTCAGATCATTGAAGAAAGATTTATAAGAGTAAATAATTTAGGAAACTTAAACCAGAGTAAAGTGTGGGCTGTAAGAATAATATGAGCAAAACAATGTAGGTAAATCAAATTAATAGTTGAGTATATAAAAAAGAAAAAGTAAATGAAGAATCACTATTATGGGACTGGAAAAAAAAAGAAGGTGAAACTGAGAAATAATCCAAATTAACATGGGTCGTAGGTGCTTGTTGTAATCAGAGTCCTTACATTTTAAGGAGGAAGAACTATTGACTAATTTTAGATTTTCAGTCAAGTACCATCAATAACCCTTTCATCCATAGAGGGGGGATACATGAGTAAAGAAAACTCAATCAATCAAAAAAAAATACATAAAAGTAAGTAAGCAAAGTAGAAAGAACAAATAAAAAGCCCGGAAAGTAGAAAACACAATACAATATGGTAGGAATTAAACCAAATAATATGAGTGATCATGATAAATGAAAATAGAATAAACTGGTCTTTTGAAACACAAAGATTGTCAAATACGATTTCAAAATATAATCTAAAAAAAAATACAATCTAGCTATATGTTTTACACAAAGAACTCATCTAAAATATTATGACACAGAAAGAATGAGGACTTGCGGTCATTGCTGTGACAATGACCCCATTTGTACCCAGGCTGGGGAGGCCATGGAAAACTCATAATCTGCTGGATCTGTAGACAAATGGTGATTCATGTTTACTGACCCTGTTACTAAAAAAGATTAGTTCTCCAGTCTTCTGATTTTAACATACTCATTTAGAACAGAAGCATTATTAATTCTTCAGTATTTGACGAAATGACTGTGGACAAAATGTGTCTTTTGGGTTTTCACATGCCAATCTAGAAATGGTGCCAAGGTTCATTCACTACTTGTACCCTTCTGCAGTCTAATTCAAAATGTGCCAGCTCATTCTAGCTCAGTCCTAATGAACTAGATCTGCAGTGCAATCAGACAATCACTGTTTGCTGAACTAAACATAATACCAATCATTCCTTGGAGGTTACCATAAAACTACAAAATGATTTTGTCATGTTAGAGGTCTAAATAGGGTAACTAAATATAATACTGTTAAGTTCATTTCACTGATGCTAAAAGATTAAAATTTTCCTAGTATCCTTTGTTATTACATTTTTCTTTTTAGAGTTATTATTTTAATCTAATATAAACGTAACACTCAGTGATATGTATTACATAGTATATCTGAAAGACTGATAATTTGCATTCAGTTTATTAAAATTCTAAGCTGAACATTTACTTATCTTTCTCATGATAAGATGTGGATAGAAGATAGATGCACACTCATTTCTCAGGGCAAGATTGTGAATATTATCAACACTTAAAAATAATATTATGTATGACTAGAAAGATTAATGGAATAATAGAATCCATAAATGAAGTCTAATAGTCATATGACGAAGGTGGCATTAGTGGAGAAAAGCCAGATTCTTCAAATAAGTCATGTTCAGACAACTTATACCAAGATATATTCCACGTGAAGCTAAATTTGATGATAAAAATGACTCCATAAGGTACTAGAAGAAGACATAGATTGCTATATATAATCTTGGCATATGGATGGCCTTTCTTGGTATGATATAAAACCAGGATCATATAAAGGAAAAGAATAAGTAAATCTATTTAAAAATTAGTAACATTTCCATGAAAACTTTATATAGTAAAGTTAAAAACAACATATTGGCAAAAAAATTTGAAGATAAATTACAAAGTGCCATTTAAAAATCCACATTGAGGGCTTTCCTGGTGGCGCAGTGGTTGAGAGTCCGCCTACCGATGCAGGGGACATGGGTTCTGTGCCCCAGTCTGGGAAGATCCCACATGCCGCGGAGCGGCTGGGCCCGTGAGCCATGGCCACTGAGCCTGCGCGTCCGGAGCCTGTGCTCCGCAACGGGAGAGGCCACAACAGTGAGAGGCCTGCATACCGCAAACACACACACACACACACACACACACACACACACACAAATCCACATTGAGTTTTTATAACTCAGTAAGTAAAGATGAACACCACCAATAGATACATGGGAAATGATATGAAAAGTCATTTCATATATAAAAAATACTGAGTGAAAATAAATGCTCATCGAGCAAATACTTTAAAAGATGCAAGTTAAAAAAGCAAGGGGATACTATTTTCTAATGTATAAGCTTAACAAAGATTTAAAACTTTGTTTAACATTACCCCATTATGGGTTTCCCTGGTGGTGCAGTGGTTGAGAGTCTGCCTGCCGATGCAGGGGATGCGGGTTCGTGCCCCGGTCCGGGAGGATCCCACATGCCACGGAGTGGCTAGGCCCGTGAGCCATGGCCGCTGAGCCTGTGCGTCCGGAGCCTGTGCTCCACAACTGAAGAGGCCACAACAGTGAGAGGCCCACGTACTGCAAAAAAAAAAAAAAATACCCCATTAGCAGGATATTGAGGTACAGGTGCTCTCATAATGTGGGGATGCAAATTAAATTAGTTGTAACTGCTATAGCAAAAATTGACTACATAATTTTGTGTCAGATTTACTGAGATATAATTACATACAATTTTATTCTTTAGGGTGTATGATTTGATGAGTTTTGACAAGCACATATATTACTATAAAAATTTCTATTTCCATCATTCCCAAAGTTCCCTCCTTCCTCCTTGAAGTAAAGCCCTTTTTTTCATCCCTAGGCCTTTGCAACAATTAATATACTTTCTGGCCCTATATAGTTTTGCCTTTTGTAAAATATCATCACTTTTTTTATCTGGCTTCTTTCATTTATCATAGTGCTTTTGACTGTTGTTGTATGTATCAGCTTATTCCTTTTCATTGCTGAATACTATTCCATTGAATGGATGTGCCACAGTTTGTCTATTTATAACTTGGGCATTTGAACCCAGTTTGGAGGCATTATGAATAAAATTTCTATGAATATACATGAGCAATTATTACATGGATATATGCTTTCATGTTTCATTGGTAAATATCCAGGAAAGGGATTACAGGGTTATATGGTAGATGTATGTTTAGTCTTATAAGGTACAGCCATACTGTTTTCCAGAGTGGTTTTATGTTTTGAGCATTTTAATTACTCCATATCCTCACTAGCACTTTGTATTGTCAGTCTTTTAAATTTAACCATTCTAGTGGGTCTATAGTAGTATTTTATTGTGGTTTTAATTTGCATTTTCCTAGTGACATACTGCGAATCTTTTCATGTGTTAAAAGAAAACATAATGATAACACCAAGTGCTGGCAACATGAAGAAACTGGATCACTCATACACTGTGGTGGGAATGTAACATGGTGCAGCCACTCTGGAAAACAGTTTGGTAGTGCCTTAATAAACTGAACAGGCAAGTACCATATAACCATGCAATTGTACTCCTAGACATTTATCCCAGAAAAATTAAGAAGTATGTTCATAGCAACATCTATACATGAGTGTATATAGCAGCTTTTTCCTGGAAAAAACTGGAAACAACATAGATGTACTTCAGTGAGTGTATGGTTAAACAAATTGTGATAAATCCATATCATGGAATATGACTCAGCACTAAAAAGAAATGAACTATTGATAAATGCAACAGCCTTGATAAATCTCCAGAGAATTATACTGAGTAAAAAAAGCTAACCTCAAAAGGTTACATACTGTATTATTCTGTTTATATAATATTCTTGAAATGAATTCTAGAAATGGAGAATTAATTAATGTTTGGTTAAGGAGGGAAATGAATGTAGCTATAAAAGGACAAAATGAAGAATCCTTGTGGTAACAGAAACATTCTGTATTTTAACTTTATTAATGTCAATATCCTGGTTTTGATATTATAGTATAGTTCTGCAAGATTTACTACAGGGGGAAAACTAGGTAGAGTGTACTCAGGACCTTTGCAATATGTTTTGCAACTGCATTTGAATGTTCAATTATCTTAAAATAAAAAGTTTAACTTAAAAAGTTAAATATACACCTACCATATAATCTAGCCTTTCCATTCCTAGGTATTCACCAAAGAGAAATGAAAGCTTATGTCCATACAAAGAGTTGTATAAGACTGTTCAGAGAAACTTTATTTGTAATAGCCAAAGACTGAAGAGAACTCAAGTATCCTTCAACAGGTGAATAGATAAACATATTGTGATATATCCAAACAATGAAATACTCAGCAGTAAAAAGAACTGAACTTTTGGTACATGCAACACAATGAATGAATCTTAATATAATTAGGCTGAGTCAAACAAATATAAAATTCTACAAATGCACTTTAATCTTCGATGACAGAAAAGAGATCAGATGAATTTACAGGTGCATTTCAAAGCTTGTCAAATTGTACACTTTTAAGTGCATAAAACTTATTGTATTTTAAAATATAATTCAATGAAGCTGTAAAAATAGTCATTCTCTTT
This sequence comes from Phocoena sinus, assembly GCF_008692025.1. NCBI lineage: Eukaryota > Metazoa > Chordata > Mammalia > Artiodactyla > Phocoenidae > Phocoena > Phocoena sinus. Next base: position 78,286,190 of record NC_045764.1, read on the forward strand.
GTGTTTTTACAGAATTTTATATAAAATCTCTATTGCCGTGTGAACTGTGGAGTTAGAGGCCTGGGATGGAGTCCCATTTTCATCATTTATTAACCATGTAACATTAGGGAAGTTAAAATCATTTCATCATCTATAAAATGGATATAACAAAAGTGCCTATCTCAAAATGTTCAGAGGATTGAATGTACAAATGCAGATCTTAACACACTGCGCATCTAGTAAGTGCTCAAAAATGCCCAGTGCTATTATCAATAACATTACATAGTGACCATTTAAAGGTTAGGAGGGACCATGTCTTACCCATTCTTGTATTCCCACTATCTGTTTTGTGTGTGTGTGTGTGTGTGTGTGTGTGTGTGTTTGCGGTACACGGGCCTCTCACTGTTGTGGCCCCTCCCGTTGCAGAGCACAGGCTCCGGACGCGCAGGCTCAGCGGCCATGGCTCACGGGCCCAGCCGCTCTGTGGCATGTGGGATCCTCCCGGATCAGGGCACGAACCCGTGTCCCATGCATCAGCAGGCGGACTCTCAACCACTGCGCCACCAGGGAAACCCTGTTTTGTGTGTTTTTAAAACATCTTTATTGGAGTATAATTGCTTTAAAATGGTGTGTTAGATTCTGCTTTATAACAAAGTGAATCAGCTATACATACACATATACCCCCATACCTCCTCCCTCATGCATCTCCCTCCCACTCTCCCTATCCCACCCCTCTAGGAGGTCACAAAGCACTCAGCTGATCTCCCTGTGTTAATTCGGCTGCTTCCCACTAGCTATCTATTTTACATTTGGTAGTATATATAAGTCCATGCCACTACCTCACTTTGTCCCTGCCTACCCTTGCCCCTTTCCGTGTCCTCAAGTCCATTCTCTACGTCTGCATCTTTATTCCTGCCCTGCCCCTAGGTTCTTGAGAACATTTTTATTAAACTCCATATATATGTGTTAGCATATGATATTTGTTTTTCTCTTTCTGACTTACTTCACTCTGTATGACAGAATCTAGGTCCATCCACCTCACTACAAATAACTCAACTTTGTTTCTTTTAATGGCTGAGTAATATTCCATTGTACATATGTGCCACATCTTCTTTATTCATTCACCTATTGATGGACACTTAGGTTGCTTCCATGTCCTGGTTATTGTAAATAGTGCTGCAATGAACATTGTGGTACATGACTCTTTTTGAATTATGTTTTTCTCAGGGTATATGCCCAGTAGTGGGACTGCTGGGTCATACGGTAGTTGTATTTTTAGTTCTTTAAAGAACCTCCATACTGTTCTCCACAGTGACTGTGTCAATTTACATTCCCAACAACAGTGCAAGAGGGTTCCCTTTTCCCCACACTCTCTCCAGCATTTATTGTTTGTAGATTTTTTGATGATGGCCATTCTGACTGCTGTGAGGTGATACCTCATTGTAGTTTTGATTTGCATTTCTCTAATGATTAGTGATGTTCAGCATCCTTTCATGTGTTTGTTGTCAATCTGTATATCTTCTTTGTGGAAATGTCTCTTTAGGTCTTCTGCCCATTTTTGGATTGGATTATTTGTTTTTTTAATATTGAGCTGCATGAGCTGTTTATATAATTTGGAGATTAATCCTTTGTCCATTGATTCACTTGCAAACACTTTCTCCCATTCTGAGGGGTTTTTTGTCTTGTTTATAGTTTTCTTTGCTGTGCAAAAGCTTTTAAGTTTCATTAGGTCCCATTTGTTTATCTTTGTTTTTATTTCCATTACTCTAGGAGGTGAGTTAAAAAAGATCTTGCTGTGATATATGTCAAAAAGTGTTCTTGCTGTTTTCCTCTAAGAGTTTTATAGTGTCCGGTCTTACATTTAGGTCTTTAATCCATTTTGAGTTTCTTTTTGTGTATGGTGTTAGGGAGTGTTCTAATTTCATTCTTTTACATGTAGCTGTCCAGTCTTCCCAGCACAACTTATTGAAGGCTGTCTTTTCTCCATTGTATATCCTTGCCTCCTTTGTCATAGATTAGGTGACCATAGGTGCATGGGTTTATCTCTGGGCTTTCTATCCTGTGCCACTGATCTATATTTCTGTTTTTGTGCCAGTACCACACTGTCTTGATTACTGTAGCTTTATAGTATAGTCTGAAGTTAGGGAGCCTGATTCCTCCAGCTCCGTTTTTCATTCTCAAGATTGTTTTGGCTATTTGGGGTCTTTTGTGTTTCCATACAAATTGTGAAATTTTTTGTTCTAGTTCTGTGAAAAATGCCAGTGGTAGTTTGATAGGGATTTCATTGAATCTGTAGATTACTTTGGGTAGTAGAGTCATTTTCACAATGTTGATTCTTCCAATCCAAGAACGTGGTATATCTCTCCATCTCTTTGTATCTAATTTATTTCATCAGTGTCTTATAATATTCTGCATACAGGTCTTTTGTCTCCTTACGTAGGTTTATTCCTAGATATTTTATTCTTTTTGTTGCAATGGTAAATGGGAGTGTTTTCTTGATTTCACTTTCAGATATTTCACCATTAATGTATAGGAATGCCAGAGATTTCTGTGCATTAATTTTGTATCCTGCTACTTTACCAAATTCATTGATTAGCTCTAGTAGTTTTCTGGTAGCATCTTTAGGATTCTCTATGTATAGTATCATGTCATCTGCAAACAGTGACAGCTTTACTTCTTCTTTTCCGATTTAGATTCCTTTTATTTCCTTTTCTTCTCTGATTGCTGTGGCTAAAACTTCCAAAATTATGTTAAATAATAGTGGTGAGAGTGGGCAACCTTGTCTTGTTCCTGATCTTTGTGGAAATGGTTTCAGTTTTTCAACATTGAGGACGATGTTGGCTGTCAGTTTGTCATAAATGGCCTTTATTATGTTGAGGTAAGTTCCCTCTATGCCTACATTCTGCAGGGTTTTTATCATAAATGGGTGTTGAATTTTGTCAAAAGCTTTCTCTTCATCTATTGAGATGATCATATGGTTTTTCTACTTCAATTTGTTAATATGGTTTATCACATTGATTGATTTGTGTATATTAAAGAATCCTTGCATTTCTGGAATAAACCCCACTTGATCATGGTGTATGATCCTTTTAATGTGCTGTTGGATTCTGTTTGCTAGTATTTTGTTGAGAAGTTTTGCATCTATGTTCATCAGTGATATTGGCCTGTAGTTTTCTTTCTTTGTGACATCCTTGTCTGGTTTTGGTATCAAGGTGATTGATGGTGGCCTCGTAGAATGAGTTTGGGAGTTTTCCTCCCTCTGCTATATTTTGGAAGAGTTTGAGAAGGATAGATGTTAGCTCTTCCCTAAATGTTTGATAGAATTTGCCTGTGAAGCCATCTGGTCCCGGGCTTTTGTTTGTCGGAAGATTTTTAATCACAGTTTCAATTTCAGTGCTTCTGTTGGTCTGTTCATATTTTCTATTTCTTCCTGATTCAGTCTTGGCAGGTTGTACATTTCTAAGAATTTTCCCATTTCTTCCAGGTTGTCCATTTTATTGGCATAGAGTTGCTTGCAGTAGTCTCTCATTATCTTTTGTATTTCTGCAGTGTCAGTTGTTACTTCTCCTTTTTCATTTCTAATTCTATTGATTTCAGGCTTCTCCCTTTTTCTTGATGAGTCTGGCTAATGGTTTATCAATTTTTTTTATCTTCTCAAAGAACCAGCTTTTAGTTTTATTGATCTTTGCTATCGTTTCCTTCATTTCTTTTTCATTTATTTCTGTTCTGATCTTTATGATTTCTTTCCTTCTGCTACCTTTGGGTTTTTTTTTTGTTCTTCTTTCTCTAATTGCTTTAGGTGCAAGGTTAGGTTGTTTATTCGAGATGTTTCCTGTTTCTTAGTAGGATTGTATTGCTATGATCTTCCCTCTTAGAACTGCTTTTGCTGCATCCCATAGATTTTGGGTCTTCGTGTCTCCATTGTCATTTGTTTCTAGGTATTTTTTGATTTCCTCTTTGATTTCTTCAGTGATCACTTGGTTATTAAGCAGTGTATTGTTTAGCCTCCATGTGTTTGTATTTTTTACAGATCTTTTCCTGTAATTGATATCTAGTCTCACAGCATTGTCGTTGGAAAAGATACTTGATACAATTGCAATTTTCTTAAATTTACCAAGGCTTGATTTGTGACCCAAGATATGATCTATCCTGGAGAATATTCCATGAGCACTTGAGAAAAATTTGTATTCTGTTGTTTTTGGATGGAATATCCTATGAATATCAATTAAGTCCATTTTGTTTAATGTATCATTTAAAGCTTGTTTTTCCTTATTTATTTTCATTTTGGATGATCTGTCCATTGGTGAAAGTGGGGTGTTAAAGTCCCCTACTATGAGTGTGTTACTGTCAATTTCCCCTTTTATGGCTGTTAGTATTTGCCTTATGTACTGAGGTAATCCTATGTTGGATGCATAAATATATACAATTGTTATATCTTCTTCTTGGATCAATCCATTGTTCATTATGTAGTGTCCTTTGTCTCTTCTAATATTCTTTATTTTAAAGTCTATTTTGTCTGATATGAGAATTGCTACTCCAGCTTTCTTTTGGTTTTTATTTGCATGGAATATCTTTTTCCATCTCCTTACTTTCAGTCTGTATGTGTCTCTAGGTCTGAAGTGGGTCTCTTGTACACAACAAATATATGGGTCTTGTTTTTGTATCCATTCAGCTAATCTGTGTCTTTTGGTGGGAGCATTTAAACCATTTACATTTAAGGTAATTATCCATATGTATGTTCCTATTCCCATTTTCTTAATTGTTTTGGGTTCGTTATTGTAGGTTTTTTCCTTCTCTTGTGTTTCTTGCCTAGGGAAATTCTTTTAGCATTTGTTGTAAAAATGGTTTGGTGGTGCTGAACTCTCTCAGCTTTTGCTTGTCTGTAAAGGTTTTAATTTCTCCATCAAATCTGAATGAGATCCTTGCTGGCTAGAGTAATCTTGGTTGCAGGTTTTTCTCCTTTATCACTTTAAATATGTCCTGCCAGTCTCTTCTGGCTTGCAGAGTTTCTGCTGAAAGATCAGCTGTTAACCGTATGGGGAATCCCTTGTGTGTTATTTGTTGTTTTTCCCTTGCTGATTTTAATATGTTTTCTTTGTATTTAATTTTTGATAGTTTGCTTAATATGTGTCTTGGCATATTTCTCCTTGGATTTATCCTGTATGGGACTCTCTGTGCTTCCTGGACTTGACTATTTCCTTTCCCATACTAGGGAAGTTTTCAACTATAATCTCTTCAAATATTTTCTCAGTCCCTTTCTTTTTCTCTTCTTCTTCTAGAACCCCTATAATTCGAATGTTGGTGTGTTTAATGTTGTCCCAGAGGTCTCTGAGACTGTCCTCAGTTCTTTTCATTCTTATTTCTTTATTTTGCTCTGCAGTAGTTATTTCCACTATTTTATCTTCCTGGTCACTTATCCGTTCTTTTGCCTCAGTTATTCTGCTATTGATCTGCTTTAGTTCTTCTAGGTCCTTGTTAAATATTCCTTGCATTTTGTCTATTCTATTTCAAAGATTGTTGATCATGTTTACTATCATTATTTTGAATTCTTTTTTAGGTAGACTGCCTATTTCCTCTTCATTTGTTAGGTCTGGTGGGTTTTTATCTTGCTCCTTCATCTGTTGTTTGTTTTTCTGTCTTCTCATTTTGCTTATCTTACTGTGTTTGGGGTCTCCTTTTTGTAGGCCACAGGTTCGTAGTTCTCGTTGTTTTTGTTGTCTGTCCCCAGTGCCTAAGGTGGGTTCAGTGGGTTGTGTAAGCTACCTGGTGGAGGGGACTAGTGCCTGTGTTCTGGTGGATGAGGCTGGATTTTGTCTTTCTGGTGGGCAGGCCCACGTTTGGTGGTGTGTTTTGGGGTGTCTGTGGAGTTATTATGATTTTAGGCAGCCTCTCTGCTAATGGGTGGGGTTGTGTTCCTGTCTTGCTAGTTGTTTGGCATAGGATGTCCAGCACTGTAGCTTGCTGGTCATTGAGTGAAGCTGGGTGCTGGTGTTGAGATGGAGATCTCTGGGAGATTTTTGCTGTTTGATATTATGTGGAGCTGGGGGGTCTGTTGTGGACCAGTGTCCTGAAGTTGGCTCTCCCACCTCCGAGGCACAGCACTGACTCCTGGCTGCAGCACCAAGAGCCTTTCATCTACACGGATCAGAATAAAAGGGAGAAAAAGTAGTATGAAAGAATTAGTAAAAGTAGAAAGAAAGAAAGAAAGAAAGAATGGAGGGAGGGCAGGCGGAAGGGAGGGAGGAAGGAAGGAAGGAAGGTGGGAAGGAAGGAAAAAAGGAAAGAAAGAAGATAAAGTAAAATAAAGTAAGATAAAATATAATAAAGTTATTAAAATAAAAAATAATTATTAAGAAAAAGAAGAAAAAATTAAAAACAAAAAAGAAAACAGACGGATAGAACCCTAGGACAAATGGTGGAAGCAAAGCTATACAGGCAAAATCTCACACAGAAGCATACACATACACACTCACAAAAAGAGGAAAAGGGGAAAAAACCATAAATCTTGCTCTCAAAGTCCACCTTCTCAATTTGGGATGATTCATTGTCTATTCATGTATTCCACAGATGCAGAGTACATCAAGTTGATTGTGGAGCTTTAATCCGCTGCTTCTGAGGCTGCTGGGAGAGAGTTCCTTTTCTCTTCTTTGTTCTCACAGCTCCCAGGGGCTCAGCTTTGGATTTGGCGCTGCCTGCGTGTAGGTAGCTGGAGGGCGTCTGTTCTTCGCTCAGACAGGACGCGGTTAAAGGAGCAGCTCATTCGGGGGCTCTGGCTCACTGAGGCCGGGGGGAGGGAGGGGCACAGAGTGCAGGGCGAGCCTACGGCGGCAGAGGCTGGCGTGACGTTACACCAGCCTGAGGCACACCGTGCGTTCTCTCAGGTAAGTTGTCCCTGGATCCCGGGACCGTGGCAGTGGCGAGCTGCACAGGCTCCCTAGAAGGGGGGTGTGGTGAGTGACCTGCGCTCGCACACAGGCTTCTTGGTGGTGGCAGCAGCAGCCTTAGCATCTCATGCCCGTCTCTGGAGTCCGTGCTTTCAGCCACGGCTCGCGCCCATCTCTGGAGCTCCTTTAAGCAGCGCTGTTAATCCCCTCTCCTCGCGCACCGGGAAACAAAGAGGGAAGAAAAAGTCTCTTGCCTCTTCGGCAGCTCCAGACTTTCCCCGGACTCCCTCCCGGCTAGCTGTGGCGCACTAACCCCCTGCAGGCTGTGTTCACGCTGTCAACCCCAGTCCTCTCCCGGCACTCCGAATGAATCCCGAGCCTCAACTCCCAGCCTCTCCCTCCCCGGTGTGTAAGCACACAAGCCTCGTGGGCTGGTGAGTGCTGGTCGGCACCGATCCTCTGTGCGGGAATCTCTCCCTGCTTTGGTCTCCGCACCCCTGTTGCTGTGCTCTCCTCCGCAGCTCCGAAGCTTCCCCCTCCGCCACCCGCAGTCTCCGCCCGAGAAGGGACTTTCTAGTGTGTGGAAACCTTTCCTCCTTCACAGCTCCATCCCACTGGTGCCGGCCCCATCCCTATCCTTTTGTCTCTGTTTATTCTTTTTTGTTTTGCCCTACCCACGTACGTGGGGGGTTTCTTGCCTTTTGGGAGGTCTGAGGTCTTCTGTCAGCGTTCAGTAGGTGTTCTGTAGGAGTTGTTCCACGTGTAGATGTATTTCTGGTGTATCTGTGGGGAGGAAGGTGATCGCGTCTTACTCTTCCACCATCTTCCCAGAAGCTCTCACGTCTCTGATTACTGTACTTTTGTGGTATAATCTGAAGTCAGGGAGTCTCATTCCTTCAGTTCCGCTTTTCTTTCTCAAGATTGTTTTGGCTATTTGGGGTCTTTTGTGTCTCCAAACAAATTTTAAGATTTTTTGTTCTAGTTCTGTAAAAAATGCCATTGGTAATTTGATAGGAATTGCATTGAATCTGTAGATTGCTTTGGATAGTATAGTCATTTTTACAATATTGATTCTTCCAGCCCAAGAACATGGTATATCTCTCCATCTGTTTGTATCATCTTTAATTTCTTTCATCAGTGTCTTTTGGTTTTCTGCATGTAGGTCTTTTGTCTCCTTAGGGAGGTTTATTCCTAGGTATTTTATTCTTTTTGTTGCAATGGTAAATGGGAGTGTTTCCTTAATTTCTCTTTCAGATTTTTCATCATTAGTGTATAAGAATGCAAGAGATTTCTGTGCATTAATTTTGTATCCTGCTCCTTTACCAAATTCTTGACTAGCTCTAGTAGTTTTCTGGTAGCATCTTTAGGATTTTCTATGTATGGTATCATGTCATCTACAGTGACAGCTTTACTTCTTCTTTTCTGATTTGTATTCCTTTTATTTCTTTTTCTTCTCTGATTGCTGTGGCTAAAACTTCCAAAACTATGTTGAATAATAGTGGTGAGAATGGACAACCTTGTCTTGTTCCTGATCTTAGAGGATATGGTTTCAGTTTTTCACCATTGAGAAAGATGTTGGCTGTGGGTTTGTCATATATGGCCTTTATTATGTTGAGGTAAGTTCCCTCTATGCCTACTTTCTGGATGGTTTTTATCATAAATTGGTGTTGAATTTTGTTGAAAGCTTTTTCTGCATCTGTTGAGATCATCATATGGTTTTTCTCCTTCAGTTTGTTAATATGGTTTATCACATTGATTGATTTGCGTATATTGAAGAATCCTTGCATTCCTGGGATAAACCCCACTTGATCAAGGTGTATGATCCTTTTTATATGCCGTTGGATTCTGTTTGCTAGTATTTTGTTCAGGATTTTTGCACCTATGTTTATCCGTCATATTGGCCTGTAGTTTTCTTTCTTTGTGACATCTTTGTCTGGTTTTGGTATCAGGGTGATGGTGGCCTCATAGAATGAGTTTGGGAGTGTTCCTCTGCTATATTTTGGAAGAGTTTGAGAAGGATAGGTGTTAGCTCTTCTCTTAATGTTTGATACAATTCGACTCTGAAGCCATTTGGTCCTGGGCTTTCGTTTGCTGGAAGATTTTTAATCACAGTCTCAATTTCAGTGCTTGTGATTGGTCTAATTATATTTTCTATTTCTTCCTGGTTCAGTCTCGGAAGGTTGTGCTTTTCTATGAATTTGTCCATTTTATTGGCATGTAGTTGCTTGTAGTAATCTCTCATGATCATTTGTATTTCTCAGAGTCATTTGTTACTTCTCCTTTTCCATTTCTAATTCTATTCATTTGAGTCTTCTCCCTTTTTTTCTTGATGAGTCTGGCTAATGGTTTATCAATTCTCTTTGTCTTCTCAAAGAACCAGCTTTTCTTTCTCAAAGAACCAGCGATTGATCTTTGCTATCGTTTCCTTCATTTCTTTTTCATTTATTACTGATCTGATCTTTATGATTTCTTTCCTTCTGCTAACTTTGGTGTTTTTTTTTGTTCTTCTTTCTCTAATTGTTCTAAGTGTAAGGTTAGGTTGTTTATTTGAGATTTTTCTTGCTTCTTGATGTAGGATTGTATTGCTATAAACTTTTCTCTTAGAACTGCTTTTGCTGCATCCCATAGGTTTTGGGTCGTCGTGTTTTCATTGTCATTTGTTTCTAGGTATTTTTTTATTTCTTCAGTGATATCTTGTATTGTTTAGCCTCCATGTGTTTGTATTTTTACAGATTTTTTTCCTGTAATTGATATCTAGTCTCATAGCGTTGTGGTTGGAAAAAATACTTGATATGATTTCAATTTTCATAAATTTACAGAGGCTTGATTTTTGACCAAAGATATGATCTATCCTGGAGAATGTTCCATGAGCACTTGAGAAGAAAGTGTATTCTGTTGTTTCTGGATGGAATGTCCTATAAATATCAGTTAAGTCCATCTTGTTTAATGTATAATTTAAAGCTTGTGTTTCCTTATTTATTTTTATTTTGGATGATCTGTCCATTGGTGAAAGTGGGGTGTTAAAGTCCCCTAGTCTGATTGTGTTACTGTGATTTCCCCTCTTATAGCTGTAGGCATTTGCCTTATGTATTGAAGTGCTCCTATGTTTGGTGCATAAGTATTTACAATTGTTATATCTTCTTTTTGGATTGATCCCTTGATCATTATGTAGTGTCCTTCTTTGTCTCTTGTAATAGTCTTTGTTTTAAAGTCTATTTTGTGTGATATGAGAATTGCTCTCCTTTTTCTTTTGATTTCCATTTGTATGGAATATCTTTTTGCATCCCCTCACTTTTAGTCTGTATGTGTCCCTAGGTCCACTATCTAACTGTTGAACAATGTACACTCTCAATCTTTAATAAATTGAATTGAATAAGATGGCTTATTATTACAGTACTCCAAAGTACCTTTACCTTTCCTCAGCATTTGAACATTTGGGCCATTTCCAGGTTGTTTTTTTTCTGTTGAAACATACACAGCTACCATATGTTTTCACACTAATCACACAGACCTTCCCCAACCCATTTCAACTTACTTCTTGGCATACGGTCTCAGGAATAATATTATCACAGCAGTGGGCATGATTAGAATATTGGATTGTGGTGACTTTTATTTTATGTAGGATACCTGTCATCTGGGGCCATCATCTTTACTTTGAGGGATGCATGAGGAGGAGAGTAGTCTGGAGAGTGTGGTCATTCATGGTGTCCACCTTCACTGGTGAGTCTCTCATTATCCTGTATACCTCTGGGCAAGTGACTGGTTTGTTGATGGGAGGGCATGTGACCTAAGTCTATCCAGTAAGTGTTCAAGTTGCAGAGGGAAAGATAGCCCTCTCTTTCTCTTGGATCTTGAGATGTAGGATATAGGCCTCAGATGATCAACTGCTCAATCTTCAATAATGTTAGCAACTCTAGTCCTTCAAAGTTATAGAAGAACGCTTTTTTTGCTTAAATATAAAAGAAGTCTTGACCAATATGATTAGTTTTATGGTTTTCTTCCCCCTAACTCTCATTTAACTTACTGTACTTAAAGCTTACTCATTTGTAGTGTTACCAGAAACATATGAGTGTACTTAATCCCCCTTGCCCACCCACACACGATTTTAGAATTTAAAAAAATTATCTTTTACTAATTTAATAGGTGCAAGTATTGTCTAAGTTGAGGGTTCTGAACCTGCAACCCATCTTGTCACATTGTTTTTCTCAGACTCTTTAAGAAATGCAGTACAGAAGACTCTGCAGTCCAATGCATAGTCTACACTCCTAACTAAAGCTTCTGACTCCATCTTTGTCTGCTTTAAAACCCTGGTGAGCTGGCCTGGACAGTAAACAAAATGATCTGATTCACCCACTTCTCTGAAATCCTGAGACAGGCCTAAAGTCTGGCTATGGCTCTCCGCAACATTCCAGAGCCTCCTCTCTCCCTTGCTAATACTTACTGCAGTAGAGAAATACAAAGAAGACAGAGGGCAAGCAAGAAATAGAGCAGAAGAAATTTTCATTATTTCTTCACTCTTCCCACCAAAGGTTTTATCTCCTAGTCCTGAGAGAGTGATGAGCAAAAACAATGTTAATACATAGCTACCATGTATTTAGTGCTTATTAGGCGCCAGGTCTTATTTATATATATAGCCAGTTTAATCCTCATAACATTTCCCTGAGCTTGGTGTAGTTATCCCAGTGAAGCTAATGAAACGGATCTAAGGGAGATTAAGTAAATATCCTAGGCTCACATGTTCATAAGGGACAGAGCCAAGATTTGACCCCCCAACCCAGACCACTGACCTCCCTGACATAGAGCATGCTGCCTCTCAGCGGTCACACCATTTAGAATGTATAATGCTTGGCAGTGGCCCTCTCTCCCTTGGCAGGTACAGAAAGACAGTAGATACTTTAAAAAGCCTTGTTAATAAGAAAACACCTCTGTTATAATATAAATTTTGAACATAGCTTTAGGGTCAAGGGAACCATCTTGTATACCTTTTCTTGCTGTAGGAAAATTGATCAAAAGAAAAGAAAAGCATTGGTACACATAATCTTAACAGACTTTAAATGATCCTTGGACCACCAAATGCTACCAAAGTGCTTCTAAACTCTAAAATGCTGTCAAATTACTTTTAATTTTTCAATCAATTTAAAATACATCATTTATATTTATGTTCCTAATGTGCTATGCTTGTAATTTACAATATGTTGTGCTTCTCTGCATGAGCAATATGTTTACAAAAATATCTTTGGAACTTGGAGCATAAGTTTTCTGTTTTAAGATACAATGAAGAGTTAAAATTATATATATTACCAGGCCAATAAATCCGCAATCACAAAGCTGTTTCTAAGTGGAAATACTTATGCTGTGTTAAAATTTCTAGTATCTCATTGTACAGTAATGGCCCAGTTTCTCCTTTTCAGCTGCTCCCTTGTACCCTCCTAAAAAAGTTGTAGATTGTAAAACGGCAACCTTTACCTTATACTTTATAGTAAGCGGCACTCCTGTTCTTATCCTACTGAAGATACTTAATGCCTACAGCATGTAAGTGTAGTTAAGTAAATGACAAAAATTCAATGGTTTCTAATTACTGTGTAACAACTTTTATTAGTTTGTCTCTTGCAGTTAAGTATCAGACTTCTCCAAATATATTTTAAATATATATATATATATATATATATATATATATTATTCTTTTCCCTTGTTTCCCTCATTTTACTTGGGATTTTCAGAGCATTTTTGCTCTCAGAATCGCATGCCATTTTGAAATAAGACCCTTCTCTACATGTATCTTGTGTCAAAAAGTCTTTGGGTATAAATTCTACTTCTATTAATAATTGAGAGTCCTGGTGGCTTTGTTTCTCTGCTTGTTAGTATTCAGCTCTCACTAACTTTTCTCTGCCAAAAAGTGTTAATAACAAGTTGGCTATTATATACTTTAAGTGAGCTATGCACATGAAAAGGATTATTAAAATGTTACATGAGATATAAAATCAAAAATATATAATTATCCATGAAAAGCAAGAATATGGCTAAAATACCACGATACCTACTGAATAAACAGAAAAGACATGTCAGAACTTCACTGGCTTTGCTAACACTAAGAGCAGTCAGGAGAAGGGTTGGTACTTCAGTAATAATATCCTTGGGTGCCTCCCACGTACAGGTTGCAAATAATTAACCCTGAGCTACAAAGCCACTTAGTCTAGCCTACACAGTATCAGGCCATGTGACATTTAATAACAGTGTAATTATGCACCCTTTTAACCTTTTCAAGTGCAGCTTCAATTCGAGATAAGGAAAATGAAAAATGTGCATATTTTTCTTCTGTGAAATTTGCATAGAGCTGAAGAGTTGTATCTGTCATGAATTAATATATATTTTAACATCTTTATTGGAGTATAATTGCTTTAAAATGGTGTGTTAGTTTCTGCTTTATAACAAAGTGAATCAGTTATACATATACATATGTTCCCATATCTCTTCTCTCTTGCATTTCCCTCCCTCCCACTCTCCCTATCCCACCCCTCTAGGTGGTGACAAAGCACCAAGCTGATCTCCCTGTGCTGTGTGGCTGCTTCCCACTATCTGTTTTACTTTTGGTAGTGTATGTATGTCCATGCCACTCTCTCACTATGTCACAGCTTACCCTTCCCTCTCCCCATATCCACAACTCCATTCCCTAGTTGGTCTGTGTCTTTATTCCCGTCTTGCCCCTAGGTTCTTCATGACCTTTTTTTTTTTCTTACATTCCATATATATGTGTTAGCATACGGTATTTGTTTTACTCTTTCTGACTTACTTCACTCTGTATGACAGACTCTAGGTCCATCCACCTCACTACAAATAACTCAATTTCGTTTCTTTTTATGGCTGAGTAATATTCCATTGTACATATGTGCCACATCTTCTTTATCCATTCATCTGTCGATGGACACTTAGGTTGCTTCCATGTCCTGGCTATTGTAAATAGAGCTGCAATGAACATTTTGGTACCTGACTATTTTTGAGTTCTGGTTTGCTCAGTGTATATGCCCAGTAGTGGGATTGCTGGGTCGTATGATAGTTCTATTTTTAGTTTTTTAAGGAACCTCCATACTGTTCTCCATAGTGGCTGTATCAATTTACATTCCCACCAACAGTGCAAGAGTGTTCCCTTTTCTCAACTCCCTCTCCGGCATTTATTGTTTCTAGATTTTTTGATAATGGCCATTCTGACCTGTGTGAGATGATATCTCATTGTAGTTTTGATTTGCATTTCTCTAATGATTAATGATGTTGAGCATTCTTTCATGTGTTTTTTGGCAATCTGTATATCTTCTTTGGAGAAATCTCTATTTAGGTCTTCTGCCCATTTTTGGGTTGGGTTGTTATCTTGATATTGAGCTGCATGACCTGCTTGTAAATTTTGGAGATTAATCCTTTGTCAGTTGCTTCTTTTGCAAATATTTTCTCCCATTCTGAGGGTTGTCTTTTGGTCTTGTTTAAGGTTGCCTTTGCTGTGCAAAAGCTTTTAAGTTTCATTAGGTCCCATTTGTTTATCTTTGTTTTTATTTCCATTTCTCTAGGAGGTGGGTCAAAAAGGATCTTGCTGTGATTTATGTCATAGAGTGTTCTGCCTATGTTTTCCTCTAAGAGTTCGATAGTGTCTGCCCTACATTTAAGTCTTTACTCCATTTTGAGCTTATTTTTGTGTATGGTGTTAGGGAGTGTTCTAATTTCATACTTTTATATGTATCTGTCCAGTTTCCCCAGCACCACTTATTGAAGAGGCTGTCTTCTCTCTACTGTATATTCTTGCCTCCGTTATCAAAGATAAGGTGACTATATGTGCGTGAGTTTATCTCTGGGCTTTCTATCCTGTTCCATTGATGAATATATCTATTTTTCTGCCAGTACCACACTGTCTTGATTACTGTAGCTTTGTAGTATAGTCTAAAATCAGGGAGGCTGAATCCTTCAGCTCTGTTTTTCGTTCTCAAGATTGCTTTGGCTATTCGGGGTCTTTTGTGTTTCCATACAAATTGTGAAATTTTTTGTTCTAGTTCTATGAAAAATGCCAGTGGTAGTTTGATAGGGATTGCATTGAACCTGTAGATTGCTTTGGGTGGTAGAGTCATTTTCACAATGTTGATTCTTCCAATCCAAGAACATGGTATATCTCTCCATCTATTTGTATCATCTTTAATTTCTTTCATCAGTGTCTTATAATTTTCTGCATACATGTCTTTTGTCTCCTTAGGTAGGTGTTGTCCTAGACATTGTATTCTTTTTGTTGCAATGGTAAATGGGAGTGTTTTCTTAATTTCACTTTCATATTTTTCATCATTAGTGTATAGGAATGCAGGAGATTTCTGTGCATTAATTTTGTATCCCGCTACTTTACCACATTCATTGATTAGCTCTAGTAGTTTTCTGGTAGCATCTTTCGGATTCTTTATGTATAGTATCATGTCATCTGCAAACAATTACAGCTTTACTTCTTCTTTTCCAATTTGGATTCCTTTTATTTCTTTTTCTTCTCTGATTGCTGTGGCCAAAACTTCCAAAATTATGTTGAATAAGAGTGGTGAGAGTGGACAGCCTTGTCTTGTTCCTGATCTTCGTGGAAATGGTATCAGTTTTTCACAATTGAGGACGATGTTGGGTGTGGGTTTGTCATATATGGCCTTTATTATGTTGAGGAAAGTTCCCTCTATGCCTACTTTCTGCAGGGTTTTTCTCATAAATGGGTGTTGAATTCTGTCAGAAGTTTTCTCTGCATCGATTGAGATGATCATAAGGTTTTTCTCCTTCAATTTGTTAATATGGTCTATCACATTGATTGATTTGCATATATTGAAGAATCCTTGCATTCCTGGAATAAACCCCACTTGATCATGGTGTATGATCCTTTTGATATGTTGTTGGATTCTTTTTCTTAGTATTTTGTTGAGAATTTTTGCATCTATGTTCATCAGTGATATTGGCCTGTAGTTTTCTTTCTTTGTGACATCCTTGTCTGGTTTTGGTATCAGGGTGATGGTGGCCTCATAGAATGAGTTTGGGAGTGTTCCTCCCTCTGCTATATTTTGGAAGATTTTGAGAAGGATAGGTGTTAGCCCTTCTCTAAATGTTTGTTAGAATTCGACTGTGAAACCATCTGGTCCTGGGCTTTTGTTCGTTGGAAGATTTTTAATCACAGTTTCAATTTCAGTGCTTGTGATTGGTCTGTTCATATTTTCTGTTTCTTCCTGGTTCAGTCTTGGCAGTTGTGCATTTCTAAGTATTTGTCCATTTCTTCCAGGTTGTCCATTTTATTGGCATAGAGTTGCTTGTAGTAGTCTCTCATGATCCGTTGTATTTCTGCAGTGTCAGTTGTTACTTCTCCTTTTTCATTTCTAATTCTATTGATTTCAGGCTTCTCCCTTTTTCTTGATGAGTCTGGCTAATGGTTTATCAATTTTTTTTATCTTCTCAAAGAACCAGCTTTTAGTTTTATTGATCTTTGCTATCGTTTCCTTCATTTCTTTTTCATTTATTACTGATCTGATCTTTATGATTTCTTTCCTTCTGCTAACTTTGGGTTTTTTTGTTCTTCTTTCTCTAATTGCTTTAGGTGCAAGGTTAGGTTGTTTATTTGAGATGTTTCCTGTTTCTTAAGGTAGGATTTTATTGCTATAAACTTCTCTCTTAGAATTGCTTTTGCTGCATCCCATAGGTTTTGGGTCATCATGTCTCCATTGTTATTTGTTTCTAGGTATTTTTTGATTTCCTCTTTGATTTCTTCAGTGATCACTTGGTTATTAAGTAGTGTATTGTTTAGCCTCCAATGTGTTTGTATTTTTTACAGATCTTTTCCTGTTTTTGATATGTAGTCTCATAGCCTTGTGGTTCGAAAAGATACTTGATACCATTTCAGTTTTCTTAAATTTACCAGGGCTTGATTTGTGACCCAAGATATGATCTATCCTGGAGAATATTCCATGAGCACTTGAGAAAAATGTGTATTCTGTTGTTTTTGGATGGAATGTCCTATAAATATATCAGTTAAATCCATCTTGTTTAATGTATCATTTAAAGCTTGTGTTTCCTTATTTATTTTCATTTTGGATGATCTGTACATTGTTGAAAGTAGTGTGTTAAATTTCCCTACTATGAATGTGTTACTATCGATTTCCCCTTTTATGGCTGTTAGTATTTGCCTTTTGTACTGAGGTGCTCCTATGTTGGGTGCATAAATATTTACAATTGTTATATCTTCTTGGATCGATCCCTTGATCATTATGTAGTGTCCTTCTTTGTCTCTTGTAATAGTCTTTATTTTAAAGTCTATTTTGTCTGATATGAGAATTGCTACTCCAGATTTTTTTTTGATTTCCATTTGCATGGAATATCTTTTTCTATCCCCTCACTTGCAGTCTGTATGTCCCTAGGTCTGAAGTGGGTCTCTTGTAGACAGCATATATACCGGTCTTGTTTTTGTATCCTTTCAGCCAGTCTGTGTCTTTTGGCGGGAGCATTTAAACCATTTACATTTAAGGTAATTATCCATATGTATGTTCCTATTCCCATTTTCTTAATTGTTTTGGGTTTGTTATTGTAGGTCTTTTCCTTCTCTTGTGTTTCTTGCCTGGAGAAGTTCCTTTAGCATTTGTTGTAAAGCTGTTTTGGTGGTGCTGAACTCTCTCAGCTTTTGCTTGTCTGTAAAGGTTTTAATTACTCCATCAAATCTGAATGAGATCCTTGCTGGGTAGAGTAATCTTGGTTGTAGGTTTTTCTCCTTCATCACTTCAAATATGTCCTGCCAATCCCTTCTGGCTTGCAGAGTTTCTTCTGGAAGATCAGCTGTTAACCTTATGGGTATTCCCTTGTGTGTTATTTGTTGTTTTTCCCTTGCTGTTTTTAATATGTTTACTTTGTATTTAATTTTTGATAGTTTGCTTAATACGTGTCTTGGCTTGTTTTTCCTTGGATTTATCCTGTATGGGACTCTCTGTGCTTCCTAGACTTGATTAACTATTTCCTTTCCCGTATTAGGGAAGTTTTCAACTATAATCTCTTCAAATATTTTCTCAGTCCCTTTCCTTTTCTCTTCTTCTTCTGGAACCCCTATAGTTCAAATGTTGGTGCGTTTAATGTTGTCCCAGAGGTCTCTGAGACTGTCCTCAGTTCTTTTCATTCTTTTTTCTTTATTTTGCTCTGCAGTAGTTATTTCCACTATTTTATCTTCCAGGTCACTTATCCGTTCTTCTGCCTCAGTTATTCTGCTATTGATCCCATCTAGAGTATTTTTAATTTCATTTGTTGTGTTGTTCATCGTTGCTTGTTTCATCTTTAGTTCTTTTAGGTCCTTGTTAAATGTTTGTTGCATTTTGTCTATTCTATTTCCAAGATTTTGGATCATCTTTACTATCATTATTCTGAATTCTTTTTCAGGTAGACTGCCTATTTCCTCTTCATTTATTAGGTCTGGTGGGTTTTTACCTTGCTCCTTCATCTGCTGTGTGTTTTCCTGTCTTCTCATTTTGCTTAACTTCCTGTGTTTGGGGTCTCCGTTTCGCAGGCTGCAGGTTCATAGTTCCCATTGTTTTTGTTGTCTGTCCCCATGTGGCTAAGTTTGTTTCAGTGGGTTGTGCAGGCTTCCTGGTGGAGGTGACTAGTGCCTGTGCTCTGTTGGATCAGGCTAGATCTTGTCTTTCTGGTGGGCAGGTCCACGTCTGGTGGTGTGTTTTGGGGTGTCTGTGGCCTTATTATGATTTTAGGCAGCTTCTCTGCTAATGGGTGGGGCTGTGTTCCTGTCTTGCTAGTTGTTTGGCATAGGGTGTCCAGCACTGTATCTTGCTGGTCGTTGAGTGAAGCTGGGTCTTTGTGTTGAGATGGAGATCTCTGGGAGATTTTCGCCATTTGATATTACATGGAGCTGGGAGGTCTCTTGTGGACCAGTGTCCTGAAGTTGGCTCTCCCAGCTCAGAGGCATAGCACTGACTCCTGGCTGCAGCACCAAGAGCCTTTCATCCACACGGCTCAGAATAAAATGGAGAAAAAATAGAAAGACAGAGGATAATATAAAATAAAATAATTAAAATAAAAAATAATTATTAAGAAAAAGAAATTTTTTAAAGTAAAAATACAAACAAAAAAATGGATGGACA
Source organism: Phocoena sinus (assembly GCF_008692025.1). Lineage (NCBI taxonomy): Eukaryota > Metazoa > Chordata > Mammalia > Artiodactyla > Phocoenidae > Phocoena > Phocoena sinus. Next base: position 78,305,175 of record NC_045764.1, read on the forward strand.
GACCCCTAGGATAAATGGTGAAAGCAAAGCTATACAGAGAAAAATCACATACAGAAGCATACACATACACACTCACATAAAGAGGAACGGGGGAAAAAATAATATATCTTGCTCTCAAAGTCCACCTCCTCAATTTGGGATGATTGTTGTCTATTCAGGTATTCCACAGATGCAGGGTACATCAAGTTGATTGTGGAGATTTAATCCGCTGCTCCTGAGGCTGCTGGGAGAGATTTCCCTTCCTCTTCTTTGTTCGCACAGCTCCCGGGGCTCAGCTTTGAATTTGGCCGCACGGCTGCATGTAGGTCGCCTGAGGGTGTCTGTTGTTCATTCAGACAGGACGGGGTTAAAGGAGCAGCTGATTCGGGGGCTCTGGCTAACTCAGGCCGGTGGAGGGAGGGGTAGGGATGCAGGGTGAGCCTGCGTCGGCAGCAGCCGGCGTGATATTGCACTAGCCTGAGGCGCGCCGTGCTTTCTCCCGGGGAAGTTGTCCCTGGATCCCGGGACCCTGGCAGTGGCCGGCTGCACAGGCTCCCCGGAAGGGAGGTATGGGGAGTGACCTGTGCTTGCACACAGGCTTCTTGGTGGCGGCAGCAGCAGCCTTAGTATCTCATAACTGTCTCTGGGGTCCGCGCTGATAGCCACGGCTCACGCCCGCCTCTGGAGCTCCTTTAAGCGGCGCTGTTAATCTCCTCTCCTCGCGCACCAGGAAACAAAGAGGGAAGAAAAAGTCTCTTGCCTCTTCGGCAGGTCCAGACTTTTCCGGGACTCTCTCACGTCTAGCTGTGGTGCACTAGCCCCCTTCAGGCTGTGTTCACACCACCAACCCCAGTCCTCTCCCTGGGATCTGACCGAAGCTTGAGCCTCAGCTCCATCCCCCACCCGTCCCGGCGGGTGAGCAGACAAGCCTCTTGGGCTGGTGAGTGCTGGTTGGCGCCGATCCTCTGTGCGGGAATCTCTCCGCTTCTCCCGCTTTGCCCTCAGCACCTGTGTTGCTGCGCTCTCCTCAGTGGCTCCGAAGCTTCTCCGCTCCGCCACCCACAGTCTCCGTCCGCGAAGGGCCTTCCTAGTGTGTGGAAACATTTCCTCCTTCATAGCTCCCTCCCATTGGTGCAGGTCCCGTCCCTATCCTTTTGTCTCTGTTTTCTCTTTTTTCTTTTGCCCTACCCAGGTACGTGGGGGAGTTTCTTGCCTTTTGGGAGGTCTGAGGTCTTCTGCCAGCGTTTAGTAGGTGTTCTGTAGGAGTTGTTCCACATGTAGATGTATTTCTGATGTATTTGTGTGGAGGAAGGTGATCTCCACGTCTTACGTCTCCGCCATCTTGAAGCTCCTCCCTGGCTCTGTGATTTTTAATCAGTTTTTATACCCTGAGTTTTATGTCTTCACTTGCCATGTGTGTCCAGTTTTTTGTTTATTTGGAGCACCGAGGAGGTAGACAGTCAGCACTTAAGAGGGGAAAATCTATCAATAAGAAGGATCATCATGCATCTTTCAAGAAATTTACAATTTGTATGATTATTTACCTCACACCATACACAGCAGCTAGCTCAAAATGTGTCATAGACATCAGTGTAAAAGCTAAAACCATAAAATTTGTAGAAGAATACACAGGCAAAAATTTTTGTGACTTTGGGTTAGGCAAAGATTTATTATATATGATACCAAAAGCACAATTCATATGAAAAAGTGATATATTGGCCTTTGCCAAAATTAAAAAGTTTTCCCCTTCAAAGGATGCCACTTAAGAATGAAAAGGCAAACCACTGTCTGGGGAAAATATTTGCAAATCATATATCTAAAAATGGACATATGTACACAATACACAAAAATCAACTCAAAATGGATTAAAGATTTGAATGTAAGACCTGAGGCCATAAAACATCTAGAAAAAAATATAGGGGATAAGCTCCTTAACATTGGTCTTGGCAGTGATTTTTGGATTTGACACCAAAAGCAGAGGCAACAAAAGCAAAAATAAACAAGTTGGATTACATCAAATTAAAAGCTTCTGTAAAGCAAAGGAAACCATCAACAAAATGAAAAGGCAATCTACAAATCAAGAGAAAATATTAGAAACTTATATATCCAGTAAGGGGTTAATAACCAAAATATATAAAGAACTCATACAACTCAATAGAAAAAGAACAAACAATCTGCTTTAAAATAGCCGAACCTCTGTCCTAACAAATACAGGAGCCCAGTGTAGGTAGAGTAGTGTGTGAGGAATCCAGAGCGTCCAGGGTTAAGGGGGATTCAGGAGTACGGGAGTGAAGGAAGCTCGTGTGGACAATCCTTATCAGTATTTGTCAGTAAAATGACCATGAGCAAGGCATGAGCACTTGAAGAGATAATAAAGACATGGGACAGAAACTTCCTTAGGGAAGCTCTTTGTTTTTAAAAAGGGTAAGTATATTCATAAGCTAAGGCTTGAAATAGTTAAACTAATACAGTTTGCTGCTACATTAGCCACTGATGAATATAAGCCAGTTTAGGAATAAATGCTATGAAAATAAACACTATGAACAGCAAGAGTGGAAACTTTTGTTAAGTGCTTCTTAATAGCAGAATTTATATTTCTACAAATCTAGTGCATTGATGTTGCACTTTTAACAAAATTAAAACCATTTTATTAAGTCAAATAACCTTAATCTGGTTTGATTATGAATGAGATTATATTAGTCAAGCAACCACTATACGTACATTATCACATTATTTAAAGAATCCTCTTGCAATCATTATGACAAGAGGTGAGCATGCAGTAAACTTAGCTGAACATAAGGCAAGACATTTTCCCCATCTTAAAGATATTTAAAAACAAATTTGTATGGAGATTTTGTAGCAGAGATGTAGATATGTCAGTAGATACAAAAGATATATAAAACAAAATATTTGGCAGTGGTTAGGTCTGGTTTATGTACTTTCTTTTTGTTTATTTGTAATTTTTGCATTTTTGACAATAAAAATTTTTTAAAGAGGAGAAAAACTAACATTTTAAGTTTAAAAATCTTCTTTCTCCCAAATTGACATTAGTTGAAAGGAAACTAGTTAGTTGAAGATGGAAGTAATAGATGTAACAAAACATAAACATGCACTCTGAACTGGTTTTACTTTTGTAAAGGAAGATGAGGAACAACTTCCAGAGTCAAGAGTGCTCTTTAGCTGTAAACATGCCTTTGACTGTGGTCAACTCTGTTACCCCTGTGCAGGACAGGGATTTTCCACAAGAGTCTAAGATTAAAATGGTGAATGGAAGTGACTGTGATGAGCTAAGGTGTGTTTTTAGGATAACTGACAGTCCAGAGAACTGAACAAAATGACCCAGTGGAGAAGTTGGAGAAATACCCCGTCACGCAGGTAGTACAGCCTTAAAATCCGAGGACAGGAGTGTTTGCTTGGGCAGAGCTGATGGGAAAGGCACTTGGAATGGGCTCCTTGGGGAGGCCCCAGATCAGAGAAGTGGAGTCTGGACTAGGAAACTGTAGCATTTTCCTTTGAGGAAAACCCAGGGAAGAGTTTGGCTGAGGTGGGAACAAAGGCAACTTCCAGCATGGCTGGTGGAGAAGCAAAGACCCTGCTCTGAGATTTGGAGGGTTACGAGAAAAGGAATGTGGGTGAAGTAGGATGATTAGTAATCCCAAAGACTGAGCCTAGAAGAGAAATCTCTGGACTGAAAAAAAAGGCACTATCACTAGGGAGGCGCCAAAAGTTCCCAGAATCTTATATCAAAGCGTTGTGAAATTGCCTTATTGTCAGTTTAAAATTGTTTGTCTCAGCTGTATAACTATATGAAGCACACACCTCCAGATGTCCCCCTGCTACAGGAAGTTATATCTGTATATTGACACTACAGTGCACCCTGATGGGAAAAGAAGCACTGGTGGAGACTAGAGGGTCAGAGAAGGAAGGGTACTAACATCAATAGAGAAAATGTTCCTTCACACAATTTGGCTACGTAACAAATTACTTAACAAATTACAAAATTTGTTAAGCATGCAAGGTTTTCTTTCAATTTTCACAAGGACCTTGTGCAGTCAATATTATTATCCTTGTTTTATAGACATGGAGAGAAAGGAGTTTGATAAGTTGTGGCCTAGTTGACCAGTCCGCTTCAGTCTGCTCTGAGCCCAGGCCCTTATTTCTCATTTCACCACACCCATAAGTACTTTCTGACTTGAAAATGGATATAAAATTTAGCTGAGTCAAGATACATAATTCAAGTGGGAAGAATCATCTGTTTGGCATCGTTTTTTACTAGAAGGTGTAATAGTTTCAGCATATTGCCTAATTTCCCAAAGATTCCCAAGAAACACCTCCATACAAACTATTATGTATAAAATAAGCTACAAGGATATATTGTACAACACAGGGAATAGAGCCAATACTTTATAATAAGTATAAATGGATTATAACCTCTAAAAGTTGTGAATCACTATATTGTACACCTGTAATATATAATATTGTACATCAAGTATACTTCAATAAAAAGTTTTTAAAAACAAAGAGACACATTTCAAGACCCCAAAAGCAGAAACATTCCATTCTTTAAGTGAAAACATTATAAGTAGTTTTTTTTTTTTTTTTTTTTTTTGCGGTACGCGGGCCTCTCACTGTTGTGGCCTCTCCCATTGCGGAGCACAGGCTCCGGACGCGCAGGCTCAGCGGCCATGGCTCACGGGCCCAGCCGCTCCGCGGCATGTGGGATCTTCCCGGACCGGGGCACAAACTCGCGTTTCCCTGCATCGGCAGGCGGACTTTCAACCACTGCGCCACCCGGGAAGCCCTATAAGTAGTATTTTTAAAATGCAGCATCTTTATAACTGGTGCTAATGGAATTAGATGCACTCAGCTATATAAGCAGGGCACACCATGTCCAGCTGGCCTGAGAGGGTGAGGAAATCAAATATTATTAAATGTGATTTAGAGATGTACAAAGATAGCTCTCATAGAGGAAGCTGTTAGCAGGTTTATACCATGTCTAGATTTTTCTTTTCTATTTTTGTATTACAGCATAGCTGTTGATAATCAAGAAAGATTACTTGTTTCCAGGGTGAAGGAAAAGAGGCAGCCACTTACACTGAATCAGAAGTATCATTTGGTAAAAGGAATAATAACGGATAGGAGTGATGAGTGACAAAGTTTCAACAAAGAATTTTAATGAGAACATTTTCACTCACTCATTCATTCATTCATCATTCATTCATTATTCACTTTTTCCTTCCAACGCCAGGCCCTGATAAGTGTCAGAGAAAAGATAATGAGTAGGGCACAATCCTTCCCTCACAGAATTTGCAGTCCAGTGAGGGCAATAGATACGCGTAGCTACTACCTTGAAGTGATGGGCTTTACAAGGACAGGATGAGCAAAGGGCTGTGAATGCCAGAAGGAAAGAGGCCTCTAATGCACCTAGAACTGTGTGACTGTTAAAGTAACCCAGGGGCCAGAGGCCAGCCCCGGTTCCCGCAATGCTGCCATTGTAGCAGCTGCAGAGCCGCCGTTACACCGTCGTAGCAACAGCTAGAGAGCAAGGTGAAGCCAGGGCCGGCAACCTCAGTGTTGTGGTTAACAGGTGTTGAAGCAAGTATGAAGAAAATGTTAAGATCAAGCCACAGCCGGGTTTTGAGAGGTAAGAGCTCTATTAAATGCATAAAGAAATAACATGAGAAGGCAATGTTGGTATTTCACTGAAGTTTAAATCCATCTTCAAATTATCAGGATCCCTATACTTTTTCTTCAGTTTTTCTCAGGCTTGACACTTATCCTGGTTATAGCCCTGATTTGGAAAGGATGGAAGTGTTGAGAGTTAAATGTTTGGAAGTGAAAGATGAACTTCTGTAAGAATGTGGCTGGAGTTTTGATTAGACCCTCATCCGGAACTTTCTCACCTGCTAATTCCTCACACTCTTTTCATTATTCTTTAAAAATTGTAGTGCCCCATTCATCCATTAAACACATATCAAGTGCCTAATGTGAGCTAAACACTGAGGATGCAGAGGTGAGCAAGTACCATCATTCCTTTCTGGGAGTTCCACCTTGATGAGAGGGCAACACTGAATCCCAATGTAAGACAATAAACGTGTAAGACATACACTGGAAACACAGTGGAGAGACTGACTGATCTGCTTGAGAACGATGTCACAGCAGACAGCACCTTTGAGCTTGGTTCCCAAAGATGGGCAGGAGTTTTCAAATGGAGGATGGCAAAGAGCTTTCCAAAGAACCTGAGCCAAGATATGAAGGCACGGAATTGCATGAAATGTTCAACAGAGGTGACCAGTTTTAGGTAAGAATTGGAGTGGCAGGAGATGAGCTGGAAAGGTAGGTTGAGACTACTGTACAGAAAAGAGGAAACAAGTAATTGCATTAAAAGCTTTAGCCCCTCCAAACGTGTGGGTTCAGAGATAAGGGGATTGCTTCTAGTTGACCTTAGATTGGCTTTTGCCTGTTGTCTACCAGCCCAGTCATTTCTCAAAAGTTTTGAAGCAAGCAGAGTGCATATAGAATGTCCGTCTCCCCCACTTCCTCTTCCCCTCCATCCTTCCCAAAAGTACCCTCTGTCTCCAGACTCCTTTCTAGCTTCTTTTACTCTGGTGATCTAATGGAGTCGACCAGCTAGAGACTCCCTTCCTCCTGGCTTTGCTCCAGGCTCAAACAAATTTGATAAACATATTAAAAAACAGAGTAGCGGGCTTCCCTGGTGGCGCAGTGGTTGAGAGTCCGCCTGCCGATGCAGGGGACACGGGTTCGTGCCCCGGTGTGGGAGGATCCCACATGCCGCGGAGCGGCTGGGTCCGTGAGCCATGGCCACTGAGCCTGCGCGTCCGGAGCCTGTTGCTCCGCAGCGGGAGAGGCCACGGCGGTGAGAGGCCCGCGTACCGCAAAAAAAAAAAAAACAAAAAAAAACCAGAGTAGCTTCACTGTGTCACTTCTCAAAACAATATAGCTGACTCTTAGCAGAAGTGTTCAATGTGTTACATAAATTTTTGGATCTGGCAAGTGCATGCATGTGTGTTTGTGAAGATTTGGGGAGGGAGGGAGCAGGTGCCTTTTGGGCTACTGAAGTCATCACCTGGATTCATTTCAGTGAGAGTAAGGAGCTGGTCACATCTAACCACTTATTGGCTGGTGCGGTTGTGGTCCTGTCACCAATAGTCTGGTGGTGGACAGTGGTGGTTGATTGCAGCTTCAATGTACAACGTTCACATGTTTAAAATATTTATGATTATAAATTACCTGCGAAAGATGTAATAAATTATTTACACTAGCAAAACAACCATCACCACTACAACAGATTTCATTCATAAAGTTCCACCGTATGTTATGAATCTGTAGGCTTCCTGCTTTAAGACTACTTGGTGTTTAATGAGATGCTTTGGACAAATTAAAGAGAAAAAACGTAAATAGACAAAACTGTAAATTATATGATGGTTTTGTTGCCAGAACCAATCAGTGACCTAGGAGCAGAAGCATCACTGTCATAGTCTATGAAACCAAAGATGTTTCCAGGATCCTACTATTCTTTCTTTGACACACAGCCCATTATAGTAGATATAGATTTCTACTACATTCTCCATTTCCTAAGTGAGGGTTCTAGAAGATATTGGGATGAGAGTGTTTAATATTATCAGTATGGATAGGGGAATATAAGTCTATCAGGGCGAGCAAACAACTGCACCGTGGTAGTAAAGGAAGAGGCATTTGCCTTGCAGTGTGTATAGTCTAAGACTTTCACAGTCTCTGGTGGCAACGTTAGGGGGCGGGAGTAAGAGACGATACTAATAAGCTCTGATCTTGCAGATGCAGAATGCTGGGCCAGGAACCGACTATAAAAGGCTTTGCCAGCTGGGGATCCAAGACTGTCACTTAAATTAAAATGTGAGAACTTCACGGTTTTACACGACCTCTTTCCTTCCCTACAAAGGAACAGAGGGCCTACAGTACTCTTTTCCTAATTCTACTGAGGGGTTTTAGCTTCATGAGCAAAGGGAGATAGAAGTTTTCTTTTAAACCAACATCCTAAGCAGGTCAGCTGGGAACTCTTCTACACCCCCACCCCCACCCCCACCCCGGGAAAGGTAAAAATAGTAAGATGCTCCCTCGAGGGGACGATGTCAGAAAGCGGGGTTGGCTCTATTATATAGGGCTTCACCTAGGCTTTGGCTGTGAGGGAATATTTAAAATGCTCATTGCCAAAGGGGATGAGCTACCTCCATGCAGTCATGGGAAACAATTGTTGGAGGCTGGTGAAGTGGAGTCTGGAGAATTTTGAGCGTTATCTCTTCTGAGTTGAACTCCTTCCCTCGTTTGATAGTTGCTGTGTACAAAGCAGGTTAGCCCATCGCCTTGGGGAAAGGAAAATCCAAACCGAGGGGCACAGAAGCATTATCCATCTGCAACTTGGGCAGGGCTTTTGCATATTAGTACAGAGCTCAACGAGCAGCAAGAGGGTTGTTTGTGTTTGGCTTATGTTTGCTGTGTTTCAAAACTAAGGTGAAATCTGGCCTCCGATCCCCGAGGTCTAACTAATCCAGTAATGAACTGAGACAGCTTGATAGGCAATGTTTCCACCCAATTCCCAGACTGTTTGGTTCCAGGAAGATATTTTCTAAGTTGAAAATGGGGTAAATGTAATGCGCCCCACTCAAAAACGACAAATCTCATTGTAAAATCATCTATAAATGAATTGAGCTGGTGATGCCTTAAAATATTCCTCTGTTCCTAAAGTTATAGTCAAGAGTCTTATTGTCAAGAAGACATGATAGGTTTATTAAATACCCTATAGAATAATATACTTGAAGCGTCTGCCTTATGCAATTTTTCTGTTTAATCTGAGTTGTATGTATGCTACTGTAGCTTCAAAACATCTGGGCACAGCAATTTTTTTTTTTTTCCTGCACCTGCAAGGGTAAGTACACACATAAACAAAAAAGAAATTAAATCTTCCACAGAGGCGGGGAAAAAAAGAACCCAACCAGCCATGAAGCTCAAGGGAGCAGTATGACAAGTGCTGAGCTGTAAACAAGCTTGAGAGGGATTTAATTCTTATGACAAGTGCCAGTGGTGGCATCTCACATGGACGCAGCATATGCACACATTTCAGAGAGGAGCCACACAGGATTTAATGCAAATAGAAAAGAAGAAAAAAAGGAAAAAGCTCTCCGTGCACCAGCTTCTCCTCATCTATAAATAGCCAAGCAAATCAGGATGAGCTAGTGTTGTAATTATCTTGATCTTCAGAATTTTTGCCACTCAGAAGAGATTTTTAGAGTCTCCTCCCTGCTCTTTATAATTATAGCTGCTGTTCCAACCTCTGCCAAGTGTTGGTGGTTGCAAAGTGATATTAACCAGGTGGCTGCTCTGCAGCAGAGAAAATTACCAAGTTTCCTCGGTTGGTCCGGTTTTGTCACTTAGGATCCAAATCAAAACTTCAGAGGGCAGCCATTCATCATCTTGTGACAGCCACTTCTTCACTTTGCTTGTGCCTTCTAGACTCGGGCGCTGTGGGGCCCTCCTGCACTTGAGTAAATGACATGACTAAGATACCAAGTAGCTGTGTTCCACTTCGCTTAGAATCACAGACACCTGTGTCAGGAGAGAGTTAGAAACCAAGTCTTGTAACAGCCCAGAAGCTGGACCCCTTCCAAATGTGAAATGCCATGTTTGCTGATCCCTATTCTCTTGGTGTGTTTAAGAACTAGAATGCAGGATGGGAAAGGGGAATGGAGAGTGATTTTTAAAAACAGACGGGTAGGATGGGAGACCTTGCTCATTGCCTACCTAATATCTGTCTCCTACATCAAGAGTGGGCAAACTATGGTCCACAGGCTAACTCCAGCCTGCTGCCTATGTTTATAAATAAAGTTTTATTGGAACACAGCCTCACCATGTATTACCTACAGCTGCTTTCATGCTACAAGGGCAGAACTGAGCAGTTGCAACAGAAACCATCTGGCCCACAAAACCTAAAATATTTACTGTATAGCCATTTAATGAAAAAGTTTGCTAATCCCTGTCTTATACTAACAGAGCCCCATTTTGATTGTGGCAGCTATATGCCAGTTTTGTTTTTTTTTTAAATCACCTTCTTGAAGCTAGGGGTAGACACGTGATCCATTTCTGCCTAATGAGATGTAAGAAAAAGTGACCTTGGTGAGGGTGGGCTCTAGGAAAAACTATTGTTTGTCTAGATTGTAATGGGAAAGCTCCCTGAATCTCTTTCCCAAAAGTCATCTGCCTTTGTGGTATACATTAGCTATTCCTTGTGGTCAATAGTAGCGTTATGTGACGGTATAATTCTCTGACTTAGCAGGTAAACATGGTTGAATTTAGGATGTGAGAAGAGGTGGAACCAGGTAGAATTCTCTCCAGTTCTGTATCTGAAGATTTTCTTTTTGTTCCATCTATGAGGAGGTAAAAACTATTTCTAAATGATTTCCCCAGCTCTTCCCGCAAGACTTCTCTCCCTTTTCCCTGCTCTCCTCTTCCTTCTCTCTGCTGTGGTTCCCATGTTTGATATGCAGGGGATGGGGGTGGTGAGAGAGAGGAAAGTGGGAGGGGCGGGGATTTTATGAAATACGCAGTGCAATGTCTTCCCATTACCTCCTCATAACTTGATCAAACTGCATCCATTAATGGACTTTACTCAAAAAGTGATCATCACAGTTACAAAATCAGTCCATGCCAAAACGATAGCTTCAGTGTGAATACTACCAAAACCATCCCACAGCTTCCCCTGCTTCCTTCTCTGAGCCTCAGTAGGACAGAAAGATTCTGAAAGAAACCCTTGAAATTCCTAATCTTTTCTCATAAAATCCGAACAATATCCAAAGAGACAGAATACAAAGTTTCAAAGGAAGATAATATGCCTGATACCTTCCTCCTTTGAATCTTAAAAGTCTACAATCAAATAGCTCATCTTATATAAGACCCATGTTGATTTTTAAGATACAGAGAGGGTAAAGTTCTGGAGTTGAATTACTATAAATATTTACCAGTAGGAATTTTAAATGAAAAAAATCTTTAAAAGGATTCTAATGTGGTCATTTGCATGAATGTTTCTATCTGAGAGACATCATTCAGGAAAGCATTAAAAATACTTTTTTTTTTTGGTATTAAGTTTAAACATTATTTGGTCTATTAATGCTATCTTGATTTGGTTGTAAACAGTCTGTACCTGGTTTAACTTTTCATGGTTTTGTCTAAAAATTATTGTAGACTCTGGCTACCATGCTTGTGAAGTTTTAAAGAAATATGATTGAATCCATAAGGCACTTGGTGCTTCAAAAATCACATTTCCACAATTTAAAGCAGCCATTCTTTCCTCTTTGTTCTTTTGGGAATGACATCAGATCCACCAACCCCCTTCATCAGAAATGGTTCTAAAACACAGGCATAGCTACTGATACCCCAGCCTCCTCAACACGCATCTCTGAAAATATAAATGGCCTGGAAATATTCCCAAGTTAAAACAAAACAAAACAAAACACTCTAGACTTTAAAGATTTGAGGTCAGTATGACAAATGTAAACAGACTTTTTACTGGAAAAAATATCTAGGAACTTTGAAGAGCACTAGAACTTGCAACACTGTGAAAGGCAGAATTCTGCAGCAGCCCCCAAGATTCCATCCCCCTGGAGTGAATGCCCTGTATATATATCCCCTCCCCTTGAGTGCAGGCAGAACCTGTGAATATGATGAGATATTAGATATCAGGTTACTAATAAATAAGTTGACTTTGTTTAATCAAGAGGGAGATTGTGTAGGTGGACCTGACAGATTTGAAGTGTGAGAGGACTTATGGAGAAAACCATGTAGCTAAATTTGAGGGCCGCCTCTAGGAGCAATTCCTGGCTGAGAGCCAGCAAAAAACAGAGGCCTCAGTCCCACAGCTGCCAACAACTTGAATGCACTTAGAAGAGGCCCCCAACCTCCAGATGAGACCCCAGCCCTAGCCAACACCTTGATTTCAGCCCAGTGGGATCCTGAGCAAAGAATCCAGTTTACCTATGCTTAGACTCCTAACCCAGAGAAATAATAAACTTGTGTTGTTTTAAACAGCTAAGTAAGTTTGTGGTAATTTGTTATGCAGCAATAGAAAACTAATACAATCACAAAAAGAACCCTATCTCTGATAATGCTTACAGCTATGGGACTCCATATTCTGTTGTGGGGAGGAGATGTCTCTCTTTATAACTTTCCTGCTGAGATGGATGGTCTGTTGACTGGATGTTGTACTTGGCAAGAATCACACAGGAGTAATATTCCGTTGTATATATGTGCCACATCTTCTTTCTCCGTTCATCTGTTGATGGACACTTAGGTTGCTTCCATATCCTGCCTATTGTAAATAGAGCTGCAATGAACATTGTGGTACATAACTCTTTTTGAATTATGGTTTTCTCGGGGTATATGCCCAGGAGTGGGATTGCTGGGTCATATGGTAGCTCTATTTTTCATTTTTTAAGGAAACTCCATACTGCTCTCCATAGTGGCTGTGTTAATTTACATTCCCACCAACAGTGCAAGAGGGTTCCCTTTTCTCCACACCCTCTCCAGCATTTATTGTTTGTAGATTTTCTGATGATGCCCATTCTAACTGGTGTGAGGTGATACCTCATTGTAGTTTTGATTTGCATTTCCCTAATGATTAGTGATGTTGAGCGTCCTTGCATGTGTTTGTTGGCAATCTGTATATCTTCTTTTGAGAAATGTCTCTTTAGGTCTTCTGCCCACTTTTGCATTGGGTTGTTTGTATTTTTGATATTGAGCTGCATGAGCTGCTTGTAAATTTTGGAGATTAATCCTTTGTCAGTTGCTTCATTTGCAAATATTTTCTCCCATTCTGAGGGTTGTCTTTTGGTCTTGTTTATGGTTTCCTTTGCTGTGCAAAAGCTTTGAAGTTTCATTAGGTCCCATTTGTTTATTTTTGTTTTTATTTCCATTTCTCTAGAAGGTGGGTCAAAAAAGGATCTTGCTGTGATTTATGTCAGAGTGTTCTGTCTGTTTTCCTCTAAGAGTTTTATAGTGTCTGGTCATACATTTAGGTCTTTAATCCACTGTGAGTTTAATTTTGTGTATGGTGTTAGGGAGTGTTCTAATTTCATTCTTTTACATGTAGCTGTCCAGTTTTCCCAGCACCACTTATTGAAGAGGCTGTCTTTTCTCCATTGTATATTCTTGCCTCCTTTATCAAAGATAAGGTGACCATAGGTGGGCGGGTTTATCTCTGGGCTTTCTATCCTGTTCCGTTGATCTATATTTCTGTTTTTGTGCCAGTACCACACTGTCTTGATTACTGTAGCTTTATAGTATAGTCTGAAGTCAGGGAGCCTGAATCCTCCAGCTTCGTTTTTCTTTCTCAAGATTGCTTTGGCTATTCAGAGTCTTTTGTGCTTCCATACAAATTGTGAAATTTTTTGTACTAGTTCTGTGAAAAATGCCATTGGTAGTTTGATAGGGAGTACATTGAATATGTAGATTGCTTTGGGTAGTATAGTCATTTTCACAATGTTGATTCTTCCAATCCAAGAACATGGTATATCTCTCCATCTGTTTGTATCCTCTTTAATTTCTTTCATCAGTGTCTTATAGTTTTCTGCATACAGGTCTGTTGTCTCCCTAGTTAGGTTTATTCCTAGCCATAAAAAGAAACAAAATTGAGTTATTTGTAGTGAGGTGGATGTACCTAGAGCTGTCATACAGAGTGAAGTCAGAAAAAGAAAAACAAATACCATATGCTAACACATATATATGGAATCTAAAAAAAAAAAGAAAAAAGGTTCTGAAGAGCCTAGATGCAGGACAGGAGTAAAGATGCAGACCTAGAGAATGGACTTGAAGACACAGGGAGGGGGAAGGGTAAGCTGGAACAAAGTGAGAGAGTGGCATGGACCTATATACACTACCAAATGTAAAAGAGATAGCTAGTGGGAAGCAGCTGCATAGCACAGGGAGATAAGCTCGGTGCTTTGTGACCACATAAAGGGGTGGGATGGGGAGGGTGGGAGAGAGACCCAAGAGGGAGGAGATATGGGGATATATGTATATGTATAGCTGCTTCACTTTGTTATAAAGCAGAAGTTAACACACCATTGTGGAGCAGTTATACTCCAATAAAGATGTTTAAAAAAACGAATATAACCTAGAAATTATTAGTCATAAACAAAATGCTTTCATTTTCTGGTCTTATCTATTCCCAATAATAATAGCATTTATTGAAAAAAAAAGAATCACACAGGAGTTCATAAGGATGGCTTGATCAACAGTAAAATTAGTTGATTAATCAATTTATTTATTTGAAAAATATTTGAGCACCTACCACATGCCAGGCATGCTTCCAGTCTCCATTTTATATGATTTTCTTATATGATGGCGCTCAAGTTTTTGTTTTCTCCTCTAGATACTATCTCCACTTGTATCTGTATCTTAGGAGGCTGAATTTTAGGGCCTTCCATGTGCTCTGGATTCAGTTAATGGAACAAACCAGCAGGAAGATGAAAGTGTAGAAAGAGAATGAAGTCAGGAAACTTATTTCCCTGGATTTTTCCTTAATGGGCTACTTAGAGATAGTTGCAGCCCCCAGCTCTTGTTGGTGTTCCTCCCCTAGGCATCTCTCTTTCGGAGCAGCCCCCTCCCCTCCTCCCAGCCCCGGGCTGGTAAGAGCTCCCCACTATTGCTAGCCTTGGCATTACTGCACCCTCCCTATTGGTATACCTAACACTGGCCACACCTTTGTAAACAATTCCCTTATCAAACTCTCTTCACTTCTTTGATGTTTGACCGTGCTCTTTCCTACCAAGACCCTGAGGATACAGCACTAATAATCCCCCCACTAAAACTTGATATTTAGAACCAGTGGATCAGGGGACATGGATGCCAATCTCAGTTCATCGTCTACTTAATGGCAGGAACATGGTCTTTCAGGGACATGTTTCTTTATCTGTATAATGAGAGAAGAGGGTTAAAGTATTTCTAAGGTTTCTATCAGGTTTATGATATTGGTAAGTGGGTTGTAAAACACATTATGTGATGTTCAGAGAAAACGTAATACATTTATCTGTGACTGATCTGGACTTCCTCATGTTTCTCAACCCATGCATGGATCATGTAACCAAATATAGTTAGAGAAACTATATTCAGGCCAATCTAATGAAATAATAGAACTAACCCTGTAGATAACACTCACTCTTTCTAGGTAAAAATGCTCAGCCTCTTAAATTTCTTCATTTAGTCCTTAGTCCCTATTCCACCTTCTTTCCAGGACAGTTCCTGGGTGTATAGAGGGAGGGGAGTGGCTTATGTTATATGACCTTATGATGAAGGAAAGGAGTCAGCTTCTTTGATTTTCTTGGTATCCTCTGGCTCCTCTGATCTCCAAGGTACCATCTCTTGTTTGCCTCATTGCAGCCTGTCCTGCAACCTTTCATAAGGTTTAGGGCAGGGGTTGGCAAACTTTGCCCATAAAGGGCCACATAATAAATATTTCAGGCTTTGTGGACCTTACAGTCTCTGTTATAATTACCTAGCTCTGCAGCTCAAAAGCAGCCATAGACAACATATAAACAATTGGGCATTTACCTTATTTACAAAATCGGCCAGCAGGTTGGATTTGACCCACGGACCATAGTTTGCTGACCCCTTGGCTGACTCGGCTTCCCTGAACTCTCACTCTCGTAGACCCTGCCTTCTGCATGCTTACCACTCAGGGCTCAACTGGCTCCATCTGTAACCCTGGCCTGAGGGGTCCACTCCAAGTCTCTGCTGTGAGGTCATCTCACCACCTCCAGGGTTAGCCCTCAAGGCCTCCGACTCAGAACCAGGGCACATGGGAGCAAAGGCTCTAGTTTCTTTCTGTTGTACCCCTCCCTGCATTGTATATGCCCCTCAGTTTAGTTGGTGTTTCCATAACCACCCTGTCTTAAAGCTTTGCCCCAAGAAGAGAGAAAAAATTAAGAACTCTGGAGTCCACTGTCTCTGGTTCCCTTCTTCTCACTATCCCTTAGGGTCAGAAGGGTCAGGTTTTTTTTTTTTCTCCTGACCTATATTTTTACTCTTATCACAGAACAATAAGCTTCCTGGTCTAGCTGCCTTAGTGGAAGGGGTCTCTTCTCTCTAATATGAGAGAACTCTTTGAGTTGGTGCTTCCATACTTAGTTCTTAACATGTTTAAGGGGAAATAAAGGAATTTTGAAAATCTTGTCTTGAGAAAATAATCTATTTGCAGACTAACATCTTTCTGCAAAATTCTCTTTTAAATATTAAAAGTTGGGTATTAACTCTTTCATTCTCTTTATATGCTTTTTGGAGCCACCACTACCAGTAAACACACAAATGTCTTTAGTGGAAGTACAAGACTGGGGGGAAAGTCTTGTATTCAGGAAAACAAATGAGGAAAGCACTTTCATGCTTTTTTTCTAAATACTACCCCTGTTACAAGTGAACGGAGAAGCAAAATGTGGCAGCTGTGGAAGAGTCACCAGAAAAGCAGCCTCATTCCTAAGTAGTTGTTTTATCTTTTATTCAAATCAGTATTGATCATTCACCTTATTTAGCACATGGGGCTCCAAATGACTCTGGGCTGTTTATTCTCCAATATACTCTCAAAAGACTAACTTTCCTGCCCAAGGATGTCAGAAGCATGTGCTGGTAGCTCTGAGGCACTTCCTGAAAGAGAGGTGTGGAATGGATGCGAGAACTTATGCTTTAGGGTCTTACAGGACCACGTTCCCATCTCTGCTTTGCCCTTCAGTTGCTATGAAATCATGGACTAGTTTTTTTACTGTTTCTGAGTCTCATGTTTCTTATTTCTAAAATTAGCTTTGTGATATGTAATATTATATAACTGACTAGAATAGGGCCTGATTTTAATGGTATGTATTCACTACGTGGACTTCGATAGCTAAAGCTATTATCAGGAGCAGTCTAAGATGTCTTTAATTCAGTCATAGTAGTGGATAGTCACAACTCTGTTTTGTAATCTCTGTGTCTTTGTAAAGGATTTTTAGCAAGTTGAATTGAACTTGGATTGAATTGGACAGTGTCTACATAAATCTCTGCTACCTTTGACTGTCTCTTCACTCATTACAGGTGACCTCCAGTGGAGGAAAGCAGTGATAGGTTGGTTGGTACTGGATTTCAAGTACAATTTATGATAAGAATTACACATAATTGTCTTTTCTTTAAAATTCTTTTGCCTTTATATTTGAAAAATCATAATTCTTGGTTGGCAAAGAATAAACACACCAGCAGAACATACCACTTTAATTGACCAAACTGACATTTAGACCCTGTAGTTCATGCAAGAAAGGTGTGGGTTTCAGATACGTATAAGCAATTCAATAGTTGTAAGGGTTTAGTTCCATTTGTCCCTTTTGCAACAAACAGACAAGAAAAACTTGTCTCCCCTGACCCCTGTCTTTTGGCTTTACTCATAATACTTACTGGGAAATGAAATGTTAAATGAGGTCAAATAATAAATAGGTACAGAACTGTTTAAAAGTCAATACCAATTGTTACATTTCCCACAACAACTTCACACCAGAAAATAATTAGGTTTGGTATCAAGCTCACTGATGCTGAGTCTTACTCCACTGATTCCTATTCTCTATGGAGAGGCAGACTCAGTGTTAGTGCCTGAAGACTGTTTTATGGATTTTAGTTTTTTAATTCCCATGAGAGAGTTCAAATGGCCACAGCTGCTGGGCTTATCAAAGTGTAGCTGCAGACATCTGCGCTGTGTTTCCTGCTGTTTTTGATATTCCCTATGCTTATTTAAATGTACTGTGACTGACCTTTAGCCCAATCAGTTTAACTGTACATTGAGAGTTTATTGGGAATGGTGGAGATGGGGAGAAGAGTGAGTTTCATGATGAAAACTCATGTGAGGAGGTAAAAAGGCATCTTTGGAGAGACCCTTCATCTATGAAAATGAGGAAGTAGATCAAAGAGAAGAAAAAAATTAAACGCAGAAAGGCTGCCCAGGTAAAAACTCCATAATGAGAATGGAAGAACTGTGGAAAACAGGAAATAAATTTGAGAAATTAATAACACGTGCTTGGTCCATCCTATGCCCATTCTCTTTCCTTTGACCTTTGGCATTTCCTCTACTGCTCTCCTAGCTGCCTATGCCTGGCCCAGGGACACTTTCCCTAACTTCCCCTTTCTTCCTGCCCTGTCCTTAATCCTCATTAGGATGTACTTCCTCTGCATCCCTGGCCCAGGTAATGGGATTGCTAATGTGATGGTCTGATCATAGGTGTAAGTATGTTGGTATCTGCAAGGCACTGTCTTTAAAGTCTAGAATGAAGGTTTGGGTAGCCTGGGACTTGTCTGACTCTAGTGGAGAGAAAATCAATCATGGAAACAGGACAGCTGGGGAGATCATTGTGGGCGGGAAGATGCACTGAAAGATCAGAGCCCCTCAAGTCATACCTGCCTACTCTAAGTGATGAACCAGCCCAGGACATGCATATCAGAATATAAAATTTAAGTTTGATGAGGATAAAGTTGCAAGACTGAGGGAAGAGTGTAGGGTGGGAGGGCACAAAGGTGACGACAATCACAGCAGCATCCCACTAAGGACAATGTAATAGGTCAGAGATGCTAGGAAAGTGTAGCTCCTAATTTGGTGCCTGCTGTTATCTACAGAGTAGTAGAGATGGAATTCCACAAAGAGAAGGGTGAGGTGGCAGAGTCATTGACAAAATGGAACTTCCCTACAATTTAGCGTCAGTCTCCATAACACTGCACATTGGTGTTTCACAACACTTCTTTAAGAGGGTCTCTTAAAGATAGACACTCATCAGAAATCTATGCAAATTCCCACGATGGAGCACGCATTCATTCATTCAATTATAGTTATAAGAAGGCTGTGTTTTTTAGGCATGTTCCGAGGATGCCCAAATAAGACAGACTTCATGTCCTTAAGGAGCTCGTGATCTAATCCAGGAGAGACACCTGAGCAAGTAATTGCAATGCCATGTGACGAGTGCCCCAGTAGTTACATAGGTGGGGGAAGAGCAGGTGAAGGAGGAGAAAAGGCAAAAAGGTGTTCACAGAGGAGGTCATGTTGAATGAATAGGAGTTTGCTGGCTGGACAAGTAGGGAAAAATCATCCCAAGCAGTGGAAGTAGCCAGTGCAAAGACACAGAGGAATGAAATAATCTAGTGCCTCTTTAGGGAGCAGATAGATAGAAGTTCAACGAGGCTGAAGGGAGCAGGGGTCAGATGATGAAAAGTTTTGAATGTATTACTAAGGATCTTGGGTATTATTTTATAGGTGATGGGCAATTTGAGGAATTCCTGACACCTTTGGACCTTGAAGCAATAGAGATTCGTCCCAGGCCAGGTTAGCGCTCTGCACTGTCTCTTTCTTCCTTTCAATGGGCTTGCTTCTCCTCAGGTGTCAAGAGCTGAGTTAGTCACACTCTGGTTCATGGCACTCTGTTGACATGGGTCTATGCACAGCCCCTCATTTATTTCATTATGTTATATTTTAATTTTCTCCCTTCAACCATGATCCCTACACCCATTCCTTCCTCCCCACAGAGGCCTCCAGTCTGGTGGATTTGGCAGATGTCCTCAGATATTTATGTATCCTTGTAACTTATGCTGTGCTCTTTTTGTTTTCTGTTGTATTTATTTATTTATGTTAGCACGTAAAAACGATTTAAAATTTTTATTTTATATTGGAGCATAGTTGATTAACAATGTTGTGTTAGTTTCAGGTATACAGCAAAGTGATTCAGTTATACGTATACATGTATCTATTCTTTTTCAAATTCATTTCCCATTTAGGTTATTACAGAGTATTGAGCAGAGTTCCCTGTGCTTTTCGTATGTGTTTTTAATTCACACAAACAGTATTGTGACGTAACTTTTTTACATTCAGCACTATGTTTTATAACCTATCTTATGGCTATATGTATACTTGAATTATTACTTCCTACTCCTGCATAATATCCCACAGAATCTATTCACATTTCCTGATCCCTTCCGCTAAAGTTGAACAAGAAGTTCACTGCCCTCTAGAACAAACAATGCAGCAATAAACATCCTCCTATATGTCCCTTATGGATCTGGGTAGGAATTTTTTTAGGTTATGTAATCAAGACTGGGATTGTAGGTATGAGCTATATGTATCTTTGGTTTACCAATTTGGCAGATTGCTCTCCAGAACAGCTATACTAGTTTACACTGCAACTAATTATACATGAGAGTACCATGTCCCTTCACCCTCACCAACATATAGTATTTTCGGACTTTGTAATTTTTACCAAACTCAAATATGTCAAGTGGTACCTCATTTTTTTGTTTTTGTTTTTGTTTCTGTTTTTGTTTTGGCGGTACGCAGGCCTCTCACTGTTGTGGCCTCTCCCGCTGCGGAGCACAGGCTCCGGACGCGCAGGCTCAGCGGCCATGGCTCACGGGCCCAGCCGCTCTGCAGCATGTGGGATCTTCCCAGACCGGGGCACGAACCCGTGTCCCCTGCATCGGCAGGCGGACTCTCAACCACTGCGCCACCAGGGAAGCCCGATACCTCATTTTAGGTGTTTCTCTGACTACTAATGTGGTTGAGCATCTCTTCAATGACTTGGTAATTGTTCAGATTTCCCTTTATGTGAATTATTCACTTATATACTTTCCCTATTTTACTCCTGGGTTTCCTTTCCTTTTCTTATTTATTTTCAGGTATTCCTCATGTATTGAGATATTAATCCCTTGGCTTCTTCAATCATTGCAAACGTCTTTTCCCATGGTGTCGCCTGTTAATTTTGTCCATAGTGTTCTTCATCCAATAGAAATACTCAATTTTGATAAAGTCAAAACCATCAGGTTTTTTTCTTTAACTTACAACATATACTTTTAGGCCTTGTTTAAAGAATTTCTCTTCAACCCCCAAGTGGACAAAGATACTCTTTCACATTTTCTTCTTTTGGCTATATAGTTTTAATCTTTTATACATAGGACTCCTTGATCTGAAGTTCACTTTTGTGTATGGTATAAAGGAGGGATCTAGATTTGTTTTTCTCCAAAGAGCAAAAAATTACCCCAACTCTGAGTACTAAGTAATCCATTTTTTCCCACCTATATGTCATCTTTTTCATTTATCGAGTACTCATACGTCTGTGGGTCGATTTCTGAGGACTCTATTTTGTTTCATTGTTCTTTTTGTCTATTTCTATAGCATTGCCACAATGCTTTTTAAAAAATATGTCTTGTTTCTGATAGGGTAAATGTCCCTCAACCCCATCCTTCTTTTTCACAACTGGTGATGTTATCTGTGGACTTGTATTCTTCCATATAAATTTTGGAATGTTTGCAAATCTCCTCAAAAATTGCTGCTGAAATTTAAATTGGGATTCCTTTGCATTTATGGGTTAATTTGGGGAGAACTTATTTTTTAAAACAAATAAGTCAGGACTTCCCTGGTGGTGCAGTGGTTAGGAACTCGCCTGCCAACGCAGGGGACATGGATTCAAGCCCTGGTCTGGGCAGATCCCACATGCTGTGGAGCAGCTAAGCCTGTGCGCCACAACTGCTGGGCCTGTGCTCTATAGAGTCCACGCGCCGCAACTGCTGAGCCTGTGTGCCGCAACTACTGAGCCCATGCACATAGAGCCCATGCTCCACAACAAGAGAAGCCACTGCTGTGAGAGGCCCACACACCAATGAAGAGTGGGCCCCTCTTGCTACAACTAGAGGAGCCCACGAGCAGCAATGAGGACTCAATGCAGCCATAAATAAATAAATAAATAAATAAATAAATAAATAAGTCATTTCACCCATTAACATGAAAAATCTCTACATTTATTCAGGGTTTTTTTAATACCCTTTTAAAGTTCTAGATTTTTCTCCATTGAGGTCTTATGCATGCTTTATTATTTCATTCCTAGATATTATATAGCTGTTGTTATTGTGAGCAGTGCCATTTTTAAAAAATAAATTTATTTATTTATTTTTTAAATTTTTGGCTGTATTGGGTCTTTGTTGCTACACGTGGGATTTCTCTAGTTGTGGTGAAGGGGGGCTACTCTTTATTGTAGTGCACAGGCTTCTCATTGTGGTGGCTTCTCTTGTTGAGGAGCATGGGCTCTAGGCACACGGGCTTCAGTAGTTCTGGCACATGGGCTCAGTAGTTGTGGCTCGTGGGCTCTAGAGTGCAGGCTCAGTAGTTGTGGCACATGGGCTTAGTTGCTCTGTAGCAGGTGGGATCTTCCAGGACAAGGGCTCGAACCCATGTCCCCTGCATTGGCAGGCAGATTCTTCACCACTGTGCCACCAGGGAAGTCCCAGTAGTGCCATTTTTAAAATTACATTTTCTCTTTAATTGCTATTAGTGTAATGAAACCACTAGCTCTCTTATTCTGACAGGTTGTTGGTTTTGAGGGTTTTCCAAGTAGGGAATTATGATATCAGCAAAAAATGATATAATAAAGTCTCTTCCCTCTTAAAACTTTTAGTTCTTCCTTCTTTTTCTGTGTTATTGCACTGTCCACGACTTCCAAAATCATACTGAACAAGAGTAGTGATAGCTGTTTTCTTGCCTTGTTCCTGCTTTTAAGATGGCTACATTTAGAGTTACTCTAGTACGTATGAAGTGTGCTGCAGGTCGCAATACAGAGCCTTTAACAAGTTCCAGACATTCCCTTCTATTCCTAGTTATCTGAGAGTTTATATTTTTATATTACAAATAGAGGTCAACTTTTTTCAAATGCTTTCTAGGCTTCTATGAGATAGTTGTGTATTTTTTTCCTTTTTTGTTCATTAATGTGGTGATTTACATGGACAGATTTTCTGTTATAAAACCATCCTTCATCCCTAGGATAAGTCCTATTTCATTATATTATTTTTAAAAAACTCTGCCAGGTTCTGTTAGCTATTTTTTTTAGGATTTTACATCTATTTTCATATATGAAATGGTTATAATTTTCTTTTACTACCATCATTTTGTATTGGAATCCAGGTTATACTGACTTTATAAAGTGAGTTGACTAACTTTCTCTCTTTTTCTACTTTCTGTAACAACCTACATATGGTAGAAATAACATATCTCTAGAATATTTGGTAGAATTTACTTGTAAAACAGTCTGGGGCTAGGGGATTTTTATTCTTTTCATGAAAAGGTGAATTCTTATTTTTCCAATTTCACTAGTGGTTTTAGCCTATTCACATTTTAGATTTCATCTTGTATTAATTTTTGGCATTTGTATACTTTCAAAGACATTTATTTATTTTGTCTAGGTTTTCAAATATATTGGTTATGTATATATGTGTGTACAATTTTAAATTTCTAATTTCTTTCTGTATTTTGTTTATTTGCAGTTTCTCTCTCTCACTTTTTTCCCCTTTAACATTCTTGCCAGAAGCTGTTCTGTTTTATTGATCTTATAAAAAAATTCAGGTCTTAATTTAGCTAAATTTCTCTATTTTTTGGTGTTGTTGCTGTTCGGTATTTTATTGAGTTTAAGCTTATGTTTATTATTTCCTTCCTTTGTATATCTTTGGCTATCTCTGCTGTTCATTTTCCAATTTCCTGATTTAAGCACTTAGCTCATTAGTTTTAAATCTTTCTTGTTTTCTGATAGATAGAAGTTTATTAAATCTATAAATTTCCTTCTAAGTAGTGATTTAGCATGTCCTACAGATTTTGACTGGTATATTTTTAATACCATCTAATTTTAAGTTTCCTCTTTAAACAAAGGGTTTTGGTACATAGTTTTTAGACAAGTACATTTTAATATTTTTTTCTTGTTACTGATTTCTTATTTTATTACAGTCAGGTAACACTGTATCATTTGATTCTTTGGAATTTATTGTGGCTTCCTCTGTGTACTATTACATAGTTGCTTTGTGTAAATGTTTTGTATGTGCTTGGAAAGAAGTGTATTCTCTCTAAAGGATAATAAATAGATATACGATAGATAGGTAGAAAGACACAAGTTCTTAATTTTGTTCTTTAAATTTATCTTCTTTATATTTGATTTTTAAAAATCTGAACAAAGTTGGCCATATGGACTTCAAATTTCCTAATCCAGGGTTGAGTGAGTGTCAATGAAACAAGATTGGGCATGAGCTGGGTGATGGAGGAGGGAAATTTTTTCACCCTTTGTGTCCAATTTGACTGTACTATGCTAATAACTTATTTTTATAGAGACATGTGTTTTATTGGCAGTGGTTGTAAGAAGAGTGGAGAATGAGGAAAGGAAATGAATGAGGTTTGGATGAATGCCTCCCCACAGTGGAAGGAGAATTAAAGAAAGTTGCTCCAATTTGTTCTAATTTGGGCCCTGTGGATGGCTTAAAACCTGGAGAAAGGTAATGTGTGTATGTATGTGTGAGTGTGAGTGTATGTATGTGTGAGTGTGAGTGTGTGTGTGTGTGTGTGTGTGTGTAGGTGCAGGTACCTTTAATGAACTGGAACATTTGGGCACCAAACTGCTTTGCTTTGGGACATCTTGGATGGAAGGGAAACACAAAGAAGAGAGAACACTTTCGTATCACCTCCAAACTGCTCCTTCCTGAACAAAACAAGAAAGCTCTATGCTGTGGTTGGCAGGAATAGGTAATTATTTTGGAATCACTTTTTTTCATAATTCTTGCTTTGTGTGAACAAATCTCAAAATTACCATAAATGTAGATGGAAGTTACACATTAATGCAGCCATCGGGTCTGAGACTAATATTTGTTTATGCATGTGAGCTCCCCTGGGGCTTTTAGAAATATTTTGGGAAGTAGACTTTGTAAAAGACTGGATAATCAAGCAGCAGAAGAGCTCAGGGCCATTGGATTTTGGCCATTAAGTGTTAAAACGACAATTTGTACTCACAGATAGTGACATACTAATTTTTATATGTGTGTGTCTTTGTGTGTGTGTATTACCAGATTATATGTATTTGGAAAAATATATATAAGCACATATATAACATTTTCCACAACTAGCATACAGCTTTGTAAACCTGCTTCATCCATTCAACCATATGTCATTGTTGTGATATAACAGTCAATAAAAATATTACTAGTGGGCTTCCCTGGTGGCGCAGTGGTTGAGAGTCTGCCTGCTGATGCAGGGGACGCGGGTTCGTGCCCTGGTCCGGGAAGATCCCACATGCATCCGGAGCCTATGCTCTGCAACGGGAGAGGCCACAACAGTGAGAGGCCCGTGTACCACAAAAAAAAATATATATATATATTACTAGTAATCCGCAGTTGGGAAGAATTAATACATTTGAAAATTTGAGGAATTCACCCACTACTGGCTTGTCTGATCAGGCCAAATTTATTTAGCAAGGTAGTATCCAAACATTTAAGTATGCAAATATATAAAGTCAAGTGAGACATCATTTAATTCCTTTATTGTCTTACAGTGAAAGAGAGCAAATGAGCAAGTTGATGGCTTTATGCCAATTATTTTTTCTGTGATTTCTTTTATGCTAAGGTGTAGCTGAAGGCAAGCCCTCAAAGTCTAGCATGAACATGCAGCAGAAATAACATGAATATTTCAGGGGCTATAAGATTCTTTTCATGGGTTATGGTTGGAGATAAAAGATTTAAGTTACAACTGCTTTGGCAAATGTCATAAACGACTGGGACTAAATGTAAGAGTGTGTGTAGCCTCAATCCCAGACTTGCTTTAAAAGACCCAAGTTCAGAACTTCCCTGGTGTGGTCCAGTGGTTAAGACTCCACGCTCCCAATGCAGGGGGCATGGGTTCAATCCCTGGTTGGGGAACTAAAATCCCGCATGCCGCATGGCGCGGCCAAAAATAAATAAATATAAAAGACAAAGACCCAAGTTCTGGGTGTTCAAGGCCCTCCACAATGGCACCCTCTTTCTTCCTTTCTTTCTAGATTCATCTTTTACCACTCACCCCACTTAATGCAGCTCCACACCTCCTTCCAGACACACAGACTTACTTAACAGGACATGCATTTCCACATTCAAGGAATATGGCCTAAGGACTATCTTCAAATATCAAAGCCAGCAACCCTGCAGTACAATGGTGGCAACGCCAAGAAACTCAGACGACTGAGGCTGACCGGCTGAGTCCCACAGAACAGTGGGTTTACATTACTTAGGTCATGACCCCCAGCATGACAACTACATTTCCTCTAGTCCTCTACCAGACTGCAGGCTTACCTTCATGCAGTCCTCTTGAAGACTGTGTCTATTGGTCGCAATGGTGACCACAGCAGGGACCACATAAAGACACTCTCCCTGTCCGAATGACAGCTTGTTGGGAACATCCATTCACACTGAAAGGGAGACATTATTAATCTTGAGGAGAATTAACCAATCAGAGTATTTAACCTATTTGTGTAAGAGTGGTTTTTCCCATTCCCGGAAAAAAAAAGTACAGTATTTCTGTGTTTAAAGCACATCAAGAATTAATGAACCTCATTCTCTTTTTCTTACCCAAGGCACATCACTGCTTAAAACCACAAAGTTCTGACCAAGCCAGTGGTTCCAGAACCTGGGGCCTCCACACAGCATTTTAAAGACTCATCCTCATAATAACTTACTATTTTAATGATAGTCCAGGTAACATATGGTAAATGGAAAACACTTTCTGTAGATTAAGCAACATAGTTCCCATTAATGGTTTACTATACTTGAGACCTTAAAGAGATTTAAGTAACTGTTCATTTGGTGCAGTTTCTGCTGAATTATTTAAAACGCCTCCTTACTGCTTTAACTTTGAATCTGCATTAGAAAGTATAATGCCAACGAGGATTCCTCCATTGCTTCAAATGCTCTAAAAATAAATACAAGCTAAATCCCACCCCCAAATACATTTCTCTCTTTACACTGTGAGCCTATCATCTTGAGCTTAGGCATAATAAATAAACAACACACAAAAGTTTGTGAAAGGAGAGAGCCAGAAAATTAGGAAATAATTAAGGTAACAAAAATTAAAGTCTAATGGACGGCATTTTGGCAGTGCTGAAGATACATGGTTCAGAGTTGTACACTTAGGTAAAAAAACTCAGCGTTTACATTTGACTAGTACAAGTTCCAGAATTACATAATCTAAAATATAAATGTAAGTACTTACACTTATACAAAACCAGAAATGAAAGATATTGGCTCAGTTGACTGGTTTGAATTTTATTTACTGTGATAATCAAAAGTGAAAATCAGATGCAAGGCAAAACTTTGGCTGACCATATTTTATTTTTGTTTATTTTTGCAAAGCTGAGTATTTCTCTTGTTTGTCCTCACCCACCTGCACCACTTTCTTCTCATGATATGAAGCTTAGGTGTTAACTTTAAGCCTCCTTCAGATAAGTTTCCCAAAGTAGACCCAAACTGTTTCATATTCCTCATATACACTTCTTTGGCTCCCAAGAAACCTTTCTGCAGGCCACTTATCCTACCTGGAATGTCTGTTCCTTGCTGCCTCACGTCCCTTCCTCTCCATTCAAAGCACTCTACTTAAGGAAGCTCTTCCACAAAAGAGTTCTCAACTAATCCCATTTGGTGTCAGGCATTCTGATCTCTCTATAAGGATTGTGCCCTATATCCTTGTACATGCCAACTCTCCTAAAATAGTTTGCAGATATGGTTTGCATTACTTTTGTTACCACACATTTTCACCTGGATACATCTCAGCTGATTGGTACACTGTCTTCCTCACAGTTACTGCTCAGGACCTGTTCCTGCTGGACCACTGGAGGCTTAGAATAGCAATTTGAACCAGAGTGCCATCTACTGGTAGGAAAGCTATAATACATCAACATGACTACCTTCTGCCCAATGTACACACACACACCATTTCTCACAGTTTGATTAAAGAATAAGGAATATGCTATATCAAATCAAAACTTTACTCCCACCTTTAGTAAGATCTATGTATTCAAAAAGAAATGACAATGAAATAAGAAAAGATCCCCATTTGGATCCTCTAAATGGACCTGTCATCTTCAAAAGATGGGTGTGAATTTTAGACTATGTCCCCAGACTGTTTTGTAACTTTTTCCTTCTATTTATTAAAAAGATTATATATGAAATGAGGAACTGGAGCAATATACAATAAAACGTCGGAATGCCATTAAGTTTCTATGGAAATGGCACTGTTTTATGAGGAAGACTAATTTTTGTTTTTTGTTTTTACTCCAAGAATTGAGGCCTTCTGTAAGGTGAGCCATCCCTCCAGGACTGACCATATCTTTGAGTCATGAGTCTCTGAGTGCATGATTTCTCAGCACATTATGGAAGGAGTACATAAAAGCACAAAATGAGAAATATTTAGTCCCTGTTTTTCAGGCTAACATTTTAACCTAGTAAATAATTCCTCAAACCCTTTCCTAATGCCAATCTTTCTACTCACTATAAAGCACATCACATTGTGGGTGAATTTAAATTGCACAGAAATGGGTCTGTAAATTAAGAGAAAACTTTTCTTTCCCCACACAGAGGCTGATTTAGATAGCATGGGATCATTAGTGACAAAACAGATGCCCCCATCTATAACCCAGAGACAGCTCTCAGCTGTACAGAGAACCTTTCGTTTCCTACAGAGAGGTGAACTCAAAACTTGTCACTGATTTTTGCACCCTCTTAATCTTCCTGTTTATTCTGTGCTTCATTAAAGTCAATCTCCACGGGGCAGGCTGTCATCCGAGCTCGGCCTGTCCTGCTGTCTGCTCTCTCCAGAGAGCATCCTTCATCCTGATAAACGGGCTATGAGCTGAGCACGTGACTTCTTAAAGTAAATAGATTACAGAGAGCTGCTCCTTCCACACTCGCTCAACAGAATTTGATAAGCAGGAGCTCTGACGTG
Source organism: Phocoena sinus (assembly GCF_008692025.1). Classification (NCBI taxonomy): domain Eukaryota; kingdom Metazoa; phylum Chordata; class Mammalia; order Artiodactyla; family Phocoenidae; genus Phocoena; species Phocoena sinus. The sequence goes on from NC_045764.1 coordinate 78,333,952, forward strand.
GGCATCACGGTGGAGACAATGCTTTCCCAAAAGATGGGGTTTCAGATTTACTGTTGTAAAATGAGATAGAGGATATTCATCTTTATCACTGTGTCATACCATCCGTTTAAGACTGCATTAGCTAATGTTGTTTATCTGCCAAGTGCCTCCCTCAGGATTTGGCATCATTATAGGATGTCTGCTGCGTGCCAGGCTCTGCGCTAGGCACTGGAGACGTAAAGATATTTAGAGGGAGGGACAGTGATGACTGTGGTGGGAAACACAGTGAAGCTCCGTGGGAAGCCAGAAAGTATGCTACTATTACAGCGCCAGCCCATGTTCTGAGCTTAGGGTGTGCCTGTTTGTTGGACTCACAGACCATGTTATCCCAGAGCAACTGTTATATCTGCATGAAAAAGCAACACTGGGGCCCATGACTGGTTTCTAGGCAGCTCTGCTTCTACCCTGACTCATGCAGACAGATAAAGCAGCAAACCTGCCCCGAGGGTGCACGGCTCCTTCCTACCTAGGAAACCAGACGCAGACCAGACTCTGGAGAAGGAAAGTCTCATCTCTCAGAGAGGAGGTTTAGAGGCATCTTGGATGCCTGAGCTGAGGACAGTTGTGTTCCCGTGACCACCAGTGGAGCACTGGAATCACTTCCCAATACCTGGACGATGGGAACTGTGAAAAAGACACCCCATGTGTCATGGCAAGGGTAAAGGTATGGGCAGACCCATAAGACTTTGGAAGCATCCATTCCTGGATGGCCAGGGCAAGAAGCTCACTTGTACTGAGCTAAGAAGCAGGATTAGTTCAAGGGAGACTCTCAGCCACCCCACTCCAGTTTTCCCAAGGTCTGAGTAGCAGAAATCAAATCCAAGAAGGGTCCTGATGATTGGCGCTTCTTAATAATGATTGCAACTTCTGCCTGGGAGGCTTGAAGATCAACAAGAAGACAGGACTCCAAGGAGCTGGTGTCCTGCTCCACCAGGGGCGGCTCTGGGCTCCTGACTTGCCTCTAGTTTACTTGGTGATAATAGCAGCAGTGAAGAGCCTGCCCGGGCAAGGCATCAAGGGGAAGGACTGCAGCATCTGTGGGGCTGTTGAACTGTGCAAATCCACCCACCATCAAAGCTTAGTCCAGCTAACTTCTCTTCCTTTTGGTTCTCCAGGCCCTTGCTGGATCACATGCGTCTCTCTCTCCGCTGAGCTCCTCTTACAATGTACAATTTAGCATTTTATTACAATCAGTCTCGTAATCTGATTGTTCCTGGTACATTGAGCTACCGCAACTAAACCACATTTGTGTCTTTCACTTCCTTGAAATGAGAGAGACACAGTATCGGGTGTGCAGCAGGTGTCTAATACTTAATCTAATTGAGAATCAGAAAATAAGAGCTTGTAGAAAATGTAAGTATAGCTTCCTCCTTTCAAAGAATAGTGCACAGATCCAGAGAATTGCTGCTTCATTCATTCCACAGGTGTCTAATGAAACTTTCAAGTCACTGTGCTGGGCGCTGTGCAGGAGACAGAGGTGCCCAAGAGATGGGCCCAGCTCTCACGGACCTTTCAGTGAGGCATGGAAGATAGGAGTCATGCCCCAATCACCAAAGGGCGAAACCCAGGAGGAAGGTAAAATAAGTCTGAGGCGGGATCTCAGGTGAGGGAGATGATGGGTCATTTAAAGACTCAGGGTGGTTTTATGGAGAAGGTGGCAGCTGAATTCCATGTTGAAGGATGTGCTCTGCGGGAATGGGGGATGAGTATTCAAGTATGAATGTGCTGTGGCCTTCACCAAGCTTTACATCCAACTCAACACCAGGCACAGGAGTCCGCTGGGACAAGTGTGATTGTGGCTGCCATCCACGCTGAGCCTCCTGAGGGTTTGCTGAAGGAGGACACGACCGTCCACCAGAATCAGAACTGCTCTTGACGTGGCTACCCCAGCTCTCCACACCCAAAGAGGGCTGCCTCTCTCCTCTCGTTTCTCAGGTCTAACTGTCCCCTCTTCCCCCCACCAAGGGCAGGGAAGCTTGTAGTCCGAATTGCCTTTGGCAGCTGAGATGCGCTCTGACCTTCTTGGGTGGCCCCAGCCCCAGGGCCCTAGACCAAGGCCCAGCTGTGCCCAGAGCCCCTCTGCCCAAACGTGCTGTGAGTTTCTGCTCTGCCTGGGCCTGGCCTGGTTATCACGCCCCTGGAGGGGAGACAGGTGCGGCCCACTTCTGTCTCGGCTCCGCCTCCGCTCCGCCCCCGGGTTTGCTCTTCCGGGGAGGGAAGCCAGGCTGGGCCTGTTTCTGGGAGAAGAGGGGAGTGGTTGAGTGAGCTCGGAAATGCACAGGCCAGGAGCTCCCAAGCCCTCCCCACTGAGGCCCCAGCTCGCCCCTAACTCTGCCTTCACGTGTCTCCGCCCCGCCCTCCCGCCTGCACAGAAGGCTCACTCTCCCTGACGCTGCCTGCGACCCAGTTCCGCCCTCCCCCGTCCACCGGAGTAGAGGCTTCAGCCCTGCTGGCGCTTCTGCTCACCCGGCTTCCCCTCGAGGGCTGGGCATGTGCAGTGGCCAAAGCCATCTCCTCTCCAGGTCTGCTTGCTTTCTTTTGTCTCCTGTCGCTTATTCCCTTTGGATTTAGGGAGAGAGGGGAAGCATCAGGATGTCAGCACAGCAGCACAGGGAACAGAACAGAACAGAACAGAGAGGTGCTGGGTAACGTGCTTCTCTTCTTAGCTTCAAAGCCTGTCCCACAATTTCCTCTCCATTCTCCCCTCTAGACCTGGACCTTCAGCTTCCTGTCTCCAACTTAACCGCCACATCAAGGGGAGTTCTGAAAGTGGCATCTGGATGAAAAGGCAGCCTCTTGGGCACTCCAGCAGCTGGTGAGGCCTTCCTGCCTTCTGATTGTTTAGGTTTCTGTCTGGTGGCAACGGGGGTAGGTAGGGTGGGAAGATGCTCCAAGCCAGGGTACCCTAATGTCCTCCCTCTTGGCTCTGAGGCTTCTTGTCCCTTTGGCCTGGGCAAGCTTTAAGTCACTAATTCTTTAGAGGTACGATATCCTTTTTACCTTTTATTTAAGTTCCTCTATCCCAAAGTTTAGTTTAAGTAAACATTTATATATGGCAAAAATATATGATTCACTTCTAATCCTGTGGTAGATGTGCATTTCACACTGTTTAATGTCACCCTGTTTGAGGTAGGACAGTACATCAGGGCTGTACCCAGTTTCCCTTTTTCCACCTTCCAACTACACCTCATTCTTATCACCTGCCCGTGGATGGGGGCCTCCATCTTCATGTCCGTCTGTCAGGTAGGCACTGGCAGTGCTGATGCTGGCCAGACTGAGCTCCCATTGCTGCCTCAGAACTTCCGGGTACTTTAAAAAACACCTTGCTTAGGGCTATCTGTGGATTTGGACTGAGGGAAAAGGCTAGAGGGGTGACTTCTTTGCTGTAATCTGCCGCAAAGGCCTCATATTTGAACGTGTAGGCAGCAAACTCTGGTCTCCTGGCCTGATAATATGACAGCCCTGGGAACCAGTGGTCACAGACTACCCCGGCTTCAGTCTGAGCAAGCAGGGAGGTCATTGGACAGGGTTTCACCTGATCCTTCTCTGCTTCCAGCCCCCCAAACCCCCATTAGCTCACGGTTAAGATTCAGGAGATATTCACAGACAAAAATGACATAAAATGTGCAGACGTTAAGTACTTCATATTGATCTCCTCAAAAGAGGTTTAACACCAGTAAAAACTGAAAATAGACTCAAAATAATTTTCATTTTAGAAATTGTCCTGTGGAAGCATTTGAATGTATGATAAAGAGTATCCTTCTCAATCTACTAAGCAAATGTAGGATCCGTGAACCCAAGGCTGACTGAGCCCGGAAGCTTTCTCTCCAGCCTACAGGCCATGGCTCCCTCTAGTGTCCCTGACTCAGCCTTTGTTTCAGGCTTCAAATGCCCAGGGCCTGAGGAGTCTATTTATATGGAGATTCAAAGCCAGGTTCAAGGAACTTCTCTTCCTCTTAACCTTCCACGGTGACTCTTGACCCCATGCATCTCCTCCCTCCATGAGCTCCTTTGTTATTTTCTGTTGCTTACAACTAACATTTTATCATAGTCTGTTTATAAGTTAATTCTTTCATGTCTTTACCAACCCCTCGCCAAAAAAAAAAATCCCACAATATCAGTCATGCAATAAGTATCCAATACTTACTTTAAAATTGGGAATCAGAAGATTAGAGTCAGTAGGAAAGCTAATATAGCTTCCTTCTTGCACATAATAGGAAACAGATCCAGAGAATTGCTGCTTTATTTATTCCACAGGTGTCTAATGAAACTTTCAAGTCACTGTGCTGGGTGCTGTGCAGGAGACAGAGGTGCCCAAGAGATGGGCCCAGCTCTCACGGACCTTTCAGTGAAGCATGGAAGATAGGAGTCGTGCCCCAATCACCAAAGGGAGAAACCCACAAGGAAGGTAAAAATAAGCCTGAGGGATCTCAGGTGAGGGAGATGATTGGTCTGCTGAGGGACTCAGGGTGGTTTTATGGAGAAGGTGGTACTTGAGCCCCATCTTGAAGGATCTGGCTATGAGGGAATAAGGGAAAGTGTGGTGGTGTGAAAGCACATTCAGGGAAGAAAACATGAAGGAGAATATTAGAAGCTAAGACCAGAATGCCTCAGGGTCAAATTGTAGCAGACCTTGAATGCTGGCCAAAAAGCTTGCACTCTAACTAGTAAGCAGGAAGCACTACAAAGGAAGAATTTATAAAAATTTCCAAATTCTTGAACATGTACTGAACTCTTTTTCAAAAGTGAATTCTCCAGCCTTGGAGGTTTAAGGACCAACTGGATGTGCTTTTATCCACCTATCCACTTATGATTTATAGAGATTCACAAAGAGGATTCATGCATGGACTAGGTAACTGCTATGGTTACTTCTGATTGAGATTACAAAATCAGGATTTTGGAACTAGAAATTGACCCTAACATCACAGGAGGGAAGACTGAATTTGTACTTAGTAGGTGCTAAACGTATGCTTCTACAATTAATGAATGACATGAACAGAGTTGTGCTTTAGGAAAAGGAATTTGGCTGCAATGTTTAAACTAGATTAGCAAGAAGGGAGAGACTGGATATAGGGAGACTGCTTAGGGCACTGTTATTCATCTTCAAGGCCTAAACTAGGTTAGTGGAAATGGGAATGGAAAGTAGATAGACACGGTGGATGTAGAATCGGGATGACTACTTCGTTGTAATTATCTGTGACTCTCTTCCTCAATGGATTGAAAATTCCATGGGAGCAAGAAGTGTATCTTATTTGACTTTCTATCCCCATTGCCTAACAATGACTAGCACATCTAAGTGCTCAGCAGGTATTGAATGGGGTTGTGGAGTCACTGTTGCCTGGCTGAATGAGTAAGTACTTGAGATGGTATCACCTGAGGGGCACTGGATATCCAAGCTGCTGGACAAGGGGCAGCCAGAGTCCCTGGATCTGAGCCCAGGACTTGGGTGGTCCTGGGGCAGAGGGAACACAGGACACAGCATCTGTCTCTATTTCCTCACTCTCCATGCCAGGCAGGCCTTCATCCCCACAGCCCCACCAGAAATTTTCACATTTAGGTCACCCCACTCTTGTCCTGTCTTCCCTCTTTGACTTAACTTCTCATCAGCATTTGACACAGCTGACCATTTCATTCCTGGAACATACCCTTCACTTAACTTCCAAGACATTACTCTGCTGGTTTTCTTCCTACCTTACTGATGGCCCCTTTCATTCTAGGCATTTTGGCTTAACCTCCTATTCCCAATCTTTAAATCAATGGTTCTAAGTCTTAGCTGCACATAAGAATCACCAGGAGCTTTTTTTTTTTTTAACATCTTTATTGGAGTATAATTGCTTTACAATGGTGTGTTAGTCTCTGCTGTATAACAAAGTGAATCAGCTATACATATATGTATATCCCCATATCGACTCCCTCTTGAGTCTCCCTCCCACCCTCCCTATCCCACCCCTCTAGGTGGTCACAAAGCACCGAGCTGAGCCGATCTCCCTGTGCTATGCAGCTTCTTCCCACTAGCTATCTATTTTACATTTGGTAGTGTATATGTGTCCATGCCACTCTCTCACTTCGTCCCAGCTTACCCTTCCCCCTCCCTGAGTGCTCAAGTCCATTCTCTACATCTGTGTCTTTATTCCTGTCCTGCCCTTAGGTTCTTCAGAACCTTTTTTGTTTTTTTTTTTTTAGATTCCATATATATGTGTTAGCATACGGTATTTGTTTTTCTCTTTCTGACTTACTTCACTCTGTATGACAGACTCTAGGTCCATCCACCTCACTACAAATAACTCAATTTCGTTTCTTTTTATGGCTGAGTAATATTCCATTGTATATATGTGCCACATCTTCTTTATCCATTCATCTGTCGATAGACACTTAGGTTGCTTCCATGTCCTGGCTGCTGTAAATAGTGCTGCAATGAACATTGTGGTACATGAACTCTTTTTATTAATAAATTTATTTATTTATTTTTTATTTTTGGCTGCCTTGTGTGTTGTTGCGTGTGGGCTTTTGTCTAGTTGTGGCGAGCAGGGGCTACTCTTTGTTGTGGTGCACGGGCTTCTCATCAGGTGGCTTCTCTTGTTGCAGAGCACAGGCTCTAGGCACGTGGGCTTCAGTAGTTGTGGCCCTCGGGCTCAGTAGTTGTGGCTCGCGGGCTCTAGAGCACAGGCTCAGTAGTTGTGGCGCACAGGCTTAGTTGCTCCACAGCATGTGGGATCTTCCTGGATCGAACCCGTGTCCCCTGCACTGGCAGGCAGATTCTTAACCACTGTGCCACGAGGGAAGTCCCTGAGTAAATGTTTTTGTCATTCCCCACATCTAATCCATCATCAAATTCTGATAGTTTTATTTCTAAATTATATTCTAGACCCAACCACTTCCCATCACCTCTGCCGCCACCATTCTCAGCCCTCACTGTTCCACAGCCATGGCTTCCCGACTGTTCTTCCTGACTTCACTCTTGCTGCTTTACAGCTCACACAGCCCTTAAAGGGCTCTTCAAAAACTTACATCATATCATTTTTCTTCCTCTTTAAAAATCTGTCCATTGGCTTCCTATTATATATAGAACAAAATTCAAACTCTCTAGTCTGGCCTTCAAGGTTCTTTGTGATCTGACCTTTCCTACTATCCAACCTCTCCCTCACTCTCCCCTTCATTCACTCTGTTCCTGCTGTGCCTCCTTTTTGTTGTTTGTGATAGCCTTTGCCTCGCAAGCTCTTTGCCTAGATCTTCACGTGGCTTGATGCTTACAGTGTTCAGATCTCTGCTCACATGCTATCTCTTTAAAAGAGTCTTTGCTGACCTAGCCTCTCCCAGCTAAAATGGTCACTATCCCTCCCCGCAGTGGTCCTCTATTTTAACCTTCTCTTCTTAGCTCTTATTATTATCTGAAATCATGGTATTTGTTTATTTCTGTCTCCCTCCCCCCCCAGGAGGAGACAGGGGACTTCTCTGTTTTGTTTATTACCAGTAGTTTCTCAGTAGTTATCTGTTGAATGAATTGTTTTTGTTTTGTTTTGTTTTGCGGTACGCGGCCCTCTTACTGTTATGGCCTCTCCCACTGCGGAGCACAGGCTCGGGACGCGCAGGCTCAGCGGCCATGGCTCACGGGCCCAGCCGCTCCGCGGCATGTGGGATCTTCCTGGACCGGGGCACAAACCCGTGTCCCCTGCATCGGCAGGCAGACTCTCAAGCACTGCGCCACCAGGGAAGCCCTGAATGAATTGTTAAATGCAGACTTGGAATTCAGACTGATAGTGAAGTAGACTGTACTACCAAGTTGTCACTGTGAGGTAGATGAATAATCTCAGCACGAGGCATAATTAATTAAAGACCCTGTCAAAGGTGTTTTAGGAGAGTCTCTGCCTTAGCCGGTAGGCAGGCTGTCTGCCCTAAACTCCCTTCCTTCCTCTAGTCATGGTGTCTGAAACTCTCCCATTGGCAATTCAGATTCATGCCTCTATGTTGGAAGGTTTTCACCACCTCTTGAATTCTCTACTAAAATTCAAATGCCTTCAGCATGTGTCTATTGGCTAATAAAAGATTCAGGAAAAAGGATTTTCTGAGAGATCAGACCAAGAACAGAAGGGACTAAAAGCAGAGGGAAGGCAGCTGATGGCCATACTAAATTTTCTTCACCATGCTGTAATGCCTTTGACAGAGTCACCGGAGGGAATCAGTCCTATAGAAAGCTGGATTGCTATAGGCCTTAACAAAAGACTTTCTGTGTGGATTCCAGTGGGACTAGCAACCTCCTAATCTCTCCCTCTCCCGTGTACTTCCTGTTCCACTCCGCAATCCCCAGTATCATTTCCTGCATATGGGGGCTTGACAGTTCGGTAGTCTACCCTCCTGACTGTTTTTCTGTCACAGTAAATCAACCAGCCCAACCTATATCCTTAAGAAAATAATGATTTTTAAATGCCTAAACAATATGTTATAGTATTCTTAAATGCTAGTTGAAAACATTTCCTTATTATAAGGTAATACTTATATTTTAATAACATGTTAGAAACAAAGAATTTAATTTCCCTAGTATTCAAATTTGGGTTCCCTGAGAAGTAGACTCAGAGATGGAGATTAGCATGCAGAGCATGTAGCAGGGAGCACTCTTGGGGTCAACGAGCAGGGAAGGAGCCAGGACTGGGCAGAGGGAAAAGCTGAGATCAGTGCAGCTTCCACAGAGGCCTCAGCTCATACTTTGCAGAGCTCTTCAGAAGAGCTGTGGCCTTTTAGAGTTGACTCCCCTTGCAGTAAGGAAGCTAGAGTTTCAAACTCCCACATCAGACAGACGTTGGATGCAAGCTGATCCCCTGTGAGAGTGGGGGCTTTGTGGCCAAGGGCAATTTCTGGAGAGGACTGACAGCTGAGGGGTATCTAGTGACAGCACTCCTAACATCTAGGAAAATAAGTCCCTAGACCAGAATACAGATCTGGGCAACACGACACAGCATCCATTACACCTAGTGTTTTCATGTTAACGTCGCTTTTTGGTTGCTAACATTAGTCTGGGTATCTATTGCAAGGCAGTTTGATTAATTATGTACTAAGAATCTCCCTCCACTGAGTTGGCTTTACTACTGAGAAATCTTTTCTTGTTCATGCTGTGCTTCTGAAATACTTTCACTTTTCTGTCCATAACATGTGCTATATTCATATGCAGACGAGAACTTTGTTTTTTGATGTTGTTGTCATTCTTATTTAGCATTTTGTGAAGCACTCACAGGCTGTACGAGGGTTCTCAGATTGTTTCTTGGCCATCTGCAGTGGCCAGTCCTGCTGATTAGAAAAGTAAGATTCGACTCTCATTAATCCTGCAGACTCGTTTGAGTCCATGTCCCAGAATTTTCTTTAAAATAAATAAATAAAACCCTCAGCCTAGATGATGTTGGAGGAACTAATTAACCAGGCTTCCCATTATAGTTTTGTCTGTGTAAGGACTGCCAACTGGGGCCCTGAGTAAGCATAGTTGAGAATTAATGTGTTCTGCGGCTCAGAGATGGGAAATAAAACTGAGGCGACCCACATAAAGGAAGAAAAGATGATTCTTATCAGGTAATTGAGGCAATAAGGACCCGTGATTGTTGGCTTTATTGCCAACAGACCAAGCACACGGACAAAGACAAAAGGACCTTCTTTCTGCTATGGTTTTTCAATCTGGCAAATTTGGTCTCTGAAATAAGACTAAATTATACCTTGTTCATCTCTGCAAAAACATGGACATGAAAGAGCAAAGAAGTTATACTTAGTAAGTTCAACACATGTCCCAGCGAGCATTAAGCAAATAATAGATTCTTTTTTGTGTGTGTGTGGTACGCGGGCCTCTCACTGTTGTGGCCTCTCCCGTTGTGAAGCACAGGCTCCGGACGCGCAGGCCCAGCGGCCATGGCTCACGGGCCCAGACACTCCTGCGGCATGTGGGATCTTCCCGGACCGGGGCACGAACCCACGTCCCCTGCATTGGCAGGCAGATTCTTAACCACTGCGCCACCAGGGAAGCCCCACAAATAATAGATTCTTATTTGAGATGGTCTACTTGTCTGGAATTCTAATATTGTGGTTGGAACTAGGAGTTGGTATCAGGTGCATCACGGGCCTATATCCCTCTCCCTGCACTAGTCCCAGCAACTGAGGATGATGAGGGAAGTTCCCTTTATTCCTGGCAGCTTTGGTTTATTGCTAGGCAGGCTCTACTCAGTGTTTTTGTTTGGATGGCAATATAGTCTAGTGGCTTGGCATGTGACTCTGAAATCCTGGCTTCATAACTTAGTAGTTGTATTATGTTAGGCATCCTAAACTATCTGCTCTGATCCTCAGTTTCTTCCTCTCTAAATTTACAATGACCAGAGCTCCTACTCCTAGAGTTGTTAAAATAATTAGACAATGCATGTGAAGTGCTGATCGTGCATAGTAAAACCAGTAAATGTTAGGTATTATTGTTTACTCAGAATGAGTTCACAGGTGTAAGATGAGGTTGAGAGTCACTTGGACAATTTCTGGGACAAAGAAAGGGGCAGATAGATTTGGTTGAACTGCTAATTCTTTTAATATATACAATTAAGTAAATAAAATAGCAACAAAGAAGTTTCCATGCAGAGTTGAAACCAATGAGATAGATTCCCTCTATAAAGTTAGATCCAACTGTGGGAGCTGGATTAGGTAATTTATTGGTAGCAAAGGTAATATTAAATGTTAAGTTAGGAGTGGCCATTGCTGTCATTGCAAGTCCAGGAATAGCCATTTCTGTTCATCACAAAAGATATAAGTCAATCAAGGAATTGTATTTTCCTATACCGAAAAGCCTTCCTTAGCTGAGCAGAACAAGATGTAGACTCACCAAACTCAACAACCTGCTTTTCTCACAAGAAAGCATAAAACTTAAGAACAGAATTTTAAATTTTGATCTGGTAGCTGACTTAGGCTCTGCTCCACTAAGGTATTATTAACTGGGTAGGAAAAACAGGTCTCTGTAAAGCCTAAAACATTTCTAGCACACGTATTCCTTAATCTAGGTATTTTATTTGGAAATTTTAAACTTCTATGTTAGAATGCCTGTTGATTTTTATGTTTAAGAGAAGTGTTTCTTCCTATCATGTTGTCTTTTCTAGTTGAATTTGCTCCGTCTTTATTCACTCAACAAATATTTATTGAAGGGCCACTATGAACCAGTTAGGTAGTAGGTGGGTGTTCTGAGTGGAGGTAAAAGGAGGAGGATAAAAACAGTTAACAGGCAAATGTCTTTGAAAATTCTATTGAAAATGTGTGTTATTTTTATACTTTACATTCATGTGTCTGAATGAACTCATCTCTATGCTTCCTTAGAGTTGGGACCACATCTCCATAGTATTTTGGTAAAATTTCTGTTATCTCTGACAAGCATCCACTTGACACATTTGCTAAGGGATGCTAAAAGATTATTGTAGTCAGTAGCGGGAGACAGTGACCCTAAGGGCAACGTGATTACCAGTAACATAGTTTCTGTCATTGGAAGAAAGTTAGCTACAGGTATAAATGCAACCTGAATAAATGATACAATTTGTGGATCTGTTTCTAGACATCAAGCTTTAAGAAAGTTTGAGGAGTTAAGTTGTATTTATTTAAAACGAAACACAAGAAAATCAAGCTGCAATAATCAGAAAAAGGAAAAATGGAATAGAGAGAAAAGGGAAGTTAAAATGAAAACCACAGTTTCTCACTGAAATTATAACAGTGTTGGTAAAGGCGTTGGTATCTTGCCCGCTACAGGTGAGAATAATTTCTAAAATATAAAGTCAAGGTTTCACTGAAGGCATTCGGAAAGATTAGCATCCAGTAGAATTGAAAGGAATCAGGTTTAGTTTTTTATTTATTTATACTGCATTCTTCTATTGCTTCTTCCATCGTACTTCCTTTCATTTAAGGGAATCTCAAATAATTTGTTTTGGCTTTTCTGTGAAGACTGTGAGAGGGGAATGCAGGGCTCTACCTATAACCTCCTGAATCAGACCATCTGGAGAGTGTGATTCATTCATCTGCACATTGTTTTTGGTAGCCGACTTTGGTAGTAAAATAAACATAGCATGAAATTTACCATCTTAACCATTTTTTAGTGTACGGTTCATTGGCATAAGTATATTCACATTGTTATTCAACCATCACCACCATCCATCTCCCAAACTCTTTTCTTCTTGCAAAACTGAAAAGTCTGTGCCCATTAAACAATAACTCTCTGCTCTTGTCTCTTCCCCCAGGCCCTGGCAACCACCATTCTACTTTCTGGCTTTATGTCTTTGACTATTCTAGGTATCTCATGCAAGTGGAATCAGATAGTATTTGTCCTTTTGTGAGTGGCTTATTTCAGTTAGCACAATGTCTTCAATGTTCATCCAGGTTAGAGCATGTGTCAGAGTTTCATTTCTTTTTAAAGGTGAATAATATTCTCTCGGATGTATATGTCACATTTTGTTTATCCATTCATCTATCTGTGGACACTTGGGCTGCTTTCACCTTTTGGCTATTGTGAATAATGCTGCTATGAATTTGGGTGTACAAATATCTCTTCAAGACCTGCTTTCAGTTATTTTGGGTATATGCCTAAAAGTAGGATTGCTGGATTGTATGCTAATTCTATTTTAATTTTTTTAAGGAAGAACCAAACTGTTTTCCATGGCAGCTACACCATTTTATATTCCCACCAACACAAGAGTTCTGATTTTTCCACATCCTTGCCAACAGTTGTTGTTTCCTTGTTTTGTTTTTTTAATAGTAGTTATCCTACTAGGTATGAGATGGTATCACATTGTGGTTTTGATTTGCATTTCCCTAATGATTAGTAATGCTGAGCATCTTTTCGTGTGCTTGTTGGCCATTTGTATCTCCTTGAAGTGTCTATTCAAGTCCTTTGCCCATTTTCAAAATTGGTTGGGTTTTTGTTGTTGTTGAATTGTATGAGTTCTTTATATATTCTGGATATTGACCCCTTATCAGATATATGATTTGTAAATATTTTATCCCATTCGCTGGATTGACTTTTCGCTCTGTTGATTGTGTCTTTTGATGCACAGAAGATTTTTATGTTTACGTAGTCCGATTTATCTATTTTTTCTTTTGTTACCTGGGCTTTTGGTGTCATGTCCAAGAAAACACTGTCAAATCTAATGTCATGAACTTTTTACCCTATGTTTTCTTCTATGAATTTTACAGTTTTAGCTCTTAGGTTTAGGTCTTTGATTCATTTTGGATTAATTTTTGTGTATGGTATAAGGGAAGGGTCCAACTGATAAAACTGAATTCCCATTCAGGATTAAAACTCTTCACAAACAAGGGAATAAAACACCTACAGTGTGAAAAGCAGTTTCCAATGTGTAACTTTTATATTACAGCATATACAGTATAATTTGTTAAAAATCTGTAAGTATATATGTGCACAGTTCACTAAAGTGTTAATAGTCATAATCTCTGGGTAAAGAAATATAGTGTTCGGTTCTTATATTTAGTTATCTATATTCTTGCTTTCTAACACTGTACATATAATGCTTTTGCAATAATAAAGCAAAAAACAAACAAAATCTGCAGCAAACATCATACTTAGAGGTGAGATGTCAAACATATGTTAAGGTTGCCCCTATTAGTTCTTCTATTTGTCATTTTATTGTAGGTTCTAGCCAGTTCAATAAGGAAGGGAAAATTTTTAGTGGTATAAGGAGAGGAAAGAAAAGCAAAAAAAATGTTTATGAACATGGAAACTCAAGAGATAACAGAAATGATTATAATTTTAAATGGAATTCAGAAAGACTAGTGGATGTAAAGTCAATATGCAGAAACAATTTGCATTCTTATATAACAGCAATAAGCAGAAAATTAATTTTGTAAAAGATACAGTGCTGGATGTCTATTTGTCCCTCCGTATTTACTCTCTACTCTTGTCCATGCTTGGTAATGCCTTATTGACTAGTGATAAGAGGCTCCCTTGTTCTTTGGCTTCTCATTAGTTTAAGCAGCGGGAGATCAAGGAAGGGTGAAAGAGGATGGGGATTATATTGCCTCACCTCTCTTCCTGTGAGGTTGCTCCTGGTTGGCTGTATCCCTTGACCAAAGGTCCCAGCTCCCATCAAAGTAGCAGTTTTTTACTTTGGGTTCTGGAAAATTGCCTCTTCCCCTTGCCTTTAGGGTTGGGAGTGGTAACGGTTCCCCTCAGTACTGTACAATTTCCGGTTTCCTTAAGCCCTGCTTACATCTTTGTAAATGACCCAGATGAGCTGCTCTTTCCTACTTGGACCTTAAATGATATAGATATTATTTGTGACAGCAGCAAAGAATTTAAAGTAACTAGGAATAAACCTAACAAAAAGAGGCACAAGATCTTTATAGAGAAAATTACAAAACTTAATTAAAAAAATTTTAAAAAGGCATTCTAGAGATGTACCGTATACATGGATGGGAGGACATACTATCATAAAGACACAGGGTTTTCTCCAAATTGGTCCACAGATTCAGTGAAATTCCAATCAGTTTTTTTTTTTTCATGGAACTTGGCAAGGGAAATATAAGTTTATATATATGACCTGAGGGCAGAGAATAGCCAAGGAAGTTTGAAGAACAGCAAATCTGGTCAAATATTATTATAATTTTACATAATAATATTATATAAAAGTATTATAGGAAACATATAGTAATTAAATAACCATGAAATTGGTGCACTGTAAATTATTAGGGAAAGATAATGATGCTGGGACAATGGTTATCCATATGGACAAAAGAATAATAAAATTGTATACTTATATCACATTATATAAAAGATATGTAAATTCTAGGTGAATTATAGATGGATCATGAAAAGCTTTATGAACTCACATTATTTTTTTTTTTGCGGTACGTGGGCCTCTCACTGTTGTGGCCTCTCCTGTTGTGGAGCGCAGGCTCAGTGGCCATGGCTCACGGGCCCAGCCACTCCGCGGCATGTGGGATCCTCCCGGACCGGTGCACGAACCCTTGTCCCCTGCATCGGCAGGCAGACTCCCAACCACTGCGCCACCAGGGAAGCGCCTGAACTCACATTATTAAAGGATTGTTTAAATAAGGCAACCCCCCCATAAGACATAAAGGAAACAATTGATAGACTTGACTACATTGGACTTAAAATTTCTGTGCATTAAAAGGGATCTTAGAGAAAGTAAAAATATAAGCCAGAGCTTGGAGAAAACAAATAAGTAGATGTATGTGTACTACCATGTAATTTCACAAGCACAATGTGGAATTAAAAGCTATTTGCAGAAGTATGGCTCAGTTTTATCATTAAAGCATGCAAAATAATATCACATTTTTTTCAGAGATTGAATTGATTCATGGTATTAAAAGTATAAAGACATGCATGAGAATGATAAATGCTATTAAATACAGAATAGTGTTATCTCTAGGACAAAATGAGACAGGGTGATATTTACAAGTGCACAAAACAGCTGCCATAGTTTTTCTTATGTTGTATGAAAACATGGGTGTCATATTATTCTCCATACCTTTCTGTAGTCAGAAATATTACCAATGCAAGTGGACATGATATAAAAGTAGAAACTAGATACCAGCAATCAAAGTTCAAGAAACTAAAAGTTGTGGGATTTAAGTTTTAAAATCTAAACTAGATATGACTGTAATATTTAAGGAAAAAGTAGGAAAATAAAGCATTGTTTAAATGAATATGTTAAAAGGATGATAACATAAAATATTTCCTTATTAACGGGAAATCGAAACTGTGGGGTTTTTTTTTTGATTGTTTGTTTTTGTTTATTTTTTTGCTAGAAAATTTACCAACATCTTTTCTACTAGTAATTCAGTGTTGACCCAAGGTAAAGGCTATTTATGGAACCTCAGAAGCCAAAGAAGAATAAGAAAAACATAATGGAATTAGATGAAGTAGGTGTGGACAGAACTAAAATCCCTGATCACATGTCCCTGAGCACTTCAGAAATTGGTAAAGAATTTCACAAAACCACTGTCTATCATTTTATAAAACTCTGGTAGAGTTTCTGCTGAGGTTCTGAATGCAAAAAAAAAAAAAAAATGTCAGCACAAAGACTTTTTTTTTTAATGGAAAAGAACGGCCTTAGTATTATAATATGTCTGTCAAGTCAAATTCCTTGCCCAGGAATCTATTGAACCTGTTTTGAAAGGATTAATTTGCAAATCTTAAAAAATAGTGTTGGGCTTCCCTGGTGGCGCAGTGGTTGAGAGTCCGCCTGCTGATGCAGGGGACGCGGGTTCGTGCCCCGGACCGGGAGGATCCCACATGCCGCGGAGCGGCTGGGCCCGTGAGCCATGGCCGCTGGGCCTGCGCGTCCGGAGCCTGTGCCCCGCGACGGGAGAGGCCACAGCAGTGAGAGGCCCGCATACCGCAAAAAAAAAAAAAATAGTGTTGGACTTAAAATCAACATGAATTGGTGAAGATTAGAATCTGTCAGTTGAATCTAATTTTCTTCTGTGATGGGTCTGTTAAAGGGCAGCGACAGTGTAATTAATTGCTTGAGGCTGAGAAACCCAATTAATCTTTAAGCTGACTTTTATTTCATATAATGTTAGTGCTAGAAGAGGCCTCAAGGACCATCTAGACTACTCTGTTCATTTTATAGACGAGGAAACACACATCAGGGAGGTTAAATGATTTGTTCAAGGTCAAAGATACTGTCTGTCCTTGCCACTGAGCCCTGTAACTAGGTTCATATTGCATCCTTAAAGCTTTTATGAGTTTCTTTGCATCTGATCATGAAATATTATTTGAACATGGGTTTTTCTGGGAATTCATCTCATGAATGTCTCCTTGGAAGGATTTCCAAGCCTCTGTTTTTAAAATTTGAAGCCTGCTCCATAATGTTTATGCAGCAAAGGGGGAGTGGGGAGGGGCCGTGTCCTGGTCTACACACTCCTGGAGACAGGAGCAGCCCTGTGTGGACTTGTGGAAAAACAGGGGTCCCAATTTGACGGTGTGAATGACACCTAATCCTGATGGTAACTTGCAAGCCATGCCATCCCTTAAGGATTCTATGGGCCTGATTGTAAGACGTAAGTAGAAAAAGCTGGTATGCAGAGTAATTTTTGAGAAGTTATCAGTCTGGTAGCTATGATAACAAAGATGGCATATGAGAAGATCAGCAGAAATGAGACAGCTACTGTAATTGTGGGAAGCATGGAGGCATGCCCTTTGTCAGTGTGGCAGCCAGGAGGTGTTCTGCTCAAATCTCCCTTTAAGAGAACCTGTTGCAAGGGTAATGGGTGTCCAAGAACCTCCAGTTGCTGTGCATTTGGATCTCAGCAGCATTCATGCTGAGCCCTCGCTCTCCCGAAGCTGCTCCCAGCCAATGCCTGAGCATGGCTGGGTGTTTTGGGCCCAACATGGGACACCTCTAATGCAGAGTCTTTGCTTGGGGACTCCCCATTGGCCTGGCAGAGACTTTCTCAATTGTGCTGCAGTTTGAGGCTCCTCCTTTTTTGTTTCCTCTCTCCTTTTACGGGTGTCAGATCTGTAGCAGTTCTGAAGGCTCTCCCTGCTTACCTCTACTTCCCCTCCTCTTTCATCCTTTATAGACCCTTCCCAAAATAAATGTCTTAACAGACCAATTCTGTCTTGGCATCTGCATCTCAGAAGACCTTAGCTGATGCAGAGTATAACCATTGACTTGGTTGATGCCAAGGAGGGATTAAAAAAAATAACTTGAAAAAGAATTAGGATCCTACTCTGCTGGTGAGGGCTGCATAGTAATTGTTTCTGTTTGGTTGTTGTCGTTCCCATTATTATAATTCCTTAACTGTGCTCCTTCATGAAAAAATTCCATGTTTCATAGATTCTAAGCTATACTTTTTTTTTTTTCATTTTAACCTTTCTGAAATTGGGATAGGTCTTTAAATTGATGATGTGTGGCAGAGTTCTTTTCTTCTTTACTGATGAATAAAATAACGGTGCATCCTACCACTGATGTATTGTAGATTCAGTAAAATACATTAGCTTAATTCAGGTCACCAGATGCTAGGTACTATAATGGATTTTAAAGAACTAAGGGGCTGGATTAGCCTTAGTGGGCTGTAATTTTGCTATTTCTTAGGTATATCTATGAGGAAAGGAAAACCCTAAGGAACAGGATTGTATTATAGAGAGATGTACAGCAGATAACTGTTGCCATGGGTATATTAATATAGAAAAGACTAGAGATCCAGTGAAATATTAAGTAATCATAGAAAGCAAGGAAATATGTTCTTTCACTTCTGGCTCTATTCATTCCTTTATTCTTCCTTTTTTGGCTACTTTTATGACTGATAATTCCTTGCAGGCCATAGTCACCTTGTTTTCCTGGTTATTCTGTCATTCTCCCCATAGTATCTTGTATACCGAAACCTATGATAATAAAGGTTTTCCCCTCTATGTGTTGAACCCCATGTTGGTATGTGGGCAAGAAGCACTGCATGGAAGACCAAGCAAATTTAGTAAGCTTGCTAACAGTCTCCAGGGAGATGGGTTAGATGGAAGGATCTGTTGTCTGGAATCCCATAAATGTATCTGCTTATCTAAAATTGGAATCCTTGGCACTGACTGTTTCTAAAATTAGGATTGAAACCATTGTTTCCCTTCTCTCCAGGCACAGCCTTTATGCCTGGATAAGTTTCCCCTAGCACTCCCCATTTCCAAAATGGGGAAGTCTCTGCCTCTGAAGAAACATAATTGTTATTCCTTATCTGGACACAAATCAAAGAGTACTGGATACTCAGTAAATAGTTACTATTCTTGTTCTATAAATCCTATGCAGAACATAAACTGTGTAATGTATATACCATTAGTATATTACATATTTTATTATGTATAAATTAAAAGTGTGTTATGTAATCTATGATCTATTGTTAACATATGCATTTTATTATAGCCATTAATTATAATGCATATTTTAACAAAACTGAAGGTTAGGTTTGCATAGGAAAGAATAAATGAGGATCATCTTGATATACTAATCCATAATTGTTAAAAGGACTGGTATAGTTTGTGGAAAACATTCCGTAAAATGAGAAATTTGCTATAATTCAGAAGTGAAGAGCATCTCCCTAAGATTGGGAAAGA
The DNA here is from genome assembly GCF_008692025.1 of Phocoena sinus. Lineage (NCBI taxonomy): Eukaryota > Metazoa > Chordata > Mammalia > Artiodactyla > Phocoenidae > Phocoena > Phocoena sinus. The sequence continues at coordinate 78,353,063 of NC_045764.1, forward strand.
GAGGCAATGTGATCTAAGTCAGTAGTTTTTAAACTTTTTTGAGCTTGACCCATAGTGAGAAACACATTTTATGTCATGATCCAATATATACATGCATTCTTTCTTTCAATAACGGAAGTTTCACAAAACAATACCCATCTTACTAGATTTGACGCCCTCTAATATTTTTCAGGCTATTCTATTTCTATTTAAATACTGTTCGTGATCCACAGTTTGAAAAATTCTGAACTCATGAAAAGAGCATGAGCTGGGGAGACAGACTTGGTACAAAACTCTGTCCCACTATTGGCCCTGTCTGTGAACTTGGCAAGTTGTTTCTTAATCTTGTTTTCTGCATTTGTAAAACGAACTGGGTTGTTCTGATGATTATAGACAATTATATACGAAGTGACTGGCATGTAGTAGGTGCTCAATAGATGATAAGGTACCAGGATAATACTTTTTAATATTAACTGTTTTCCACTACATTTCCGTATACACGTTGCCATCTGTTACCTCAAGGTAAGCTTGTTACAGAATTTCTGGACCATTCTTTTCTGTTAGCTCTATCACTTGATGGATACAGCTTCTGTCTTTCTCTCTTTCCCCCTCACACTCCCTACTCCTCCCTCCTCTCCAGCAATGGACGTAGCAGGGCTGGGTCTGAGGACAGAACAATGGAAACAGTACCAGTACTTCTCTGCCTGGCTCCAAGTTCCTGCAGCCAGCTTGGGTCCTTTGACTCTCTCCGCAGGGGGCTGCCTTCTTCATCTGCCATTCCTCCTGGAGGGTTATTGTGTCCCTGTTCCTCTCCTAGGACCTTAGAGTTACTCCTCAGGTTCTGAGTGCCCAGTCATTCTCCTTTCCTATGAGGGTGCTTAGGCTCCCCACAAATCACCTCTCCCTGGCCTGCCCTCCAGCCCTCCAGACACACCCACATTTCTCTAGGTACATAGCTGACGTGCTATCATTTACTTTAATCATTCCTTTATCACTGCATATTTCAATCACCCCTCATTTTTTGCTAAATTAGAAAATTTTACAATGAATATAATAATGCATTTAGTGGTGTGTAAGTTGGAGTCTTGTTAATTTTTAATTAGAAAAAAAATTGCCATAAATGTACCGAATTTGATCAAATTAGGCACTTTTTCTAAAGCTAAGAAGTGAAAAAAATACCTTTATAAAGATAATTTACATATATATTAATATGTATACATATACTTCTAAAAATCGTTGAGAGCTTTATAATTCAGAAGCGGATGCCTCTGCTCGTCACAATGAATTAAGTGTGGTCACCTTTGCTTCACCACTAACTAACCAAATTACAGTCTGTGCACCGTAACACTGGACAAATCCCTAAGCAACTGTTATTTCATGTCACAAGTTCCATACCCTGTTTCCATATACATGAGTTTTTATATATTCTAATCCCCTATTTTACTACTAATTTACATCACGTTCATTCAATTCTGTGCCTATACCTGTTTTTCTCCTATGCTTAGAATTTGACACTCAAGGCCAAAAAAAGGACATTTGAGGCAATTATCTGGATGAAGGTAATTTTTTCCCAATTATATGGTATTTTAAACAAAAGTGGCTTTTTACAAAATTACCCAGATAAAATTGTGTTTGTATTTACAACGAATAAGTCTTCTTTCTGTGTAGTGTTCCCCAGCCCTGGAAATGAGTATATAGCAATTCTGCAGTTATTTTCCAATTTTACTTCAGAATTTACAAAGTCAGCAACTTCCTGGTCCCCGTAGACTTGGTGGGTAAGGGTGCCAGAGCAAGAGTGAAAGTGGGAGAGCAGGAGAGGAAGAGACCCACTACTCCAGGTTTAAATGGGGCAACAAATAAGCCATTTAATAGTGCCCTTCCCCCCACCCCAAACAATTATGTGACACTTGATCCCATCCTCACATAGTCAATGTGATTCCCAGCTTATGGTGGCTAAAATATCTAGAAACAGATTTCATTGTCTTAACAGAACAACCAGATTCAACACATGGAAGCTGGCCTATTCTGAATCAACCAGAACGTAGTCATTTCCTAACTGCATATAAGAGAGAGAAAAAGTACAAAAGGAAGTTATATACGATGAAACCATTAAATGCAGATTTGCCACAAGGCAAGTTGGTAATGCTTGAACATTATGAAGTGCAAAAACTGCACAAACACATTATATTTTAAACAGTCCGTCTATTTAACAAACTATGTACGCTCTTCAGCTAAATAAGATGAATTGAGATTCGAGAGGCAGCAACGTACTGGCAAATCTCATCCTAAAGGCATCCATTAATATAAATCAACAGTAGCAATTTGGTTTGATCATTTATTTGCAAGAATCATTAAGGTTTATTAGCATAATTATTCCCTGTGGGATTTCATGTCAAGGAAATGAAAAATGGCATTATCAATATTTAAAAGATAAGTGTGTAATGTTCAGAGTACTTAAACAGTCAACTGCAGGTGGTGTCCAGCTGCAGCAAATTAGATTAGATTTGGGCATTTTTCTGAACAAAAGAAAAATTGTTTTGTTCTAATTGCTTCATTTTATAAAGCAATACGATTTTGTAAATAATTTCTGCTGCATAGTTAGAACTTACAGTGTGTACCTATTAACATGCCTTATTTCATATCAGCACCTCCGATATGTTCAACCCTTTTATGTTGTAACTATTGGGGAACATTAATCAGTATAATCCATCATTTATTATCAGGGAAAGCTTTTTCCCTTCACTAATCTAGACCTTTAGTCTAGACCTGTGAGTGAAAAGCTATATCCCAAAGGGAAATGAACCAGGAGATTTCTCCTTAATTCTGGGAGGGCATAAATCCGTCCTTAACAATGAAATATCATTTATAATAGTAATAATTTATCATGAGACATCTTTAAATGTGATAATTTTTTAATATATTTTTAAAATTTATTTATTTTATTTATTTAATTTTTTTATTTTTGGCTGTGTTGGGTCTTCATTGCTGCACGCGGGCTTTCTCTAGTTGCGGCGAGCGGGGGCTACTCTTCGTTGTGGTGCACGGGCTTCTTATTGCAGTGGCTTCTCTTGTTGCGGAGCATGAGCTCTAGGCATGTGGGCTTATAATTGTTTTTTAAAAAAGCCATACAATGGAATATTATTCAGTGATAAAAATAAATGCTCTATCAAGCCATGAAAAGACACGGAGGAACCTTAAATGCATATTACTAAGTGAAAGAAGTCAGTCTGAAAAGGCTATATACTGTATGATTCCAACTATATGACATTCCGGAAAAGGCAAACTATAGAGACAGTAGAAAGATTAGTAGTTTCCAGAGGTTTGGGTGGAAGGAGGGAAGGATAAATAGGTGGACCACAGGGCATTTTAGAGCAGTGAAACTGTTCTGCATGATATTGTAATGGTGGATACATGACATAATGCACTTGTCAAAATCCATGTAGACCTGCACAAAACAGTGAACTCTGATGTAAACTATGGACTATAATGAATAATGTATCAATATTGGCTCGTCAACTGTAACAAATGTATGGTGCTAATCATAGTGGAAATTGTGTGGGTGTGAATGGAAGAGGGCACATATGGGAACTCTCTGTATTCTATCAATTTTTCCATAAACCTAAAACTGATCTAAAAAGCAAAGACTATTAATTTAAAAAAGTTTAGGCTAATTTTCTTCAGATAAAATCAGTTAATCGTTGCAATTGATTAAATTTGTCTTTGTTTTAGAAGAACAGTCAGGCCAAAAATCTTTTTCTCTGGCAGACCCCCTATTAAATAGCATAAATTATTGTAGAATCTTTCTACAATACCCTTGTGTGGACTAGACACAAGGAGCTACAACTAAAATTTCCTTTAGAGTCAAAGATCCTCAGTTAGAGAAGCAAAATAAATGAGAAGCATACATGTTTGCTAAAATACTTTGCAATGCTGCATGACATTTCACTATTAGGAATTAACAAATTCTATGCTACTGAACCTGTTATATCCTGAACTGATCCTCATCTCTTACCCTCACTTCAAGGAGCCTAACACTTTGAGAAGATGGTTATGTCAGGAAATCTGCAGTAGGCTTCATCTCAATTTATATACAACACCAAGAGGGTAACCTTCCTCTGTTCCTCTTAGACAGTGTTGCCAATGAGTAGAGCAGTAGAGGTAACGCTGATATGCAGTCATGTGACCAGTGACTCAAGGAGAGAGGGGAGCAAAAGGCTTGCAGCTCCCAAAAACTCTTTCAAGGCTCAACGGAAGCTTTTTATTTGTGCTGTGTATTCTTTTTCTCATGGTCTCAGTGTTTGCCACATACAGTGGTCCTTGGGTATCTGCGGGGAACTGGTTCCAGGACCTGCCCTGGATACCAAAATCCACAGATGCTCAAGTCCCATATACAGCCCACAGTGCCCGTGGTTCTGCATCTGCAGATTCAACCAACCAGTGATCCTGTAGTACTGTATGTATCTATTGAAAAAAATCCCTGTATATTGTAGACCTTTGCAGTTCAAACCCATGTTGTTCAAGGTCAACTGTATATACCTTTTAACCACAATTTCCTTCAAGGTGACTGTTGCATGTTTTAACTTGATTATGTATGGCTCGATTTTTAATCACTGTTTCTTCATTAGTACACTTTGTTCTTATTATAATGTCTTTACCTTAAGGTAGAGGTCCCTTTGCTAGGGCAACCGGGAGTACAGTGTGAATACTCTATAACTGAGAACTTGAATTGTACTTGGTCAGAATCCTATTGGTTTTATTCAGCTCCCCCTCACTATTGTGTTTAAAAGTGTGGCAACCATTCCACAAATCCTTCTTTTTGTCTCTCATAACTTCTGATGACCTACATGGCTTCCCCTTAGTTTATTTGTACTAACTGAATGCAGTGCTTCCCCCACCACCACATAATAGATTCCCTACCTGAATTACCCTTTTAATCATCCTAACACTCAAATTAGTACATTCTAAATATAATGTTAATCCTTCAATGGATATTTATTAAGCTATGCTATGTTCAGGGCTCTGTGCTAACCACATTTTGGTAAAGTTAGACAATTAGTACTGCATATAAACGACTGCTGTGTGTGATGTTATGAAATATTAGTTGCATGTTTTAAGAAGAAAATAGTATTGATATATTTAACTGCCTGATGAAACACATAATCTATATATCGATGAGTGACATACTTTGTGTATTTGATTAATGAGTAGTCTCAAAGTTACAAATATTTCCTTGCAAAAACTAATATCCTATTGTGATTTAGAAGTCCATTGTACATGATAGAGCTTACCTTCATCAAGTAACTAAACATTTAAAGATCAGATTTGTACCCTGTTAATGTTTCAAAGACATTTCTATTTATTGATGTGTGAGCGTTTCAGATAAATAATGTTGACTTGAGTCTATGTTTGCAACCAAAGAATTTGTCATTTGGATGCCAAGCAATTAATTAGATTGTGTTAGGTAGATAAGGAAATGAAGAAATCATAATGTATCTAGACTTTAGAGAAGTCTTTTTGGAGAATTCCCTCATTATATTCTTATAGAAGGGTATAGAAATATTGGCAGTATATTAGTAAAATTAGTGCATTGGTAAATTGTTGAATGATTGTACTCAGAGTTTGCTGATCTAGGTCCACCTGGAGAGATACTCTAGTAGTGCGTATCAGGGCTCTGTGTTCTCCCAGTCTTAGTCAGCATTTTTATCTATGAAGTATTTGAAAATATGAAAGGCATTTTTATCCAATTTGTAAATGATGTCAACTGAAAAAGCACAATGTAAGACCTATGAGTTAAGTTTTATTTGGGGCAAAATGAGGGCTATAGCCTGGGAGACAGCATCCCAAATAGCTCTGAGGAACTTCTCTGAAGAGGTAGGGGGGAAGGTCAGTATTATAGGTGATTTTAGTGGAGGTGGATACATGCAGTCAAGTTTACTTTTTTTTTGTAAAAAGTAAACTTGACTGCTAGGCTCATGAAGGTTGCTGCTAGCCATGAGGAGCAGATGTCTCTGTTAATGATTTTAGTGTCTTACTGCATATGAGAAGATGCAAGTATTTGGGCTCATAAAATCTTCTCCTGGAAGTTTCTAACTATCTGAAGGCCTGTTGTGCTAGTTGTTCCCAGAGCACAGAGTGCCTCATTCCTGATCTCCACCCTGAACTCCTTTCAGGGTGTATTGAAGGTCAGTTACTGCAGTGGCTAGTGACTTAATCCTTGTAAAGGCAGATGGCAAGTGCCAATTTTTAGATAGCAATGACACGACTCTGGGTTATCGAATTACTAGACAAACATGTTGCATGGATATTTTGGAGAACAAAACCAAGAATTCAAAATTGTAGTCAAGACTGAGATCACAGGGATTAAAGGAAGGAAACTGGCTAGTAGCTTCTAGAAAATAAAGAAGGGAGAGAGGAAAATGTGAGAAAGGAAATTAGAGGTTTTCCACTCTAACTACTAATAATCTTTAAAATCAAACATTGATTTTGATTTAAAAAGGCAATTAATGCTGCAAAAAGTTTTGTTTTTCTTAATCATTTTCACCCATGAAATTAAACAGAGATAGTGGTTGTATCAGTTAGGAATTGCATTTGGATAACTGTAATAGAATCCCGGGTGGAGAAGAGGACACAGAGGCTTAGACAAATTAGTTTACTTTTCTGTCAGATAGCATGAGGTCATGAGTTAGGTAGCCCAGGGCTGGTGTGGTAGCTCTGTGGTCATAAAGAAGTAAGGCTCCTTCTCTTTTTCTGCTCTGCCATCCAGAGCATGTGTTATCTCATTGGCAAGACAGCTGGTGGACTTTGTCATCACATACTCTTATTAAGGACAGAAACCCACACATACAAAGGCCCTCTGACAAGAAAAAGCTCAGAGAAGTCCATTTTGGCCAAAGTTTGAAGAAGAAACCTGAAGGGCTAGATATATAAGCCTTTACAGGTCAGGTTGATGGTTTTAGGCTTTCTTTAAAGGCCAAAAGAAAACAGTGAATTCTTATCATTAAGGAAAGTTTTTCCAGTATGAGACACCAGAGACCTAGTGTGCCAAGACCTGTCTAAAATGCTGAGACTGGACCAGGATAACAGAGAACCCCCTTCCTCCCACCTCCTGGCTAGTAAACAGGAGCAACAAAGAAGAGCAATCTGCTGGGGGAGGAGACGAGTATGGAGAGAACCTCTGACATGCAGGAATACAGGGAAGGCCTAAAGGTAAGGGTGAGTCAGGAATGTTGAGAGAAGCAATCTGGAAAACCAACCCCCAACATAAGCACAAGATAACATGAGAGAAATTTGAAGACAGTGGTGCACTGAAGATAACTGAAGCAACACGAAGTTCAAATCCAGCTCAGCTTCTGACTGTACAGAGTCAACCTCCTACATTCACTGTAGGAGAATAGGTGTGCTATTGCCAGGCATAGATATGACTTAACTCGGTCTCTGCTGTCTTACACATGATGTCTGGCATTCAATCAAAAAGAATGAGACACACACACAAAACCAAGAGAAAACACTGTAAAAAGTGTACAAAGGTGAAGCAGTCAACAGAACAAAACTCATATGACCCAGATGGTGAAACTATCAGAAAAAATTAAATACTATAATTAATATACTAAAGTCTCTAATGGAAAAGACAGACAATATATGTGAAAAGATGGGTATTTTTAGCTGAGAAGGTAGAAAGTATAAGAAAGAGATAATGGAAATATTAGATAAAAACAAAATAGTAATGAACATGAAGAATGCCTTTGACAGGCTCATCAGAAGACTTGACATAGCTGAGGAAAGAGTCAGAAAATTTGAAGATATGGCAATAAAAACTACCTAAACTGAAACACAAAGATAGAAAGATTGGAGGAGGAAAAAGCAGAGCATTTGAGAGCTTCATGACACTATCAAATCACCTAATATATGTGGAAACCTATGTATTGTGGATTTATATATGTAAATAAAATGTATGATAACAATAGCACAAAAGATGGGATGGAGGAATTGAAATTAAACTGTTGTAAACTGTATACACACACACACACATATACATATATGTAGTAAACCTTAGGGCAATCACTAAAAAATAAAGAGGTATAAATAATAAGCCGATAATGAAAATAAAATGGAACTACAAAAATTAATCAAAAAGAAGCAAGAAAAGGAAGAGAAAAATGAATCAATAACAGATGCAAGAAATATTTTAAAATTTGCAAAATTGTAGATATCAATCCATGCATAATATCCATAATGATATGTAGATATAAACGGCATAAACACACCAATTAAAGGATGGTGATTGTCAGATTGAATAAAAAAGCAACACCCAACTATACACTATCTACAGGAAAGCCATTTTAAATATAAAGACACATTAAAGGTAAAAGCAAGGAGAAAGATATATTATGTAAACACTAGTTAAATAAAATCTGGACTGCCTACATTAATATCAAAAAGACTTCAGAACAGGGCTTCCCTGGTGGCGCAGTGGTTGAGAGTCCGCCTGCCGATGCAGGGGACATGGGTTCGTGCCCCGGTCCGGGAGGATCCCACATGCCGCGGAGCGGCTGGGCCCGTGAGCCATGGCCGCTGAGCCTGCGTGTCCGGAGCCTGCGTGTCTGGAGCCAGTACTCCGCAACGGGAGAGGCCACAACTGTGAGAGGCCCGCATACCTAAGAAAAAAAAAAAAAAAAAAAAAGACTTCAGAACAAACACTATCACCAGGGAAAAAGAGGGTCATTTCAGAATGTTAATGTCAAAATACTTTTAGGACATAATAATCTTAAAGATGTATACATCTAACAATAGAACTTTAAAACACATGCAGCAAAAAAAGAGCTGAAAAGAGAAATAAGCGAATCCACAGTTATTCTTGATAACCTCAACACTCCTCTCAGTAATTAATAAAGCAAATCGATAGAAATAGAGTAACAATATAGAATACCTGAACAGCATTCTCAATCAACTTGACCTTATTGAACATCTCACCTAAAACATCAGAATACATATTCTTTTCAAGGACACATGAAACATTCACCAGAACAGACAGTATTCTGAACAATAAAACAAACCTCAATTAAAAAGATTTGAGGGGCTTCCCTGGTGGCGCAGTGGTTGAGAGTCTGCCTGCCGATGCAGGGGACACGGGTTCGTGCCCCGGTCCGGGAAGATCCCACATGCCGCGGAGCGGCTGGGCCCGTGAGCCATGGCCGCCGAGCCTGCGCGTCCGGAGCCTGTGCTCCGCAACGGGAGAGGTCACAACAGTGAGAGGCCCGTGTACCGCAAAAAAAAAAAAAAAAAAAAAAAAGATTTGAAATCATACAGAGTGTGTTCTCTGACCATAATGGAATTAAACTAGAAATCAATAACAAAAAGACACCTGGACAATCTGAAATGTTTGGAAAGTTAACAAAATGCCTCTAAATAATTCATGGGTCAAAGACGAAGTCTCTGAATATTCTGAATTGAACAAATGAGAATGCACAACATATCATAATCTGTGGGAGGCAGCTAAAGCAGGGCTCAGAGGGAAATATAAGTTATATATTTATATTTGAAAAGAAGAATGGTGTTAAAGATTTAAGCTTTCACCTTATGAAACTATAAAAAGAAGAGCAAATTAAACCCAAAGCAAACACAGAAGAAAATAATGATGGTAAGAGCAGAAAACAATGGACTTGTAAATAAAAAAATCAATAGAAAAAAAATTAATAAAACCAAAAGTTTGCTCTTTGAAAACATAAATAAAATTAATAAAACTCTAACTGATGAAGAACAATATTTCTTCAAAGTTATTTCTGGTAGGGCTTTCTCTTGTGTGCATAACAGTAATATAATTTCAATCATTTGTTCATTTAACAAATATTTATTTATCACTTACTATATTCCAAGCACTATTTTAAATGCTTGGGATACATTAGTGTTCAAAACAACAACAACAGGGATTCCCTGGTGGTGCAGTGGTTGAGAGTCTGCCTGCCGATGCAGGGGACACGGATTTGTGCCCTGGTCTGGGAAGATCCCACATGCCGCGGAGCGGCTGGGCCCGTGAGCCATGGCCGCTGAGCCTGCGCGTCCGGAGCCTGTGCTCCGCAATGGAAGAGGCCACAACAGTGCGAGGCCTGTGTACCGCAAACAAACAAACAACAACAATAACAAAATTTCTGCTGACAGCCCAGTCAACAAGGTGTAATTAGAGGCTACTTTAAGAGAAGATATACATAAGCCATGATTTTTGGAGAGTTCTTTTGGAAGTTGCTAGACTAACAGGGGATTAAATGCAAATAATAGTTACATCCTGGTTTCAAAGTGTTTCGTACTGTACACACCCTATTGTCAATTTTACTTTTGTAGTAACTGGGTTTATAAGACTCCCAAAAGACAGAAACATTGACAATATTCTCCCTGTACACACACACACATACACTTGCACAAGTCCCTTCTGATGTTAGAAAGCAATTTGAGTCTAAGGTGAGGTCTAAAAGCCCATTAGGGTTATCTATTTGCTATTAATCTCTTTGCCTTTCAGTTTGGGACTTTATTGACATATCTTCAAGCTCACTGATTCTCTCTTCAGTGGTGTCCAGTCTTCTGATATCCTATTAAAGGCATTCCTCATTTGTTACAGTGTTTTTGATTTCTAGAATTTCCTTTGGATTCTTCCATTTCCACGTCTCTGCTTAAATTACTCTTTTGTTCTTGTATGTGGTCCACATTGTCTGTCAGATGCCTTAGCATATTAATCATGGTTATTTTAAATTCCTGTTTAATTCCACATGTGTGTGAGAGCTGAGTCTAGTTCTGATGCTTACTTTGCTTTTCAGACTGTGCTTTCCCTTGCCTCGTAACAATCTGCCTTTAGCCTTGTTGTTGAAAGGTGGACACGGTATATTGGGTAATGGGAACTGAGGTAAACAGGGCTTTAGTGTGAGGTTTTTTATTATATGGCTAGGAGTTAAGCTGTGTTTAATGTTTGCTGTAGCTGTAGGTTCCAGAGGCTTCAGATTCCTCTGTTTTTGTTTTTGTCTCCTGTTGTCTTTGGATTCCCTAAGAATTCCTTGTTAGAGTGTGTTTTGAAGGACTTCCAGCTGTAATCAACTGTTATTACACTGGAGCATTGTTGGTGTGGTGATAAAGTGTGGGAAAGGGGAAGCATTTTATGGTTAAGTCTTTTGGTAGAGCTGTGTCCCTGGGCTGGGACCTTCACGAATATTTCTTAGATCCCCTTTGTCCACTTAGGTGAGACAGGAAGGCTGGAGGCAGAGAAATGTCCTTGCCCCAGCTAGAATAAGGCTCTGGTAAAATCTTTTCCTCTGTAAAGTAGGCCTTTATTGTGGAGAAGGCTCTGGACATATTTCACAGTGATTCTTCTTCTCAGCCTCCTGCCACGACCATGGGTGATCTTTTTCGGTTCTTCATTGTGAGAACCTGGTGAGATTCCTGGAGACAAAACCCAGAGAAGTGTGGAGGCCTCCCTAACATGGCAGCCCCCACTAGTTTCACTGATTCTAGTCCATACTCAGTCTCCAGCAATCCATCAAAATTACCATTTAATTATTCCTAATTCATGGCTTCAGGGGCTTCTGCTCCATGTAAGGAGGTTTTGACTGTGACTCTGGATTTACCTCTCCCCACATTTCAGGGTGATGGTTGCCCTGTGACCTCAGTTTTATGATGAATGCAAGAAAAGTCATTAGTTTCGAGTTTATCCAGCTTTATCTGGTAGTAAGGAGGGAAGTGATAACTTCCAAGTTTTTTATATTTTGAAGCTGAAACCATAAGTCCTATTTTTAATTAATCTTTAAGCAGACATATTGCTACACAAGATGGACTTCAAATTAGCCCCAACTAAGCCAAGTTCACATGCTAACTACCTTAACAATTTTTTTTTCAGTTTGGACAAGATTTCTCTAAATATGTCATCTCTAAAATCAATATATTTGACTAATTTCTCTGACCCATTCCTGTTCTTAAGTTCTTCCATTTAAAATGGACTTCAGTTTGTAACTTGCCAATAAAATAAACCTAACCCAAATCCTGCCATCATCTGTCTGCTCTCTCATTGGTACCTGGACCTTGTATTACATAGAATAAGATCCATGTGGCCCATATATTTTATCCCCCCAATTTACCAACAGCTTCTTTGGGTCCCCCACAGTGCACAGTTACTCAGCCAGGGAGACCGTGACCTTGCCTCCCACTGCTGAAAGGAATGCCGTCATCAACCCTGCAGAACATGCATTGACGCTGCAGTAAGTACTGTGCACGGAAAGTGACTGGCTTCATGTCTTAGACAGGAGTTTGCCGTATTTCTCTGTAAACAGTTTCCACACCTCAACTTGGCTCCCAACTCCACCAAACCGACAGATAGTGGCTTGAGGGAAATCTTGGCTCCTAACAGACTGCAAAGGGCTTGCCTCAGGACACATTTATACTCCCCCACCCCACCTCCTTAAAATTTATGGAAAAACAAAAACAAAAACAAAAACTTACGGAAGTAGCCGCCCTGCCAAGCCTCCCAAGAAGCTCAGCGCTCATTGGATAGGGCTGCGCCCAATGGGAGACGGCGGCCTTCGCGGGTGGCTGGCGCGCTGCGCCGGCAGTTGCCGCGAGACCGTATCAAAACCGGAGAGTTCTGCTGGCGTCTTCGTAAACCGCCTGAGTTGGTGTCCGCCAGAGCGAGCGAGGGGGAGTTTCGTCGGCCGAGATGGTGAGCCTGTCGGGGGGGGTCTCAAAACTAGTTGGTTGTCTATTGATTTAATTCTAGTTCAGAGCCAGCCTGCTTCTAAAAATGGATTTGAAGTGCCCAATCTGAGAATAAAGTGGGAAACTCGTATTTGCTTTCAGAGACCTCAGGTGCTATTATTTAAGGGACTACTTGGTTGTCTATTGATTTAATTCTAGTTCAGAGCCAGCCTGCTTCTAAAAAAGGATTTGAAGTGCCCAATCTGAGAATAAAGTGGGAAACTCGTATTTTTTTCAGAGACCTCAGGTGCTATTATTTAAGGGACGCTCCTGGTGGCTTCCAGCCTTTTTTCGGATTTCTCCACAGTATATTTAATCCGCTCGGTAAAAATCTTTCTTCCCACACAAGTGGAAATTTGGGAAATGTTTAAGAACCGCTGAGCAAATGAGTGGAAATGAAGGTCCAGGAGAGAGCGAATGAATAAATAGCAGCGGGTTGACCTATTAAATGTATATTAGGAAAACGTGACCTTTTAAAAAACATCTTTATTGGAGTATAATTGCTTTACAGTGTTGTGTTAGTTTCTGCTGTATAACAAAGTGAATCAGCTATATGTATACATATATCCCCATATCCCCTCCCTCTTGCATCTCCCTCCCACCCTCCCTATCCCACCCCTCCAGGTGGTCACAAAGCACCCAGCTGATCTCCCTGTGCTATGCGGCTGCTTCCCACTAGCTATCTGTTTTACTTTTGGTAGCGTATATAAGTCCATGCCACTCTCTCATTTCGTCCCAGCTTACCCTTCCCCCTCGCCGTGTCCTCAAGTCCATTCTCTACGTTTGCATCTTTATTCCTGTCCTGCCCCTAGGTTCTTCAGAACCATTTTTTTTTAAAGATTCCATACATATGTGTTAGCATATGGTATTTGTCTTTTTCTGACTTACTTCACTCCGTATGACAGACTCTAGGTTCAACCTCCTCACTACAAATAACTCAATTTCATTTCTTTTAATGGCAGAGTAATATTCCACTGTATATATGTGCCACATCTTTATCGATTCATCTGTCGATGGACACTTAGGTTGCTTCCATGTCCTGGCTATTGTAAATAGTGCTGCTATGAACATTGTGGTACATGAACTCTTTTTGAATTATGGTTTTCTCAGGGTATATGCCCAGTAGTGGGATTGCTGGGTCCTATGGTAGTTCTAGGCAGTTCTATTTTTAGTTTTTTTAAGGAACCTCCATACTTTTCTCCATAGTGGCTGTATCAATTTACATTCCTACCAACAGTGCAAGAGGGTTCCCTTTTCTCCACACCCTCTCCAGGACCTATTGTTTGTAGATTTTTTGATGATGGCCATTCTGACTGGTGTGAGGTGATACCTCATTGTGGTTTTGATCTCCATTTCTCTAATGATTAGTGATGTTGAGCATCCTTTCATGTGTTTGTTGGCAATCTGTATATCTTCTTTGGAGAAATGTCTATTTAGATCTTCTGCCCGTTTTTGGTTTGGGTTGTTTGTTTTTTTAATATTGAGCTTCATGAGCTGTTTATATATTTTGGAGATTAATCCTTTGTCTGTTGATTCGTTTGCAAACACTTTCTCCCATTCTGAGGGTTGTCTTTTCGTCTTGTTTGTAGTTTCCTTTCCTTTGCAAAAGCTTTTAAGTTTCATTAGGTCTCATTTGTTTATTTTTGTTTTTATTTCCATTACTCTAGGAGGTGAGTCAGAAAAGATCTTGCTGTGATTTATGTCAAAGAGTGTTCTTCCTATGTTTTCCTCTAAGACTTTTATAGTGTCCAGTCTTACGTTTAGGTTTTTAATCCATTTTGAGTTTCTTTTTGTGTATGGTGTTAGGGAGTGTTCTAATTTCATCCTTCTACGTGTAGCTGTCTAGTTTTTGCAGCACCACTTATTGAAGACTGTCTTTTCTCCGTTGTATATCCTTGCCTCCTTTGTCATGGATTAGTTGACCAAAGGTGCGTGGGTTTACCTCTGGGCTTTCTATCCTGTTCCATTGATCTATATTTCTGTTTTTCTGCCAGTATCATATTGTCTCGATTACTGTAGCTTCGTGGTATAGTCTGAAGTCAGGGAGTCTGATTCCTCCAGCTCCGTTTTTCTTTCTCAAGATTGCTTTGGCTATTCAGGGTCTTTTGTGTCTCCAAACGAATTTTAAGATTTTTTGTTCTAGTTCTGTAAAAAATGCCATTGGTAATTTGATAGGGATTGCATTGAATCTGTGGATTGCTTTGGATAATATAGTCATTTTCACATATTGATTCTTCCAATCCAAGAACATGGTATATCTCTCCATCTGTTTGTATTATCTTTAATTTCTTTCATCAGTGTCTTACAGTTTGCTGCATACAGGTCTTTTGTCTTCTTAGGTAGGTTTATTCCTAGCTATTTTATTCTTTTTGTTGCAATGGTAAATGGGAGTGTTTCCTTAATTTCTCTTTCAGATTTTTCATCATTAGTGTATAGGAATGCAAGAGATTTCTGTGCATTAATTTTGTATCCTGCTCCTTTACCAAATTCATTGATTAGCTCTAGTAGTTGTCTGGTAGCATCTTTAGGATTCTCTGGGTATAGTATCATGTCATCTGCAAACAGTGACAGTTTTGCTTCTTTTCTGATTTGTATTCCTTTTATTTCTTTTTCTTCTCTGATTGGTGTGGCTAAAACTTCCAAAATTATGTTGAATAATAGCAGTGAGAGTGGGCAACCTTGTCTTGTTCCTGATCTTAGTGGAAATGTTTTCAGTTTTTCACCATTGGGAATGATGTTGGCTGTGGGTTTGTCATATATGGCCTTTATTATGTTGAGGCAAGTTCCCTCTATGCCTACTTTCTGGAGGGTTTTTATCATAAATGGGTGTTGAATTTTGTCGAAAGATTTTTCTGCATCTGTTGAGATTACCATATGGTTTTTATCCTTCAATTTGTTAATGGTTTATCACATTGATTTATGTGGTTTATCAGTGGTTTATCACATTGATTTATGTGGTTTATCACATTGATTTGCGTATATTGAAGAATCCTTGCAATTCTGTGATAAACCCCACTTGATCATGGTGTATGATCCTTTTAATGTGCTGTTGGATTCTGTTTGCTAGTATTTTGTGGAGGTTTTCTGCATCTCTGTTCATCAGTGATATTGGCCTGTAGTTTTCTTTCTTTTTGACATCTTTGTCTGGTTTTGGTATCAGTGTGATGGTGGCCTCTTAGAATGAGTTTGGGAGTGTTCCTCTGCTATATTTTGGAAGAGTTTGAGAAGGATAGGTGTTGGCTCTTCTCTAAATGTTTAATAGAATTCACCTGTGATGCCATCTGGTCCTGGGCTTTTGTTTGTTGGAAGATTTTTAATCACAGTTTCAATTTCAGTGCTTGTGACTGGTCTGTTTATATTTTCTATTTCTTCCTGGTTCAGTCTGGGAAGGTTGTGCTTTTCTAAGAATTTGTCCATTTCTTCCAGGTTGACATAACCAGCTTTTGAACCTCACTTTACAGCCAAATGGGCAGGGGTAGAGGGTGGAATGAGTAGGAATTCCCTCCGTAGTGGTAAAGAGCTGGGTCTATAGAGCTCAGCTGCATGTCTTTGAATTCTAGTATGGCTGTTTATTAGCTGAGGAAACTTGGGTCAAGTTGCTTTAATTTTCATGCCTCATATATAAGATGGGGAACACTAATAGTACCTGCTTCATTGATAATATCATGTATTTACCTACCACATTTGCTTTTTTATTATGATGTATTTCTTTGAATTTAGGAAGAAAGCCAAAAGCCTTTCGTTTTTTACTGTTAACTATCTTCATTTCATTTGTTTCTGGGGCTACATCAATATATTAAAAAAAATTAGATCGTGGAGCACTGAAGTATGCTTTCCCCCTCCCCCCCCCCCCCCCCCATTTTAGGCTTCCAGAAGGAGAACTCTGAGCTCTAGTGAAAGGCATCAGAAATTAGTAGATGTAAACTATCGCAAACAATTGCATGTCGAGGCACTACAAAGGCTGCAGAATCAAATCAGGGACCAAATGGTGCAGAATGAGAATGATGACCGGGCTGAGCGCAAAAGGTTCCTCCGATTATTACAGAATGAACAATTTGAGTTGGATATGGAAGAGGCCATTCAAAAGGTAAGTTTTACTATTCATTTTTACATCATTTTTTCCCTTCATTTTCTCTTTAGAAACAATGAAAGCCAACTGGAATTGAGTAGAGAGACTAAGTATCAGGCAAAGGATGCCTCCCAGTGAGTCAGCCCAGTATAGTGGGAAAGAGCTGGGGTTTTGGAGCTGGACTGTGTATCTTTGAGTCCTAGTACTACTATACGTTAGCTGTGGAACCTTGGGTAGTTTGCTTTTACTTTCTCTGTCCCATCTAGAAAGTGAGAAGAATAATAGTACCTACTTCATAGGATTGTTTTAGTAATTAATCAGTTAATACAGGCAAAGCCCTTAGAATAGTGCCTGGAAGAGTAAGCACTCAGGTTTTTTTTTTCCATAAATATGAAATTCATAATTACTAACTTCCACAGTTTTGTTCACATAAGTATAATTCTGTTGCTTTCCCTAAAATTCTAAAGACAAAAATTTAAGAATACCTTTTTTGAATTTATTGAGATTAAACATGTACATTAAGTGGTAGAAAACGAACACTTATTTATTAGCTATGAATTTACTTGTATTTTTGATTTTTGAAATACTGCCTTGAAAAATTCAGGTATAATATGTAGGTATGTAACTACTAAAGTGTGGAGACAGTTTTTCAGTGCATATTTTAAGGCATGAGGGAGGTAGAAAAAGGGAAACCACCAAGAAAAGAAATGAGTTCTCATAAATGTGAAAAAGATGTTCTGATATTTCAGTATTTTTTGAGTGTCTGCTATATGTTCAACATTTTGTAAGATATTGTGGGGAATGGCAAAACCAAGTTTTAAAAGTGGTATTCATCCTTCTGAGTTTCAAATTCCAGAAGCTTAGACATGACTTTTTAACCCTGAGCAAGAAGATCCTTGGGGATTAGATTTTTTTGCCTATTCTTTTTATTCTTATTTTTCTTTAATTTTAAAGAAAATCCCAGATATCATATCAACTCTCTCTTGTATACTTCAGTATACATCTTACAAAATATGGATTTATTTTTATATAGCAGCAGCATAGTGCCATTATCTTACCTGATAGAATTATCAATAAATTCAAGGTATCATTTAATACCATTCCATAATCAAATTTCTATGATTGTGTCAGAAGACTGCTTTTACAGTTGGTTTGTTTTAATCAGATCCAAACAAGGTTTATCCAGTGTATTTGGTTATGTCAGGTCCCTTTTAATCTAAAACAACCCTTCCCTGTGCTTCTTTTGTTAACTTCATGTTTTTAACTTGTTAAAGAAGCTAGGCCAGTTGTTTAATAGGATATCCCACTTTCTGAATTTATCTGTTTGCTTCCTCAGTGGTTCCTTTACTTTGTTCCCCTATGTCTTATATTTCCTCTAAATGAAAGTTAGCCCTAAGGGCGGGATTAGATTTAGGTACAACTCTTTTGGCTGTGACTCCATGGCAGTGCTATCCTTGATATCTTATCCCACCAGCAGGCACATACTGGTGCTGATGTTGATGCTAATGTTGATTAGTGGGTTTAATGGGACAGCCTGGTTCCTCCATTGTAAAGATCTCCATCAAACTTTAACCTTTGGTTTCACCAATGAATCTTTTTCATTATTAGGGGTTGCAAAACACTGATTTTCTAATTTTGTTGTTCCTTTCACATTTAATTAGCTGCAATTCCTCTGTAAAGAACTTTCCCTCATCAACTAGCATAATTTGGTACCCTGAGATATAGTTTTTACTGGAAAGGGAGATAAATAATTTTCAGAGTAAGAATTGGTGCCCTAGTCACTTCCATTGGTGTATGCCTATGTTGCTTTTTAAAATTTTGTTTTCTTGAGGTTTGGACTTTTTACCTTAAAAAAAATTTTTTTTTTTGGAGTCATGGGCCTTTATATACTTGAATTAATTGTATTTATTATCCTTTTTCATGCTCAGATTGTCCTACATTTGGCTAATGGATGCCCTTTTATTGCTTCTGTGTCCTTTTGACAAGACTCCCTTTATTTGTGGTAGCTTCCTTGTTTTTTGTCAGAATACAGTGTTACAGGCTAGGGATGGTTAATTTTACGTGCCAGCTTGACTGGGCCGTGGGGTGCCCAGATATTTGGTCAGCCATTATTTTGGGTGTTTTTGGATGAGATTAGCATTTAAATTAATAGACTGAGTAAAGCAGATTTTTTTTTTTTGCTGTATGCGGGCCTCGCACTGTTGTGGCCTCTTCCGTTGCGGAGCACAGGCTCCGGACGCGCAGGCTCAGCGGCCATGGCTCACGGGCCCAGCCACTCCACAGCATGCGGGACCCTCCCGGACTGGGGCACGAACCCATGTCCCCTGCATCGGCAGGCGGACTCTCAACCACTGCGCCACCAGGGAAGCCCGAGTAAAGCAGATTTTGAACTGAAATGGTTCTTACTGAGTCTCAAGCCTGCCAGCCTTCAGACAGGAACTACTCCAGTGGCTCTCAGGCCTTTGATGTTAGACTGGAACTAAACTATTGGCTGGCTTCTGTCTCCAGCTTTCCAACTCACCCTGCAGATCTTGGGACGTGCCTGCTTCCATAATTGCTTAAGCTGATTCCTTATTATATTGTTTCTGTTTCTCTCGAAAACCCTAATACAAGGTTCATCTTGTAAATTTCTTGCTTCATACCTGGAATTGGCCATTGTACCAAGGAGTTCTGTTATCATTTAGTGGAGACAGTTTTGGGTTTAGATATGCTTATTACTCTTGGGTGTTAGATATGCTTATTATATTGGTTCCAGGTCTTTTCAGCAGATAGAACTTGGACATATCCATATTTTTAACTTTTTGAGATAAGTTTAGTTTTACAGAATAGTTGCAAAAATAATACCCTTGACCTGACTTTCCTTTATGTTACCGCTAATATAATCATTGAATAATTATCAAAATGAAGAAATTAGCCTTGCCACAATACTATTAACTAAACTGTGAGATTTATTCAGATTTCATCAGTTTTTCCACTAACACCTTTTTGTTGTTGTTGTTCCAGTATCACAAATTGCATTTAGTTGTCAGGTGTCCTTAGTCTCCTCCATTCTGTGAGTTCCTCCCTTTTTTTCTCTTTCATGACCTTGACAATTTTGAAGACTATAGTTCATTTATTATATTAGTTTTCTGTTTCTGTAGTTTGCTGTGTAACAAACTTCCGCAAACTTAGTGGCTTAAAACAATATCCATTTATTACCTCACAATTTCTGTAGGTCAGAAGTCCAGGCATGGTGTAGCTGGATTGTCTGCTTGGTCTCACAAGGCTGAAATCAAGGTGTTGCCTGGGATGCATTGTCATCTGGATCTTGGGGCCTCTTCTTGGCCTGTTTAAGTTGTCAGCAGAGTTCATGTTCTTGTAGTTGTAAGCCTGAAGTTTTCATCTCCCAGAGGTTGCTGACATTCCCTGCCATGTGACCCTCTCTACACATGCAGTTTACTTGCTTTCTGGCACCACAAGATGTTCCAGGCTCAGCTTATTCTTCCCTTGCCTTGGAATCAACCAGTTCTCTAAGAAGACTTGGTTCCTTTTATTGGAAAATGGTATTTAGAAACCAAGGTCTGAATGATGGACGTGTTCATTATTACTGGGGTTTTACTGCTCTACTCCCTCTAGGTGGAAAGAACTAGAAAACAAACTAGAAAATAACCATACACACACATCTGTGTTTACATTTGTGTGTCTGTCTATCTGCATGTATTTATTAATAAAAAAAAACCCATGAGCCTGAGTTGGTACTGCTGACTCCAGTCTGCCACCACAGGGCTCATTTTAGTCTTTCTCCTTTCCTTGTTTGTAATTGCATTCTCCCAACAAAAAGAAAGCTGGCTCTCACTATCTACAGTATATTTATTTATTCTTTCAACCCTAGAATACAAATAGTTTCAGAATTGCTAACCTGTACCCTTGTGAACAACACATTTACTTACTACAATACAGACTTAGGTACAGTTCTTTGTGTCTTTAGCCTTGCAATATCTAGTCAAACTTTTTTCCAAAGTTACTTATGTCCACTCCTACCTATCTCCTCCATTGTGGTTATTTGATTGATTTTTGTTTGGTTGGTTTTTTTGATTGATTTTTAATACAGTTAATTTGTTATAGTCTGCATTCCATTGTCCTCCCCAGTCTGATTGATTGTCCTCAATCAATCTGATTGATTTCTTTTTTTTTTCTAATGTTGAAATAATTACATATCCTTGGGAAGGTGCAAAGATAGTGCAGAGAGGTCCACTGTGCCCTTGGGCAGTTTCCCCCAATGGTTACATCTTACACAACTGTAATATGATATCAACCCTGTAAAATGTCATTGCTGTGTTATGCGTATATATTTCTATGTCATTTTATTACATGTGTAGATTTATGCAACCACCACCTCATTCAAGATACAGAACTAGGGCTTCCCTGGTGGCGCAGTGGTTGAGAGTCTGCCTGCCAATGCAGGGGACACGGGTTCGTGCCCCGGTCCAGGAAGAGCCCACATGCCGCAGAGCGGCTGGGCCCGTGAGCCATGGCCGCTGAGCCTGCGCATCTGGAGCTTGTGCTCCGCAACGGGAGAGGCCACAACAGTGAGAGGCCTGCGTAACACCAAAAAAAAAAAAAAAAAAAAAAGATACAGAACTATTCCATCACCACCAAGACCTCATTCATGCTACCTACCCCATTATTGTCACACACTTCCTTCAAACCCCACAATGACTGGCAATCACTAATTTGTTCTCCATCTCTATAATTTTGTTATTTCAAGAATCTTATTTTTAAAAAAAGATGTTATATAAACAGTCCTGCATGTGATTCCATACATATGTGGAATCATACGTCTATAACCTTTATTTATTTATTTTTTTAAACATCTTTATTGGAGTATAATTGCTTTACAATTGCTTTACAATGGTGTTAGTTTCCGCTTTATAACAAAGTGAATCAGCTATACATACACATATATCCTCATATCTCCTCCCTCTTGCGTCTCCCTCCCACCCTCCCTATCCCACCCCTCTAGGTGGTCACAAAGCACCAAGCTGATCTCCCTGTGCTATGTGGCTGCTTCCCACTAGCTATCTATTTTACATTTGGTAGTGTATATATGTCCATGCCACTCTCTCACTTCGTCCCAGCTTACCCTTTCCCCTCCCTGTGTTCTCAAGTCCATTCTCTACGTCTGTGTCTTTATTCCTGTCCTGCCCCTAAGTTCTTCAGAACCATTTTTTTTTGTCTGTTACCTTTAGAATAGGCTTTTTTCACTCCACATAATGCTCTTGAGATTCATCCATGTTGTTGGATGTGTCAGCAGTTGATTCCTTTTTATTATTAAGTAGTAGTACACAGTATGGATGTACTAGTTGATTTCATTTTAAATTTGCATATTATAAAATTCATTCTTTGTTAATACAGTTCTATGGATTTTAGCAAATGCAGATTACTGTTTCCACCATCACAATGTCATACAAAGCAATCCATCACACCAAAAGTCCCCTCATGCTTCCCCTTTATAGTCAACCACTCACACCACCCCCCAATCCCTGGAAACAATTGATTTCTTTTTTGTCCAATAGGTTTATCTTTTCTGTAGTCTCATATAAATGGAATTATGTAATATGTCACCTTTTGGGTCTGACTTCTTTCACTTAGCAAAACAAATTTAAGATTTTGTGTTGTTGTATGAATCATTCATTTTAATTGCTGAATGGTATAGTAGTATTCTATTATATGGAGGTACCACAGTTTGTTTATCCATTCACAGTATGAAGTAAATTTGAGTTGTTTACAGTTTTGGGCAAATGTGAATAAAACTGAATACGAACTTTTGTATGAACATAAATTTTCATTTCTCTTGGCTAGATATCTGATAGTAGGATGGTTGGGTCATATGGTATGTGTAAGTTTCATTTTATAAGAAACTGCCAAATCATTTTCCAGAGTTACTGCACTACTTTGCATTTCCTCAAGTAATGTATAAGAATTCCAATGGCTTTGTGTCCACAGCAGTACTTGCTGTTGCTTTTTGTTCATTTAAATTTTTATTGAGATAATTATAGATTCATATGAAGTTGTAAGAAAAATACATAAAGTTCCTATATATCCTGTACCTAATTTCTCCCGGTGGTACATCTTGCAAAAGTATAGTACAATATCACAAACAAGATATCAACAGTGATGCAATCCACCAGTCTTGTTCAGATTTCCCCAGTTTTACTTGTGTGTGTGTGTGTGTTTAGTTCTATACAGTTTATAACATGTGTAGCTTTGTATATATAATAACATATAGCCAAGATCCAGAGGAGTTCCATGATCACAAGGATCCCACATTTTGTCCTTTTATAAGCATACCCTTCTCTTTCTTGTCCGTCCCTACCTCATCCCTAACTGTAGAAATCACTAATATGTTCTCCATTTCTATAATTTTGTCACTTAAAGAACATTACATGTACAACTCATCAGTAAAAAGAAAAAAAATTTTTTAATGAGCAAAGGATTTCAATAGCCATTTCTCCAAAGAAGATATACAAGTGAGCAATAAGCACAAAAAGCAATGCTCAACATCATTAGTCATTAGGGAGATGCAAATCAAAACCACAGTGAGATACCACTTCAGACCCACGAGGACTGCTGCAATTGGAGGAAAAAAAAAGGAAAATAAGTGTTGGAACCCTTGTACATTGCTGCTGGAAATGTAAAATGGTGTAGTGGCTGTACAGAACTGTTTGGTAGTTCCTCAAAAAGTTAAGCATAGTTACTATATTACATAGCAGTTACACTCCTAAGCATATGACCAAGATAATTGAAAATCTATGTCCACACAAAAACTTTTACACAGATGTTCATAGCAGCATTGATCATGATAGCCAGATAAGTGGAAACAACCCAAATGCCCATCAGCTTGTGAATGGATAAGCAAAATATGTTATATCTGTACAATTGTATATTATGCAGCCATAAAAAGGTATGCATTACTGATATGTACTGCAACATAGGTGAACATTGAAAGCATTATGCTAAATGAAAGAAGCCAAACACAAAAAGGCCACATATTGTATGATTTCTTTTAAATGAAATATCTAGAATAGGCAAATTCACACAGATAGGAAGTAGATTAGTGGTTGAGGGGTAAGTGGAATGGTGAGTGACTGCTAACAGGTATGGGGTTTCTTTTTCGGGTGATAAAAATGTTCTGTAATGTTAAAAACTTACATCCACACACAAAACTGCACATGGATGTTTATGGCAGCTTTATTCATAATTGCCGAAACTTGTAAGCAACTAAGATGTCCTTCAGTAGGTGAATGGATAAATAATCCAGAAAACAGAATATTATTCAGTGCTAAAATAAATGAGCTATCAAGCCATGAAAAGACATGAAAGTGAAAGAAGCCAATCTGAAAAGGCTACATAATGAATGATTTCAACTATATGACATTCTGGATAAGGCAAAACAATGGGGTTAGTGAAAAGATCAGGGGTTTCCAGGGGTTTTGGAGAGGGTGGGATGAATAAGCAGAACAAAGAGGATTTTTAGGGCAGTGAAACTACTCTGTATAATATTGTAATGGTAGGTATATATGTCATCATACAGTTGTTTAAACCCATAGAATATATAACACCAAGAATGAAGAGTAAGGTAAACTATGGACTTTGGGTGTTAATGATGTGTCAGTGTAGGTTTACTGATTGTAACAAATGTCCCCTCTGGTGTGGGATGTTGATAGGGCGCTGTGCATGTGTGTGGGCAGAGTGTTTATTGGGAACTCTGTTCTTGTCAGTTTTGCTGTGAACCCAATACTGCTCCAAATAGTAGTCTATTAAGAAAATAAAGTTCTGGAACTAGGTAGTGGTGTTGGTTGCACAACATTGTGAATGTACTAAAAAACTGCTGAGTCGTGAATTGTGAAATGTGAATTTTATGCTGTGTGAATTATGTTTCAGCTTTAAAATAGAACATGTTCCAAGAACATTATATAAATAGGATCAAACAGTATGTAACCTTTTGGGATTGGATTTTTTCACTCAGCATAATTCCTGGAGATTCATCCAGATTGTACTTTGTATGAATACTCATTCTTTTTTGTTGCTGAGTGGTGTTCCACAGTATGGATATACCACAGTTTATTTGACCATTCACCTGTTGAAGGATGTCTGGGTATTTTCAGTTGGGTATTTTGAATAAATCTGCTGTAAACATTTGGGTACAGGTTTTTTAAATAAACATAAATTTTCATTTCTCTGGGAGAAATGCTTAAGAGTACAACTGTTGAGTTGTACCGTAAAAACTATTTTCCAGAGTAACTATACCATTTTACATTCCCACCCAGTGAATAATGCTGTTTCTCACCAGCATTTGTTTTTGCTGCTACTTTTTGTTTTAGCCATTCCAGTAGGTATGTAGTGATATATAATTGTAGTTTTAACTTGAATTTCCTGATGTCTGATGATACTGAACATCTTTTCATGTGCATATTCTTTCCTAAATACAGAATTTAATCAAGTCTCTAGATCTTTCTACCATTTTATAGGAAATACAAAAGAGAAACAAGATATCCTGGTGAAGCAATCAGTCGAATTCAGAATGTGAGACATTCTGTGGGACATATGTCCTAATTTCCACAACAAATCAGTGTGCTGGCAGGGGGTAGTCTGTGAGGAGACTGTTAAAAAAATAAAAGAGACTTAATAGAAATCATAACTAGATACAATATATGGACCTTCTTTGGATTTTGATTTGAACAAACCAAAAAAAAAAAGATCTTCGAGACAGCTGGGGAAATCTGAATATGGAAAAGTTATTAGACCTTACTAAAGAATTATTGTTATTTCAGTTTATTGTATGGTTATGTAAGGAGAAATTCTTGTCAGGTAGAGATCAATATTGAATTATTTACATGGTAATGATATATCTAGGATTTGTTTTTAAATACTCTAGCAAAAAATATATATATATAGGAAAATGTGGGAGTGGAGTGGAAGAGTAGAGAAAAAAGATTGGCAAAATACTGATAATTTTTGAAGATGAGTGATGGCTACCTGAGGGAGTGTTTCATTATTCTTCTTACTTTTGGTGATGTTTGAAATTTTCCATGAAAAAATGTTCAGAAAAAAAAACATTCAGATAAAATGTTCAGAAATTTTCCGTGATAAAATGTTCAGAACATTTTCCAGATAAAATGTTCAGAAAAATTATTTATTGAAATTATATTTTGTATTTTAAAACATAAACAGTGAACTGCTCAGAAGGTACTTGTAGTTTTTTGCTATAAAACAAATTCAACCTTAATGAAAAAAAATCTGGTTCTGGGGGACAAATGACTAAAGTTATTTATTTTTTTATTTAGGCAGAAGAAAACAAAAGATTGAGGGAGCTCCAGCTTGAACAAGAAGAAAAATTGGCTATGGAATTGGCAAAACTTAAACATGAAAGTCTAAAGGATGAAAAGATGAGGCAACAAGTAAGAGAAAACAGGTATCTTGGCTTCCAAAAATTTCATTTATTTAATCTTTTTGGCCACTTAAAAAAAGTTTTTTTTTTTGCATTAGGTCCTTGGTTATCTATTTTAAATATAGCAGTGTGTACATGTCAATTCCAAACTCCCAATCTACACCTCCCCTCTGCCATTCCCCCCTGGTAATCATAAGCTAATTCTCTGAGTCTCTGAGTCTGTTTCTGTTTTGTAAATAAGTTCGTTTGTATCATTTTTTTTTAGATTCTGCATATAAGTGATATATGATATTTGTCCTTCTCTGTCTGACTTACTTCACTTATCTTTAAACTTTTATGTAATGCTTAGCATCTGAGAGTGAGATTTCTTTCTCTATGTCATTGTACTTAGTTAATATTTTGACTAGAAATACTGCTTTAAATCCTATATATATGTTCATCTGAGAAAAGAGGTAATATTCGTAGAAATACAGTGTTAATATTTAATGTGAAAATCAGTATCAATTCCCTCTTCTCTAAAGATAATTTTTAAAATGACCTCTTATAAAAAATAGACGCATGAATTCTACTTATAAGAAAAATCTTAGATGATACCTAATTTAATTTTATGCCCCTACATAAATTTCCTACAGTATTTCTGGAAGGTGGCTGGTCAGCTGTGGTTTAGCCTGTCTAGTGACTGCCATAGGAACTTTTTCATTCAGCCCTATCTTTGAATAATCCTTTTTTTCCTATTGTTTCAAAATTAATTTCCCTGTAATATCCAGGCATTTATCTTAGTTCTGCTATCTGATTGAAAAAGAAATAAATCGAGTTTTTCTTTAGGACATCTCTTCATATTTGTGAATCCACTAAGCATTTCCTTCTGTAAGTTAAATGTCCCTTATTCCTTCATTTGTTCCTCAGATAACATGATTTCAAGCTTCTTTACCATCCTGGTTCTCTTCTGTAGATGTAATGTAGATTTTTAGTATTCCTTAACAAAATATTGCCCCCACAATTATGTGTAATACTCTAGGGTACTGTTTATTTTATTTAATTTTTTAAAGAATATTTATTTATTTATTTGGTTGCACCGGGTCTTAGTTGTGGCAGGCAGGCTCCTTAGTTGCAGAGCACCGGCTCCTTAGTTGCAGCATGTTGTCTTCTTAATTGTGGCATGTGGGCTTCTTAGTTGTGGCATGTGAACTCTTAGTTGTGGCATGCATTTGGGATCTAGTTCCCTGACCAAGGACTGAACCCAGGTCCCCTGCATTGGGAGCACGGAGTCTTATCCACTGCACCACCAGGGAAGTCCCTAGGGTACTGTTTAGTACTCCTAATAGTGAGACTATTAACCACATTGTTCTAGAATATGTTTCTTAATGTTGCCTAATATAGAATTAATTTTCAGTGGCAGCCTATCACACTATTGATTAAAACTCAGACTAACTAAATGCCCATTCTGTACTTATGTAGTTGAATATATTAGGAATTTACTTTGATAGTTGTTACATTTTATCTTTAACTGAGCAAGGCTTCTATAGAATATTGTATAACCCATGGATGAGCTCCAGAGGTTTTGAGCCCATTAAATTATATATGTATGTTTGGCAAATGTACCCATGTGTATTTTTCTGTGTCCACAACTTTTATCACATTCTCTAAGGGATTACTAATTCTTAGAAGAAAAAAAAGATTTAAAATTGCTGCTAATGTCTTCGTATTGCTCTAGTCTCAAACTATCTTTTTTGATCTTAATTCTGCAATTATTGTTAGCTATCACTCACGCTTTTATGTTTTCTGAAGATGAAATAAATGTTTCATATATCTTTGTCTGATTCACTGATAAAAGATTTAAATACAGGACCTTTCTAGCAGTTGAAGACTAGGTGATTCAGATAAAAGCTCCCTCTCAGAGCAGACTGTCTAGACAAAGTAAAATAATAAGATATGGGAGAGGAAGGAAGCCGGAATGGTGAGCCTAGGATTTGTAGCTGCATTTCTCCTGGAAGTTTCTGCAGATGGCAAAAGTATGGCTGAGAGTTAACAAGTGAAGCAGAGCTTGGCCAGTAAGCATATAGTAAGGTGTTCAACATCATTCTACACGCTGTTTGCTTAAGAGTTGTGTACTTTGGTGTATGTTGTACTTTAATAATCCAGAATTTAATTAGATTTTATTAGATAGAAACAGATGAAGAGATAATGTGCAGTTTAGTGGAAAATATCCACAATAAGCATAGAGAGACAAAAGGGCAGAAAAAGACAAAAGAGAACTTAAAAGAGGTAAGGGCTGTGCTGGAAAGTGCTACCACAGGGGTCCCCAACCTCCGGGCTGTGGACCAGTACCGGCCCACTCCCTTTTAGGAACCAGGCCACACAGCGGGAGGTGAGCGGCGGGCAAGTGAGTGAAGCTTCACCTGCCACTCCCCATTGCTCGCATTACCGCCTCAACCATTCCCCCCACCCCTCACCCTCCGTGGAAAAATTGTCTTCCACAAGACCAACTGGTCCCTGGTGCCAAAAAGGTTGGGGACCGCTGTTCTACCAGATGTATAATTTTAATTCTGGTAGTAGAAATGAAGTGGATGATGCAGAAGCAGTATTCAAAGAGATACGGTCTGAGAATTTCAAAAATAATAAAAGGCATAAAGCCACAGAGACACAGTAAATAATTAAACATACATCTATGCTCATCCTAGTCAAACTTTAGAAATCTAACAATAAAGAAAATCATAAAAATCACAAAAGTAGCCACACAAAAACGACTACTGCCTTCAAAGGAGCAACACTGAGAAGTATGACTGAATTTTGAGCAGCAACATTAGAAACTAGAAGACTGGATTTAAAGGACTGAAAGAAAATTTAGTATTCTATATACATTGTGGAAAGTTTCTTCAAACATAAGGCAAAAGTCATTCTTGAGTATTCTTTCAAATAGAGTATGTTTCCTCTCAGCAGTGTCAAAACTGCTAAGAGTTTTAAATTTTGTGCATAAGCCGTGGTAAAATTTTGACTGACATGCAGAAATGGACCATTTTCTGATCAGTGTATTCATCTGGAAATTGGCAGGTCTAAATTGAAGGAAATGTTTGCTGTGGTGCTTGAAATGTATCCAAAGTAATTAAAAATCACCTATATCATGATTCGGCTCTTTAAACTTAAAAGAAATTAATTTTTAAAACCCAGGGTAGGGCTTCCCTGGTGGCACAGTGGTTGAGAGTCCGCCTGCCGATGCAGGGGACACGGGTTCGTGCCCTGGTCCGGGAGGATCCCACATACCGCGGAGCGGCTGGGCGCGTGAGCCATGGCCGCTGAGCCTGCGCGTCCGGAGCCTGTGCTCCGCAATGGGAGAGGCCACAGCAGTGAGAGGCCCGTGTACCCAAAAAAAAAAAAACAAAAAAAAAAAAAAACCCAGGGTAAATTTTTAAAAATCAGTGAAATTTATTTTGAAAATAATTGTTCAAGTTCAGAAGTCATGAGACTCTTTTGTATTATTTAGAACACATGATTTTTTTTAATCCAAGAAAATATTTGAAAGACAATCTAATTTTATTATAGCTTTTAACTGGAGTTGAGAAACTCACTGTCTAGTTTTATTTTATTTATTTTTTATTGGAGTAAAATTGCTTTACAGTGTTGTGTTAGTTTCTGCTGTACAATGAAGTGAATCAGCTATATGTATCCCTATATCCCCTCCCTCTTGGGAATCCCTCCCACACCCCACCACCACCCATCTAGATCGTCACAGAGCACCGAGCTGACCTCCCTGTGCTATACAGCAGCTTCCCACTAGCTCTCTATTTTACACCTGGTAGTGTATTTATGTCAAACCTAGTCTTCCAATTCGTCCCACCCTCCCCTTCCCCCTCATGTCCACATGTCCATTCTCTACATCTATGTCTCTGTTCCTGCCCTACAAATGGGTTCATTTGTGCCATTTTTCTAGATTCCACATATATGTGTTAATATACAATTTTTTTTTTCTCTTTCTGGCTTACTTCACTCTGTATGACAGATTCTGGGTCCGTCCACATCTCTACAAGTGACCTAATTTCGTTCATTTTCATAGCTGAGTAATGTTCCATTGTATGTATGTACCACATCTTCTTTATCCATTCATCTATCGTTGGACATTTAGGTTGTTTCCATGTCCTGGCTATTGTAAATAGTGCTGCAGTGAACATTGGGGTACATGTGTCCTTTTGAATTATGGTTTTCTCAGGGTATAAGCCCAGTAGTGGGATTGTTGGGTCGTATGGTAGTTCTGTTTTTAGATTTTTATGGAATCTCCATACTGTTCTCCGTAGTGGCTGTGTCAATTTACATTCCCACCAACAGTGCAAAAGGGTTCCTTTTTCTCCACACCCTCTCCAGCATTTATTGTTTGTAGATTTTTTGATGATGGCCATTCTGACTGGCGTGAGGTGATGCCTCATTGTAGTTTTGATGTGTATTTCTCTAATAATTAGTGATGTTGAGCAGCTTTTCATGTGCCTCTTGGCCATCTGTATGTCTTCTTTGGTGAAATGTCTGTTGAGGTCTTCTGCCCATTTTTTAATTGGGTTGTTTGTTTTCTTGATACTGAGCTCCATGAGCTGTTTATATATTTTGGAGATTAATCCTTTGTTAGTTGCTTCATTTCAAATATCTTCTACCATTCTGAGGGTTGTCTTTTTGTCTTGCTTATGGTTTCCTTCGCTGTGCAAAAGCTTTTAAGTTTCATTAGGTCCCGTTTGTTTATTTTTGTTTTTATTGCCATTTCTCTAGGAGGTGGGTCAAGAAACATCTTGCAGTGGTTTATGTCAAAGAGTGTTTTCCCCTAAGAGTTTTATAGTGTCCGGTCTTACATTTAGGTCTTTAATCCATTTTGAGTTTGTTTTTGTCTATGGTGTTAGGAAGTGTTCTAATTTCATTCTTTTACATGTAGCTGTCCACTTTTCCCAGCACCACTTACTGAAGAGGCTGTCTTTTCTCCATTGTATGTTCTTGCCTCCTTTGTCATAAATTAGGTGACCATATGTGCATGGGTTTATCTCCAGGCTTTCTATCCTGTACGATTGATCTATATTTCTGTTTTTGTGCCAATACCATACTGTCTTGATTACTGTAATTTTGTAGTATAGTTTGAAGTCAGGGAGCCTGATTCCTCAGCTCCGTTTTTCTTTCGCAAGATTGCTTTGACTATTCGGGGTCTTTTGTGTTTCCATATGAATTGTAAAATTTTTTGTTCTAATTCTGTGAAGAATGCCATTGGTAGTTTGATAGGGATTGCATTGAATCTGTAGATTGTTTTGGGTAGTAGAGTCATTTTCACAATATTGATTCTTCCAATCCAAGAACAAGGTATATCTCTCCATCTGTCTGTATCCTCTTTTTGCATCTATGTTCTTCAGTGATATTGGTCTGTAATTTTCTTATTTTGTAGTATTTTTGTCTGGTTTTAGTGTCAGGGTGATGGTGGCTTTGTAGAAAGAATTTAGGAGTGATCCTCCTCCTGCAATTTTTTGGAAGAGTTTGAGAAGGATAGGTGTTAGCTCTTCTCTAAATGTTAGATAGAATTTGCCTGTGAAGCCATCTGGTCCTGGACTTTTGTTTGTTGGAAGATTTTTAATTACAGTTTCATTACTTGTGATAGGTCTGTTTATATTTTCTAATTCTTCCAGATTCAGTCTTGGAAAATTGTACCTTTCCAAGAACTTGTCCATTTCTTTGTGGTTGTCCATTTTATTGGCATATAGTTGTTTGTAGTAGTCTCTTAGAATCCTTTCTATTTCTGTGGTGTCAGTTGTGATTTCTCCTTTTTCATTTCTAATTTTATTGATTTGCATCCTCTCCCTTTTTTTCTTGATTAGTCTGGCTAAAGGTTTATCAATTTTGTTTATCTTCTCAAAGAACCAATTTTTAGTTTTATTGATGTTTGCTATGTTTTCTTTATTTCTGTTTCATTTATTTCTGCTCTGGTCTTTATGATTCTTTCCTTCTGCTGACTTTGGGTTTTCTTTGTTCTTCTTTCTCTAGTTTCTTTAGGTGTAAGTTAGATTGTTTATTTGAGATTTTTCTTGTTTCTTTAGGTGAAATTGAATTGCTACAAACTTCCCTCTTAGAACTGCTTTTGCTGTGTCCCATAGGTTTTGGGTTGTGTGTTTTCATTGTCATTTGTTTCTATGTATTTTTTTAATTTCTTCTTTGATTTCTTCAGTGATTTCTTGGTTGTTTAGCAGTATACTGTTTAGCCTCCATGTATTTGTGTTTTTTACAGTTTTTTTCCTGTAATTGATTTCCAATCTCATAGCATTGTGGTCAGAAAAGATGCTTGATGTGATTTCAATTTTCTTACATTTTCCGAGGCTTGATTTGTGACCCAGGATGTGATGTATTCTGGAGAATGTTCCGTGTGCACTTGAGAAGAAAGTGTATTCTGACACTTTTGGGTGAAATGTCCTATAAATATCAATTAAATCTATCCAGTCTGTTGTGTCATGTAAAGCTTGTGTTTCCTTATTTTCCGTTTGGATGATCTGTACATTGGTTAAGTGGGGTGTAAAGTCCCCTACTATTATTGTGTTACTGTCGATTTCCCCTTTTATGGTTGTTAGCATTTACCTTATGTATTGAGGTGCTCCTATGTTGGGTGCATAAATATTTATAATTGTTATATCTTCTTCGTGGATTGATCCCTTGATCGTTTTGTAGTGTCCTTCCTTGTCTCTTTTAACATTCTTTATTTTAAAGTCTATTTTATCTGATATGAGTATTGCTGCTCCAGCTTTCTTTTGATTTCCATTTGCATGGATTATCTTTTTCTATCCCTTCTCTTTCAGTCTGTATGTGTCCCCAGGTCTGAAGTCGGTCTGTTGCAGACAGCATATATGGGTCTTGTTCTTGTATCCATTCAGCCAGCCTGTGTCTTTTATTTGGAGCACTTAATCCATTTACTTTCAAGGTTATTACTGATATGTATGTTCCTATTACCATTTTCTTAATTGTTTTCATTTTGTTTTTGTGGGTCCTTTTCTTCTCTTGTGCTTCCCACCTAGAGAAGTTCCTTTAGCATTTGTTGTAAAGCTAGTGTGGTGGTGCTGAATTCTCTTAGCTTTTGCTTGTCTGAAAAGCTTTTGATTTCTCTGTCAAATCTGAATGAGATCCTTGCTGAGTAGAGTAATCTCGGTTGTAGGTTTTTCTCTTTCATCACTTTAAGTATATCCTGCCACTCCCTCTGGCCTGCAGAGTTTCTGCTGAAAAATCAGCTGATAACCTTATGGGGATTCCTTTGTGTGTTATTTTTTGCTTTTCCCTTGCTGCTTTTAATATTTTTTCTTTGAATTTAATTTTTGTTAGTTTGATTAATATGTGTCTTGGTATGTTTCTCCTAGGGTTTATCCTGTATGGGACTCTCTGCACTTTCTGGATTTGGGTGACTATTTCCTTTCCCATGTTAGGGAAGTTTTCTGCTATAATCTCTTCAGATATCTTCTCAGACCCTTCCTTTTTCTCTTCTTCTTCTGGTACCCTTATAATTTCGAATGTTGGTGCATTTAATGTTGTCCCAAAGGTCTCTGTGATTGTCTTCAGTTCTTTTCATTCTTTTTTCTTCTGTTCCTCGGCAGTTATTTCCACCATTCTGTCTTCCAGCTCACTTATTTGTTCTTCTGCCTCAGTTTTATGTTATTGATTCCTTCTAGCGTATTTTTCATTTCAGTCATTATGTTGTTCATCTATGTTTGTTTGTTCTTTAGTTCTTCTAGATCTTTTTTTTTTTTTTTGTGGTATGTGGGCCTCTCACTGTTGTGGCCTCTCCCGTTGCGGAGCACAGGCTCTGGACACACAGGCTCAGCAGCCATGGCTCACGGGCCCCGCCGCTCCGTGGCATGTGGGATCTTCCCAGACCGAGGCACAAACACATGTTCCCTGCATCGGCAGGCAGACTCTAAACCACTGCGCCACCAGGGAAGCCCTCTTCTAGATCTTTGTTAAACATTTCTTGTATTTTCTCAATCTGTGCCTCCATTCTACTTCTGAGATTCTGGATCATCTTTACTGTCATTACTCTGAATTCTTTTTCAGGTAGCTTGCCTGTTTCCTCTTCACTTATTTGGTCTTATAGGTTTTTACCTTGCTCCCTCATCTGTGACATTTTTTTTTTTTTTTTAAACATCTTTATTGGGGTATAATTGCTTTACAATGGTGTGTTAGTTTCTGCTTTATAACAAAGTGAATCAGCTATACATATACATATGTTCCCATATGTCTTCCCTCTTGCGTCTCCCTCCCTCCCACTCTCCCCATCCCACCCTTCCAGGCTGTCACAAAGCACCGAGCTAATATCCCTGTGCCTTGCGGCTGCTTCCCCCCAGCTATCTACCTTACTACATTTGTTAGTGTGTATATGTCCATGACTCTCTCTCGCCCTGTCAAAACTCACCCCTCCCCCCCCCATACCCTCAAGTCCGTTCTCCAGTAGGTCTGCGTCTTTATTCCTATCTTACCCCTAGGTTCTTCATGACATTTTTTTCCCTTAAATTCCATATATATGTGTTAGCATACGGTATTTGTCTTTTTCTTTCTAACTTACTTCACTCTGTATGACAGACTCTAGGTCTATCCATCTCATTACAAATAGCTCAATTTCATTTCTTTTTAAGGCTGAGTAATATTCCATTGTGTATATGTGCCACATCTTCTTTATCCATTCATCCGATGATGGGTGCTTAGGTTGTTTCCATGTCCTGGCTATTGTAAATAGAGCTGCAATGAACATTTTGGTACATGACTCTTTTTGAATTTTGGTTTTCTCAGGGTATATGCCAAGTAGTGGGATTGCTGGGTCATATGGTAATTCTATTTGTAGTTTTTTAAGGAACCTCCATACTGTTCTCCACAGTGGCTGAACCAATTCACATTCCCACCAGCAGTGCAAGAGTGTCCCCTTTTCTCCACACCCTCTCCAGCATTTATTGTTTCTAGATTTTTTGATGATGGCCATTCTGACTGGTGTGAGATGATATCTCATTGTAGTTTTGATTTGCATTTCTCTAATGATTAATGATGTTGAGCATTCTTTCATGTGTTTGTTGGCATTCTGTATATCTTCTTTGGAGAAATGTCTATTTAGGTCTTCTGCCCATTTTTGGATGGGGTTGTTTGTTTTTTTGTTATTGAGCTGCATGAGCTGCTTGTAAATTTTGGAGATTAATCCTTTGTCAGTTGCTTCATTTGCAAATGTTTTCTCCCATTCTGAGGGTTTCTGTGACATTTTTTGTTGTCTTATTTTATTTTATTTTTTGATGGGTGGGATTGTGTTCCTGTTTTACTGATTTTTGGCCTGAGGCTTCCAGCATTAGAGTTTGTAGGCTGTTGGGTAGAGCTGAGTCTTGGTGCTGAGATGAGGACCTCAGGGTGACCTCACTCTGATGAATATTCCCTGGCGTCTGAGGTTTTCTGTTAGTCCAGTGGTTCAGACTCGGAGCTCCCACAACAGGAGCTCTGGCCTAACCCTCTGCTCGTGAACCAAGATCCCAAAACCCACGTGGGGCGGCAAAAGAAAAAAAAAAAGGAAGAAGAAGAATAAAAGGAGCAGAACAATAACAGAGTGAAAAATAAGATTAGAAAACTAACAGATATGTTAGAAAGAATAAAAAAATAAAAATATAGATGAAACAACAACCAGAAGCTAAAACAGAACTACAATAGTAAAAAAGAGGAGAGGAAAGAAACAAAAAAAAGCCAGAAAAGGCCTTGGCTGTGTGGGGGGGTGGGGCTTAGGCAGGGGTGGGGTTTATGTGGTGGGTGGGGCCTATGCTTAGGACCCACAGGGCCGGAAAAGGCCCTGGGTGGCTTGTGGGGCTTAGGATCAAGGCAGCAGGAGGGACCCAGGAGTGCCTCTGGCCTTGGAGGTCAGAGCACCAGGTCCAGGACCCCAGCAGGCTCACTGGGCTCTAGTGGGTGGGGGGAATGCAGGGTGCTTTCCCCCCCATCCTCGGATCCTAGAGGTCCCCTCCCTGTTGGCCTCTCTTCTTCTTTCCCCCCACCTCCCTCCTGTGCCCCTAGGAGCCACGTGGCCAGAGGGAGCCCCAGAAGGCAGGGGACCAGACCTGGAAGCCCAACAGGCTTCCCGAGGCTTAGTGGGTGGGGGAAATGCCCTCCGCCCCTCTCCTATTCCTCCAATCCCAGAGGGCCCTCCCATCTGCCTCTCCTCCTCTTCCCCCCCTTCTCCCTCCATCCTATGCCCCTAAGACCCCCACAACCCAACAGGGCCCGGGAGAATGGAGGACCAGGCCCGGGAGCCCAGCAGGCTTCCTGGGCCATAGTGAGCAGGGGAAACGCCCTCCATGTGTTCCCTGATCCTCTGATCTTGGAGGGCCCCTCCCTGTCCACCACTCCTCTTCTCTGCTCAGCCCCACCCCCCATCTCCCTCCTATACCCCTAGGACCAACGTGGCCTGGAGCGGGCCTTGGAAGGCGGAGGACCCAGCTGGGGAGCCCGGCGGGCTTCCTGGGGCCCGATTAGGCAAGGGAAACTCTAGGTGTGCTCCCACTGATATCTGAGCCCCTGAGGGTCCCTCCAGGCATGGGAACCCCTCCCCGCTCCCAGCCACCACTTCTCCTTCCCCCTCACTCCCCCCACATCCTACCCATCGCTCAGGGGGTACTCTCATCTCCTTGGGCGTCTAGGTCCCCCACCAGCGTGTGGCAGGCGCCCTAGTTGTGGGGAGACGTGAACTCCATGTCTTCCTACGCCGCCATCTTGACTCTGCCCCCACCACTGTCTAGTTTTAGAAATCCTATTTTAATTGTAGCATTAATCAATAATTATAATTAATTGTACAATTAGTTATAATTATTTACAGTTATTACAACTAATTGTATAATTATGACCATACAATTTATAATTATTAAATAATAGCAATTGTATATTTATTATATAGCTAACACATAGCTTTATGAAAGAAAAAATAAGTACCTTGTTTATAACTTGTATTTAAGTTCAGCAAAAACTATCTCAAAGAAGAGACTGAGATAGTCTACCCTTATTAAATGTACAACTAGTTCCTTGCTGATGCCAGTACTATTACATTTCTGACTGATAATCAATATGTTAATTATTAAAATAAATAAGATGGATTAAAAAAATAACATTTTCAGTCAAACAAAATAGAGAATTGATCACGATAACCCTGCATTAAAGGAAATACTAGCAGTTGTTCTTCAGGTAGAAGAATAAAAATGATCCCAACATTAATCTCAAAACTTCAGGGAGGAAAATGCGTAGTAAATCTAGGTGAAATATGAATCTGTAAATCACTTATTGTAATGTCTTTGGGATTTAAAATATATAAATAGTTAAAAATGTAACAAACCATAACAAAAGTAAGGTAGGAGGTACATACATGAAGTTAAAGTGGTCAAGAATCTTTCATTGTTTGGTAAAAAATGGACAAATTTTATCAGACTTGAAACAAACATGTAATCTCTGTAATACAAATTTGGAAAAGAATATACAATTAACAAATTAATAGAGGGAAAAATGTGATAATAAAGAATGATGAGGCTGTGCAGAAAAGAGTTGACATAGCACACTTGAGGCTAATTTCCTCAGATAGCCCTGCTTTGCAAGTTTGTTCCTTGGCTGGCATCTGGAAACTTGGATTTCAAGAAGGTTCCCACCACTCTGTGATAAGAGTGCCTAATTGTTTGGAAAACAGTGTGGTTCACTCTGAACTCTGTTACTTCTGGTAGTCGTAATTTTGGTACTGGGTAGGCAGAGGGTACATGCATGACTAGCCCCTAATGAAAGTCTTGGGCCCTAAGTCTCTAGCGAGCTTTCCTGGTAGACAATTCTCATATGTTGTCACAACTTATTGCTGGGGGAATTAAGCGTCTCCTGTGTGACTCCACTGGGAGAGGACTTTTGGAAACTTGCAGCTGATTTCCTCTAGACTTTGCCGACATGCTTTTTTTCCTTGTCGATTTTGCTCTGTATTTCACTGTGATAAATCATATCCATGAGTATGACTATATACTAAGTCCTGTGAGTCCTCTGAGTGAGTGATGGAACCCAGTGTGGGGGTGGTCTTGGGGACTCCAAACAGAGAGACAAAAAGAAGAGAAGAGAGAACACAGAACAGGTAAGACAAATAGAAAGAATATATTAAGATTGTAAATGTAACCCAACTATATTAGTAGTTATAATAAACATGTTTGAACCATTTATGAAAACAGACCATTTGTTATGCCAGAACAAATACAACAGATTTTTAACACATTTATTTCATACATAGTATGTTCTCTGACCACAGTGGAGTTAAACTAGATATACAGTAACAAAAAGACCCCCAAAAACTAGACAATCTTTGTATTTTTAGATATTTTAAAATGTACTTCTAAATAACCCCAGGCCAAAGAAGCAATCAGAATTGAAATTAGAAAGTATTTTTAACTGAATGATAATGAAAATGCCACATAGTAATGGTTGTAAGATTGTAGTGACATCTGAGAAATGGTGTAGTAGGCAGCTCCAAGTTCCTGTCCTCCCAGTCAAACTAGCAGAAACTGTCAGAATCAACTTTGTAAGAACTCTGAACAACAAAGTTTTATAGCAACCAACTGCATGCTCAAACAAGAAAAAGGCAACTTAGCAATGGAAGCAAAGTCTGTAGTGTTTTTACTTTTCCTTGCTCCATCCCCTCCCAGCTATGAGGCAGTCTTGAGGACAGCAGACCATAGAGTACCAGGCCCTGGTTCTGGAGGAAGAAGAGCAGATCTTATTTGCAAATTATTGTGTCTGTATATTCTAACCTACCTGGGAGCTACCTGAAGGACTGACACAATGTGCTTATCTGTGTTTCTCCTAATTCAGAACTCAGGCCAGAAAAGCAAATTGTATCTCTGGTAAGATTTAATTTCCATAATATATAAAGGATGCCTGCAGTTCAACAACAAAAGACAAACAACCCAATTCAAAAATGGGCCTGGTACTTAAAGATTTCTCCAAAGCAGACAGACAGTGGGCAATAGCACATGAAAAAGTACTCAACATTTGTTATTAGGGAAATGCAAATCAAAACCACAAGGAGATACCATTTCACACCTGGTAGGATAGCTGTAATAAAAACAATGGAAAATAAGTGTTGGTGAAGATGTGGACAAATTGGAAACCTCAGACATTGTTGGTAGGAATGTAAAATGGTGCACTGTGGAAGACAGTTTGGCAGTTCCTCTAAAAGTTAAACAGAATTACCATGTGGTCCAGCAATTCCACCCTTAGGTGTACACTCAAAAGAATTGGAAAAATTGAAAACAGGGACTCAATCAGATACTTGTACGCCAATGTTCAATGCAACATTATTCACAATAGCCAAGAGGTAGAAGCCACCTAAGTGTCTATCAACAGATGAGTAGATAAACAAACTGTGGCATATACATTAGAATATTATTCAGGTATAAAAGGGAATGAAGCTCTCATACATGCTGCAATATGGTTGAACCTTGAAAAGCATTATCCTAAGTGAAGTAAGCCAGAAACAAAAGGATAAAGACTGTATAATTCCACTTACATGAAATATCTAGGGACAGATTTGCAGAGACAAAAAGTAAATTAGCAGGGAAGGGAGGAATGGGGAGTTATTGCTTACATGGGTACAGCATTTCTTTTTGGAAAATAAGTTTGGAAATAGTGTTGATAGTTGCCGAGCATTATGAATGTAATTAACACCACTGAATTGTCCACTTAAAAATGGTTAAAATGACAAATTTTTGTTGTATATATTTTACAAGAAAAAAATTCTAGGATTAAAAAACCCCCAGAACTTGTCCCCATAAATAGCTAAAGCTATTCCTTGAGGATAGCTTATAATCTAAAATGACTATTAGAAAAGAAGACTCCATCTGGAATTATTTGAAAATAAAGAGAAAATTCCCATCTGGAGTGATTAAAAAATAATGTAGGATAAAAGATAACGTCAGAAATGAGCAATTTAGAATGTAGACATAAAGTAGAATCAACAAAGCCAAAAATTGTGCCTTTAAAAAGGCCAATAAAATTGATAGTCCCTGGCAGGAATATATAACTGTAAAAGAGAATGCACAAATAACCAATTCTAGGAATAGATAGTGTGATACAACTGTAAATCATACAAATGGGAGATCACTGTAGATCATAGCAGGATATTGTGAACAATTTTATGCTAATTTGAAAATTTAGGTAAATTACTAAATAGCACATTTACCAAACTGACTAGCAGTAGTAGAAAGGGAAACTGGCTCTGCAGTGCCAGTTTTGTCATAAAATAAGTGTGCATATGTGCATGCATCTGTTTTTGCATTTTTCTATCCCATCCTTCCGCAACTGGGGTTCCATAAGAGAACCAAGTGTCACAGAAAGTTGAGTGATTGTATTTTTAATTTTCTCAAAGACAGTATATAGCTGGTATTATTTTAGATCCAGAGGAACCAAGTTAATTCACTGCACATAACAGATGCTTAAGGGCATTAGGGCTTAAAACTTGTAGTTGAGAAGAGCTGCTCTAGTCTATTCCATTGATCCGTTTGTTCATCCTGTACTAAAACTACACTATCTTAAATATTGTGGCTTTATAATAACTATTCATATCCCGAAGAAGTCTCCAATTTTGGTCTTCTTAAAGATTGTTTTAGGGCTTCCCTGGTGGCACAGTGGTTGAGAGTCCGCCTGCCGATGCAGGGGACATGGGTTCGTGACCCGGCCTGGGAGGATCCCACATGCCGGCCAAGCGGCTGGGCCCGTGAGCCATGGCTGCTGAGCCTGCATGTCTGGAGCCTCTGCTCCGCAGCGAGAGAGGCCACAACGGTGAGAGGCCTGTGTACTGCAAAAAAAAAAAAAAAAAAATTGTTTTAGCCATTCCTACTTTGCATTTCCATATACATTTTGGAATCACTGCAGGGCATTCAGAAATAGACATTAAAAAAATGATACTGTATCAATTAGATATCCATATGGAAGAAAATGAACTTGATTTCTACCTCACACCACACATAAAAATCAGTTCCTGGAGGATTATAGTCTAAAAGTTAATGGGGAAATAACAAAGCTTTGAGAGACTAACACAAGAAAATATATTTATGTCTGTGGGGTGGGCAACATTTCTTAAAACATGACACAAAAGTTACTGACAATGAAGAAAAAGATTGGTGGATTAGAATACTCTTCATCTGAAGAAACCACTGTGAGAGTAACTACAGACTGGAAGTAGGTATTTGCAATGCATATAACCAACAAGAGACTTGTATCCGGAATATATAAAGAACTTTTGGGCTTCTCTGGTGGTTCAGTGGTTGGGAATCCGCCTGCAAATGCGGGGGACACGGGTTTCAGCCCTGGTCCAGAAAGATCCCACATGCCGTGGAGCAGCTAAGCCCGTGCGCCACAACTACTGAGCTTGTGCTCTAGAGCCCGCGAGCCACAGCTACTGAGCCCGCATGCACAACTGCTGAAGCCTGCGCGCCTAGAGCTTGTGCTCCACAACAAGAGAAGCCACCGCAATGAGAAGCCTGTGCACTGTAACGAAGAGTAGCCCCCGCTCGACGCAACTAGAGAAAGCTGGCGTGCAGCAACGAAGACCTAACGCAGCCAAAAATAATAAGTAAATAAATAAATTTAAAAAGACTTTCATGCAACAATAAGTAGACAAACCAGTATAAAAATGAAAACAATTCTTTAAAAATATTAAACAAGAACTTCACAGAAGTTATACAAATGAGTCAACATATGAAGAGGTCTCAGTTCCATTAGTAGTTGGGAAACATAAATTAAAACCCCAGTGATAAATTACATCCCCCAAAAGAATGGTTAAAATCTATGAAAAGACGAAAGTGTTGCTGAGGGTGTGGAGTGGTGCGAGTGCTTAGACACTGTTCATGAGAGTGTAAATCTGACAAAGCTTTGGAAAACTGCCATTATCTACTCAATTTGAACACAGCCTACCCTGTGACTCAGACATTTCACTTCTAGGTGTATATCCAATGGGTATGGGTCCCCTTGTCCTTCAAATGAAGGTCGTTTATTTGAATGTTGTTTGTTTGCAATTTAATGCACATTTTTTTGTAGAGACTATTATAAATTGATTGGGTTTGTATATTGGTGCATAATCATTAGTACCCAACTCTAACAAAAATCTTTGTAAATGTATCTCAAACTCTTAGTGGAATAAAATATGTAGACTAACCTAGAAACTTAGTCCTCGTTTCTAACACTATTTTTATGTAAGAAGGTAATCTTGTGTCATATACATTTGCACCTACAATGGTAAGGGCAAGAAGGACCCACACCATAATACCAGGAATATCTCTCTTCCCTTACCCCTTATGATTGTTTCTTTGTAGGTAGGGGGTACTTGTAAGTTGAGTTTATAGGTAGGTGAGTGCCTCTTTGTTCCAGTAAGAATTAACATGTACATCTTGGTGACATCTCAGGGCCCTTCCAACTCAGAGTTCTCATATTCTGTCATATTCAGAATTATGACTGGC
Source organism: Phocoena sinus (assembly GCF_008692025.1). Taxonomy (NCBI): domain Eukaryota; kingdom Metazoa; phylum Chordata; class Mammalia; order Artiodactyla; family Phocoenidae; genus Phocoena; species Phocoena sinus. The sequence continues at coordinate 78,395,748 of NC_045764.1, forward strand.
ACAGTAAAATAAAAATTTTTGTATGGCATATTGTTTTCATTAAATTTAGGAGAGTGATAGATTAAAAAGTAATTCAGAGATTATCTGACGCCAATCCCCATTTTTTTTAACAGATAAGTAAACAAGCCCAGAGAAGTGACCTAAACGTGCCCATGTTACTCCCTCTTCATCATCATCAAAAAATAGTTACGATATGTAGTAGAGTGTCTACTGTTATACACATTAACTTATTTAATTGCCAAAACTATACCTTTTACAGATAGCAAAACCAAGGTACAAAATTTAAGTAACTTGTATAGGTTTAAACCTCTCCACTATAGTTATTCTTTTAGCCTAATAGTACTGGTAACTGGACAGAAATTTTAACCTATATTGATATAGCACCTTTTCTGAGCCAGGCACTGGCAGAAAGATTTTTAGTGATGATTATTGAAAATAAAAGGGTTGTTTTGTCTAGAAAAATTAATTACAATGTCTCTTTTCACATGCATTCTGATTTTTCTTGGGATGAATGGAGAAAGGGGTATTTTTTCAAAATATTTTAAAAATAATGTAAATATCTTTTATGCATTTAGAAGAACATTCATTTAAATTGCAGATACATATTATTTTTAAAATGGTAACAGATACATGGTCCTCAAATTTAAATTTCTGTCTTTTTTAAAACAGTATTGAGCTCCGAGAATTGGAGAAGAAATTAAAAGCAGCTTACATGAGTAAAGAAAGAGCAGCTCAGATTGCTGAAAAGGATGCCGTTAAATATGAGCAAATGGTAATCATGTTTCTGGTCATTATGTTTTCCATATTTTTAGCTTCATTTAGAAAACCAAAAATAGACCAATTTTTGGAAAATTGTTACATTCTATACAGAATTTACACTGTTAGATTTCTCAAATACTTTTATACTTTGCAGATCCTTAAGGTGTAAGAAATTATGGATATTGAGCTTTGTGTAATTTAATAGTAGAACCTTTCAGAGACACAAGGAATTAGGTTGATGCTTAGAATGAACAGCTATATTCAGTAACTCCCAGCATTCTTGATGGTCTCTAACTGATTATTCTCTGACAAAGCAATACAAGTTGTTAGCATAATCAGTGTATTTTAGAATGTTACTAAATTTTTAATTTTTAAAATGTTTTTAAAAATAAACTATAAGCAGGAAACGTTTCTGTTTCATAAATAGCTATCTTTTCTTCTCATGTTTTCCTCTATTTTTATCCTCTTTTCTTACTCCTGACCTACTGTGCATTACTGGTAATAGTTACTCTTGGGCAAAGGAGTTTCAGACACACGCAGCAGTAGTGTTACACAGTATAATATAAAATAGGGTTTATTAACACTTAAAAGCAGGGTGTACGTCATCACTTGAGCTCTCGTTGTCACTCATAAAGGCTAGACATAGATGAAAAGGTCTGATTGCAATGTTACACAGTCTTTTAAGTACCATTCTCTCTTTTCTTTATTACTCTGTAGAGGATTTTGATAGCAGAGTTCCCCCTCTCCTAGATTCCTTTCAAAGATGTTATACGGCTATTAAAGAGAAAGAGGTAAAGGGAAATAGTTTGGCTTTTAAAGTTGGCCACAGAATATATTATATGTTAAAAGGAAAAAAAGCAAGTTGCAAAAAAAATTGGAGAATAATACATTTCACAGTACATTTTTAAAAACTTGTACATGTATGTATGTGTATATCAGCATCTGTGTGTGCATGTATATACACACACATATGTGTTCTGTATATCAACACACATGTTCACACACACATAGAATTAGAGGGGTGATATCAAAATACTTGACCAGTGCAGTGTTATACAGGCTTCAAATAAGAACAGATGCTGGCCGTAGTGAAATGTGTGTGTGCATGTGTGTTAGTATAGAAGAAGTCTGGTGGGTTGTACAGCATGCTGTTAACATGATAACCTTTGGTGTGACAGGTGGTGGGAGAGGGTAAGGAGACTTCACTTCATGAGCCATATTCTACCCTTTAAAAAATAAAGTAGAACATAAACAATGTACTGTTTGACCAGTAGATTGCAGTTTAATTATTTTGATAATTGAGATTATTCGAGGCAGTTGTAGATATTTATTCTGGCTGTTGAAAGAATTGCTGTTATTTTCTAAATAAAATTGATCCACAAAAATTAAAGTCAAATACTCCTAGGACTTGACTAGGTGTCAGGATATTTAGGTGCTAGTTTTGGCTCTCTCTCTCAGCCTTAATTTTCTTATCTGTGAAATGAGAACATTGTACTTCCATAAGTGTGTGACAATTTGTACATACATGTTTTTGTCATGTCATTTTTTCTATAGAGCCTAGTACAACATGTGCTAAGAAAAGAGAAGGAAAGAAAGAATTTTGGTCAAGTCATATTAACAGTGTATATGTTAAAGGCATCAATTAGATCAGGAATGGCATTAGCATTCATATTTTAATCTGTTTCTTCTTTTATGTTTGATGCTGCTAGCCATTCTAGCATTTGGGATGTGATCCTAATGGTAAAGGATGACCTTTTTTTTTTTTTTTTTTTTTTTTTTTGAGGTACGCGGGCCTCTCACTGTTGTGGCCTCTCCCGTTGTGGAGCACAGGCCCTGGACGCGCAGGCTTAGCAGCCATGGCTCACGGGCCCAGCCGCTCCGCGGCATGTGGGAGCTTCCCGGACCGGGGCACGAACACGTGTCCCCTGCATTGGCAGGCGGACTCTCAACCACTGCACCACCAGGGAAGCCCAAGGATGATTTTTTAAAGTGCCCTAATATATTTACTTTAAAACATTTTGTTAAGTGATTTCAAAATGCTCAAAACAAGTAAGGAGGTTAACCCATTCAAGAAGCAGGGTTGTGTCTAACTCAGAAGGAATGGTCTTGAATGAGTGAATTAAAACCTAAGAAAACAGGCACAGTGACATATGTGACCCTTTTATTAAATTAAAGTGATTACCAGGGGCCTTTAATAAATGAGAAAGAGGAGACTTCAAAGGCCAGTAGCAGGAAAGAAAATTTAGGCTGAGAGAAACTTAAGAGCTGCTCAGAGCTATTTAATAGCAGACCTGTATAAAAAAGATAGTACCATCCTTACTCTAAATAGCAGCCAATACCCAGTGGAGCTAAAATTTGTGAAAATTGCCTACATCAACTTTTAAATAGATGAAAAAGATGACTACTGCTTTGGCAGTTAACATAGTTGTTAACAAAGCACTTCTAATTTTACTTACTGTTTTTCACATGTGGAGTTTATTCTCCTTATTGCCCTGAGAGAGCTACTTGAAGGAATAGGAAAGCCTCTTTAGGGTTTGACTCATCATTCAAGCCCTTCAGGTGACAGTGACTTACCTTTGCTTTTTACCTACACAGTTACATAATATTTTATATAACAGGCTTTATAGTATTCAATTCCATCTGCTAAAAGTATTCTATCCTACTGTGCTCAGATTTGAAAGTGGAAAGATGAATTTTGTTTTAATAACAGAAACGTGATGCTGAAATTGCCAAAACTATGATGGAAGAACACGAGAGATTAATAAAGGAAGAGAATGCTGTGGAGGAAAAACGAAACAAAGTAAAAGCACAGTACAATCGTGACTTAGAGAAACAACTTGAAGAACAAGGAAAGAAGAAGCAGGAAGCTTATGAGCAACTGCTGAAAGAGAAACTCATGATTGATGAAATTGTTAGGAAAATCTATGAAGAAGATCAATTGTAAGTTTATCCCAACTTTCTTACATGCCTAAACATTTACATTAGATTTATCTCAGGCTTGTCATGAAGAGTAAATCACCTAAACAGTGCCCAGTACATGGTAAGTCCCAGTAAATGTTATCACATAAACTGAGACCAAGTCTTCTCTTTTTTTTTAAATTTCTTTCTTCCTTCCTTCATGGCTGCGTCGGGTCTTTGTTGCTGTGTGCCAGCTTCCTCTAGTTGCGGCGAGCCGGGGCTACTCTTTGTTGTGGTGCGCAGGATTCTCATTGCAGTGGCTTCTCTTGTGGTGGAGCACAGGCTCTAGGTGCGCGGGCTTTAGTAGTTGTGGCTCGCGGGCTCTAGAGCGCAGGCTCAGTAGTTGTGTCACATGGGTCTAGTTGCTCCACGACATGTGCGATCTTCCTGGACCAGGGCTCGAACACGTGTCCCCCACACTGGCAGGCGGACTCTCAACCACTGTACCACCAGGGAAGCCCCCAAGTCTTACTTATCTTTGTTAGCATGATAATTAATTGTCTGATAGTTAAGAAATACTTATTAAGTGACAATGGCTAAACTTTGATTTTCTTAAGTAAGCCCATATCAAGAGAACTTGTTTTCTGTTCAGTTTCCCTGGTAGACAGCTAAAGTGTAGAGTGCTGTGAAACATATATAAACAGGTGGTGGCCTTTCTGAAGTGAGATGCATAAAACATCATAATAGGTTAGAGAAGAGGCATAGTAGTAGTTGACTCAGAGAAAATTCATACCTGTTATTATATTTAGTGGCACATACTAAACACTCAAAATGTTTGTTGCATGAAAGAATGAAAAAGTTGTAAATAGGGAAGCCATTTTTCTCCACATCATTATCAACTGAAGGAAATGATACTTATATTTTTTGATATTTTATTATTTGTTACCATACAACTGCATTCACTATTGCTTTTTAGGAAAAGACAACAAAAGTTAGAAAAAATGAATACAATTCGAAGGTATATAGAAGACTTTAAGAAAGAGCAGGCTCTCTGGAGAAAAAAGAAACATGAGGAAATGGAAGAAGAAAACAGAAAAATCATAGAGTTTGCCAAGATGCAGCAACAAAGAGAAGAAGATAGGATGGCAAAAGTTCAAGAAAGTGAAGAAAAAAGGCTACAGCTTCAGAATATGGTATTAAAATAACCATTTCTTTAACACTGGAGAAATTCTGAAATATTTGTCATAGAATTTGATTCTTTACATGTTTGTGTGTTTTTTTAAAATTTAATAGCTGACTCAGAGATTGGAAGAAATGCTGCGACAACGTGAAGATTTAGAACAAGTGCAACAGGAATTATACCAGGAAGAACAAGCAGAAATACATAGGAAGAAACTAAAAGTAAGTTTTGGAAATTGAAGGAATGATTAACATAGAGAAGAGTATCATTTTGAGATGAAGCAGTAGAAAGATAATAGATTTAAACCTAACCATATTGATAATTACCTTATATGTAAATAGTATAAACACTACAGTTAAAAGAGATTTTCAGGATGGGTAAAAATGCTAGACCCAGGCAGCATTTCACAAAGTGCATCAAAAGCATGATGCAACTATATTATCTACAAAGGAACATAATTTAAATATGAAGACATGTATGGTTTAAAAGCAAAAGGATGGAGAAAGATATACCATACCAACACCAACCAAGAGCATGTTAGAGTAGAAATCATGATGAATAGGCTAAATTCATGTAGAGGATGTAATAGCCCTAAAGGTGTGTGAACCTAAGTAAAACTTCAAAATACATGCAGCAAAACTGTAAAAACTGAAAGGAGAAATAAATCCATAATTTATATTTGAATGTTTCAGTACTTCTCATTACTATATAAAATAAGTAGTCAGAAAACCATGGAATATAGTGTTGAACAATAATATCAACAAATCAAGATTTGTCAGTTTTCTAAATGGGTGTTTTTTGTTCACTTATTGTAGAATTTTAAGAGTTCTTTATGTATTCTAGGTACTAGTCCTTTGTCAGGTGTGTGGTTTACAAATATTTTCACTCAGTCTATAGCTTGTCTTTTCATCCTCTTAACAAAGTCGTTTTCCAAGTAAATGTTTTCAATTTCTGTGAAGTCCAATTTATCAATTTCTGTTTTTATGGATCATACTTTGGTATCAATTCTAGGAAGTCTTTGCCTACATCCTGAAGAATTTCTCCTTTTTTTTTCCTAAAAGGTTTCATTTTCAGTTAATTTTTGTTTATAAGGTATGAGACTTAGGTTTCATTTTTGCTTCTCTGTGTCCAGTTGTTCCACACTATTTGTTGAAAAGGTTTTCTCTCTTACATCGAGTTGCTTTTGTACCTTTGTTTAAAACACAGTTGAGCATATTTGTGTGTATATTCCTGGGATCTCTATTTTGTCTGTTGATCTATGTGTCTATCCCTTCAGCAGTACCACAGTTTTTTTTTTTGTTTTTTTTGTTTTTTTTGCGGTACGTGGGCCTCTCACTGTTGTGGCGTCTCCCGTTGTGGAGCAAGGCTCCGGACACGCAGGATAATCTTGTCTGTATCTACAAATAGTCATTGGGGAATTTGATAGGAATTATATTAAGTCTGAATATCAATTTGGGGAAAATTGACATATTCATTATATTGAGTCTTCCAGTCCATGAACACAGAATGACTCTCCATTTACAGTTGCCCCTTGAACAACACGGGTTTAAATTGTGTGAGTCCACTTCTCTTCAGATATTTTTCAGTAGTAAATACTACTATTTACACAGTCCATGGTTGGTTGATTCCACAGATATAGAGCAACTGTGGATATAAAGAGCTGACTAAATTTTGTGGATTAACCCCTGTGTTGTTCAAGAGTCAAGTCTATTTAGATGATCTTTGAATTTTTTCATCAATGTTTTATAGTTTTCAGCTTACAAATCTTGTACATGTTTTGTTAGATTTACATCTAAGTATTTCAGTTTTTTGAGTGATTGTAAATGGAATTTAAGTTTTAGTATCATTGCCCACATACTCATTGCTAGTGAATTGACTTTTTTAATGTTTATCTTGCATCTCATGACCTTGCTGAATTCACTTAGTAGCTGTAGGAGTTGGTTTGTTTGTTTTTCCATACATAGTCATGTCTTCTGCAAACAGGGACAGTTTTATTTCTTGCTTTCTTATCTATATACCTTTTATTTACTTTTTTTGCTTATTGTACTGGCTAAAACTCAGCACTGGCTAGCACTATGTTGAATAAAAGTGGTGAGAGTAGACATCACCTTTCTTTGTTATCTATCAGGGGAAAAGCATTCTGTTAATTGTAGTTTTTTTCTGTAGATGCTCTTTATAAAGTTGAGGACTTTTTCTCCTATCACTGTTTTTCTGAAGATTTTTGTCATTAAGGGTGTTGAATTTTTTCAAATGCTTTTTCTACATCTATTGATATGACCATGTACTTTTTCTTCTTTAGCCTGGTTGATTGCATTGATTGATTTTGGGGGGTTACTGAACAACCTTGCATCACTGGAATAAATCTCACTTGGTCATGGTGTATACTTCTTATAATATATGACTGGATTTTAGTTTCCTAATAATGTGTTAAGGATTTTTGCATCCATATTCATGAGGAATATTGGTTTTTAGTTTTCATTTTTTATACTGGTGTTAGGGTAATACTGTCTTCATAAAATGAATGGAGAAGTATTTCCTTCTATTTTCTAGAAGAGATTGTTTAGAATTGGTGTTAATTCTTTAAACATTTGGTAGAATTTTCCAGTGAAACTATCTAGGCTAGGAGTTTTATTTTTTGAGAGTTTTAAAATATTAATTCAATATTTTATTGTATATTTATTTATTTTAAAGTTTTTATTTTATATTGGAGTATAGTTGATTTATAATATTGTGTTACTTTTAGGTGTACAGCAAAGTGATTCAGTTATACATATATCCATTCTTTTCCTGATTCTTTTACCATATAGGTTATTATAGAATATTGAGAGTTCCCTGTACTATACAGTAGGTCCTTGTTGATTATCTATTTTATATATAGTGGTGTGTGTATGTTAATCCCAAACGCCTAATTTATCACTCCCCCTCACCTTTCCCCTTTGGTAACCATAGATTTGTTTTCGAAGGCTGTGAGTCTCTGTTTTGTAAGTAAGTTCATTTGTATTGTTTTTTAGATTCCACATATAAGTGATATCATATGATATTTATCTTTCTCTCTCTGACTTCATTTAGTATGATAATATCTAGGTCCATCCATGTTGCTGGAAATGGCATTATTTCATTCTTTTTTATGGCTGAGTAATATTCCATTGTATATATGTACCACATCTTCTTTATCCATTCCTCTGTTGATGGACATTTAGGTTGCTTCCATGTTTTGGCTACTGTAAATAGTGCTGCAGTGAACATTGGGCTGCATGTATCTTTTTGAATTATGATTTTCTCTGGATATATGCCCAGGAGTGGGATTGCTGAGTCAAATGGTAGTTCTATTTTTAGTTTTTTAGAGAACCTCCATACCGTTCTCCGTAGTGGTTGTACCAATTTACATTCCCACCAACAGTGTAGAAGGGTTCCCTTTTCTCCACACCCACTCTGGCATTTATTGTTGTAGACTTTTTGATGATGGCCCTTCTGACCGATGTGGTATGATACCTCAGTGTAGTTTTAGTGATGTTGAGCATGTTTTTGTGTGCTTTTTGGCTGTCTGTATGTCTTCTTTGGAGAAATGTCTCTTTAGATCTTCTGCCCATTTTTTGATTAGGTTGTTTGTTTTTTTGATATTGAACTGTATGAGCTGTTTGTATACTTTAGAGTAAGCCCTTGTCAGTTGCATTATTTCCAAATATATTCTCCCATTCTGTGGGTTGTCTTTTCATTTTGTTTATGGCTTCTTTTGCTGTTCAAAAGCTTTTAAGTTTCATTAGGTCTCATTTGTTTATTTTTGTTTTTATTTCCATTGCTCTTAGAGGTGGATCAAAAAAGATATTGCTACGATTTATGTAAAAGAGTGTTCTGCCTATGTTTTCCTTTTAAGAGTTTTATAGTATCTGGTCTTACATTAATCCATTTTGAATTTATTTTTGTGTATGGTATTAGAGAATGTTCTAATTTCATTCTTTTACTTGTAGCTGTCCAGTTTTCCCACCACCACTTATTGAAGAGACTGTCTTTTCTCCATTGTATATTCTTGCCTCCTTTGTCATAGATTACTTGACCATAGGTGCATGGGTTTATTTCTGGGCTTTCTATCCTATTCCATTGATCTATATTTCTGTTTTTGTGCAAGTACCATACTGTTTTTTTGTTTGTTTTTTTATTTTTGGCTGCATTAGGTCTTCATTGCTGCACGTGAGCTTTCTCTAGTTGCGGCGAGCAGGGGCTACTCTTTGTTGTGGTGAGCGGGCTTCTCACTGCGGTGGCTTCTCTAGTTGCAGAGCATGGGCTCTAGGCACGTGGGCTTCAGTAGTAGTGGCACGTGGGCTCAGTAGTTGTGGCACACGGGCTCTAGAGTGCAGGCTAGCAGTTGTGGCGCACGGGCATAGTTGCTCATGGCATGTGGGATCTTCCCAGACCAGGGCTCGAATCTGTGTCCCCTGCATTGGCAGGCAGATTCTTAACCAGTGCACCACCAGGGAAGCCCTACCATACTATGTTCATGACTGAGGCTTTATAGTATAAACTGAAGTCAGGGAGTATGATTCCTCCAGCTCTGTTTTTCTTTCTCAGGATTGCTTTGGCTATTTGGTGTCTTTTGTGTTTCCATACAAATTGTGAAATTTTTTGTTCTATGAAAAATGCCATTGGTAATTTGACAGGGATTGCATTGAATCTGTAGGTTGCCTTTTGTAGTATAATCATTTTAACAGTATAGATTCTTCCAATCCAAGAGCATGGTATATCTGTCTATCTGTTTGTGTCATCTTTGATTTCTTTCATCAGTACCTTATGCTCTTCAGAGTAAGAGTCTTTTGCCTCCTTAGGTGGGTTTATTCTCAGGTAATTTATTCTTTTTGATGCAGTGGTAAATGGAATAGTTTTCTTAGTTTCTCTATCTGATCTTTCATTGTTATTGTATAGAAATGTAAGAGATTTCTGTGTATTAACTTTGTATCCTGCAACTTTACCGAATTCATTGTTGAGCTCTAGTAGTTTTCTGGTAGCATCTTTAGGATTTTCTATGTATAGTATCATGTCATCTGCAAACAGTGACAGTTTTACTTCATCTTTTCCAATTTGGATTCCTTCTGTTTCTTTTTCTTCTCTGATTGCATGTTAGGACTTCCAAAAATATGTTGAATTATAGTGATGAGAGTGTACATCCTTGTCTTGTTCCTGATCTTAGAGAAAATGCTTTCAGCTTTTCACCGTTGAGAAGGATGCTTGCTGTGGGTTTGTCGTATGTGGCCTTTATTATGTGGAGGTATGTTCCCTCTATTCCCACTTTCTGAAGAGTTTTTATCATGAAAGGGTGTTGAATATTTTCAAAAGCTTTTTCTGCAACTATTGAGATGGGCATATGGTTTTTATTCTTCAATTTGTTAATGTGGTGAATCACACTGATTGGTTTGTTTGCAGATATTGAAAAATCCTTGCATCTCTGGGATAAATCCCACTGGATCATGGTGTATGATCCTTTTAATGTATTGTTGGATTTAGCTTGCTAGTATTTTGTTGAGGATGTTTGCATCTGTGTTCATCAGAGATATTGGACTGTAATTTTCTTTTTTGTGGTATCTTTGTCTGGTTTTGGTATCAGGGCGATGGTGGCCTCATAGAATGAGTTTGGGAGTGTTTCCTTCCTCTGCAGTTTTTGGAAGAGTTTCAGAAGGATAGGTGTTACCTCTTCTCTAAATGTTTGCTGGAATTCACCTGTGTTTGCTAGAGTTCTGGTCCTGGGCTTTTGTTTGTTGGAAGATTTTTAATCACAGTTTCAATTTCAGTACTTGTGATAGGTCTGTTCGTATTGGGTTGGCCAAAAGGTTCGTTTGGGTTTTCCATGAAATGTTACAGGAAAACATGAACGAATTTTTGGCCAACTCGATATTTTCTATTTCTTCCTGGTTCAGTCTTGGAAAGTTGTACCTTTCTAAGAATTTGTCCGTTTTTTCTAGGTTATCCATTTTATTGGTGTATAGTTGCTTGTAGTAGTCTCTTATGATCCTTTGTATTTCTGTGGTGTCCATTGTAACTTTTCCATTTCCATTTCTAATTTTTTTGATTTGAGCCCTCTCCCTTTTTTTCTTGATGAGTCTGGCTAAAGGTTTATCAATTTTGTTTATCTTTTCAAAGAACCAGCTTTTAGTTTCAGTGACCTTTTCTATTGTTTCCTTCATCCCTGTTTCATTTATTTCTGTTCTGATATTTATAATTTCTTTCCTTCTACTAACTTTGGGTGTTGTCTGTTTTTCTTTCTCTAGTTGCTTTAGGTGTAATGGTAGGTGGTTTATTTGGGATTTTTCTTGTTTCCTGAGTTAAGATTGTGTTGCTGTTAACTTCCCTCTTAGAACTGCTTTTGCTGCATCCCATAGGTTTTGGATCATTGAGGTTTCATTTTCATTTGTTTCTAGGTATGTTTTGATTTACTCTTTGATTTCTTCAGTGATCCATCAGTTGTTCAGTAATACATAGTTTAGCCTCCATATGTTTGTGTTTTTTACAGTTTTTTTCTTGTAGTTGATTTTTTTTTATTGATAAATTTTAAAATTTATTTTCGGCTGCATTGGGTCTTCGTTGCTAAGCACGGGCTTTCTGTAGTTGTGGCAAGCACGGGTTACTATTCGATGTGGTACACAGGCTTCTCATTGTGGTGGCTTCTCTTTGTTGTGGAGCATGGGCTCTAGGCGTGCGCGCTTCAGTAGTTGTGGCATGCGGGCTCAGTATTTGTGGCACACGGGCTTAGTTGCTCCATGGCATGTGGGATCTTCCCAGACCAGGGCTCTAACCCGTGTCCCCTGCATTGTCAGGTGGATTCTTAACCACTGCGCCACCAGGGAAGTCCTTGTAGTTGATTTCTAATCTGATAGCACTGTGGTCAGAAAAGATGCTTGGTATGATTTCAGTTTACTTAAATTGACTGAGGCTTCCTTTGTGGCTTAGCTTGTGATCTATCCTGGAGAATGTTCCATGTACACTTGTCCCTCCTCCCAACGCCAGACCCTCAGGCTGGGGAGCCTGACGTGGGGCTCAGAACTCTCACTCCTGTGGGAGAACCTCTGCGATATAATTATTGGTCACCCACCTGGCAGGTATGGGATTTGATTATATCGTGAAAGCACTCTTCGTACCATCTAGTTGTGGCTTCTTCTTTGTCTTTGGATGTAGAACATCTTGTATGGTAGGTTCCAGTCTTTTTTGTCGATGGTTGTTCAGCAGTTAGTTGTAATTTTGGTATTTTTGTGAGAGGAGGTGAGCTGAAGTCCTACTACCCCACCATCTTGTCTCATCCCCTCAATATTCTTATTAGTTACTGAATAGAGTTATTCAAATTATCTTATTTCATATTTGGTGAGTTTTGGTGACTTGTGTTTTTCAAAGAAGTGATCCATTTTGTCTAAATTGTCAAACTTAGGTGTGTAGAATAGTTTGTACTATTATCCTTTTAATGTCTACAGAGTCTCTAGTGTTTCATTTCTGGTATTGATAGTTTGTTTCTTCATTTTTTTGGTCACTCTTACATTAGGATTTAATTTTATCTGATTTTTCTTTAAATTTCAGCTTTCTTGAGGTATAATTGCCACATAAAATTGTAAGATATTTAAAGTGTACACTGTGGTGATTTGATAAACATTTACATTGTAAAAAGATTCCCCCATCTAGTTAATTACACATCTGTCACTTAACAGATTTGTTTTTTTATGTGTGAGAATATTTTAAGTTCTACTCTCTTTGGAAATTTCATTTATACAAGAAAGTGTTATCAACTATAGCCACCATGTTTTACACTAGATCCTCAGACCTTATTTGTTTTAGATCCAGAAATTTGTACCATTTTACCAATCTCTTCCTATTCCCCCCCACCCCCGCCAGCCTCTGGCAACCACTTTTCAACTTTCTCTTTCAATGAGTTTGACATTTTTTTCTTCTTTTTTGATTCCACATATAAGTGTTACCATGCAATATTTGTCTTTCTTTGTCCAGCTCATTTCACTTAGCATAAAGCCCTCAGGGCCCATCCATGTTGTCAAAAATAGCAGGATTTCATTATTTTTTATGGCTGAATAATATTCCATTTTATATAGATGTACCACATTTTTTTATCCATTCATATGTTGATGGACAATTAGGTTGTTTCCATATTTTTGCTATTGTGAGTAATACTGCAATGAACATGGGAGTGCATATACCTTGTTAAGATCCTGTTTTCATTTCCTTTGGATATATACCTGGAAGTGGGATTGCTGGATCACATGATAGTTCTGTCTTTAATTTTTTGAGGACCCTCTATACTGGCACCAATTTACATTTCCACCCACGGTGATAAGGGTTCCCTTTTTACCACATATGCACCCAACTCTTATTATCTCTCAGGTTTTTTTTGATGATAGCCATTCTAACAGGTATCTCATTGTGATCTTGATTTGCATTTCCCTGATGTTTAGTGATGTTGAGTACCTTTTCATGTACCTGTTGGCCATTTGTATATCTTCTTTGGAAAAAAAATCTGTTCAGATACTCTGCCCATTTTTTAATTGGGTTTTTTAATTCTTTTCTGTTAAATTTTATGTCTTCTTTATGTATTTTGGACATTAACTCCTATCAGATACAGGATTTGCAAATGTCGTCTCCCATTCCATAGGTTGCCTTTTCATTTTGTTGATGATTTTCTTGGCTGTGCAGAAGCTTTTTAGTTTGATGTAATCCCACTTGTTTATTTTGCTTTTGGTGTCAGATACAAAAAAATATTGCCAAGACTGATATAGAGGAACTTACCCCCCTGTGTTTCCTTCTAGGAGATTCATGGTTTCAATTTCATTGATATTTTAAAGAGAGCCAGCATTTTGCCTAATTGATATTGTCTATTGGTTTTCTATTTTCAATTCCACTGATTTCTGCTCTTCATTTACTTCCTTCTGCTTCCTTTTTATGGGTTCTTGCGGTGTAGTAGTTTAGATTATTATTAATTTTAAAATTCTTTTTCAGACTCTTTTTCCTTATAGGTTATTACAGGATATTGAGAATAGTTCCCTGTGCTATACAGTAGGTCCTTGTTGGTTAAGATGTAGTTTTTTGTTTTGTTTTGTTTTTGGCTTAGATTATTGATTTGAGACATTTCCTACATGCATGCCCTTAATGCTATAAATGCATTTAAAAAAATGGATGCATTTGGTGCTATAAATTTCTCTCAAAACTGTTTGTTTCATCTTACAAGTTTTGATGTCTTGTTTTCATTTGCATTAACTCTGATGTATTTATTTTCTTGAGACTTCCTCTTTAACCAATGGATTACTTAAAAGTATGTTACTTAGTGACCAAATGTCCAGAAATTTTTGTGTTTTTTTAAAATTATTGATTTCTAGTTTGATTCCATTGTGATCAGAGAACACACTCAATATGATTTTATTTGCTTTAAATTCTGTGAACATTTAAAAAGAATACGTATTCTGCTATTTTGGGTGAAATGTTCTATAAATGTCAATTAGATCCTACTGATTGATAGTTTTGTTGAGTTCTTCTATATCCTTGCTGATTTTCTATTTAGTTGTTATATCAGTTGTGGAGAGAGGATTGCTGATGACTCTAACCATATATTTGTGGATTTGTGTGTTTCTCCTTAAAGTGTTTTTTTTTAATTGAGGTAAAATTCATGTAACATAAAATTGACTACTTTAACTGTTTTAAAGCAGCATTTAGTACATTCACAATATTGTGTAACCATTATCTCTGTCTAGTTCCAAAACATTTTCATTACCCCAAAAGGATACCTGCATTAGGCAGTCACTGCCCTTTCTGTGCTCTCCTAGACCCTGGCAACTACTAATCTGCTTTCTGTCTTTATGAATTTGGCTATTCTGGGTATATCATATAAGTGGGATCATACAATATGTGATCTTTTGTGTTGGGATTTTTTTCCCCTTAGAATAATATTTTGGAGGTTTATCCATTTTGTAGCAGGTATCAGTATTTCATTCATTTTTTTTGGCTGAGTAATAGTCCATTGCATGGATATGTAACATTTTGTTATCTATTCGACAGTTTATGGATATTTGGTTTGTTTACACCTTTTTTTTTGACTGTCGTGAATGTTACTGCTATGAACATTTGTGTACAAGTTTTTGTTTGAATATCTTTTTCAAATTCTTTTGGGTAAATACCTAGCAGTGGTATTGCTGAGTCATATGATAATTCTGTGTTTAATTTTTTGAGGAAGTGCCCAACTGTTTTTCCACAAAGGCTGCACCATTGTACATTACTACTACCAATGCAGGAGGGTTCCAGTTTCTGCACGTCCTTGCCAACACTTGTTATATTCTATCATGCTATAACACAAAAAAACTGAAACTAAAAAATTTCTAGAAGAAAACATAAGAGAAGGTTGTTATAAACTTGAGAATGGCAAAAACTTTTTTAGAAGGATAAAAAAGTCATGAGCCATAAAAAAAGTTTATAAACTGGCTACATTGAAATTAATCATTTCTGGACTTCCCTGGTGGTGCAGTGGTTAAGAATCCGCCTGCCAAGGCAGGGGACACGGGCTCGATCCCTGGTCCGGGAAGATCCCACATGCCATGGAGCAGCTAAGCCCGTGTGCCACAACTACTGAGCCTGCGTGCCTACAGCCTGTGAGCCATGACTACTGAAGCCTGCATGCCTAGAGCCCATGCTCTGCAACAAGAGAAGCCACTGCAATGAGAAGCATGTGCACCCCTAAGAAGAGTAGCCCCACTTGCCGCAACTAGAGAAAGCCCACGTGCAGCAATGAAGACCAAACACAGCCAAAAAATAAATAAATAAAAAAAATTTTTTAATTAATAATTTCTTAACATTGTTAGGAAAATGAAAATGCAAGCCACAGTTTGGGAGAAAATATTCCCTATATGTATATCTTACAAATAACCTTTATCCAGAATATATAAGGAACACTCATAACTTGATAAAAGAATATAAAAAACCCATTTAAAAAAATTAATTTATTTTTGGCTGCATTGGGTCTTCGTTGTTGTGCGCGGGCTTTCTTTTTAGTTGCGGCGAGCAGGGGCCACTCTTCACTGCAGTGTGTGGGCCTCTCACTGCGGTGGCTTCTCTTGTTGCAGAGCACAGGCTCCAGGTGCATGGGCTTCAGTAGTTGTGGCTCACGGGCTCCAGAGCACAGGCTCAGCAGTTGTGGTGCACGGGCTCAGCTGCTCTGCGGCATGTGGGATCTTCCTGGACCAGAGCTCGAACCCGTGTCCCCTGCATCGGCAGGTGGATTCCCAACCACTGCACCACCAGGGAAGCCCCCCAGTTTTTTTAAGTGAGCCCAAAGTTTGAACACTTTGTTTGTTTGTTTGTTCTGGCCACACTGCATGGCTTGCACGATCTTAGTTCCTTGACCAGGGATTGAACCCATGCCCTAAGCAGTGACAGTGTGGAGTCCTATCCACTGGACCACCAGGGAATTCCCAAAAGTTTGAACAGTTTGTAAAACTAGATATATGAATAGCCAAGTATACAATAAATTATAGCTATTAATACTATTATCTGTAATATTATCAGCTATATAAAAATGGAACATTATTTTAGATACTGTTTCATTAATGAGGAGGAAATAGATACCATGTAAAATATCAAAACTTATTTCATGTAAATCCTTAATTAACTGCATATAAGAATATAAAATGTGTCCAGTTTTTTAAAAAAATATCTTAATGTAATCCACTTATAGATACCTAATGTCAAATAACCCCAAAAGCATTAAGAATAAAATGATGGAGGAAGGCATAACAGGCATATATGACCAAATGGGAAGCAGGTAGGCAGGGTTATCACTAGGTAAGTGGAACATCAAATGAATCCCAGATACCACAGATAAAAGGTGTAATCACCAAGGGAGGTATAACAGAATGAACATTTAATCTTCCATGTAACGTTGTATTGAAGTACGTAACTTTAAAAGCTGTTAGATCGCCAAAGAAAATTTACTGGAATAATACAAGGGGAAAGGGTGTTTAAACATCACTAGAAATTAATAACAAATATTTTAAACTACTAACTGAAAATCTAAAAACTTTCTTTTCAATTATTATTGAAGAGGATATTTGCAGAAAATTCAGAGGATAAGATTATGACCTATCAAAATCTACCAGGCAATTAATTATTAAGTGAGAAATATTAGAAAAAACTGTGTAGGCACCCAACTCAATAACTGAGAAAACAATATGAATTCAAGTATGAGGCAAGAATATGGAAGGATAATAAAGGTACAAGTAGAAATAAACCAAAAATCAGGAGAACACATTAGCATTTATTAATCCAGTTGCTTAATATTGGGGGGAAAAAGATTTTACTCTGGAAAAACGTAATAAAAAAGAAAAAAGGTGAAAACAAAATTTGAAGGAATAAAGGCTCTATAAAGAGAGTAGATTAGAAAAATACTGAAAAGTTATTCAGTTATCTACTAATAAAATGAAAATCTCAATGGCATAATTTTCTGCATTAAAAATACAGTGATTTCAAAAAATGTAGGAAAACTAGACAAAATAAGATTATTAAGGATATTTCCTCTATCACAAGACTTTTGTGCCCTGCCTCACATCTTCTCAGTCTCACCTCTGATTTCAGTGGCAGCTTTGGGGAACAGTTGTGAGGGCTCAGACGGACCCTGTGCTGACAGCTTCTTAAAGTGTAGGGGTGTGTGTGGGGGCAGGGAGGTAACATCCTTTGGGGCATCCCTCAACCAACAGCGGACAGAAATTGAGGGATAAATTCTTCTCTGCCTGGCGGCCTTTGGGAAGGTCCTAAAAGGTGCTCCATGCATTCCTCACAAGGTCCTGGCAGGATTAAGCCTCAGTTGTCTGAGGCGGTAACCAGCTCAGTGATGTACCCTTGTGTTGGCTTTTCTTCTTTCCTTGTTTTACTCCGGCCCTCACCACTGAGATTCCCTCCCCAGTAAAATATCTATATATAAGTCCTTGTTTAAGGCTCTGCTTTCAGAGGAGAACCCAGACTAAGATATCTCTAAAAAGTTTCCAGCCTCAGAGTAGTTTTACAGCAAATTACTTCAAACCTTCAGTGAACAGCTGTTCCTCAAACCACATAATGGGTTTTAGAACACAGAAAAGGATGGAAAATTATACAGTTCATATTATGTAACTACATAATCCTGATCCAGACACATCAGAGTACATGAATACTTTTCTGGTTGGAAAAACATAGTAAATGGTGTGTTGTTTTGCCAAACTCTTCCCTGTTCTTTAGCCAGATGTCTTCACCATTGGATTAAACTAAAATTTGTGTGGGAGATGGTTGCCAGGCATGTCAACAGTTCATTTAGTTCAATATGTACTGAATTTCTCTGTGTAAAGTACTATGATAAGCTCTGGAGGAATTCAAAGCTAACTGACACAGCATCTCTGCCTTCAGTGAGTCTTTGACTTCTATGAAATATATGGCAAATAAACACAAACTATATATTACAAAATCACTACGTGCCCAGCATCCCAAAGGAATATAAGATATGCCATCTATGAATTTATTTTTAGTGAGGAGATGAGGCATGTATATATGGAATAAAATTAAATGATGGACTATTAAATGGTATAAGAGCTCACAAAGAGAGAAGTTTGAGTTAGAGTGACTAGAGAAGACTATGGAGGTAGGATTTGAAAAGAGGATTCGATAGGGATAAATGACGAAAAAGAGGCTGAATGGTCAATATAATGAACAA
Organism: Phocoena sinus; assembly: GCF_008692025.1. NCBI lineage: Eukaryota > Metazoa > Chordata > Mammalia > Artiodactyla > Phocoenidae > Phocoena > Phocoena sinus. The sequence goes on from NC_045764.1 coordinate 78,414,287, forward strand.
AGTTGCTGTAACTGATACTGCAGATTGACTCTCTTAAAACCCACTCCTACTCCTACCACATCCTACCTCATTTTAAATTCATTTGTCTTTATTATAAAGACTATAAAGTTAAAACGATATTTCTCTTCTTTTAGCTAGAATTCTTCATATGAACTATGTTACCTCCAACAGTCATCACCCCCACTTCAAGGTGTGAAGACGGAAGTGAGCAAAATGAGATAGCAGTCAGAGTTACCATAATAGGACTTGAGCAGTGTGAGGGCAGCTTGGTTCCCTGGCCTTCCTGGAAGTTCTGTATGCCACCTGATGGCCTATAGTAAATCCCTTGTAGTTTGTTTTATCTGTAGGTAAGAACCTTGGCCATCTGGGTGTTGTTAAGGCAATATTTTGAATGCTTTGAAGATTCTGGCCTACCTGGAGCTTGTATTAGAATTGAACAAAGTTTGTTAGATTAGCAAATGATTTAAAATTTACATCGGTCCTAATTGGATAGATGATACAGCAAAAATGGGTGATGACTGTAAAATTCTTTGTATTTTTTGAAATTTTTCATAATAAAATGTTGGGGAAATTAAACCTTGTAGGAAAGGACTTTAACTGCTTCAAGTAAATTTGAATTTCCCTGAAATACTCTGATTGTTATTGGTAGATTATTGTTCTGAAAAATATTTATCAACGATTTGAACACAAGTTTCTAGAATGATTCATAGTTGGTACAAATTATACAGATGACAGATTTAATAAACTGAGATATGCAAAAATTTTTTATATCAGCTCTTTTCAAAGTTAATGCATTAATTCTGACTACAGAAACAAGGTGGTAAATATATATTAATTAAAATAAGTAATAGGCAATCCAAGGGTAACATGTACTTTGTGTAACTATTAGTTTTTAAAGGATGGGGCAAGTGTTACCTTGAAAAGCCTTAATTTTTCAATTTTATTTCATATTGTAACACTAAGCTTAATCAAACTCTGTCCTACCCTATCTTTATAAATCTGCTGTAAAGACATAGTTACTGAATTAACTTTTATATGTATTGTGATTTAGGAAGAAGCAGAAGAGAAATCGAGAAAGCAAAAGGAGTTGAAGCAAAATTTTATGGAACAAATGGCCTTGAAGGAACTAGTACTTCAGGCTGCAAAAGAGGAAGAGGAGATCTTTAGAAAAGCTATGCTGGCGAAATTTGCTGAGGATGATCGAATAGAATTAATGAATGCTCAGAAGCAAAGAATGAAGCAACTAGAACACAAGAGGGCTGTGGAAAAACTTATTGAAGAGCGTCGCAACCAGTTCCTTGCAGAAAAAGTAAGGAAAAGTATTTTGGGTTTTTTTCTGGTAATTATCATTGAATAACAACCAGCTAATTTATTTATCCACTAAACATTTAACTGAGAACCATTTATGTGCCAGATGTTAGATATCCATTTACTAATCATATGATATATAAATTTTCTGACCACTTGTTAATCAATGAATCTAGAAAATATGTATTGATGCTTTCTGTGTGTTAGACATTGGTTGGTGTTGAGAACACAAAGATAAATATGACTAAGTCCATATCATTTATGAGTTTTTGGTGTTAAGAAAAATACATTAAAAACAATGATTATAAAGATATATCAAGTGCATGTGATGATAATTATACATACATGGACATCTTGGTATGGCAGAGAGGAGACAGATCATGAATGCCCTGGCTGCTATTTTAATGGTGGACTTTATCCAGGGGGACCCACTGAAGAATTAAGAAAGCTACATGATAAGATCTGCACTTGGAAAGATGACTCAGGTAGCAGTGTTGAGGACAGATGTGAGGGGAGTAAGACCAGAGACAGGAAGATCAGTAAGGAAGTTATTATAGTTATCGCAGTGATAGGTGATGAAAACCCATGTGAACAGAGAAGGGATCCATCTGTGAGATGTCAGGAACATAGAGTTGATGGGGCTTGGTGACCAATTAGTTCTGGAGAGTTGAAAGAAGAATTAGGCTACTACTAATAAATAACGCTATTATGTACTTCCATCTTCAGTGAGTGTTGATGTGCTACAGAAAGTGTATGTACAAAGAAAAACAGATTTTGAGGGAGTATATAATTCCATTTTGTCCACATTGATTTTGAGGCCCAGGGGAAGATTTCTTAGTTGGAAATGTGGATTTAAGAATTGGTGAGGAAACTAGGTTTGTGACTTTGGACACATTGATTTGTCTATTTGTGTTTCATCCGTAAAACTGAAATAATACTTTAAGAACCAAATAAGAAAATGTGTAAGTGTTTTGAAAAGATAAAGAACTCTAAATGTGAAAAGTACAGATTAGGCATATGGCAAGTATTTTTGAGTAGTAATAGAAGTGGTAGTAATAATAACTAACATTTACTGAGCATTTTCATATGTCATTCACTATTCTATACTCATTACAAGCAAAGTAATAACTTTTAACTTTCAACCCTGTGAATTAGGTACTATTACTACCCCCATTTTAAAGATGTGGAAACTGAGGCATAGAGATTATATGTATTGCCCAAGGTTTCACAGCAAGTAAGCGGCAGAGCTGGGATTATTAATATCATAATGCTGATCTTTCCTGCGTGGGTAGACAAAAAGAAATCTCAAGATATTCTTATAATCAACAGATACTGATCTGCTAGGCATTCTGCTGAGTGTTGGTGAGGGAATCAAAACAAAAGCTCATTCTGGTAGCTTCTAATCTAGCAAAAGAAAATAAGGTCTAGATACCCAAAAGACTCGACTATATACAGCACTATATTAAGAATATAGTTCTTAAATGTACAATGTAAACATTTGTAGAATGTGGTAGTGTGGGATTTACTAGTGTGCAATACCTTTACGACAGAACTATGTGGACTTATCTGGAAATACATACAAAATGAATAAAAGAAGACAGAGGAAGGCTATTCCAAGTTGGCAGCATATGGAATTACCAAATGGAGAAACCTGAATAACAGGCAGAGGAGTCTGGACATGATACAGTAGAAACTGGTTATCATAATATGGTGTTTAACAAGAGGAGAAAGTAGTAATTTAAGAGTGAAGAGATGACCTGGAATAGGTTAACAGAGCAGTGGAAGGAGAGAGAAAGGGTAGAGTTTAAATATTTTTAAAGGAAGAATAGATGAGACGTGTATGATTATTTTGGACCATATAAGGTAGAGTGGAGGAAGGAGTCAAAATAACTCTCAAAGTTTCAAACATGAGAAACTCAAGGAATACAAGTGCTGTTGTTTTGAATTGGAGCAAAAAGATATAATGACTTCATTTTTAGTCATACTGAGTTTGAAATAGAAACGCAAGTTGAAAAATCCTGAAGGCAGTTGAACAGAAGAAAACTTAGGTCAAGTATTCTTAGACAAGCACTTCTGTCATTAAGTAGCACAGAGAGTTTCAAACTAAGATGATTCTTCCAAATAATATATTATAATGAGAAACAATCAGAGGGCCAGTGACTGAGACTTGGAGAACATTCTAGTTAGGAGGTGGAAGTAGTAGAAAAAATTGCCAAGACCAAGAAATGGTCAGAAAGATAAAAGAATCTGGAAGTCATAGAAAACCAAGAGAGATCAGCTCTTTTGACTGCTGCAATGATGTGTTGAGAGACTTGGGGTTCAATTTTTGGCTTTCCTCTATACTTAATCAACTCTTTTTTAAAAATTTATTTATTTATTTACTTATTTTGGCTGCATCAGGTCTTAGTTGCGGCACGTGGGATCTTTTGTTGTGGCGTGCAGGCTCTTTGTTGCGGCGCCTGGGCTTCTCTCTAGTTGTGGAGTGCAGGCTTCTCTCTAGTTGTGGCCCATGGGCTTAGTTGCCCTGCAGCATGTGGGATCTTAGTTCCCTGACCAGGGATCAAACCCACGTCCCCAGCATTGGAAGGCGGATTCTTAACCACTGGACCACCAGGAAAGTCCCCTTACACCGTAGTTCTTTTGTCATATTTCCAGATGCCTAAAGGACACAGTTCGAAATCTTGTGGGTGCCTTAGAATTTAGGTTTCCAAAAGTGAATGTAACGGACAAACCTCCAATTTCTGTAGCCTGAATCTTGGTTAAAGACAGGCTTGGGTGACTGAGTGAATATGCTATCACCTTGGAATCATTCCTGGACTCTTCCTATTTCTTACGTAATAATTTTTAGTCAGCCACCAAATCCTATTGATTCCACCTCAACAGTCCTATTGATTTCACCTCTTAAATTCAGTTTCTCTTCTTCATAACAATTTAGACATTCAGTATCATTCTGTGGACTACTGAAATTGACTTATAATTGGTCTCCTTGTGGCATCTGCTACCAGTTAGCAAGGTATAAAAAAATCTCATTATGTCCTCCTCCTGCTTAAGTGGATTCCTACTGGATAAAACTTCAATTCTGTAGCTTTGATATAAACCAACCATGATCTACTGTAACCTTTAAGGGAGATAATTACCTATAAAGCACCTAACATTTTGCCTGGTCAGAGCAAAGTGATCACGGAGACTGAAAATTAAAAGCCTTTTGAAATTGACCAGAAAGCTTTGAATACTCCTTGTATAGAAAGAGGTAGAATCAGTGACTGTGACTGTCCTACTATCTCATGGCTTACAGAGCTAATCTGAAAGCTATTGGAAAAGTTAGCAAGACAGCTATAAATGGAAGAAATCTGAAAATATTACCTAAAGCATACTTTTACAAAATATTTATATCTTAATTTTTTTTTAATTGTAAACGTTCCCAATATGAAGCTGTGGGCTTAATTTCAATATCAGATTGGGTCGCATTTCTATTCTGGTCCAAGGGCAAGGATGAATTTTCATGATCATAGAATCATGAATCCATTCTATTACACAATCATATAAGGCTCTGGTTTTTTTTTTTTTTGTCCTCATGAACAAATTGGTTTCATACCTTTCTAAAATATTTACCCTAATTAACTATAAAAATGTTTTTTAGGATGAACAGTTAATGTGGTCTACCACATCCTAAGAAGGGAGATCCTGTATTACACCCAAATTAGAGCCCATATACATCACTGGACAAAAATCTAATGAGTGAATTTTTCTCATAACATTATAGAACTTCTTGCACCTCCCTATTATAAGGAATAGATCAGTTAGGATCATGCTTGGCTACAAGTAGTCTCAAATTAACAGTGGCTTAGTAGATAGTTTACCATTCCCTCACATGAAAGTCTAGAAATTGAGACTTTATTCATAGTCTTCAGGAACCCAGGCTCCTTCTAGCTTTTCGTTATGGCTTCTGTAGGCTATAGCCATCATCTTCATGGTTTAAATTAGATCTTCAACCTTCATATCCATGTTTCAAGCAGCAGATGGAAGAAGTGCAGAAGGGACAAAGGATATAAGATTGATTCCTGTAAACTGCCATCTGACACTTTTGCTTATATTCCATTGGCAAAATCCTAGTCCTGTTGTGACCACATTTGACCCTAAAGGAGTGTTAGAAATGTGTTCTAAAAAAAAATCAGGTATAGTGATTCTATGGTAGATTCTATTACCCTGTTTCATCTTAGAGATAAAATAATTAAGAGCAACTCAACCCTTTGATTCAGTAGCAACATGGGTGAAAGTGTAAGTCTTTTCTCGATTAGCTGTCAGTGATACTTCTAATTCTGTAATACAAATGAATCTGACATGATAGTAGACAAAATATTCTCAGGAGAAGCAATTCCAGGTTTAACTGGCATTGGATATGGCTGTGTCCTAGCATTCTTCTGTATTTTCATTCAGTAACTTTAAAGAGGTTATATTGAAGCTTGCCTCTCACTGTAGCAAAAAAGACAGATATCCTGCTTTCTGGTTTACATGACTTTAGTTATTTCAAAGAAAAGTTTAGCATTAATACTACTTTAAAGTAATTCTTGGCAGAAATTCATCAATGTTTTTTCAGTGGTCTGCCTTTAGTATCCTTCGCTATCCAATAGGACTCTTTGGATATATTTCCATAAGAGTTCTTTTAAGCCCTAAAACGTGTTAAAGCTAGTCAGCTCTTCCATATTTATACGGCACAGAAGTTTGGTGTGGTTGTCTATCAGACGTTTGTTTGTTTATTTATTTTTGGCTGTGTTGGGTCTTTGCTGTGGCACACGGGGGCCATTCTTTGTTGTGGTGTGCTGGCTTCTCACTGCGGTGGCTCCTCTTGCTGCAGAGCAGGGCTCTAGGCACGCAGGCTTCAGTAGTTGCGGCTCATGGGCTCTAGGGTGCAGGCTCAGTAGTTGTGGCGCAGGGGCTTAGTTGCTCCACGGCATGTGGGATCCTCCCAGACCAGAGCTCAAACCCATGTCCCCTGCATTGGCAGGCAGATTCTTAACCACTGTGCCACCAGGAAAGGGCCTCTATCAGAACTCTTGCCTGTTGGAACTCTTGTGCTTCATACAGGCTTTACAAAACTTTATATGGCAGTACTTACCTTTTAGATATCCCTCTTCTGTTTTATCTACCGTTTTTTTTCATCTTACACTGTAAGCTGCTTTCAGTACCTGGAGTATGGTAAGCACGCAATAAATATTTGTTGAATTAATTAGGAAATCATTTCTTTGAATCTTTTTTCCTTGGTAATGAAAATACTTGTCCTGAAAATATGTACTTGCCTCCCTAAAATCCCAGTCATAGCTGGGATTTTTCTTGTAACTTTAAAGAAATAGTGACTGTAATATATACATATATATATACATATATATATATATAAAATGTAAAAGATATATATTATCTAGTACCTATCAGTTTTATCTAATTTACTGCAAGAGTAAATTAGACAAATTTATCTGACACATTCTTAGCTTAATGTGTTTTGTGACAATAAAATAAATTTTATTTATATTTCCAGCAACGTGAACTGGAGGAATGGCAGTTGCAGCAAAGAAGGCAAGGATGTATTAATGAAATTATTGAAGAAGAAAGACTAAAACTTCTCAAAGAACATGCTACAAAATTACTAGGGTATCTCCCTAAAGTAAGTGACATTTAACATATAACCTCTAATAGTGGGGAAAAAAACATGGTATTAAGATTTCAGAGGGAAACTGAAGATGGTGGAGTAGAAGGACGTGCACTCGCTCCCTCTTGTGAGAGCACCAGAATCACAACTGCTGAACAGTCATCAACAGGAAGACACTGGAACTCTCCAAAAAAGATACCCCACATCCAAAGACAAAGGAGAAGCCACAGTGAGGTGGTAGGAGGGGCACAGTCACAATAAAATCAAATCCCATAACTGCTGGGTGGGTGACTCACAAACTGGAGAACACTTACACTACAGAAGTCCACCCACTGGAGTGAAGGTTCTGAGCCCCACATCAGGCTTCCCAACCTGGGGTCTGAATGTTTGCTGATTAGACACAGAACTGAGGCAAGAGCCAATCCCATGCATGAAGCTGGCAAAGCTCAACCTCTTCACCCTGACCTCCCTCATATCATACATACTATATAGGGCTGTTTCAAAACAAGGGTAGAGGGTATAGTATGGATTAAATTAATTCCTATTCAGCCCATCAAAGCAGTAGTACTTGTAGTAATAAAGCAGAAGAGCCTAGATTCCTATGACAAGTTCTAACACAGGATCTGGTAAATCAGGAAATCAGGTCAGGCTAAGAATATTTTGTATATAATAATTTCAGAAAAATTTTTTTCATAAATATATTAGATCTTGTTATCTTGGAAATAACTGCAAACCTCATGTCTGTATATCTGTTAGCGTTAATGAACGTTTGGTTAATTATTGTGGCATTCACAGTAACCCACAAAATATTTTTCTTGTAGGGAGTATTCAAAAAAGAGGATGATATTGATATGCTTGGTGAAGAGTTTAGAAAAGCATATCAGAAAAGGAGTGAAGAGAAGTGATATCATCAAAGTTTGGTAAACCTGGATTCTTTTGTATGTTACCACTAGATGTCAGTGTAACTTCTGACAGTTCGGTGAGGGTAGGAATCCATTGTCTTTGGATTTTCTAAAACATCTCTATTTCATCATTTATAAACAATTATTTGTAAGAAAACATTAGTTTTTGATAAAAATTAAATTACTGAGTATTTTTTCACTGCAAAATTAATGGCAAAGTTAATTGCTTTTAATCAAACTATTGTTTTTGTACTAAATTTGAAGATCTGAATTCTACACCACACTCCATATAGAGAAATATATATATATAAAATCCAACAACCCAGGAGACTAACCTCTTCATACCACTTCTAGCTATGTTGGTGTCTTGGAACTTTACTTCCCTTATTTGGCCAGGGAATTTACAACCTAGAGTTACATCTCTAGAACATAAAATATTTTCTATTCAAATGCAGTTGAAAAAGGGCTAGATGGTCATAAGAAAGATATATCAAAAGTTAAATTCCTATTGCTTTATTTTATAAAATATTTCCATTTTGTAATAATTAGATATCAATTTTACATCCCCAGATCTACACAGGGAATTTGGAATTATTTTGATCAAGTATCTTCATTTCTTAGAGTAAAAATAATTCAAACCATTACAACTTAAGTTAAATAAAGGGTATATCCACCAGGCACTATAGGTTAAAAAGTAGATCACTTATTTCCCCATTCGAGTGCCTTCATAAATTCCTCTTCAGTGAAAGACAACATCTTGGCAGCTTCAATATGCATCTGTGTTTAAAAACAAATATTGTCTAATTTAGTGTTAAGAGTAGACCACAGAACAACAGGAAATTTATAAAAGTGTGTGTATAATATGCTATCAAATTAAGTTTTGTTGTAGGAATGTGTAATTCTAATTACAATAAATGTGACATTTGAAATGGTCAGCCTCTAAAAACCTGCGTTCACTGCTGGTATTGTACCAACCTGTTGAGAGAACAATTCAATAATATTGTAATACCTAATCTTTGCAAAAAGGGACAGTGGCAAAGCCATGAATTCATATCCTCTTACCACTAGGTAACTCGTTAATATTGTAATACCTAATCTTTGCAAAACGGGACAGTGGCAAAGCCATGAATTCATATCCTCTTACCACTAGGTAACTCGTTAATATTGTAATACCTAATCTTTGCAAAAAGGGACAGTGGCAAAGCCATGAATTCATATCCTCTTACCACTAGGTAACTCGTGTAGTGAACAGAAGTGGTTTGTAATCAGTTTTCACTCTTCAGGAGGCAAACGGATCCCCTAAGTTATTTCTACATATGGTATCTTCTTTAGTTAGGGAGTACCCATATTGTATTTAGTAGTCCTATTTCTACATTTCTAATTTACTTGCATTGATGTATAGATAAAATTTTGTGACTAAGCATATCAAAATAAACATATCTAAAGTAGAAATACTAAACATCTTAGTAGAAAGAGCCAAATAACATCTACGATTTATTTTAACTTTGTTTTTTAGGATAAACTCACCTTCTGCCTTTTCAAAACATCGATTAATTTTAATTGTTTCTTGAACCCTATCATTAATTCTCCTTTTTGTCTTTCTAGCTTCTTGTTTTCTGATTTTAACACTTCAATTTTTTTGTGTTCTTCATTTGCTATATCCTGCAAAAAGAAAAAAAAATCCCACTTTTTCTTTGCAGTATTTGAATGGAAAAAATATCAGCAATAAAAGCTATTTTTAGTTTTTGCATTACTAAATTACTGTAACTCTGATAACTTTTAATGATGCTCACACCTCTAGCATTTTAAAAAACGTTTTTAAAATAACAACTCAGTTCTAATTCCAATAATGCCAAAGTAGCTTATATTTGAAGGCAGAGATGAGTAATCAGTAGTAAGCAGAAACTGGAGACGGTTATGATCCTTGAAAACATACTGGTTGAGATCCACATTCAGCTGGTTTCTGAGAGCACTTTTCAGTTCATTGGTTCACAGGGACAGACCTGAAGCAAAAAGTATCAGTCTTATTGGGCTAAGGAATTGGACAGCATTGCTGCCACGATGGTAGAAATTTCCAGGTGGGAAAGCCCTCAAAATCTGCATACACAGTTCCCTCAAATCCTTGGCACCTAAATAACATGTGCAGGGTGAGACTCCTAGGAACCCATGAAAGGTAACAGTTGTGGTCTAAAGAGCTGAGCAGAGAATTCAGCCACTGCCCATGATAAGGAAGACCGAGTTTGTAATCTTGGTAAAAATTAATTGGATGAGCTCTGCAGCAATTTGGACAATGGAGAAAAAGGACCAGTGAACTCTAAGACAAGTAAGTAGAAACTATTAAGTAGAGGAACATCTACTTTCCAAGAACATCTGGTACTTGGAAAAAATGTGAAAGGATGTCTTTCATGCAAAAAGGGAAATGATACCAGAAGGAAATCTGAATCTACATACACACACATTTAAAAAAAAAGTATCAGAAATAGTAACACGTGGTAAATACTAGTAGAGTTTTTCGTTAAAAACTTCTCTTTAAAAGATAATTGACAGTGGGTTAGATTTGGTTGCCAAGATGGCAGAGTAAGACCCTGGGCTCAACTCCTCGCATGGGCACACCAAAATTACAACTATTTATAGAACAACTATTGATGAGAAAGGCCTGAATCTAACAGAAAAGATCTTCTCCAACCAAGGATATAAAAAAGGAACCACAACAAGATAGGTAGAAGGAGTGGAGGTGCAGTATTGTCAAGACCCATACCCCAGATGGGCAACCCACAAACGGGAGGCTAATTACAATTACAGAGGTTCTCCCTAAGGAGCAATGGGTCTAAGCCCCACATTGGGCTCCCCAGCCTGTGGGTCTTGTACTGGGAAGACAAGCCCCAGAATGTTTGGCTTTGAAGGCCAGTGGAGAGGAGACCCAGAGGGCTGTGGGAAATAGATATTCCACTCTTAAAGGGTGTACACAAAATCTCAAAAGCTGCAGGACCCAGGAAAGAAGCAGTAATTTTTGAAAGGAGCCTGGGTCAGACCCACCTGCTAATCACCAAGAGGTTAGAGGCAACTGAAGTTCATCCTTAGGACATAGGCATTGGCAGCAGTCATTTGTGGGCGCCCATTCTATCACGTGGACACTGATGCTGGGATGCACCACTTCAGAGTCCTCCTCTAGCTTACTAGCAATGGGACATGGCTCCACCCACCAGCCTGTCAGCACCAGTACTGGGAAGCCTCAGGCCAAGCAACTAGCTTGGTGGGGAAAAAGCCCCATCCACCACCAGCAGGCGGGCTATCTTAAGAGCCCCTGAGCCCACAGCCACCTGGAACACAGCACAGCCCTGCCCACCAGAGGGCCCAGGACCCTGTCCCACACACAAGAGCAGAGGCACTAGCCCCAGGATCCCCAGGGCCTTGCAGCCAGAGACCCTGGGACCCAGCTCCACCCACCAGTGGGCTGACACCAGCGCAGGACCACCACAGCCTGCCATGGCAGGACCCAGCCCAGCCACCAGCACTGGGTGCCTCCCCACCGCTAGACCTTGGCCCCTCCCACCAGCAGTCCAACACCATCTCTGAGACACATTGGGACCCTTGGCAAGATTCAACACACTTTCATGATAAAAAACACTTAAAAAACAAGGAACAGAAGGATTCTACTTCAACATGATAAAAGCCATATATTGACAAGCCCACAGCTAACATCAAACTCAGTGGTACAAGACTGAAAGCTTTCCCTCTAGGATCAGAGACAAGACAAGGATGTTCACTTTTGTCACTTTTATCCAACACAGTACTGCAAGTTCTGGTCAGAGCGGCTAGGGAATAAAAATAAAAGGCACCCAAATCAAAAAGAAGCAAGATTATCTCTGTTCACAGATGACATTGTATGTACAAAATCTTATAGATTCCACAAGATTCCACAATTTATCCATCCGAATAAATTAATTTGGCAAAGTTGCATGATATAGAGTCAACACACACACAAAACCAGTTGTGTTTCTATATACTACTAATGAACATTCCTAAAAAAAATTAAGAAAACAATTACAAATATAATACCATCAAAAATAATAAAGTACTTAGGAATAAAAGTAACCAAGGAGGTGAAATGCTTTTACACTGAAAACTTCAAAACACTGCTGAAAGTATTTAAAGACAAACGAATGGAAGGATATTCTGTGGTCATAGATTGGAAGATGTCAATACTACCCAAGGAGATCTACAGATTTAGTATGATCTTTATCAAAACCCCAATGGCATTTTTACAGAAATAGATCCATGCTAGCTAATATTTATATGGAATCTCAAGGGAACACAAATAGCCAAAGAATTTTAATGAATAACACAAGTTGAAGGTCTCACACTCCCCAATTTCAAAACTTATTACAAATCTATGGTAATCAAAATAGTGTAATATGGACATAAAGAAATATTTACCAATGTAATAAAGAGCCCCTAAATAAACCCTTGCATATAAAGTCTAATGATTTTTGACAAGGATGCCAAGACCATTCACTAGGAAAAGATGGCCTCTTTAACAAACTGAGCTGGGAAGCTAGATATCTCCATGCATAACAATGAAGCTGTATACCTACTTCATATCATATACAAAAATTAACTCAAATTTGGTCAAAGACCTACATGTAAACCCTAAAACTATAAACTATTAGAAGAAAATGTAGGGGAAATGATCATGACACTGGGTTTGGTTGTGGATTCTTGGGTATGAAACCAAAAGTACAGGCAAACAAAAGAAAAAAAATAGATAAATTGGATTACATCAAAGGATATACAATCAACAGAGTGAAAAAGAAACCTACAGAAAATATTTGCATATCATATACCTGATAAAGAGTTAATGTCCAGAATACAGAAATAACTCCTACAAATAACAAAAACACAATCAATTAATAAATGGGCAAAGGATGTGAACGGATAATTCTCCAGAAAAGATATACAAATGGCTAACAAGCACATGAAAAGGTGGTCAACATCACTAATATTTAGGGAGATTCAAATCAAAACCACAATGAGATACCACCTAATAAACATAGGATGATGACTATTTAAAAAAAAGCAACACAAAATAACAAATTGGCAAGGATATGGAAAAACTGGAACCCTTGCGCACTGTTGCTATGGATGTAAAATGGTGCAGCCACTATGGAAAAACAGTATGGTGGTTCCTCAAGTTAAAAATAGAATTACCATATGATCCAGCAATACCGCATCTAGGCAAATATTCAAAATCATTGAAAGCAGAGTCTTTAAGAGATACCCGTACACTCAGGTTCATATCAGCGTTATTCACAATAGCCAAAAGGTGGAAGCAACCCAGGTTGCTTTATCCAATGAATGAATAAAGAAAACCTGTTACATACAAACAATGGAATATTCAGCCTTAAAAAGGAATGAAATTCTGATACATGCTACAACATGGATGAACCTTGAGAACATTATGCTAAGTGAAATAAGCCAGTCACAAAAAGACAAATAGTATATGATTCCACTTACATTAGGTACCTAGAGTAGTCAAAATCATAAAGATAGAAAGTAGAATTGTGGTTGCCAGGGATCAGGGAGAGGGGGATGGGGAATTATTTTTTAATGGACATAGGTTTTCAGTTTTTGCAAGATGAACAAGGAGTTCTGGAGTTTGGATACACAACAGTATGAATGTATGTAACACTAGTGAACTGTACACTTTCAAAAATTAGCGTAAATTTTATGTGTAGTGTAATACAAAGGTTTTTTTTTTTTTAATTTAGGAAGTTCATTAACTCATCAAAGCAAAAACGTAACAATGTAGGGTGGAGTTTGTGTATAATAAATAAAATGTGTGACAACAACAAAAAGGGGAGGAGAGAAGTATACTGCTGAAAGGTTCTTACATTATTCATAAAATGCTTGAAGGTAGACAATGATAAGTTAAAGGTGTATCTGATAAATGATAAAATGTCCATAAAAAGAAGTGGAGATAATAATCCAGTAAAAGAGATAAAATGAAATTGTTAAAAATATTCAAAAGGAGAAAAATAAGAAACAGGAAGAAAGAGCATGAACATATAGCAAGTTAATAGAATAAGACCCAACCATTACTAATAATCATATTAAAGGTAATGGTCTAAGCCTCCTAATTAAAAAGTCAAATTGTCAGATTGGATTAAAACAATAGAAAAACAACTATATGTTGCCTACAAGAACATACAAAGGAGTTACAAATGAAGGGATGGAAAGGACAACCCTAATGTCAAGACTAATTAAAAGAAATTACACGATTTCAGGATTTCTTTTTTTTTTTTTTTTTTTTTTTGCGGTGCGCGGGCCTCTCACTGTTGTGGCCTCTCCCGTTGCGAGCACAGGCTCCGGACATACAGGCTCAGCGGCCATGGCTCATGGGCCCAGCCACTCCATGGCATGTGGGATCTTCCCGGACGGGGGCACGAACCCGTGTCCCCTGCATCGGCAGGTGGACTCTTAACCACTGTGCCACTAGGGAAGCCCCAGGATTTATTATAAAGGTATAATAAGACAATGTATTAATATGAAGACAGACATACAGATCAATGGAACAAGAGAGAGATTCCAGCAACAAATCCACACATATCTGGGCAATTGATTTTCAACAAAGGTACCAGGGCAATTTAATAGTGAAAGGATAATCTTCTCAACAAATAGTGCTGCACATATTCCAATAATGAACCCTGACCCCTTATATCATGCACAAGAACTCACCAAAACATAAAAGCTCAAGCTATGCAACTTCTATACGAAAACCTAAGAGCAAATCTTAGTGACCCTTTAGGTTTAGCAAAGAATTCTTAAATAGGACACAAGAAGCATAAATTATAAAAGAAGAAAAACAACAGATTGGACTTCATCAAAATTTTAAACATTGCTCTTCAAAAAAACTGTTACAGAAATAAAAAAGAGATATTTGCAAAGCAGGTATCTGACAAAAGACTTGTAGTTAGGATATATAAAGAACTCTTAAAACTCAATTATAAAACAAGTCAACTCAATTCTTTAAAATGAACCAAAGAGATAAAAACTAAGGAAATATGAATAAAGTATGGTCTTTAGTTAATAATAGTGAATCATAATAATGATTCATTCATTAATGGTAACAAACGTACCATACTAATGTAGATATTAGTTGCAGAGGAAACTGTGTAGAGATTATAGAAATTCTCTGTACTAATTTCCCAATTTTTATGTAAATCTAAAACTGTTCTAAAAAAGTTCATTTAACAATTTTTTAAAAGAAGAAAAGACTGATACAGACACTTCACCAAAGAAGATACCAAGACTCTCCTGAACAACCAACGCATGAAAGAAGAAATCAGAGAGGAAAAAAAAATGATTGTGAAACAAATGAAAAAGGAGACACAACATACCAAAACTTATGGGATGTAGTAAGAGCAGTTCTAAGAGGGAAGTTCATAGCAACAAATGCCTACATTAAGAAAGATCTCTGCATTTTTACTCCTCCCTGCATGTTTAATGTTTTTGACATCGTATTTTACATCTTTTTGTTTTGTGTATCCCTTAACTACTTACTGTGAATATAGATGATTTTACTACTTTTGTCTTTTAACCTTCCTAGTAGCTTTATAACTTGCTGATCTACTACCTTTATTATATGTTTGTGTTTACCAATGAGATTTTTCCTTTTGTAATTTCCATATTGCTAGTTGTGGTCTTCTCTTTTTCACTTACAGAAGTCCGTTTAACATTTCTTGGGAAGCTGGTTTAGTGGGGCTGAATTCTTTCAGCTTTTGCTTGTCTGTAAAACTCCTCTCTCCTTCAAATGTGAATGACAGCCTTGCTGGATAGAGTGTTCTTGGCTGCAGGGTTTTTCCTTTCATCACGTTAAATATATTGTGCCACTCTCTTCTGGCCAGCAAAGTTTCTGCTGAAAGTCTGTGGACAATCTTATGGGAGTTCCCTTATACATAACTAGTTGTTTTACCCTTGATGCTCTTAATATTCTCTCTTTGTCTTTAATTTTTGCCATTTTAATCACAGTGTATCTTGGTGTGGATCTCTTTGGGTTGATCTTTTTGGGGACACTCTGTTCTTTCTGGACCTGGATGTCTGTTTCCTTTCTCGTGTTAGGTATGTTTTTAGCTACAATTGCTTCACATAAGTTCTCTGCCCCTATCTGTCTCTCTTCTCCTTCTGGGACCCCTATAATGTGAATACTAGTATGCTTGATGTTTTCCAAGAGGTCTCCTAAACTGTCTTCATTTTTTTAAATTCTTTTTTTTGTTCAACTTGGGTGATTTCTACTACTCTGTCTTCCAGTTTACTGATCCATTCCTCTGTATTACCCAATCTAATGTTGATTCCTTCTAGTGTATTTTTTATTTCAGTTACTGTATTTTTCAGCTTTGTTTGGTTCTTCTTTATATTTTCTAACTCCTTCTTAAAATTCTCACTGTGTTCACCCATTCTTCTTCCTAGTACATTGAGCATTTTTATGGTCATTACCACGAACACTTTACTGGGTAGATTGCTCATCTCCAGGGTTGTTAGAATGTGTTCAAACTTAAGACATCTTCAACTTTCAATATTCACCTGTGTATGTTGTTATATATAAACCTCATGGTAACCACAAACCAAAAAATCTATAATAGATACACAAAAAGAGATAAAGGAACACAAATATAACACTAAGATCGTCATCAAATCACAAGTGAAGGGAGGAAAAGAAGAAAGGATGAAATAAGAACTACAAGGACAACCCCAATCAATTAACAAAATGGCAATAAGTATGTACCTATCAATAATTACTTTAAATGTAAATGTACTAAATGTTCCAATCAAAAGACCCAGTGGCTGAACAGATACAAAAACAAGATACACACACACACACACACACACACACACATATGCTGCCTATAAGAGATTCACTTCAGGTCTAAATACACACACAGACTGAAAGTGAGGGGATAGAAAAACAAAGTCTGTAACAAGAGACAAAGAAGGACATTATGAAATGAAAAAGGGACAAACAAGGACATTACATAATGAACAAGAATACCTAACACTTGTAAATATTTATGCACACAAACTGGAGCATTTAAATGCATATAGCAAATAATTCCAAATATAAAGAAAGATATTGACAGTAACACAATAATAGCCAGGAGCTTTAACACTCCACTTACATCAATGAACAAATCACCCAGACAGAAAATCAATAAGGAAACACAGGCCTTAAACAACACATTAGATCAGATGAACCTAATAGATATATATAAAACATCCCATCCAAAAGCAGCAGAATACACATCCTTTTCAAGTGCACATGGAACATTCTCAGGATAGATCACATGCTAGGCCACAAAACAAGTTTTAATAAATTTTAAGACTGAAGTCATACCAAGCCTATTCTCTGACCACAACACTATGAGACTTATAAATCAACTATTAAAAGAAACCAAAACGCATGGAGGCTAAACAGTATGCTACTGAACGACCAATGAGTCACTGAAGAAATCAAAAAGGAAATAAAAAAATACATGGAGACAGAAACAAAAACACAATGATCCAGAATCTATGGGATGCAGCAAAGCAATTCCCAGAGGGAAGTTTATAGTGATACAAGCTGACATCAGGAAACAAGAAAATCCTCAAAAACCCTAACCTTACACCCAAATGAATCAGAAAGAACAAACAAAACCTACAGTTAGTAGAAGGAAAGATCAGAGCAGAAATGAATGAAATAGAGATGAAAGAATGAAAAAGAGAGAAAACAAGAAACAAAGAAATTAAGAGCTTTGAGAAAATAAACAAAATCGATAAAGTTTTAGCCAGACACATTAAGAAGAAAAAGAGAGTGGGCCCAAATAGGTAAAATCAGAAATGAAGTTACAGTTGACACCACAGAAATACAAAGGATCATAAGAGATTACTCTGAATAATTACACACCAATAAAATGGATGACCTAGAAGAAGTGGACTAATTCCTAGAAATATACAGTCTCCCAAGACTGAATGAGGAAGAAATACAAAATATGAACAGACCCCAATTAACACTAATTAGATCAGTAATAAAAAAAAATACTCCCAACAAACAGAAGTCCAAGACCAGATGGCTTCATAAATGAATTATGCCAAACATTTAAAGAAGACTTAATTCTTATCCTTCTCAAACTATTCCAAAAAACTGAAGAGAAGGGGATGCTTCCAAAGTCATTTTTTGAGGCCATTATCACCCTGATACCAAAATCAGATAAAGATACCACAAAAATAAGAAAATTACAGACCAATAACACTGGTGAACATAGATGCAAAAATCCTCAACAATATTAGCAAACTGAATTGAACAATACATTAAAAGGATCATACACCATGATCAAGTGGGATTTATCCCAGGGAGGCAAGAACAGTTCAATAACTGCAAATCAATGTCATACATCACATTAATAGGATGAAAGAAAAAAAATCACATGATCATGTCAATAGACACAGACAAAGCATCTGACAAAATTCAACATCCATTCATGATAAAGACTCTTAACAAATCAGGTTTAGAAGAAATTTACCTCAATGAAAAACAGGCCATATATGACAAGCCCACAGCTAAAATCATACTCAACGGTGAAATGTTGAAAGCTTTTCCACTAAGGTCAGGAACAAGACAAGTGCCCACTCTCACCACTCCTACTTAACATAGTACTAGAATTCTAGCCAGAGAAATCAAGCAAGAAAAATAAAAAGTATCAGAACTGGAAAAGAAGAAGTAAAATTGCCTCTATTTGCAGTTGATATGATTTTATATATAGAAAAGCCTTATAGACTCCACCAAAAAACTGTTAGATCTCATCAACAAATTCAGTAAAGTTGTAGGATACAAAATTAACATTAAAAAATTAGTAGTTTCTATACACTAACAACAAATTATCTGAAAAAGAAAGAAAACAATCCCATTCAGAATTACATCAAGAATAAAATACTTAGAAATAATTTAACCAAGGATGTGAAACATCTATACACTGAAAACTTTAAGAAATTCAGATAAGGCACAAATAAGTTGAAAGGTATCCTGTGTTCATGGATTGGAAGAATTAATATTTTTTAAATGTCAATACTACTAAAGCCACCTATAGATTCAATGCAATCCCCATCAAGATTCTGAAGAAATTTTAAACAGAATTAGGAAAAAAAATCCTGAATTTATATGGAATCACAAAAGACCCCAACAGCCAAAGTAATCCTGAGAAAGAACAAAGCAAGAGGCATCACACTTGCCAATTTCAAGCTACATTATAAAGCTGTAGTAATCAAAATTTGTATGGTACTAGCATAAAATCAGAAACATAGACCACTGGAACAGAATCAAGAGCCCAGAAACAAACCCCAGCATGCACAGTCAACTAATATTTGACAAAGGAGCCAAGAATACTCAGTGGGGAAAGGACAGTCTCTTCAGTAAATGGTGCTGGGAAATTTTGATATTCACATGTAAAAGGAATGAAACTAGTCCTATATTACATCACTCACAAAAATGAACTGAAAATGGAATAGAAACTTATATGTAAGACTAGAAACCATAAAACTCCTAGAAGAAAACACAGGATAAAGCGCCTTGACATTGGTCTTGGTAATGATTTTTTTGGATGTGATACCTAAATCAGAAGTTACAAAATGAAAAATAAACAGGTGGGACTATGTCAAAATAAAAAGCTTCTGCACAGCAAAAAAAAAAAAGATCAACAAGATGAAAAGGCAACCTACAGAACGGGAAAAATATTGTAAACCATATATCTGAAGAGGTTAGTATTCAAAACATATAAAGGATTCATACAATTCAACATACAAAAAATCAAATTATCCAATTTAAAAAATGAGCAAAGGACATGAATATACAATTTTCCGAAGATTTACAAATGGCCAACAGGTGCATGAAAAGGTGCTCAACATCTCTAATCATTTGGGAAATGCAAAATAAAACCACAATGAGGGGGCTTCCCTGGTGGCACAGTGGTTAAGAATCCGCCTGCCAATTCAGGGGACATGGGTTTGAGCCCTGGTTCGGGAAGATCCCACATGCTACAGAGCAACTAAGCCCATGCACCACAACTACTGAGCCTGCAAGCCACAACTACTGAGCTCACGTGCCACAACTACTGAAGCCTGTGCACCTAGAGCCTGTGCTCTGCAACAAGAGAAGCCACCTCAATGAGAAGCCCACGCACTGCAATGAAGAGTAGCCCCCGGGGGTTGGAAGATGGCGAAAGAGTAAGACGTGGAGATCGCCTTCCTCCTCACAGATACACCAGAAATACATCTACACGTGGAACAACTCCTACAGAACACCTACTGAAGGCTGGCAGAAGACCTCAGAGCTCCCAAAAGGCAAGAAACTCCCCACGTACCTGGGTAGGGCAAAAGAAAAAAAGAAAAAACAGAGACAATATGGATGGCACCTGCACCAGTGGGAGGGAGCTGTGAAGGAGGAAAAGTTTCCACACACTAGGAAGCCCCTCCGCGGGCGGAGATTGCGGGAGGCGGAGGGGGGAGCTTCGGGACCGCGGAGTAGTGCACAGCGACGGGTGCGGAGGGCAAAGCGGGGAGATTCCTGCACAGACGATCGGTGCTGACCGGCACTCACAAACCCGAGAGGCTTGTCTGCTCACCCGCTGGGGCGGGCGGGGCTGCGAGCTGAGGCTCGGGTTTCGGTTTTGGACGGAGCGCAGGGAGAGGACTGGGGTTGGCGGCTTGAACATAGCCTGAAGGGGTTGGTGCGCCACGACTAGCCGGGAGGGAGTTCGGGGAAAAGCCTGCACCTGCCGAAGAGGCAAGAGACTTTTTCTTCCCTCTGTTTCCTGGTGCGCGAGGAGAGGGGTTTAAGAGTGCTGCTTAAAGGAACTCCAGAGACGGGCGCGAGCCGCGGCTAAAAGCGCGAACCCCAGAGACGGGTGCGAGCTGCGGCTGAGGGCGCGAGCCCCCGAGACGGGCGCGAGCCGCGGCTGGAAGCGCGAACCCCAGAGACGGGCGCGAGCCGCGGCTAGAACCACGGACCCCAGAGACGGGCGGGAGACGCTAGGGCTGCTGCTGCCGCCACCAGGGGGGCTGTGTGTCAGCACAGGTCACTCTCCGCGCCCCTCTTCCGCGGAGCCTGTGCAGGCCGCCACTGCCAGGTTCCCGGGATCCTGGGACAACTTCCCCGGGAGTACGCACGCACGGCGGGCCTCAGGCTGGTGCAACGTCACGCCGCCTCTGCCACCACAGGCCCGCCCCACACACAGTGCCCCTCCTTCCCCCATCCCCCAACCCCCGGCCTGAGTGAGCCGGAGCTCCCGAATCAGCGGCTCCTTTAACCCCGTCCTGTCTGAACAAAAAACAGACGCCCTCCAGCGACCTGCGCGCAGGGGCAGGGCCGGGTACAAAGCTGAGCTCCTGTGAGCTGTGAGAGCAGGGAGGAGAGGGGGAGGTCTCTCCCGGCAGCCGTGGAGGCGGCGGATTGAAGCTCCACAATCAACTTGATGTGCCCTGCATCTGTGGAATACCTGAATAGACAGGGAGTGATCCCAAATAGAAGAGGTGGAATTTAGGAGCGAGATCTGTGATTTTTTTCCCTTTTCCTCTTTTTGTGAACGTGTATGTGTATGCTTCTGTGTAAGATTTTCTCTGTATAGCTTTGCTTCCAACATTTGTCCTAGGGTTCTATCCGTCCCTTTTATTTTTTTCTAAATATTTTTTAGTTCAATAACTATATTATAATTTTATTTTTACTGTATCTTCTTTCTGTCTTTTTTCCTTCTTTCCCTCCCTCCTTCCTTCCTTCCTTCCTCCCTCACTTTCTTTCCTTGCTTCTTTCTTCCTTCCTTCCTTTTCTCCTTTCCTTCTTTCTTTCCTCATACTTCTACTAATTCTCTCTACATTTTCTCCTTCTTTCACTCCTTCCTTCCTCCCTCCCTCCCTCCTTTCTTTCCTTCTTTGCTTCTTTCTTCCTTCCTTGCTTTCCTCCTTTCCTTCTTTCTTTCCTCATACTTCTACTAATTCTCTCTACTTTTTCTCCCTTTTATTCTGAGCCGTGTGAATGAAAGGCTCTTGGTGCTCCAGCCCAGGAGTCAGGGCTCTGCCTCTGAGGTAGGAGAGCCAACTTCAGGACACTGGTCAACAAGAGACCACCCAGCTCCACATGATATTAAATGGTGGAAATCTCCCAGAGACCTCCATCTTAACACCAGCACCCAGCTTCACTCAACGACCAGCAAGCCACAGTGCTGGACAACCTATGCCAAACAACTAGCAAAACAGGAACACAACCCCACCCATTAGCAGAGAGGCTGCCTAAAATCATAATAAGGCCACAGACACCCCAAAACACACCACCAGACGTGAACCTGCCCACTAGAGAGACAAGATCCAGCCTCATCCAGCACAACACAGGCACTAGTCCCCTCCACCAGGAAGCCTACACAACCCACTGAAACAACCTGAGCCACTGGAGACAGACATCAAAAACAACGGGAACTACGAACGTGCAGCCTGCAAAAAGGAGACCCCAAACACAGTAAGATAAGCAAAATGAGAAGACAGAAAAACACACAGCAGATGAAGGAGCAAGATAAAAACCCACCAGACCTAACAAATGAAGAGGAAATAGGCAATCTACCTGAAAAAGAATTCAGAATAATGATAGTAAGGATGATCCGAAATCTTGGAAGTAGAATGGACAAAATGCAAGAAACAGTTAACAAGGACCTAGAAGAAATAAAGATGAAACAAGCAACGATGAACAACGCAATAAACGAAATAAAAAGTACTCTAGATAGGATCAATAGCAGAATAACTGAGGCAGAAGACCGGATAAGTGACCTGGAAGATAAAGTAGTGGAAATAACTACTGCAGAGCAGAATAAAGAAAAAAGAATGAAAAGAACTGAGGACAGTCTCAGAGACCTCTGGGACAACATTAAATGCACCAACATTCGAATTATAGGGGTTCCAGAAGAAGAAGAAAAAAAGAAAGGGACTGAGAAAATATTTGAAGAGATTATAGTTGAAAACTTCCCTAATATGGGAAAGGAAATAGTTAATCAAGTCCAGGAAGCACAGAGAGTCCCATATAGGATAAATACAAGGAGAAATACGCCAAGACACATATTAATCAAACTGTCAAAAATTAAATACAAAGAAAGCATATTAAAAGCAGCAAGGGAAAAACAACAAATAACACACAAGGGAATCCCCATAAGGTTAACAGCTGATCTCTCAGCAGAAACCCTACAAGCCAGAAGGGAGTGGCAGGACATACTGAAAGTGATGAAGGAGAAAAACCTGCAACCAAGACTACTCTACCCAGCAAGGATCTCATTCAGATTTGATGGAGAAATTAAAACCTTTACAGACAAGCAAAAGCTGAGAGAGTTCAGCACCACCAAACCAGCTTTACAACAAATGCTAAAGGAACTTCTCTAGACAAGAAACGCAAGAGAAGGAAATGACCTATAATAACGAACCCAAAACAATATAGAAAATGGGAATAGGAACATACATATCGATAATTACATTAAATGTAAATGGACTAAATGCTCCCACCAAAAGACACAGATTGGCTGAATGGATACAAAAACAAGACCCTTATATATGCTGTCTACAAGAGACCGACTTCAGAACTAGAGACACATACAGACTGAAAGTAAGGGGATGGAAAAAGATATTCCATGCAAATGGAAACCAAAAGAAAGCTGGAGTAGCAATTCTCATATCAGACAAAATAGACTTTAAAATAAGGACTATTAAAAGGGACAAAGAAGGACACTACATAATGATCAAGGGATCGATCCAAGAAGATGATATAACAATTGTAAATATTTATGCAGCCAACATAGGAGCACCTCAATACATAAGGCAAATACTAACAGCCATAAAAGGGGAGATCGACAGTAACACATTCATAGTAGGGGACTTTAACACCCCACTTTCACCCATGGACAGATCATCCAAAATGAAAATAAATAAGGAAACACAAGCTTTAAATGATACATTAAACAAGATGGACTTAATTGATATTTATAGGACACTCCATCTAAAAACAACAGAATACACATTTTTCTCAAGTGCTCATGGAACATTCTCCAGGATAGATCATATCTTGGGTCACAAATCAAGCCTTGGTAAATTTAAGAAAACTGAAATTGTATCAAGTATCTTTTCTGACCACAACGCCATGAGACTAGATATCAATTACAGGAAAAGATCTGTAAAAAATACAAACACATGGAGGCTAAACAATACACTACTTAATAATGAAGTGATCACTGAAAAAATCAAAGAGGAAATAAAAAAATACCTAGAAACAAATGACAATGGAGACACAACGACCCAAAACCTATGGGATGCAGCAAAAGCAGTTCTAAGGGGGAAGTTTATAGCAATACAAGCCCACCTTAAGAAGCAGGAAACATCTCGAATAAACAACCTAACCTTGCACCTCAAGCAATTAGAGAGAAGAACAAAAAAACCCCAAAGCTAGCAGAAGGAAAGAAATCATAAAAATCAGATCAGAAATAAATGAAAAAGAAATGAAGGAAACAATAGCAAAGATCAATAAAACTAAAAGCTGGTTCTTTGAGAAGATAAACAAAATAGATAAACCACTAGCCAGACTCATCAAGAAAAAAACGGAGAAGACTCAAATCAATAGAATTAGAAATGTAAAAGGAGAAGTAACAACTGACACTGCAGAAATAAAAAAAATCATGAGAGATTACTACAAGCAACTCTATGCCAATAAAATGGACAATCTGGAAGAAATGGACAAATTCTTAGGAATGCACAACCTGCCAAGACTGAATCAGGAAGAAATAGAAAATATGAACAGACCAATCACAAGCACTGAAATTGAAACTTTGATTAAAAATCTTCCAACAAACAAAAGCCCAGGACCAGATGGCTTCACAGGTGAATCCTATCAAACGTTTAGAGAAGAGCTAACACCTAACCTTCTCGAACTCTTCCAAAATATAGCAGAGGGAGGAACACTCCCAAATTCCTTCTACGAGGCCACCATCACCTTGATACCAAAACCAGACAAGGATGTCACAAAGAAAGAAAACTACAGGCCAATATCACTGATGAACATAGATGCAAAAATCCTCAACAAAATACTAGCAAACAGAATCCAACAGCACATTAAAAGGATCATACACCATGATCAAGTGGGGTTTATTCCAGGAATGCAAGGATTCTTCAATATACGCAAATCTATCAATGTGATAAACCATATTAACAAATTGAAGGAGAAAAACCATATGATCATCTCAATAGATGCAGAGAAAGCTTTCGACAAAATTCAACACCCATTTATGATAAAAACCCTCCAGAAAGTAGGCATAGAGGGAACTTTCCTCAACATAATAAAGGCCATATACGACAAGCCCACAGCAAACATCATCCTCAACGGTGAAAAACTGAAAGCATTTCCACTAAGATCAGGAACAAGACAAGGTTGCCCACTCTCACCACTCTTATTCAACATAGTTTTGGAAGTTTTAGCCACAGCAATCAGAGAAGAAAAGGAAATAAAAGGAATCCAAATCGGAAAAGAAGAAGTAAAGCTGTCACTGTTTGCAGATGACATGATACTATACATAGAGAATCCTAAAGATGCTACCAGAAAACTACTAGAGCTAATCAATGAATTTGGTAAAGTAGCAGGATACAAAATTAATGCACAGAAATCTCTGGCATTTCTATATACTAATGATGAAAAATCTGAAAGTGAAATCAAGAAAACACTTCCATTTACCATTGCAACAAAAAGAATAAAATATCTTGGAATAAACCTACCTAAGGAGACGAAAGACCTGTATGCAGAAAATTATAAGACACTGATGAAAGAAATTAAAGATGATACAAATAGATGGAGAGATATACCATGTTCTTGGATGGGAAGAATCAACATTGTGAAAATGACTCTACTACCCAAAGCAATCTACAGATTCAATGCAATCCCTATCAAACTACCACTGGCATTTTTCACAGAACTAGAACAAAAAATTTCGCAATTTGTATGGAAACACAAAAGACCCTGAATAGCCAAAGCAATCTTGAGAACGAAAAAAGGAGCTGGAGGAATCAGGCTCCCTGACTTCAGACTATACTACAAAGCAACAGTAATCAAGACAGTATGGTACTGGCACAAAAACAGAAAGATAGATCAGTGGAACAGGATAGAAAGCCCAGAGATAAACCCACGCACATATGGACACCTTATCTTTGATAAAGGAGGCAGGAATGTACAGTGGAGAAAGGACAGCCTCTTCAATAAATGGTGCTGGGAAAACTGGACAGGTACATGTAACAGTATGAGATTAGATCACTCCCTAACACCATACACAAAAATAAGCTCAAAATGGATTAAAGACCTAAATGTAAGGCCAGAAACTATCAAACTCTTAGAGGAAAACATAGGAAGAACACTCTATGACATAAACCACAGCAAGAACCTTTCTGACCCACCTCCTAGAGTAATGGAAATAAAAACAAAAATAAACAAATGGGACCTAATGAAACTTCAAAGCTTTTGCACAGCAAAGGAAACCCTAATCAAGACCAAAAGACAACCCTCAGAATGGGAGAAAACATTTGCAAATGAAGCAACTGACAAAGGATTAATCTCCAAAATTTACAAGCAGCTCATGCAGCTCAATAACAATAAAACAAACAACCCCATCCAAAAATGGGCAGAAGACCTAAACAGACATTTCTCCAAAGAAGATATACAGAATGCCAACAAACACATGAAAGAATGCTCAACATCATTAATCATTAGAGAAATGCAAATCAAAACTACAATGAGATATCATCTCACACCAGTCAGAATGGCCATCATCAAAAAATCTAGAAACAATAAATGCTGGAGAGGGTGTGGAGAAAAGGGGACACTCTTGCACTGCTGGTGGGAATGTGAATTGGTTCAGCCACTATGGAGAACAGTATGGAGGTTCCTTAAAAAACTACAAATAGAATTACCATATGACTCAGCAATCCCACTACTGGGCATATACCCTGAGAAAACCAAAATTCAAAAAGAGTCATGTACCAAAATGTTCATTACAGCTCTATTTACAATAGCCCGGAGATGGAAACAACCTAAGCGCCCATCATCGGATGAATGGATAAAGAAGATGTGGCACATATACACAATGGAATATTACTCAGCCTTAAAAAGAAATGAAATTGAGCTATTTGCAATGAGATGGATAGACCTAGAGTCTGTCATACAGAGTGAAGTAAGTCAGAAAGAAAAAGACAAATACCGTATGCTAACACATATATATGGAATTTAAGGGAAAAAAATGTCATGAAGAACCTAGGAGTAAGACAGGAATAAAGACGCAGACCTACTGGAGAACGGACTTGAGGATATGGGGAGGGGAAAGGGTGAGTTTTGACAGGGCGAGAGAGAGTCATGGACATATACACACTAACAAACGTAGTAAGGTAGATAGCTAGGGGGAAGCAGCCGCAAGGCACAGGGATATTAGTTCGGGGCTTTGGGACAGCCTGGAGGGGTGGGATGGGGAGAGTGGGAGGGAGGGAGACGCAAGAGGGAAGACAGATGGGAACATATGTATATGTATAGCTGATTCACTTTGTTATAAAGCAGAAACTAACACACCATTGTAAAGCAATTATACCCCAATAAAGATGTTTAAAAAATATATATATATAAATCCTCTGTTTCCAGAAAAAAAAAAAAAAAAGAGTAGCCCCCGCTCGCCGCAACTGGAGAAAGTCAACGCGCAGCAATGGAGAACCAATGCAGGCAAAAAATTTTTTTAAATAAATAAATAAAACATAGGTTTTTTTAAAAAAAACAAAACCCCAATGAGGTATCACCTCATGACTGTTTGAATGGCTCTCATAAAAAAACAAGAGATAACACATGATAGTGATGATGTGGAGGAAAAGGAACACTTGTGCACTGTTGATAAGATTGTACATTATATTCCAATCACTATGGAAAACAGTTTAGAGGTTCCTCAGAAATTAAAAATATAACTACCATATATCCAGCAATTCCACCACTGAGAATATATCCAAAGGAAACAAAAATACTTTGTCAAATAAATATCTGTACCCCAATGTTCACAGCAGCATTATTTGCAATAGCCAAGACATAGAAACAACCTAAGTGTCCAGTGACAGATGAATGGATAAATAAGTTGTGGGATATATACACAATGGAATATTGTTTAGCGCTAAAAATAAGGAAATCCTGCCATTAACATCATGGATGGGCTTTTGAAGGCATTATCTAAGTGAAATAAGTCAGAGAAAGTCAAATACTGTATGATCTCACTTATGTGTAGAATCTAAAACAACAAAAACAAAAAAATAAACTCACAGAAAAAGAGATAAGATTTGTGGTAACCAGAGGCAGAGGGTGGTGGGAGGGTGGGATTGGATGACGGTGGTTGAAATGTATAAACTTCCTGCTATAAGACAAAAAGTACTAGGTATATAATATACAACTTGATGACTAGAGTTAACACTGCTCTATGGTTTATTTAAAAGTTAAGAGAGTAGATCCTAAGAGTTCTCGTCATCAGAAAAAAACCATTTTTTTCTTTTTGTATACATATGAGATGATGGATATTAACTAAACATTATGGTAATCATTTCACAAAATATGTAAGTCAAATCATGTCATACATCTTAAACTTATAGAATGTTGTATGTTAATTATCTCAATAAAACTGGAAAAAGGATATCAAGATGGCAAATAAGCACATGAATATGCTCAACATCACTAGTCATTAGGGAAATACAAATTAAAATCATAATATGAAATACCACTAGGCACTTATTAGAACAGCTAAAATATAAAAAACCGACCACAGTAAGTGTTGGTGAAGGTATGGAACAGCTGCAGCTCTTATACAGTGCTGTTGAGAATGTAAATTGGTAAAACCATTTTAGAAAACAGTTTGGCAGCTGAACGTACATGTCTAGGTGTTTACTCAAGAGAAATGAAAACACATGTCCACACAAAGACTTACACGTGAATGTTCATGTGGGCTTTACTTGTAATAGCCAAAAAGTGGAAACAACCCTAATGTCCATCAACAGGTGGTATAATTTGGTAGATTTACACCATGTGTAAAATCATTAAAAGTGAACTACTGTCACATGCAGTAACGTGGATGAATCTCAAAATATTTTACTGAGTGAAAGAAGTTAACACTTTTAAAAAGAATATGAAATTCTAGAAAATATAAATGAGTTATCTGAAGATAGGGGTTGGGAGAAAGGCATGATTATAAAGGGTCACAAGGAAACTTTTGGGAGTGATAGATATATTTATTATCTCTATTGTGGTGATTTATCTTAGGTACACACATAGTCACAAATCATCAAATTTTACACACTTTAAATATGGGCAGGTTTATTATATGTCAGTTATACCACAATAAATGTGATAAAATAGAAATAAAAATACATACACTTAAAGAAAGGCAAATAAAAAATTGTGAGACAGCTAAAGTATCATTTTGAGGAAAATTTTAGTTTTAAATGCTGTGTTGGCAAAGAAGGTTGAAATATCAATGATCTAAGTCTTCAATTTAAGAAACTGAAAAGATTGCAAATTAAAAAGCAAAGCAGGGCTTCCCGGGTGGTGCAGTGGTTGGGAATCTGCCTTCCAGTGCAGGGGACACAGGTCTGAGCCCTGGTCCGGAAGATCCCACATGCCATGGAGCACCTAAGCCCATGAGCCACAACTACTGAGCCTGTGTTCTAGAGCCCACAAGCCACAACTACTGAGCCCACGCACTGCATCTACCGAAGCCCATGCACCCTTGAGCCTGTGCTCCGCAATGAGAAGCCACCGCAATGAGAAGCACGCACACCGCAACCAAGAGTAGCTCCCGCTCGCTGCAACTAGAGAAAGCTCATGCGCAGCAACGAAGACCCAACACAGCCAAAAATAATATATAACAATAAATAAATTTATTTAAAAATATGAATATCAATAAATATATTAAAAAAGCAAAGTAGACAAAATTGTATAAGGAGAATTCAGTGAAAATAGAAAACAGACAATAGAAAAAATTTTTTAAAAGTTGAAGATTAACTGATAACTGGTTAGCAAGACTGATCAAGAAAAAAAAACCTGACAACATGGATCAATCTCAACATTATTGTGTAGTGAAGGAAGCCAGTCCCAAAGGAGTACCTTCTATGCAGTTCCATTTACATGAAAGTCAAGAACAAGAATATCAGAACATCCTCCACTTAGGAGGATGGAGTAATGAAAAGAAAATACAAGGGAACTTTCTGGGGGTGATGAAAATATTCTATCTATTGACTGAAGTGGTGGTTACACAGATGTATGAGCCCAAACTCACTAAATTATAGATGTACTGGGTTGGCCAAAAAGTTCATTCGTTTTTTCCCGGAGGATGGCTGTAATAACACTTAGTTGTCTTTAACTTCATTCAAAACAATTTTGTTAGATTGTGACAGCTGTCATATCAGCGTGCATTTAAAAAAAGACATCAAAATTGGTGAATTTTTTTTTTTTTTTTTCAGTATGCGGGCCTCTCACTGTTGTGGCCTCTCCCGTTGCGGAGCACAGGCTCCGGACGCACAGGCCCAGCAGCCATGGCTCACGGGCCCAGCCGCTCCACAGCATGTGGGATCTTCCCGGACCAGGGCACGAACCCGCGTCCCCTGCATCAGCAGGCGGACTCTCAACCACTGCGCCACCAGGGAAGCCCAAAATTGGTGAACTTTTATGTCGCCATTTTAATACTGAAGATGGAAGAAAAACAACATTTTCAGCCTATTATGCTTTATTATTTCAAGAAAGGTAAAAACGCAACTGAAACACAGAAAACGATTTGTGCAGTGTATGGAGACGGCGCTGTGACTGATCCAACACGTCAAAAGTGGTTTGTGAAGTTTGGTGCTGGAGCTTTCTCACTGGACAATGCTCCACGGTTGGGTAGACCAGTTGAAGTTGACAGCGATCAAACTGAGATATTAATTGAGAACAATGAACATTATACCACACAGAAGATAGCCAACATACTCAAAATATCCAAATCAAGTGCTGAAAATCATTTGCACCAGCTTGGTTATGTGAATTGCTTTGATGTTTGGGTTCCACATAAATTAAGCAAAAAAAAAACCTTCTTGACCATATTTCCACATGTGATTCTCTACTTAAACGTAATGAAAATGTTCCATTTTTAAAATAAATTGTGACAGGCGATGAAAAGTGGATAATGTACAATAATGCGGAAGGGAAGAGATCTTGGGGCAAGCGAAATGAACCACCACCAACCACACCAAAGGCTGGTCTTCACCCTAAGAAGGTGATGTTGTGTATATGGTGGGACTGGAAGGGAGTCCTCTATTATGAACTCCTTCCAGAGATCCAAACAATTGATTCCAGCAAGTACTACTCCCAATCAGACCAACTGAAAGCGGCACTCAACGAGAACGTCCAGATTAGTCAACAGAAAATGCAGAATCTTCCATCAGGATAATGTAAGACCACATGTTTCTTTGATGACCAGGCAAAAACTGTTACAGCTTGGCTGGGAAGTTCTGATTTATCCACTGTATTCATCAGACATTGCACCTTCGGATTTCCATTTATTTCATTCAGTCTTTACAAAATTCTCTTAATGGAAAAAATGTCAATTCCCTGGAAGACTGTAAAAGGTACCTGGAACAGTTCTTTGCTCAAAAAGATAAAAAAGTATTGGGAAGATGGAATTACGAAGTTGCTTGAAAAATGGCATAAGGCAGTGGAACAAAAGGGTGAATGTTTTGTTTAATAAAGTTCTTGGTTTGTTTGTTTGGTTTTTTTGCGGTATGCGGGCCTCTCACTGTTGTGGTCTCTCCCATTGCGGAGCACAGGCTCCGGATGTGCAGGCTCAGCAGCCATGGCTCACGGGCCCAGCCGCTCCGCGGCATGTGGGATCCTCCCAGACCGGGGCACGAACCCGTGTCCCCTGCATCGGCAGGCGGACTCTCAACCACTGCGCCACCAGGGAAGCCCCTGCATCATTCTATATAAGAGACTTGAGCACCCGTGGACACTGAGAGACGACTGTACTTCCAGATGCATGTCTGATCATGGCATCATCTCCTGTCATCTTTTTCAAAATAACAGTGCAGTGGCTTTACACTGCCCTTTGGATAAAATCCATAATACTTAACATGGCCTGAAGGCCTAGATGGTTTGGCCTCTCCCTGTGTTTGAAGGCTCCCTTTGCAACATCCCCTTCACATCCATCCCTGCCTTTCATTACCCTGTCTTCTTTCTTGCTGCAGAGCCATTTTTTACATGCTATTCCTTCTGCCCACAATCTCTCCCCTGATATATAACTCCTGTATGTTTTTCAGATCTTAGCTTAGGATTACATTTTTTAAAATTCACTCACTGATCTGGTTACCTGCTCAAAGCACCATGTACCCTCCTTCATGGCATTCATCACAGTTGCACCTTAATTTTGCTTGATGTTTTGTCTAAATAACATCTAACTTCTCCACTGTAAGGTGCATGACTACAAGGACCATACTTATTTTTTATCACCTTTGTATCTCCAGCCTCTAGTAAAGATCTGACAGGTACATAGCAGGTCCTCATAAATATTTATAAATGAATTAATGAAGAATTAGAAATTATCTGTTCCTAAGTGAAGTAACATGTACTTGGTGACATATTTTAAATGAACTTCAAGCAACCATCTAATCAAATGCGCAGTTAAACCATCACAGAGTTGTCTTTCATCATTCCTCCCTTCAGTGTGTTTCAGAGGCAATTATTATGTTCCAGGCACTCAGGCATAGGAGTGAAAGAGACAGGGTTCCTGCACTAATGCGGCATCTGGTTTAAGTTGACTGACTTTTCAAAAGTTACTCTAAACCAGTTTGTTTCCCAAGCTCTGTGCAGAATGAGTTTATCATTGTTTTTAAAATAAATCTTTAACTTTCTGATGACTATGAGACAATATTGTTCTATTTTATGGAAATCTTACTATTTCTTACACATATAAACCTGAATAATTTTACTTGCCTACCTAACTATAATAATACGTCGAATCAGAAAGAGAAGCAAGGTACAAAGAATTAAAATGGAAAAAAATATAACTACTCACAAAAGAAAAACTTATATACAGATTAGACTCCAAGGAAAATCTTACTGCGTATCTTGAAAACACCCCTCAAAGTTAGAAACAAGGCAAAATAATTTAAGAATCAAAAACTTAAGACACATATACATATTTTTTCAGAAATCTGAAACAATATACATGTAACAAGTACATTTAAGAACTCTTTTCTCAAAATGTCTACTTGATAGTAAATACTTAAGAAACATATACAACAAAATGTCACCCCACTATGTTTAAATTGATCACCAAAATGCAGACCTAGGGTCAGAAGTTTGTCTTGAACACATCTAAGTTGTTTTTATAGTGTTGATGGTTTTGAACTGAGATGTTCACATACCAAGTCCTGATTACTTGAATTTGCAAAATGGCTGGCTAGAATAGGAGAGTCATCTGTTGTCATGGAAATAAGTTTTTCTTTCTATTTCTCTAATGTATGTGCTAAAATAGAGCTCAAATCTGAAACCAGAATTAGCAAATACTGACATTTACATGATTATTACATTTTATTTTCTTCAAAATCCCTTTAGAATACACCAAAATTAGAAATAATACTCCAATAACATAATTACTGGCAAGTCTGTAAAGCTGACTTCCTAACTTGTTCATTAATTACATTCTATTAATAACTCCCAGTCATCATACTATGGATGGCTCTTGAATGTTAACACAGTCTGATCATACAGCATAAACTATCACACAGACAACATCTTAAAACTCTGGGCTTCCCTGGTGGCACGGTGGTTGAGAGTCCGCCTGCTGATGCAGGGGACACGGGTTCATGCCCCGGTCCGGGAAGATCCCACACGCCGCGGAGCGGCTGGGCCTGTGAGCCATGGCCGCTGAGCCTGCACGTCCGGAGCCTGTGCTCCGCAACGGGAGAGGCCACAACAGTGAGAGGCCCGCGTACCGCAAAAAAAAAAAAAAAGAAAAAAAAAAAACAAAACTCTGTAGT
This sequence comes from Phocoena sinus, assembly GCF_008692025.1. Lineage (NCBI taxonomy): Eukaryota > Metazoa > Chordata > Mammalia > Artiodactyla > Phocoenidae > Phocoena > Phocoena sinus. Next base: position 78,448,250 of record NC_045764.1, read on the forward strand.
CACTGTAATATTATTTGCCTCTGTTAAAAATATTGTACTTACCAAGATTGATTTAGTTCTATGTCCTGTTAAGTGTTACTAATTTAATCCAAAATGTATCATCTGTGCATGTAAGGAGGGTGACACCTAAATCCATCATCCAAGGCATTGTTAAATAACTAAGTATTGTCCTAATAGAGTGTCACTTTCAGGTTGATACAAAACCAAAAACTAATAGCCAGTATTTATAGAGTGTACAAAAGGCTTTCACACCCATTGATATTTGAGTCTTCATTTATTCAACAGATATTTCAGGAACTGAGTGTTAATTCTACACCAATCACTGGCTAGATGCTAGAGACACAATGGTGATCCTTATAATAACTCCATAACAGTGGTTAACAAAATGTAATCTCAGAATCACTAGCATCAGCATCAGCTGGTAACTTGTTAAACCTGCACATTTGAACTTTCCAAGATGGTGGAGGAGTAGGAGGCCGTGGAGTTCATCTCTCCCCACAAAGGCATCAGGAATACATTTAGAAATAGAAAAATTCTCACAGAGCACCTGATGAACACTAGCAGAGGACCTCAGACACCTAAAAGGACAAGAAAGATCCCTAAATAACTGGATAGGACAAAAGAAAGAAGGAAAAAGGAAGAGGTGAGGAAGCAGGACGGGACGGTCTGTGCCACAGCCCTGTGCACCTCAGCCTGAGACAGGTTTCTGCTGGTGGCTGGAATGTGGGGTTTGGAGAGCAAACCTGGGGAGGGGACTGCTGTTGGGTGTGAGAAGACAGCCAGAGGGGACGGGAGTAAGGAGCTCCACAACCAGGAATGCTCGTGGAGGAAGCCTGGACCTCCACAGAGGCAAAGAACCATTGTTGAGTGATGCGCAAAGGGCAGGGCGGCCATTACAGCCTCTCCCGTCACGCACCAGCCCCTGCATCCATGGGCACTAAGGAGGGCTCCCGCTGGAGCTGGCTCTCATGGCTCTGCTATTGCCTCCTCCACCCCTTCCCTCAGCCTGGGGGCCCCACTCACCTGATTGCTGCCTGATGGGCTGACATGTTCCAATCCCTACCCCAGCACCCTCCCGCCTAGGGAGCCTGCTCACCCCGATCACCACCACAGTTCCTTCCTGCCTGATGGGCTCTTGTGCTCCGACAACCTCTGGAGCAGACTCTGGTGGGAGGAACACACAGAGGTGGGGCTGAAACCACAGCTGAACCCCAGGGGCCATGTGACTAGGGAAGAAGAGCTGAAATCTCTCCTCACAGCTGCGTGAACTGCGGAGTTACACCTCCGCTGATGGCTTCCTAAATTCAGTGCCTGCAAAACATCTGAAAGGACAAGTGCTCCAGCAGGTGGGACGAGTCTGGCTTTAGCAGCTGTGGGCTTTGTGGGCACATACATGCAGAGGTTGGGCCAGGCCAGAGTCTGAGCTGCTTCCATAGCTCCACAGCAGGTCCAGGTGCACGACTACTGTAGTCCTGGGACCTGACTTCAGTCAAGCTGTGCCAGTGGCCTGGTGAAAACAACGTCACCAGAGCCAACTGCTGGCATACCCACAGTTAAGGTGGGACCGACATCAGCGCCAACAACAGTGTACTTTGTGAGCCCGCACGATGGGCGAAAGGGGACAGAACAGAGCACATTCACGGTGAACAGCTCCAGAGGAGGAATACTCAGTGGCTTATCTCCCAGTGGGAGTGCTCCATTCCCACCTACCTCACACCACAGTACAGAAACACAGCTAAGAAACAGATCTGGGGCCTCTACTCTAACAATCAGGGAGCAGACTCCACCCCTGACAGGACACTGACAACCACAGAGCAAAGGGAGGCCCCACTCAATATCCAGGGCAGGCTCTGGTCACCACAACACCAGTCAAACTACCACCAAACCAGCTTTACAACAAATGAATTTCTAAACTCCTAAAGGAACTTCTCTAGGCGGGGGGTGGATGGGGGAAGAGGTCACAACTAGAAACAAGAAAATAAAAAATGCGAAAGCTCACTGGTAAAGCCAAACATACAGTAAAGGCAGGAAATCATCCATACACAAATATGATATCAAATCCAGCAACTGTGAGAAAAGTACAAATGCAGAAAATGGGAATAGCATTTGAAATTAGGAGACCAGCAACTTAAAACAACCTTGTATATATAAAGACTGCTTTATCAAAGCCTCATAGGACGTGCAAACCTGAAAATTACAATAGAAAAAAGAAAAAGCAACCCAACACAACACTAAAGATGGTCATCAAACCACAAAAGAAAACAACAAAGGAGTAAGGGAAGAAAAAATACCTACAAAAACAAACCCATGACAATTAAGAAAATGGCAATAGGAACATACATATTGATAATTACCTAAAGTGTAAATAGATTAAATGCTCCAATCAAAACACACAGACTGGGTGAATGGATACAAAAACAAGACCCATATCTATGCTGTCTACAAGAGACCCACCTCAGACCTAGGGATACTTACAGACTGAAAGTGAGGGGATGGAAAAAGATACTCCATGCGAATGGAAATCAAAACAAAGCTGCAACAGCAATACTTATATGTGACAAAATAGACTTTATATAAAGACTGTTACAAGACAAGGAAGGACGTTACATAATGATCAAGGGATCAATCCAAGAAGAATTTACAATTGCATATTTAAGTACACAATTGTAAATATATATGCAACCAACATAGGAGCACCTCAATATATAAGGCAAATGCTTACAGCCATAAAAGGAGAAATTGATAGTAACACAACCATAGAGGGGGACTTTAACACCTCTCTTACACAATGGACAGATCACTGAGACAGAAAATTAATAAGTAAACAGAAGTATTAAATGACACATTAGACCAGACAGACTTAATTGATATTTATAGGATATCCCATCCAAAAGCAGCAGAATACACTTTCTTCTCAAATGCACATGGTACATTCTCCAGGACAGATCACATCTTGGGTCACAAATCAAGCCTTGGTAAATTTAAGAAAACTGAAATCATATCAAGCATCTTTTCCAACCACAAAGCTATGAGATTAGAAATAAATTACAGGCAAAAAACCCTGTAAAAAACACAAACACATGGAAGCTAAACAATATGCTACTAAATAACCAATGGATCACTAAAAAAATCAAAAAGGAAATTAAAAAAATACCTAGAGACAAATGACAACAAGAAGATGAGAATCCAAAACCTACGGATGCAGCAAAAGCATTTCTAAGAGGGAAGTTTATAGCAATACACTCCTACCTCAAGAAACAAGAAAAATCTCAAATAAACAACCAAATCTTATGCCTAAAGCAACTAGAGAAAGAAGAATAAACAAAACCTAAAGTTAACAGAAGGAAAGAAAACATAAACATCAGAGCAGAAATAAATGAAATAGAGATGAAGAAAACAAATAGCAAAGATCAATGAAACTAAAAGTTGGTTCCTTGAGAAGATAAAATTGATAAACTTTTAGCCAGACCCATCAAGGAAAAAAAGGAAGAGGGCTCAAATCAATAAACTTAGATATGAAAACGGAGAAGTTACAATGGACACCACAGAAATACAAAGGATCGTAAGAGACTACTACAAGCAACTATATGCCAATAAAATGGACAACCTGGAAGAAATGGACAAATTCTTAGAAATGTACAACCTTCCAAGACTGAACCAGGAAGAAACAGAAAATATGAACAGACCAATCACAAGTACTGAAATTCAAACTGTGATTAAAAATCTTCCAACAAACAAAAGCCCAGGACCAGATGGCTTCACAGGCAAATTCTATCAAACGTTTAGAGAAGAGTTAACACCTAGCCTTCTGAAACGCTTCCAAAAAATTGCAGAGAAAGGAAACACTCTCAAGCTCATTCTATGAGGTGAGGGCACCATCACCCTGACACCAAAACCAGACAAAGGTATCACAAAAAAAGAAAATTACAGGCAAATATCACTGATGAAAATAAATGCAAAAATCCTCAAAAAAATACTAGCAAACTGAATCCAACAACACACTAAAAGGATCATACACCATGATCAAGTGGGATTTATCCCAGGGATGCAAGGATTTTGCAGTAACAGAAATCAAACAATCTGATACATCACATCAACAAACTGAATAGGGACTTCCCTGGCAGTCCAGTGAAGACTAGTTAAGCAGGGTTAAGACTCCTTGCTCCCATTGCAGGGGACTGGGTTCGATCCCTGGTCAGGGAACTAGATCCTGCATGATGCAACTAAGTATCCCGCATGTCGCAACAGATGCCGCATACGGCAACAAAGATCCTGCATGCTGCAACTAAGACCCTGTGCAACCAAATAAATAGATTAATATTAAAGAAAAAACAAATTGAAGAATAAAACCACATGATCATCTCAATAAATGCAGAAAAAGCTTTTGTCAAAATTCAACACCCAATTATGATAAAGAATCTCCAGAAAGCGGGCAGAGGGAACACACCTCAACATCATAAAGGCCATACATGACAAACCCACAGCAAACATCATTCTCAGTCGTAAAAAACAAAGCAGTTCCTCTAAGATCAGGAACAAGACAAGGATGTTCACTCTCACTACTATAATTCAACACAGTTTTGGAAGTCCTAGCCACGCAATCAGAGAAGAAAAAGGAATAGAAGGAATCCAAATTGGAAAAGAAGTAAAACTGTCACTGTTTGCAGATGACATGATACTACACATAGAAAATGCTAAAGATGCTACCAGAAAACTACTAGAGCTCATCAATGCATTGGTAAAATTGCAGGATAGAAAATTAATACACAGGAATCTTTTGCATTCCTATACAATAACAATGGAAGATCAGAAACAGAAATCAAGGAAACAATCCCACTTACCATGGCATCAAAAAGAATAAAATACCTAGGAATAAACCTACCCAAGGAGACAAAAGACCTGTACTCCGAAAACTATGAGATGCTGATGAAAGAAATAAAAGATGACACAAACAGATGAAGAGATATACCATGTTGTTGGATTGAAGAATCAACATTGTGAAAATGACTATACTACTCAAAGCAATCTACAGATTTCATACAATCCCTACCAAGTTACCAATGGCATTTTTCAAAGAACTAGAACAAAATATTTTACAATTTTTATGGAAACACAAAAGACCACAAATAGCCAAAGCAATCTTGAGAAAGAAAGAAGGAGCTGGAGGAATCAGGCTCCCTGACTTGAGACTATACTACCAAGGCACAATAATCAAAACAGTATGGTACCAGCACAAAAACAGAAATACAGATCAATGGACCACGATAGAAAGTCCAGAGACAGACCCACACAGCTATGGTCACCCAACCTATGACAAAGAAGGCAGGAATATACAATGGAGTAAAGACAGTCTCTTCAGTAAGTGGTGCTGGTAAAACTGGACAGCTACATGTAAAAGAATGAAATTAGAACACTCCCTACCACCATACACTAAAATAAACTCAAAATGGATTAAAGACATAAATGTAAGGCAGATACTATAAAAACTCTTAGAGGAAAACATAGGCAGAACACTCTCTGACATAAATCGTAGCAAGATCTTTTTCAATCCACCTCCAAGAGTAATGAAAATGAAAATAAAAATAAATAAACGGTACCTAGTTAAACTTAAAAGCTTTTGCACAGCAAAGGAAACCATAAACAAAAGACAACCCTCAGAATGGGAGAAAATATTTGCCAATGAAGCAATTGACAAGGGATTAATCTCCAAAATATACAAACAGCTCATGTAGCTCAATATCAAAAAGCCAAACAACCCAATCAAAAAATGGGTGGAAGGGCTTCCCTGGTGGCGCAGTGGTTGGGAGTCCACCTGCCGATGCAGGGGACACGGGTTCGTGCCCCGGTCTGGGAAGATCTCACATGCCGCAGAGTGGCTGGGCCCGTGAGCCATGGCCGCTAAGCCTGCGCATCTGGAGCCTGTGCTCCGCAACGGGAGAGGCCACAACAGAGAGAGGCCCGTGTACACAAAAAAAAAAAAAAGGGTGGAAGATCTAAATAGACATTTCTCCAAAGAAGACATACAGATGGCCCAGAGGCACATGAAAAGATGCTCAACATCACTAATCATTAGAGAAATGCAAGTCAAAATTACAGTGAGGTATCACCTCACACCAGTCAGAATGGCCATCATCAAAAAGTCTACAAACAATAAATGAGGAGAGGGTGTGGAGAAAAGGGAACCCTCCTGCACTGTTGGTGGGAATGTAAATTGATACAGACACTATGAAGAACAGTATGGAGGTTCCTTAAAAAACTAAAAATTCAGGTACTATATGATCCAGCAATCCCATTCCTGGGCACATATCTGGAGGAAACCATAATTTGAAAAGATACATGCACCCCAATGTTCACTGCAGCACTATTTACAATAACCAGGACATGGAAGCAACCTAAATGTCCATCAACAGTGGAATGGATAAAGACGATGTAGTGTGTGTATATATATATATGTGTGTGTGTATATATATATATATATATATATGTGTGTGTGTGTACACACACACACACACACACACACACACACACACACAAATGGAATATTACTCAGCCATAAAAAAGAACAATATAGTGCCATTTGCAGCAACATGGATGGACCTAGAGATCATCATAGTGAGTGAAGTAAGTCAAACAGAGAAAGACAAATACCATATGATATTGCTTATATGTGGAATCTAAGAAAAGGGTGCAAATGAACTTATCTACAATACAGAAATAGAGTCACAGATCTAGAAAACAAACATGGTTACCAGAGGGTAAAGTGGGGAGGGATAAACTGGAAGGTTGGAATTGACATACACACAGTACTGTATAGCACAGGGAACTCTACTCAATTCTCTGTAATGGCCTATATGGGAATAGAATCTAAAAAAGAATGGATATATATATGTATAACTGATTCACTTCGCTGTACAGCAGAAACTAACACAACAGTGTAAATCAACTACACTCCAATAAAAGTTAAAAAAAAAAACCAAAAAACAAAAAAACCTGCACATTCTCAAGTCTCACCCCAAATCTACTGAATAAGAAAAATCTGTGGGTGGGACCCAGGAATCTATGTTTAAATAAACCCTCCAGGTGATTCTGATATATGCTCAAGTTTGAGAACCACTGCCCTGTAAAATAGCCCCTTGCATTATATATTAGAAAATTGAGGCTCAGAGAGGGATAGAACAGACTTGAGATTCAAAACAGACTTTTCCCCACCATTTATTTATTCCAAGAGATTAGAAAGGTGTCTGGCATATAAGATGGGCACACAATAAAGATCTGTTGGATGAAAAAATGGATGAATTCTCCAAAGAGTTCTGCTATCACCCAAGTATGGCACTAGTCCAAGCAATATAATTCTAACTTATTGGAAATGTACATATTGCTAATAAGGATATTTCTTCTGAAAAGAGGTGTGTTTACCGTGACATCAAGAATTATAATTTAAAAACTATCACTTTCGAGTCTTGCCTAAAAGAGAAAGTTACCAAAGGTGATCACTACCCAAATTATTCAGTTTTTCCATACCTTGTTATTTTGCTTTAGTTTACTTAACTCCAGTTTATACTTTTCTGCTTCTTCTAGAGCTCTATTCAAGCGAACTTCCATGGCACTTAGACTAGCGGCAGCTTGTTTTTGTAGTCTTCTTTTATCCTCTAATTCCTGTACAGTAAGAGAGATATGTAGAACATTTATAAACATATCATAAGTTCTTTCTATTATTCTGAAACGTTTTCCATTTCCATATTCCTTGCTTTCTCCTAAACTGTATACACACACACACGGCCAGAGACTGAACGCTGAGTGACAGAGGTCTCAGGGAATTCTCACTCTGAACTGGTTTTAGGAAAATATATCCTTAAAGATGTAGTCACAAATTAGGCTTCCAAATTGCTTTTTGTTTGGAATTTCCTGCCTTTTTATTGATCCCAAAGTCAGTATACATGTCTTCTACATTTACTTTATAAACAACATTTTATAATCATGGTTCTTCTCTTGGGAACCTCCCAAAACACCAATGTAAGACATAAATTCTCTCATAAATACTGTGTTTGTGTAAACCTGATGAAATATATCACTTAAAAAATATTTGTTAAATACAGAGCATTCTATTGTACATTAGCAATATAGGAAAATCCCAATTCTGAGCAAAAACAACAGATTCTATGGATATTTTCCATATCTTGGTGTGGGTTTAGACCTGCATTTCTGCAAATATTCTAGAGTTGCTGTTGCAGAGTCTACAGGCCACACAGGAAGAAACATGAACATACAGGATAAGCTCCAAACTCCATCACAATCTGGTACCATAATCTCATCTCCTCCCACAAATGTTACCTTCAGCTACAAGAGCAGTACTTGCTTGGATCTCTCCCAAACAGCCATGATATTTCCTGCCTCCGACCCTTTGCTCATACTCTTCCTTCTGCCCTGATCTCTCCCTACCCCTCATTTTTACCTGGCTAACAACTATTCATCCTTCAAGACTCAGGGCTGTACACTGGGGCTTTACCTTCTCCCAGAAGCCTTCCCTCACTGTCTTCCTCACTATCCTCCCAGGTTGAATTAAGTACCCTTTCTTCAGAGCTTCTGTAGCATCTTGATATACATATATCATAGAACCTGCTTGTGTGGAACCGAAACTATCCATTTACTTCATTTCCCCCACTATATTGTAAGCTCCTTAAGGATAGAACTACTTTAATTTCTATATTCCCAGCACTTCAGCAGCATATAAAAGGCACTAGTGACATGTTTACTGAACTGAATTTATTTTGTAATATTTAACTTACTCTTCTTTGCATGTCCTACAATGCCTGGTACAGAGCATTATACAAAGCAGACACTCTCAGAAAATATCATGGAATTGAAATGATGCAGTTAACAACGTAGTTGTCTGTTTTCTTCTCTTACAATTTTTTCTCCTGGCTGTATCACTATGTTTTATTTGAACACTGATCTCCCTGGCTCTCAGTAATTAAGGGGAAAACAAAACAAAACAAAACACATGCTGCTCTTTATGCAGGTTTCTACACAAATCAAACTGTGCCTGGATACCATCTGCTCTCACCAGCCTTCTTCACAGCTTTGTGGGTGGTAGCTACACTAAGAGCAGCCTGATTTCTCTCACTGTTCACGCGGAAAAGGCAGAGACTCTCATTAGCTACCAAGGCACAATTCTTGCTGCCTCATTTCAGCCTCTTCTCATAAGAATATGGAAATGAATCTTTGCCCTTCTCTTTCCTGCTAGTGGCTCTGTAACCTACTTCATAGAAAAAAGAAAACCTTTTTTTACCACATGATGTTCCCCTACTGCTGAATCAATATTGCCCCACTTCTTGGGAAAAGTGAAAAAGAAAAAGGATAGTCAGAAGAATAGTGAAGTAGGAAATAAAATTTTCCTATGCGAGAAAATCCATTAAGAAAGGGATAATCTTAACAAAAACTTGAAAACACTTCTGTTTTCAATCATACTTAAGTACTTTTTACAAAGTGCAGACAAGATACCAATATTGAGTAGTTTTAGGATGAAAACTCTCTCCTAAAGCAAATCTATTATTACCTCCCAAATTAAGAAGTTTACAGGTTGCTAGAGAAAATTTTTATGAAAAATCTCAAATCTTGAATTTCACATTAGTTTTAAAAGAAAAAGCTGGATAGCTTAAAGAAAATCAAGTCTAAGTTTAAAACTCAAATACTAAGAGATCTAAGGAGAAATAATTTGTGATTCTCCCATAATTTTTAAAGCATTCATAAGGTACTGGGATAGTGCGAGAAAGAGGTATGCATCAGTAACAGTACAAAACAAATGTAGCAAATGCTTAAAGAGTAACGAAAACAACCATAGTATTTCTGATGAGGAGAAATCAGATGAGGACAAATAAACGATCAGATAAGGTTCTAGAAACAAGTGGCTGAGGTTCAAAAAGCAATAAACTTGGAATCAGAAAACCTGCGAGCTGTGGTAGATTCAGTTTCTACATCTGAAATTGGGAGTAGTAATATCTATGCCTAATAGGTTTTACTTATTCAACACATTTATTGAGCACTTACTACGTTGCCAGGTACTATTCTATGTGATGGGCACATGACAATTAACCAAAATTCTCCTCTAGTAAAGCTTGCACTCTAGAGGAAGAGACAGATGATAAACACATAAATACATACACACTCGTATGTAACATCTGACAGTGAGAAGGGCTATGAAGAAAAAGAAAGGGTAAGAGAACTGAGTAGGGAATTCCCTGGCGGTCCAGTGGTTAGGACTCCGTGCTTCCACTGCTGGGCTTGGTTCAATCCCTAGTCAGGGAACTAAGATCCCACAAGCCGTGCAGTGAAGCACCACCAACCCCTCTAAAAACAAGGAAGAAGGAAAAAAAAGAGGACAGAGCAATGGGGAGGGACATAATTATTTAAAATACAGTGGTTAGGGAAAGGTTCCAAATGAGGGAATGATTCATGTATAGATCTGGAGGAACAAAGAAGACAAAGACCCTGAGGCTGGAATGCATTTAATATATTCAGAGATCACCTACATGGTCAGTGTGGCTTCAGCTCAGTGACACAGGCAGTGTTAGGTCTCGAGATTGCAGAAACACCCAGGGTGACCTTAGGTGGACCTTGTAAACCCTGCTTCATAGTTTGGATTTTATTCTGAATGACATGGGAAGTCTGGAGGGTTTTTAGTCAATGTGTGTTTGTGTGTGTGTGTGTGTGTGTGTGTGTGTGTGTTATCCTAAGTTTTTTTAAGGATTGCAGTTGAGCCAACATGGGTTTCAACTATGTGGGTCCACTTACACACAGAAATTTTTCAATAGTAAATACTACAGTAATACACGATCCACAGTTGGTTGAATCTGCGGATGTGGAACCACGGGTACATAGGAACTGGGGATACACAGGGCCGACTATAAATTATATGGGGATTTTAGATTGTTCAGAGGATCGGCGCCCCTAGACCCCAGGCTGTTCAAGGGTCAACTGTACTCTAGCTACTGTGGTATTGCTACTGAGTGTAGGAAATCTAGGAGGTCATTAGAATAGTGTAAGTGAAACACAGTAGCTTGGGCTTGGGTGGGAGTAATGAGTTTTTGAGAAGTAGTTAATTCCAAGTATTTTGAAGACAGAATTGGCAGGACTCGTTGATGGATTGGATGATGGTGTGAGGAAAGAGAAGGATCAAGATGACTCTTGGATTTTGGCCTAAATAACTCAATGTTTTTACTGAGAGGGAGAAAAGGAGAAGGTCTGCAGAGAGCAGGGAAGCAAGAGCTCCCTCTTTAGGACATAGGATGTTTAACATACCAAGTACTGATATCAAGTGGGAAGCAAGATGTTAATAAGAGTCTGGAGCTCAAAGAAAGATCCGAGCAAGAAGTAGAAATGTGAGAGTGATCAACATATAGATGGTACGTAAAGCCATGGAAATGAATGAGTGCATCTCAGAATTGGATGTAGACAGCACAGAGCCAAGGACTGAGCCTTGGACACTCCAACATAGAAAGGTCAGGAAAATAAGGAAGAAAATTACGAGTGTGATGCTCCAGAAGCCAAATCAAGTGTTTCAAGGAGGGAGAAATCAACTATGTCAAATGTTGCTGAGATATAAATTACTATGAGGAATAATAACTGACTAGAACTGGCAATGTGGCTTACTAGTGACCTTGTTAAGAATGGTTTCAGAGGCAGAGTAGAGATAGAAGCCTAACTGTTGTAGTTTCAAGAGAATGGCAAATGAGGAATAGAAAAATTGAGTAGAGACAACTATTTTAAGAAGCTTTGCTATAAAGGAGAGTAATGATACAGGGCAAGAGGTACATATGAGATCTATGGAAGTTTTAAAATATATATATTGGAGATCCTGTGGCATGTCTGTATGCTAATGCAAGTAATTTCATAGATAGAGTAAATGTGATTTTTGCAAGAGAATGGAAAACAGGATAATTGTAGGAGCAAAGTCCTTGAGTAAGACAGACTATAGGATCCAGTGCACAGTGAGGTGATCAGCTTTAGACAGAAGAGATAGTAATCCATGGTAATGAGGGGGAAAGAAGAGTAGATGCGTACAAAGGCCAAGAGACTGATGTAAAATTTACTGTTTTCTTAGTAAAAGAGGGGGAAGTTGTGAACTGAGAATGGTAATGTTGGAAGAGGTATTGGAAACATGAGGAGAAAAAATAACCTGTTTAATAATCAACTCTGAAAGTGGGAGAGGGGACTACCTTCTCAGAAAGTAGGAGAGGAAAATAGCATTACACTTGATATTTGTAAATAAGTTAAAGTAGGACCAATCCTCTTGGTTGTGTATTTTTGTCCAGCCATATAGACAAGCAGTATGGGGGAAATTAGGTTGGGTTTTGCCACGCACTACACTGGCAGGGAAATTAAGAATATATTCAATGGATAATTAAGTTGTGCACCATGGAACCTAAGCTGGAAAAGAAGGAAATAAAGAATATGGGGGAAGGGGTAGAGCTATGTAATAAAATATATAAAAATGAGAATATACAACTCTTATATGTACATGATAGATATGCAATATTAAACAAAGATAAGGTACATTCATATATGATTTTGCAGGATAAATACAGGCAAAAATGAAAAAAGCTTTCTTTACAATATAAGGAAATGAAGAAGGTGAGAAAATGCTTTTGAAGAGTTTTTACTATGAAAGCAGAAAAGAACAAAGCAGCTTTATGAAATGACACAGAGATCAATTTTACCTGGAACAAGATAACAAGAGGGCAGACATTTTTTTTAAAAAGGTGAGTTACTGATGTTAAGATGAGTGTTAATATGACAAATCCATGGTCAGAGAAACTTGTGGAGTGACCAATAACTTTAACTTAACCAAAAAAACAAAACAAAAGTGAGATTAAGTCTTCCGGCCATGAAGAAATAATAAACATGTAACACAAAAATGCACTGTAAACAACTAGAAAAAATGATTAAGATATGTTTAATAACTGTTTAGAAATACTGGAAAACAGTCGGGTTGTGACTCCTGAGAAAAGGGAAAATCAGAACAAGTCCTACAATCACCCCAGCATTCTTCTGGGAGGCAATATCCACAATGAGGCTACAGGGAAGAGAAAATACAAACAGAGCCCAGAGGTCCACTGAGTTGAGGAAACAGAACACAGCTGGAGGAGACAGGCAGCTGGGAATTTGTGTGAAGGTTCAAGTAAGGAGGAACTACACTAGGAGAGAGCTTCACGAATCTACACAGGAAATCCCTTCAGTCTATTAGGCTACACCTAAATACATGAAAATTCAAGAAGGCCAGATAAAGCACAATTAGGGAGCTGTAAATAGAACAATTCCCATAGCTCACACAGGGCAGGAAGACATCTGAGGTCTAATCACCCAGAATGACAATCCTCAGTGATCATCAGGGACATTCGGTGGAGATCCTGAAAGGCCTCTTTAGGGGAAGACTTAAGGGTAGAGCTGAACTATTCCTGAAGGCTGCTCTAGACACACTCTAGCAAAACTTAAAAACAGGTCTCAAAGTGATTAAACTGGCAAATAACTACCTGTCAAAATTCAACACTGTCTTCAAAAAGCACACTAAAGAGAAACGCTCAACAATACAATATTCAGTGTCTAGCATCTGGTAAAAAATCACTAACCAAGCCAAGAAGCAGGAAAATGTAACCGATATCCAGGAGAAAAAGAATCAGTCAATAGAAACAAACCCATAAATGAGAAATATAATGGGTACAGTGAACAAGGCTGTCAAAACAGCTATTTTAATTATACATAAGTGATTAAAGCAAAACATTAATATAATGAGAAAATAAGCTGAAGTTATAAGGGAGAATCAAATGGAACTTCTATAGATGTATAATATATCAAAATGAACATCTCTCTGCTTAAGAATAGGGGCATACTAGACACTACAAAGAAAAGATCAGTAACCTACTGAAGACATAGCAATAGAATCTATCCAAATAAAGAACATAAGAAAAAAGGCTGAAAACAGCTCATCAGTAACCTAATATCACAGATATTATCAATGTGAAAATATCAAGTAGTCTAACAGAAGTATAATTGGACTCTCAGGTGGGGGAGGGAAATAGGGAGTACAGGAAAAATGTTTGAAGAAATAATGACCAAAACTTTCCAAATTTGATGCAAACAATAAACCCACAGATTCAAAAAGCTCAACAAACTTCAGGCAGACTAAATACACTCCCCACACAAAACTGAGAAAGCACATAATTATGAAATTGCTGAAAACCACTAACAAAGAGAATGTCTTAAAAGCAGAGAAAAAAGACACATTACGTACCAAAGTAGAAAGAGAAGAATTATGTGGACTTTTAGTCAGAAACTATACAACACGGAAGACAAAGGGAGGACATCTTTAAACTAACAAAAGAAAACAAAACACAAAAACAGTCAACTGACAATTCTATACCTAGTGAAAAATACCCTTCAAAAATTAAAGGACTCAAAAACACATGAGTGCATACAAAACTGGTGAAATCTGAATAATGTCTGTGGATTGTACCAATGTCAGTTTCCTGGTTTTAATACTAGACTATAGTTATGTTAGATGTTACCTTTGAGGGAAACTGAAGGATACACAGGACCTCTCTAGAGGTACTATGTTTTTTTTTTTTTTGCCGTATGCAGGCCTCTCACTGTTGTGGCCTCTCCCGTTGCGGAGCACAGGCTCCGGATGCGCAGGCTCAGCAGCCATGGCTCACGGGCCCAACTGCTCCGCGGCATGTGGGATCTTCCCGGACCGGGGCACGAACCCGCGTCCCCTGCATCAGCAGGCGGATTCTCAACCACTGCGCCACCAGGGAAGCCCTAGAGGTACTATTTTTGCAACTTCATGTGAATTGATAGTCATTTCAAAATAAAAAGGTTTTCTTAAGCAAGGAAAATACTCTTTATCAGAGAAACAAAAACAGAGAATTAGTGACTAGCAAACTGGTACCACAAAAATTGAGAGGGTAGGTATATCAAGCAGAAGTATGGAAAACAGATCTAAAGAATGAAGAATACAAGAAATGGCAAATATCTTCATCTCTTTAAAATATAACTGTTTAAAGAAAAAAATATTGTGTGATGTATGACCTTTAAAAATAAAGGTATGACCACAAACGAAGCAGATGGAGTATGAGAGTGTTATATTATACATGAAATAGTATAACATGATTTGAAGGTAGACTGTGATATGTTAAATATGTATATTGTAAACCTTAAATCTAAGACTAGATACAGCTAATAGTGGAGGGAAAAAATGGAATACTAAAAAATATTCAATTCAAAGGAGGAAAAAGTAACAAAGTTAACAGTTGGGAAAAATAGAAAACAAATAGGAAGACAGTAGGTTTAAAGCCAAACATCAAAAACTGCATTAATGTAAATGGACTGAACATTCCAGTAAGAGACAGAGACTGTCAGAGTGGATAGAGAAGCAAAAACCAATTATATGGGTTCTATAACAAACCCATTTTCAGTACAGAGACAGATTAAAAGTAAAAAGATGACAAAAGAGAGTCAAGATGGTGGAGGAGTAAGAAGACGTGGAGTTCATCTCTCCCCACAAAGGCATCAAGAATACATTTACAAATGGAATGATTCTCACAGAGCACCAGATGCGAACACTAGCAGAAGAGCTCAGACACCTAAAAGGACAAGAAAGATCCCCACATAACTAGGTAGGATGAAAGAAAGAAGAGAAAAGGAAGAGGAGAGGAAGTGGGACATGACCTGCGTCCAAGAAGGGGGGTGCTGAAGGAAAGGAGAGGTTATCACTTCCAGGGAAGCCCCCTCACTGGCGAGGAGATCAGATGGGACAGAAGGGGAGACTTGGGGGCTATCACAGGAGAGCACAGCAACCGATCTGTGGCAGGCAGGACAGAGTGAGACCTACACAGAGGGTCCATGCCACAGCCCTGCAAGCCCTGCCTGAGACATGTGTCCACTGGTTTGGACAGGGGTTGGGTGCCGGAATGTGGGGTTTGAAAAGCAAACTTGGGGAGAGGACTGCTGTTGACTGCGAGGAGGCAGCCTGAGAGGACAGGAGTGACGAAGTCCACAACTGGGAATGCTTGTGGAAGAAGTGCAGACCGCCACAGAAGCGAAGAGCCACTGTTGAGTGACACACAAGGGGCGGGGCCATTTGCAGCCTCTCTCCCCACGTGCCAGCCCCTGCCTCCCCATGCACTAGGAAGGGCCCCCGCTGGGGCTGGCTCTCTTGAGACTGCAGCCGCTGGATCCCCTGTGTGCCTGTCCCCACCAGGGCTCCAGGGACCCTGGCTGCCACCACCTCCATGCCCCTCCTCACCAGGGCGGACTCATGTACTCCGGGGCAGCCTCGGAAACAGACCCCTGTGGGTGGCCCACATGCAGAGGTGGGGCTGAAACCACAGCTGAGCCCCAGGGGCCATGCAACTAAGGAAGAAAAGCTGAAATCTCTTCCCACAGCTGGGCAAACCATAAATTGACACCACTGCCATTGACTTTGTAAACTCAGTGGCTACGGAACATCTAAATGGATGAGTGCTCCCGCAGCCAAGACAGGTCTACCTTTAGCTGCTGTAGACTATGCAGGCACATACACATGGGGCTTGGGCCAGGCCAGAGTCTGAGTTGCCCCCATAACACCCACAGAGGGTCCAGATCCATGATTACTGCAAACCTGGGACCTGACTTCAGTGGATCTACACTGGTGGTCTGGTGGAAACAACGTCTGAGAGACACCAGGCCAACTGCCGGCATACCCACAGTTAAGGTGGAGCTGAGAGCAGCACCAAAAACACTGTAATATGACAGCTTGAACAACAGGTGAAAGGTGACATAACAGAGCACACCACAGGTGAACAGCTCCAGAGGAGGAATACTCAGTGGCTTCCCTCCCAATTTGAGTGCTCCAATCCCTCCAACCTCACACCACAGACCAGCTAAGAAACAGATCTGGGGTCTCTAATCCAACAACTTTGGAGCAGACCCCACTTCTGACACAGCAGTGACAACCACAGAGCAAAGGGCAGGCTCTGCTCAATATCCAGTGCAGGCTCTGGTCACCACAACATCAGTCACACCTCCTATAAAGGGGACAATGGCCAACATACAGCGAGGAAAGAGGTGGCGGACATCCATAAACAGCCCTCACACCAAAAAATATTAAACCACGCAGGCTACACAGGGACGTTCCCATATAAAATGGCCCTACAAGATAGTCTGACGGTCTGGCATTTGCCAGAAGAACCGCCCAGAGCATTTAGGCTTCAACGCCAGCAGTGCTTGAGTGCAGGAGCTCCACAGGGCTGGAGGAAAAAGAGATTCCACTCTTGGAGGGTGCACACAAGGTCTCACGTGCACTGGGACCCAGCATAAAGCAGTATCTCCAAAGAAACATGGCTACACCTAGCTAGGGGTCTTTGAGGGTCTCCTGGAGGGGCAAAGGTCAACTATAGCTCACTGTGACAGCAAGGACACTGGCAGCAGAAGCCACAGGGATACTGATCAGAGTGAGCTCTCCTGAAGGTCCACGTTTTGGCACCATGACCCAGCCCTACCCCACAACCTGCAGGCTCCAGTGCTGGGAAGCCTCAGGCCAAACAACCATCAAGATAGGAACACAGCCCCACCCATCAGAAGAAAGGCTGCCTAAAGTCGTACTGAGCTCACAGCCACCTCAAAACACACCCCTTGACACAGCCCTGCACACGAGAGAAAAGACCCACCCAGCTCCACCCATCAAACGGCAGGCACCAGTCCCTCCCACCAGGAAGCTTGCACGAGCCCCTGGGCCAACCTCACCCACCAGGGGACAGACACCAAAAGCAAGCAGAACTATGATCCTGCAGCCTGTGGAAAGGAGATCCCATACATAAAAAGTTAGAAAATGAAAGGACAGGGAAATATGTTGCAAACGAAGGAACAAGATAAAAACCCACAAGAACAACTAAATGAAGAGGAGACAGGCAATCTACCTGAAAAAGAATTCAGAGTAATGATAGTAAGGATGATCCAAAATCTCGGAAAAAGAATGGAGGCACAGATCAAAAATATACAAGAAATGTTTAACAAAGAGCTAGAAGAGTTAAACAACAAACAGAGATGAACAATACGATAACTGAAATAAAAAATACACTAGAAGGAATCAATAGGAGAATAATTGAGGAAGAAGAATGAATAAGTGACCTGGAAGACAGAACGGTGGAAATCACTGCCACAGAACAAAGAAAAAAGAATGAAAAGAAATGAGGACAGTATCAGAGACCTCTGGGACAATATTAAATGCACCAATATTTGCATTATAGGAT
Source organism: Phocoena sinus (assembly GCF_008692025.1). Taxonomy (NCBI): domain Eukaryota; kingdom Metazoa; phylum Chordata; class Mammalia; order Artiodactyla; family Phocoenidae; genus Phocoena; species Phocoena sinus. Next base: position 78,466,534 of record NC_045764.1, read on the forward strand.
CCCAGAAGGAGAAGAGAAAGAAAAAGGGTCTGAGAAAATATCTGAAGATATTATAGCTGAAACTTCCCTAACATGAGAATGTAAACAATCATTCAACTCCAGGAAGTGCAGATAATCACATACAAGATGAACCCAAGGAGGAACATGCTGAGACTCATATTAATCAAACTGACAAAAATTAAAAACAAAGAAAAAATACTGAAAGTAACAAGAGAAAAGTAACATTTAACATACAAGAGAATCCCCATAAGATAACAACTGATTTTTCAGCAGAAACTGTGCAGGTCTGAAGAGAGTGGCACGATATACTTAAAGCAATGAAAGGGAAAAACCTACAACCAAGAATACACTACCCAGCAAGGTTCTCATTCAGATTCGACAGAGAAATCAAAAGCTTTACAGACAAGCAAAAGCTAAGAGAATTTAGCACCACCAAACCAGCTTTACAATAAATGCTAAAGGAACTTCTCTAGGGAGGAAAGAGACCAGCAACTTAAAACAACCTTATACATATATAGACTGCTATATCAAAACCTCATGGGAACAGCAAACCCAAAACTACAATAGATGCACACACAAAAAAAGGAACAGAAACGTAAACACAACACTAAAGATGGTCATCAAACCACAAGAGAAAAGAACAAAAGAGGAAGGGAAGAAAAAAAGAGCTACAAAAACAAACCCACAGGGCTTCCCTGGTGGCACAGTGGCTGAGAGTCTGCCTGCCGATGCAGGGGACATGGGTTCATGCCCCAGTCCGGGAAGATCCCACATGCCGCGGAGTGGCTAGGCCTGTGAGCCATGGCCAATGAGCCTGCATGTCTGGAGCTTGTGCTCCGCAACGGGAGAGGCCACAACAGTGAGAGGCCCGCGTACCGCAAAAAAAACACACAAAAAAACAAAAAAACCCACAACAATTAAGAAACTGGCAATAGGAACATATATATTGATAATTACCTTAAATGTAAATGGATTAAATGCTCCAAACAAAAGACACAGACTAGCTGAATACATAAAAAAACAAGACCCATAAACATGCTATCTATAAGAGACCCACTTCAACTCTAGGGAAACATACAGACTGAAAGTAAGGGGATGGAAAAAAGATATTCCAAGCAAATGGAAATCAAAAGAAAGCTGAAGTAGCAATACTCATATGAGACAAAATAGACTTTAATTTAAAGACTGTTACAAGAGACAAGGAAGGACACTACATAATGACCAAAGGATCAATCCAGGAAGAAGATATAACAATTGTAAATATCTATGCATTCAACATAGGAACACATCAATATACAAGGCAAATGCTAACAGCCTTAGAAGTGGAAATCGACAGTAACACATTCACAGTGGGGGAATTTAACACACCAGTTATACACGTGGACAGATCATCCAGACAGAAAATTAATAAGGAAAACACAAGCCTTAAGTGACACATTAGACCAGACAGATTTAATTGATATTTATAGGTCATTCCATCCGAAAGCAGCAGAATACACTTCTTCTCAAGTACACATGGAACATTATCCAGGAAAGAGCACATCATGGGCCACAAATCAAGCCTCGGTAAATTTAAGAAAACCAAAATCATATCAAGCATCTTTTCCGAACACAATGCTTTGAGATTAGAAATCAATTAGAGGAAAAAAACTGTAAAAAACCCAAACACATGGATGCTAAACAATACGTTACTAAACAACCAATGGATCACTGAAAAAATCAAAAAGGAAATAAAAAATATCTAGAGGCAATGACAACGAAAACACAACAATCCAAAACCTATGGGACACAGCAAAAGCAGTTCTAAGAGGGAAGTTTATCACAATACAATCCTACCTCAGGAAACAAGAAAAATCTCAAATAAACCAACTAAAGCAACTAGAGAAAGAAGAACAAACAAAACCTAAAGTTAGTAAAAGGAAAATCAGAAAGATCAGAGCAGAAATCAATGAAATGGAAAGGAAAAAAAACAATAGCAAAGATCAATGAAACTAAAAGCTGGTTCTTCGAGAAGATAAACCAAATTGATAAACCTTTAGCCAGACTCATTAAGAAAAAAAGGGAGAGGACCCAAATCAAAAAAAGTAGAATAAAAAAGAAGTTACAATGGATATGACAGAAATACAAAGGATCACAAGAGACTACTACAAGCAACTATACGCCAATAAAATGGACAACCTAGAAGAAATGGACAAATTCTTAGCAGGTACAACCTTCCAAGAACAACCTTCCAAGACTGAACCTGGAAGAAATAGAAAATATAAACAAATCAATCACAAGTACTGAAATTGAAACTGTGATTAAAAATCTTCCAACAAACAAAAGTCCAGGACCAGATGGCTTCACAGGCAAACTCTATCAAACATTTAGAGAAGAGTTAACACCAATCCTTCTGAAACTCTTCCAAAAAATGGCAGAGGAAGAAACATTCTCAAGCTCATTCTACGAGGCTACCATCACCCTGATACCAAAACCAGACAAGGATGTCACAAAGAAAGAAAACTACAGGCCAATATCACTGATGAACATAGATGCAAAAATCCTCAACAAAATACTAGCAAACAGAATCCAACAGCACATTAAAAGGATCATACACCATGATCAAGTGGGGTTTATTCCAGGGATGTAAGGACTCGTCAACATATGTAAATCAATCAATGAGATATACCACATTAACAAACTAAAGAATAAAAACAATATGATCATCTCAATAGATGCAAAAAAAGCTTTTGACAAAATTCAACCCACATTTATGATAAAAAACTCTCTAGAAAGTGGGCACAGAGGGAACCTACCTCAACATAATAAAGGCCGTATATGACAAATCCACGCAAACATCGTTCTTACCAGTGAAAATCTGAAAGCATTTCCTCCAAGATCAGGAAAAAGAAAAGGATGCTCACTCTCACCACTTTTATTCAACAAGATCAGGAACAAGACAAGGATGTCCACTTTCAACCACTTTTATTCCAATTTTGGAAGTCCTAGCCACGGCAGTCAGAGAAGAAGAAGAAACAAAAGGAATTCAAATTGGAAAAGAAGAAGTAAAACTGTCACTGTTTGCAGATGACACGATACTATACATAGAAAATCCTAAAGATACTACCAGAAAACTACCAGAGCTCATCAATGAATTCGGTAAAGTTGCAGGATACAAAATTAATATGAAGAAATCTCTTGCACTCCTATACACTAAAAATGAAAGATCAGAAAGAGAAATTAAAGAAAATATCCCATTTACCATGGCATCCAAAAGAATAAAATACCTAGGAATAAACCTACGTAAGGAGGCAAAAGACCGGTACTCCGAAAACTGTAAGATACTGATGAAAGAAATTAAAGATGATACAAACAGATGGAGAGATATACCATGTTCTTGGATTGGAAGAATCAACATTGTCATTGATTCTTTACAGAGCATTTTTTACAGAATTAGAACAAATAATTTTACAATTTGTATGGAAACACAAAAGACACCGAACGCCAAAGCAATGTTGAAAAAGGAAAACGGGGCTGTAGGAAACAGGCTCCCTCACTTGAGACTATACTACAAAGCCACACTAATCAAAACAGTATGGTACTAGCAAAAAAAACAGGAATATAGATCAAGGGACCATTGTTGTGTTCCTGGGAACACCCCATGGAGAGGGTTAGCCTAAGCAGCACCCTGGGGTTGAGCAACAGGTTGGGGGAACTTGTCCAACAAATCAAGGTCAGTGCACAAAAGTATCGTTTATCCATGGCATGATGGAGATAAGCGAGTGAGCCTGCAGACTGATGTCTCCAATTATGGGTGAATGATTCGCTCTGGGTTGGATACTTTCACCTGCATTTACCTGGTCTGAGTTGTACCAAGAGACCAAGTTCTAGTTTCTTCCTAAGAATGGTAGGTTCAGGAAAGGTTGTTTTTATAGATAATAGATCCTCTTTTCTTCTTTGGGGACCCAACCCTTAGCCACGCTCAGTCCGTGTGACTAGGAGGGATGGACTTCATTTCCCACCCACCTCTGTTCCCATGTCCAGAGCTCAACACCCGACCAAAGCTTGTCCAGTGCTGAGTCTGCAAAGCTAAAGTAATTGGTTTGGGGACAAACTAATGGGAATCAACCTCAAGACTCCTGCTGGAGCTGTGGGGAAGCACGGGCTCTCTCTTTGTTGGGGTTGTGATAGAAAGTCCAGAGATAAACTCATGCACCTATGGTCTCCTAAACTATAACAAAGGAGGCAACAATATACAATGGACAAAAGACAGTCTCTTCAATAAGTGGTGCTGGGAAAACTGGACAGCTACATGTTAAAGAATGAAATTAGAACATTCTCTAACACCATACACAAAAATAAACTCAAAATGGATTAAAGATCTAAGTGTAAGACTAGATACCATAAAACTCTTAGAGGAAAACATAGGAAGAACACTCTTTGACATAAATCATAGCAAGATCTTTTTTGATTCACCTCCTAGAGTAATGAAAATAAAACCAAAAATAAACAAATGGGACCTAATTAAAATTAAAAGCTTTTGCACAGGGGCTTCCCTGGTGGCGCAGTGGTTGAGAGTCTGCCTGCCGATGCAGGGGACACAGGTTTGTGCCCTGGTCCGGGAAGATCCCACATGCCACGGGGTGGCTGGGCCTGTGAGCCATGGCCTCTGAGCCTGCGCATCCGGAGCCTGTGCTCCGCAATGGGAGAGGCCACAACGGTGAGAGGCCCACATACCAAAAAAAAAAAAAAAAAAAAAAAAAAAGCTTTTGCACAGCAAAGGAAAACATAAAAAAAAAATGAAAAGACAACCCACAGAATGGGAGAAAATGGATGCAAATGAAGTGATGGACAAGAGATTAATCTCCAAAATAAACAAACAGCCCATGCAGCTTATTATCAAAAAAACAAACAACCCAATCAGAAAATGGACAGCTATAAACAGACATTTCACCAAGGAAGACATACAGATGGCCAAGAGGTACATGAAAAGATGCTCAACATCACTAATTAGTAGAGAAATACAAATCAAAAATACAGTGAGGTATCACTTCACATCACTCAGTATGGCCATCAACAAAAAATGTACAAAAATAAATGCTGGGGAGGGTATGCTGAAAAGGGAACCCTCCTACACAGTTGGTGGGAAGGTAAATTAGTACATCCACTATGGAGAACAGTATGGAGGTTCCTTAAAAAATTAAAAATAGAGCTACCATATGATCTAGCAATCCCACTCTTGAGCATATATCCAGAGAAAACCATAATTTGAAAAGATATACATGTACCCCAATGTTCACTGCAGCACCATTTACAGCAGCCAGGACATGGCTAACTGTCTGTTGAAGGAGGAATGGATAAAGAAGATGTAATATACATATACAATGAAATATTACTCAGCCATAAGAAAGAACGAAATAATGCCATTTGCAGCAACATGGATGGACCTAGAGATTTTCATACTGAGTGAAGTAAGTCAGACAGAGAAAGACAAATATCATATGATATCACTTACATATGGAATCTAAAATAATGGTACAAATGAACCTATTTACAAAACAGAAATAGAGTCAGAGATGTAGAAAACAAACTTATGGTTATCAAGGGGGAGAGGGGGCAGGATGGATAAACTGGGAGATTGGGATTGACATATACACACTAATATATATAAAATAGATAAGAAAAACCTACCATATAGCCCAGAGAACTCTACTCAATACTTTGTAATGACCTATATGGAATAGAATCTAAAAAAGAATGGATTTATGTATATGTATAACTGATTCACTTTGCTGTACAGCAGAAACTAACACAACATTGTAAATCAACTATAATCCACTAAAAATTAATTTTAAAAAAAGAGTATAATAATTATAATCTAACACAAACACTGAGAACAAAACTGCAATTACTACACTAATGTTAGACAAAGTAGACTGTGGAACAAAGAGTATTATCAGAGCTTTTTTAAAATAGTGTTTCACCATAAACGAGATGAAAAGACACAGGGGAGAAAAAATTTGCAAATGAAGCAACTGACAAAGTATTAATCTCCAGAATTTGCAAGCAGCTCATGCAGCTCAATATCAAAAAAACAAACAACCCAATCCAAAAATGGGCAGAAGACCTAAATAGACATTTCTCCAAAGAAGATATACAGATTGCCAACAAACACATGAAAGAATGCTCAACATCACTAATCATTAGAGAAATGCAAATCAAAACTACAGTGAGGTATCACCTTACATCAGTCAGAATGGCCATCATCAAAAAAATCTACAAAGAAAAAAAATCTACAAACAATAAATGCTGGAGAGGTGTGGAGAAAAGGGAACCCTCTTGCACTGTTGGTGGGAATGTAAATTGAAACAGCCACTATGGAGAACAGTATGGAGGTTCCTTAAAAACTAAAAACAGAACTACCATATGACCCAGCAATCCCACTACTGGACATATACCCTGAGAAAACCATAATTCAAAAAGAGTTCATGTACCACAATGTTCATTGCAGCACTATTTACGATAGCCAGGACATGGAAGCAACCTAAGTGTCCATCGACAGATGAATGGATAAAGATGTGGCACATATATACAATAGAATATTACTCAGCCACAAAAAGAAACGAAATTGAGTTATTTGTAGTGAGGTGGATGGACCTAGAGTCTGTCATACAGAGTGAAGTAACCGTATGCTAACACGTATATATGGAATATAAAAAAAAAAAAGGTCCTGATGAACCTAGGGGCAGGACAGAAATAAAGATGCTGACAGAGAATGGACTTGGGGACACAGGGAGGGGGAAGTGTAAGCTGGGACGACATGTGAGAGTAGCACTGACATATATACACTACCAAATGTAAAAGAGGTAGCTAGTGGGAAGCAGCTGCATAGCACAGGGAGATCAGCTCCGTGCTTTGTGACCACCTAGAGGGGTGGGATGGGGGGGTGGGAGGGAGACGCAAGAGGGAGTGGATATGGGGATATATGTATACATATAACTGATTCACTTTGTTATATGGCAGAAACTAACACACCAGTGTAAAGCAATTATACTCCAATAAAGATGTTAAATAAAAGAAAAGAAATATCAGGAAGGAAATTAGAAAATACTTTGAACTTAATGAAAATAAAAAGACAGTCTCAAATTTTGTGGGATGCAGATAAAGCAGCACTTAGAAGAAAATTTATAGCTTTAAATGCTTATGTGAGAAAAGAAGTAGAAAATCAATTATCTAAACTTCTGCTTTAAGAATCCTGAAAAATAAGGGCAAATTAAGCCCAAATAAGTATGAAGGAAATGCTAAAGATAAGGTTAGAAATCAATAAACAGAAAACTGACAAACAGTACAGACAAACTAACGAAGTCAAATGCTGAATCATTGAAAAGTTCAATGAAATTGATAAGTATGTAACTAGACTGATTAAGAATAAAACAGAGAAGAGACAAATTATTAACATCAAGACTGAAATGGGGTCATTATCACAGATATTAAAAATATAAATAAAAATATAATACATGAATATTATGTTCAAATTTATGCCAATAAATTTGACTACTTAGATGAGTTGGAAAAATTTCTTGAAAAACAAATTACCAAAACTGACTCAAAAAGTTATGGAAAATCCAAATAGACTTATATACACTAATAAAATTCATGGGCAAAGACTTCTCAAATAGGATGAAAAAAGCACAAAACCACACACTGTGGTTTCGAAAGACACTTAAGAAAATTTAAAAGCCAATCCAGATTGGGAGAAACTATTTACAATACATATTCTTTCTAGCAAAGAAACTATATAAGGAAGCATAAAGAACTCTTACTACAACCCAATGTTTTTAAATTGGGCAAAAAATTTGAACATACACTTAACAAAAGAAGATATATGAACAGCCAATAAGCATATGAAAACATGCTCGAGATCAACAGTTATCAGGGAAATACAAATAAGCATATACTGAGATACTACTTCTACCCCTCTAGAGTGGCTAATACTAAAAAGACTGACAATATCAAGTGTTTAAGTGAGGATATAGACTAACTGGAACTCTCATACATTGCTATTGGGAATGAAAAATGGTACAATCACTTTAGAACATAGTTTGACAGTTTCTTAAAAAGTTAAACATGATACTCAGAAGTTCTACTACTAGGTATTTAATCAACATCATGAATGATACTGAATGTGTCTACACAAAAACATGTATCTACACAAAAACTTGTACATGAAAATTCATAGTGGCTTTATTTTTTATAGTCCAAAGCTGGAAAAAACTCAAATTCCCATCAACTGGTGAATACATGAAATGTGTAAATCCATAAATACCACTCAGCAATACAAGGGAATGAATCACAAAACAAGCAACAACACTGATGAACATCAACAACATTATGCTGAAGAAGACAGATGCAAAGAAGTACATACTTAGGAATCCATCTATATGAAATTTTATAACAAGGAAAATAAATCTGTAGTAAAAGAATGCAAATCAGTGGCCGCCTGGGGCTATGATTAGACACTGGGGATTTATGGGGTAGAGACACAAAGGAAATTTGGGGGAGTGAGAGAAAAATAAAATCCAAAGCTGGAGTAGAATGCTTTCTGTTTTTTGTTTTTTTTTTTGCGGTACGCGGGCCTCTCACTGTTGTGGCCTCTCCCGTTGCAGAGCACAAGCTCCGGACGCACAGGCTCAGCGGCCCTGGCTCACGGGCCTAGCCGCTCCGTGGCACGTGGGATCTTCCCAGACTGGGGCACGAACCAGTGTCCCCTACATCGGCAGGGGGACTCTCAACCACTGCGCCACCAGGGAAGCCCTCTGTTTTTATATTTTAAAAATGACTCCATCTGTTAGAATCAGCAGCTAAAATAAGTTAATATACATAACAATGTTTTAATAGTTGGTTTTTGCAGGTTTACAGAAGCAGCTACTTAAGCTCTGTTTTGCATTTCTGTGAACTGTACACTAGATTTGTTTCTAGAGATATAAAAAATGAATTAGCAAGAAAGATTCAATCTTGAGTTTCACATAATCCAGGAGAGTTATGTTATGCCTCTCTGGCTGGTAGGTAGATAGGAATTCAAGCTGAGAAGCTCAGAGCCAGTGCAAATTTTCATAAAAATCTTCAGCTAGCCAATGTATCATAATGCCCTAGTACATTCACTGTGAACTAAAAGTTTCAAATATTAATTCTAAATAACGAGATTTTAGAACAGCTGTGTGTTTAAGTCTATTTAATTCTGGGGAGTTGGAGAAAGAGTCTACGTGATTTAGAGTCAGATAAACAGAGTTTGAACCCTGCTCTGCCATTCCTGTTTGACCTTAGGCAATTTGCTTATCCTCTCAGACTCAGTTTCCCTTTTGTAAAATGTGTTTTACCTGGCAGGTAACACTCAAAAAATGTTAGTTCCTTTTCTGCCCAAATGAAAGTAGAGTTATAATCAATGTGGTCCTTTGAGAATATTAATCTTTTGACAGGGTACAAAATACAATGGATAAGAAAAAGAGAAAGGACATAAAATAACTAGTGAGAAGGATTCAGAAGTAAGATAATAATAGCCTGAAACAAGAAGTGGCAATGCGAATTGAAAAGAAGAGATGAATGAGAACATTTAGAAGAAAGACAACACGGGATTGGGTATAAGAGCTAAGAACAAGAAAAGAATCAAAGATGCAGGCAAGTTATGTGGACTAGAGCAGTGACATGACCACAGCTTGGATGGATGATGACAAATGGTAAGGTGACAAATTAAAACAGTTGTTTCCCAGATATAACAGCTTGTTTTTTCTTAGACCACTTACTTGCCTTTATTTCTTAGACCAATAGAAACATAGTACAAACTATGTACGTAATTTTAAATTTCCTAGCAGTCACTTTAAGAAGAAATACGCAAAATAAATTTTATTACTATATTTCATTTATCCCAGTATATCCAAAATATTATCATTTCAACATGTAACCATTAAAATATTAATGAGATTTTGCATTGTTTTTTGTATGTAATCTTCAAAATTTGATGTTGATTTACAGCACGTCACAAGTTGGAACAGACACATGTGAGTGGCTACCATTTTTGACAGCACAGGCTTAGAGTATTAGATACTGTAATTAATTTTTCTTTCCAGATGAGAAGGTCAACAAAATGTGGAATACCCATTCAATGTTACAGGCAACAATAAAAAGGAAGACTACAACATGGATGAATCGCAAATGCATTATGCTAAGTGATCGGACTCAGGAAGCTACTATGTAATTCTATTTATATGACATTCTGGAAAAGGCCAAAATATAAGAATCAAAAACAGATCAGTGGTTGCGTGAGGTTGGGAGGAGGGAGAGGACTTGACTAAATTCACAGAGAAATTTTTTGGTACGATGGAAGTGTTCTGTATCTCAATTATGGTGATGGCTATGTGACTATGCATTTGTCAAAATTCATAATGGAACTGTATAGAGTCATCCCTCAGTATCCACAGGGGATTGGTACCACCAATCTAACGTGTGTTGGTAGGATGTGGAGAAATTGGAACCCTTATATACTGCTGGTAGAAATGTAAAAATGGTATAGCTGGTTTGGAAAACAGCCTGCAGTTCCTCAGAGGTTAAATGTAAGGTTATAATTTACCAATTCTACTCCTAGGTATATACCCAAGAAAAACAAAAACATATATCTACACAAAAACTTGTACATGGATGTTCACAGCAGCATTATCCAAAACAGCCCAAAAGTAGAAACAACCCAAATGTCCATCAACTGATAAACAGATAAATAAAATGTATTACATCCATATACTCTATAAAAAAGAATTTTACTCTATAAAAAGCAATGGAGTGCTGGTGCATGCTACAATGTTGATGAACCCTAAAAACAATACTTAAAGTGAAAAATGTTGGTTACTAAGTATCACATACTGTATGATTCTACATATCCAGAAATGTCCAGAATAGGCAAATCTATCAAGACAGAAAATAAATGAGAAGTTGCCTAGGGCTGGAGGAGATTAGGGGAAGAGGGTAGAGGTACTGAGGCTAAAGGGTATGGGGTGACTTTTTGGGTGATGAGAATATTCTAAACTTGAGAGTGGTGATGGTTGCACAACTCTGTGAATACACTAAAAGCTACCAAATTGTATAAAGGGTGAGATGTTTGTGAATTATATCTCAATAAAGCTGTTAAAAAATACTCTCCTAATAATGGGGGAAGAGTTTTTAGTATACACTAACAAAATAACTAAACAATGAAAAGTGGTATCTATGCAAACATGCAACTTACATGTTTCTGTGCATCTTTGGCATTAGATTAGGAAAAAATAGCAAAATTATTACCCTTTCTACTGAAGACAACTGTTGCTGTAATCCATCACATTTCTTGCTTGCTTCTTCAAAAAGAGTTTTATACTTTTCTGTTTGAGACTGTTGCAAATTAATGGTCCGCTGCTGTCTCATACAATCTCCTTCAGAATTTTTCAGTTGAGACTTTAAATCCTGAATTTCATCCTCCTATAGTTATGAAATTGTAGATTATATGGAAAAACATACATGATTTGGTATCGAAACATAAACCAGAAAACATAAAGGAGCTTCATATGATCTTTGGTGAGATATTTACACCGATTTCACTAAGAAAAACGAGTTACATTCTATTTTCATCCTCAAAATGGAAGACAGATGTTTTATTTGCACTTAATAGCTTACACTTGTAAGTCTAATACACAGCATTCTAATTGCTGGTAAGTATTTAAAATTCTTCAGCTCTGTGGAAATTCAACATCTCAGAATAAAGTTCAGTATTTAAATTTCTGAATTTAAAAGTTAACTGTGAATTATACTTCAATGAAGCTATTTTTAAAATAAAATTGAAAACTGCTCCTAAAATGACTTTGAATATTACAGCATTTATTCTGAAAGGTTTTAAAAACTTACCTTTTTATTGCATTCACATACAACATTATCCAATTCCTCCTGCATAACATGGAGTTTGGCCTTCAGAAATCTGATCTGTGCTTCTGTGTCAATTTAATAATAATATTTATTGTCTTTCACGGAATCTAAGATGCCATCAATTGTAAGACAGACTATTATTTTACGAGGGAAAAAAAGGCTCAAGATGGGGAGTCTAATAGTCTCTCTAATAGGAGATCCCTGTTTGGGAACACTCAAGACACTACATACCCCTAATATAGAGGTAAATGAAAAATCCATCCAATAGAAAGGAACTGTTAAACTGGAACCAAGTAAAGAAAGAGGAAAAAAACAAAAATTTTTCCTGAGAATCGGTACCACAAGCCAAGTACTCACATAAGTTTGCAGACTGAATTCATACTTACCCAGGTGGTTCGAAACACCTCAAACAGAACTTAAAGTGGTCTCAGATCGGTAATGCCCCCAGGTGTTTGGCAGAAGCAAACACAGGTCTAGCAAAACTCAACTTCAATCCCAGCCATTGTAATTATAAAATGCCACTGACTGTAATACACATCCCAATTTCACAGATGTTAAAATGTAGTGACGTGTCTGAGAAGCAAAAAAACGCACTAATACCTTACTACCGAAGCTTTCTCCCACAAACCCCTCACGAACATCTACCTTTGGTATTGCTATCAAAAGTTCTTTATTCCATAATATCAGTAAATCTCTGAGGGTTTTAGTCCTATAAAAGTAAATAAAGTAAAAACTGAACTTAGAACTCACTCATAATTCATTCAATCATTCATTAAAAAGATATACATCAGGACTTCCCTGGTGGCACACTGGTTAAGAATCCGCCTGCCAATGCAGGGTACACGGGTTCAAGCCCTGGTCTGGGAAGATCCCACATGCCGTGGAGCAAATAAGCCCGTGCGCCACAACTATTGAGCCAGTGCTCTAGAGCCTGCAAACCACAACTCCTGAGCCCACATGCCACAACTACTGAAGGCCACGTGCCTAGAGTCCGTGCTCCACGAGAGAAGCCACCGCAATGAGAAGCCCGCACACTGCAATGAAGAGTAGCCCCCACTCGCCGCAACTAGAGAAAGCCCGCGCCCAGAGGCAAAGAGTGAACGCAGCCAAAAATAAATAAATTAAAAAAAAAAAGATATACATCAAGTCTCTACTATGTTCCAGGCATAATACAGATATTATAAGACAAGGTTTGCCCTCATGGGACTTATCTTGAGTAAACACTCTGAATAGTCTCTGAAAGTTATTAGGACAAATTCCACAGAGCACAATAAATCTCCACACATACTTCCTGTTTCAAAGCTCTTCTTATGAAGTCCCCTGTGTTACATGGAGCCAATGAACAATGGTTGGCTCTAACCCCACCTAGCTTCTTCCAGCCTCAACTCTCCTTCTAGCTTCTCATGTAACTCCAGGTTAGCAGAGGACAGAAGGGAAATGATAAACTTAAAAGTGTGAAGTTTGCAGTAGTTGGTCTCTAGGGGGAAAGAAGGAAGAAGCAATGGGAGAGCATGACTTTTCGCATCTCTTTTTCTCCCCAACTGTAACCCCGGTAGTATCATCAAGGATTTGAGTGCTCTGTCTCTGTTGGTCCACAGCATTAACCTCCCCAACCATCCCACTCCAACTTTAGTCTTATAAAACAGTCTGTGCTCCTAAACTACTTTTTTATTGTTTCCTCCCACACATAACCCAGCCATTCTAGGCAATCATGTGGAATAAGTGAAAACTCCCCTAAAAGGGGAGACACCTTGGCCAAAGATTCTGAAAAGGGAAGACAGGGATGCAAAGAGGTCATTCAGCAATAAGAAAAAAAGCAGTAATTTAAGGTAGTCTGTGCTGGTTCCCATACTGGGAGGAGGACCTTTGTTAACAAGGCTATGGGTGACTGTAAACTGAGGAACAGCCAACATCTGACCATTGCATCCCTGAAGGTATCTTAACAGAGGCATGAAGGTTAACTCTTTGCTTCACTTACCTTCATTCCTAACAATTAGCCCCAGAAAGTTTGGATAGGTCAGTAAACGTAATAAGTGCATAAATGAATTAATCTGCGTTTATGACTAACTAGCATGTAGCACAATGATCATTATACATGTAAATCGTTGTGATTTTCACAGAATCAGATAATTTTAAGGATAAACTTCATGATCATTTAATACAAACTGCTTCATTTTCAAGTGAAGAAATTGCTATTACAGAGAGGCTAAAGCAGTTTGTCTGAACCTACAATTAATTATAGTTCAGCATTAACTGTTCATATACACTCAACTGTCTTTTTTAAAATTTATAATAGCATAGGTGGCTCCTCATAAATTCAACAATTTTAGAGGCACTACTGGTAACTAACATGTTTCTGATGATCTAGACTAAGTATTATTTTTCTAGCGGTAGGCAGAGAATGAATTTATAAGAAAGAAAATAATATTCATTAGAAAATTATTTTACCTGATGCTACATCAATAATTCATTTATCCTTTAACATGTGTTGATTTAACACACAATAAAGAGAATTCAGTAACATTAAATGGAAGGAATTCAAAGAAATATGGTTTTTAAAAATTTATTTCAATGTTTTAATGTTAAGCTATGGGGCATTTAACTTATTTGAAAAGTGGTCAATGAAACCAATACCAGAGAGTTCTTTTTTTTTTCTTTTCTTTTCTCTCTCTCTCTCTCTCTTTTTTTTTTTTTTAGCCACACCACATGGCTTGTGGGATCTTAGTTCCCCGACCTGGGATTGAACCCAAGGCCATGTCAGTAAAAGCACCAAGTCCTAACCACTGGACCACAAGGGAACTCCCCAGATAGTTCTTTTTAATTTTACTTTTTATAATGGAAAACATCAAACATCTACAACAGTAGTGAGATGAGTTCAATGAAACCCTAGTCACCCATCATCCATTTTCAACAATTATTGACTCAAAACCAATTTTATTTCATTAAACAAATGCAAGACATCACTACATTTTCTAAATAATTGTGATATAAGGATAAAAATAAACAAAAAACAACCTACCTGTTCCAATGTCTTCACTAACACCACAAAAAATACCATCATCTATATAATCAGGTAAGCCTTCTTCTTCCAGTTGCCCTTCAATTTTGCTAATTGTTTTTGCAAGAGAAAAGTCTGAGAAATCCTCTGGAATGGCAACATCGCTGACAGTTTGTACATCAGAGTATTTCAATTTTACTCTAAAAAAAACACATATAGGCACATTATATATTATATACATATAATAAAAAAGGAGATATGACTCCCAGATATGACTTTTATCCAAATAAAAAAGCAGATCAAAATTATAAATTTTAAATTTATGATGAAATCTACAATTGATACTCTCAAGGACTATATTATAAGAGACTTAGTAGACTTTCAATCTTTATGAATCACACAACCACTGCGCTAGAGGAGGCTTTATGAGGCCACTTAGACATGGCCAGTGTAAAATATTAATAAACAGAAGCCTCAATTTAACAGTCAGCAGACCAGAAGGGGGAGCTCTCACACCCTGAGACAACAGCAGAGCCCCGCGGTGTGAAGGAAGGCTTCTCTTCACTCCTGGCAACAAGTCAGGTAATGAAAAGCCTTTGTTTACTCTAGCCCTCCTAACTTCCTTTTTCCTTCTATAACAGAGTTCTCCTTGCCTTGCTGTGTGCAGACTTGCACGTGGCTCGCCATCATTTCAGACCCTGAAGTGCAATATTCTGCTGGTCCCGAATAATCGCATATTTTTGCTGGAGAATTATGTATTCTAGGTCAACACTCCCAAACAAGTGAACATGAAAACTAAGAGTACTGAACTTGGCCTCCTAGGTGAAATCCAGCCTGTGGCATTTAATTTTACATGCTGCTGGAGTAGAACTGTACAATTTGATATCACTCTAGTCATAATTCTGCAAACACTGAAGAATAATACCTCTTAAGAAAGAATTACAGAGTGAACAGTTCTTAGCTCAAACTCATTTTTCCACCTAAAAAAACATATTTTAAGCAGGATCAAAGTTTACCAAAAGTTGATTTTTTTTTCTTTAACGAAGAGAGAAATATGAACTGAAAGTCACTTCTAATGGCGTTGAGGAATGGGCCAGGCCTAATCCATCAAGTTTGCTTCTGAAAGCCTTACTTTTAACCTTTTACTTACTTTAAAGCCTAACTTACTTTTAACACATAAGCAAATGCTTCAGAATTCTTTTGGAAAAAGAACCTTTTATTTAAAAAGTAAACTTGAAGTCTGAAAATAAGATAACCCTTTCCAGTTATGTATGTATGTACCATACTTATGTATGTAACATATGTTCTCTTCTATCAATTTTAGTTTTTTTCTTCCTTATCCTTTCACCCTATTTTTTGTCTCTTTTGTTCAAAAAACAAAAATTTTACTTAGCCAATTAAAAGACACAAGGATTAATAAGAATTCTTCTAGAATTATAATGCAATTATCAGTTTGGGTAAACAATAGACATAAATTTAACAATTTACTGTGAATTAGAAGCTGGTTGGTACCATCCACTGCAGGTGTGACCCTCCTTTTCTAGAAGGTCTACTATCCTAAAGAACCTCTTGGGTCCCCTTTTTATGCTTAAAGTACTAAAAACAGTCTTGAATTCTTTCTCACCAAAAACAATAGAATGTAAATTATAACTATACTATAGTTTTACTGAGAGCATGCCAAAATCATTCTGTATCTCAATATATACAATATACAATAATGCATGGTGTTCAAAAAGTATAGGTCTATTTGAGAGAACTAGGCAGAGAAAGACATCTAGGTTCTAGTTTCTGATCTAAGAAAATATCTAGCTAAAAATAACATTTAAAAAATTTGAAATGTGGCAATTTTGCTTAAGAGAACAATACAAAATGTTCATTAAGTGTCGCAAGACATTTCTGATTAGAAGATGTTTTAAATTATTAAATGTGGAGAAGAAATACAGAGTACAATTTTGTATATTTTGGGTATAAAAAGATCTAGAGAAACAGATCTTATTAAGAACAATGATAGTATAAATTATAAAATTTTTTAAAAAGTAATACTTTAAAAACTGTACTATACCTTGAATTTGATTTCCTTCCTTTACTTGCAGAGTGTAATTTGTTTTGAACTTTGTTTATTGGATCAACGTTTTTGGTCTTTGGCTACATGAAAAGAATTTAAATGATTAATTAATTAGACTAATCACTTGCCAAGGAAGGCAACTGTGTAAGACACAGAATTGCTAGATTGCTACACAGAAGAATTCTTATTTTCAGAGAATTAATCAAATTATATTTTAAGAAATCCAAAACTGTATACCTGGAAAAGACCTAGTTATTACTACGACCAAGAGATTTAAAGACAAGAAAATGAGTCCCAAAGATTCAAGGATGTTCAACTAGTCTGCGGAATGTTAAACTGGATGTTCTGATTCACAGAATTTAATTCTCCTCACCGATTATTCTTCAGATAGGCCTCCAAGCATTCTATTCCTTAGGTCTAGATTCCCATGAGTAGGGAATTTGTACATCCCAGTGTGCCCAGCACCTGGAATAGTGATCTCTACACACTGTAAATATTTAAATGAATGAATAAACCTTCCCAATCACCTTCTTTGTATATGAATACTTTTCTTTTTCAGATCTTCTATCTAGTAAATTTGGGCTTTGGAGAGAAAACTTAATTTCACTTAGAATTTTTCCAATGTATCTCCAAATTGTTC
Source organism: Phocoena sinus (assembly GCF_008692025.1). NCBI lineage: Eukaryota > Metazoa > Chordata > Mammalia > Artiodactyla > Phocoenidae > Phocoena > Phocoena sinus. The sequence goes on from NC_045764.1 coordinate 78,484,156, forward strand.
AGTGAAGTTATGAGACAAAAAAGGACTCAATTCATTTTACGAGCAACATTTCATAAAGACATCCCTTCTGAATATCAAGGCTAATATTCTATTTCTAGCTGTTACTGGAAGGCGTGCTGTGGGCCCTAGGACCTGCTCCCTTCAAGCTAGTGGGAGGCTGGTGGGACTGGTTGCCTCTACCCCATAGGCCAGTGCACTGTCACAGGGTAGAGGCAACCAGGGGTGGGGGAAGGGTGCCCAGCCAGAATCAGCCAGAGTGCACCGGGTGAGCATCCTGGGTCTTGTAGACAACAGGCAAGCCTGGCAAATACGAAAGCATCTTCCGGGGCAGCGCGGGAAGCAGGCAGGTTGGGGCTGAAGTGCCCACAAGGGGAGCACGGAGAAGCCCAAGGAAAGAGGGTAGGAAGGAGGGAGAGGAAGCCGCTTGTGGGGTAGCGGGGATGCACACCCAGCTTCGTGAGCCCAAGGGGTGGGGTGCTTCTGGGGTTTGGGTTTCTTTTTCAGAGGGGCTGAGGCCAGCAGAGCTGGCCTGGGGAGCCCTTTGGGGGAGGGCCTGCCTGCCTCTCCTTTCCAGAAATGTTGCAGGAGTGACATGTGCCAGCTGCCCACTCACAGGCAGGGGCCCTGGAGTTCTTGTGACTCAGGAAAAGCATTTTAAAGAAAACACCCCCTACCCTACGTGCAATAAACACAATAAAAGTGAGAATAATAAATACCAAAAAAAAAAAAGAGAAAAATCTAAAAAACAACCTAAATTCTACAGAATATAATCACATTCACAAAAAGTTTGATTTCTTACCTTAGTTTCTGAATGTAAATCAACTGTCCCTTCAGACAATAATGGATGTCTACAGAAAAAAAGTAAACACCACATGTTAATAATAAACGATACTGAGACATATTAAAACTAATTGTTAATTAATTGTAGTTTGGATCTCAGTGAAATTACATACCATCTGTAAGTCCTTAGGCAATCTACTGAACTTCTCTTAAGCTTCAGTTTCCTCATTTTTTAAAATGAGGACAGTAATATTTATTTCAAAATAATACTTTGAGAATTAAATGAGATAAAATAGGTAAAAGGTTTACATTGTCTGACTGCTATAAGCTCCCAATTATTAGTATTTTATAACTTACCTTATCTTCAAATTATAGATTTCTAATACTTACACGTAAAAAGATATTAAATAACAGATCCACATACACTCTCCAAGAAAAATGGCATTCTCCCGATTTCAAGCTATTATACAAAGCTATAGTAATCAAAACAGTATGGTATAGGCATGAAAACAGACACATAGATCAATGGAGCAGAATACAGAGCCCAGAAATAAACTCACTCATATAAGCTCAATTAATTTATGACAAAGGAGCCAAGAATATACAAAGGGGAAAGGATAGCTTCTTCAGTAAATAGTGCTGGGAAAAATGGACAGCCACGTGTAAAAAAAAGAAAGTGGACTGTTATCTTACATCATACACAAAAGTAAACTCAAATGGATTAAACATTTGAATGTAAAACCTGAAACCATAAAGCTCCTAAAAGAAAAATATAGGTGGCTAGCTCCTTGACAACAGTCTTAGTGATTATTTTTTTGGATTTGACACCAAAACCAATGGCAACAAAAGCAAAAATAAACACATGGAACTACATCAAACTAAAAAGCTTCTGCACAGCAAAGGAAAGCACCAACAAGACTAAAGGTAACTTACTGAATGGGACAAAATATTTGAAAATCATGTATCTGATAAAGGATTACTATCAAAAATATATTTTTAAAATCTCATAAAAGTCAATTAAAAAAAAAAACCAACAAACAATTGGATTTAAAAATGGGCAAAAGTGGAACAGACGTTTGCCCAAGAGGACAAATAGATTGCCAACAGATGCATGAGAAGAAGCTCAACATCACTAATCATCAGGGAAATGTAAATCAAAATCACAATGAGCTATCACTTCACACCTGTAAGAATGGCTATTATCAAAAGATAAGAGATAACAAATGCTGGCAAGGCTGTGGAGAAGAGGGAACCCTTGCACACTGTTGGTGGGAACATAATTTGGTACACCCTCTATGGAAAACAGTATGGAGGTTCCTCAAAAATTAAAAACAGAGTGGGGAGGAGTCAAGATGGCAGTGTAGAAAGACGCAAAGTTAGCATCTCCCTACAACTAGGGTGCCTGCCAGCTGCTGGTGGGGGACTCTGACCCCCGAGATGGGAGGAACCCCAGAGTGAGCCGGTAGGATGTAGGGGGACAGAGGTGGGAGAAGTGGAGGCCAGACAAGATCAGTGCCCTGAGGGCAGGGAGATCACGAGAGGCAGCTGGGAGGGACTCTCCAGGAAGAGGAAGAGTGGGAGAGGAGTGGAGGGCAATCACCTGGCCCACTCAGGCCAGGGAGCCTGCTGAGCTCCCAGGCTGATCCCCTGCCCTCCAAGCCCCCTTCAGGCTGCATGGGCATAGGAGGAAGGCCAGGGAGATCAGGAGAGGCAGGTGGTTGGAGCCCTGCAGGAGGCACCCTGCAGGAACAGCAGGAGAGGAGCTGATGGCATTTGCCCCACCCACTTGGGCCCAGGACACCTGCTGAGCTCCCAGGCCAATCCTCTGCCCTCCAAAGCCCCCCTCCAGGTCACGTGGGTTCTTAGGGGCATAGGAAGGAGGTCAAGGGGAGAACAGGAGAGGCAGGTGGGAAGGGCCCTCCAGGAGGAGCAGAGGGCAACTGCCCCACCCACCTGGGCATAGGAAGCCTGCTGAGATCCCAGGCTGGTCCCCTGCCCTCCAAGGCTCCCCCTTCCCCGCCTGGCCGCATTGGTCCTGGGGGCACAGGAGGGAGGCTGGGGAGATCAGGAGAGGCAGGCAGGAGGAGCCCTCCCAGACCCCAGGAGCAGGAGAGAAGCAGGAGAGGAGGGTGTTTGGGCTGCTCAATCGAGCTCAGGAAGCCTGCTGGGCTCCCATATGAGGTCCCCTGCCCTCTGAGATCAGAGGTGGGGGTCATGCCTGGGCCCCTTCTGTTCCTTGAACCTAAGCACCCCCCCTCAGCCCCCAGGGCCCTTTCCAGCCCTGTGGGTCCTGAGCATGGCCCTGCCCACTGCCCAAACCTCACCCCTGCTTAGGCCCTGCTTTCCACAGCCAAGGCCTTCCCCCCCACCTTTTTTTTTTTTTTTTTTTCTTTTCCCTCCTCCTCTTTTTACTATTGTGGTACTGATGTACTTTCTGGTTCTTGATTCATCTATCTATATTCTTTTATATTCTTCCTAACATATCTGTTAGTTTCCTAGTCTGATTTTATTTTTCATTTCATTATTGTTCTTTTTTTTTCTTTTCTGCCCCAGGTGGCTTGTGGGATCTTGGTTCATGAACCTGGGGTCAGGCCGAAGCTCTGTGGGAGCTCTGAGTCCAAACCACTGCACACTAACAGAGAACCTCAGACCCCAGGGAACACTGATCCGAGTGAGGTCTCTTGGAGTTCATCATCTCTGCATCAAGACCCAGCTCTACCCAACAGCCTACAAACTCCAGTGTTGGAAGCCTCAGGCCAAACAACCAGTAAGACAGGAACACAATCCCACTCATAAAAAAAAAATGGGACAGCAAAAAATATCACACAGATGAAGGAGCAAGGTAAAAACCTACAAGACCAAATAAATGAAGAGGAAATAGGCAATCTACATGAAAAAGAATTCAGAGTAATGACAGTAAAGGTGATCCAGAATCTTGGAAATAGAATGGAGGCACGGCCTGAGAAAATACAGGAAATGTTTAACAAAGATCCAGAAGAACTAAAGAACAAACAAAGAGAGATGAACAACATGATGACTGAAATGAAAAATACACTAGAAGGAATCAAAAACAGAATAACTGAGGCAGAAGAATGAATAAGTGAGCTGGAAGACAAAATGGTGGAAATAACTGCCGAGGAGCAGAATAAAGAAATAAGAATGAAAACAACGGAAGACAATCTCAGAGACCTCTGGGACAACACTAAACACACCAACATTTGAATTATAGTGGTCCCAGAAGAAGAAGAGAAAAAGAAAGGGTCTCAGAAAATATTTGAAGAGATTATAGCTGAAAAATTCCCAAACATGGGAAAGGAAATAGTCACCCAAGTCCAGGAAGCACAGAGAGTCCCATATAGGATAAACCCTAGGAAAAACACACCAAGACACATATTAATCAAAATAACAAATATTAAATACAACAAAAAATATTAAAAGCAACAAGGGAAAAACAAATAATAACATACAAAGGAATCCCCATAAGGTTATAAGCTGATTTTTCAGCGGAAACTCTGCAGGCCAGAAGGGAGTGGCAGGATATACTTAAAGTGATGAAAGAGAAAAACCTACAACCAAGATTACTCTATCCAGCAAGGATCTCATTCAGATTCAATGGAAAAATCAAAAGCTTTTCAGACAAGCAAAAGCTAAGAGAATTCAGCACCACCAAACCAGCTTTACAACAAACACTAAAGAAACTTCTTTAAGCAAGAACACAAGAGAAGAAAAATACCCACAAAAACAAACCCAAAACAATTAAGAAAATGGTAACAGGAACATACATATTGATAATAACCTTCAATGTAAATGGATTAAATGCCCCAACCAAAAGACAGACTGGCTAAATGGATGCAAAAACAAGACCCATATATATGCTGTCTACAAGAGACCTATTTCAGACCTAGGGACACATACAGACTGAAAGTGAGGGGGTAGAAAAAGATATTCCATGCAAATGGAAATCAAAAGAAAGTTGGAGTAGTAATTCTCATATCAGACAAAATGGATTTTAAAATAAAGATTATTGGGCTTCCCTGGTGGCACAGTGGTTGAGAGTCCGCCTGCCGATGCAGGGGACACGGGTTCGTGCCCCGGTCCGGGAAGAGCCCACATGCCGCGGAGCGGCTGGGCCCGTGAGCCATGGCCGCTGAGCCTGCGCGTCCGGAGCCTGTGCTCCGCAACAGGAGAGGCCACAACAGTGAGAGGCCCGCATACTGCAAAAAAAAATAAATAAATAAAAAAAAATAAAGATTATTAAAAGAGACAAAGAAGGACACTACATAATGACCAAGGGATCATTCCAAGAAGAAGATACAATAATTATAATTGTTTATGCACCCAACTTAGGAGCACCTCAATACATAAGGCAAATGTTAACAACCATGAAAGAAGAAATCGACAGTAACATAATAACAGTAGGGGATTTTACACCCACTTATACCAATGGACAGATCATCCAGACAGAAAATAAATAAGGAAACACAAGCTTTAAATGACACAATACACCAGATAGATCTAATTGATATTTACAGAACATTCCACCCAAAAGTGGCAGAATACACTTTCTTCTCAAGTGCACATGGAACAGTCTCCAGGATATATCACATCTTGGGTCACAAATCAAACCTTGGAAAATTTAAGAAAACTGAAATTGTATCAAGCATCTTTTCTGACCACAATGCTATGAGACTGGAAATCAGTTACAGGAAAAAAACTGTAAAAACCACAAATACATGGAGGCTAAACAGTGCGCTACTAAATAACCAAGAGATTACTGAAGAAATCAAAGAAGAAATAAAAAATACATAGACACAAATGACAATGAAAACATGATGACCCAAAACCTATGGGATGCAGCAAAAGCAGTTCTAAGGATGTTGAGAGCAATTCAATCTCACCTCAAGAAACAAGAAAAATCTCAAATAAACAATCTAGCCTACACTTAAAACAACTAGAGAAAGAAAAACAAGAAAACCTAAAGTCAGTAGAAGGAAAGAAATCATAAAGATCAGAGTAGAAATAAATGAAATAGAAATAAAGAAAACAATAGCAAAGATCAATAAAACTAAAAGCTGGTTCTTTGAGAAGGTAAACAAAATTGAGAAAACCTTAGCCAGACTCATCAAGAAAAAAAGGGAGAGGATGCAAATCAATAAAATTAGAAATGAAAAAGGAGAAATCACAACTGACACTGCAGAAATACAAAGGATTATAAAAGACTACTACAAACAACTATATGCCAATAAAATGGACAACCACAAAGAAACGGACAAAATCTTGGAATGGAACAATTTCCGAAGACTGAACCAGGAAGAATTAAACAGACCTATCACAAGTAATGAAATTGAAACTGTAATTAAAAATCTTCCAACAAACAAAAGTCCAGGACCAGATGGCTTCACAGGTGAATTCTATCAAACATTTAGAGAAGGGCTAACACCCATCCTTCTCAAACTCTTCCAAAAAATTGCAGAGGAAGGAACACTCCCAAATTCATTCTACAAGGCCACCATCACTGTGATACCAAAACCACAAAAATATGCTACAAAAAAAGAAAATTACAGACCAATACCACTGATGAATATAGATGCAAAAATCCTCAACAAAATACCAGCAAACAGAATCCAACAACACAATAAAAGGATCATACACCATGATCAAGTGGGATTTAACACAGGGATGCAAGGATTCTTCAACATACACAAATCAATCAATGTGATACACTATATTAACAAATTAAAGAATAAAAACCATATGATCATCTCAATAGATGCAGAAAAAGCTTTTAAGAAAATTCAACACCCATTTATGATAAAAACTCTCCAGAAAGTGGGCCTAGAGGGAAGCTACCTCAACATAATAAAGGCCATATATGACAAACCCACAGCAAACATCATTCTCAATGGTGAAAAACTGAAAGCATTTCCTCTAAGATCAGGAACAAGACAAGGATGCCCACCCTCACCACTATTATTCAACATAGTTTTGGAAGTCCTAGCCACGGCAATCAGAGAAGAAAAAGAAATAAAAGGAATACAAGTTGGAAAAGAAGAAGTAAAACTGTCACTATTTTTTGATGACACAATACTATACATAGAAAATCTTAAAGATGTCACCAGAAAACTACTAGAACTAATCCATGAATTTGGTAAGGTTGCAGGATACAAAATTAATACACAGAAATCTCTGGCATTCCTATACACCAACAACAAAAGATAAGAAAGAGAAATTAAGGAAACACTCCCATTTACCATTGCAACAAAAAGAATAAAATACCTAGGAATAAGCCTGCCTAAAGAGGCGAAAGACTTGTACTCAGAAAAGTATAAAACACTGATGAAAGAAATCAAAGATGACACAAACAGATGGAGAAATATACCATGTTCTTGGATTGGAAGAATGAATATTGTGAAAATGACTATACTACCCAAAACAATCTACAGATTCAATGCAATCCCTATCAAACTACCGATGGCATTCTTCACAGAATTAGAACAAAAAATCTTACAATTCGTATGGAAACACAAAAGACCCCGAATAGCCAAAGCAATCTTGAGAAAGAAAAACAGAGTTGGAGGAATCAGGCTCCCCAACTTCAAACTATACCACAAAGCTACAGTAATCAAGACACTATGTTACTGGCAGAGAAACAGAAATACAAATCAATGGTACAGGATAGAATGCCCAGAGATAAACCCACACACATATGGGCACCTAATTTATGACAAAGGAGGCACGAACATACAATGGAGGAAAGACAGCCTCTTCAATAAGTGGTGCTGGGAAAACTGGACAGCTGCATGTAAAAGAATGAAATTAGAACACTACCTAACACCATACATAAAAATAAACTCCAAACGGATTAAAGACTTAAATATAAGACCAGACACTATAAAACTTTTAGAGCAAAACATAGGAAAAACACTCTTTGACATAAACCACAGCAAGATCTCTTTTGACCCACCTCCTAGAGTAACAGAAATAAAAATCAACAAATGGGACTTAATTAAACTTAAAAGCTTTTGCACAGCAAAGGAAACCATAAACAAAAAGACAACCCTCAAAATGGGAGAAAATATTTGCAAATGAAACAACAAAGGATTAATCTCCAAAATATACAAACAACTCATGGAGCTCAATATCAAAAAAACAAACAATGTCGTTAAAAAATGGGCAGAAGACCTAAATAGACATTTCATCAAGGAAGATATACAGATGGCCAAGAGGCACATGAAAGATGCTCAACATCACTAATTATTAGAAAAATGCAAATGAAAACTACAATGAGGTATCGCCTCATGCTGGTCAGAATGGTCATTAACAAACAAGCTAGAAACAATAAATGCTGGAAAGGGTGTGGTGAAAATGGAACCCTCCTACACTGTTGGTGGCAATGTAAATTGATACAGCCACTATGGAGAACAGTATGGAGGTTCCCTAAAAAACTAAAAATGGAACTACCATATGACCCAGCAATCCCACTGCTGGGTATACACCCTGAGAAAACCATAATTCAAAAAGAGACAAGCACCACAATGTTCACTGCAGCACTATTTACAATAGCCAGGACATGGAGGCAACCTAAGTGTCCATCGACAGAGGGATGGATAAAGAAGATGTGGCACATATATAAAATGAAATATTACTCAGCCATAAAGAGAAACAAAACTGAGTTATCTGTAGTGAGGTGTATGGACCTAGAGTCTGTCATACAGAGAAAAGTAAGTCAGAAAGAGAAAAACAAATACTGTATGCTAACACATATATATAGATTCTAAAAAAAAAAAAAATGGTACGGATGAACCTAGTTGCAGGGCAGAAATAAAGAGGCAGACATAGAGAATGGACTTGATGACATGGGGTAGGAGTGCGAAGCTGGGGTGAAGTGAGAGTAGCATCGACATATATACACTATCAAATGTAAAACAGTCGGCTGGTGGGAAGCAGCAGCATAGCACACGGAGATGGGCTCAGTGCTATGTGATGACCTAGAGAGGTGCGATAGGGAGGATGAGAGGGAGGCTCAAGAGAGAAGGGATATGGGGACACATGTATGCATATGGCTGAATCACTTTGTTGTGCAACAGAAACTAGCATGGTATTGTGAAGCAATTATACGCCAATAAAGATCTATTTAAAAAAAAAGAAAAAAGAAAAAATATATTAAAAAGAGAACTGTCATATGATCCAGCAACCCCATTTCTGGGTATTTATCTGAAGAGAATGAAAACACTTATTTTTTTATATATATGCACCTCCATGTTCATTGCAACATTATTTACAATAGGCCAGATATGGAAACAACCTAAATGTCCATCAATGGATGAATGAGAAAAGAACATGTGCTTTTATATATATATGTTAAAGTATCATATAAAATGATATTTTTATATATATAACTATTACTGAGCCATAAAAAAAGAATGAAATCTTGCTATTTTGACAACATGGATGGACCTCGAGGGCATTATGCTAAGTGAAATAAGTCAGAGAAAGACAAAGACAAATAAGTGATCTCACTTGTACGTGGAATCTAAAAACAGACAAATAATAACAAGCCTATAGATACAGAGAACAGATTGATGGTTGCCAGAGGCTGGTTGGTTGGGAGCAGGCGAAATAGGTGAAAGGAGTCAAAGGGTACAAATTTCCAATTATAAAATAAGTAAGTCATGGGGATGTACTTTACAGCATGGAGACTATACTTAATAATACTAATGGCATATTTGAAAGCTGCTAAAAAAGTAGATCTTAAAAGTTTTCATCACAGGGAAAAAAGATTCTGTAACTATGTATGGTAATGGATAGTAACTATACTTACTGTGGTGACCATTTCACAATATATACAAATACTGAATCATTGTGTTGTACACCTAAAACCAATATAGTGTTGTATGTCAAATATACCTTAATTTTAAAAAAAAACAGAAAACAATCTTAAAGCATTTACCCAGTAAAAAAAAATTTTTAAGGCGTTTGGGAATTTAAGTCTTACCTTAAATTGTAATCATCTTCCTCTTCATATGATTTAATTTGTGTTGAAATAGACTGAGATCGTACTTCTTGCTGATCTCTCTAGTTAAATAAAACAAAGTCATGTAGGAAAATAATGTACAAAACTAGGATATATTCAAGTGCCTTTCTGATCATTAATTATTTCAGAGTTGTCCACAATTTCTATAAAATCAAAGCACAGAATTCTAAAAGCTATGGTATCAAAATAAGATCTGTAACAATGTAGTTTCACCCTTTCACTCATTCTTGGTTAAAAGAGTCAGTTCTAAGGCAAGATTGTAAGAATGCCAATGCCTTTATATGATCTTAGCTGACTCCTGCTTCCCAACTACATTAGAGCTTCCATCTTCTGTAACATGCAAAGGAAATAAGGTTCACAAGAAGTGGAAACATAAATCCATTTAATGGATAGAAAAACTTGTCTCAAATCATAAAAACTTCAATGTTAAGACGACCACATAGAAATGAAAGTGCTAAAAATGAAGCACTAAGACTGAAAAACTTTTGGAGAAGATGTATTAATATGAAAGTGAAAAAACAAAAATTCAATGTGGCAAAAGTTATATCCATTAGAGGACTCTGATCAGAATACATAATGAATCACTCACTCTACCATAACGTTGAGTTTCTGAACATTATTTTCAGAAAAATTATTTTCCTGCTCTTCAGACACTGACAAAAACTAAAAGATGTAATAAAATGTTTATTTTTTAGTAAAATATTTAATTACAAATGCAACTAGTAAATCTGTAACCATTATCTAAATATTCTCATTCCTAAACTAACAAATAATGATGGTTCTGTCTAAGACATTAAAATATTGCCTATTCTTCCCTGCCTCCATCAACTCCAAAGTGGGGTGGGGGTGGGATTTAAATGAAAGAGAATTATAAATGAATTAGAATAAAAAATTTAAAAAGTTTGAAAGCAGCTACTTTATTCCTCTAAGGAATATTACTATATCCTATCAACTAATATTGGGAATGCTGATACTTAGGGAGGGATGCTTAAAGTAGGAATAACCAATTTGGTAGCCAGAATGGGGCAAATGTGCTTACACTGTCTAGTGATGTAACCTCACTACATTTTTCCTGACTATAAATCTGATTATGGTCTAGCCCTAAGAATCTTAGTTATATCCAACTGCAGAGTTTAAGAAACAGATTACCATCTGAGCATTAATGGTAGTTGTTAACCTTTATTCAGCTTCTGTCCAGAGACCATTTTATTTCTATCCTTACTGAATTACCAGTACTAATTCTATATAGCTATTTGCAAATATTAATCTTAAAATAGTTGGAAATTCTATTCAATATTAATGTTCCTATTAATTAGATGATTGGAACATCTAAATGGAAAACACTTTTTCAGTGGCTTTTAGAAAACGTGTGCTGGGCTTCCCTGGTGGCGCGGTGGTTAAGAATCCGCCTGCCAATGCAGGGGACACAGGTTCGAGCCCTGGTCCAGGAAGATCGCACATGCCGTGGAACAACTAAGCCCGTGTGCCACAACTACTGAGCCTATGCTCCAGAGCCTGTGCTCCGCGACAAGAGAAGCCACTGCAATGAGAAGCCCACACACCACAACGAAGACCCAATGCAGCCAAAAATAAAGAAATTTTTTTTAAAAAGTGTGCTTATCAAAAACATATACATGCATGTATACACATACTTATGCATATATTGATGTTCAATTTATGATAATTCACTGAGCTGAAAATTTATGCTTTGGGCACTTTTTTTTTTTTTTTTTTTTGCGGTATATGGGCCTCTCACCGTTGTGGCCTCTCCCGTTGCGGAGCACAGGCTCCGGACGCGCAGGCTCAGCAGCCATGGCTCACGGGCCCAGCCGCTCCGCGGCATGTGGGATCTTCCCGGATCGGGATACGAACCCGTGTCCCCTGCATCGGCAGGCGGACTCCCAACCACTGCGCCACCAGGGAAGCCCTGGGCACTTTTTTGTATGTATGTTACACATCAAATTAAAAAGTTGAAAAACTAGCATTTACATGGAATTACTATTAATTGTACATTCACTTACTATTACTTCCTCAGCTTGTCGAACCAGATCAGCCACTTTTGCTTCTAATTCTGCATTTAAACACCTAAAAGCAGAAAATAATAATTGTGATAGACTGAAGATTGTAACACAAAAATAAAAGTAATTAAATTTCAATAACTACAATTTAGCTAATCAATAAATGCCAAAACATACACATTTTTATTTGAAAATTAACACAACTATTACAAAGCTTATCTCCAAATCCCCATGATCCTTCTTCTTTCTGGTGGAAGCTCAAACCATGTAACTCCTAGCCTCTCCCTGGCCATTACTTCAGGTGGAATCATTTATTTGGGAAGAATAAACTGGGTGGGTTCAACTCGGTTCCACTCTCCATGTTCTTGGGATCAACTCCAATTGGGAACAGGAGTGGGGTGGGGTGTGGAGGGGGCTGATTTCATCAGGGGTGTTCAGGTGACGGGGGAGGTATATCTGGGGTTTAGTGAGCAGACCTGAGGTGGCTCATACCTCAGCTACATACTTCAATATCAGCTTCATTAGGAATACAGGTGATTACTTTCACCTACACCTGCCACTCCTTTTTTTTTTCAATCTATTTGGAATCTAGCAAAGAATAGGAATACTATTTAGTCCCATTAAGACTGTAAGAATAGCAATGCCGTTGTGGGAAACCATTTTTAAAGAAAAAATTGCTCATCATCCTACCACCATCATCCAATCATTTTTAAAATTCCCTTCTAATTTTCTTATGTAGGCACACACACAATTTTGTACTGTTCTGCCATAACAATACAGATGGAATATATTTATCTCTATAATTTTTATAATTAGTGCCTTAAATGGCTATGAAATATTCTAGAGTTGAAGTTAACATAATGTACTAAACCATTCACCCTGTTAGTTGAAGTCTCCTTCTCAGTTTTAAAGGTTAACATTATAATAAACAACTTCAAAAGCATGTAACTTTTAAATTCTATTCGTAGATCACATTTCTAGACTATCTAGGCTCTTCTGAAGTTTTATGAAGAAAATATGCAGAGCAATTTTTTAAATGAGATACATTGTTTTTTTAGATATGTGATTCAGAAGTACCACAAACCAGTGATGACTCCCACCCCCAGGAAGAAAAAAAGCAGTATCACATCACTTCTTAAAAAAGTCTGATGTTTTAAGAAATATTTTTATATCTTAGGATAAGTTAATCAAAATATCTAATAAAGACTTAAAGTTGTACTCAAGATGCCTTTACCTGATTTTTCACATTTCCTTAACAAGAACCAATAGAGGTTTCTGGTCAATATAGCAGGCTGAGATAAATCAAAAGGCTATTCTTCTGCTCCAAAACCCATAGAAATCTGGATAAAATATAATGAACGAAATATTGCTAAACTTAAACTTAGTCAGGGAAAATACCCTGGCACTAAAAATAAAGCAGCAACTCAAAATGAGAGCAGTAAACAGGAACAGAAGCCAAAACAGCTTAACAGCTAGAAACTGATGCACATGAGAGAGTCACGAAGGGCTACACCTGTGAACCACAGACCACAAAAACACTACCCATAACCTTAGGTGAATGGAAATGAAACTAGAGCCGTGTGTGGAAAAGATTCTCTTGTGAGTAATCAGAGAACATAGGAGTGTACTCCAAGTTCATCTTACCCAGATGGTACAGGGACACTATGCCAAAACTTTAATATAGTAAGTTGGATTAGAACCAGTGAAAACTCTGATAAGCTAATAAAGTTAAATGCAAAACCACACTTAGGGATTTACTCATCTAGAACACATGCAACTCTCTCAGAAAGCAAACCCCACTAAAGATGTCTTCACAAAAGTAACAAATTGCATTAAGAAACAAGTGCCTGGACGGGGGGAAGATGGCGGAAGAGTAAGACGCGGAGATCACCTTCCTCCCCACAGAGACACCAGAAATACATCTACACGTGGAACAACTCCTACAGAACACCTACTGAATGCTGGAAGAAGACCTCAGACCTCCCAAAAGGCAAGAAACTCCCCCACGTACCTGGGTAGGGCAAATGAAAAAAGAATAAACAGACAAAGAATAGGGATGGGACCTGCACCAGTGGGAGAGAGCTGTGAAGAAGTAAAGGTTTCCACACACTAGGAAGCCCCTTCGCGGGCGAGACTGCAGGTGGCGGAGGGGGAACTTAGCGGCTGCAGAGGAGAGCACAGCAACAGGGGTGCGGAGGGCAAAGCCGAGAGATTCCCGCACAGAGGATTGGTGCCGATCGGCACTCACCAGCCTGAGAGGCTTGTCTGCTCACCCGCTGGGGCGGGCGGGGCTGGAAGCTGAGGCCCGGGCTCCGGTTGGAGTGCAGGGAGAGCACTGGGGTTAGCGGCGTGAACACAGCCTGAAGGGGCTAGTGCGCCACGGCTAGCCGGGAGGGAGTCTGGGGAAAAGTCTGGACCTGCCAAAGAGGCAAGAGACTTTTTCTTCCCTCTTTGTTTCCTGGTGAGCGAGGAGAGGGGATTAAGAGCGCTGCTTAAAGGAGCTCCAGAGACGGGCACGAGCCGTGGTTAACAGCGTGGATCCCAGAGACAGGCATGAAGACGCCAAGGCTGCTGCCGCCGCCACAAAGAAGCCTGTGTGTGAGCACAGGTCACTCTCCACACCCCTCTTCCGGGGAGCCTGTGCAGCCCGCCACTGCCAGGGTCCCGGGATCCAGGGACAACTTACCCAAGAGAACGCACAGCGCGCATCAGGCTGGTGCAACGTCATGCCGGCCTCTGCCGCCGCAGGGTCGCCCAGCATCCGCACCCCTCCCGCTCCCCATCCTGAGTGAGCCAGAGCCCCTGAAGCAGCTGCTCCTTTAACCCCCGTCCCGTCTGAGCGAACAGATGCCCCCCGGCGAACTACACGCAGAGGCGGGGCCAAATCCAAAGCTGAGCCCCGGGAGCTGTGCGAACAAAGAGGAGAAAGGGAAATCTCTCCCAGCAGCCTCAGAAGCAGCGGATTAAAGCTCCACAATCAACTTGATGTACCCTGCAACTGTGGAATATGTGAATAGACAACGAATCATCCCAAATTGAGGAGGTGGACTTTGAAAACAAGATTTATTATTTTTTCCCCTTTTCCTCTTTTTGTGAGCGTGTATGCTTCTGTGTGAGATTTTGTCTGTATAGCTTTGCTTTCACCATTTGTCCTAGGCTTCTGTCAGTTTTGTTTTTCTTAAAAAAATTTTTTTTTCTTAATAGTCATTTTTCATTTTAATAACTTTATTTTATCCCCTTCCTTCCTTCCTTCCTTCCTTCCTTCCTTCCTCCCTCCCTACCTCCCTTCTTTTTCTCCCTTTTATTCTGAGCCGTGTGGATGAAATGCTCTTGGTGCTGCAGCCAGGAGTCAGTGCTGTGCCTCTGAGGTGGGAGAGCCAACTTCAGGACACTGGTCCACAAGAGACCTCCCAGCTCCACATAATATCAAATGGTGAAAATCTCCCAGAGATCTCCACCTCAACACCCAGCACCCCGCTTCACTCAACGACCAGCAAGCTACAGTGCTGGACACCCTATGCCAAACAACTAGCAAGACAGGAACACAACCGCACCCATTAGCAGAGAGGCTGCCTAAAATCATAATAAGTCCACAGACACCCCAAAACACACCACCAGACGTGGACCTGCCCACCAGAAACACAAGATCCAGCATCATCCACCAGAACACAGGCACTAGTCCCCTCCACCAGGAAGCCTACACAACCCACTGAACCAACTTTAGCCACTGGGGACAGACACCAAAAACAATGGGAAATACAAACCTGCAGCCTGCAAAAAGGAGACCCCAAACACAGTAAGATAAGCAAAATGAGAAGACAGAAAAACACACAGCAGATGAAGGAGCAAGATAAAAACCCACCAGACCTAACAAATGAAGAGGAAATAGGCAGTCTACCTGAAAAAGAATTCAGAATGATGATAGTAAAGATGATCCAAAATCTTGGAAATAGAATAAATTCAAGAAACATTTAACAAGGACCTAAAAGAACTAAAGATGAAACACGCAATGATGAACAACACAATAAATGAAAGTAAAAATACTCTAGATGGGATCAATAGCAGAATAACTGAGGCAGAAGAACGGATAAGTGACCTGGAAGATAAAATAGTGGAAATAACTACTGCAGAGCAGAATAAAGAAAAAAGAATGAAAAGAACTGAGGACAGTCCCAGAGACCTCTGGGACAACATTAAACGCACCAACATTCGAAGTATAGAGGTTGCAGAAGAAGAGAAAAAGAAAGGGACTGAGAAAATATTTGGAGAGATTATAGTTGAAAACTTCCCTAATATGGGAAAGAAAATAGGTAATCAAGTCCAGGAAGCACAGACAGTCCCATACAGGATAAATCCAAGGAGAAACATGCCAAGACACATATTAATCAAGCTGTCAAAAGTTAAATACAAAGACAACATATTAAAAGCAGCAAGGGAAAAGCAACAAATAACACACAAGGGAATCCCCATAAGGTTAGCAGCTGATCTTTCAGCAGAAACTCTGCAAGCCAGAAGGGACTGGCAGGACATATTTAAAGTGATGAAGGAGAAAAACCTATAACCAAGATTACTCTACCCAGCAAGGATCTCATTCAGATTTGATGGAGAAATTAAAACCTTTACAGGCAAGCAAAAGCTGAGAGTTCAGCACCACCAAACCAGCTTTACAACAAATGCTAAAGGAACTTCTCTAGGCAAGAAACACAAGAGAAGGAAAAGACCTACAATAACAAACGCAAAACAATTAAGGAAATGGGAATAGGAACATACATATCGATAATTACCTTAAATGTAAATGGATTAAATGCTCCCACCAAAAGACACAGACTGGCTGAATGGATACAAAAACAAGACCCATATATATGCTGTCTACAAGAGACCCACTTCAGAATGGAAAAAGATATTCCATGCAAATGGAAAGCAAAAGACAGGCGGAGTAGCAATTCTCATATCAGACAAAACAGACTTTAAAATAAAGACTATTATAAGAGACAAAGAAGGACACTACATAATGATCAAGGGATTCATCCAAGAAGAAGATATAACAATGGTAAATATTTATGCACCCAACATAGGAGCACCTCAGTACATAAGGCAAATACTAACTGCCATAAAAGGGGAAATCAACAGTAACACATTCATAGTAGGGGATTTTAACACCCCACTTTCACCAATGGACAGATCATCCAAAACGAAAATAAATAAGGAAACACAAGCTTTAAATGATACATTAAACAAGATGGACTTAATTGATCTTTAGGGGACATTCCATCCAAAAACAACAGAATACACATTTTTCTCAAGTGCTCATGGAACATTCTCCACGACACATCATATCTTGGGTCACAAATCAAGCCTTGGTAAATTTAGGAAAATTGAAATTGTATCAAATATCTTTTCTGAGCACAATGCTATGAGACTATATATCAATTACAGGAAATGATCTGTAAAAAATACAAACACATGGAGGCTAAACAATACACTACTTAATAACGAAGTGATCACTGAAGAAATCAAAGAGGAAATAAAAAAATACCTAGAAACAAATGACAATGGAGACACGACGACCCAAAACCTATGGGATGCAGCAAAAGCAGTTTTAAGAGGGAGTTTTATAGCAATACAATCCTACCTTAAGAAACAGGAAACATCTCGAATAAATAACCTAACCTTCCAGCTAAAGCAATTAGAGAAAGAACAAAAAAAACCCAAAGTTAACAGAAGGAAAGAAATCATAAACATCAGATCAGAAATAAATGAAAAAAAAAATGAAGAAAACAATAGCAAAGATCAATAAAGCTAAAAGCTGGTTGTTTGAGAAGATAAACAAAATTGAGAAACCATTAGCCAGACTCATCAAGAAAAAAAGGGAGAAGACTCAAATCAATTGAATTGGAAATGAAAAAGGAGAAGTAACAACTGACACTGCAGAAATACAAAAGATCATGAGAGACTACAACAAGCAACTCTATGCCAATAAAATGGACAACCTGGAAGAAATGGGCAAATTCTTAGAAAAGCACAACCTGCCAAGACTGAATCAGGAAGAAATAGAAAATATGAACAGACCAATCACAAGCACTGAAATTGAAACTGTAATTAAAAATCTTCCAACAAACAAAAGCCCAGGACCAGATGGCTTCCCAGGAGAATTCTATCAAACATTTAGAGAAGACCTAACACCCATCCTTCTCAAACTCTTCCAAAATATAGCAGAGGGAGGAACACTCCCAAACTCATTCTATGAGGCCACTACCATCCTGATACCAAAACCAGACAAGGATGTCACAAAGAAAGAAAACTACAGGCCAGTATCACTGATGAACATAGATGCAAAAATCCTAAACAAAATACTAGCAAACAGAATCCAACAACACATTAAAAGGATCATACACCATGATCAAGTGGGGTTCATTCTAGGAATGCAAGGATTCTTCAATATATGCAAATCAATCAACACGATACACCATATTGACAAATTTAAGGGGAAAAACCATATGATCATCTCAATAGATGCAGAGAAAGCTTTCGACAAAATTCAACACCCATTTATGATAAAAACCCTCCAGAAAGTAGGCATAGAAGGAACTTTCCTCAACATAATAAAGGCCATATATGACAAACCCACAGCCAACATCGTCCTCAATGGTGAAAAACTGAAACCATTTCCACTAAGATCAGGAACAAGACAAGGTTGCCCACTCTCACCACTCTTATTCAACATAGTTTTGGAAGTTTTAGCCACAGCAATCAGAGAAGAAAAGGAAATAAAAGGAATCCAAATCAGAAAAGAAGAAGTAAAGCTGTCACTGTTTGCAAATGACATGATACTATACACAGAGAATCGTAAAGATGCTACCAGAAAACTATTAGAGTTAATCAATGACTTTGGTAAAGTAGCAGGATACAAAATTAATGCACAGAAATCTCTGGCATTCCTATACACTAATGATGAAAAATCTGAAAGTGAAATCAGGAAAACATTCCCATTTACCATTGCAACAAGAAGAATAAAATATCTAGGAATAAACCTACCTAAGGAGACAAAAGACCTGTATGCAGAAAATTATACTGATGAAAGAAATTAAAGATGATACAAATAGATGGAGATGTTCTTGGATTGGAAGAATCAACACTGTGAAAATGACTCTACTACCCAAAGCAATCTACAGATTCAATGCAATCTCTTTCAAACTACCAGTGGCATTTTTCACAGAACTAGAACAAAAAATTTCACAATTTGTATGGAAACACAAAAGACCCCCAATAGCCAAAGCAATCTTGAGAACGAAAAATGGAGCTGGAGAAATCAGGCTCCCTAACTTCAGATTATACTACAAAGCTACAGTAATCAAAACAGTATGGTACTGACACAAAAACAGAAATATAGATCAATGGAACAGGATAGAAAGCCCAGAGATAAACCCACACACATATGGTCACCTTATCTTTGATAAAGGAGGCAGGAAGGTACAGTGGAGAAAGGACAGACTCTTCAATAAGTGGTGCTGGGAAAACTGCACACCTACATGTAAAAGTATGAGATTAGGACACTCCCTAACACCACACACAAAAATAAGCTCAAAATGAATTAAAGACCTAAATTTAAGGCCAGAAACTATCAAACTCTTAGAGGAAAACATAGGCAGAACACTCTATGACATAAATCACAGCAAGATGCTTTTTGACCCACCTCCTAGAGTAATGGAAATAAAAACAAAAATAAACAAATGGGACCTAATGAAACTTCAAAGCTTTTGCTCAGCAAAGGAAACCATAAACAAGACCAAAAGACAATCCTCAGAATGGGAGAAAATATTTGCAAATGAAGCAACTGACAAAGGATTAATCTCCAAAATTTGCAAGCAGCTCATGCAGCTCAATAACAAAAAAACAAACAACCCAATCCAAAAATGGGCAGAAGACCTAAATAGACATTTCTCCAAAGAAGATATACAGATTGCCAAAAAACAAATGAAAGAATGCTCAACATCATTAATAATTAGAGAAATGCAAATCAAAACTACAATGAGATATCATCTCACACCGGTCTGAATGGCCATCATCAAAAAACCTAGAAACAATAAATGCTGGAGAGGGTGTGGAGAAAAGGGAACACTCTTGCACTGCTGGTGGGAATGTGAATTGGTACAGCCACTATGGAGAACAGTATGGAGGTTCCTTAAAAAACTACAAATAGAATTACCATATGACCCAGCAATCCCACTACTGGGCATATACCCTGAGAAAACCAAAATTCAAAAAGAGTCATGTACCAAAATGTTCATTGCAGCTCTATTTACAATAGCCCGGAGATGGAAAGAACCTAAGCGCCCATCATCGGATGAATGGATAAAGAAGATGTGGCACATATACACAATGGAATATTACTCAGCCTTAAAAAGAAATGAAATTGAGCTATTTGTAATGAGATGGATAGACCTAGAGTCTGTCATACAGAGTGAAGTAAGTCAGAAAGACAAAGACAAATACCGTATGCTAACACATATATATGGAATTTAAGGGGAAAAAATGTCATGAAGAACCTAGGGATAAGACAGGAATAGAGGCGCAGACCTACTGGAGAACGGACTTGAGGATATGGGGAGGGGGAAGGGTGAGTTTTGACAGGGCGAGAGGGAGTCATGGACATATACACACTAACAAACGTAGTAAGGTAGATAGCTAGGGGGAAGCAGCCGCAAGGCACAGGGATATAAGCTCGGGGCTTTGGGACAGCCTGGAGGGGTGGGAGGGGGAGAGTGGGAGGGAGGGAGACGCAAGAGGGAAGACACATGGGAGCACATGTATATGTATAGCTGATTCACTTTGTTATAAATCAGAAACTAACACACCATTGTAAAGTAATTATACCCCAATAAAGATGTTAAAAAAAAAAAAAAAAGAATGCTCAACATCATTAATAATTAGAGAAATGCAAATCAAAACTACAATGAGATATCATCTCACACCGGTCTGAATGGCCATCATCAAAAAACCTAGAAACAATAAATGCTGGAGAGGGTGTGGAGAAAAGGGAACACTCTTGCACTGCTGGTGGGAATGTGAATTGGTACAGCCACTATGGAGAACAGTATGGAGGTTCCTTAAAAATCTACAAATAGAACTACCATATGACCCAGCAATCCCACTACTGGGCATATACCCTGAGAAAACCATAATTCAAAAAAAGTCATGTACCAAAATGCTCATTGCAGCTCTATTTACAATAGCCCAGAGATGGAAACAACCTCAGTGTCCATCATCGGATGAATGGATAAAGAAGATGTGGCACATATATACAATGGAATATTACTCAGCCATAAAAAGAAACAAAATTGAGTTATTTGTAGTGAGTTGGATGGACCTAGAGTCTGTCATACAGAGTGAAGTAAGTCAGAAAGAGAAAGACAAATACCGTATGCTAACACATATATATGGAACCTAAGAAAAAAAAATGTCATAAACAACCTAGGGGTAAGACGGGAATAAAGACACAGACCTACTAGAGAATGGACTTGAGGATATGGGGAGGGGAAGGTTAAGCTGGGACAAAGTGAGAGAGTGGCATGGACAGATATACGCTACCAAATGTAAAACAGATAGCTAGTGGGAAGCAGCCACATAGCACAGGGAGATCAGCTCGGTTCTTTGTGACCACCTGGATGGGTGGGATAGGGAGGGTGGGAGGGAGGGAGACGCAAGAGGGAGGAGATATGGGAACATATGTATGACTGATTGACTTTGTTATAAAGCCAAAATGGACACACTATTGTAAAGCAATTATACTCCAATAAAGATGTAGAAAAAAAAAAAAGAAACAAGGGCCCAGGAGGAACAATCAACAGATTATTTCTTTCCTTCTACTAACTTTGGGTTTTGTTTGTTCTTCTATTTCTAATTCCTTTAGGTGTAAGGTTAGGTTTTTTATTTGAGATTTTTTTTTGTTTCCTGAGGCAGGCTTGTATCACTATAAAGTTCCGTCTCAGAACTGCTTTTGCTGCATCCCATACAATTTGGATTGCTGTGTTTTCATTTTCTTTTGTCTCCAGGTATTTTCTGATTTCCTCCTTGATTTCTGCAGTGATCCACTGGTTTAGTAGCATATTTTTTAGCCTCCACATGTTTGTGTTTTTCGCAGTTTTTTTCTTGTAGGTGATTTCTAATCTCATAGTACTGTAGTTGGAAAAGATGCTTGATATGATCTCAATTTACTTAAATTTACTGAGACTTGTTTTTTGGGCTAGCATGTGATCTTGAAAAGAATGTGTATTCTGCTGCCTTTGAATAGAGTACTATGTGTTCTGTTTGGTCTAACGTGTCATTTAAGGCCAGTGTTTCCTCATTGATTTTTCTGTCTGAATGATCTGTCCATTGATGTAAGTGGGGTGTTAAAGTTCCCTACTATTATTGTGTTACTGTCCTTCATTTCTGTTGTCATTTGCATTATGTATTTAGATACTCCTATGTTGGGTGCATATATATTTACAATTGTTATATATTTTTCTTGGATTGATCCATAATCATTATACTACAAAACTACAGTAGCCAAAACAGTATGGTACTGGAACAAAAGCAGACACAGAGATCAATGGAACAGAATAGTGAACCCAGAAACAAACCCACGTTTATATGGGCAATTAATCTATGACAAAGGAAGCAAAAATATAAATGAGGAAAAGACAGTCTTTCAATAAGTGGTGCTGGGAAGACTGGACTGCTACATGTAAAAGAATGAAATTAAAACTTTTTTCCATACCATATTCAAAAATAAACTCAAAATGGATTAAAGACTTAAATGTAAGACCATAAAGCATAAAACTCCAGAAGAAAACAGAGGCAGAACACTCTGACATAAACCACAGCAGTATTTTTTGGATCTGTCTCCTAAGGCAGAGGAAACTAACTAAATAAATAAATAATAGGACCTAATTAAATTTAAAAGGAAAGGAAAGGAAAAGAAAAGAAAGCATTGACAGGGCTTCCGTGGTGGCGCAGTGGTTGAGAGTCTGTCTGCCGATGCAGGGGACATGGGTTCCTGCCCCGGTCCGGGAAGATCCCACATGCCACGGGGTGGCTGGGCCCGTGAGCCATGGCCGCTGAGCCTGCGCGTCTGGAGCCTGTGCTCCGCAATGGGAGAGGCCACAACAGTGAGAGGCCCGCGTACCACAAATAAATAAATAAATAAGAAAGCATTGACAAAATGAAAAGACAATCTACTGAATGGGAGAAAATATTTGCAAATGATATGACCAACCAGGGTTTAATGCCCAAACTATATAAATAGCTCATACTACTCAATATCAAAAAAACAAATAACCTGGTTAAAAAATGGGCAGAAGACCTGAATAGACATTTTCCCAAAGAAGAATATAGATGGCCAACTGGCACATGAAATGCTCAACACTGTTAATCATCAGAGAAATGCAAAGCAAAACTACAATAAGATATCACCTCACACCTGTCAGAATGGCTATCATCAAAAAGACCACAAATAGCAAATGTTGGTAAGGATGAGGAGAAAAGGGAACCCTTGTGCACTGTTGGTGGGAACGTAAATTGGTGCAGCCACTGTGGAAAACAGTATGGCAGTTTCTCAAAAACTTAAAGATATAACTACCATATGACCCAGTAATTCCACTCCTGGATATATATCCAAAGAAAATGAAAACACTACTCTGAAGAGATATATGCACCCCAATGTTCATAGCAGCATTATTTACAATAGCCAAGATATGGAAGCAACCTACATGTTCATCAACAGATGAATAAAGAAGACGTGATATATATATATACACATATATCTCTGCATACATACCATGGAATACTATTCAATTATAAAAAAAGAATGAAATTTTGCCATTTGCAACAACATGAATGGACCTGGAGGGTATTATGCTTAATGAAATAAGTCAGAGAAAGACAAATACTCTGTTATCACTTATGTGTAGAATCTAAAAAATGAAGCAAATAATGAATATAACAAAACAGAAACAGACCCATATATGTAGAGAACAAACAAGTGGTTACCAATGGAGAGAGGGAAGGGGGGAGGAGTACAATAGGGTTAAAGGATTAAGAGATACAAACTACTATGTATAAAATAAATAAGATACAAGGATATATTGTACAGCACAGGAAATATAGCCATTATTTTATAATAACTTTAAATGGAGTATAATCTATAAAAGTTTTGAATCACTATGCTGTATACCCAAAAATGGTGTAATATTGTAAATCAAGTATACTGCAACAAAACAAAAAGAAAAATGACAAATATTTGAAACTTGAAGAATATAATAAGAAACATAAAACAAAAAACAATACTTTTTTAAAAAAGAAATAATGCTGAGAATGTTCCAGAAATGAATAAATATAGGGAGGTCAAGCAGAATTAAGAAAAAAAATCCACACCTGTACACATCATAGTGAAACTGCAGAACTTCAAAGACAAGGAGAATGTTCTTTAAATTACAAAGCAAATATTTAAAAAGAAGAGAGAAAAATAGTCTACCAGCATGACTATCTTAAATGCTGGCAGTAGATGCCTTATCAATATCTCTAGATTCCAATGGACAATGAAATGGTATCTTTAATGGACCATCGGGAGGTGGGGGGGCAGGGACTAGCCATTTCAAGTTCTATATTCAGCTAAACTATCTTTGAAGAATAAGTGCAAAGTAACAAAATTTTCGGGTAAGACTGGAGAATTTAAGACTCTGATTTTCATACAGAGAAGTAATGAATGGTCTATGCTTCAGAAAAGAGGAAACTGAACCTCGAAAAAAAATGCAAAGAAATGAGAAAACATGATGATAAATCTAAATTAGTACAGAATATGAAAATAACAGGTAAGGGTATTCAAAGCAAAGGGGAAATAAGTATTATGAAACTTGACAAATGAGGGAAACCAAGTTAAAGCATTCTAAGGTCTTTCCAAACCAGCAAAGGAAAAATAAAGACATAATGAAAACTCATTCAACCAACAAAAGACAGAAAAAAAACTAAAGAAAAGGCATAAATAGAAAACAAAAATAAGATGGCCCAAACAACTTCAAATTAATAAACAAAATAATATAAATTCACTCATTAGAAGGCAGAAATTACCAGAGAATATAAAAGAAATGCTCTTAATAAAGTTAAATGACATAAAAAGTTTGAGAATAAAGGAATGAGATAAGATATAACAGACACTACATAATAATGAAAGGAATTATTCATCAAGAGGATTTAAATAAATCAAACAATATAGCCCCCAAACAAAACTGGACACAATTATAAGGAGAAATTTTTAAATCATAATTATAGCCGATTTCAGTACATCTCTAACAGAAACCAATACAGGTACTAGAAAAAAAAATGGTGATGATACTGATGTTATGGACAGCAATATTAACTAGCTTGATCTAAGATATGAGTCAACAAATAGTGAATACACTTTCTATCAAAGAACACACAGAATATTTACAAAAATTCAACACGTAACTGGTCACAACTAAGTTTCAAAACATTTTTGAAAATCAATATTATATACATTCTCTGACCATAGTACAATTAAAAATAAATTATAAAATAACAAAAATAAAACAAACAAGCAAACAAACGGATGCTTGGGAACTACAAAAACACACTCCTAAAATAATCACTATGAAAAATCATAAAATATTTAAAACTAAATAACCGCAAAAGAAATACATATATCAAAACAGATACTGAAATACCGATAAGCTGTGGTTGGAGAGAAATATACAGAAATTAAATGTATGTATTAAAAAATAAGAAAAACTAAACTAAAAAAAGAAACTAAAAAAAAAGAAATAAATCCACCATTAGAAGAGAGAGAAATAATAGAGATAAGACTAATCAAAAAAAAATTTTAATCACATAGATTAGCAATAAAACCAAAAGCTAATTCTGTGAAAAGACCAATAAAACATATACACTTTCCAGCAAGACAGAGAAGTCCCCAAGAAGGTGTGTATAAGGTTACAGATACGGTCAAAACTTAAAACATAAGAGAATAATTAGAATAAATGTATGTTAATACATTTTAAAACATACATGAAGTGGACACTTTTCCAGAAAACTAGAAAATAACCAAAATTTATTCTGGAAGCAAAAATTATTAAAGAAACTGCATTCACAGGCAAAAAAAAAAACCCCACACTAGACTCAGTTTCACAATTTTAATCAAAGGGCAGATGATCTCTGATTACAAGAAGCTTCCAAGAACAGACTAAAACAAAAAAGGAAAACTATTCAGCTTATTTTATGTGGCTAGGAGAATAATCACATCAAAATCAGAAAGGCAAAGAACTAGAAAAAAGTGCAAGACCAATTTCATTTCTGTTTATAGATGAAAAAAAACTTCCATAAAATTAAAGCAATCTAATCCAGGGGACTTTAAAAGAAAACAAGAAATCTGCCTTTGTAGTTCAGTATGTTAAAACATTAAACGAGGGGGTGAAAAAAATTTCATTGCCTAAATAAATTTGGGGGGAAAAAGCTTTGTTAAAATTTAACATTCATTCAAAATACAAATTAAGGGTATAATACTGCATATCAGCTATCCTTGATGAAAAAATAATTAAGGGAAACAGCGTCCTTAAGCCTGATTTAAAAAAATACCAAAACGCTACAGCAAACCTCAAATGTAGTGATAAATTATTAAAAGTGGGCTCCTGAAAATCGTAACTAAGATAAAAATGCTTACCATTACTTTTTCTATTTCATATTGCACTGGAAGTTCTAACCAGATCAAGGAAAAGAATGTAGAAGAAATTGTAAAGGGACAAAACTATCACAATTTGCATATGATATAACTGTCTTTATAAAAAACTCAACGGACTCTGCAGAATAAGAGAGTTCAGCAGAGCTGACAATCTATATAAATATAGGTCTAGGATCAACATACAAAAATCACTGATGTTTCTATACTTATAACCAATTAGAAAATGTAGTAGAAAAAGAGCCATTCATTATAGCAAGAAAAAACTATAAGGTACCTTGAAAAAAATTGTACATGCAAGACTCTTATGTAGTAATATGATAAAATATTATTAATGAATACCCAAAACACCCACATGTAAATAGAGATATATCACATTCGTAAAAGGGCAGATTCAACAGCATAAAGATGTCAGTTCTCTGCAAATTAATCTATAAATCCAATGTAATTCGCATTTATGGGCAAGAAGTTTGGGGGAAGGCTTGCCCTTCCAGTTATGAAGATCAATTAAACCAGATGTCAAGTAATCTTATTGTTTAGCTCTCTAGTTTTATGATATACGCACAAGACTTGGAATATCTATTGACTTGAGTGATCAGCATATTCCTTGGTTTACTGTCTCATATAGTGATTATTTCCTCCAACTATTTGACAGGAGCTGATTGTAAAAGATTCTGCATTGGGATCCCTGGAAAGTGCTGTGTTCAGTTGATTAAAACAACATCCCCATATGCTTACCACCAAGACAACATGTGGCAAAATACTCTGTTATGAACTCATAGTCTTGCCTATAAGGATGGCCAGACATTTCACCCTTATGCATAGTGCTGAGTGATCACAAATTTCAAGCAGTGCCTGGGAGCTACTCTGTTCAAACGCCTCAGATTTGCACACCTCGGAGTGCATATAACAGAACAAGTAACAAGTGGGAGCCTTTACCACAAAACTTTTGCTAAAATAGAATAGTTACTACAGATGCCTGACTTTGATCAGGAGCATATCCTTAATGAAGGGCCAGATGCAAATAGATCTTTAAATAACCAAATGAATTAACCTAGTCAGTGCATGTATTTAGTGCTGTCTGGTGCATGGTAAAGAAAACAAGTGTTTTGGGTTGAAAACAGCTGATTCAGAGCTGTATATGAACAACAGATCCACTGATTAAGTACATTCATACTTGAATAACAGGCCCATTTCATCAAGCAGTGGAAGATCATTATGTTTCTACATGCAAGTTGACACATGTCTAGTTTATCTAAAGAAAGTACACTTCAGTTTTAACTCTAAACATGCTTTAATTTTAAGTACAGATCATTTGGTAACTCTATGTTAAACCATTTGAGGAACTGCCAAAATGTTTCCCAAGTTTTAAATTAAATTACTTTAAATTAAAAGGGTGAATTTTTAAAATATAATTTTTTTTGTAAGGGTATATACGAGGGCAAATAAAACACATGGTCTCTGACCTTGTGGAACTAACAGTCCAGTGGAGGAAACAGACAAAATGTAAACTAGGGGCTTCCGGGTGGCGCAGTGGTTGAGAATCTGCCTGCTAATGCGGGGGATGCGGGTTCGAGCCCTGGTCTGGGAAGATCCCACATGCCGCGGAGCAACTAGGCCCGTGAGCCACAACTACTGAGCCTGCGCGGCTGGAGCCTGTGCTCCGCAACAAGAGAGGTCTCGATAGTGAGAGGCCCGCGCACCGTGATGAAGAGTGTGGCCCCTGCTCGCCGCAACTGGAGAAAGCCCTCGCACAGAAACGAAGACCCAACACAGACAAAAATTAATAAATAAATAAATTTAATTTAAGAAAAAAAAAAAGAAAAAGAAAACAGTGTCTTCACCAGTAAAAATAAATAAATAAGTAAACAAATAAATAAATAAAATGTACCACCACAGGGGTGGGGACTGCAGGGGTATTCACTCAGGCACAGAGGCTGGAGGATGAGAACAGAAAACACAGAACTAGACTTTAAAAAAAAAAAAAAAAAATGTAAACTAACAAATGAATTTAGTGTAACAAGTTATGCTAATTGCAACGAAAATTTAATCACACAATTAAAAAAGAGTAATGAGGAGCCTACTTATCATAGTCAAGAAAGGCCACTCTGGTAGGCAAAAAGGAGAGAGGTCAAGATCATACAAGAGGTAGGAGCCAGTGTGACAGAGCTTCTGAAGTGCAACTGGAAACCACTGCAAAGTTTTAGACAAGGGAGTGACAAGATCAAATTAAAAGATTACTCTGACATCTGCATGAAAACCAGGGGATGAAGAGTGGAGTGGTCCAAGAATGAAAGCACGTGTTGTCAGGATAGCTCTAATTACACTGGCAGCAGATAAGGAAGGGAAATCCTCCCAGCACCACCAAATGTGGATGAGAACGGTAATTCCAAATGTGAGAAACATGCTTTCAGTTTAGAAACCAAACCTAAAAGAAATTTACATACGTAAACTCTAGGAACTTGAAATTAAGTGGAATTCCTTTAACTAGAAACTGAACTATTCGTGGCAATTCCTGCTATCCAAACTACTTCTAGCGGTATCATCTCGCTGACGAACAGGTTTACTCACTTGGGTTAAATTTTCGCCCACTTTCAACAGCTACAAGGCCGCAGCTCAAGTTAAAAAGAAGGGCAAGCGAACGGGATGATAAACTGCTGGACAGTGAATAGTCCCAAAGATCCAGTCAGTCACCAGGAAAAGTATTTGTAACCAGCCTCATTTAAGTGAAAGAAAAAAGGAAAAGCTGAACCGCCAAATTTCTTACTTATATTCTTCCTCCTTGGCGAGGAGGTCCCGACGAGGTGTGGCAGGTTGCTGAACGCGTGGTGGAAGCGGAGTCCCTGAAACGCCCCGTCTCTGTAAAACAGACACTTTCAGACCCAAAGTTAAATGAATTCCGGTGTCCGCAGGACCGCCCGAAACCTAGCTGCTACCCAGCAGTGTGGACTTGAACTAACCTTAAAACTTCGACCCGCCATCTTTCGCGGCCGCGACGCCGTTACCGAGGCAACGACGCAACTTCCCGCGAGAGTTACGACAACACGGGCGGCCTCCAGCCCGGGAGGCGAGTCTGTCCACGCCCCTACTGTTGGCAGAAAATAGCGCGAGGCTGCGGCGGGGCTGAGAACTGGGGAGTGGGCCCTGTGGCCTTTCCGCTCCTTGCCGGTAAGGCTAACGTCTGTCCTGCTGCAAGAACAGAAGAAGCCGAAGTAGTGCGTTGATTTATAAATTCTTAAGTTGGCGATGGAGGGGTTTCAACCAAGGAAGCCAGGTCCATTTCTAATACTCAGTAGGAAGCAAGCTAGTAAGGCTCCTCCTCTGTTGTGGTTTTTCCAAACTAAGTGGCCAATTTGACCTCCAACTGTTTTGTTTAAAATGAACTATTTAGTGGGATTCCAAGTTCTGACTTCGCACGTTTATTTATAGCATGGTAAAAAGCACAGGCTCTCAAGGCAGTCGTCTAAATTCATGTCCTGGGTCTGCCACTTATTAGCTTGGGCAAATCATTATCTCCGCTACTTCATCCGTGAAGTGGGGGTAAGAATAGTGCCCATCTCACAGAGTTACTATGAGGGATAAGTGCTTTTGTGCTTAGGATTGTGCCTGGAACACAGTAAGCAGTCAAAAATTCCAGTTTTTTTTGGAATTAACTTGGGAATCCAAGAAATAAACTTCACATTTAAGGTCAACTGATCTTCAGCGAAGGTAAGTAAGACCATTCAATGGGGAAAAGAATAGTCTTTTCAACAAGTGGTAGTGGGTTAAGTGGATGTCCACATGTAAACGAATGAAGTTGGACCCTTATCTCACACCATGTACAAAAGTCAACTCAGCATGGATCAAAGGCCTAACCTCAAGAGCTAAAACCATAAAGCTCTTTAAAGAAAACAGGTATAAATATTCATGAATTAGATGATGATTTCTTAGAAATGACACCAGAAACACAAGCAAAGAAAGAAAAATCAATAAACTAGACATCATCAAAATTAAAAACATTTCATTTTAAAGGATACCATAAATAAAGAGAAAAGACAAACCACAGAAAGGGACGTAAATTTTGCAAATCTTTTATTTAATAAGAGACCTGTCTAGAATATATAAAAGAGCTATTTTTAAAAGGGCAAGTATCCTGCATAGGCATTCCTTCAAAGAAGATATAGCCAAAAAGGACATGAAAAGGTGTTCAAAATCATTAGTCTTCAGGGAAGTGCAATTCAAACCATAATGAGATAGCACTTCACACCAGCTAAGATAACTATAATAAAAAAAGATGGACAATAACAAGTGTTGGAGAAAATGTGGAGAAATTCAAATCTTCAAACACTGTTGGTAGGAATACAAAATTGTGCAGCCACTGTGGAAAACAGTCTTACAGTTTCTCAAAAGTTCACACATAAAGTTACCACATGATCCAGCAACCCACTCCTAGCTATATACCCAAGAGAAATGAAAACATATACCCTCACAAAAAGTTGTACACAAATGTTTACTGAAGAAAAGACAAAAAGTGGAAATGACTCAAATGATAATAAACTGATTAATAGGTAAATAAAAAGTAGTATATTGGTACAACGGAATATTATTCAGCACCAGAAAGGAATGAAGTACTGATGCATACCACAATATGGATGAAGCTTGAAAATATGCTATATGAAAGAAGCAATTCACAAAAAAACATAACATATGATTCCATTCTAATAGGACCACATATTATATGAAATGTCCAGAATAGGCAAATCTATAGAGACCGATAGTAGTTCAGTGGTTGCCTAGCCCTGGCAGATGATGGGGGGTTGACTAAAGGGTTGCAAGAGTTTTTTGGTGGGGGAGGGGTAATAAAAATGTTCTAAAATTGATTGTGCTGATGGTTGCACAACTCTGTGACTAAACTAAAACCAATTAATAGTACACTTTATATGGGTGAATGGTGGGTATGTGAAATACATCACTCAAGTTGTTAAAACATTAAAAATAAATTATTAAAATTAAAAAGTCAAAAGAGGGCTTCCCTGGTGGCGCAGTGGTTGAGAGTCCGCCTGCCGATGCAGGGGACGCGGGTTCGTGCCCCGGTCCGGGAAGATCCCACATGCCGCGGAGCGGCTGGGCCCGTGAGCCATGGCCGCTGGGCCTGCGCGTCCGGAGCCTGTGCTCCGCGGCGGGAGAGGCCACAGCATTGAGAGGCCCGCGTAACGCAAAAAAAAAAAAGTCAAAAGATGGGAAAAGTTATGCCATACTAACACTAATCAAAAGAAAGCTGGAGTAGCTACATTAATTTCAAACAAAGTGATTTCAGAACCAGAAAAACTGTCAGGGATAAGGAGGAGCACTACATAATGATAAAGAGGTCAACTCTCCAAGGAGATATAACGGTCCTTAATGTGTATGAACCAAAAAGTTGAGTGTCAAAATGCATGAGGCAAAAACTAATAGGAGTGCAAAGAGATATAGAAAAATGCACAAATACATTGGGAAACATCAACACCCCATTTTCAGTAGTTGATAGTTCAGGCAGGCAGAAAAATCAGTAAGGATATAATTGCCCTAAACAGCATTATCAATCTGCTCTAATTGACATTTAGAGAATACTCCATCCAACAACAGCAGAATACACATCCTTCTCAAGGTCACACAGAACATTTACCAAGAGAGACTATCCAGGCCACGAAATGCACATTAATAAATTTAAAAGTATAGAAATCATATTCATTCCCTAGAATTGCTGTAAGAAAGTACCACAAACTGGGTGGCTTAAAACAAAAGAAATTTATTGTTTCACAGTCTGGAGACTGGAAGTCCAAAATCAGGGTGTTGGCAGGGCCATGCCCCCTTTGAAACCTGTAGGGGAGACTCCTTCCTTGCATCTTCCTAGCTTCTGGTGGTGGCTGTCACACCTTGGCATTCCTTGGCTTGTAGCTGCATCATTCCACTCTCTGCCTCTGTAATCACACAGCATTCTCCCTATGTGTGTTTGTCTTCACATCACATTTCTTCCAGTCATACTGGATTAGGACCCACCCTAATGACTTCATGCTAACTTGATTACATCTTTAAAGACCCAATTTCCAAATAAGGTCATATTCGCATGTTAAGGGGAGGGGTGTGTATGTGATGGGTTAGGACTTCAGCATGTCTTTTGGGGGACCACAATTCAACCTGTAACAGAAATTATATAAACTATCTTCTCTGAGGTCATGATGGAATTAAACTAGAAATAAATAACAGAAAAATAGCTGTAGAATCCCAAAATATTTGGAGATTAAATACACATTTTAAAATAATACATGGGTCAAAGAAGTCTAAAGAGAAATTTGAAAGTATTTTGAACTCAATGAAAATGAAAATACAATTTATCAAAACCTGTAGGATACAATGAAAGCATCACTTAGAATTTTAGCATTAAATGCATATGTTAGAAAAGAAGGTAAATCTAAAATCAACAATCTAAGGTTCCACCTTGGGCAATGAGAGAAAGAAGAGCAATTTAAGCGTAAGGAGAGCAAAAGAAAAGAAATAATAAAAATTAGAACAAATCAATGGAATTGAAAACAACAGAGAAAATCACAGAAACCAAAATCTGGTTCTTTGAAAGGATCAATAAAATCAATAAACCTCTAGCCACACTAACCAAGAAAAAAAGGAAAGGCACAAAATTACCTGTTCTGTTCTTTTATGGGATGGTCAGTCAGGTCAGTCAGGTGCAACCACAAGAGAAGGTATAGAAGAGGCTCATGAAAACAAAGTTCATTATACGCATAGGTCCTAGAATTGGGAGGCACAGCATGGCATGCAGAGATATATGGAAAAGCCTCAGAGTAGTTAGGAGGCAGAAAACATGAGTGAAGGGAAAACCTAGACTACTCTATAGAAAAAGCAAGGCAGAGTGAACAGTTTAGGATTGGCTAGTTTGAATCATTTCAGCAGCCCTTAAGCTTTAGGGTCTGTTCCTAGTTGCTTGGTATCTGGCCCTGGGATGATTAAAACAGAGGAATATTCCCTCCTGAGGTATACAGGCCAGATAGAGGAGGTATGACTCTGCATTGGTCAGTTGGTATATTTAAGGTACACACCTGGCTGAGCCCTTTGCTATCTCCAAGAATTGGCTATGCCAAGGAGTCCCTCCCCAGCCAGAAAGCTTTTTTAAGATGTAAAAACATAATAATATACAGAAAAAAATGTTTAAATAAACAATACAATATCATTATCAGAAATGGAATAGGGATCATCTTTAATTATCCCATGAATACTAAAAGAAAAATAAAGGAATACTGTCAGCAACTGTATACCCAGAAATTTGATAAATTAGATGAAATGAACCAATTCCTTGAAAGATGCAAACTATCAAAATTCACTCAAGGAGAAATAGATAATCTGAGTATCAAGGACTGAATCAATAACTTTCCAGAAATGAAAGCACCAGGCCCAGATGGTTTTACTGATAAATTCAACTAACATTCAAGGATGAAATGATACCAATTCTCCACAATCTCTTCTAAAAAACGTAAATAAAGGGAACACTTCCTAAGTTATTCTATGAGTCCAGCATTACCCTAATACCAAAAGCAGTTAAGGACATTATAAGAAGAAAAACTATGGACTGATATCTCTCATGAACATAGATGTAAAAGTCTTTAACAAATATTAGCAGATTTAATCCAATAATGTACAAAAAGAATTATACAACACAACCAAGTGGGATTTATTCTAGGTGAATAAGGACAGTTCAACATTCTAAAATCACTCAGTATAATTTAGTACATAAAGAGGATAAAGAAGAAAAATCATACAAGCATACAAATTGATGCAGCAAAAGCTTTTGAGATAATCCAACAACATTCCTGGTAAAAATTCTCAGCAAACTAGCAATAGAGGGGAACTTCCTCAACTTGATAAAGAGCATCTACAAAATACCTACATCCAGCATCATAGTTAATAGTGAGAAACTGAATGCTTTCCTCCAAAGATCAGGAACAAGACAAGGATATCCTCTCTCATCATTCTTATTTACTCTCACACCTAAAGTCCTAGCTAATAATAAGGCAAGAAAAGGAAATAAAAGGTATACAGATTGGAAATGAAGAAATAAAATACCTTCGTTTGCAGATGACGTGAGTGTCTATGGAGAAATCCCAAGGAATCAACAAAAATCTTCTGGAACTTATAAGCAAGATTGATAAAACAAAATGTAGTATATACATACAATGAAATTTGGATACACATTGTAAGATGGATGAACCTTGAAAACATGCTAAGTGAAATAAGCCAGACACAAAAGAACAAATATTGTATGATTCTACTTATATGAGGTATCTAGACTAGACAAATTCACAGACAGAAAATAGAATAGAGGTTACCAGGAGATGGAGAGAGAGGGGACTGACGTGTTATTTTTTTTAATGGGTACAGAGTTTCTGTTTGGGATGATCAAAAAGTTCTGGAAATGGACGATTGTGATCACTGAACAATGTTATGAATATATTTAATGCCACCAGATTGTAAACTTAAAAATAGTTACAATGGTAAATTTTATGTTATGTATATTTTTCTACAGTAAAAAAATTCCAATAGAGGGGCAGCCTACAAAATACCTGATCAGTACTCCTGAAAACTATCAAGGTCAGGCAAGGCAAGGAAAGTTTGAGAAACTGTCACAACCAAGAGGAGCCTAAGGAAACATGACAAGTTAATGTAAAGTGGTATCCTGGACCGAATCCAGGAGCGGAAAAAGACATTAGGTTTAAAAACCAAAGAAATATGAATAAACTATGGACTTAGTTAATGACAGTGTTTCAATAATGGTTCATTAATTCTAACAAATGTACTATACTAATGTAAGATGTTAATAATAAGGGAAATTGGGTGCAGGATATATGGGAACTCTGTACTTTATTCTCAATTTTTTTGTAAATTTAATTCTGTTCTAAAAAATAAAGTCTATTTTTTTTAAAAAAATAAGCTGAAAGAGACTTCTCCAAAAGAATTGTAAGCTAAATCATCTGGGGCATCCTTGTACTGCAAATCAACCAGATTCTATTAAAACAAACAAACCATCAAATGGACAAATATATATGCATTGCTAAAAACTTGAAGGACGCAGAGAAAATTTCTATGTATCCTGCTGACATCTCCCCCTCCAGCTCTTTGCTCCCTCAAATAAACAAAACTGATTCTGTGAATAGGCAATTAATAATAAAGAACTAATCTGAGAAAATGCCCATAAAAGAACTGTGCTCAGTCTGTGTTTAAGTCAACAGTAATATGAAGGAGCTGAACTTGAGACCCTTGCTCTAAGCTACTAAACTAAATGAAAAAGGCTAAAGTAGTTCCAGACTGGTAGTGCCCCCAGGCTACCAGCAGAATCAAACATAAATCCTCTTCAGGGAAAAACATCTGTAATTAAGCCCATCAGATTCCGGGATTAAGATCAAGAAAATGTGAGTTCACCATCAAAAACCACCAAGCAGGGCTTCCCTGGTGGCGCAGTGGTTGAGAGTCCGCCTGCCGATGCAGGGAACACGGGTTCGTGCCCAGATCCGGGAGGAGCCCACGTGCCGCGGAGCGGCTGGGCTCGTGAGCCATGGCCGCGGAGCCTGCGCGTCCGGAGCCTGTGCTCCGCAGCGGGAGAGGCCACAACAGTGAGAGGTCCGCGTACCGCAAAAAACAAAACAAAACAAAAAACCCACCAAGCATAAAGGAAACAAATCACCAATAGTGAAAAATGGGAAGAAATAATAAATATTTAGAACTCCCAAGAGAGATATTAAAATTGTATCAGCTGTGAAATGTAGAATATCTATTTAGAAAATATTTAAAGAAATAAGGGATAGAATCATAATGATGAGCAAGCAATGAGACAATCAGGAATGACCAAGCAAATGTGACAAATATTCAAATTAAGCTTTCAGACATCAAATACACATTTGTTGAAATGAAAACAGTCAGTGGATGGGTTGAATTGCAGATTAGACACAGATGATTTGTAAAGCATAAAATATCTAAGAAAATTATCCAGAATGAACAGAGAATGATAAGGACATGGGAAATACAGAAGAAATGTTAAACAATTGCAGAAGTTAGACTGAGAAGGTCTGACATATAAATAAGCAGATTCCAAGGACAGATTTTTAGAATTGAGAAGCAATATTACAAAAGTTAATTACTTAGAATCTTCTAGGATTTAGGAAAGAAATGAATGCACAGATTCAAGAAGCACAGAGTGTCACAAAGAGGATAAATTTTAAAATATATTTGCCTGTCATAAAATCCAAAACACCAAAGAAAAAGAAAAGATCTTTAAAGCAGCCAAAGAGAAAAAAGACAGACAACCTAGAAAGAAGCAATGAGACTGAAAGCAGATGTTTTAATAGCAGTACTGGAAGCTAGAAGACACTAAAATAATGAGTGAAATCCTAGGATAATAAGCCCCATTATAAATGAGAATTTGGGTCAAATATGATTGGTGATTAATCACCAATTAATCATTAATGATTGGGCTGCCTTTTGCCTAGCCCCAAATTGGTTGGGATAAACTTTTATCTTCTGCGATAGGAATGTGGGTGGGGTACAGGATATGGAGGAAAGGGTAAGGCTGGATGAGAAAAAAGTAAGCACACTATCCCAGGAAACAGGGAGGCAGGGGCCCTTTATTGCCATTATTCTTCTAGGTAAATCTCCTTTGATTAGACTGACTAAATGGGCCCCAGCTAAACAGGAGGTTACTATTAATGCTGCCACTGACCTGGAAGTTCCAGCCAGTGAGACAGGATCCAGAATTGGCACCACTGATGTTTATTTTGAAGCAGACAGCCACCACCAAATGGTGCTAAACCACAACCAGGATGAGCAAAGATTTTAATTATAGAGCCAGACCACTAGAACTTCTAGCCAATCAGCTAGACAGACTCAGATGACTCATTTCTTTAATTTTCACAATAAGCCCACCCTTCTTTTTACACAATTGAAATTTTTCATCTTCATGAATCTTATTATGAGGGGTTTTTATTATACCCTCAAAGTGATCAAAGAAAATAATTTCAGTCTAGATCTGTGTACTCAGTCTCTAATATTATATTGCAAGAGAGAGGGAGAAATAAAGATATCTTCAGATAAATAAAACCTAAGAGAGTTACCACCCACATACTCATACTAAAGGAACTTCAAAATGATGTAATTCAGGAAGAAAGAAAATAATACCAGAGGAACATTTTGAGAGGCCAGAAGAATGGTAATCAAATAAAATGGTAAATGTGCATGTAGGTCTAAATAAATAATTTCTCTAAAATTCCTATCAATAATAATGCCTACCATGTGGTGTTTTTTAAAGAAAAAAGTAAGACTAAAAATTGTATTCTCATCAAACCGGGAGTAGAAGGAAACCTCTTCACCCTGATAAAAAGCATCTCAAAAAAACGATATCTAACTTCATATTTAATGATAAAAAACCAAATGCTGTTCCCTCATATGAGGAACAAAACAGGAATTTCTACTCTCACTACTCCTATTTATAATCATACTGGACATTATGAATGATGGTTCTATCCTGTGCAATAAGGTAAGTTAATCAATCAAGCAATCTTGGAAAAGAGGAAGTAAAACTGTTTCTATTCACAAATGACATGATTGTCTATTTCGAAAATTCTGAAAAATCCACCCCCGAAAATCTATGGAGCTACTTACTGAGTTTGGCAAAGTTGTAAGATACAAGGTCAATATACAAAAACTAATTGTAATTCTATATACTAGCAATGAACAACTGGAAGTTAAATTTTTAAATGCAGCGCTATTTACAATAGGACCAAAAGAACATGAAGCACTTAGGTAAAAATCTACCAAAACATGTGCAAAATCTATATGCTGAAAACTGCAAAGCATTGATGAAAGATTTCAAAGAAGAGCAAATAAATGGAAAGATATTCCATGTTCCTGGTTTAGGAGACTCAATATTGTGAAGATGTCAGTTCCCTCCATTCAACATCCCAGCAAGATTTTTGTGGAAATCAACAAGCTGATTCTAAAATTTATGTGGAATGACAAAGGAATTAGGCTAGATAAAACAATTTTGAGAAAAAAGAGCAATGTTGGAGGACTCACAATACCTAATTTTAAAAGTACAGTAATGAAGACAGTGTAGTACTGACAAAAAATGTAGACACGTGGGTCAATGGAAGAGAACAGGGTCTAGAAGTAGACCCACACATTTTAATAAAGGTGCAAAGGTATTCAATGGAGCCAGAGAATAGGCTTTTAAACAAATATTGCTAGAACAATTATAAATCCATATGAGAAAAAGTTAATCTTGATCCACACTCCGTACCACATAAAAAACAATTTGGCAGTGTTTTATAAAGTTAGATATATGGTTACCATACAACACAGCAATTTAGTTTGTAATTACCCAAGACAAATGAAAACATATATCAAAGACAAAAGGCCATATACTATACGATTCCACTAATACTAAATTCTGGAAAAGGCAAACCATAGTGACTGAAAGCAGATCGATGGTCACCTGGAACTGGAGGAGGGAGGAAGGCCTTGACTGGAAAGGACCACGAGGAATTTTTAGTTGTTGAAAATGTTCTATACCTTGATTGTGGTGGTGGATACCTGAGTGCATATAGGTGTCAAAGCTCATTAAGCTATACACTTGAAATGGGTGAACTTTACTGTGTGTAAGTTATTCCTCAATAAAGCTGGAGAAAAACAGATTGGTTAAGACATTCCTAAAACTTCCTATACTCAGTCTGACTTGTTTGAATCGCTTTTCAACTGACTCAAGGATATCCATCCTTCTCCATATAATACTTTCTTCTGTATCATCAAGTTTAGTTGTGCAACTTTTATTGAGTGCACTACTATTTTCTCCAGATTTTCTTCCATGCTTCTGACTCCATTTTGTAAGTTTTGGAGTGAATATTCAAGCAGTGATGATCACATTGTTTCTGCCACTTATCTCACTGTAACTATAAGATGCCTTCTGACTTCAGATATATTAAAATGTGAAGGAAAAAAAGGACATGTTAGAACTGAAATGTGGTAGAAGCAAATAATGTTTAAATCCTGGTGAAATTAACCTTTTATTATTATGTAATAATCTGTCTATCTCCAATAATGCTTTTTAGTTGGTCAATTTTATATGCTATAAACATAACTAACGGCATTCTTTTCATTGGTCATTTGCCTG
The DNA here is from genome assembly GCF_008692025.1 of Phocoena sinus. Lineage (NCBI taxonomy): Eukaryota > Metazoa > Chordata > Mammalia > Artiodactyla > Phocoenidae > Phocoena > Phocoena sinus. Next base: position 78,523,899 of record NC_045764.1, read on the forward strand.
GTCTATCTTTTCCCCATCTTTTTACTTTTGGACATAAGTCCTGCTTTGCCAATTCAAGGACTCTAAAAAGCCAGTGCTGGTGTTCAGCAGAGTTTACAATGCCCGATGGGAGAGAAGTGGATATCTCACAGAGCAGTAGCAGTACCTTTAAGGTAAGATTTGTTTGTAACTACAGGACAGACACCTCTAGGGACTCCTAGTAATAACTGAAGGACACTGCAAAAGTGCGTAATGTCCTCTTTAAGTAGGTGGAGCAAAAGCCAGCCACATCTGAGTATTAATGTAAGAATGATTCCTACCTCTGACCCCAAGTGACCTAACTCAGGATACAAATGTGCAAAGTATATAAACATATTTAAAGCGAGGAAAGATTCCACTAAAATATCAGCCTTTGTTATCACATATGATTTTTTTAAATCTGTATGTTCTAATTTACTATAAAGAGCACATATTACTTTTGTAATATTTATAATGCTAAAAAAAAATGAAACACATATGAAGTTACCCATCTAAAATACAATGGAAAGAATGAGCAATAAGCAGACTGGGAAAAGTTCTCTGGATTTGGCAAGAAAGAAGCCACTGGCCTCAGGAAGGATATTTATAGTAAAGTAGAAGAATTAGAAGCCATGTTATAAGGCAATGAGTGGAAGGCAATTACTATCAACAATATGTTTGAGGAATTTGGTGTCAAAAGATGGTTGCATAATTCTTCTGAATCCGTCCATATCCCAAAATCTGAAGCTTAGGCCTGACCAACTGAATTGCCTCTTGCCAATTTCTTTACGTATGGCACTTTAAATTTTTACCACATCATCTCTTTTTGCTATATTTTTTCCACTTTTTGTTACATTTTATTTTAAATAAGTCATTTAAAACTCACAATTTTAATCATGGTCAAAAATTTCTTTTACTAATATTAATGTAACTTTAAAAGAAGCTAGTATTCACAATTCAGAAAGCTGTAGGTTATAATTTTCCAAAGTGCTCTCTATTAATTTAGAGTGCTAATATGGTTTTGTTTTTTTCCCCAGTGTTTTTATAGAGATATCAGAAATTCAGTAGTAATTGTTATTTTCGTTTTTTACTTAAAAACATCCAAAGCTGAACATTTCATTGTGGCATCATTGGGAAGTGACTATTCATTTTTCAACATAGCTGTCCTGAAGGGAACTAGCAGAACCAAAAACAACAGCATATACATTAATTTAATTAAATTGAATTAAAACAAGCTTATAAAATCTGAGTATTTCTCAACAAATGCAAACAATATAATAAATCAAATATACTATACACCAAAATGCATGAAGTAGTTATAAACGGAAAACAAGTACAGTCCAGTCAGGGCAATATGAAAAGGACTATGGAACTCACTTAATTTATTTCTTCCTGGTCATAAGTTTAGTAGAAAAGCTTTAAATGTGTTTTCCAGCTTCAGTTATCAAAGAACTTTGTGACAAAATTCATACAGGGAAAGTTCTCACTTTCTCTTCACCCACAGAAAATGGTGCTGTTATTAATATATGGATTAGCTCTTCAATATTTTATGATAAGTGTAGATGCCTATGTAAATCCTGTTTATTCAAATTACTTGCTTTCAAATTATGAGAAAAAATATTTTTTATAATATTAATTCAATACATGCACCCCAATCTTCATAGCAGCATTATTTACAATAGCCATAAATGCCCATTGTCAGATGAATGGAATATTACTCAGCCATGAAAAAGAATTAAATTCTGCCATTAGCAACTACATGGATGGACCTAGAGAGTATTATGCTTAGTGAAATAAGTCAAAGACAAATATTGTATGTTATCACTTATATATGGAATTTAAAAATAAAACGAATGTATATAACAAAACAGAAACAGACTCACAGATAAAGAGAACAAACTGGTAGTTACCAATGGGGAGAGGGAAGGGGGAGGGATGAGAGAGGGGTATGGGATTAAGAGACACAAAATACTATGTATAAAATAAATAAGCAACAAGGAGATACTGTACAGCACAGAGAAATATAGCCGTTATTTTGTAATTACTTTAAATGGAGTATAATCTATGAATACTGAATCACTCTACAGGTTGTACACCTAAAACTAATATAATATTGTAAGTCAACTATTCTTCAATTAAAAAAAAAGTCAACCTTTTATAAGAGTCACACTGAATGAATAAAATGAATAGTCAAGAAAAATTTCTTTCCATTTCACCACTGTCCCTAACTAAGCATGTTTAATAATCTATTTGGGGAGGGAGAGATGATTTCTGGATGTTCTTCTTCCCCAGAAGATTGACAACTGGCAGCAAACAAGACATATTCACACACACTATTCTTTGTTATGTAATTTTCAGCAGCTGTTCCCTATCTTCAAACATTGTGTAATTAATGTCAGATGAGGTCAGAAAAGAGTGTGTAAAATCCGTAGCCCTTCTTGAGCAAAAGCTGAGCCTTAGCTTTAATTATTCAAAATTTTCTCTATGCCAATGTTTATGTGTAATAATTATTAGACCTGGTTGAAAAGCTGTACCATATTTTGATCTGTCATTCCCCAAATGACAGAGGTCTCCACAAATCCTGCCCTGATAATACCAATCTTCTGGTGTCTTTCAGATAATACTTGTTACCTACAAAATGACTAAAAGACTCAGCTGTCAGTCAAGTCATAGAGGGCACGTATCATCTCTCACAATACCTCTCTTGAATAAGGAAGTACTCTTTGATAAACTTTTGAAACAGTGCTTTTGATTTCCTCCACTTTAAATGGAACTTGCCCATTCAAAACTAGTCTTTCATAATTCAATTCTGCAAATATTTGGAAAAAATTAGGAATGTTTGTAATTCTATGTAGTCACCACATGTATTTTGAAATAATACTTTGGGGTGATGAGAATGTATAAAACAGCATTTAGCTATGGAAACATTGTGAAAACAAGCAAGAGTTGGAAGGATGTTGTGAATTCCGGACCTTTATCCAATAACATTCATCACTTTGAGTGTGACACGAATAAACATTTGCAGTTGATTCAATAATATGGAGCTAGAAACTAGAAACAGAAAAGGTTTATTGGGGGGCGGATAGCTAATGAGAATTCAGCTCAAAATGTGCATGATGCAAACACAGCTTGGTAATTGTAAGTATCTAAGATATCCTTAACATTAACTAGAATGGAATCCCAACCTACTTAAAGTATTTTTAAAGTTTCAGATGAAATTATACTATAGAATCATCACATTTTAGAGGATTACAGTATTTGGCATAGGCCCTTCATTTTCAATAATTAGGAAATCAACCTCTAGAGAGATTTAAAAACTCATTCACGGTTACATGGTTCATTAACAGTAACTTTGGGGTTAAAAGCCAGGTTTTTATGACCCCCAACCCCATTGTTTTTGACAAAATTTTAAATTAGAGTAATACTTTAACTTTATAACCAGTATAATAATTAATTTTTCTCTAAAGTGTTTCAAAATCAGAATTTAACCCTTAGACATGTTAAAAGTACAAAGTTTAAGAAAACAATCCCGTCCCGACATTGTGTCTACAGCCAAGTATAAAATGTATAAAAATAAAACACATGCTATTTCAGAGGTATAAATTGGGCTGGATAGGAAAATCCATTACATATAAATCTATATGTTAGCAGTTTATAAAATGTTTAAATGATGTTGCAGGAAATGAGACTGAAAAAATCTAAAAGTCAAGACAACAATATGATAGAATTTGTGATTCAGAAAGGGCTAAAACATGTAATAGATGTTATAGGAATTCAAGAAGGGAAAGCTCCTAAATGTCTTGAGAAATAAGGAAAAACTTCACGGGGAAGGAAAAAATACATTTGAAAGATTTGACCTGGGCCTTAAAGAATATGTAACATTTGGCAAGCACTGGAAAACAAAAGAATCATTTGTACTTGGAGGGAAGGGAAGAGGAGATTGGGCTGTCCCATACAGTGTTAACAGTGGGTAGCAGGGAGTAATAAGGAGTGAAGGGCAGTGAGAAAACGTCGAAGGCTCCTTGAACTTTGGAGAAGTACTATATATATTTTTTATTTTTAAGGAAAATTCATCCAACAGCAGTAAATAAAATGAATAGAAAGAGGACCTCTGTGTGCAGAGGTCCCAGCTAAGAAACTATTTTGGTAATTAGACATTTAAAGCATTTGAAAGAAACAAAATTACACTTTGAAAGACAATATAGTATTGTGCAAAGAGCACCCACTTTAGACTCCGATCTGGGTTTTATTCCTGGTTCCATCACCTAATAGCTGTGCAAACTTGGGTAAGTAACTTACCTACCCTGAGCCTCAATTTCTACTTGTCAAATGGAGAAACCCATATTATAGAGTTGTCATGACAATCAATAGGTGGTAAATATGATTATTTTAAAATCCTCTAATTCATAGTTTTTGCACATTTAGAGTAGGCTTCACTGTAGTTAGGCCCTGCCTTTGGGAGGCCTCATAACCAGAGTTGTTTGCCAGTAGAATAGAAAGTCTTGTAGGGTAGTGTATTCTTCATCACTAATAAGCATTCACTCAGAGGCTGAATGAGACCACACATCATGGATACTGTAGAAAAAGATTCTGGCATTGGTTGAGACATTTGTTATGAACTGAACATTTGTGTCCTCCCAAAATTCATGTTAAAACCCCACTCCCTAATGTGATGGTATAAGGAGGTGGAGCCTTTGGTAGGTAATTAGGATTACATGAGGCCATGAGGGTGGAGCCCTCTTGAAAAGGATTAGTGCCCTTGTAAGAGTCACCAGAGAGCTTGCTTTCTCTCTCTGCTCTCTGCCATGTAAGAATACAATAAGTCAGCAGCCTGCAACCTAGAAGAGGGCTTCTCAAGAACCCAACCATGCTAGCACCCTCATCCCAGAATTCCAGCCTCCAGAACTGTGAGAAATAAATTGCTGTTGTTTATACACAATCCCATCCTATGGTGTTTCTCATATACCATATGCCTGAACAGATAAGACAGCATTGAAGTAGATGATTTCTCCAGTGCTAAAATCCTGTTGTTGAAGACTAAAATAATCTTTATAGATGTTACTTCCTAGTAGGAACTTTAGATCAGTCAATCATTTAGCATGTAGTCCATCGAGGAGGTGTTTTCTAAACCCTTGTTACTCAAAGCGCAATCCATGGCCATGGATTAACAGCACCAGTATTACTTGGAAACTTATAAAATGCAGACTCACAGGCCACACCCCACAGTTACTGAATTAGAATCTGCATTTTAACAAGATCCCCAGGAGATTTGTATGCATGTTAAAATTTGAGAAGTACTGATCTGGGCTTTTTAGGATTGTAAGGAACAGTCTCATGTTATTTCAATTAATGAGTCTCTGTTGTGGATATACAGGAGGAGGTCACTGGAAGAAAAGGAAACCGTCTCAAAAGCCATATAGCCAGGCCATGGCGAACTGGGGTGTCATTAAGGAAACAACAGAACTTTAGCAATCTACTTACTTCCTCATACAGACAACAGTAGACTTTCATTGCTCCCCATTCTAGTGCTCCACGACTCAGTCACTGTCTTTATTGCTACTGCTCCAGGCAAGAACAGTGAAATAACCCTTTCAAAGCAAGTGTCTCATTCAAACTCTCCAAGAGAAGTCTTTGTTGGTATTGGCCAGTTATGGGGCACCTGGGCACCACTCTTGGCCAAAGCTCTCACAATAGGCTCACTCATCTGCTTGCCAGGTCATTTGTTACCTTTGGGTCTAATTAACTGTGGTTATGGTGTTGAGATCCTATAAACCTGAGCATGGCCACCTATGCTTAAGGGCTGCTACTGGTCTATTTGTTCAGAAAGGGGCTGTGAGCAGGTCAGGCACCCAAACATTAGGTCCTATATTACAAGGATCCAAATATTTGTTTATCAGTTTTGTATAAGAATATGAAAGAACTTACCTTAGGTAGTTTAGATAATGAGCTGAATTGGAGAGAAGATGGAGAGGGAAAAATAATTCAAAGATATTTAGAAATGTAGTTTTCAAGCACTCTCATCTAGTGTGAAATTATGTTACAGAGCTTAGTCTTTATTAACTGACTATCTTATTTCAGAGTTTGGGTGGAGTAACTAAAATTTTGTGCATGAAAAGCTTATTTTTAAATTTCAAAGTAATATATTTCTGATGTGATGGCAAACGTGTTTCCTGCTATTCAGTAACCTGATATAAAAGCATCATATTCCAGTAAGAATACTGAAAACAACAGAGATAATAAACAAGAAGTGCCATCAGCCACTGCATTGTCAAGAGAAGTAAATAATTTAAATAGGCTTATACTAATGGAAGACACATGGCAGAGCTTGAAATAGAAATGCAGCAATTAACATCTCCACCTGCACCTCACACCTAACACCTCATCACTCAACACTTTCCAACCTACTTCTGTCTGGGAGTCCTTTTAAACCTGCACAAGCTAACTTCCCTGAATGAAGTTAATTCCCCAAAGTATCGAAGTCACTTCTTTTCCAATCTTGTTCACCTTATAATAGCTTTAAGCTCACTTACAGGGATGGATACCTTCACACCAAGAGCTTCATTATGTACTTATCATGCATCCTCTCCCACTCATCTCAAGTACTAAGGAGAATGACAACAGTGTCTAAAGTGCCTCCTTAACCAAGTTAGGTACTAGGATTTAGAGAAATCAAGAGGAAGCATACTGTATACCTCAACTTAGTATTTTAGTTTAAATAACATTTTGAATGATTAAAGAAATAAACAGTGCCAGATAAAACAGCAGTTCTCTCTGTTACACATAACTCAATCTTTGTGACTACATTTTAAAATGATTTTATGAAGCCAGAAATTTTTTGAGCTCAATATTTTGGCAACTGCTAAGTCTGACTGCTTAAGACATTTTCTGAATCTAGAGTTAATAACCTCTAGCTAGGCCTGATATTTTGCCTAGCTAAAAACCTAGAGATCAGTCAAGGATTATTCTGCCGTCCTTTCATTTTTCTCCATTCCAAACAATATTACACAACATGCAAATACCACCACACTGGCTGCAGTCCAACCCTTGTGCAGTTTTAGTCCTCTGCTTGTGAAATAATTTTTTTATGTTCAAGTGAAACTACACACTCTGACATTTTGGGGGCAAATCCAGAGGATTTTGCCTACAACAGATATGTTCTTCAAAGGAGGATGGAGTTCTAACCTTCTTATAATTGCTGTTTGGGCTGAAATGTTCAATAATGATGGTATCCTATCATAACTCCATTATCTCATTTGAGACAGTTTATTAGGCAGATTTTTCTTTGTCCTTAACTGGAGACAATAAACAGAAACCTGGCATAAATTTCAAACAAAGTTACTTTGGATCCATGATTGCTATAATGTGAAATGTATCTTTCATAGAAAGGTGCACAAAATCTGGGCAAGACCTACAAAACATGGTTAATAGCCACAAATTATTTTCATCTTTTTCTCAAGAGACAGGGAAAACACTGTATCCTAAGTGTCTGGGGTTTGATAGCCTATGAAGGGAAAATTGACAAGGGTCTCCTGAAACAGTGACCTTCAATCAAGCTATGGAAATGTTTTACAGTTGCCCTTCTTCCATGTTACTAACTCCACCGCCACACATGCTACAGACTCTTTAAACACTCGTTATATGGCATATTCTTGCCTGGTCTTGGCCACAGCAAGCTATCAGTTAATTGACTATCTTCTAAACTGTTACCCCTCCCACAAATATTTTCACTTTAGTTAGGGACCTTTTAAGGACCAATGCAAGCTCAAGGCCTAATGAAATGAATCAAAAATTCATGACATTTTTGGGACCACAACTGATATGTCCCCTTAGGCATCTTTGGGTAGCTCTCCAGGCTGCTACTGTTTTATACGTTTCCTAGACCAGGTGTTTTGTTTGAATCAGAGCCTAAGTGGAGTGAGGAATGATGATAGTACCTGATCATCACTACAGCAAGACTTCCTGTACTCCAGCTCTGAGACGTCACCACATTTATTTTAGAATAACACAGCAAAGTATCTGAGCCAGTGGCAGAGACATCAAGCACAGAGACTCCAAACTACAGTAGAAAAGTATTTTGTACCTCCACAAATTCTGAAAAGTATTTGTATCCCTTTTTGCACCACTGAGTTGAATAGAGGAATAAAGAAAAAATTTTTCTTTAAAAAAAACTTTTAAAAACTCTTAAAAAAAAAAAAAAAAACTCTTAAAAAGAAAGGAGATGTTTTCTCACTTCTGCTCCTTAGAACTGCATACTGCTACACATTCTGCTTGAAGGAGGAAATTAGACAGATGAAGAAGGAAACAGAGGTGATTAGCCTGTCACTGGAAAGGAATATTAAAGGATGGGAAAACAGAACACATTTGTCAGTTCCTTACATAACCAGGTGAAATAATTATATTTAATTGTTTCTGAATTATTTAACTATGACATACCCCCAAATCCTTAAGAAAGCCACATTTGTCCCTGAGCAGAGTATTTCAGTCCAATGTAAACTCTTGCTTATTTTTCTTATACAGAGGCTTTTTAAAAAGTAATTTACTATCTCTTTAGGAACTCATTGCACTGGACCAGTGTTTAGGTGTGTTTATTTCTGCCACCCCTAACCGCAACACCAACTTTTCTCCAGCACACAGAGCTTCTCTTTTCTTTCTGTTTAATAAAATACTGAATGTTCTGAACCATAATATTTGCCCCTACTTCCTTCCTTGACCACAGATGGGTAGATGGAAGATTGTTGTCTCAAGTAAAACAGACAACCACAGAAGAGAAAATTATTCTTAACATTTTTAGTTTTTAAAACCAGCTACCATGAAATTCATTTTCTAAAATGAGCAGAGGTGGACATGTGGCTCATTTGTTTACTAGCTATGTGACAATTACACTTAACCTCTCTGAGCCTTAGTTTTCTAAACTGAAAAATGAGGATAACAATACTTCCTATTTCATAAGGTTAATGTAAAATGTGACAGTGTGGGGCCTTTAGGGACTTTCCACCCCCTCACTTGTTCCCGTAAACCAATTCTTCTTCTGTCTCCCTCTTATTATATACCTTATCTGCCTCTTTTACTAAGTCCTGAAGGGAGAAACCTTGTAGGCCATCCAGCCTTTGTAACTTCTTTCTAATATCAGGGGCCGCCTGGTCAATAAAGGCCATTGCTATGGTGGCCTTATGTTCCTCAGAGGTTGGATCATAAGGAGTGAATCGTCTAAAAGCCTCCATTAAGCGTTCTAGGAACACGGTTGGCGATTCCTGGGGCCCCTGAGTTACCTCTCTTACCTTAGCCAAATTCGTGGGGCGCCTGGCCCCTCCATGGAGACCCGCCACCAGAGCCTGGCGATACATTTTCAGGTGCTCCTTACCTTCCAGGGTATTAAAGTCCCAATTCGGCCTGACGAGTGGAAAACCGGCATCAATCTCATTAGGCAACTGGGTAGGTTGTCCATTGGCGCCTAACACATTCTTTCTAGCCTCCAGGAGAACCCGTTGCCTCTCCTCAGTTGTGAGGAGAGTCTGGAGGAGCTGTTGACAATCATCCCAGGTGGGTTGGTGGGAGAAGACAAGAGACTCTATTAGAGCAGTAAGAGCCTGTGGGTTTTCAGAGAAAGTAGGGTTATGCATCTTCCAATTATAAAGATCTGCAGAGGAAAAGGGCCAGTATTGAAGGGGCCTATTCCCGTGGTTATCGGGGGGGCCATATTCTCTAAGGGGTAAAGCAGTAGGATCCGGGGAAACAGCCCTCCGGCTTCTGGTGCCCGCCGAGGGACCCCCCCTTTCTGCCATAACAGGTGGCCCTACTGGTGCGGAGGGTTGTGAAGCTGGGGGTCCTAGGGGCGACATGGGATTTAGGGCCGGAGGATAAGGAGGTGGGGAATCTAGAAGAAGCAAATCAGACTGCAGGTCAGGATATATCGCCTTTGGCGGGTCCGGGGCAGCAGATGACTTTTCCGTGTCTGGGGTTTTCTTCAGGGCCAATATCTCCGATTGTGCTGGAGCGCATGCAGACGTGCCTGTTGAGGAAACAAAGGGCCGGACCCACGGAGGCGGGGAGAGAACTAGATCTTCCCAGACCAAGATATATGGTATCTGGTCTGGGTGTCCGTGGGGTCCTGTGTTAAAGACCCTAGACTTGACTAGCCCAACCTTATCTAACAAAAAAGATCCTTCGGGTGGCCACCCTGTCTGAAATGTAGGCCACTCAGAGGTACACAGCGTTTGCCATTTTCCTTTCCTTACTTCTACCGAAAGGTTGTGGGCCCTAGCCCTAACTTCGGTCCAGTGGCTTAGGGTAAGAGAAAGAGGAGTCGTCATAGTTTGTCCCATTGTCGTCCGTCAAAAGAAAGATAATAGTACAGAAAAACAATAAAATTTCAAAAGACACACATTGATATTGCCGCCGCGAACTTAAACCCGAAACCAACTCAAATTCAGATGGCAGCTTATATAACCTGCCAGAACCAGCCGCCGCGAACTTAAACCCGAAACCAACTCAAATTCAGATGGCAGCTTATATAACCTGCCAGAACCAGCCGCCGCGAACTTAAACCCGAAACCAACTCAAATTCAGATGGCAGCTTATATAACCTGCCAGAACCAGCCGCCGCGAACTTAAACCCGAAACCAACTCAAATTCAGATGGCAGCTTATATAACCTGCCAGAACCAGATGAAGGGGAGACAAAATTTGTTTCTCCTTCCAGATGGACCACCAGGGCGTCCCCCGGGGCCCGTGGACACCAGCTTTCGGCACGTCTGCCTAGCCAGGAGTCCAATACAGATTCCACAGCAAGCCGGTTCGCACGGCTTTTACCTAAGGGCGGCTAGCAACAAACAAACGACAAACAAACAGACAATTGGGCTCGAGCCTACCTGATACCTCCGACTCCCGATGTTCTTGTGACCCGGGGGCGAGAGGGGATCCCGGGCGAGCCCCCAAATGTTAGACCCAAACGGTCTACGAGGGATTCCAACTCGCCCAAGAACCGCCAAGAGTCGAGAGCCGCTGCAACACGCAAGAGGTTTATTAGGAGCCGATGCACCGGGGTTCCCTGAACCTCACGCAGGAGGCCGATGGGGAACCCCTAAAAGCGGAATCACATACTTTTTATAGGTTTATTTACTCATAGGGCGGGTATATTCTCACAATGATTGGGTAAATGTGGTGACTTTTGAATTCATTGGCTTAGGAACTTTTGTCCCACCTTCTGGCCGTTATAGTTGTCTGTTCATTGTGGCGGTTAGGGCGTATACCTGTTACGGGCAACTGGAAAATTACCCGCTGTCTGGCAAGTCCCCGTCAACTGAAAAACTCCAAGAATTGGTTTCGATAGGGAGAAGGAGTGGCGCACGATAGGGAGAAGAATTGGTTTCGATAGGGAGAAGGAGTGGCGCACGATAGGGAGAAGAATTGGTTTACGGGAACAAGTGAGGGGGTGGAAAGTCCCTAAAGGCCCCACAACAGCAATAATATGAAGTGTTAGAAGAGTTCCTTGCATATTATTAGCTATTATTCTTACGGGGTCACAAGAGTAGTTACCACCAATAATAGCACCAAGAAAATGGGAAGGAGTGGTATTTTAGTACTGAGTTGAAAGTTCATGTTTAAACTTTTAAAATTCTAGACTCTGGGCTTCAGCACAGGGCTTGGCATGGAATTAAATCTATGTCAGTGTAATAGAAAACCTCACTTGCCAAAAAAAACATAGTTGATAAAAAAAAGTTGGGTATCGGCATATATGATAAATTGGGAAGATCAACATGAACTCATAACTTTTTAAAAAAAGAACTATCTTTTCCACCTCTGCCTCTAAAATTATCAGCATTTTTGCCTATCAGTAACTCTCCTGTGTACCTAGAATTAACATTAAAGATTTCCTATTAAAGTGAACATTTTTATAATTATCTTTTTAAATACTTTATATTAATTTTTCTTTTGCATATTCTCACTTCCTTTCACAGACTCACATTTTACATCAATTCTTAAAATAATAATAATTTTTATTGTTATTTTCCTGCTCAAATATCACAGCTTAAGCGATGGGAACATTTAAGGGACTCCACACTTTTGGTTTTTGTTATTACTCCCCAATAAAATTAACCAGGAAATCTTGGAAGAAAGTAAACAGCATGAGGCCACTTAAAAAAATTTTTTTCCAAATTTCTACTTATTGCTCAAAGTACAAAAGCAGCATTCCAGGTGCACAGGTTAGTGGCTGGGGTGTTAGTAAATGACAGACCGAAAAGTCTAAAAGCCTGGCTCTCTTGCCTCAAGCTGGGAAAACTGTCAGTGTGATTTATATTCCAGAGGACCCAGCCCCATTCTTAAGTCAGACTTAACCTGCGACCTCATCATTGCCTGCTCTTTCCCCTTCCCTATCCTGCTTCCTTCTATCCCTCTTTTTTTTTAAACTCATATTTATTATAGAAAAATCCAACAGATTTTATTACATTTGAAAACTTTGCCATGAACTTCTATGTTATCGTATCCATAGAAATCTAATCTATTCAATGTCCTAAAGGCTAAATTTGTAAAACTGAGCTATATTTCTTCTATTTTTTTAATTCCATTAAAGAGTCAAAATTAAATGGTCTACTCTTTTTTGATGTTAGAAGAAACTGTTCTTTATTAACATATGATTTAAAATACACATTTATAAACAATGATTGTGTTGAAATTCAAATCTTTTAGATTGTTTTGTACTCATGACAGTTGTTCAAAACGTTTCCACAGGACTTTTATGCTATTTTAGTACTGATCGCTGGTTGGTTTTCAGAATGGGTTCAGGTTTCCTCCAAGGTAACCTAAAAGACACGGGATTCTGGCGGCCCCTTGATTAAACATGCATCATTTATAATGATTTTCCACATGATTATCCCAAATAGCCACGGAAGAGCACAAGTTTTCTTTAGAAAATGCTGAAATCTCTGCCCCGACTCAGTAAAAATGCTTCATCGTTTGTATTGTTATGTACATAGCAGAGCAGAGATTCACAATTGCAAATGCCAGAGGAACCAGTGCCTGGGTAGGAAAAACAAAACAGTAATTGACCAATTGCTGGAGGCTCAGTACAGACAACTCTGAGAGTTAAAAACTCCAAAGAAATTCAGTCATGGAGGGTACCCACATACTGTGAGATTTACCTCTAGGAGTCCGACCAGATTCCCACAGTATATAGTGGAGAGAAATCCCCTTGGTCTTTCTTCAGGGGGAGAGGAAAAGAAACCATTTTAAATACACCAGAGCACTGCCCTTCTATCTCTTTTAAGTTTCTTCTGGAAGTACACTCCCTCAATAAATCCCCTGCATCTGAATCCTTGTCTCAGCTTCTGCTCCTACAGAGCCTCAGAATGTGTTAGGAATGGGCTAGGAAGCAGACTCTAAGGATGGTATTCACGAGCTGAATCACTTGCTGGCCAGCTGCCAATGAGGACCTCACCGCTGTGGGTAGGTAGAGTCTTGGTAGTCCTGGTATCCTGAAGCAGTAAAATCATTAAGGCTTCCCAATTGTGGCTAATTGGGATCTGATCTGGAAGAAGATGCACTGGCTTGTTCAATATCTCTGGCATTTGAGAGGTATGGGAGAAGTAGTAATTACAAGGATTGTGGAATTGCCTAGTTGTTGCTGAACACCATCAATGTTTTGAAGTGAAAAAAGAAAACGATAGGTTAAAGATGACTACTCATCAATTCAAAGCAAAGTGTGAATACTAAAGAGCCTATTAGGTAGCACTTAAAGAAGTCATCATTGGCTGAGGACCTCATCTTAAGCATAGCAGAATTTCAGAAAATATTGCATTTTCAACCCTAGAAAGTTTCCTATGCCAAAATCAGGGCCCTGATATGGAAAGAATGAGACCCTGAGACTTGAGTTAAGGATTCTGGGTAGATCCAGCTCAGAACTTTGAACCCCTGGTATATCTGAACCCTCTGAGCCTACAGATATGCCCCATTCATTCTTGTTAGAAGATGAGCACTGCTCTGCTTGAAGAATATGCAGATGTTTCAAATAGGTGACTTACAAAACAATGCTTACCCTTCTTGGGATCTGCCTCCAACTTATATCAATAACTAGAGTAACTAGATCAATAACTAGAGTAAAATCTCAACATAATTCGGGAGTGTCGGGTTTGCTAAGGCAGAAGAGAAATGAGCAACAAATGAGCTGTAGCATCTCAATAACATGCAGTGACCAAAACCCGGGACCATATACATGGAAGTAGATCCTGAGGATGTTGAATCACAGGGAACAGAATATAAAGCAGACTGAAGAAGAGTCTGCTGATATAGAGGCACTCTCCTATAACATTGGAATTAACACCCTGGCAAGGATCTTGACATCCAGTTCTAGTAAGTTTCTGGGATGGTTCTTAGAAGCTTTGAAAAAGCAATGGCCTATGTTAAATGAAGTGGAAAATTCAACAGCTAATTATATTGCCTGGTATGGCCCTAAAGACATGCTATTTACCACAGCAATACAAAATGCAATGGTGAGGATGGGCTGCAGCAGCAGGGAGATGCTCAGTAGTGCCTGTTCTCTGTAAGAGGCTGACAGTAAGAAATTTTGTAACACAACTAGCCTCCCTAATGGTGATGGTATAATCCTGGAATAGTAGAGGCCAGGTGGCGGCACCTGTCAGAAGCAAGGTGGGTGTAATTATTCTCTTGGGTAGCAAGGCAACTAGGGAAGCCCAATCCACAGTAATTTATAGAACATGATGTATCCAGGAGCTAGATAGGTATCCAACAAAGTATTACTCACTATAAACAATCAATCAGGGACATATATTACTGGATCAGCAAAAGATTGGGGTCAGCTAGCTGCCCCAGTAGGAAGAAAAAATCCTTTGCCTAGTTTCCAGATCTAAGACAGTTCTCAGACTCAGAACCCATCAATTAGGGAGGCCAGATCCCTTGAAGGACACTGCAATACAACAGCAAATGTGTACCACAGTGATTCCCCAGTCCTCCCCCACAGACTTTTCTCAGGTAATTATAAACTGAGGAAAGGGAATACATACAAGTTTCTGAGGGATGTTGGATATAAGGTCTGAATGAACAGAGTTGAATACCCCATGGCCCAAAATGTTATCATAACACCTCTGTTAGACTAAGGAATAGAATTCTGTTAGAGTAAGGAAGTCAGATAAAAAATGGAATCTTGGCCTAAGTCCATCTCATAGTGCCTCCATTGGTTCCAAGAATAAAAATAAATATAAAATGATCTAAGGGTCATTTCCCTGGTATCTAAATACATAATTGGAGTGGACATTCTCAGCAACTGGCAGAACCCTCACATTGGTTTCCTGACCTATGAAAGAAAAATCATTATAATAGAAAAGGCCAAGTGGAAACCCCTGATATTGCCCTCCCCATCCTTGGAAGACTGTAAAATCAAAAACAATACTGCTCTAGTGGGAACAGCAGAGATTAGTACCATCCTCAAAGACATAAATGATGAAGGTTTGAAGGTACCCATTTTTTTTGTTTTGTTTTGTTTGTTTTAAACATCTTTATTAGAGTATAATTGCTTTACAATGGTGTGTCAGTTTCTGCGTTATAACAAAGTCAATCAGTTACACATATACATATGTCCCCATATCTCTTCCCTCTTGCATCTCCCTCCTTCCCATTCTCCCTATCCCACCCCTCTAGGTGGTCACAAAGCACAGAGCTAATCTCCCTGTGCTATGCGGCTGCTTCCCACTAGCTATCTATTTTATGTTTGGTAGTGTTTATATGTCCATGCCACTCTCTCACTTTGTCCCAGATTACCCTTCCCTCTCCCCATATCCTCAAGTCCATTCTCTAGAAGATCTGCATCTTTATTCCCATCTTGCCCCTAGGTTCTTCTGACCATTTTCTTTTCTTTTCTTTTCTTTTTAGATTCCATATTTATGTGTTAGCATACAGTATTTGTTTTTCTCTTTCTGACTTACTTCACTCTGTATGACAGTCTCTAGGTCCAACCACCTCACTACAAATAACTCAGTTTTGTTCCTTTTTATGGCTGAGTAATATTCCATTGTATATATATGCCACATCATTTTTATCCATTCATCTGTTGATGGACACTTAGTTTGCTTCCATGTCCTGGCTATTGTAAATAGAGCTGCAATGAACATTTTGGTACATGACTCTTTTTGAATTATAGTTTTCTCAAGGTATATGACCAGTAGTGGGATTGCTGGGTCGCATGGTACTTCTATTTTTAGTTTTTTAAGGAACCTCCATACTGTTCTCCATAGTGGCTGTATCAATTTACATTCCCACCAACAGTGCAAGAGGGTTCCCTTTTCTCCACACCCTCTCCAGCATTTATTGTTTGTAGATTTTTTGATGATGACCATTCTGACCAGTGTGAGATGATATCTCATTGTAGTTTTGATTTGCATTTCTCTAATGATTAATGATGTTGAGCATTCTTTAATATGTTTGTTGGCAATCTGTATATCTTCTTTGGAGAAATGTCTATTTAGGTCTTCTGCCCAGTTTTGGATTGGGTTGTTTGTTTTCTTGATATTGAGCTGAATGTGTTGCTTGTGTGTTTTGGAGATTAATCCTTTGTCAGTTGCTTCATTTGCAAATATTTTCTCCCATTCTGAGGATTGTCTTTTTGTCTTGTTTATGGTTTCCTTTGCTGTGCAAAAGCTTTTAGGTTTCATTAGGTCCCATTTGCTTACTTTTGTTTTTATTTCCATTTCTCTAGGAGGTGGGTCAAAAAGGATCTTGCTGTGATTTATGTCATAGAGTGTTCTGTCTATATTTTCCTCTAAGAGTTTGATGGTGTCTGGCCTTACATTTAGGTCTTTAATCCATTTTCAGTTTATTTTTGTGTATGGTGTTAGGGAGTGTTCTAATTTCATTCTTTTACATGTAGCTGTCCAGTTTTCCCAGCACCACTTATTGAAGAGGCTGTCTTTTCTCCACTGTATATTCTTGCCTCCTTTATCAAAGATAAGGTGACCATATGTGCGTGGTTTATCTCTGGGCTTTCTATCCTGTTCCATTGATCTATATTTCTGTTCTTGTGCCAGTACCATACTGTCTTGATTAGTGTAGCTTTGTAGTATAGTCTGAAGTCAGGGAGCCTGATTCCTCCAGCTCTGTTTTTCTTTCTCAAGATTGCTTCGGCTATTCAGGGTCTTTTGTGTTTCCATACAGATTGTGAATTTTTTTGTTCTAGTTCTGTGAAAAATGCCAGTGGGTAGTGTTGTATGAAAGGAGAGAAGGTTAGCACTCCCCTTGAAGGTATCCATTATATTCATCTGTAACTACCCTGTCTGGCCTCTAAAATAAAAGGAGGATAATATCTCGAATTTAACCAAGCAGTAATCCTAATTGTAGCTACTGTAATGGATGTGATATCATTGTTATAGTAGACTACCACAGCCCTTAATAAGTGGTATGTGGCTATTAATCTGAAATATGTGTTTTCAATACCTAGAAGCAGGAAGAGATTAAGCACTTTGCTTTTACGTGGAATGAACAATAGTATACATTAATGGTCTTGCTCCAGGGTTAACTCTCCTATACTCCATTAAAACATAGTGGAGGGCTTCCCTGGTGGCGCAGTGGTTCAGAGTCCGCCTGCCGATGCGGGGGACACGGGTTCCTGCCCCAGTCCAGGAGGATCCCACATGCTGCAGAGCGGCTGGGCCCGTGAGCCATGGCTGCTGGGCCTGTGCGTCCGGAGCCTGTGCTCCGCAGCGGGAGAGGCCACAACAGTGAGAGGCCCGCATACCGCAAAAAAAAAAAAAAAAACAAAAACATAGTGGAAGATACCTGGACCATTTGGACTTCCCATGGAACACCACACTGTTCTATGACATTAGAGATTTCATGTTAGTTGAACTTACTGCCTAAGAAACTGGCAAGTACTCTGTATACCTTGATAAGACACATGCACTCCAGAGTACAGGACACAAACCCTATGAAAATTAAGGCCTACCCATGTGAGTGAAGTTTTTAAGGTCTGGGGCTTGCTGAGACATCCCCTCCAAATTAATATTGAGATCTATTTCAGGAATGGGTTTAATTTTCCTGCCCAAAGTGCCTCAGAGAACACCACTATACAAAGGATCACTGTCTCAGATGAAGTGAGCATTTTTACAAAAGAGATGTGGTGGTGGACCCAGAACCATGAGAGTCACTGGTCCTATCACATACTGTATCCCTCCAAACCTGCAGGCCTGATAGAGAAGTAGAACAGACTTATGAAAGCACAGCATCATGTATGCATGGGCATGATTCTTCAGGATAGGGTTCACACAAATCAGTAGCCATTGTATGGGGATATTTTCCAAACAGGGGAACCCAGGTTGTGGAAGTAGGAGTAGCTTTCTCTACTAGCACCCCAAGTGATTTCTGTCACTGCAACTTCATGCTCTGCAGGCCTAGAGGTTCTAGTTTGCATAAGGGAAATGCTTCCAAATAGGAACACAATAGTAAGAGTCATTAAACTTTACTATGAGGCTACTGCCTGCTCATTTTGGATTCCTTGTGCCAAGAGGCTGGCTGTCAAGGAAAAGAGTCCCTGTACTGGTGGGGTAACTGACTTGGATGAGGTAGCATTGTGTTACACGATGCAGGGGAAGGAAGCGTATTCTGCACTTAGCTGGTCCACTGGAATGCCCCTTGATAACTTCCCTAGGCAATTTTCATAGCAAATGGACAAAGCCTAAGGGTCCACAACCTAAGGCAGACACGGTAACTCAGGACTTAGATCCCTCAAAGAAGGGAGTCTGGATAGCCCCACCAGACAAGCCACCTAGCCCAGCAGAAGGGCTAGTTAAATGTTAAGGAGATATAGGATCTGTGGAAAAGGAGAGACATGATGAGTTTCAAGATCAAGTGCAATGTCAGGATTTGGAATTTTTCCTACTAACCCTGTTGTAAATTTCTCCAGGAAAAAAAAAAGAGTAAACAGAACCCAGGATAAACTGTCTCCAGATGAAGTTATGTTTCTCAGAATGTTTCTGAGACTACACTCCTATAAACCTCCCACATGCACATCTCCATCTCAATCTGTTTCTCAGAAAACCTAACTTAATATCATACCCACTGAACAAGTTGAGATCATGAGGATATGATGCATAATTTAGCACTGCTATAAACTAACAGACAACAAGGGTTCTGAGGAGAAAAGAAAGTACTCCAACTATACAACCACACACGAGAAGCCATGATGGCTCTGAACTGGCGGTACTCAGCTCAAATCCAAATTAATCTTCATAAATATAAAGAAATGGATCCTAAGTTGTGGTAGTGGTGTTAAGTGAAACACATGAAGTTGAATCTCTGTAACCTAAATGGCTGTATCTTGTGATATAATCACAAGACATAATATAGTGTTTTGAATTCAAACTTATCTGAATTAAGTAATATTCCTAAACTGCAAAGCAAGTATGCATCACTGGCGTTTGAATACACAGCGTTCTTTCCCACGCTGTTTATATCTTTTAAGCACATTATCATAATAAACATATAGTTGAGCGGCAACTGAACCAAGTATAAATTCAATGTTCAAATGAGACTGAAATAAAGCATCTCCCTGAAGAACAGCAAAAACCTGGAGCCAATCTAAGTGTCCAACTAGAGAATTCGTTTAATAAGTCATGGTATAGTATATCATAATTAGTGATGATATGAGTAGATTTATATTTATTGACATAGAAAGATGTGATGTATGGTATTACTAAGTGTCAAAGCAGGCTGCAAGTTAATATTGTAGAATACCTTATTATTATTTTTTTGTCTGCGTTGGGTCTTCGTTGCTGTTTGTGGGCTTTCTCTAGTTGAGGCGAGTGGGGACTACTCTTCGTTGCAGTGCGCGGGCTTCTCGTCGCGGTGGCTTCTCTTCTTGCAGAGCACAGGCTCTAGGCGCACAGGCTTCAGTAGTTGCAGCACACGGGCTCAGTAGTTGCGGCACATGGGCCCTAGAGCGTGCAGGCTTCAGTAGTTGTGGTGCATGGGCTCAGTGGTTGGGGTGCGTGGGCTCTAGGGCACGTGGGCTTCAGTAGTTGTGGCTCGAGGCTCTAGAGTGCAGGCTCAGTAGTTGTGCCACACGGGTTTAAGTTGCTCTGCGGCATGTGGGACCTTCCCAGACCAGGGATCTTTCCCGTGTCCCCTGCACTGGCAGGTGTATTCTTAACCACTGTGCTACCACGGAAGTCTAGAATTACCTTATTTATGATAACTTATAGTCATATAAATATATATATATATATAGAAAAATTCTGAATAGAATTACATCAAAATTTTATTCATTAATAATTATAGTGATAATTATTCTGATTATTATCACAGATGCTGCCAGTGTCCCATGTAGTACTGCAGCCAACTTCTAATGCTTCCTCTGTGTCTGACAGCTTTTTATTCCAGAACTGCGGAAGACAGCTTGTCTGGCAGCAGGCTGAAAATGCTGAGGTAGTAGCTCACCCTTGAGGTGACCTCATTCTGAGGCATTTTTTTACAGCATTTCTCAGGATTTCTCCATGAGATTTCTCTTTAGTAGCTCACTGTCATATCTGGCTTAATAACACACCCTTCACTGGCTGGATTCTCTTCTTTATATTACTCCTCCATTCCCATAAGTACTCTGCATTTCCGAAATAATCTGCTTACACTCAAATCCTCGTTTCATCTGTTTCTGGGCACACTCATACGAAGATATCTGTCTGTAATTTTCAAATACTTCTACTAAAGCTCCGATGATTTATGTAAAAATTTAATAAAAGTTTAAAAAACATTTTATATATGATGTTTTATAAGTCAGATGTAAAAATACATAAACAGAAGGAAAGTTAAAGAACACAGAGTTCTTTCTGTGTTCTTCAATAAAGATATTTGTCTATAAGTGTTTCTTTTAAAGCAGTGATGGGGGCATGAAAACTACTTTCAAATATTTAAAGGGCTAATAAGTAAAAGAAAAATTGATGTATTCATCATGATACTAAAGAAACCACAGAAAAAGAGCCTAGTGGAAGTCACAAGGAGAATTATTTCTATTTAAATAAGAACTGTCTGGCAGTTAAAACTGCTTCAAACTGGAATAAACTGTCTCTGAAAAAAAAGAGCATTTTTGTCAGTGACAAGTGCCAGACTGTGAGCAGAACCTGGCTGACTCTTGACAGGGGCAGTTGGCTGGAAGGATCTTTAACATCCCTCTCAACTTGGAGAGTCTCTAATTCTGAGCCTAATTAATCAAACTCTGTGGATATCTGGGAATCATTTATGCTTTCTTACTAATGATACTAGGAGTACTGGATTATTTGGGACCATATATTCATTCCTAGACCTTCAAATGTGAGATAAGGGATCACTGTAGCACTTTGTACAAATGGTAAATACACATTCACAAAACATAGAAGTGGAAAAAGATTTAGGAGTCTGGATAAATCATAAAATGTGGATCCAAAAATGTTAATTTAAAAATTGACATTATTGACACTGACTTTAGTCAGACCATGAAATAGGTCTAGTTTCATACAATTTTCCGGCATTTGAAATATGTAAGCCAGAGACCATCAAGAAGTGGTCAGTTTGGGGCTTCTCTGGTGGTGCAGTGGTTGAGAGTCCGCCTGCCGATGCAGGGGGACACGGGTTTGTGCCCCGGTCCGAGAAGATCCCACATGCTGCGGAGCGGCTGGGCCCGTGAGCCATGGCCACTGAGCCTGTGCATCCGGAGCCTGTGCTCTGCAACGGGAGAGGCCACAACAGTGAGAGGCCCGCATACCGCAAAAAAAAAAAAAAAAAAAGATCAGAAATAAATTCAAGAAGCAATCTCATTTACCACTGCATCAGAAAGAATAAAATACCTAGGAATAAACCTATCTAAAGAGACAAGAGACCTGCACTCCAAGAAGTATAAGATGCTGGAGAAAGAAATCAAAGAAGACACTAACAGATGGAAATATATACCATGTTAATGGATTGGAAGAATCAATATTGTCAAAATTACTACACTACCCAAGGCAATCTACAGATTCAATGCAATCCCTATCAAAATACCAATGGCATTTTTCACAGTAGAACAAAAAAAGTCTTAAAATTTGTATGGAGACACAAAAGACCCTGAATACCCAAAGCAATCTTGAGAAAGAAAAACAGACCTGGAGGAGTCAGGCTCCCTGACTTCAGACTATACTACAAAGCTGTAGTCATCAGAACAGTATGGTAATGGCACAAAAACAGAAATATAGATCAATGTAACAGGATAGAAAGCCGAGAAATAAACCCATGCACCTATGGCCAATTAATCTATGACAAAGGAGGCAAGACTACACAATGGTGGAAATACAGTCTCTTCAACAGATGTTGCTGGGAAAACTGGACAGTTACATGTAAAAAAATGAAATTAGATCATTCTTTAACACCATACATAAAAATAAGCTCAAAATGGATTAAAGACCTAAATGTGAGACTGGACACTATAAAACTCCTAGAGTAAAACATAGGCAGAACACTCTGTGACATAAATCACAGCAATATTTTTTTCACTCTGTCTCCCAGAATAATGGAAATAAAAATAAACAACTGGGACCTAATTAAACTCAAAAGCTTTTGCACAGCAAAGGAAACCATAAACAAAACTAAAAGACAACCCACAGACTGGGAGAAACTATTTGCAAATGATGTGACCAAGAAGGGATTGGTCTCCAGAATTTACAAACAGCCCATGAGGCTTAATATCATCAAAACAAGCAACCCAATCAAAAAAGGGGCAGAACACCTAAATACACATTTCTCCAAAGAAGACATACAGATGGCCAAGAAGCACATGAAAAGATGTTCAACCTCACCAATTATTAGAGAAATGCAAATCAAAACTACAGTGAGGGCTTCCCTGGTGGCGCAGTGGTTGAGAGTCCGCCTGCCGATGCAGGGGACATGGGTTCGTGCCCCGGTCCGGGAAGATCCCACATGCCGTGGAGCGGCTAGCCCCATGAGCCATGGCCGCTGAGCCTGCGCATCCAGAGCCTGTGCTCCGCAACGGGAGAGGCCACAACAGTGAGAGGCCCATGAACCACCACCCCCCCTAAAAAAACTACAGTGAGATATCACCTCACACCAGTCAAAATGGCTATCGTCAAAAAATCCACAAACGATAAATGCTGGAGAGAGTGTGGAGAAAAGGGAACCCTCCTACACTGTTGGTGGGAATGTGGATCAGTACAACTACTATGGAGAACAGTATGGAAGTTCCTTAAAAAACTAAAAATAGAGCTACCATATGACCCTGAAATCCATTCCTGGGCATATATTCAGAGAAAAACATGGCCCAAAAGGATACATGCACCTCAATGTTAATTGCAGCACTGTTTCCAATAGCCAAGACATGGAAGCAACCTAAATGTCCATCGACAGAGGAACTGATAAAGAAGATGTGGTGTGTGTGTGTGTGTGTGTATATATATATATATATATATATATATACACAATGGAATATTACTCAGCCACTAAAAAGAATGAAATAGTGCCATTTGCAGCAACATGGATGGACCTAGAGATTGTCATACTGAGTGAAGTAAGTCAGACAGAGAAAGAGAAGTATCGTATGACATCCCTTATATGAGGAAGCTAAAAAAGAAACGATACAAATGAACCTATTTACAAAACGAAACAGACTCACAGATTTAAAGAATGAACTTATGGTTGCCACGGGGGAAGGAAGGGAGGAAGGGATAGTCAGGGAGTTGGGGATTGACATGTACACTGCTATATTTAAAATGGATAACCAACAAGGACCTACTGTACAGCACAGGTAACTCTGCTGAATGTTATGTGGCAGCCTAGATGGGAGGGGAGTTTGGGGGAGGATGGATACAGGCATATGTACAGGTGAGTCCCTTTGCTGTGCACCTGAACTATCACAACATTGTTAATCGGCTATACTCTAATGTAAATAAAAAGTTAAAAAAAAAAAGCATGAGTAAATGGTGAAAAGATGCTGATATTGTGAAAAGACTTAGCGATTCAAAGAGAGGGACTGAAGGACCAATCTGAACATTCAGCACAAATAACACCCAGCAAAAGAAATATTTTCAGGAAGTAGGGAGGGACTTTAAAAAATTCTTTTACTTGTATCTTTAGAGAAAGTTGAGATGCTATTATGTTGATTTAAAAAGATCAATCTGAAAATAATAAAAAGTTCTTAAAAAGAAAAAAATAAAGTAAATTACAGATATGTAACATGATGTGAGGAATTCCAGGAAGGATTACTCTCCTAAAAAAACCTGAAGTTGTACCATTCATAATTTATTTTGTTAGACAGTACCTTTTGACATTCTTTCTTTTCCCTCTCCTTCTCCCATCCTCTCTTTACCATTCCTCTTACTGTGTCCTCTTACCTACCTTGATACCCTCCTCTCTTTACCATGTAATATTCTCTTGTAATATGATTATGTACTGGATTAACATATTAACATTTAGTTAGAATTGTGGTAATATTATTTTGGCCCCTTTGTTCATCCCCCAGACATGTCTAGCAAAACCTTGACTCTAGATTAATTAAGCCATCTTCCTTCTTCATTATACACCTGGGCTTCTGAACACTGTTAGAGAAAATTATACAGTCAGGTGTCTTGGATCCACAAAAAAAAACTCAGTCAACAATCCATTTATCATCTCATCAAAAAGACTAAAATATATAGTAATAAACCTACCTAAGGAGCCAAAAGACCTGTACTCAACTATAAGATGCTGATGAAAGAAATTAAAGATGACACAGATGGAAAAATAAACCATGTTGTTGGATTGGAAGAATCAATATTGTTAAAATGACCATACTACCCAATGCAATCTACAAATTCAATGCAATCCCTATCAAATTACCAATGTCATTTTTCAAAGAACTGGAACAAAAAAATTTTAAATTTGTTTGGAAACACAAAAGACCCCAAATAGCCAGAACAATCTTGAGAAAGAAGAACAGAGCTGGAGGAATCATGCTCTCTGACTTCAGACTATACTACAAAGCTACAGTCATCAAAACAGTGTTGTACTAGCACAAAAACAGACACATAGATCAATGGAATAGGATAGAGAGCCCAGAAATAAACCCTCATACTTATGGTCAATTAATCTGTGACAAAGGAGGCAAGAATATACAATGGAGAAAAGACAGTCTCTTCAATAAGTGGTGCTGGGAAAACTGGACAGCTACATGTAAAAGAATGAAATTAGAATATTCTCTAACCCCATATACAAAAATAAACTCAAAATCAATTAAAGACCTAAGTGTAAGACTGGATACTATAAAACTCTTAGAGAAAAACATAGGCAGAACACTCTTTGACATAAATCACAGCAATACTTTTTTGGGATCTGTCTCCTAGGGTAATGAAAACAAAAGCAAAAATAAACAAATGGGACCTAATTAAACTTATAAGTTTTTGTACAGCAAAGTAAACCATAGACAAAATGAAAAGACAACCTATGGGCTGTGAGAAAATATTTGCAAAAGATGCATCCGACAAGGGATTAATTTCCAAAATATACAAACAGCTTAATATCAAAAAAACAAGCAACCCAATCAAAAAATGATCAGAAGACCTAATGGACATTTCTCCAAAGAAGACATATAGACATCCAGCAGGCACATGAAAAGATGCTCAAAATCACTAATTATTAGAGAAATGCAAATCAGAACTACAATGAGGTATCACCTCACACCAGTCAGAATGGCCATCATCAAAAAGTCTACAAATAATAAATGCTGTAGAGGGGTGTGGAGAGAAGGGAACCCTCCTACACTGTTGGTGGGAATGTAAACTGGTGAAGCCACTATGGAGAACAGTATGGAGCTTCCTTAAAAAACTAAAAATAAAGTTACCGTATGAGCCAGCAACCCCACTCCTGGGCATATATCTGGAAAATAAGAAAACTCTAATTCTAAAAGATACATGCACCTCAATGTTCACAGCAGCACTATTTACAATAGCCAAGACATAGAAGCAACCTAAATGTCCATCAACAGCTGAATGGATAAAGAAGATGTGGTATATATATATATATATATATATATATATATATATATATATATATATCCATACAATGGAATATTACTCAGCCATAAAAAAGGATGAAATAGTGCCATCTGCAGCAACATGGATGGACCTAGAAATGATCATATTAAGTGAAGTAAGTAAGACAGAGAAAGACAAATATCATATGATATCACTTATATGTGGAATCTAAAAAAATGATACAAAGAAATTTATTTACAAAGCAGAAATAGACTCACAGACATAGAAAACAAATTTATGGTTACCCAAGGGAAAAGGGAAGTGGGGGGGGGAATAAATAAGGGATTTGGGATTAACAGTTAAACATTACCATATGTAAAACAGATAAACAACAAGGACCTACTGTGTAGCACAGGGAACTATATTCATTATCTTGTAATAATCTATAATGGAAAAGAAAGTGAAAATGAATATATATATTAAAATGTATATATATATATAACTGAGTAACTTTGCTATACACCTGAAGCCTTGTAAATCAACTATACTTCAATAAAACGTTAAAAAAATTCTTAGACTCCAACTGTAACTAGCATTCAAGTTACCTAGAAGCATTTCTACATGCACTACAACGTCTATTTAAGGCCCAAGAGAATAAGGAATCCTAAAATAATATTAAGAATATTATTGCGATGATGAACCAGAGATGGGGTTCTGGCCAGGAAACAGAAGAAAGTTTTCCCTCTCATTCACTCCTTCCATACTAAACTCCTTCCACCCTGCCACCACTTCTGTACAGTTGCAATGTCTTTCTTGATTCCATACTTGCCCCCAAATATTCATTCTCCATATAGCAACCATGGTGAGCTTTTAAAGATGCAAATCAGATCAGATAATTCCCTTGCTTGCTCTCAGTGGCTTCCTGCCATACTTAAACTGAAACTCATTCTTATGAAGGCCTATCAGACTTCACATGATCTGTCTGCTCCCCTAACTTTTGCCTACTCCTCTCTCTCCACACTGGCATTCTTGCTGATCCTCAAAACTAAAGCATGTGTCCACCTCTTTTGCACTTGTTGTTCCCTCTGACTAGAACACTCTTCCTTAGAGTTTGACATGGTTCACTTTCTCAGTTCATTCAGGACTCTGTTCATATATTACCTTCCTCTACCTCCACACCTATCCTCTTTCTTATACCATTAGCACAAGTGTTGAGATATATCAGTACTCAAGGTTCTACTTACTACTGTATAAGGGAATTTTGATGGAGCAAGTTACATACTCCCATATACTATTTCTACTGTGTCAATGGCCTATGATATGCCTACACATGGAAAGGCAGATGTATCTTTGTATCCTTCAGAAAGATATAAACTTGTTAAAGCAACAGTCTAGAGAAGGCTTGGTGGCCATGATGGTGGAGTAGGAAGACCCTGAGTTCACCTACTCCCATGGACATACACAAATTACAACTATTTACAGAGAAACTATCTATGAGACATTCTATGGAGCCCAGCAGCATACCTGCCTCTGGTCACCAGAGCTATATGCTCTAGGGATGCCCTCTACCCAGGCTGTGGCAGGGCTGAGTACTATGGGTGCACTGATAGGAGGGACTAGGCCCCAGCCTGATTGGCTGTCATGTCCTGCCTCACGTGGTGGCTGCCAGCCCAGGTGTGGGAAGGGCTAGGTCCCTGCACAGATGGCTGTGTGGCCTGGGAGTTCTTGGAACTGCTGCTGGTCCACTGGTGGGTCAGTTCCTGGTGCTAATGCACTAGAAGAAAGATTCCAGTATGGCGCTTGCCAGCACCAGTGACCTCATGATAGAAGGAGCTCCCCAAAATGGCTGCTGCCAGTGCCTATATTCCCAGTGGGAGTCCTAGTTGCCTCCTGCCTCACCAGGAGGCCCTTCAAGATCAGCAGATGGCTCTGACTAGGCTCCTTTCAAATTACTGCCTCTATGAACACAGTGAGAATCTTAACAAAAAATTAGAAAACATAAAGAAGAACCAAACAGAGCTTAAGAATATAATAACTAAAATTTAAAAACACACTAGAGGGAATTCCCTGGCAGTCCTGTGGTTAGGACTCTGTGCTTCCACTGCAGTGGGCGCAGGTTTGATCCCTGGTTGGGGAACTAAGATCCATGATACGGCAAAAACAAGCAAACAACAACAACAAAAAACCCACCAGACAGAATCAACAGTAGAATACATGATACAGAAGAACAGATCAGCAAACTGGAAGACAGAAGTAGTGGAAATCACCCAAATTGAATAGAAAAAAATAAAAAAGAATTTTAAAAATGATGGTCATTTAAGAAACCTCTGGGACAACATCAAGCATACTAACATTTGAATTATAGGGGCCCCAGAAGGAGAAGAGAGAAAAAAGAGGCAAGAACTTATTTGAAGAATAATGGCTGAAAAATTCCCTAACCTGAGACAGGAAACAGACATCCAGGCTCAAGAATCACAGAGTCCCAACCAAGATGAACTTAAAGAGGACTACAACAAGATACATTATAATTAAAATTTCAAAAAGATAAAGAGGGACTTCCCTGGTGAAGCAGTGGTTAAGAATCCACCTGCCAATGCAGGGGACACGGGTTCAAGCCCTGGTCTGGGAAGATGCCACATGCCGCAGAGCAACTAAGCCCGTGTGCCACAACTACTGAGCCTGTGTGCCACAACTACTGAAGCCTGTGCACCCGTGCTTCTCAATAAGAGAAGCCACCGCAACGAGAAGCCCGCATACCGCATCGAAGAGTAGCCCCCACTCACCGCAACTAGAAAAGCCCGCACGCAGCAACAAAGACCCAATGCAGCTAAAAATTAAAAATTAAATAAATAAATTTATATTAAAAAAAGATAAACTATTAAAAGCAGCAAGAGAAAAGCAACAAGTTACATAACTATAAGCTGACTTTTCAAAAGAAACTTTGCAGGCTAAAAGGGAGTGGTACAATATATTCAAAGTGATGAAAGGAAAAAACCTATAACCAAGAATACTCTACATGGCATGGCTATCATTCAGATTTGAAAGAGAGATAAAGAGTTTTACAGACAAACAAAACTTAAAAGAGTTCAGCACCACTAAACTGGCTTTCCAAGAAAAGTTAAAGGGACTTCTCTAAGTGGAACAGAAAAGATCACAACTAGAAATATGAAAATTACAAAAGGAAAAATCTCATCGGTAAAGGCCAACATACAGTGAAGGCAGTAGAGCAACCACTTAGAAAGGTAGTAGGAAGGTTAAAAGACAAAATTAATAAAATCATTATTGTTAAAATGACCATACTACCCAATGCAGTCTACAAATTCAATGCAATCCCTATCAAAGTAACAAAGGCATTTTACACAGAACTAGAACAAATAATTTTAAAATTTGTATGGAAACACAAAAGACCCCAAATAGAACAATTTTGAGAAAGAAGAACAGAGCTGGAGGAATCATGCTCCTTGATTTCAGTCTATGCTACAAAGCTACAGTAATAAAAACAGTATGGTACTGGCACAAAAACAGACACATAGATCAATGGAACAGGATAAAGAGCCCAGAAATAAACCCTTGCACTTATGGTCAATTAATCTGTGACAAAGGAGGCAAGAATATACAATGGAGAAAAGACAGTCTCTTTAATAAGTGGTGCTGGGAAAACTGGACTACATGTAAAACAATGAAATTAGAACATTCTCTAGCCCCATATACAAAAATAAACTCAAAATGGATTAAAGACCTAAATGTAAGACTGGATACTATAAAACTCCTAGAGGAAAACATAGGCAGAACACTCTTTGATATAAATCACAGCAATATTTTTTTGAGTCCATGTCCTAAAGTAAAGTAAATAAAAGCAAAAATAAATAAATGGGACCTCATTAAACTTAAAAGCTTTTGCACAGCAAAGGAAACCATCAACAAAACAAAAAGACAACCTACTGAATGGGAGAAGATATTTGCAAATGATATGACTCATAAGGGGTTAATATCCAACATATATAAACAGCTCATACAACTCAACATCAAAAAAAAACTCGATTAAAAAATAGCACGGGATTAATTTCTAAAATATACAAAGAGCTCATCAGCTCAATATCAAAAAAACAAAAAATTCAGTCAAAAAATGGGCAGAACTAAATAGACATTTCTCCAAAGAAGACATACAGATAGACAACAGACACATGAAAAGATGTTTAACATCGCTAATTATCAGAGAAATGCAAATCAAAACTACAATGAGGTATCATCTCACACCAGTCAGAATGGCCATGATCAAAAAGTCCACAAATAGTAAATGCTAGGGAGGGTGTGGAGAAACAGGTACCCTCTACACTGTTTGTGGAATGTAAATTGATGCAGCTGCTATGGAAAACAGTATGGAGGTTCCTCAAAAAACTAAAAATAGAGTTGCCATATGATCCAGCAATCCCACTCCTGGGCATATATCCAGATAAAACCGTAATTCAAAAAGATACATGTACCCCTATGTTCATAGCAGCATTATTCACAATAGCCAAGACATGGAAACAACCTAAATGTCCACTGACAGATGAATGCATAAAGCAGTTGCTTCTTTACTTGAGCATTCTGTGCTCTGCCCTTGACTCTGGTTTGCCACATTTGTGTTTTGAGTGTGCCCTGCGACAGGAGGGTTTAAGTGCTAATGTCCAACTTCCAGCCTGGTTACTGCAGCCCTGGTGTCTTCTCATTGGACCATTTCACACCCACTAATCATTCACACCCACTGGGAATTCTGACCCATGAATTATATAGTGGGATTGGGTTTCCAAGAAGTAGGAAAACTAAGAAAGCACACAGGTTAGTTCCTGAGCCTGGTGCAGCTGCAGCATTAACACCAGGGGTTACCATATCTGGCAGGCTATATTGCAAAGCAGCTTCAACAACCACTGATGAGTCACAAAGCTGCTTAGGCTTTGTCCCATGCATACTAGAGAGGCTACACTGGGTTCTAGCAGTGAATTCACCTTGGAGGCCTCTTCATTTCCAAGTTCTAACCACTACTTCTCACAAGACCCCTGAGAGAGGTATATGCCCGAGCAAACAAGGGCAAAGGGAAAGCAAGCAGTACTTTAGTTTTAGGTTAGTAGTGGGACCATATGGCCTAGTTTGTCAGGACAGTGCTGGATGTGTGGGTATAATTATTGATAACACCTTTTTTACTCGCAAAGTGTACCAGTTTTGATTATAAATTATACGGCTACCCTAATTATATACAGCATACATACACAACATAAAACTTTCCCCTTCCCCCTGTCCTCTAAGCTCTGGAGGGAATATGGAACCATTAGAAATTAGACAGACAAGGAGAGGCGTATAGAGTCAAAGAAAGGAACCAAAGTCATTCCTAGCATTAAAGTAAAATGGCAGCCAGAATTTGGTTACACCTCTTAGAGTGAAAACAATGCACCCATAAGCGAGTTCTCAGGGTAGAATTTTAAGGCTCCTGAACCTAGAGAATGACATCCCAAAAAAGAAGTGTGGTGAAGCAGGAAGGAGATGCAGGAAAGTCATGCAGATTGGACCAGAACAGAGACTAATCCCTTAGCCAAAATGGCTGAAAGAGGAACTAAAAGATGATACCAGAACTCATGATACAGCAGAGGGCCTTATCTTGGGCTCCTTGGATGGACCTTGGGGTCTATGGAACTTCTGTGAATTAGAAACTAAAACTTCTTGTGTATAAAAAATTTTTCTGGATGATATATCCATAAATTTCATCAGAATCTCAAAAGTTCCCTCAAAGTTAAGAACAATTGCTTTATGATGTTTTCAGTTCTGATATATATTAAAGAGATATCAATATTAAAAGACAGCTTTTTCATTCAGGTGTGTGAGTTTAGTCATTCTCAACACATCTACTACTAGTCTTACAAAATCCTGAGTTAAATAAGTCTTAACTGGGCTAGGTGGGCCCTATCTGAGTTTTACAATAACAATTCCAATACCCAGCATGGAGAAAACCAGATAAACAGCACTGTTAACAAAAATACCCTGTTAACACAGCTTATTTCTGTCTAGGCGAGTTGCACATTACAGAAGCCCTTGGTAATTCTGTAATTCCCGAGAGAGAGAGTTTTCAGCTTCACCACCAGGTTAAGTATTAATAAAATATCATTCGAGATAAAAATAAGAGAGGTACCTTATGTGTAAGAAACTAGACTGGTTCTGCAATGCCGTTTGAGGACACTTTGTTTCCTTTGACCTGTGGTTTAGTTTATTCCTTCTGAGTATGTGAGCTAGGGTGTGATTGGCTTACATGGCTTTTACTTGTAATAAAATACTGAGTTGTAGTCAACTCTACCTCTGCTACAGTAAACCCCATACTTGTTCCTACCATTAAGTATCTGGATCCCTTGTGGAACTCACTTAACTTCTCTGGGTTCCTGAGGTTTCTTATCTCCAGACATGAACGAGAGCAGTGGATTTCATTAGATGTTATCAAAGTTTCCTTCCAACTGTCTGGTTTAATGGCACTGTATTTCTAGGAAGGCATCTGTGTTTATCATTCTTAAGTCTGTGCAACAAACTCCTGAGGAGAAGAGGCACGTTCTGCTCATTCAGGATAACATCTAAGACAAAAAATAAATAAAAGATAAAACATCAATTGAGCACTTTAGATAGCTTGTAAGGGAGCCTCTCGGGGAAGCTTTCTTTCTCCCAATTCCTCTTCTTCCTTCTGGAGAAGACTGATGAGCTGCATTCCAGGAGTCTGTTTGGACCACCTGCCATAGTGGATGGGACCATCATGGAGCAAAAGTCACACACACACACACGTGCAGCATGAATTCTCTCTTCCTTCTCATACCCACAAGGCTTGTTCTAGCTGGCTCTTTTGTATCATCTTTCCCTTCACATAAATCAATGCAAAACTAAGCCAAGTTCCACTTCTCAGTGGGAAGGGTCCTGGCCTTCATGCCCTCTTCCCTGTCTTGGGCACAGAAGTTCTTACAGGACTCCTGTCCTTCCGGTCTCCTTTACAGAACATAAGAAGTTCCTGGTATTCAGAGGTAGGACACATGCCTCTATGAAAGTACCAGAACATGGCCCGTGGCGGAGAGAGGAGTGTATGAGGCTGAAGGCCCAAGTGGGCCCATATAATATTTGGTAACCCTACCATAGTTATACACACCATATTATATATAACATTCCCCTGAGGTGAAAGAATTTCTTCCTGATTACAGCCCTGACTGAAAATGGGTCCCTCTATTGGGCAAAATTATGAGGCTTTTAGATTATCCCCAGCTCTAGCACAGCAGTGGCATTCCTATTTAATAACATATGAGCTGTTTTCATTTTGACAATTGTGATGGCCCTGAAGAATGACTACCCCCTCTTTACTTCATGGCTCTTGTAATAGCTTAGACGATACTGCTGGAAATTCAAAATCCAATATATTTTACTCCAGAAATACAAAATCTCCTGCATTTTACTCCAGAGAAAGTAACTTTTAGTATGTGTCATGTCATGCAACATCTAGATCCAAATAAAATCACTGTTCTTCCTTCACAGCTATGCCTTTGTCTTCTTGAGTTAGTATGTAGTTGAATTCTTCTTTATAATGACTTAGGCTGGACTGCAGCAGTCTTCTGTTCTTATGCAACACCGTGATTACTTAAATACTTGGATAAGTTTCTTGCTATCTGAATTCTTATTGCTAAGAACCCAGAGCATTAAATCTGCTCTTCTCTTGCTTCTATAAAAGCTCTTAGAGGGCCCAAACCAATCAGGCTCAAAACTATATTAAAAACCGCTACAGCTTTATGCACGTTGGCTTGGGAATCTCTCCATCTACTCTGAAGGTCTTTTTTTTTTTTAAAAAGATTTTTTTTTTTTGATGTGGACCATTTTAAAGTCTTTATTGAATTTGTTACAATACTGCTTCTGTTTTGGATTTTTGGCCACAAGCCACGAGGCATGTGGGATCTCAGCTCTCCAACCAGGGATGGAACTTGCACCCCCTGCATTGGAAGGCGAAGTCTTAACCAGTGGACTGCAGGGAAGTCCCTACCCTGAAGGTATTTGCTCAACATCAGCTTCCTTTGGCCTTCACCTCATTCAATTTCAGGCCTTACTGGCTTTCGTTATCTAGCTCATTTTGACATATGACCAGTTTCCACCCATTTAACTTATCTCTTTTAAAACTTGGATTGGATAATTGTCTTCAGGTAAAAGCTAAAGGGTGAGGAAGCCCATTGATGTGCTCCATATAGGTCAGCTTTTCTGGAGGAGAAAAACAGGGTAGAGAAGGGTAGAGAGGAGGGAGAAATGGAAGAAAGCCAACACAATGGCAAACTGAGGGTCAGGCATTTTGCTCTTCTCTGAGTTTTTCCTTCACTCTGACCCTGAAGCATTGTTCTTTCACCAAGCAAATAGATCTTCAGCAACCTCACCCTATGAGTCCTCCAGCCACATTCAGAAATGCTGAAGTATTGGGGTGAACACAACTCAGGATGACAACATGGGACCTCACCTCACAAAACAGTGGTACCCAGAGGTGTCTTTCTCGAGCATGAGAATTCTTACATCTTCTTGCAAATGAATTCTCTCTTCCTTTTACTCTTTCAATGTGAATAAAATAATCAATATATATCCATGTGCCAACAAACTGCCATGGTAGTTCCCAGACTTCAGTCTTACGGCTTTTTTTGAATGGCACGTATTTTTAATGTGGTCCCTCTTTAGTCTATTTTAGGACTATTTATAGCCACTGTGTTAAGTGTTAAGCGTTGTTATGGACTGAATATTTGCATGCTTCCCAAATTCCTATATTGAAGCCCTACCCCAAGTGTAAATGTATTTGGAGATAGGGCCTATATATAGATAATTAAGGGTAAATGATGTCATAAGAGTGGGGCTCTGATCTGATAGGATTAGTGCCCTTATATGAAGAAACACCAGAGAGCTCACTTCTTCTCTCTCTGTACATAGAAGAAAGGCCATGTGAGGATATAGTAAGAACATCATCATTAGTGAGAAGACAAGCTAGGAAGAGAGCGCCTACCAGTAAATGAATCAGCTAGAACCTTGACCTTGGAAGCTCAGGTTCATTGCAGCATTATTCAAATTATCCAAGACATGGAAAAAAACGTATGTGTCTGTCAAAGGATGAATGGATAAAGAAAATGTGAAATATAAATACATATATACATGCACAAACACGCACATACACACACCCACACACATATACATATACAATGGAATACTTTCTTTCATAAAAAAGAAGTAAGTCCTGCCATTTACAACAACATGGATGAACCTAGAGGACATTATGCTAAATGAAATAAGCCAGGCAGAAAAATACAAATACTGTATGATCTCAATTATCTGTGGACTCTAAAAAAATTGAACTCATACAACCAGAGAGTCCAAACAGTGGTTGCTAAAAGCTGGAGGGCAGAAGAAATGGGGAGATGTCAGTCACATGGTATAACATTCAGTTATAAGATGAGTAAGTTCTGGGGATCCAATGTACACGATGGTGACTGTAGTTAATGATACTGTATTTTATAATTGAAATCTGCTAAGAGAGTAGATCTTAAGTGTTCTCATCGCACACACACACACACACACACACACACACACACAGTAATTAGAAAAAAACCAGAATATACATTCTTCTCAAGAGCACATGGAACATTCTCAAGGAAAGATCACATGTTAGGCCATAAAACAAGCCTCAATAAATTTAAAAGGACTGAAATCATACAACATATGTTCTACAACAACAATGGAATAAGACTAGAAATCAATAACAAGGAAATTTGGAAAATTCTCAGATATGAGGAAATTGAACAACACACTCATAAATAATCAGTTGGTCAAAGAATAAATCACAAGGGAAATTAGGAAATATGTGGAAATGAATGAAAATGAAAACACACACACACAAAACTTATGGAACAGCTAAATATATGCTTAGAGTGAAATGTATACCTATAAGCACCAGTATTAAAAAAGAAGATCTCAAATCAGTTGCCTAAAGTTTTGCCTTAATAAACTAGAAAAAGAAGCATAAACTAAATCCAAAGCAAGCAGAAAGAAGAAAATAAAGACTAGAGTGCAATAAATGAAATGGAAAATTAAAAAATAGAGAAAATCAACAAAATTAGAACTTAGTTCTTTGAAAAGATCAACAAAATCGACAACCCTTTAGCTAGACTGATAAAGGAAAAGAGAGAAAACTAAAAGTATTAATAGTACAAATGAAAAGGAGCTATTTACTATGTTACAAAAGTTAAAAGGAGGAGGGAGGGAATCCAGATGGCGGAATAGGAGAATGTAGAATTCGTCGCTCATGGGTACATTGCAAATTTATCTACAGATGGAACAATTCCCACAGATCACCTGCTGAACATTAGCAGAAAACTTTGGACACCTAAAAAAAAGAAAGAAAAGAAAAACAAGAAAAGAGGAATCAAAAAAGGGACCAGCAACCATGGTGAGAAGCTGAAGGTGAGCGGAGGTCCCCACACTCAGAAAAACTCCCTCACGGTGGGAGAATCAGCTGTGACAGAAAAGCACGTTTGGGGGATCAAAGGAGAATGCAGCAGACAGTCTGTGGAAGGCAGGACAAAGTAAGAACTGTATTCAGGGTCTACACCACTGCTCTGCACATTCCTGAATCACGAGTCACCTGTTGCAAAAGGGGGGCTGGGTGCTAGAAGTGGGGTTTGGAGTGTGGACCCAGGGAAGGGACAGCTGTTGGCTGTGAAAAGACAGCCTGAAGGGACAGGAGTAAGAAACTCCACAACTGGGTAAGTCTGCAGAAGAAGCCTGAGATACCATAAAAGCAAGGGGTCATTGTCAAGTGGTGTGCAAGGGGCAGAGCCGCCATTATAAGCCCTTCTGCCAACCCCCAACCGCCAGCTTCTTCACCCTCTGCGGGCACTGGGAGGAGCTCCCATCTGAGCAGGGCCCATTCCCCCAACCCCGGCCAGGGTCTCCCTCCGCCTGAGTGGGCTCCGGGGCCCTGAGCACTGCCCATCCCAAAGCCTCCTTGGGAATCAGGCCTGGACGCCCCTGCCTTGGGACAAGAGTCTGAAGATGCTGGAGGGGGCTGAGTGCTAAAGCGTGGGGCTGGAGAATGAATCCAGGGAGAGGAATGCTGTGGGCTACACGGATACAACAGAAGGGATGGGAGTGAGGGGAGGCGTGGCCAGGAATGACCCTAGAGGAAGAGTAGGCTGCCTGGAAAGGGAGGCACCATTGTTGAGAGGCATGGGGGTGGGCGGGGGCAGGCTGCCCCTGTTCCCATTTGCCAGCGCCACAGTCTATTCCAACTGTTTGCTGGACCGTTGCTGCAGGCAACTTGCAGGCACTTCAATTGTGGCCACAGTATCCAGGCCACGACATGAGTGAGGAAAGGGTGCCCCAAGCAGCCGCTGCTTTTGCTCTCTCCTGCCTGGGCAAGGAACAGACTCCTGAGGGTGGCGCACACAGAGAGGTGGGGTCAAAACCAAAACTGAGCTTCAGGGGCAGTGCGACTAAGGAAGAGAAATGGAAATCTTGCCATGCACCTGCACAAGCTGTGGATTAAACCCTCGATGTCGGCTTGGTAAATCCTGCATCTGTGGAATACCTGAACAGACGACGATTGTTTCAACATTGAGACTGGTCGTAGCTGTCACAGCATTGGACTCTGGGGACAAGTACACTCAGGAATCGGGCCAGGTCAGAGTCTCTGCTGGCTCCACAGTTCCCACAGCAGGTCCAGAGACCTACCTAGAAGTATTGGAGGGCCTCCTGAGGAGGCGGGGATTGGCACTGGGTCACTCTGGGAGCAAGTACACTGACAGAGGAAGCCCCAGGAAAATATTCTTAGTACTAATATTATTTTTTTGTTTTTTTTGCTCAGCTGTTGGTGTTGTTGCTTTATTATATTTTATCTTTTATTTTTGATTTTTATTCTTAATCTTTTTTCAAAATATATTATTTTAAAATTTTTCTATTTTTACTTTACTGTTGTTGCTTTGTGGTATTTTCCTTGCTTTTGTTCTTTGATAACTGTTTTTTTTTTTTTCATTTTTTTTTGAATTTATTTTATTTTTTTTATACAGCAGGTTCTTATTAGTTATCCATTTTATACATATTAGTGTATACATGTCAATCCCAATCTCCCAATTCATTCCACCACCACCCCCACCCCTGATGCTTTCCCGCCCTGGTGTCCATACGTTTGTTCTCTACTTCTGTGTCTCTATTTCTGCCCTGCAAACCGGTTCATTGGTACCCTTTTTCTAGGTTCCACATATGTGCGTTAATATACGATATTTGTTTTTCTCTTTCTGACTTACTTCACTCTGTATGACAGTCTCTAGATCCATTCACGTCTCTACAAATGACACAATTTCGGTCCGTTTTATGGCTGAGTAATATTCCATTGTATATGTGTACCACATCTTCTTTATCCATTCGTCTATCGATGGGCATTTAGGTTGCTTCCATGACTTGACTACTGTAAATAGTGCTGCAGTGAACATTGGGGTGCATGTGTCTTTTTGAACTATGGTTTTCTCTGGGTATATGCCCAGTAGTGGGATTGCTGGGTCATATGGTAATTCAATTTTTAGTTTTTTAAGGAACCTCCATACTGTTCTCCTTAGTGACTGTACCAATTTATATTTCCACCAACAGTGCAAGAGGGCTCCCTTTTCTCCACACCCTCTCCAGCATATGTTGTTCGTAGATTTTCTGATGCCCATTCTAACTGGTTTGAGGTGATACCTCATTGTAGTTTTGATTTGCATTTCTCTAATAATTAGTGATGTTGAGCAGCTATTCATGTGCTTCTTGGCCAGCTGTATGTCTTCTTTGGAGAAATGTCTATTGAGGTCTTCTGTCCATTTTTTGATTGGGTTGTTTGTTTTTATAATATTGAGCTGCATGAGCTGTTTATATACTTTGGAGATTAATCCTTTGTCTGTTGATTCATTTGCAAATATTTTCTCCCATTCTGAGGGTTGTCTTTTCGTCTTGTTTGTAGTTTCCTTTCCTTTGCAAAAGCTTTTAAGTTTCATTAGGTCCCATTTGTTTATTTTTGTTTTTTATTTCCATTACTCTAGGAGGTGGGTCAAAAAAGATCTTGCTGTGATTTATGTCAAAGAGTGTTCTTCCTATGTTTTCCTCTAAGACTTTTATAGTGTCCAGTCTTACATTAAGGTCTCTAACCCATTTCAACTTTATTTTTGTGCATGGTGTTAGGCAGTGTTCTAATTTCATTCTTTTACATGTAGCTGTCCCATTTTCCCAGCACCACTTACTGAAGAGACTGTCTTTTCTTCATTGTATATCCTTGCCTCCTTTGTCATAGATTAGTTGACCATAGGTGCGTGGGTTTATCTCTGGGCTTTCTATCTTGTTCCATTGATCCATATTTCTGTTTTTGTGCCAGTACCATAATGTCTTAATGACTGTAGCTTTGTAGTATAGTCTGAAGTCAGGAAGTCTGATTCCTCCAGCTCGGTTTTTTTCCCTCAAGACTGCTTTGGCTATTCGAGGTCTTTTGTGTCTCCATACAAATTTTAAGATTTTTTTGTTCTAGTTCTGTAAAAAATGTCATTGGTAATTTGATAGGGATTGCATTGAATCTGTAGATAACTTTTGATAGTACAGTCATTTTCACAATATTGATTCTTCCAATCCAAAAACATGGTATATCTCTCCATCCTTAATTTTTTTCAGCAGTGCCTTATACTTTTCTGCATACAGGTATTTTGTCTCCCTAGGTAGGTTTATTCCTAGATATTTTATTCCTTTTGTTGCAGTGGTAAATGGGAGTGTTTCTTTAATTTCTCTCTCAGATTTTTCATCATTAGTGTATAGGAATGCAAGAGATTTCTGTGCATTAATTTTGTATCCTGCAACTTTACCAAATTCATTGATTAGCTCTAGTAGTTTTTTGGTGGCATCTTTAGGATTCTCTATGTATCGTATCATGTCACCTGTACACAGTGACAGTTTTACTTCTTTTCCAATTTGTATTCATTTTATTTCTTTTTCTTCTCTGATTGCTGTGGCTAGGACTTCCAAAACTATGTTGAATAATAGTAGTGAGAGTGGACATCCTTGTCTTGTTCCTGATCTTAGAGGAAATGCTTTCAGTTTTTCACCATTGAGAATGATGTTTGCTGTGGGTTTGTCATATATGGCCTTTATTATGTTGAGGTAGCTTCCCTCTATGGCCACTTTCTGGAGAGTTTTTATCATAAATGCATGTTAAATTTTGTCAGAAGCTTTTTCTGCATCTATTGAGATGATCATATGGTTTTTATTTGTCTGTTTGTTAATATGGCTTATCACATTGATTTGCATATATTGAAGAATCCTTGCATTCCTGGGTTAAATCCCACTTGATCATGATGCATGATCCTTTTAATGTGCTTCTGGATTCTGTTTGCTAGTATTTTGTTGAGGATTTTTGCATCTATATTCATCAGTGATATTGGTCTGTAATTTTCTTTTTTTGTAGTATCTTTGTCTGGTTTTGGTATCAGGGTGATGGTGGCCTCATAGAATGAATTTGGGAGTATTCCTTCCTCTGCAATTTTTTGGAAGCGTTTGAAAAGGATGGGCGTTAGCTCTTTTCTAAATGTTTGACAGAATTCACCTGTGAAGCCATCTGGTCTTGGACGTTTGTTTCTTGGAAGATTTTTTAATTACAGTTTCAATTTCATTACTTGTGATTGGTTTCTTCATATTTTTTATTTCTTCCTAGTTCAGTCTTGGAAGGTTATAACTTCCTAAGAATTTGTCCATTTCTTCCAAGTTGTCCATTTTATTGGCATAGAGTTGCTTGTAGTAGTCTATTAGGATGCTTTGTATTTCTGCGGTGTCTGTTGTAACTTCTCCTTTTTCATTTCTAAATTTATTGATTTGAGTCCATTCCCTCTTTCTCTTGATGAGTCTGGCCAATGGTTTGTCAATTTCTTTATCTTCTCTAAGAACCAGGTTTTAGTTTTATTGATCTTTGCTATTGTTTTCTTTGTTTCTATTTTATTTATTTCTGCTCTGATCTTTATGATTTCTTTCCTTCTACTAACTTTGGCTTTTGTTTG
Organism: Phocoena sinus; assembly: GCF_008692025.1. Classification (NCBI taxonomy): domain Eukaryota; kingdom Metazoa; phylum Chordata; class Mammalia; order Artiodactyla; family Phocoenidae; genus Phocoena; species Phocoena sinus. The sequence continues at coordinate 78,564,936 of NC_045764.1, forward strand.
TTCTTTCTCTAGTTCGCTTAGGTGTAAGGTTTGATTGTTTATTAGGGATTTTTTTTTATTTCTTGAGGTAGGCTTGTATCCCTATAAACTTCTCTCTTTTAACTGCTTTTGCTACATCCCCTAGGTTTTGGATCTTCGTGTTTTCATTTCATTGTCATCTCTCTCTGGGTATTTTTTGATTTCCTCTTTGGTTTCTTCAGTGATCTCTTGGTTACTGAGTAATGTATTGTTTAGCCTCCATGTGTTTGTTATGTTTTTTTCCCCTGTAATTGATTTCTAATCTCATAGCATTGTGGTCAGAAAAGATGCTTGATATGATTTCAATTTTCTAAAATTTACTGAGGCTTGATTTCTTACCCAAGATGTGATCTATCCTGGAGAATGTTCCGGGCACACTTGAGAAGAAAGTGTAATCTGCTGTTTTTGGATGGAATGTCCTATAAATATCAATTAAATCTATGTGGCCTATTGTGTCATTTAAAGCTTGTGTTTCCTTATTAATTTTCTGCTTGGATGATCTGTCCATTGGTGTAATTGAGGTGTTAAAGTCCCCCACTATTATTGTGTTACTGTCGATTTCCTCTTTTATAACTGTTAGCAGTTGCCTTATGTATTGAGGTGCTCTTATGTTGGGTGTCATATATGTTTATAATTGTTATATCTTCTTCTTGGATTGAGTCCTTGATCATTATGTAGTGTCCTTCCTTGTCTCTTGTAACATTCTTTATTTTAAAGTCTATTTTGTCTGATATGAGTATTGCCACTACAGATTTCTTTGATTTCCATTTGCATGGAATATCTTTTTCCATCCTCTCACTTTCATTTTGTATGTGTCCCTAAGTCTGATGTGGGTCTCCTGTAGACAGCATATATGGGTTTTTGTATACATTCAGCAAGCCTGTGTCTTTTGTTTGGAGCATTTAATCCTTTCACGTTTAAGGTAGTTATTGATATGTATATTCCTATGAACATTTTATTAATTGTTTTGCATTTGTTTTTGTAGGTTCTTTTCTTCTCTTGTGTTTCCCACTTAGAGAAGTTCCTTTAGCACTTGTTGTAGAGCTGGTTTGGTGGTGCTGAATTCTCTTAGCTTTTGCTTGTATGTAAAGCTTTTGATTTCTCCATTGAATCTGAATGAGATCCTTGCTGGGTAGAGTAATCTTGGTTGTAGGTTCTTCCCTTTCATCACTTTAAATATGTCATGCCACTCCCTTCTAGCATGTAGAGTTTCTGGTGAGAAATCAGCTGTTAACCTTATGGGAGTTCCCTTGTATGTTATTTGTTGTTTTTCCCTTGCTGTTTCCAATAATTTTTCATTGTCTTTAATTTTTGCCAATTTGATTACTATGTGTCTCGGCGTGTTTCTCGTTGGGTTTATCCTGTATGGGACTCTCTGCACTTCTGGACTTGGGTGGCTATTTCCTTTCCCATCTTAGAGAAGTTTTTGACTGTAATCTCTTCAAATACTTTCTCGGGTCCATCCTCTCTCTCTTCTCCTTCTGGGACCCCTATAATGCAAATCTTGTTGTGTTTAATGTTGTCCCAGAGGTCTCTTAGGCTGTCTTCATTTCTTATCATTCTTTTTTCTTTATTCTGTTCTGCAGCAGTGAATTCCACCAGTCTGTCCTCCAGGTCACTTATCCGTTCTTCTGCCTCAGTTATTCTGCTATTGATTCCTTCTACTGTAGTTTTCATTTCAGTTATTGTATTGTTCATCTGTTTGTTTGTTCTTTAATTCTTCTAGGTCTTTGTTAAACATTTCTTGCATCTTCTCGATTTTGCCTCCATTCTTTTTCCGAGGTCTTGGATCACCTTCACTATCATTATTCTGAATTCTTTATCTGAAAGGTTGCCTATTTCCACTTCATTTCGTTGCTTTTCTGGGGTTTTATCTTGTTATTTCAGCTGATACATAGCCCTCTGCCTTTTCATCTTGTCTGTCTTTCTGTGAATGTGGTTTTTGTTCCACAGGCTGCAGGATTGTAGTTCTTCTTGCTTCTGCTGTCTGCCCTCTGGTGGTTGAGGCTATCTAAGAGGTCTATGCAAGTTTCCTGATGGGAGGGACTGGTGGTGGGTAGAGCTGACTGTTGCTCTGGTGGGCAGAGCTCAGCAGAACTTTAATCTTCTTGTCTGCTGATGGGTGGGGCTGGGTTCCCTCCCTGTTGGTTGTTTGGCCTGAGGCAACCCAGCACTGGAGACTAGTGGCTCTTTGGTGGGGCTAATGGTGGACTCTGGGAGGGCTCACGCCAAGGAGTACTTCCCAGAACTTCTGCTGCCAGTGTCCTTGTCCTCACTGTGAGACACAGCCACCCCCCCCCCCAACCTCTGCAGGAAACCCTCCAACACTAGCAGGTAGGTCTGGTTCAGTCTCATATGGGGTCACTGCTCCTTCCCCTGGGTCCTGATGTGCACATTACTTTGTGTGTGCCCTCCAAGACTGGAGTCTCTGTTTCCCCTGTCCTGTCAAAGTCCTGCAATCAAATCCCGCTAGCCTTCAAAGCCTGATTCTCTAGGACTTCCTCCTCCTGTTGCTGGACCCCCAGGTTGGGAAGCCTGACGTGGGGCTCAGAACCTTCACTCCGATGGGTGGACTTCTGTGGTATAAGTGTTTTCCAGTTTGTGAGTCACCCACCCAGAAGTTATGGGATTTGATTTTATTGTGATTGCACCCCTCCTACTGTCTCATTGTGGCTTCTCCTTTGTCTTTGGATATGGGGTATCTTTTTAGGTGAGTTCCAGTGTCTTCCTGTCCATGATTGTTCAGCAGTTAGTTGTGATTCTGGTGGTCTCGCAAGAGGGAGTCTTTTTCATGTTTTTTTGGTGTATATTTTATGTTTTCTTCGCTTCTTTTGTTCTCTGTTTGCTTTCTGTTTTTATTTTCCATTCTTTGCTTTTGTTTGTTTAGTTCTTGACTGTTCTAATTTTAGCATTTTTGTTTTTCTGTTCCTTCGTTTTCCTTAAATTTTTTTTCCTCTTTTTTCTGAGAGGGTGTGTGTGCATGTGTGTGTGTTGTGCTGTTGTTGCTGCTGTTTGTTTGATGTTGTTTTGCTATTTGTCTTGGGTTTTGTTCATCTGTTTGCTTCCTTTAATTTTAACTTTTTTTTCCCCTCTCTTTTCTCTCATGTTTTGCTGTGCAGCTGGTGGACTCTTGGTTCCCTGGCCAAGGGTCAGGCCTGTGCCTCTGGGGTGGGAGCACAGAGTCCAGGACACTAGACCGCCAGAGAATTCCTTGATCCAGGGAATATTAATCAGCGTGCGTGCTCCCAGACGTATCCATATTAACACCAAGTCCAAGTCCCACGCAACAGCCTGCAGGCTCCAGTACTAGACACCTCACGCCAAACAACCAGCAAGACAGGAGCACAGCCACACCCATCAGTAAACAGGCTGTCTAAAATCGTACTACGCTCACAGACACCCAAAAACACACCACCTGAAGAGGCCCTGGCCTTCAGAGGAAAAAGACTCAACTCCACCCACCAGAGTGCAGGCACCAGGCCCTCCCACCAAGATGCCTACACAAGCCCCTGGACCAATCTCATTCACCAGGGGGCAGACAAGAGAAGCAAGAGGAACTATGACCTTGCAGCCTGTGGAAAGAAGACCATAAACACAGTAGGTTAGACAAAATGAGATGACAGAGAAATATGTTACATAGGAAGGAGCAAGGTAAAATCCCACAAGACCAAATAAATGAAGAGGAAATAGGCAATCTATATGAAGAAGAATTCAGAGTAATGATAGTAAAGATGATCCAAGATCACGGAAATAGAATGGAGACATGGGATGAGAAGATTTACAAGGACCTAGAAGAACTAAAGAACCCACAATCAGTGATGAACAATAACTGAAATGAAAAATATACTAGAAGGAATCAACAGCAGAATAACTAAGGCAGAAGAACGAATAAGTGAGCTGGAAGATAGAATGGTGGAAATAACTGCCAAAGAACAGAAGAAAGAAAAAAGAATGAAAAGATTTGAGGACAGCCTCAGAGACCTCTGGGACAATGTTAAATGCACTAACATTCAAATTATAGGGGTCCCAGAAGAAGAGAAAGGGAAAGGGCCTGAGAAAATATTTGAAGAGATTATAGTTGAAAACTTCCCTAACATGGGAAATGAAATAGCCACCCAAGTCTAGGAATTATAGAGAGTCCCAGGCAGGATAACCCCAAGGAGAAACATGCCAAGACCCATATGAATCAAACTAACAAAAATTAAATAAAAGAAAAAATACTAAAAGCAGCAAGGGAAAAGCATCAAATAACCTACAATGGAATTCCCATTAGGTTATCAGCTGATTTTTCAGCAGAAACTCTGCAGGCCAGAAGGGAGTGGCAGGACATATTTAAAGTGATGAAACGCAAAAACCTACAACCAAGACTACTCTACCCAGAGAGGATCTCATTCAGATTTGATGGAGAAATCAAAAGCTTTACAGAAAAGCAAAAGCTAAGAGAATTCAGCACCACCAAACCAGCTTTACAACAAATGCTAAAGGAACTTCTCTAGGCAGGAAACACAAGAAAAGAAAGAAGACCCCTACAAGAACAAACCCAAAATGATTAGGAAAATGGTAATAGGGACATACATACAGATAATTACCTTAAATGTAAATGGATTACATGGTCCAACCAAAAGACACAGACTAGCTGAATGGATACAAAAACAAGACAAGTGTATACGCTGTCTACAACAGACCCACCTCAGACCTAGGGACACATACAGTCTGACAGTGAGGGGATGGAAAAAGATATTCCATGCAAGTGGGAATCAAAAGTAAGCTGGAGTAGCAATATTCATATCAGACACAATAGACTTTAAAATAAAGAATATTACAAGAAACAAGGAAGGACACTGCATAATAATCAAGGGATCGATCCAAGAAGATATAACAATTGTAACTATCTATGCACCCAACATAGGAGAACCTCAATACATAAGGAAAATGCTAACAGCTATAAAAGGGGAAATGGACAGTAACACAATAATAGTGGGAGATTTTAACATCCCACTTACACCAATGGACACATCATCCAGATAAAATAAATAAGGAAACACAAGCTTTAAATGACACAATAGACCATATAGACTTAATTGATATTCATAGGATATTCCACCTGAAAGTGGCAAAATACAATTTCTTTTCAAGTGCACACGGAACATTTTCCAGGATAGATCACATCTTGGGTCACAAATAGAGCCTTAGTAAATTTACGAAAACTGAAATTGTATCAAGTATCTTTTCCAACCACAATGCCGTGAGACTAGATATCAATTACTGGAAGAAATCTGTAGAAAATACCAATACGTGAAGGCTAAGCAATACATTACTAAATAACCAAGAGATCACTGAATAAATCAAAGAGGAAATCAAAAAATACCTAGAAACAAATGACAATGAAAACACGACAACCCAAAAACTATGGGATGCAGCAAAAGCAGTTCTAAGAGGGAAGTTTATAGCAACACAATCCTACCTCAAGAAGCAAGAAACATCTCAAATAAACAACCTAACCTTACACCTAAAGCAATTAGAGAAAGAAGAACAAAAAAACCCCCCAAAGTTAGCAGAAGGAAAGAAATCATAAAGATCAGATCAGAAATAAATGAAAAAAGAAATGAAGGAAACAACTGCAAAGATCAATAAAACTAAAAGCTGGTTCTTTGAGAAGATAAACAAAATTGATAACCCATTAGCCAGACTCATCAAGAAAAAAAGGGAGAAGACTCAAATCAAGAAAATTATAAATGAAAAAGGAGAAGTAACAACTGACACTGCAGAAATACAAAGGATCATGAGAGATTACTACAAGCAACTCTATGTCCAAAAAATGGACAACCTGAAAGAAAGGGACAAATTCTTAGAAAAGCACAACGTTCAGAGAGTGAACCAGGAAGAAATAGAAAATATAAACAGACCAATCACAAGCACTGAAATTGAGACTGTGAGCAAAAATCTTCCAGCAAACAAAAGCCCAGGACCAGATGGCTTCACAGTGGAATTGTGTCAAACATTTAGAGAAGAGCTAACACCTATCCTTCTCAAACTCTTCCAAAATATAGCAGAGGGAGGTACACTCCTCAACTCATTCTACAAGACCACCATCACCCTGATACCAGAACCAGACAAAGATGTCACAAAGAAAGAAAAATACAGGCCAATAGCACTGATGAACATAGATGCAAAAATCCTGAAGAAAATGCTAGCAAGCAGAATCCAACAGCATATTAAAAGGATCATACACCATGATCAAGGGAGGTTTATGCAGGAATGCAAGGATTCTTCAATATACACAAGTAAATCAATGTGATACACCATATTAACAAATGGAAGGAGAAAAACCATATGATCATCTCAATAGATGCAGAGAAAGCTTTCGACAAAATTCAACACCCATTTATGATAAAAACCCTCCAGAAGGTAGGCATGGAGAGAAATTACCTCAACATAATAAAGGCCATATATGACAAACCCACCACCGACATTGTTCTCAATTGTGAAAAACTGAAACCATTTCCTCTAAGATCAGTAACAAGACAAGGTTGTCCACTCTCACCAGTATTATTCAACATAGTTTTGGAAGTGTTAGCCACAGCAATCAGAGAAGAAAAAGAAATAAAAGGAATCCAATCTGAAATGAAGTCAAGCTGTCACAGTTTGCAGATGACATGATACTATACATAGAGAATCCTAAGGATTCAGAAAACTACTAGAGCTAATCAATGAATCTGGTAAAGTAGCAGTATACAAAACTAATGCACAGAAATCTCTTGCATTCCTATACACTAATGATGAAAAATCTGAAAGAGAAATTAAGTAAACACTCCCGTTTACCACTGCAACAAAAAGAATAAAATACCTAGGAATAAACCTACCTAAGGAGGAAAAGAAGTAAAACTCTCACTGTTTGCAGATGACATGATCCTATACATGGGAAATCCTATGGATGCCACCAGAAAACTACTAGAGCTAATCAATGAATTTAGTAAAGTTGAAGGATAGAAAATTAATACACAGAAATCTCTTGCATTCCTAAACACTAATAACAAAAGATCAGAAAGAGAAATTAAGGAAACAATCCCATTTACCATTGCAACAAAAAGAATAAAATACATAGGAATAAACATACATGAGGAGGCAAAAGACCTGGACACAGAAAACTATAAGATAATGTTGAAAGAAATCAGAGATGACACAAACATGGAGAGAATACCATGTTCTTGGATTGGAAGAATCAATATTGTGAAAATGACTATACTACCCGAGCAATCTACAAATTCAATGCAATCCCTATCAAATTACCAATGGCATTCCTCCTGTAACTAGAACAAACAATTTTACAGTTTGTATGGAGACACAAAAGACCCCAAAGAGCCAAAGCAATCTTGAGAAAGAAAAACAGAACTGGAGGAATCAGGCTCCCTGACTTCAGACTATACTACAAAGCTACAGTAATCAAGACAGTATGGTATTGGCATAAAAACAGAAAATATAGATCAATGGAACAGGATAGAAAGCCCAGAGATAAATCCACCCACCTATGGCCACCTAATCTATGCTATGACAAAGGAGGCAAAGGTATACAATAGAGAAAAGATAGTCTCTTCAATAAATGGTGCTGGGAAAACTGGATACCTACATGTAGAAGAATGAAATTAGAACACTCCCTAACACCATACACAAAAATAAACTCAAAATGGATTAAAGGCCTAAATATTAGGTCAGACACTATAAAACTCTGCAAGGAAACCATAGGGAGAACACTCTTTGACATAAATTGTAGCAAGATCTTTTTTGACCCACCTCCTACAGTAATGGAAATAAAACCAAAAATAAACAAATGGGACCTAATGAAACCTAAAAGCTTTTGCACAGCAAAGGAAACCATAAACAAGACGAATAAACAACCCTCAGAATGGGAGAAAATATTTGCAAACAAAGCAACTGACAAAGGATTAATCACCAAAATATACAAGCAGCTCATGAAGCTCAATATCAAAAAAACCAACAACACAATCCAAAAATGGACAGAAGACCTAAATAGACATTTCTCAAAAGAAGACATATAGATGGCCAGAAAACACATGAAAAGATGTTCAACATCACTAATTATTAGAGAAATGCAAATCAAAACTACAATGAGGTATCACCTCACACCGGTAAGAATGGCTATCATCAAAAAATCTACAAACAGGGCTTCCCTGGTGGCGCAGTGGTTGAGAGTCCGCCTGCCGATGCAGGGGACACGGATTCATGCCCCGGTCCGGGAAGATCCCACATGCAGCGGAGCGGCTGGGCCCGTGAGCCATGGCCGCTGAGCCTGCGCGTCCGGAGCACGGAGAGGCCACAACAGGGAGAGGCCCGCATACCGCAAAAAAAAAAAAAAAAAAAAAAAAAAAAATCTACAAACAATAAATGCTGGAGAGGGTGTGGAGAAAAGGGAACCCTCTTACACTGTTGGTGGGAATGCATATTGATACCGCATGGAGAACAGTATGGAGGGTCCTTAAAAAACTAAAAATAGAACTACCATATGAGCCAGCAATGCCACTACTGGGCATATACCCAGAGATAACCATAATTCAAAAGACACATGCACCCCAGTGTTCATACCAGCACTATTTACAATAGCCAGGACATGGAAGCAACCTAAATGTCCATCAACAGAGGAATGGATAAAGAAGATGTGGTACATATATACAATGGAATATTAATCAGCTATAAAAAGGAACGGAATGGGGTTATTTGTAGAGGCGTGGATGGACCTAGAGAGTGTCATACAGAGTGAAGTAAGTCAGAAAGAGAAAAACAAATATTGTATACTAACTCATATATGTGGAATCTAGAAAAATGGTATAGATGACCTTATTTGCCAAGCAGAAATAGAGACACAGACGTAGAGAGCTAATGTATGGATACCAAGGGGGAAAGGAGTGGGTTGGGAGGAATTGGGAGATTGGGATTGACACATATACACTACTCATAGTATGTATAAAATAGACAACTGACAGAAACATAATGTACAGCACAGGGAACTCTACTTAATGCACTGTGGTGTCCTAAATAGGAGGGTAATCCAAAAGGGAGGGGATATCCGTATATGTACGGCTGATTCATTTTGCTGCACAGTAGAAGCTAACAGAACATTGTAAAGCAACTATACTCCTATAAAAAAAATTAAAAGGAGTATAAGGGAATGAAAAATTGTTTGCCAACAAATTCAATAGCCTAGATTGAATATATTCTTGTAAAGACAAACTACCAAAACTGAGTCAAGAAGAAATAGAAAATCTGAACAAAATCATGATATGTAAAGATATTAAATTAGTAATTTAAAAATCCACCCAGGGCTCTACTCAGCTTTTAAATAAGACTTAACATCAATCATTTTAAAACTTTTTTGTAAAATAGAAAAGGAGGAAACTTTCCCCAATTTATTATATGAGGCCAGTATTACCCTTATATAAAAATCAGACACCACAAAAGAAGCAAACTACAGACCAATATTTCTTATGAATATAGAGGTTAAAATTCTCAATACCAGCAAATACTAGCAAATCAAATCCAGCAATATGTTAAAAGGTTTACACACCAAGTAGGATTTATCCTAGGAATGAAAAGTTCGATTAAATTGGAAAATTAATTAATGTGATATTAATAGAAAAAACCCCAAAAACCACATGGTCTTCTCAATAGACACAGAAAAAAATGTGACAAATTCTAACACCCTTTCTTAATAAATACACCCAATAAATAAGAAATAGAAGGGAATTTCTTCAACTTGACAAAGGTCATCCATTTAAAACCCACAGCTGTCATCATACTTAACAGTGAAATAATGAATGCTTTCCTCCTAAAATCAAAAACAGGAATATGATGTCTGCTCTGGCCACTTTACTTCAACATTGTATTGGCAATTCTAGCCAGAGGAAAATCAAGAAAAAGAAGTAAAAGGCATTCGGATTGGAAAAGAAGAAATAAAAACTATCTCTATTTTCAGATGACGTGATCTTGTACATAGAAAACCCTAAGGAATCCACACAATATACCATTAGGACTAAGAGAAGAATTCAGCAAAGTTGTGGAACACAAGATCAATATAAAAAATCAATTATATTTCTATACACTATCAAGGAACAATCTGAAATTGAAATTAAGAAAAGCATTCCATTTACAAGAGCACCAAAAAGAATAAAACACTTTGGAATAAATTCAACAAAAGAGCACTATTTACACAATGAAAACTATAAAACATTTTAAAAGAAATTAAAGATCTAAATAAATGGAGAGACATTCCACGTATATGATTCAGAAGACTTAATATTGTTAAGATGGCAGTACTCCCCAAAGTGATCTACAAATTCAACTCAATCAGTATCAAAATCCTGGGTAGTTTTTTTTGCAGAAATTAATAAGCTGATTCTAAAATTCATATGAAAATACAAGGAATCCTGAAAAGCCAAATCAATCTTGAAAAAGAATGAAGTTGAAGGACTCACATTTTTCAATTTCAAAACTTACTACAAAGCTATGCTAATGAAGGCAATGTAGGAGTGGCAAAAGGATACAGATCAATGGAATAGAATCAAGAATCCAGAAACAAAAGAAACTTCTACTTACGGTCAATTGATCTTTGAAAAGGGCATAATATAATTCAATGTGAAAAGGATAATCTTTTCAACAACTGATGATGGGACCACTGGGTATCCATGTGCAAAAGAATAAAGTTGAACCCCTCCCTCACCCAATATACAAAAATTAATTTAAAAATGGATCATAGATCTAAATGTAGGAACTAAAACTATAATACTATTAGAAGAAAGCAAAGAGGTAAATCTTCATGACCCTGGATTAGGCAATGGTCTCTTAGATATGATACCAAAAGCACAAGCAACAAAAGAAAAAATAGATAAACTGGACATCATTAAAGTTAAAAACTTTTGTCCCTCAAAGGACACAATTAAGAAAATGAAAAGACAACCTACAAATTGGGAGAAAACATTTGCAAATTATGTACTATTTCATGAAGGCCTAGTAACCAGAATATATAAAGAATTCTTACAACTCAACAATAAAAAGACAATTAGAGAATGGGCAAAGGATTTGAATTGATATTTCTCCAAAAAAAGACAAAGAAATGGTCAATAAGCACATGAAAAGATGTTCAAAATCATTAATCAGCAAATGCAAATCAAAACCACAATAAGATATCATTTCAGTCCCACTAGGATGGCTATAATCAAAAAGGTGGGCAGTAACAAGTATTGGCAAGGATATGAAGAAATTGGAACACTCATATATTGCTGATAAGATATCAAGTGGTACAGCCAGTTTGGAAATCAGTTTGGTGATTCCTCAAAAGTTAAATATAGAGTACCATATGACCCAGTATTTTCCTTCCTAGATTTATCCTGAAGAGAACTGAAAACTTATGTTCACAAAAAAACTTGTACAGTAGCATTATTCATAATAGCTAAAAAGTGGAAACAACCCAACTGCCCATCAACTAATGAATCTACAAACAAAATGTGACATACCCATACGATGCAATATTATAGGCTATAAAAATAAATGAAGTGCTGATACACACTACAACATGCATGAACATTGGAAATATTAGTCTAACTTAAGGAAGCCAGACATAAAAGGCTATACATTATTCCATTTATGTGAAGTGTCCAGAATAGGCAAAACCATAAAGATATAAAGTAGTCAAGTAGTTTTCTGGGGTTGGGGAAATGGAGACTGGGGAGTGTATGCTAATGAGTACAAGGTTTCCTTTTGGGGTGATGAAAATGTTCTAAAATTAGATAATGGTGATAACTGTACAACTCTACAAATATACTAAAAAGCCACTGAATTATACACTTTAAAAGGGTGAATTTATATCTCAATAAAACTGTTATTTTTTAAACGTCTGGCGTACAGTAGGCATTTAATAAATGTTGGTTGGTTTCATTCCCATCAGACTAAATTTAGATAACAGAGCTGAGGCTACTTCCTGCCCAGGGTTTAACAACTTTTACCCCCCTTCAGCCTTGGCAGTGATCAGGTGGGATGGCCTGTGGGTTGCCAGAGAGGGAAACTGGAAACAGCTGTCCATATCTTTGGGCTGGGAAGAGGAGCTGTGATAAAGAACGGGGAATCCAAAGTTAGGGAACAGAGGCAGATTCTCTCATCAGAGGCCATTCTAGACAATAAACTTGGGAGGAGGGTGGAAAATAAAAGTTGAGACAAGAGACCACTGGCTTGTGATCTGGAGGCACCTTAATTGAATTAGCAGCTTGCTATATCCCCTTCTCTGACTTTCATTTGGCTGCTAGCTTGATTTATTTTTTTATTAATTTTTTTTATCGGAATATAGTTGATTTACAATGTTGTGTTAGTTTCTGCCGTATAGCAAAGTGAGTCAGTTATACATATACATACATCTGTTCTTTTTTAGATTCTTTTTCCATATAGGTCATTACAGAATATCGAGTAGAGTTCCCTGTGCCATACAGTAAGTTCTTATTAGTTATGTATTTTATATATAGTAGTATGTATATGTCAATCCCAATCTCCCAATTCATCCCCCCCATATATACAATGGAATATTACTTAGCCATAAAAAAGAACAAAATAATGCCATTTGCAGCAACATGGATGGACCTAGAGATTGTCATACTGAGTGAAGTAGAAAGACAAATATCATATGATATCACTTATGTGTGGAATCTAAAAAAAGGTACAAATGAACTTATTTACAAAACAGAAATAGAGTCACAGATATAGAAAACAAACTTATGCTTGATTTCTTATAGAGAAGGCAGCTATCCCACTGCTTATAGTCACAATGGACCGAGTCATTTCCCTGCCAGAGAACTATATCATTTTTCCTATTTTATTGAGGTATACTTGACATATAACATTGTATTTGTTTTAGGTGTACAACATAGTAATTTGATATATGTACTATTGCAAAATGATCACCCCAATAAGTTTAGTTGACATCCATCAACTCACATAGTTACATTTTTTTCTTGTGATGAGAACTTTTAATACCTAATCTCTTAGCAACTTTCAAATATACAATACAGTTTTATTAACTATAGTCACCATACTGAAGATTACATCCCCAGAACTTATTTATTTTATATTTTAGGTAAATAATTATATTACTAAGCATGGCAATGAAATACAACAAATGAGAGTGAATTTCTAAAATATCGGGCCCCACACCCTGGATATGAGTGAAAAAGTGTTGAAATGTATTGTGCTGCATTAGCAACAGGGAAACCAGGACTGCCTAAATCTTCATTTGACTCGATCTTTTATGCAGATAAAGAATACTATGTATTTATTCATTTAATCAATAATATTAAACAAATTCTTGTGGGAATAGAACTAAAATGTATTAAGATTTGACTGGTTACTGGGCACTGCCTTAAGCACTGTCACAAACGTGATCCAGAAAAACAAAGCCTAAGAGAGAGCCTTTGAATCTTAGGATGGACAAGAGTGGCCTTTGAAAAGCAGTTTCACTGGAGACGTGAACCAGAGTTGGGAGGATCAGAGTGAGTGGCAGTGAAAAAGCGAAAGCAGTAATGTGAGTGGGCTCCTTTTCCAAGTTCACCACTAAAGGAAAGGATAGATGAGACAGCTTGAGGAAGAGGCAGGGTAAAAAAAATTATAGTAACTTATTTTTCTGATTATATAATGAGGGCCCAGTGTAGATAGGAAGAAGAGAGAAGTATAACAAAAAAATAAAATGGTTTATGATCTTTAAACAAATCTACATTTTCTGCATAAATTCATATCAAAGAAACTTGGACACTAAATTTAAAAGCTAGTATACAGGGGGGGACCTTGAAGATGGCGGAAGAGTAAGACGCGGAGATCGCCTTCCTCCCCACGGATACACCAGAAATACATCCACACGTGGAACAACTCCTACAGAACTCCTACTGAAGGCTGGCAGAAGACCTCAGACCTCCCAAAAGGCAAGAAACTCCCCACGTAACTGGGTAGGGCAAAAGAAAAAACAGAGACAAAAGAATAAGGACGGCACCTGCACCAGTGGGAGGGAGCTGTGAAGGAGGAAAAGTTTCCACACACTAGGAAGCCCCTCCGCGGGCGGAGACTGCGGGAGGCAGAGGGGGGAGTTTCGGGACCGCGGAGTAGTGCACAGCGACGGGTGCGGAGGGCAAAGCGGGGAGATTCCTGCACAGACGATCGGTGCCGACCAGCACTCACCAACCCGAGAGGCTTGTCTGCTCACCCGCCGGGGCGGGCGGGGCTGCGAGCTGAGGCTCGGGTTTGGGTTTTGGACGGAGCTCAGGGAGAGGACTGGGGTTGGCTGCTTGAACATAGCCTGAAGGGGTTAGTGCACCACGACTAGCCGGGAGGGAGTTCGGGGAAAAGCCTGCACCGGCCGAAGAGGCAAGAGACTTTTTCTTCCCTCTTTGTTTCCTGGTGCGCGAGGAGAGGGGTTTAAGAGCGCTGCTTAAAGGAACTCCAGAGACGGGCGCGAGCCGCGGCTGGAAGCGCGAACCCCAGAGACGGGCGCGAGCCGCGGCTAAAACCGCGGACCCAAGAGCCGGGCGGGAGACGCTAAGGCTGCTGCTGCCACCACCAAGGGGCCTGTGTGCGAGCACAGGTCACTCTCCACACCCCTCTTCCGCGGAGCCTGTGCAGCCCGCCACTGCCAGGTTCCCGGGATCCAGGGACAACTTCCCCGGGACAACGCACGGCGGGCCTCAGGCTGGTGCAACGTCACGCCGGCCTCTGCCGCAACGACACGCTGCCTCTGCCGCCGCAGGCCCGCCCCGCACGCAGTGCCCCTCCTTCCCCCATCCCCCAACCCCCGGCCTGAGTGAGCCGGAGGCCCCGAATCAGCGGCTCCTTTAACCCCGTCCTGTCTGAGCGAAAAAACAGACGCCCTCCAGCGACCTACACGCAGAGGCAGGGCCAAATCCAAAGCTGAGCTCCTGTGAGCTGTGAGAACAAAGAAGAGAAAGGGAAATCTCTCCCAGCAGCCACAGAAGCAGCGGATTAAAGCTCCACAATCAACTTGATATACCCTGCATCTGTGGAATACCTGAATAGACAAGGAATGATCCCAAATTGAAGAGGTGGAATTTAGGAGCGAGATCTATGATTTTTTTCCCTTTTCCTCTTTTTGTGAATGTGTACGTGTATGCTTCTGTGTGAGATCTTGTCTGTATACTCTTGCTTCCACCATTTGTCCTAGGGCTCTATCCGTCCATGACTTTTTTTAAAAATTCTTTTTCTTAATAATTAAGTTTAATTGTAATAACTTTATTATACTTTACCTTCGTTCTTTCTTTCTTTCCTTCCTTCCCTCCTTTAGACAACGAATCACCCCAAATTGAGGAGGTGGTCTCAGGGAGCAGGATTTATGATTTTTCCCCCTTTACCTCTTTTTGTGAAGGTGTATGTGTATGCTTCTGTGTAACATTTTCTCTGTATAGCTTTGCTTCCAACATTTGTCCTAAGGTTCTATCCGTCTCTTTTTTTTTTCTAAATATTTTTTAATTCAATAACTATATTATACTTTATTTTATTTTTACTGTATCATCTTTCTTTCTGTCTTTTTTCCTTCTTTCCCTCCTTCCTTCCTTCCTCCCTCCCTCCCTCCCTCCCTCCTTTCTTTCCTTCTTTGCTTCTTTCTTCCTTCCTTCCTTTCCTCCTTTCCTTCTTTCTTTACTCATACTTCTACTAATTCTCCCTACTTTTTCTCCCTTTTATTCTGAGCTGTGTGGATGAAAGGCTCTTGGTGCTCCAACCAGGAGTCAGGGCTCTGCCTCTGAGGTAGGAGAGCCAACTTCAGGACACTGGTCAACAAGAGACCTCCCAGCTCCACATAATATTAAACGGTGGAAATATCCCAGAGACCTCCATCTTAACACCAGCACCCAGCTTCACTCAACGACCAGCAAGCCACAGTGCTGGACAACCTATGCCAAACAACTAGCAAAACAGGAACACAACCCCACCCATTAGCAGAGAGACTGCCTAAAATCATAATAAGGCCACAGACACCCCAAAACACACCACCAGACGTGAACCTGCCCACTAGAGAGACAAGATCCAGCCTCATCCAGCACAACACAGGCACTAGTCCCCTCCACCAGGAAGCCTACACAACCCACTGAAACAACCTTAGCCACTGGAGACAGACATCAAAAACAACGGGAACTACGAAAGTGCAGCCTGCAAAAAGGAGACCCCAAACACAGTAAGATAAGCAAAATGAGAAGACAGAAAAACACACAGCAGATGAAGGAGCAAGATAAAAACCCACCAGACCTAACAAATGAAGAGGAAATAGGCAATCTACCTGAAAAAGAATTCAGAATAATGATAGTAAGGATGATCCGAAATCTTGGAAGTAGAATGGACAAAATGCAAGAAACAGTTAACAAGGACCTACAAGAACTAAAGATGAAACAAGCAACGATGAACAATGCAATAAATGAAATTAAAATCACTCTAGATAGGATCAATAGCAGAATAACTGAGGCAGAAGAACGGATAAGTGACCTGGAAGATAAAGTAGTGGAAATAACTACTGCAGAGCAGAATAAAGAAAAAAGAATGAAAAGAACTGAGGACAGTCTCAGAGACCTCTGGGACAACATGAAACGCACCAACATTCGAATTATAGGGGTTCCAGAAGAAGAAGAGAAAAAGAAAGGGACTGAGAAAATATTTGAAGAGATTATAGCTGAAAACTTCCCTAATATGGGAAAGGAAATAGTTAATCAAGTCCAGGAAGCACAGAGGGTCCCATACAGGATAAATACAAGGAGAAACACGCCAAGACACATATTAATCAAACTGTCAAAAATTAAATACAAAGAAAGCATATTAAAAGCAGCAAGGGAAAAACAACAAATAACACACAAGGGAATCCCCATAAGGTTAACAGCTGATCTCTCAGCAGAAACCCTACAAGCCAGAAGGGAGTGGCAGGACATACTGAAAGTGATGAAGGAGAATAGCCTGCAACCAAGACTACTCTACCCAGCAAGGATCTCATTCACATTTGATGGAGAAATTAAAACCTTTACAGACAAGCAAAAGCTGAGAGAGTTCAGCACCACCAAACCAGCTTTACAACAAATGCTAAAGGAACTTCTCTAGACACGAAACACAAGAGAAGGAAATGACCTATAGTAGCGAACCCAAAACAATATATAAAATGGAAATAGGAACATACATATCGATAATTACCTTAAATGTAAATGGACTAAATGCTCCCACCAAAAGACACAGATTGGCTGAATGGATACAAAAACAAGACCCGTACATATGCTGTCTACAAGAGACCCACTTCAGAACTAGAGACACATACAGACTGAAAGTAAGGGGATGGAAAAAGATATTCCATGCAAATGGAAACCAAAAGAAAGCTGGAGTAGCAATTCTCATATCAGACAAAATAGACTTTAAAATAAGGACTATTAAAAGGGACAAAGAAGGACACTACATAATGATCAAGGGATCGATCCAAGAAGAAGATATAACAATTGTAAATATTTATGCACCCAACATAGGAGCACCTCAATACATAAGGCAAATACTAACAACCATAAAAGGGGAGATCGACAGTAACACATTCATAGTAGGGGACTTTAACACCCCACTTTCACCCATGGACAGATCATCCAAAATGAAAATAAATAAGGAAACAAAAGCTTTAAATGATACATTAAACAAGATGGACTTAATTGATATTTATAGGACACTCCATCCAAAAACAACAGAATACACATTTTTCTCAAGTGCTCATGGAACATTCTCCAGGATAGATCATATCTTGGGTCACAAATCAAGCCTTGGTAAATTTAAGAAAACTGAAATTGTATCAAGTATCTTTTCCGACCACAACGCCATGAGACTAGATATCAATTACAGGAAAAAATCTGTAAAAAATACAAACACATGGAGGCTAAACAATACACTACTTAATAATGAAGTGATCACTGAAGAAATCAAAGAGGAAATAAAAAAATACCTAGAAACAAATGACAATGGAGACACAACGACCCAAAACCTATGGGATGCAGCAAAAGCAGTTCTAAGGGGGAAGTTTATAGCAATACAAGCCCACCTTAAGAAGCAGGAAACATCTCGAATAAACAACCTAACCTTGCACCTCAAGCAATTAGAGAAAGAAGAACAAAAAAACCCCAAAGCTAGCAGAAGGAAAGAAATCATAAAAATCAGATCAGAAATAAATGAAAAAGAAATGAAGGAAACAATAGCAAAGATCAATAAAACTAAAAGCTGGTTCTTTGAGAAGATAAACAAAATAGATAAACCACTAGCCAGACTCATCAAGAAAAAAAGGGAGAAGACTCAAATCAATAGAATTAGAAATGAAAAAGGAGAAGTAACAACTGACACTGCAGAAATAAAAAAAATCATGAGAGATTACTACAAGCAACTCTATGCCAATAAAATGGACAATCTGGAAGAAATGGACAAATTCTTAGAAATGCACAACCTGCCAAGACTGAATCAGGAAGAAATAGAAAATATGAACAGACCAATCACAAGCACTGAAATTGAAACTGTGATTAAAAACCTTCCAACAAACAAAAGCCCAGGACCAGATGGCTTCACAGGTGAATTCTATCAAACGTTTAGAGAAGAGCTAACACCTATCCTTCTCAAACTCTTCCAAAATATAGCAGAGGGAGGAACACTCCCAAATTCCTTCTACGAAGCCACCATCACCTTGATACCAAAACCAGACAAGGATGTCACAAAGAAAGAAAACTACAGGCCAATATCACTGATGAACATAGATGCAAAAATCCTCAACAAAATACTAGCAAACAGAATCCAAAAGCACATTAAAAGGATCATACACCATGATCAAGTGGGGTTTATTCCAGGAATGCAAGGATTCTTCAATATACGCAAATCTATCAATGTGATAAACCATATTAACAAATTGAAGGAGAAAAACCATATGATCATCTCAATAGATGCAGAGAAAGCTTTCGACAAAATTCAACACCCATTTATGATAAAAACCCTCCAGAAAGTAGGCATAGAGGGAACTTTCCTCAACATAATAAAGGCCATATACGACAAGCCCACAGCAAACATCATCCTCAACGGTGAAAAACTGAAAGCATTTCCACTAAGATCAGGAACAAGACAAGGTTGCCCACTCTCACCACTCTTATTCAACATAGTTTTGGAAGTTTTAGCCACAGCAATCAGAGAAGAAAAGGAAATAAAAGGAATCCAAATCGGAAAAGAAGAAGTAAAGCTGTCACTGTTTGCAGATGACATGATACTATACATAGAGAATCCTAAAGATGCTACCAGAAAACTACTAGAGCTAATCAATGAATTTGGTAAAGTAGCAGGATACAAAATTAATGCACAGAAATTTCTGGCATTCCTATATACTAATGATGAAAAATCTGAAAGTGAAATCAAGAAAACACTCCCATTTACCATTGCAACAAAAAGAATAAAATATCTAGGAATAAACCTACCTAAGGATACGAAAGACCTGTATGCAGAAAATTATAAGACACTGATGAAAGAAATTAAAGATGATACAAATAGATGGAGAGATATACCATGTTCTTGGATGGGAAGAATCAACATTGTGAAAATGACTCTACTACCCAAAGCAATCTACAGATTCAATGCAATCCCTATCAAACTACCACTGGCATTTTTCACAGAACTAGAACAAAAAATTTCGCAATTTGTATGGAAACACAAAAGACCCCGAATAGCCAAAGCAATCTTGAGAACGAAAAAAGGAGCTGGAGGAATAAGGCTCCCTGACTTTAGACTATATTACAAAGCAACAGTAATCAAGACAGTATGGTACTGGCACAAAAACAGAAAGATAGATCAGTGGAACAGGATAGAAAGCCCAGAGATAAACCCACGCACATATGGACACCTTATCTTTGATAAAGGAGGCAGGAATGTACAGTGGAGAAAGGACAGCCTCTTCAATAAATGGTGCTGGGAAAACTGGACAGGTACATGTAAAAGTATGAGATTAGATCACTCCCTAACACCATACACAAAAATAAGCTCAAAATGGATTAAAGACCTAAATGTAAGGCCAGAAACTATCAAACTCTTAGAAGAAAACATAGGAAGAACACTCTATGACATAAATCACAGCAAGATCCTTTCTGACCCACCTCCTAGAGTAATGGAAATAAAAACAAAATAAACAAATGGGACCTAATGAAACTTCAAAGCTTTTGCACAGCAAAGGAAACCATAACCAAGACCAAAAGACAACCCTCAGAATGGGAGAAAACATTTGCAAATGAAGCAACTGACAAAGGATTAATCTCCAAAATTTACAAGCAGCTCATGCAGCTCAATAACAAAAAAACAAACAACCCCATCCAAAAATGGGCAGAAGACCTAAATAGACATTTCTCCAAAGAAGATATACAGAATGCCAACAAACACATGAAAGAATGCTCAACATCATTAATCATTAGAGAAATGCAAATCAAAACTACAATGAGATATCATCTCACACCAGTCAGAATGGCCATCATCAAAAAATCTAGAAACAATAAATGCTGGAGAGGGTGTGGAGAAAAGGGGACACTCTTGCACTGCTGGTGGGAATGTGAATTGGTTCAGCCACTGTGGAGAACAGTATGGAGGTTCCTTAAAAAACTACAAATAGAATTACCATATGACCCAGCAATCCCACTACTTGGCATATACCCTGAGAAAACCAAAATTCAAAAAGAGTCATGTACCAAAATGTTCATTGCAGCTCTATTTACAATAGCCAGGACATGGAAACAACCTAGGCGCCCATCATCGGATGAATGGATAAAGAAGATGTGGCACATATACACAATGGAATATTACTCAGCCTTAAAAAGAAATGAAATTGAGCTATTTGTAATGAGATGGATAGACCTAGAGTCTGTCATACAGAGTGAAGTAAGTCAGAAAGAAAAAGACAAATACCGTGTGCTAACACATATATATGGAATTTAAGGGAAAAAATGTCATGAAGAACCTAGGGGTAAGATAGGAATAAAGACGCAGACCTACTGGAGAACGGACTTGAGGATATGGGGAGGGGGAAGGGTGAGTTTTGACAGGGCGAGAGAGAGTCATGGACATATACACACTAACAAACGTAGTAAGGTAGATAGCTGGGGGGAAGCAGCCGCAAGGCACAGGGATATTAGCTCGGTGCTTTGTGACAGCCTGGAAGTGTGGGATGGGGAGAGTGGGAGGGAGGGAGACGCAAGAGGGAAGACATATGGGAACATATGTATATGTATAGCTGATTCACTTTGTTATAAAGCAGAAACTAACACACCATTGTAAAGCAATTATACCCCAATAAAAATGTTAAAAAAAAAAAAAAAGATACAACAAGCATAAAAAAAAAAAAAAAAAGCTAGTATACAGTTTAGATTTCTAACTAATCAAAGTATATTTCTATCAAGGATAAATAAGGAAGGAAAGGTCAAAAGGTGGCTTTACTTTTAAGGCAGACGTTTAATTTGAAGGAAAGGTATGAAAGTGACTGAAGCCACTTGGTACTGCTTTGAGATTATTTTCCTTACTGATAACAAGAAACTTGTTGACAGAAGGAGATCTAGAAACTTAGAATAAAAACAGAGTGGCACTCCTGGGGATGCAATGTATAGCATGGTGACTACAGTTAATAATACTGTTTTGTATGTTTCAAAGTTGTAAGACAGTAGATCTTTAAAGTTCTTATCACAAGAAAAAAAAATCTGTTAACTATGTGTGGTGATGGGTGTTAACTAGACTTATTATGGTGATCATTTTTGCGATAAATACATCTATCGAATCATTATGTTGCACACCTGAAACTAATATAATGTTATATGTCAATTATAGCTCAATTTAAGAAACAATAAAATAAACATATAGGAGCAAACAAAAAATTCTATTCCCATTTAATAATCAAAATTAGAAACTTCATTTATATTTTAGGCTTCTCCTCTCTGTATGTGGCTCAGATTTGCTGCACCCAAAGCAGCCTGCAGTCAGAGAAGCCAGAAATCAGGAAAGGGAATATGGTCCATTTATTTTCCTTTTCATTGCATTTCTACTGCTCCTCGCATAGTTTTATTACTCTCCAAAGCTGGAGTGCAGAGGGAGAGGAGAGGAAAGCAGGGCAGGAAAATTCTTACTTAACTGATGCTGATGCTGGCTGCCATTGGCTCCTTTTAGACTTGGCAGATGTTTAAATCTGGCTCTTTCTCTCTTAGATGATGTTTGGGTTATTTTGCAAACCTTATCACCATGACTACCACTCTGCATGTGTCCAATCCATCTCTATTCCAGCTAGTCATTTGTGATTTCTTCCATACCCCGAGGATTCTGCGGGTCCACTTCTGGCCTACTTCTACTAAGGCTTCCTCCTGGGCAGGAACTAAGACAACCCCAAACTGACTCTGTCACATTATCCACCCAGATCTAGTCCATGGGAAAGCTCACAACTCTTGTTGTGACAGACTCTAAAGGGCACTGACTTCCCAACTGCAGCCATTGATGACTTCCTCTTAAGCCCTCATTTTTTAGATTTTTCAAGCATTATTCTGACACCGGTCTTCTGAATCCACCAAACGCCAGGGAGCACATATTAAGCTCTTTCAGTGGTTTCCCTAAGTTCCTCTTTCTTGCCTTGACGTGAAGGGGAAACACCCAGACCCTCAGGCTCTTCCCACCATGCATGGTATAGTCATACTTATAAATTTATATAAAATTACATGTGCATATATTAAAAGTTTTAAATAAAAAAGAAATAAGGCATTTAAAGAGCCAAGCACAGTGCTAGGAAGATGGTAAGTACTGAATGAATGTTAGCTATTATTGCTAAATATTAGTTTTCCTGAAAGGGCATCTATATGATTGTTAAGAAACAGAAAAAAAAGCGTCATTTCTTAATTGCCTAGCTAGCTACACACCAGTAAATCAATTCCCATTATTAAAACAAATATAGTTACAAATGTGAAGGACTATCTTGTGTCCCATATACATATATATATATATATATATATATATATATATATATAGAGAGAGAGAGAGAGAGAGAGAGAGAGAGAGAGAGAGAGTATATGTTTACAACAAAGATGGAATGACATAGTTAAATGAGATCAGTACATCTTCCAAGGCAAAGGAAGTGTTACCAAAACATGAGACTTCTCTGATGGCGCAGTGGATAAGACTCCACACTCCCAATGCAGGGGGCCTGGGTTCGATCCCTGGTCAGGGAACTAGATCCCACATGCGTGCTGCAACTAAGAGTTCGTGTGTCACAACTAAGGACCCTGCATGCCACAACTAAGGAGCCTGACTGCTGCAACTAAGATAAATAAATATTTTTTTAAAAATGAACCACTAGGGCTTCCCTGGTGGCGCAGTGGTTGAGAATCTGCCTGCCAGTGCAGGGGACACAGGTTCAAGCCCTGGTCTGGGAGGATCCCGCATGCCGCGGAGCAACTGGGCCCGTGAGCCACAATTGCTGAGCCTGCGCGTCTGGAGCCTGTGCTCCACAGGGAGAGAGGCTGCGGTAGTAAGAGGCCCGCGCACCGCGATGAAGAGTGGCCCCTGCTCGCCACAACTGGAGAAGGCCCTTGCGCAGAAACGAAGACCCAACACAGCCATAAATAAATTAATTAATTAAAAAAAAATAAAAAATGAACCACTATGAAAGAAAAACGAAACATACACGGCACAGCATGTTGAACATTGTTAGGATCTTAAAAAAAAAACTAAACAGGGTGGCATGATCAATAGAGCAATTTTGGTGACATCTAAATTTTCTTTTTGTAAATGAGGTGGAATATAAATGAAATAAATTATAGTAGCTATAATTGTTCCTTGCAGATCACACAATCAACATGGCAGAGGCAATTTGGTGGGTCATTAAAATGGCTAAAATGATCAAATTGCCTCTGCTGTGTTCTTGTTATTTGGGGCAGCCAGATTTAACCAGAGACACTCATGCATTCCATATTCATGCCTTCATTCATTCAAAAAATATGCACCTACTATGTGCAAAGTGTTTTCCTAGAGCCTGCGTTGGATATAAAGAACTATAATACAGTAATTTGCCTTAAGGCATGTACTGTCTAGTTGAAGAAGGTAAACAAAGCATGCTGTCTTTCAATTTAGAAATTTTGTGGCAAACTAAGCTAGCTAGGTAGAGTGTTAGGTACTTGTCATCAGGAGAAACATTTGCTGTTACTGTCAAATTCCATATATATTTTCAAATTCAAGGTGTCTATTTTCAAGTTTGTTGTTGGGTAGTAAAAGACACATATGGTGAAAAATTATTCAAAAGAGTATTTGTTTTTAAATATTGTGTATATGTGTATTTCTTACATACCAGGACACAAGAAATGCCCTAATCTTCAAAGACACTAGTTTTTACTTCATTAGTTTATTACTTCACTTCCTTTTCCAATTTACATCTATGTCCATGGCATGCAGTATATCGAATTTGGTAGGGATATTCTAAGCCAACATAATACTTGGCCAGATATCATTCCCTGTTCTCTTTACAGAATTTCTGCAGTATTTTCTCTAAATGTTTTTTTTTCTATGACATAATCTCTCTTCCTTTTTTTGTTGTTGTTTCCCAGTAGGAATCTAAATTTGTAACCTAATAGGGATCTAAAAATCCTTACTTCAGCAGCTTCTAATCTGCTACTGAATTCTTCCCAGACCCATGATTTAACATCTGGGTTCAATATTCTAATCTTCCAATGAGGACTAGAGCTCAGCTTTACTTGCTTCTTTCAACCTGGGAAAGCAACTCAAAAAAAGAAAAAAATTAAACTCATCAGCTTCCTGATTTGAGATCTTTGTAATATAGCTTCATTATTTTGACATGAATTCCCCAGACATCAGACTCACCCATATTCAAATTCAAGGGCAAAAACATCCCAAAGACAAACATAAATTCCTTTTGGATTGCTCAACCTCTACTTCTCCCGATGCAGATAATTGAGTTGACAGTATATTTTACACAATGAAAAGTGTAAAAGGACCTTTGGCTAGCAATTAGCTTTTTATATAACTTTGAGATATTGTAGACCAAAGAGATAGCATACAGACTTGTTAATAATTCTTTTTAATGTTACATTTAAAATAACTAAAATTGGGTCATAATGAGTGATTCTTGAAAAATCCCCAGTTATTTCAATTGCCTAGCTTTAAATAATGCTGAAACACAATGGCTTCATCTTGAAAATTTGACAACCAAATTGATACTAATTAAAGCCGTGTGTGCAATTTTCCTAGGGCTTTAAAACAAAATGGAATTTGAAACTCAGTGACAAACTAGAATGACTGTCACAAAATTAGATAATTAGAAGATTTTAAAAGAACTCATGTAATACAGTAGACAGCAGGTAGCTCTACAAAGTACTATACGGAATGTAATTTATGTGAATTTTTAAAAGGTATAATATCGGAGTGCATTTAGCAGTACTTAACACTTGTATGAGCTTGACCCTGAGGTATACTGGGGCTGAATCCAGGATGAGACAGGAGGAGGAACAGATCCACATATAAGTTGGGTCACGGGGCTGCAAGCTAGTGTTCAAATGGCAAATTCTTCACTGATTCAGACTGGCAATGAAAGTTGGTCCATTCCAGTGGGCAAGGGTACAGAGATCAGAAAATAATGAAGTCAGAAGAGGTAGTGGTTTGGGGTTTCGGCAGCAGAAGTCTAACAAAGCCTTAGTTTACGGAGCACAGGATTCAGCACCTCAAGGGTGGGCCGTTAGGGTCCCATTCACGTGGATTTGGTTCAGTCCTCCTGTTCCAAAGGGGAACTTGAGTTCTGAACAGTTAACTGAGACAGAAATCCAGTCAAATGGCCTGGAAGAGCATAGAAGGATGAGCAGAGCCTGGGCTTCGGGCCATATGAGAAGCCAGGGCTCTTCCCAGGCACACAAAACCCAGGCTTAAAGCAGTAAGATGAACCCCATATTCCAATGACTCTTGTTTGAATCTGATTTTAAACACTGCCTGTTAGGAGCAAAGATAAAAGCAATGGCTGTAAGAGAGTCAGGAACCTGGTTTAGCTGAATGTCAGGCTGAGGGTATTGGTGCCTTCAAAAGAGCAGGGCTAGTGAAGGCAGAACCTATAAAACTCAGTCCTCAAGAAGTGATTCGTGACGTAGAGAGGATGGAAACCCAAAAGGAATGGTTTGTACTTGTATACATTCAAAAAAGGATGCTGATTAACTTGTACATCCAGTTAGGACACCAGAGTGGTGTCTCCTTAAGAATACTTGGTGAGAAGTTTTTTAAACCCGGAATGTTATGAGAGCTAATAGTAATGGCTACATTTACTGACCACCTCAATTGGGCCAAGCACTTTTCGTAAATTATCTATAATGCTCTCAACAACTGACAAGGTACTTAGACTTACTAGTATTTTACAGATACGAAACTAAGACTCAGAGAGGTACAGTAAAGGGTCCCCAGCCACTCAGCTAATAAGGTGCGGCACTGGGTCTGGTTTCAGTAAAGCAGTTGAGAAAAAATAGGCTTATCTTACGGAATAAAATATGTATAGTTTATTACCAGTTAAGCAAAAAAAAAAAATTTCATTTACGTGTATAGTTCAGCTTACTTTAATATACGCATAGCAAAATGAAAATAAAACACAGGCTTTGTTATTGTGATGATCTAATGCTAACTGGTCCTTTCTCATTCGGATATTAGTGAAATCTTTAGATAATGTCTACGCTTCTCAATCTGTGTCTTGGTTTCTTAGTCCGCCTTTTTACTCTCCCAGTTGGTCTACCAATTGGGATGTATTGGTAGATGTATTACCCCAGTTACTAAACTAATCCTAAGTGAAACAGAACTTGTGTTTAAAATCTGCTAGTATTCAAATTCCAACTTAAATTTCCTTCATATCTTTGGGTCACAGTCATGTAGCCTCCTCCTAGCTCCCAATATCAACTAACACCTGACGACAGGGAAAACTAAGGTATGAGGTGATATTATTATCTAGGGTAATAAAACTTCAGAGGAAAATTACCACAGATCTTTAAGAATCATAAAGACAATGCTATGGATGCCCTACTACATCTATTCACAAAGAAGTTTCAATGTAAAGAAACATTTTAACATTAGAAACTCAATTTCAGAGATAAAAATATATAGTACAGGAGTTGTATCTGTGCAGCAGATAAAGAAGGATTCAATACTGATTTCCAAGCAAAATCATATCAGATGTGTCAACAAAAGCATACATTGGGCATGTGAAGGGAGGAGGAGGGTGAAGGTTAGGGGTGAGAGGGGAATATCTGTCCCTGATGCATGAAAGAGAAGAAAGGAAAAGAAGCAGCATCAACAATAGTCTGAATGGAAAAGCAGACTTTGGTCACGGCAGGGCAGATGCCAGGTCCCAGAAAATGCTGCTGAAACTAAACATCTCTTTGTCAGTCCACCCGACCAGCTCCCCTGCCTCCCAACTCCAATCACATGTACTGATGGGCGGCACTCACTTGGTCCTAGTGATGGTTCCAGAGCTGGAGATGAGATGCCAAGCCAAGTATGAGAGTTTAGCCAACTGAACATTTAGGAGGAACAGTGTCCACACAAGACTGCCATCACTTAGGACACCAGTTGCAAATGTGGGGCATTCCCCAAACCACACTCAGCTTTGATAATTCACTAGAAGGACTCAGTATGCACTCAAAGCTGCTACACCCACAGTTATGGGATCTTACAGGGATTAAAATCAGTCAAGGGAAGAGATGCATGCATAGGGCAGAGTCCAGGATGGGTCCAAATACAGAGCTCCTGGTTGTCCTCTTCATATGGAGCCACGGGCAGTGTTAACTCCTTATGGCCATGTTATGTGACAATACGCATGGCCAGCCAAGGAAGCAAACCCCAGTCTTCGGTGTTTAGAGTTTTTACTGGGGCTCCATCACACACTATCTACATGGCTGACCTTCACTCTCCAGCCCTTCTGGGAGGTTGGGCTGATATCTTTAGTCTCCAGTCCCTTCTGGAGACAAAACTGATACCTCACGGCCCAAAGCCCCCATCATAAATCACATTTTTAGACAGATAACTAGTGGGCCAAAACCCTCAGGCAACGATACTCCAATCAGGCAGGACATTCCAACGGCCTAGAGATCACCTCCCTGTAGTTGAGGGAAAGGCCAGACCACTCTCTGCGTAAAGTTAATTTTCTACTGCATACCAGGCCAACCAGAATTCTTCCCCAGGAATTTTCTATTTGGAGATGGAGAAGAGGGGACTTTGTTAGTCGGGATCCCTAGAAGCATAGCAAGGACTCTTGTGTAAGTGATTTACTGAAGGAGTGTTCTCAGCAGAAAGTATCAGGATGTAAGGGAAGCACGATCGTACAGGGGAAGATGCTAAGCAAAGAAATGGTTTCAGCTGAAGTCTAGCCATAGACCAGGGGCATGACATCGATTGCACCTCAGACCTGACCCACCTTGAGAAGAGGCTTTGTATCTCCAAAGCAGTCAGCCATTGGCTTTGGGCCACCACGGGTGAGGGGAGGCATTATTTCCCAGGCATTACTGGGTGAAGCAGCAACTAGTGTCCCAAGGCAATTCTCCAGAGTTGGGTGCAGCTGTGAGCCAGTATCCACAGGCACACAGGCAGCAGCTCAAGGACAGATGCGCTGACCTGGAAAAGCAGGTATGGGTGGGCCACCAATAGCAATGACTGTAGTCCACACCTTGTACTGCTCACATCAGTGTGCTGTCACAGTGAGTTCACTCCACCCAGTCACGGCTTCTCCAGCATTCTGGAGCATTCATTTCCCCAAAAAGGAAGGTCAGCAGGACAGACTTCAGTCCTCTGCTGCTACATTTGATCACAAGACCAGATACTCATCATCTCGCTCCTCTGCCGCTCATTCTAGATTCTCCCCTCCACTGGCAACGGTTTCCACTGGATTAGGTTTGCCTGGTGTAGTATCTCAGACCCTCGTTGTGAGCAGGGCTAAGGCCTTCTCAGGCTATGATTGCTATTTTCATCTATTTACAGTTAAAATCAGGCAGGAGAATAATAGATATCACAGCAGATCACCTGAATAGCAAAGCCATTTCCCCCTGCTCCTTTAGATATCAACAGTTCTACCTCTTCATAATGATGAAGGTTACTACCCTTGCCAGTGTGGTAGTTACTTTCTTTGCCTACCAACTGCTGTAGAGGGACAAGGATTGCAAAGTGACCAGGAAGTAGTTACAGCTTTAGGTTTAGAGGTACTCTATGTTCCTTGGTGGAAAGACCCACCCCCCTGAAAATTCAGAACTTCCAACCCTCAGATTCTAAACCTGAAAGGATAGGAAGACAAATTCTCCAAGTAGGTCATTGGGAGTGATGCTGAGTAGGGATACTACTATTTCTACCCCTTAGAACCTTAAGCTATGCATTCTAACTACCTGAGACATAGCTCCATATAATAATCATCACTTTAGTATGTACACAACATTCTAAAGAACAGTGCTCCTTTCTCACTCGGGAGTCATCTCCCAGCTAGCACCTCAGCAAAAGCTTCAAAAAGCCATTCCACCACATTATCAGGCTGACAGCTCCCGGGTCATGCTATATGTGGTAGGACCAGTGGATTCTATATTCAAATGCAAGTTGTCTCTTCTCGTTTGCCATAAGATGGGTCCTTTGTTCTAAGGAGATATTATATGGGATCTTATGTCAGTTAATCAAAATCTATGAGCCGTCAAAGAATACAGTTAGATTAGGTTCTGTAAACGAGAAAGACACACCCAGAACGATCATAGTTAGAATGAATTTTTGATCTTTCAAAGGTGGACATTATCTCATGTAATCAACTTGCCACCAAATGATTGCAAGGGAGACCAAATGGTGTCCTTACGGGAGTGTAAAGGCTCCTCTCATCCCAAGCAAAAACAAGCATCGCTGACTCTTCAGCAACATACCACAGTCCACGGTCATGACCAAGTCCAATAGTACCCTTCTTCTCCTGTTCAGACTTGCAACCACTCTGACCCAGAAGACCTTTCGCATATGTATTTAGAAAAGTGTCTCAGTCTACATTACAATTTGTATAAATAAAGAATTCTAAATTTATCTAAAGCTCCTAGGTGCATTAAAACTGTTTCCTTACTTATAAACAGCTTCTATTCTCTTTCCACTTTGTTAGTTCTACTTTTGAATGCTCTTTGCTAGACAAAATGGAAGGAAAATAGGAGTTACCAAGTCCTGTCTTCCTTAGTAAACATTGCTTAACCTGCTAAAATAGCTAAAGTGTGTCTTTTCAATCATTTTAATCCAATCATCTAAACATATTTTTTTTAAATGGGAGATGGGGCACTTTTCATGTCCTTAGCATATCTTATCTATTGAATTCCAGCCTTCCAGTCTTAAACATTCACAGCACATTTTGTTGTCTTTGAATTACGTGACACACCCTCTATTTTTTTTTAGATCATTTTAAAGCCTGGGCTTATCACAAAGCTCCCTATATAGCTGATTTTATTTCTTTGTATGCTGGTTATCTCACTTTCCCAATGATATAATTAATGATTGCATAGTGATAATTTTATAAAAATCTCATATATTTTGAACCATATTCTTTTATAGATATTCTAACCCTAGTATCCATAACATATGGATAATCTTGGCATGTGGCCAAAAACTTATGGACGCTGAAATCACTAGGGAGGTCAGAGTCTGTACTTAAAGTAAAGTAAATTTTTGCCTTTGATAATCCCATTTTCAGTTCCAAAGCCAGAGGAACCATAGAGGACATGGTCTCTCTCTTCAGAGATTCCAATCTCACATTATCCTCGGGTCTTTGTTAGTCAGATTTAAGTCCATAGTGGTATTTTCCATTATTGTATGAGAATGTTGCCTCAGGTCTGGCATGCATCTTCACAAATCTCTTTCTTTTCATTAGATTCCACAAAAGTCCAAACTTAAGTTACTTTAAACACTGTCATGAATTCGATTTGGTGGTTTTCTTTATATTTTTCACATAAAATCATCCACCTACCCCTGAAATCTTGTCCTCTTTAAAACTATAATATTTTCTGAAGAATAAATTCTGTGTTCCAGGCTATAAAATTCCAACATGATCAAAATGCTCTGGAAATTCAGAGGTGGGGCAAACTGGAAAGAGTAATAGCTTTCTAAATCAAGAATGGGTTATAACCCATCTTTGCTTGAGATGGAATGAGGACATAGTTCAAGAAAACAGGAAGAACTGGAAACACTCAAGATGTGTTTAGGAGACAAATGAACTAGTTTATCTGGAAGGTTTCCAGAATCAGATGTGAGAGTTAAATCTGGAATGAAAAAGTGGAGAATTTACATGCCAAACTAAGAATTAGGATAATATCCTTGAGTGAGAAGGAAGTCTTCAATGGTGTTTAGGAAGTGAATTGATGGCATTAAAACTTTATTTTGGGAAGATGTGTGATGCATTAAGCAGAACTATCAGAAGGAGAATTAATGATAGTAAAGAAATTTTGAAGTTATTCAAGCATGAGGGAATAAGGCCTCATATGATGGTAACAAAAATGGAAATAATGAATAGATGGAAGGCCTATTTCAAAACACAGGGCTTGTTTGGCTGTTCCTAAAAAGGTTAACCATAGCATTATCATATGACCCAGCAACTCCACACCTAGGTATATATTCAAAAAAACTGAAAACAGGTGTTCAAACAAAAACTTGTACACATATGTTCATAGTAGCATTATTCATAGTAATCAAAGAGTGGAACCAACTCAAATGTTCAGATAATGAATGGATAAACAAAATGTGGTATACCTATACAATGGAATATTATTTGGCAAATAAAAGGGATGAAGTACTCATACATGCTATAACATGGATAAACCGTGAAGATATTATGCTAAGTAAAATAAGCCATATACAAAAGGACCAGTATTGTATGATCTCATTTATTTGAAATATTTGGAATAGGCAAATCTGTAGAGACAGAAAGCAAATTAGTGGTTACCAGGGGCTGGGGTAAGGGGATGTTGGGGAGTGACTATGTAATGAATACAGGGTTTCTTTTCAGGATGATGAAAATGTTCTGGAACTAGATAGTGATAACGGTTGCACACCACTGCGATTCTTAATTCCACTAAATTGTACATTTTTAAATGGTTAAAATGGTCAATTTTACGTTATGTGTATTTTACCACCAAAAAATTCCCAGAAAACAAAAAACACAGGGCTTGCTAAATGATTGGAAAGGTTAAGGAAAAGGGATGAGCCATGATATTATCATTTGAAGTATGGTTGACTGGGATACAGCTGACACCATTATCTGAAAGAAGGAAATTAATTAGGGGATTTATTTAGGGGAAAACTATGTGGCAGGTCCCTCCCTAAATGGCAAGAGGGGAGGTCATGGGGGTCAACATTAGGTTTCCTTTAGCTGGCTTGTTTACTGTGAGTGGTTAAGCCTTATACCCAATAATACACAATGAAGGTGGAGCAGATGCCTGCTGATTTATGAAGGAGGAGACTTGCACCTAAATGCTTCAGATACTGCCTCACCGACTGTGAAGGACAGGACATACCACCTAGATTCCCCTTCATGGAAAGAGTTTGTAACTCCAGCTGCTGGAAGTGCTGTCAGCAGGCAGCCTTTAGCTGTCAGCGCTTATGGGGTCCGCCTCAGGCACAGATAGTGCCTAGCCCAAGGTCATGCTCTTTCCAGAGCAGCTCA
This sequence comes from Phocoena sinus, assembly GCF_008692025.1. Classification (NCBI taxonomy): domain Eukaryota; kingdom Metazoa; phylum Chordata; class Mammalia; order Artiodactyla; family Phocoenidae; genus Phocoena; species Phocoena sinus. Next base: position 78,597,694 of record NC_045764.1, read on the forward strand.
TAGCCATGACTTATTAACAGGGGAGTATAAAGGCCCTGCCAAATGGGCCCAACACAGGAAAACTCTGATGGGCTATTTTAGCTCCAGAGGTCCTCCCTCCCTTCCACAGCTATTGATCACAATGGCACTCCCTAATAAACAACCTGTACCCTAAACTCCAATTCAGTATGCTTCCCAGAAAGTCCAACCTGCAATAATTAGTGCCAGGGTGGTCTAAAACACAGATAAGATAGGGATTTAGAGTTAGTTCATTCACTACCTGCTCGGTAAAGAGGATGCCATCAATGACAGCAAACGAAGCATGGACAGCCTCTGGAGGCAGGGAGCTCTGCAATGGTCCAAATTTCTACTCGTGGTGAACTGGGAAGGCATACCAGTGGAAAGAAATAACTAGCTGGTCTGATGTATTAGACATTTGAGAAATATGGATACATTAGTAACTACAAGGACAATGGAATTCCATAGCTAATGCTAAAGTGGATTGATGCTCTAGAAAAAGACAATAAAAGGCTGAGAGCAATTAACACACAATTGAGAGTCAAGTGGAAAACCAGGTGGCCCCTTAGCAGCATACAAAGTGGCTCTCCTTTCCTGAAGTAGGAGGGCATAGAAAACTTAGGACCAGGCCCAGAACTTAATTGTTAGAGTAGGTACTTTCCAAAAAAGTTCAAACAACACAGGTCAAGACACTATTTGAGAAAGAATTGGGCCTTAACACTTAGAGTGGGGAAGTCTGGGTTGATACCCTTGAAAATATCAAATTCTCAGATTTTCTGAAAGCTATCAGGCTACAGAAAGGGCCCAACCCTCCCTATTCAGAGCTACCATGTGTCTCTTGCTTTAAGAAAATGCAGATTTCTCTCTCCTGCCAGACAATATGTGCTCCTCTAAGAATCTGAAAGGTAGGCAGTTAGGGGAATGATTCTGATGGGGGTCAAAGCAAAACCCAGCTGGGGACATGCTGGGCCTAATAAGGACAGAAAGGAAATGCGGGAGCCAGCCAGCATGGGCTGGAAAGAGCTTGGGAAGTATGCCTGGGACTGTATTCAGGAGTGCTTGATCAAGAGGATTAGAACAAAAGATTGTAAAAGGGGTTATTTATTAAATCCTGAGATACAGGATTTAACAACTATAGCAAAGATCCCAAGAGGGAGTGTGAACTCACTAACTGGATAGCACATAGAAGCATGCAAAAAATGATGGTGCATAATAAAGGAAGTCAAAATGCCAGAATCCCTGTGGCAGATGGAAAAGGGGATTGAAAGGCACAAGGAAATAAGCATCCTAGAGCAGATATACCATATCATACAAAGAACAAACCAAAAAAAACCCTCTAGTTATGTTCAATGGGAAGACCTGAAGGATACACAATTTACCAAGACCATACGGATGTGCTGGTGAGAGGAAGACAAGCATCCCCTGAAAACTTCAGTGTTGGTTCTCTTCTGTATGCCTGCACTCTTGATAGGAGAGACAATTAGATAACCAGGTTTACTCATGGCAATAGGGATGAAAAGGTCCCAAAAAGATAGAGGACAGGTGGTAGTACTTAATGATCAGAAGCCAGGTTGATGCAATTATTGTAATGAATGGCAAGTTCAGGCTGGGAACTGAGAGGAACTGACCCATGGAGATTTATGGAGATGGTAAGTACAATACAGTATCCCCAGCAACAAAACAGATGGACAAAACCAAATGCACTATTCAACTTGTACCATCAGAAGAGAGCAAGGATAACTAATTAGGAGGCTGAGGACAGTTGTCCCAACAAAACTTCATGATCGGGACTTCTCTGGTCCAGTGGTAGAGAATCCACCTTACAACACAGGGGACACAGGTTCATTCTCTGGTCAGGGAACTGAGATCCCACATGCCGTGGGGCAACTAAGCCCGTGCGCCACAACTACTGAGCTCGGGCACCTCAATGAGAGAGCCCTCGTACCACAAAACTACAGAGCCCATGCACTCTGGAGCCTGCACGCCACAACTACAGAGACCATGTGCCCTGGAGCCTGCGAGCCACAGCTAGAGAGAGAACCCGCAAGCCACAACTAGAGAGAAGCCCGTGTGCCACAACGAAAGATCCCGCGCACCACAACGAATGATCCCGCGTGAGGTAAATAAGACCTGACGCGGCCAAAAACAAATTAAAAAAAAACAAACAACTTCATGATCTTTTGCCCCGTTTTCAAAATTAAACCAGTTTTTTGGACCAGAGGATGCCAGCTCCTCAGAAGGAATAGCCTTACAACAGCAGGGCAAATGTACACGGTAAAAATCTTTTCCCACTGGGACCTATGGACATTTACTCAGATACACATGTACTGGGAAAAGGGAACTGTCCAAATGTTCCAGAGACTGCTGAATATTGCTTTTAGACTTGGTAGTCATGTCTAAAAACAGCAGAGGTGCCAGCTGAGGATGACAAACATCTGGACTGAGACAAGCTGCAATTACAGGGCTGCAGTTCACCTCACTAACATTCCTCTTCTAAGTTTTCTCCAGTAGGAGAGGTCCATCAGAATCCTAGAGGAGCTTCCTTCCGGTCCTATTTTAAGAAGTAGATTTGAGCTGTGCAGAGAGTATATAGTGATTGACACAAAATTGTGATGCCCAGACCCCTGTTTAGAGAAGGACTTTGCTGCCCAGTCACTAGCTTTTCTGGACCCAGCTCTTAGCTCTTTCCAGGATTGCCTCAGCTGCAGAAACATCCCTCACCCAAGGTCACAACCCTTCTCAATGGCACACATCCAATGACTGATTGACACTAAAAATAAAGGTCCCATCATTTCCACCCCAAATAAAGCAACTCTGACGATTAGCTCCAGAGCTCTCCCTGGCACTGGCAAAAACGTCATCAAGCCTGCATTACAGTTTGGCTTTTCTCTCTGCGCCTACCCGCTTCTTTTTTTCCCGCTACAGGTATTAATCCTGAGGGTATTCTGTAATAAACACCTTGCACTCTAAACTCTAACTCAGAGTCTGCATCCTGGAGGACCCAACCTACAGTAGCTACCTTCTCCAAATCAAATGGAAGAGTATAGATAGATATTTTACTGAGACAAGGGTTGAGTGGTTGGTGGTAGTAGAAAATGGGGTATTGGGTCCCTGGGTTTTAAAATTTGCTCCCTTTTCCATATAAAGCTTCACTCTCTAGACCTTCAGGTGGTAGTTAGAAGATCTACCCCACTCACTTTGAAAATGTCCCTATCTTTAAACTGCTCTATTTCCATCTGCACATTCTGCAGTGTTTGCTTCTCCATTTCCTTGGAATCTGCCACCTGTCCCTACACAACTCATCAACTCCTAAACCCTTCTTGGGACCTGTTGCATATCTACTGTATGTACAAAATCTATTTTGCATCACCCTCATGGGACTCGGGGGTAAAGGCAACCAAAGGAAACAGAAAGCTCATGCTGTCCGCTGTGCCATGAGTAAAAAGTCCTTTGTCTCTGACCCAAGAGTCTTATGTCTTCTGCCAGCATCCCTGAAAGTTTCAGGCTGACGTTTAGCATGCAAGTAAGGTGCAGTTTCAGATCCTTCACTGCTCTTCACACATTTTTTTTTTTTTTTTTTTTTTTTTTTTGCGGTACACAGGCTTCTCACTGCCGCGGCCTCTCCCGTCACGGAGCACAGGCTCCGGACGTGCAGGCCCAGCAGCCATGGCTCACGGGCCCAGCAGCTCCGCGGCATGTGGGGTCTTCCCAGACTGGGGCACGAACCCGTGTCCTCTGTATCGGCAGGCGGACTCTCAACCACTGCGCCACCAGGGAAGCCCCCTTCACACATTTTTTTAAAAAATAAATTTATTTATTTATTTTTGGCTGCAAAGGGTCTTCATTACTGGGCACGGGCTTTCTCTAGTTGCGGTGAGCAGGGGCTACTCTCCATTGCGGTGCACGGTCTTCTCATTATGGTGGCTCCTCTTTGTTGCGGAGCATGGGCTCTAGGCGTGGGCTTCAGCAGTTGTGGCATGCAGGCTCAGTAGTTGTGGCATGCAGGCTCAGTAGTTGTGGTGTGCAGGCTTCAGTAGCTATGGCTTGTGGGCTCTAGAGCACAGGCTCAGTAGTTGTGGCACACGGGCTTAGTTGCTCCACAGCATGTGGGATCTTCCCAGACCAGGGCTCGAACCCGTGTCCCCTGCATTGGCAGGTGGCTTCTTAACCACTGCACCACCAGGGAAGTCCCACTGCTCTTCACACTTTTCTCCCATGAAATGTTGGGGAAAGAATGGGAGCAGGAAGTTTCCACTCTACCTGTGGCTGGGATTCTTCTCAATAATCATAATCAAACAACCATCAACCTTGAAGTTTAATTTTTTTTAACACATCTCTCTACACAAAAGATTTCTATTTTTCTTACTGGCATAACTTTGATTTTATTTATTACAAACGTAGGCCTTATGTTAAAAGAACATAACATCCTCCTTGACCTGGGCTAAACTACAAAACATTCTGACATTAAGTAACAAGGGACATTCTGCTCGTGTTGCTTTTCCCTGTTTCTCCCCTGATTAGAGGAAAAAGAGTACAGAGGTAATTGTCCCAGCTGGCTCTCTCTGTCTCAGTGGGAATATAAGTGGTATGGTAATAAATAGGCCACGTTTGAGGTGATAGTGGAATACCCAACTAGAAATTTCCAGTAAGCACTTGGATGGAACTTGAGGAAAATGTCAGATCTAGAGATAAAGACGTAGTAATTTGAAAGTTAGTCACAAGCTTGTATAAGATATGCAACTTATTTTATTTTTTTACATTTCAACTTATTTTCTGATCGTGACTTACTTTCTGACTCCATTCCACTGGGATGACAGGAAAGTTGATCTCAGCCATTCTTAAGGATGCCCTTTTCCCTGGGTTGTACCATAATTTCAAGGTCTTATACAGTGCCAGGGCATGGAGGGGAACTTACACAGTTCCCACTGGGAGTCCATTGTCCTGTTTCCATGGAGCCTCCAATTCTAGAAGATCTCCGCTGCTTTTGTGCCAATTTAGTGCCTGGGAATCTTTTTCAGACTGCCTATGTTCCATCTGTCTAGATGCTCCAAGAGCCATTTCTCTCTAGCTGCTTTCTTTCTCTGTGCTGTCTCCCTGGTGGTATAGCTGAAAGCAGTACCCCAATGTCTAAGCTCAGTACCTCACAGATCTTTTCATTCCTGCCTCTGAGAGAATATCTGTACAGTCTGAGATAGATATTTGTTCTTTCATGTCTCTTCTGAGACATGCCATTTATGCCTAGGAATTTTATCCCCACTTCCTTTTAACTTCCCCTTTAAGTTTCTTTAAGGGCTCACACTTTTGGGATGCAAAATCCAAGGAGACTTGGTCGATTTCTGCTTTCCCTTCTGCTGCATGCCTTCTTCTAGGCAATGATCACAGAGCTATGTGCTTGAATGAGAAGTAAGGAGAAGGGAAATACAGAGATTAAAAACCCCATAGATTCATATCTCACAGCCACACAGTTTTTTTTTTTGATCATGAGCTAAAGGTGAAGCCATTAAAATTAATTAAATATTTTTTATCCTATTACATCAAAATCCTTTGGTCTATCTTACACTTTAAATCACACTTCTGCCATTAAACTAGTCAAAGTGTTTCAAACTCCGGTGATTTCATTTTTTTCTGAACTCAAGAGAAGTAATTATCACTAGATTCATTCTCTTGGTAATGACCATGTACTATCTTGTAACTTATCTTGCTCTTTGGATATCCTGAGGTTTTGCCCATAATCGTTTTAAATTGTAAAACTATTATGTTTTCATTATAAAGAATTCGTTTGGGGATTTAATTTTGTGTGATGGCAGGTAAGTATTTGAACTAATGCTTTTACTGAAAACACCAAAAAATGCTGAATATAATATATATGTTTTAATTAAGAGCACTAAAAACTGACAAGATCATAAGGAACTACCAGGCCAAAATCCAAGGGAAAGCCGAAATCCAGAGAGAGAAGTCACAACACCAAAGCTACTCTTGGCCTGAGGGTTTTGTTATTCCTGGAAAACTTGAATTTGGTTTGGAAAACCTGCAGGGTAGAGGGGACAGATGTCAAATCCTAAGTGGGAGGCAGGGAGTCTAGTAGAAGATTTAGTCAAATTAAACCGAGGCCATAAAACGCTATACTCTCAAGATAGAGATGAAACAAGTAAATCTGCTCTAATTCTGACTTCTGGGGGACTGCAAAGAATCTTCCTTTGGTTCTGGAAGAAGAAGGAGAAGAGGAAGGAGGAGAAGGGGGAGGGGGAGCGGAGGGGAGAAGGAAGAAGAGAAAAAAGAAGGGATTAAAACCTTCTCTAAGAATTTGTGACTACACAGTGTATCCTCCCATGGATGTGCAGCCTGGATTAATATCACCTGATGATCAATAAAACCTCAAGCCATGAACTTGTTTTGAGAGATGGTTCTGGACTGGAGCCTGGCAGAAGCAAACACAAATACTCTCTGGAGAAGGTACTGTGGTAAGGCAGAATAATGCCTCCTCCCCCAGAACAAAAGGTGTCCACGTTCTCATATGTGACGCCTGTGAATATGTTACCTTACTTGGTAAAAGGGACAACGCAGATGTGATTAAGTTAAGAATCTTGAGCTAGGAGTTTATCCTGGATTATCCAGGTAGGCCCAATGCAATCATAAGGCTCCTTATAAGAAAGAGGCAGGAGGATCAGAGTCAGGAGTAGGAGATGTGGTGATGGAAGGAGAGTTTGAAGTGATGCAAAAAAAGAGCCAGAAGCCAAAGACTGCAGGCAGCCTCAGAAACTAAAAAACAGGCAAAGAAACAGATTCCTCCCTAGTCTCCAGGAAGAATGCAGCCCTGCTGACACCTTGATTTTAGACTTCAGAACTGTAAAACAATAAAATGTATTATTTTAAGGTATTAAATTTGTGGTTGTTATAGTAGCAATAGGAAATTTTTACAGGTGCCTTAATTATAGGTCCCAAAGAATCCCCATCAATGATTTTCAAGAACAATGAGCCATACACAGTAAAAATACCAAGCATAGAAAAATGCATTTCCAAGCTATAGATGATGTTGCAACAATTAACTTTAAACACATAGTTTGGGAACAAATCTAAGACATAAACTTGTCTATAAAATAAATTTTCACCGCTAACTGAAATATCAACATAGAAAGTTTCTATCTCCATTTCAGATATAGCCAAAATTAGAGACCAGAATATTAGGTATCAACTTTTCTACAATTCCAACGTGATGCACTATACTTCTAAGCAAGACCTGCAAAAAAATCTGTCAAATCTGTCATTGTTTTTGGTGGTGGTAGTGTCTCTAACTTCTAATATATTCTCTGCACCACCATGTGGATAGCGTCTATAATCCAAAAGTATTGTCATGGTTGTGTCATCCTATTCATAAACATTTTTATTTCTATAGCATTCTATTGAACACTATGTGAAAGGCTTTGGGTAGATGGATGGAAGTGTGGATTAGAGAAGAAGGAGAAAAGTGTTCTATCAAATAAATTTGGAGATTTTTGCCTATTATGATGCTTTCTTGGAAATTTCCCAACTATATAAGCATATAGATGACTTTTACAAATTCTAAAATCAGGAAACTGATTTTAGTATTAATTATTGTAATTGTTTGCAAATGCATTTGATGAAGAAAAATTTTTAATGAAATCTATTTATATACAAGCTTGTAACATAAATAAAAATTCTTCTCAACAAAAAAGAAAAATGCAAAGTACAATTAATGAAAACCAGCAGAAACAGCATAATAGAGGTACAAAGTATTCAGATATAAGAACTATCAGACATAAATCTTAAAACCCTCTATTCCTTCTGTGTTTGAAGAAAGGAAAGTTTGGAATTTTCTCTAGAGAATAGGTATAAAATAGACTGCAAATGACCAATTAGAAATTGCAAGAAAGAAAACATACATACTAACCACAATAAAAAATGTAATGGATGTGCTTATCAGCCAATTCTAGCTAGTGGAAGAAAAAAATAAATGAATCAAAAAATAAGTTAGAATAAATTATCCAGGGACTCCCCTGGTGGCGCAGTTGTTAAGAATCCACCTGCCAATGCAGGGGACACAGATTTGAGCCCTGGTCCGGGAAGGTCCCACATGCAACAGAGCAACTTAGCCCGTGTGCCACAACTACTGAGCCTGCGCTCTAGAGCCCATGAACCACAACTACTGAGCCCGTGTGCCACAACTACAGAAGTCCCCCTGCCTAGAGCCCATGCTCCGCAACAAGAGAAGCCACCACAATAAGAAGCACACACACTGCAACGAAGAGTAGCCCCTGCTCGTTGCAACTAGAGAAAGCCCGTGCGCAACAAGGAAGACCCGACACAGCCAAAAAAAGAAAAAAAAATTATCCTGAATGCAGCATATAAGATAAAAACACGTAAAAATTTGAACGAAACATTAAAAAACATGGGGATAGAGTGACAAGGTCTAATAAACATTTATCAGAATTCCAGGAGAAAGGAAAGAGAGGGTGAACAAAGGCAATATTTTAAAAAATCATGACCATGGCTAAGAATTTTCCAGAACTGATGAATGACAGCAATCTACAGATTCAAATAGAATAAGATAGATAAAAAGAAATCATAATCTAGGTATATCATAGTGAAAATGCAGAACACCAAAGATAGAGTCTTAAAGGAAGCTAGATGTGAAAGATCACCTTAAAGATCAGCTGTTATACTTATGACTTATTTTTCAACAGTAACAGTGGAAGCCAGAAGACAGTAGAATATCTTTAAATGTTGTTAAAGGAAATAATTGCCAACCTAGGATTCCATGTACCAAGAGAAAACAGTTTTGAGACTAAAGGTAAGTTCTAAAGGCTGTACTTCAGGTAAAAGGAAAGTAATCTCAAATAGAAGGTCTGAGATATGATAAAGAATAAAGAACAAAAATGGTGGACATAATAGGTAAATCTAAATGAGAAACAATAACATCTTGTGAAATTAAAAAAATTACAACATAGAATTTTAAAATTCAACAACATGTAAGTGGAGATGGGAAAATAAAGTTAATGTGTTCTAAGAAATTTGTATTGTGTTGGAGGAGAGCAAAGGTATTGATTACACTTTGATAAGTTATAAATTTTTTTTTTTTTTTTTTCGGTATGCGGGCCTCTCACTGTTGTGGCCTCTCCCGTTGCGGAGCACAGGCTCCGGACGCGCAGGCTCAGTGGCCATGGCTCACGGGCCTAGCCACTCCACGGCATGTGGGATCTTCCCGGACCAGGGCACGAACCCGCGTCCCCTGCATCGGCAGGCGGACTCTCAACCACTGTGCCACCAGGGAAGCCCTAGGTATAAATTTTTAAATTTCTAGTATCACTATTAAGAGAAGAGAAACTTGATGTATAAATTCCAAACTAGAAAAAATTTTAAATAATATTAAATTTTTTAAGAAGTCAAAAAGAAGGCAAGAAAGGAGAGAGAAAGAAACAGAAAAGTGAGACAAGTAGAAATCACGGATAAAATGTCAGATTTAAACCCAAATATGTCAGGAATTGCCTGACATAGACTTAATGCTCTAGAAAAAGAAAGATGCAGGCTGGATAAAATAACACAATATAACTGTATGACATTTACAAGAAACATGTCTAAAACAATAAGATTTAAATTAAAAAATGGAAAAAGATATACCATGCAAATACTAAACTCTTTCCTAAAAACCTAGTGTAGCTGTTGCTATGTTAATATCAAACAAATAAAATGCCGAGACAGAAAACATTACTGGAGATAAAAAAGATCATTTCATAATAAAAAAGGTACAATAGGCCAGGATGATATAAACATTTTTAATTTGTATAATCCTAATAATATAGTCTCAAAATTTCTAAAGCAAAAATTTGCCAAACAACAGGCACACAAAAATAAGTATATAACAGGCTTAAATAAAATAAAGAAAATTGACCTAAACAAAGGATTAATGTAAAACACACACATTTTTTTCCAAGCGCACATGAAACATTAAGTCTCAACAAATCTAATATAGTTAAAATTATATAGAATTGTTTTAATTAATAGACTTTATTTTTTTGAGTCATTCTAGGTTTACAGAAAAACTGAGTGGCAAGTAGAGACTTCCCATAAACTCCCTCAGCCTACTCCCTCACCACCGAGTTTCTGCTATTACTAACTTTTTTTAAAAATCAACACGTCCATCACCTCACAGTTGCCATTTTTTTCTGTGTCTGGCGAGAACGTGTAATATCTACCCTCTTAACAACTTTGAAGAATACAATACAGCATTTTGAACTATAGTCACCATGCTGTATATTAGATCTCCAGAACATATTCATCTTATAACTAAAAGTTTATACCCTTTGACTAATATCTCCCCATTTCCCCCACCTCTCAGTCCCTGGTAGCCAACAATCTAACTTTCCATTTCTATGAGTTCAACTTTTTTAGACTGCACATATAAGTGAGGTCATACTTATGAGGTCATAAGTGAGGTATTTGTCTTTCTCTGACTTATTTCACTTAGCATAATACCCTCAAGTTTCATCCATGTTGTTGCAAATGGCACAACTTCCTACTGTCTTATTGCTGAATTTTATATATATACACACACACACACATATATATATATGTGTGTATATATATGCCACATTTTGTTTATCCATTCACCCATCAGTGGATACTTAGGTCGTTTCCATGTCTTGGCTATTGTAAATAATGCTGCAATGAACATGGGAGTGAAGATATTTCTGAAATAGTGATTTCATTTCCTTTGTATATACGCCTAGAATTCAGATTGCTAAAACATGTAGTAGTGCTATTTTTAATTTTTTTTATGAAGCTCCATACTGTTTTTCATAGTGGTTGCACCAATTTACATCCCCACCAACAGAGCACAAGAGTTCCCTTTTCTCCACATCCTTGCCACCACTTATTATCTCTTGTCTTTTTGATAATAGCCATTCTAACAGGGGTGAAGTGATATCTCATTACGGTTTTGATTTGCATTTTCCTGATGATTACTAATGTTGAACACCTTTTCATGTACCTACTGGCTGTTTGTATGTCTATTGAGGTCCAATGCCCATTTTAAAAATCAGATTATTTGACTTTTTCTATTTATATGGGTTCCTTATATATTTTGAATATATGGTTTGAAAATGTTTTCTCCCATTCTGTAGGTTGCCTTTTCATTTTGTTGATCATTTCTTTTGCTGTGTTGAAGATTTTTAGTTTGATATAGTTCCACTCATTTATTTTTTATCTTGTTGCCTATGCTTTTAGTGTCATATCCAAAAAAACACACACAAAAAAACCCCCAAAATTGCCAAGATCAATATCAAGGAGCTTATGTTTTCTTCCAGAAGTTTTATGGTTTCAGGTCTTACATTTAAGTCTTTAATCCATTTTGAGTTAATTTTTGTGAATGGTGTTAAGACTGGGGTCTACTCTTTCATTCTTTTGAATGTGAATATCCCATTTTCTAACACTATTTATTGAAAAGACCATCTATTCACCACTGAATATTCTTGGCTCTCTTTTCAAACATTTAGTTGACCATATATGCATGGATTTATTTCTGGGGTCTTGATTCTATTCCATTGGTCTATATGTCTATTTTTACGGCAGAACTATACTGTTTTGATTACTATAGCTTTGTAATATAGTTTGAAATCATGACGTGTGATGTCTCCAATTTTGTTCTTCTTTCTCAAGATTGATTTGGTTATTCAGGGTCTTTCATGATTCCATATGAATTTTAGGATTTTTTTTCTACTTCAGTGGAAAAAATGTCATTGGAATTTTGATAATTGCATTGAATCTGTAGATTGCTGGGGGGTAATATGGATATTTTAACAGTATTAATTCTTCCAATCCCATGAACACTAGATATCTTTCCATTTATATATGTCTTCTTCAATTTCTTTCATCAATGTCTTACAGTTTTCAGTGTACAGATTTTTTACTTCTTTGGTTAAATTTATTCCTAAGTATTTTATTGTTTTTGATGCTATTGTAAATGGGATTGTAGCCTTTATTTCTTTTTCAGATAGTTCACTGTGTATAGAAACACAACTGATTTTTGTATGTTGATTTTCTATCCTGCAACTTCACTGAATTTGTTGATTAGATATAACAGTTTTTTGGTGAAGTCTTTAAGGTTTTCTATATATAAGATCACATGGTGTGTGAACAGAGACAATTTTATTTCTTCCTTTTTTGATTTGGATGCCTCTTATTTCTTTTTCTTGCCTAACTGCTGTGACTTGGCCTTCCAGTACCATGTTGATTTTAGAAGAAAAGCTTTCAAATGTTCACTGCTGAGTATGATGTTAACTGTGGGCTTGTCATATATGGCCTTGCTTATAGTGGGGTATGTTCTTTCAATACCCAATTTGTTGAAAGTTCTACCATGAAAGAATGTTGAATTCTGTCAAATGCTTTTTCTGCATCAATTGAGATGATAATATGATTTTTATCCCTCTATTAATGTGATATATTGCATTTATTGATTTACACATGTTGAAACATCCTTGCGTCCCAGGGATAAATCCCACTTGATCATGTTATATGATTCTTTTAATGTGCTGCTAAATTCAGTTTGCTAGTATTTTGTTGAGAATCTATGCATCTAAATTCATCATGGATATTGGCCTGTAATTTTCTTTTCTTGCAGTGTCCTTATTTGGCTTTGGTATCAGGGTAATGCTGGCCCTGTAAAATGAGTTTGCAAGTATTCCCTCAAATTCAATTTTTTTGGAAGAGTTTGAGAAGAATTGGCATTAATTCTTTTTAAGTGTTTGGTAAAACTTACCAATGACATCATCTGGTTCTGGGCATTTCATTTTGGAGAGGCTTTTGGTTATAGATTCAGTCTTTTTACTCATTATTGGTCTGTTCAGATTTTCTTTTTCTTCATGATTCAGTCTTTGTATATTTCTAGGAATGTATACATTTCTTCTAGGTTGTCCAATTTGTTGGTGTATAATTTTCATAGTAGTCTCTTATTATCCTGTGTATTTCTGTGGTATCAGATGTAATATCTCCTCTTCCATTTCTGATTTTATTTACTTGAGTACTCTCTCTTTTTTCCTTGGTCAGTCTAGCTAAAGTTTTGTCAATTCTGTTTATCATTCAAAACCAACTCTTAGTTTTGTTGATCTTTTTTTTCCTGTTCTCTATTTCATTTATTTCTATTCTAATCTTTATTATTTCCTTCCTTCTGCTACCTTTGTGCTTAGTTTGGTCTTCTTTTTCTAGTTCCTTGAGGCATAATGTTAGGTTGTTTATATGAGAGCTTTCTTTTTTTCTTAATGTAGACATTAACAGCTATAAACTTCCTTCTTAGAACTGCTTTTGCTGGATCCCATAAGTTTTGGTATGTTGTGTTTCCATTTTCATTTCTCTCAGATATTATTTGATTTTCCTTTTGATTTCTTAGAGAATGTTCTCTTGTCACAAAAGAAGTAAGCTAGAAATTAATACCCAAAGTCAGTTAGAGCAGGAAGACCAAATGGGAGTGTGGTTTAAGTCCTGTGAGAAGATCAGAACTTGAAAAAAATCAAGCCAGTGTCAGTGAGGACGGAGGAAAAAAGGAAACATATATTTAGAAATATATGAGTAGAGAGGTGCATTTGGGGAGAAAATGGGTTTGATTTATCTGCAGGACAACAGTTGTCCAGAAGTCAGTTGGAAATATGTGTCTGGAACTCGGGGGAGATGTCAGGCCTAGAGTTGCCAGAGTCATTAATGTATGAGGTCATGATGTGAATCACCTTGGGAAAGTAAAATATAAGAAAGACACCAGGGACTTAACTCTGAGGCCCCATAATATTTTCCATGTTTTTATCATTCTTTTCTATTTTATATATTTTAATATAAAATGAATATAATAATTAAATACAATTTTATTTTTAATTAAATTATTCTGAATTAAAATAAAATTTGGAAAAAGGATTATTAGAACTATGTGGGGAGTATGAACAATCTTTATATCATCATACTTTTCCACTTAAAAAGGAAAGCATTATCTTCAGAGAAAATTAGAATCAAAAAATCACTCAGTCTCCTCACTCATTTGAGTGAGTCATTATATTCAATTTGTTTCTTATCCATCTTTTTTCTCTATACTTTTAATTTAAAAAAATAATAATCATTCAACAAATATAATAAATATTTCAATAAATATATTCCTTCTTTCTAGTTGATATTGTATAACAGGCATTTTACATTCTATCCACACATACTTGGTAAAACGGAAATATAATATTCTATATAGAGGATGTCATAACAGCCATTCTTTTATTTCTGGACACCACTTTAAATACTATTTAGATGACATTTTTATGCATAAAGGTTTTTTTCATATTTAGGATTATTTCCTTAGGTTAAATTCAAGAAGTGTAATTTCTAGGACAAAAGAAATAAACACTTTTAGGACTTCCATACATATTGCCAAAATGCTTCTTAAAAAAATATTTGTACTAACTCACATTGCCATCAGCAATTGACATAGGCAGCTCACTGATATTAGGAATTCCACTAACAATCTTAAAAAATCTGTTAAATTTATAGATGAAAAATGGAAGGTCATTTTAATTTGCATGTTTCTGATAACCAATGAGGTTGGACACTCCCATGTTTATTGAAGATTTGTATTTTCTCCTCTGAATTCATTTCCTTTGTGTATCAATTGAAGTCTCAGTATTTCATCAAATTTGTATCAGTGCTATCAAATTAAGTGTGATTTTTCCTCCAGGTTTATGTTTGTCTCAATTTTAGTTGTGGCTTACCTTGGGGATAAATAGAAGTGTTAAATGTTCACATAGTTAAATATTTCCCTAATTTTTTCTATTGCTTTTCAGCTATCTACTTCCAAAAGTCTGATAAATATTCACTTCTATTTTTCTTGTTTTAAATTGTTTGTATATTAACTCAAACCATCTGGAATTTATTTTTGTTTGTTGTGAGGTAAAAATCTACATGATTTTTTCCCCAAACTGCTAAACAATGGCTTTAGCATAATTCACTGAATAACTCCTTCTTTATCCATTGATTAATGATATATCCTTTATCTATATTGCTTTCACATTATATTCAAGTCTATTTCTGGGTTATCTTGTGCCACTGATTATCTCTTCTTGCCCCAGTATTTAATGGTGTTTATAACTGTGTGTTACAATATTCTTTAATTCTAGTAGGACAAAAACTTAACAGATGGTTTTCAAACATATTTTTGTTGTTTTTCTTCTAGAAATATTTTCAGTGGGGATTATTTTCTGATTGTCTGTGTTTCAAAACAGGGATATGAGAAACTTACAACACAGTCATAGAAAAAGATGCAAATAATATCGAAGAGTAGAAAGCAAACAGAAAAGCTCACTCCCTCCATGTTCCTTTCAAACTCTCAGTGCTGCTCCTTGGGAGACACTGTTAACATTTTTTTGGTTGTATTCTTCCAGAAATTGTCCATGTATTTATTTATAAGAACATATATAATGTCCAGTCCCCCTTCCCAATTTTGACACAACTTGGTTCACACTACACATTCAGTTGTTAAACTTGTTTTTCTCCCTTCACCTGTCATAATTGTGGTACATTCCTCATCCAGAAAGAACTCTAAAATAACTTGTGACGTTCCAAAATATCCCACTGAAGTTTTGTGTGGAATCGCATCAACTCCTATACACACTAACAGGCATATTGAACTTCCTTTACTCCCTCAGCGATAAAGGGCCTCCTCTTGCCCCCGGGTCTTGCTTAGAAATTCCCTTAGATAGGAAGAGTACTCTCATCTGCCTCAGTTCCTTTCTGCCCCCCTTCATCTTGGTAACTCTTAATCACCCTTCAGGTATTAGCTTGTGATATTTCTCCCACTTTCTGATATCCAGTGCTTATCCAGTGCTTTAACAAAATCATATTAATTCTAATGGTTTTGGAAATTCAAATGAAATTTCTTGATGTCAAATAATATAATTTGCAAATAATGAGAGTTTACCTATTTCTGGTTTATCTTTATTGCACTAACCAGAACTTCCAATGTAATATTAAGTGGTAATAGTGATGGTAGACACCCCTAATATTGTGTCTACTTTTAATAAATATGTCTTTTCTGTTTTAATTTAAAATATGATGTCTACTGGTGACATATGTAATATATACTCTCTACCATGTTAAGGAAGTAACTACCTAGTCCTATTATTTTAGAGGATATGAATGGTTTTGGTTTTATTAAATGCCTTTTGGCATCTGTTGAGATGATTGTGATTTTTATATGACTTATTTATACAATGTATCACAGGAAAAGTTTCCTAAGGTTGAATCTTGATTTCTTTCCTGGGATAAATCTCTTTGGTCTGGGAGATTAAAAATACAATTGTTGTTTTCTCTTTCTCACATTCTGTTTAGCATTTTTGCACCTATATGAATGAGAAGGATTAGTAACAATGATTTGAGAGCGGTAACTTAGAATGAGAGAACATCAACATTTAAAGGAGCAGGGAGTCTCTCAACTTAAGCCAGAAATGCCTTTTATTATAAATGAAAACAATTGATAATCTGAAAAAAAGGTATCCTGTGAATTTGATTAGCATGAACCCATATCATCTCATCATCTGTGGATGAATCAAATTACTCAATCTGTAGTTCTTAGGGGGGAAACACTGTATTGGGGCAGAAGTATAAAGTATCATAGCCATGAAAACTGCCTGCATGCAGTCAGCCACACCAATTCTCACAAGTTCCTAGGTCGAAGACCTTATTTTCAAAGGGCAAAAATATTACAAAATTACTTCATTATATAGATACCACAGTTTTCTTTTGCTTTTCAGTTATTTTGACTACCTGAGGATTTAAACCCATATACTAACCTCTGTAAACTAATATCTTTTGGGGAATTTTCTTTTCATTTGCCTTAACAGGGTTCTATTTTTTTCCCTTTCCCATTCTGTGACACAAATATCTTTAAAGGCCTATTAAGCATTTAGGAACCCTTATATTCAGAAACACCAGCACTTTTGTAATGCTAAAGGTAATATGCAAGTAACTCAGATGTCATTTAACCTGTTCAGTGCAAGTTTTCTATCACACACACAATAACTTTCTTACCAATCATTAAAAAAAAAAATCCCTGGAGTACCTCTGAACTCAAAAGAATCAAACTTAAATCAAATTAAGTCTTTCTGAAGCTATAAAGGACAACTTTGCTTTGGTTTCTGGTTTAATTCAGTGACTGATACCCCAACACAAACCTTTGGCTGAAATTACTTCAGCAGATCTATGACAGGCATTAGTTATTCATGTGGCTTTGCAATAATGTTGGTTTTTCTAATTAATGTTCACTCTTAGGCATAAAATCTGCATTGAGAATTTAAATGATTCAGCCAGGGACTGACAAATGTGGAAACCATTCCCAGCTCCGATGATTCTGTTACATCTCTCTTCAGATAACTTTATTCAGAACAACAGTTCTCTGAAATTAAAAATATCCTGATGGAGTTATGTTCTTTTGTATATTTCTTGTGGACAATGTTTCTTTTTCTTATAAATCTGCTAGAAAATGGTTAAAGTAGGCATAACCTTGCTTTTATTTGTAGCAGCCACAATCATACATTATTTAACTTGGCTCATGTAATTTATTCCTTATGCACAGAAATTACATCTATCATTACCACCCCCCATCTTTGCCTTTGGGTAGAATATTCAGAAGATAAAAGGGGGTTATTTACCCCTTCTGGTAAAATTATTCCTGCATAAGAACGTGTGTATTTTCAAGACTTACACAATGTGAGGGTTTAACAATAAAATAAATAACATCCTTCATCTCCCTAACACCAAAGGTAATTCCCACAAAGCCAGCTAAAGTTGTTAGTAAGGATCATAGGGAAGAAATGCCTCCAAATTATCTCTCAATTCTTATAGCACATTTCTGCTTTTCTGTACACAAATTTAATATTTCTGAGACATTTGCTTCATGTTAATATAATTACGTTAAGAAAAATGTTCTGCTATTTGTAAATAAAGCAAAAGGATAAGTACATACCTTTTTCATGTGTTGACTGAAAAAAAATGCACCACCTAAAAGTTGAGAATTATGTTTTATTCAGCAGACTTACTGAGAACTTCAGCCCAGGATACAGCCTCTCAGATAGTTCTGAGGGATTGTTCCGAAAAGGAAAGGGAGGAGCCAAGATATATAGGCATTTTTGCCAAAAAAACCCCCAAAACCCCAAAAACCCAGGTAGTCTAACATCAAAAGATTGCTGCTAATCGAAGAAAAACCAGATATCTCAAGTTAATGATTTTAGCACTTTTCTAAGTACGGGAATATGCAAGAGTCTGAACTTAATGAAATTATTCCTTTGATATGAACCTTAACTATCTAGGGTCAGTATCCTCTTTTTCTCCATCCTGAATCCCCTTCAGGGTGCACCACTGGGTAGGGGGTGGGGGTGGCTGCAGTAGCTGATGGCTTGATAGCTGCAACATCCTTTGTTTACTGAAATGGCAGGAGATATTCTTTGTCCACACGTGTTACTCTAAAGCACTAATGGCTCTGTCCAAAGATTATTTAATTCCTGAGTAGGGAATTTTACCCTTGCTTGACTTACTATTTAGTCTTGATTATGGGCTAGATTCTATAAAATTAGATATTAATTATAGATTTTCTTCTGGAAATAAAGGTAACTCCAGTGGTTACGGCTCTCTTGCCCTATAGGACATTAACTAGTTTGCAGCTGTTAGCAAATACATTTCAGCTTTCCTTTCACTGGATAACCACCTATCTTGGGTTCCTCAGATTTTTTCTTGAATCAGCTTTGCCATCTTTATGATTTCCTCAATAATGGATTAAGAAATCCCTGACCCACCATGCTCACTATAATATTTGCATAATAAACCAGACTTAATTTTTTAAAGAAACTACACTTTGACAATTCTCATGTTTAACACATAGTTCACTTTTGAGGTCAAAGCTTCCTATGTTATTCTCCTCCCAAGCTCTTCTCAAAACAATATGAAGGCATGTAGTTTCAAATACCATAAAATATGAGAAACTATAATCCCTGAGGTGTATTTCTTTTTTTTTTTTTTTTTTTTCCTGAGGTGTATTTCTAAACGCAAGCATCGAGTAAACCCCTTAAAAAAAAACCCTGTCACTGATAAGTACATGAACAGGGTTTTTTTTTCCCTTAAATTAACAAAAAATGAAAATTCTGAATGCAATTTAATAGATTGCATCAGGCCAATGTTCCAGATGCAACAATTAGAAAAAAATAAATAAATGACAAAAATCACATTTTTAAAGACATCAGAGTGATATTGAAGCATAAAGGACTGGATAATATTCCAAAGAAGGAAGAACCCTTTCTAATAAGCTATGCTGGCAAGCAGTTTTCTTCCCTGGTGGAATTGGCTAATTCTAGGCTTGGATTACAGATTAGACTTGGTGCATGTAGAAGAATTAGAATGAGTGTAAGAAAAACCAGTGGATCTTTGGGTGGTTACAGAAGGTGACATGACAGATTGGAACTTGAGGAGCCTATACAAATACTAATCAAAAGAAAGCTGGGAAGGCAATACTAATATCAGAAAATTGGACTTCAGAACAGGAATATTTCTGGGGATAAACAGAAAAGTTACATAATGACCAAGGTATCAGTTCACTAAGAATACACCAAAAAATGCTAAGTTCACATGCACCTAACAGAAGACCTTCAGAATACAAGAAGCAAAACTGGGTAGAATGAAAAAATAAAGACAAATTCAAAATTATGATTGGTGATTTCAACATTTTTCTCTCTATAATCAACAAAATAATTAGACCAAAATTCAATAAGGAATTAGAAAACCTGAACAACATGTCAACCAACTTGAACTAATTAGTATTCATAAAACACTCTACCCACCACAGCATATGTCATCCTTTCCAAGAAAATATGAAACATTCACCAAGATAGATGATATTCTGGGCCATAAAACAAACAACACATTTAAAAGACTTAAAGCCATACAATGTATGTTTTTATAACAGGATTAAAGTAAAAAGAAAGATTTCTGAAAAAATCTTCTATTTGGAAAATTTTAAAACTCTTCTAAATAACAAATGGGTAGAAGAAAATCTTGGAAAGGAAGTTAGAAAGTATTTGGGATTGAATGAAAATGAAAATACAACATATCAAAACTACTGGGATGCAGATAAAGCTGTCCTTACAGAGACATTTTTAATATTAATGCTCATACTCACAAACAGCTGGAGAGATATACCATGTTCTTGGATTGGAAGAATCAATATTATCAAAATGACTGTACTACCCAAAGCATCTAGAGATTCAATGCAATCCCTATCAAATTAATATCATTTTTCCCAGAATTAGAACAAATAATCTTCAAATTTGTATGGAAACACAAAAGACCCCAAATAGCCAAAGCAATCTTGAGAAAGAAAAATGGAGCTGAAGGAGACAGGCTCCGACTTCAGACTATAATACAAATCTACAGTCATCAAAACAGCATAGTACGGGCACAAAAACAGATCAATAGAACAGGATACAAAGTTCAGAGATAAACCCACACACCTATGGTCACCTGATGACAAAGGAGGCAAGAATATACAATGGAGAAAAGATAGTCTCTTCAATAAGTGGTGCTGGGACAACGAGACAGCTACATGTAAAAGAATGAAATTAGAACACTCCCTAACACCATACACAAAAGTAAACTCAAAATGGATTAAAGACCTAAATGTAAGGTCAGATACTATAAAACTCTCAGGGAAAACACAGGCAGAACACTCTCTGACATAAATCGAAGCAAGATCTTTTTTGATCCACCTCCTAGAGTAGTGAAAATAAAAACAAAAATAAACAAATGGGACCTAATGAAACTTAAAAGCTTTTGCACAGCAAAGGAAACCATAAACAAAATGAAAAGACAACCCACAGAATGGGAGAAAATATTTGCAACCAAAGTGACCGACAAGGGATTAGTCTCCAAAATATACAAGCAGCTCATGCAGCTCAATAACAAAAACAAAAAACAAAAAAACAACCCAATAAAAAATGGGCAGAAGATCTAAATAGGCATTTCTCCAAAGAAGACATACAAATGGACAAAAAGCACATGAAAAGATGCTCAGCTTCACTAATCATTAGAGAAATGCAAATCAAAACTAGGTATCACCTGGCTATCACAGAAAAATCTACAAACAATAAATGCTGGAGAGGGTGTGGAGAAAGGGACCCCTCCTACACTTTTGGTGGGAATGTAAATTGGTACAGCCACTATGGAGAACAGTATGGAGGTTCCTTAAAAAACTAAAAATAGAATTACCATATGAGCCAACAATGCCACTACTGGGCATATACCCAGAGATAACCATAATTCAAAAGACACATGTACCCCAATGTTCATAGCAGCACTATTTACAATAGCCAGGACATGGAAGCAACCTAAATGTCCATCAACAGAGGAATGGATAAAGAAGATGTGGTACATAAATACAATGGAATATTACTCAGCCATAAAAAAGAATGAAATAACACCATTTGCAGCAACATGGATGGACCTAGAGACTGTCATACTGAGTGAAGTAAGTCACACAGAGAAGGACAAATATTGTATGATATTGTTTATATGTGGAATCTAAAAAAATGGTACAAATGAACTTATTTACAAAACAGAACTAGAGTCATAGATGTAAAAAACAATCTTATGGTTACTGGTGAGGGGGGAAGGGGGAGAGGGATAAATTGGGAGATTGGGATTGACATATACACACTACTATATATAAAATAGATAACTAATAAGGACCTACTGTATAGCACAGGGAACTTTACTTAATACTCTGTAATGACCTATATGGGAAAAGAATTTTTAAAAAGAGTGGATATACGTATATGTATAACTGATTCACTTTGCTGTATAGCAGAACGTAACACAACATTGTAAATCAATTATACTCCAATAAAAATTCTTTAAAAAAAAGAGACATGACTATATGTAATGTGGTATCCTGGAAGGGATCTTGAAACAAACAAAAAAACAGACATCAGTGGAAAAACTAGTGAAATCCAATAGTCTGTAGTTTAGCTAATAGTACTGTACCAATGTACCAGTGTTGGTTTCTTAGCTGTGAGAAATGTGCCACTCTGAGGTAAGGTGTTACAATAGGGAGACAGAGTGAGACTTATATGGGAACTCTCTGTATTATATCTGAAAATTTTCTGTAAATCTAAAATGATTCCAAAGTTGAAGTTTATTAAAATAAAAAACTAAAAACATGCTAATGCTACTAGAAAATTAGAAAGGTCTCACATCAGTGATCTCAGCTTTTATCTTAAGAAAGTAGAAACCTTATATGAACAGACAAAGGAGCTAGTATAACAAAAACAAAACAGAAAAAAACAAAGGTGGAGGATATTTCCTATATGGTTTCGAGATGTATTACAAATAATGAAATAATCAAGATTGTAATACTGGTGAAAGAACAGACACATAGGTCAATGGAACCAAGTAATCCAAAAATAGAACCATAGCTAACTGGTTTTCAACAAAATTGCAAAGGCAATTCAATAAAGAAAGGATGTCATACTTTCAACAAACAGCATGGAAAAGTAGGACATCAATTTCAAAAACAAAACTAAATCTCAGCCCATAATATAGACCATACACAAAAAGGAAGTCAAATGAGCTACAGATATATGAAAAATCTAATGCTATAAAACAACTACAGTAAAATACAGGATAAAGTCTTTGTGACCTTAGATCATGCAAATATCTCATAGACAGATTTCTTACTCAATAATTTATGAACCATAAAAGAAAAAATTGATACATCAAAATTCAAAATTTCAGGTTTTCAAAAGACCATGGTAAGAAAATAAAAGATAAGTGACAGACTGGGAAAGAAATATTTCAATAGCACCTATCAGTTAAAGTCTCATGCCCTCAGTATATAAAGAACTCTAAAAACTTGATAAGAAGAAAACAGAAATCCTGGAAAAAAACTTGGTGAAAGATCTGAGCAGATACTTTACCAAAAAAGACATATGGAATATCGAATCATTGTTATACACCTGAAACTAATATAATTTTATATGTCAATTATAGCTCAATAAAATAAGTATTAAATAAAAAAAAACAAAGAAACTTATGGGTGATAAATAAGCACATAAAAAGATAATTTACATCAGTAATTTTTAGAAAAATGCAAATTAAAATCACAATGAGGTACCACTACACACCTATTAAAATGACTAAAAAAACCTGACAACACCCAGGGCTGATGAAGATGTTAAATTTTTATACATTATTGGTAGGAATTTAAAAACTGTATGACTACTTTGGAAATGAGTTTTCAGTTTCTTAGTTATCAATTAACTGTTTACTGATCATATGAAATAGCAATCCAACTCCTAGGTAATTACCAAGTAAAAAGGAAAGAATGCATTCACACAAAAACCTGTATTGAATGTTCCTAGCAAATCTATTCCAAATTGCTAAAAATTGGTAGCAAGTTAAATGCATTACTACTAATAGTCAAAAAATGGGAATAGGGAGGGGGGAAGATGGCATAAGAGTTAAGACGCAGAGATCACCTTCCTCCCCACAGATACATCAGAAATACATCTACACGTGGAACAACTCCTACAGAACACCTACTGAACGCTGGCAGAAGACCTCAGACCTCTCAAAAGGCAAGAAACTCTCCACATACCTGTGTAGGGCAAAAGAAAAACGAATAAACAGAGACAAAAGAATAGGGACGGGACCTGCAGCAGTGGGAGGGAGCTGTGAAGGAGGAAAGGTTTCCACACACTAGAAGGCCCTTCACGGGCGGAGACTGTGGGTGGCGAAGGGGGAAGCTTAGGTGCCGCGGAGGGGAGCACAGCAACAGGTATGTGGAGGGCGAAGCGGAGATTCCCGCACAGAGGATCAGTGACGACCAGCACTCACTAGCCCGAGAGGCTTGTCTGCTCACCCGCCGGGGCGGGTCAGGTGGGGAGCTGAGGCCCGGGCTTTGGTCGGAGCGCAGGGAGAGGACTGGGGTTGGTGGCATGAACACAGCCTGCAGGGGGTTAGTGCACCACGGCTAGCCGGGAGGGAGTCCGGGGAAAAGTCTGGACAAGCTGAAGAGGCTTTTTCTTCCCTCTTTGTTTCCTGGTGCGCGAGGAGAGGGGATTAAGAGCGCTGCTTAAAGAAGCTCCAGAGATGGCCACGAGCCGCGGCTAACAGCGCGGACCCCAGACACGGTCATGAAACGCTAAGGCTGCTGCTGCTGCCACCAAGAAGCCTGTGTGCAAGCACAGGTCACTATCCACACCTCCCATCTGGAGAGCCTGTGCAGCCCGCCACTGCCAGGGTCCCGGGATCCAGGGACAACTTACCTGGGAAAACGCACAGCACACCTCAGGCTGGTGCAACGTCACGCCAGCCTCTACCGCTGCAGGCTTGCCCAGCATCGTGCCCCTCCCTCCCCCCGGCCTGAGTGAGCCAGAGCTCGCGAATCAGCGGCTCCTTTAACCTCGTCCTGTCTGAGCGAAGAACAGACGCCCTCCTGCGACCTACACGCAGAGGCGGGGCCAAATCCAAAGCTGAGCCCCGAGAGCTGTGCGAACAAAGAGGAGAAAGGGAAATCTCTCCCAGCAGCCTGAGGAGCAAGGGATTAAATCTCCACAATCAACTTGATGTACCTTGCATCTGTGGAATACCTGAATAGACAACGAATCATCCCAAATTGAGGAGGTGGACTTTAAGAGCAAGATTTATTATTTTTTCCCCTTTTCATCTTTTTGTGAGTGTGTATGTGTATGCTTCTGTGTGAGATTTTCTCTGTATAGCTTTGCTTTCACCATTTGTCCTAGGGTTCTAGCCATCCTTTTTTTCTTTACTTTATAAAACAATTTTTTTCTTAATAATTATTTTTTATTTTAATAACTTTATTTTATTTTTTCTTACTTTATTTTTTTTCTTTTATCTCCTTCCTTCCTTTCCTTCCTTCCTTCCTTTCTTCCTCCCTCCCTCCATCCCTCCCTCCTTCCTTCCTCCTTCCTTCCTTCCTTCCTTCCTCCCTTCCTTTCTTTCTTTCTTTCTTCTCCCTTTTATTCTGAGCTGTGTGGATGAAAGGCTCTTGGTGCTGCAGCCAGGAGGCAGTGTTGTGCCTCTGACATGGGACAGACAACTTCAGGACACTGGTCAACAAGAGACCTCCCAGCTCCACATAATATCAAACGGCAAAAGTCTCCCAGAGATCTCCATCTCAACACCAACACCCAGCTTCACTCAATGACCAGCAAGCTACAGTACTGGACACCCTATGCCAAACAACTAGCAAGACAGGAACACAACCCCACCCATTAGAAGAGAGGCTGCCTAAAATCATAATAAGTCCACAGACACCCCAAAACACACCACAAGATGTGGACCTGCCCATGAGAAAGACAAGATCTAGCCTCATCCACCAGAACACAGGCACTAGTCCCCTCCACCAGGAAGCCTACACAACTCACTGAACCAACTTTAGCCACTGGGGACAGACACCAAAAACAACAGGGACTACAAACCTGCAACCTGCAAAAAGGAGACCCCAAACACAGTAAGATAAACAAAATGACAAGACAGAAAAACACACAGCAGATGAAGGAGCAAGATAAAAACCCACCAGACCTAACAAATGAAGTGGAAATAGGCAGTCTACCTCAAAAAAAATTCAGAATAATGATAGTAAACATGGTCCAAAATCGTGGAAATAGAATAGAGAAAATGCAAGAAACATTTAATGAGGAACTAGAAGAACTAAAGATGAAACAAGCAATGATTAACAACATAAATGAAATTAAAAATACTCTAGAAGGGATCAATAGCAGAATAACGGAGGCAGAAGAATGGATAAGTGACCGGGAAGATAAAATATTGCAAATAACTACTGCAGAGCAGAATAAAGAAAAAAGAATGAAAAGAACTGAGGACAGTCTCAGAGACCTCTGGGACAACATTAAACAAACCAACATTCGAATTATAGGGGTTCCAGAAGAAGAAGAGAAAAAGAAAGGGACTGAGAAAATATTTGAAGAGATTATAGTTGAAAACTTCCCTAATATGGGAAAGGAAATAGGTAATCAAGTCCAGGAAGCACAGACAGTCCCATACAGGATAAATCCAAGAAGAAACATGCCAAGACACATATTAATCAAACTGTCAAAAATTAAATACAAAGAAAACATATTTAAAGCAGCAAGGGAAAAACAACAAATAACACACAAGGGAATACCCATAAGGTTAACAGCTGATCTTTCAGCAGGAACTCTGCAAGCCAGAAGGGACTGGTAGGACATATTTAAAGTGATGAAGGAGAAAAACCTACAACCAAGATTACTCTACCCAGCAAGGATCTCATTCAGATTTGATGGAGAAATTAAAATCTTTACAGACAAGCAAAAGCTGAGAGAGTTCAGCTCCACCAAATCAGCTTTACAACAAATGCTAAAGGAACTTCTCTAGGCAAGAAACACAAGAGAAGGAAAAGACCTACAATAACAAACGCAAAACAATTAAGAAAATGGGAATAGGAATATACATATCGATAATTACCTTAAATGTAAATGGATTAAATGCTCCCACCAAAACACACAGACTGGCTGAATGGATACAAAAACAAGACCCATATATATGCTGTCTACAAGAGACCCACTTCAGACCTAGGGATACATACAGACTGAAAGTGAGGGGACGGAAAAAGATACTCCATGCAAATGGAAACCAAAAGAAAGCTGGAGTAGCAATTCTCATATCAGACAAAACAGACTTTAAAATAAAAACTACTATAAGAGACAAAGAAGGACACTATATAATGATCAAGGGATCGATCCAAGAAGATGATATAACAATTGTAAATATTTATGCACCCAACATAGGAGCATCTCAATACATAAGGCAAATACCAACAGCCATAAAAGGGGAAATCGACAGTAACACAATCATAGTAGGGGACTTTAACACCCCACTTTCACCAATGAACAGTTCACCCAAAATGAAAATAAATAAGGAAACACAAGCTTTAAATGATACATTAAACAAGATGGACTTAATTGATATTTATAGGACATTCCATCCCAAAACAACAAAATACACATTTTTCTCAAGTGCTCATGGAACATTCTCCAGGATAGATCATATCTTGGGTCACAAATCAAGCTTTGGTAAATTTAAGAAAATTGAAATTGTATCAAGTATCTTTTCCAGCCACAATACTATGAGACTAGATATCAAAAACAGGAAAAGAGCTGTAAAAAATACAAACACATGGAGGCTAAACAAAACAATACTTAATAACGAAGTGATCACTGAAGAAATCAAAGAGGAAATCAAAAAATACCTAGAAACAAATGACAATGGAGACACGATGACCCAAAACCTATGGGATGCAGCAAAAGCAGTTCTAAGAGGGAAGTTTATAGCAATACAATACTACGTTAAGAAACAGGAAACAACTCGAATAAACAACCTAACCTTGATCCTAAAGCAATTAGAGCAAGAAGAACAAAAAAAACCCAAAGTTAGCAGAAGGAAAGA
This sequence comes from Phocoena sinus, assembly GCF_008692025.1. NCBI lineage: Eukaryota > Metazoa > Chordata > Mammalia > Artiodactyla > Phocoenidae > Phocoena > Phocoena sinus. The sequence continues at coordinate 78,625,216 of NC_045764.1, forward strand.
AATCATAAAGATCAGATCAGAAATAAATGAAAAAGAAATGAAGGAAACAATAGCAAAGATCAATAAAACTAAAACCTGGTTCTTTGAGAAGATAAACAAAATTGATAACCCATTAGCCAGACTCATCAAGAAAACAAGGGAGAAGACTCAAACCAACAGACTTAGAAATGAAAAAGGAGAAGTAACAACTGACACTGCAGAAATACAGAAGATCATGAGAGATTACTACAAGCAACTCTATACCAATAAAATGGACAACCTGGAAGAAATGGACAAATTCTTAGAAATGCACAACCTGCCAAGACTGAACCAGGAAGAAATAGAAAATATGAACAGACCAATCACAAGCACTGAAATTGAAACTGTGATTAAAAATCTTCCAACAAACAAAAGCCCAGGACCAGATGGCTTCACAGGCAAATTCTATCAAACATTTAGAGAGGAGCTAACACCTATCCTTCTCAAACTCTTCCAAAATGTAGCAGAGGGAGGAACACTCCCAAATTCATTCTACAAGGCCACCATCACCTTGATACCCAAACCATAAAAGGATGTCACAAAGAAAGAAAACTACAGGTCAATACCATTGACGAACATAGATGCCAATATCCTCAACAAAATACTAGCAAACAGAATCCAACAGCACATTAAAGGATCATACACCATGATCAAGGGGGGTTTATTCCAGGAATGCAAGGATTCTTCAATGTATGCAAATCAATCAATGTGATAAACCATATTAACAAATTGAAGGAGAAAAACCATATGATCATCTCAATAGATGCAGAGAAAGCTTTTGACAAAATTCAACACCCATTTATGATAAAAACCCTCCAGAAAGTAGGCATAGAGGGAACTTTCCTCAACATAATAAAGGCCATATATGACAAACCCACAGCCAACATCATCCTCAATGGTGAAAAACTGAAAGCATTTCCACTAAGATCAGGAACAAGACAAGGTTGCCCCCTCTCACCACTCTCATTCAACATAGTTTTGGAAGTTTTAGCCACAGCTATCAGAGAAGAAAAGGAAATAAAAGGAATCCAAATCAGAAAAGAAGAAGTAAAGCTGTCACTGTTTGCAGATCACATGATACTATACATAGAGAATCCTAAAGATACTACCAGAAAACTACTAATCAATGAATTTGGTAAAGTAGCAGGATACAAAATTAATGCACAGATATCTCTGGCATTCCTATACACTAATGATGAAAAATCTGAAAGTGAAATCAAGAAAACACTCCCATTTACCATTGCAATGAAAAGAATAAAATATCTAGGAATAAACCTACCTAAGGAGACAAAAGACCTGTATGCAGAAAGTTATAAGACACTGATGAAAGAAATTAAAGGTGATACAAATAGATGGCGAGATATACCATGTTCTTGGATTGGAAGAATAAACATTGTCAAAATGACTCTACTACCCAAAGCAATCTACGGATTCAATGCAATCCCTATCAAAGTACCACTGGCATTTTTCACAGAACTACAACAAAAAAATTTCACAATTTGTATGGAAACACAAATCCAGAATAGCGAAAGCAATCTTGAGAACGAAATACAGAGCTGGAGGAATCAGGCTCCCTGACTTCAGACTATACTACAAATCTACAGTAATCAACACAGTATGGTACAGGCACAAAACCAGAAATATAGATCAATGGAACAGGATAGAAAGCCCAGAGATAAACCCACGCACATATGGTCACCTTATCTTTGATAAAGGAGGTAGGAATGTACAGTGGAGAATGGACAGCCTCTTCAATAAGTGGTGCTGGGAAAACTGCACACCTACATGTAAAAGTATGAGATTAGGACACTCCCTAACACCATACACAAAAATAAGCTCAAAATGGATTAAAGACCTAAATGTAAGGCCAGAAACTATCAAACTCTTAGAGGAAAACATAGGCAGAACACTCTATGACATAAATCACAGCAAGATCCTTTTTGACCCACCTCCTAGAGAAATGGAAATAAAAGAAAAATAAACAAATGGGACCTAATGAAACTTCAAAGCTTTTGCACAGCAAAGGAAACCATAAACAAGACCAAAAGACAACCCTCAGAATGGGAGAAAATATTTGCAGATGAAGCAACTGACAAAGGATTAATCTCCAAAATTTATAAGCAGCTCATGCAGCTCAATAACAAAAAAACAAACAACCCAATCCAAAAACGGGCAGAAGACCTAAATAGACACTTCTCGAAAGAAGATATACAGACTGCCAACAAACACATGAAAGAATGTTCAACATCATTAATCATTAGAGAAATGCAAATCAAAACTACAATGAGATAGCATCTCACACCAGTCAGAATGGTCATCATCAAAAAATCTAGAAACAATAAATGCTGGAGAGGGTATGGAGAAAAGGGAACACTCTTGCACTGCTGGTGGGAATGTGAATTGGTACAGCCACTATTGAGAACAGTATGGAGGTTCCTTAAAAAACTACAAATAGAACTACCATATGACCCAGCAATTCCACTACTGGGCATATACTCTGAGAAAACCATAATTCAAAAAGAGTCATGTACCAAAATGTTCATTGCAGCTCTATTTCCAAGAGCCCGGAGATGGAAACAACCTAAGTGTCTATCATCAGATGAATGGATAAAGAAGATGTGGTACATATATACAATGGAATATTACTCAGCCATAAAAAGAAACGAAATTGAGGTATTTGTAATGAAGTGGATAGACCTAGTGTCTGTCATACAGAGTGAAGTAAGTCAGAAAGAGAAAGACAAATACCGTATGCTAACACATATATATGGAATTTAAGAAAAAAAATGTCATGAAGAACCTAGGGGTAAGACAGGAATAAAGACACAGACCTACTAGAGAATGGACTTGAGGATATGGGGAGGGGGAAGGGTAAGCTGTGACAAAGCGAGACAGAGGCATGGTATACACTACCAAACGTAAGGTAGATAGCTAGTGGGAAGCAGCCGCATAGCACAGGGAGATCAGCTAGGTGCTTTGTGTCTGCCTGGAGGGGTGGGATAGGGAGGGTGGGAGGGAGGGAGACGCAAGAGGGAAGAGATGTGGGAACATATGTATATGTATAACTGATTCACTTTGTTATAAAGCAGAAACTAACACACCATTGTAAAGCAATTATACTCCAATAAAGATGTAAAAAAAAAAGTGGGAATAACTCAAATGTTTTTCAATTGGTGAATGGGGAAAGACTGGCTGAAAAGGGACACAGGCACAATTCTGGGAATCATGGAAGTGCAATATACAGGCATACCTCATTTTACTGTGCCTCACTTTATTTTACTTTATAGATACTGCATTTTTTTTTACAAATTGCTGGTTGTGGCAACCCTGCACTGAGCAAGTCTCTTAGTGCTGTTTCTCCAATAGCATTTGCTCACTTCATTTCTCTCTGTCACACTTTGGAAATTCTTCAAATATTTCAAACTTTTCCATTATTTGTATATCTGTCATGGTGTTTTATAATCAGTGATCTGTAATCAGTGATCTTTTATTTACTATTGTAATTTTTGGGGGCACCTTGAACTTCATCCATGTAAGAGAGCAAAATTCATCAATAAATGTGTATGTTTTGCCTGCTCCACTGACCTGTGTTTCCCCCATCTTTCTCCCTCTCCTCAGGCCTCCCTGTTCCCAAAGACACAACAATATTAAACTTAGGCCAATTAATAACCCTACAATGTCCTATAAGTGTTCAAGTTAAAGGAAGAGTCATATGTCTCTCACTTAAAATCAAAAGCTGGAAATTATTAAGCTAAGTGAGGAAGGCACATAGAGAGCTGAGATAGGCCCAAAGCTAGGTAGGCCTCTTACATCAAACAGTTAACCAGGTTGCAAATGCAAAGGGAAGTTCTGGAAGGAAATTAAGAGTGCTACTCCAGTGAACACATGAATGATAGGACAGCAAAACAGGCTTATTGCTGATATGGCGAAAGCTTGAGTGGTCTGCATAGATTAAACCAGCTACAACATTCTCTTCAGTTGAAGCCTAATCCAGAGCAAGAACCCAACTCCCTTCAATTCTATGTAGGCTGGGAAAGATGAGGAAGCTGCAGAAGAAAAGTTTGAAGGTAGCAGAGGTTGGTTCTGAGGTTTCAAGAAAAGGTGAAGCAGCAAGTGCTGATGTAGAAACTGCAGTACGTTATCCAGAAGATCTAGCTAAGATCAATACTGAACATGGCTACACTAAATAACAGATTTTCAGTGTAGACAAAGTCGCCTTATACTGGAAGAAGATGCCGTCTAGGACCTTCGTAGCTAGAGAGGAAAAGTCAATGCCTGGCTTCAAAGCTTCAAAGGACAGGCTGACTCCCTCATTACATGCTAACGCAGCTGGTGACTTTAAGCTGAAGCCAATGCTCATTTATCATTCTGAAAATCCTAGGGTCCTTAAAATTATGCTAAATCTTCTCTGCCTGTGCTCTATAAATGGAACAAGAAAGCCTGGACAGCAGTACATCTGCTGACAACATGGTTTACTGAATATTTTAAGCCCACTGTTAAGACCTACTGCTCAGAAAAAAAGGTTCCTTTCAAAATATTACTGCTTATTGTTTTCATGCCTGCTAACGCAACATCCATACTTCAGCCCATTGATCAAGGAGTCATTTCAACTTTCAAGTCTTATTCTTAAAGAAATACATTTTGTAAGGCTATAGATGCCATAGATAGTGATTCCTAGGATGGATCTGGACAAAGTAAATTGAAAACCTTCTGGAAAGGATTCAGCATTCTAGATGCCATTAAGAACATTAAGGGTTCATGGTAAGAGGTCAAAATATCAACATTAACAGGAGTTGAAAGAAGTTGATTCCAATCCTCATGGATGACTTGGAGGGTTCAAGACTTCAATAGAGGAAGTAACTGCAAATGTGGTGGAAATAGCAAGAGAACTAGCATTAGACATGGAGCCTGAAGATGTGAGTGAATTGATGCAATCTCATGATAAAACTTTAACGGATGAGGAGTGGCTTCTTATGGATGAGCAAAGTGGTTTCTTGAGATGGAATCTACTGGTGAAGATGCTATGAAGATGCAGTGGCAGAGTTTGAGAGGACTGACTCTAATTTTGAAAGAAGTCCTACTGGGGTTACAATGCTATCGAACAGCATTGCATGCTACAGAGAAATGTTTGTGAAAGCAAGAGCTTACTGATGCAGCAGACTTTGTTTCTGTCTTGGTTTAAGAAATTGCCGCAGCCATCCCAACCTTCAGCAACCACCACCCTGATCAGTCAGCAGCATCAACACTGAGGCAAGACCCTCCACCAGCAAAAAGATTATGACTTTCTGAAAGCTCAGGTGATGGTTAATATTTTTTATCAGTAAAGTATTATTTAACTAAAGCACATACATTTTTTTAAAAAGACAATGCTATTTCACATTTAATGGACTACAGTATAGTATAAACAACTTTTATATGCACTGAGAAAGCAAATCTCTAAGCTATGCCTATATCTTGACTGTGATGGTATTTAAGAAAAACTAGTAAAGAAGTAATACAGAATAATAAAATAATTAATCCTAAAAAATAGGAAAGAAGGAAAAAAGAAAGAATAGATGAGAGAAATTAAAAACATAAGCAAGTCAGTTATATGACTAATTATATGAAGTACAAATGGACTAAACCCTTCAATTAAAAAGCAAAGATTTCCGGACTGGATTTAAAAAACCAACTCAAGTGTGTGCTGTTACACTTTAAATATAAGTACACAGATTGAAACCAAAATAATGGAAATAAATATCACACAAACTATAAAGTAAAGGAAGCTTGTGTGGAAATATTAGTAACAGATAAGGTAAACTTTAAGGCAAGAAGTGTACTAGAGATAAAGGGTGGCATTTCCTAAGATAAAAGGGTCAATTCAACATGAATACACAGCAATCCTGAGTTTTTACATCCAAAATAACATAGTTTCAAACAAGGTAATAAAACAAAAAAGGAGAAATAGACATAACCTCAATCTTAGTTTAATACACCTATTTCTGGTGTGTTAGACTAAAAAAAGAAAACTAAGTTATATAGACTCTTTGAACAAAATTATTAAAAAATTTAACCTACCTGATATATATATATATATATATATATGACACTATACATGTAGGATACTATATATATATATATATATATATGTAGGACACTATACATGTAGGACACTATATATATATATATATATATATATATGTAGGACACTATACATGTAGGACACTATATATATATATATATATATATATGTAGGACACTACACTAAGCAACTGGAGAATCCACATTCTTTTCATGTGCTCACAAAGTATTTACCAAAATGCACTATATGGTATACATAAAACAAGTCTGAAAAAACTTCAAAAATTAAAATCACATAGGGTATGTTCTCAGGCTACGGTGGAATAAAACTAGAAATCAATTAATAGATAACTAGAAAATTTGATAACGTTTAGAAGTTAACCAACATTCTTCTAAATAACCCAGCAGTCAGGAAAGCACAATGAAAATTAGATATTGAAAATAAAACACACTAAACTTTATGGGATATGGCTAAAATGGTGTGTGCTGGTTATTACTTACTGCCTTTCAGTTCTAAGTTCCACCTATTAGGCTGCTTTGTGAAAATGGGTTTGGGTCCTTTAAATATTTCCCCTTGCCAACTGGTACTTTGCCATTAGAGGGCACTGTAAATACATTGCAAGAGGGAAAAGTTTTTGCTTCCTGGTTCTGGGGTGCCTGCTGTGCAAGCTTCTCCAGGATGCATTATTTTCCCCTACACTAGACTTCTGCAGTGCACAGTGGCCAGCAGCACCTAGCAGCCAGCGGCTTCCCCTGGCATATCCCTCAGGCAGTTTTGTAGCAAAGGGCCTCCAGTGAGATATCTCCCTGTGAAGAGTCTTCCCTGGCACCCCACAGGGTGGATTTCCAGCAAGTTTCAGAGGGTGGATTTCCAGCATATTGAAGCAGGATGGCACCACAGTAACCTTTCTGCCATCTAGTGAGCCACACTGTGCCTTCTAAAGAAAGGTCTGGATCTCAGGCCTCAGTGGGCCTCTTCCTTGGTGTGCTATCTCAGCTCTGGGGTGTACTAGCTTTTCCCTATATCTACTATTCCTATATTCTTTTGAATCCTCTTTAATTCTTGCTAACCAATCCCTCATTACTGCCATCCCCTGGTATTGTTAATAATTCCTTATATTAAAATCTTTCTGTTGAAATTACTGTGTGATTTCTCTCTCCTGATTGGACCTGTTGATTCACAGTGCTTAGGAGGAAAATGACTTTCAATGCATATATTGGAAAAAAAATTAAAAATCAACTTCTAAGTTACCATCTCAAGAAGTTAGAAAAAGAATAAAAAATAGAAGGAAATTAATAAAAGTGAAAACATAAATTGAAAAAACAGTAAGCTCACATACATAGACAAAAATCAACAGAATCAAAAATTTTTTCTGTCATAATATCTATAAACTTGATAAACTCTTAGAAAGACCAATCAAGAAAAAGAAAGTATACACTACTAATATCAAAACGAAAGGGAGATATCACTGCAGATCCTACAGACATAAAAAGATAATACTGGGTTATGATACATAGTTTTATATAAATAAATTTAAAAAACTAAATAAAACAGATGATTTTCTTTAAGATCACAAGTTATCTAAATTGACACAAGAAAAAAATTTTTAATCTGAATAGTTGTTAAATATATTAAATCCAGAGGGGTCCAGATCAAGATGGCAGAGTAGGAAGATTCTGAGCTCACCTCCTCCCATGGACACAACAAAACAACAACTACATATAGAACAACTATCTCTGAGAATAACCTGATGACCTGCAGAATGGATTTTCTACAACTAAGGATAGAAAGAAAAGGCCACATCAAGACAGGTAGAAGGGGCAAGAGACATGGTCTACTTAGAACCCACACCCCAAGTGCTGTGACCCACACATGGGAAAGATATTACAACCACAGAGGTTCCCCCGGAGGAGTATGGGGTCTGAGCACCATGTGGGTCGCCACGACCCAGAAAATCTGCACCAGGAAGATGAGCCCCCATAACATCCAGCTTTGAAAACCAGCAAGGCTCACCAGGAGAACTGGCGGGCTTTGGGAAACCAAGACTCTGCTCCTGAAGAGCTCATGCACAGACTCACTCACTCTGATACCCAGCACAGAGGCAGCAGCTTGGAAAGTACCTGGGTCACACAAGGAGATTCACTGGCTAATTTTAGGGCATATGCTGGAGAGGCAGGTATCTGGTGGAACTTTTTCTGGGGATGGAAGTGCTGATGGGCACCATCTTTTTTTTTTAGCTGTCTTTCTACCTAGCTGGCCCAGGGCTGGCAGGCACCATTTCTGTCACTCTCCATCAACCTAGCTAATGCCATATGTCCTGCCCTGGCATTCCCCTGAGGACCCATCTACCAAGCCTGCCAGCCACTGGCCAGCCCCTCCAAAGTGGCTCCCACCTCGCCCCACTTAGTGGGTACCCTGACTGGCACTGGCACCCCTCCAAAGCAGCTCCCACTCTCGGGGGCAGCCCTGCACACCAGCATGACTACAGAAGTCACAGCCAGCCCACACAGCCAGTATACCAGGGGACAGCCCCACTCACCAGTGTGTCTGCAACAATCAGGGCCCAACCACAACAGGAGAGTGCACACAGCCCACAGAGGGAATACTCCTGGAGGCGCTGGTGACCAGCACTATTGGGCTGCACTATTGGGATTGCACTATTGGGCTCCACAAAACACTTTCTACATAGGCTGCTCTTTCAAGACCAGGAGATGTAACTGATATACCTAATAAAGAAACAAACACAGAAAGTTAGGCAAAATAGGAGACAAAGTAATACCTCCAAATGAAAGAATAAGACAAAACCTCAGAAATAGAACTAAACAAAATGGAGATAAGTAATTTACCAGAGAATATAAAGTAATAGTCATAAAAATGTTCACCAAACTTGAGAGAAGAATGGATGAAATCAATGAAACCTTCAACAAAGATAGAAAATATAAAAAAGAACCAGCAGAACTGAATAATACAAAAATGTAAATGAAAAATACACTAAAGGGAATTAATAGCAAATTAGAGGATACAGATGAACAGATCAGCAATCTGGAAGACAAGGTAGTGGAAATCGCCCAATTAGACCAGCAAAAAGAAAAAAGCACTAAAACAAGCAAACAAAAATAAGATAGTTTAAGAGACCTCTGAGACAACGTTAGGTGTAAAAATGTACAAACAAGACTACCATACCCAGCAAGGTTATTATTCAGCATAAAAGGAGAGATAAAGAGTTTTCCATACAAGTAAAAGCTGAAGGAGTTCATAGCCATTAAACCAGCCTTACAAGAAATGTTAAAGGGACTTCTTTAAATAGAAAAGAAAAGGCCAAAACTAGAAACAAGAAAATTATGAAAGAAAAGTATTATCAGTAAAAGCAAACACATAGTAACAATAGCAGATCGACCACTGATAAAACTAGTATGAAGGTTAAAAGACAAAAGTAGTAAAATCATCTATCTAAAATAATTAGGGACTTCCCTGGTGGTCCAGTGGTAAGGAATCCACTTTCCAAGGCAAGTTCCATCCCTGGTCGGGGAACTAAGATGCCACGGGGCAACTAAGCCCATGCGCAGCAGCTACTGAGCTCGTGTGCCTCAACAAGGGAGCCCATGTGCCACAAACTACAGAGTCCATGAGCCCTGGAGCCTGCACACCACAACTAGAGAGAGAAAACCCACATGCCACAACTAGAGAGAAGCCCACGCACCACAACTAGAGAGAAGCCTGCGCACTGCAACAAAGAGCCTGAGCGCTGTGGCAGAAGATCCCACATGCGACTACGATGATCCCATGTGCCGCAACTGAGATCAAGGCAGCCAAAGAAATAAAGTAAAATAAATAAATTAAAAAATAAAATACTTAGTTAAGCAATACAAAAAATAAAAAGGTGTAAAATATGACATCCAAAACATAAAACATTGGAAGGGGGGAGTAAAAAATGTAGCATTTTTAGAAGCATTCAAACTTAAGTGACCATCAAATTAAAATAGACTGAAATATACATTGGTTTTTATATATGAACCTCATGGTAACCACAAACCAAAAACCTATAACTGTTACACAAAAAATAAAGAAAGGAATCCAGACATAACACTACTGACAGTCATCAAACCATGAGGGAAGAGAGAAAAAAAAGAAGGGAGGAACAGAGAAAAACTACATAAACGACCAGAATACAAGTAACAAAATGGTAGTAAGTACATACCTAACAATATTTACTTAAAATGTAAATAAATTCTCCAATAAAAAGACATGAGTGGGGCTTCCCTGGTGGCGCAGTGGTTGAGAGTCTGCCTGTCGATGCAGGGGACATGGGTTCGTGCCCCGGTCCGGGAAGATCCCACATGCCGTGGAGTGGCTAGGCCCGTGAGCCATGGCCGCTGAACCTGCATGTCCAGAGCCTGTGTTCCACAATGGAAGAGGCCACAACACTGAGAGGCCCACATACCATAAAAAAAAAAAAAAAAAAGACATGGGTGACTGAATGGATTAAAGAAAAAAACAAAGACCCTTATATATGCTGCCTACAAGAGACTTACTTTAGATGTAAAGATGCAGACTGAAAGTGAAGGGATGAAAAAAGATATTCCATGCAAATGGAAATGAGAAGAAAGTTGGGCTAGCAATACTTATATCAAACAAAATAAACTTTAAAACCCAGACGGTAACAAGAGACAAAGAAGGGTATTACATAATGACAAAGGGATCAATCCAACAAGGTGACATAACACTTGTAACTGCCTATGCACCCAACATAGGAGCCCCTAAACACATAAAGCAAATATTAACAGACATAAAAGGAAAAGTTGACTGTAATGCAATAATAGTAGGGGACCTAAACACCACACTTACATCAGTGGACAGATCATCCAGACAGGAAATCAATAAGGAAACATTGACCTTAAATGACATATTAGACCAGATGTACTTAACAGATATATGTAGAACTTTCCACCCCCAAACAGCAGACTACACATTCTTCTCAAGAGCACCTTGAACATTCTCCAGGATAGATCACATGTTAGACCACAAAACAAGTCTCAGTAAATTTAGGATGACTGAAATTATATCAAGCATCTTTTCTGACCATAACACTGTGAGACTAGAAATCAATTACAAGAAGAAAACTAAGAAAAAAACACAAATACTTGGATGCTAACCAACATGCTTCTAAGCAACCAATGAGTCAATGAAGAAATCAAAGAGGAAATCAAAAAATTCCTTAAGACAAAGGAAAATGGAAACACAGTGTTCCAAAATCAATGGGACACAGCAAAAGCAGTTTTAAGAGGGAAATTTATAGCAATACAGGCCTACCTCAGGAAACAAGAAAAATCTCAAATAAACAAACTAAATTTACACCCAAAGGAACTAGCAAAGAAGAATAAACAAACCCCAAAGTTAGTATTGTAGAAGGAAAACAATAATAAAGATCAGAGTTGAAATAAATAAATTAGAGATTGAATACAATAGAAACAATCAATGAAACTAAGGGCTGATTCTTTGAAAATATAAACAAAAGTGATAAACCTTTAGTCAGACTCATTCAAGGAGAGAGAGACAGAGACAGAGACAGAATTCAAATAAATAAAATCAGAAAGAAGAGAGAAGTACAACTTAGACCTCAGAAATAAAAAAGATTATAAGACATTACTATGAACAATTATACACCAACAAATTGGACAACATAGGAGAAACGGATAAATGCCTAGAAGCATACACTCTTCTAAGAATGAGTCAGGAAAAAATATAAAATTTGAGTAGACTGTTCACTAGTAATGAATTAGTAATCAAACAACTCCCAACAAAAAAAAAGTCCAGGACCAGACAACTTCACACGTGAATTCCACCAAAGACTTAAAGAAGAGTAAATACCCATCCTTCTCAAACTACTAAAAAAATTGAAGAGAAATGAATGCTTCCAAATTCATTCTACAAGGCTAGCATTACCTTGATACCCAAACCAGATAAAGATACTACAAAAAAATTACAGACCAATATCCCTGATGGACACAGATGCAAAAATCCTCAACAAAATATTAACAAACGAAATTCAACAATACACTAAAAGGATCATACACCATGATCAAATGATATTTATTCCAGAGATGCAAGGTTGATTCATTATTTGCAAATCAATCAACATGATACATCACATTAAGAAAACAAAGGATAAAAATAATATGATCATCTGAATAGATGCATAAAAAACATTTGACAAAATTCAACATTTATTTATGATAAAAACTCTCCAGAAAGTGGGTACAGAGGGAACTTACCACAACATAATAAAGGCCATATATGAAAAACCCACAGCTAACATAATACTCAAGGGTGAAAAGCTGAAAGCTCTTTCTCTAAGATCAGGAACAAGATAAGGGTGCTCATATCATCACTTTTATTCAACATAGTATTGGAAGTCCTAGCCACAGCAATCTGATTAGAAAAAGAAATAAAAGGCATCCAAATTGGAAAGCAAGAAATAAAACTGTCACTATTTGTAGATGACATGATACTATACATAAAAAAACCCTAAAACTACCAAAAACTATTAGAACTAATGAATGAATTCAGTAAGATTGCAGGATGCAAGATTTTAATATATAGAAATCTGTTGCACTGCTATACACTAATAATAAACTACCAGAAACAGAAATTAAGAAAACAATCCCATCTACAACTGCAATTGCATCAAAAAAGAATAAAGTACCTAGGAATACATTTAACCAAGGAGGAAAGACCTGTACTCTGAAAACAATAAGACTGTGGATGAAAGAAATTGAAGACAATACAAATAAATGGAAAGATATACTGTCCTCATGGATTGGAAGAATTAATATTATTAAAATGACCATACTACCTAAAGCAACCTACAGATTTAATGCAATTCCAGAATACCAATGGCATTTTTCATAGAACTGGAACAAATAATTCAAAAATTTGTATAAAACCACAAAAGACTTTGAATTTGCAAAACCAATTTTAAGAAAGAAGAACAAAGCTGGAGGTATCATGCTTCCTGATTTCAAGCTATACTGCAAAACAACTGTAATCAAAACAGTATGGTACTAGCACAAAAACAGACATAGATGAATGGAACAGAATAGACAGCCCAGAAATAAACCCACATTTACATGGCAAATTAATTTACAACAAAGGAGCCAAGAACATAGAGTGGGGAAAGACTGTTTTTAATAAATGGTGTTGGGAAAACGGGTCGGCTACATGGGAAAGAAGGACACTGGACCACGTTCTTACACCATTTACAAAAATAAATTTTAAATGGATTAAAGACCTAAATGTTCATTCTGAAACCATAAAATTCTTATAAGAAAATATAGGCAGTAGGCCCTTGATATTGGTCTTAGGAATATTTTTTTTGGATCTGTCTTCTCAGGTAAGGGCTACAAAAGCAAAAATAATCAAATGGAACTACAACAAACTAAAAAGGTTTTGCACAGAAATGGAAACCATCAACAAAATGAGAAGGCAACCTACTAAATGGGAGATGATAGTTGCAAAAGGGGTTAATATCCAAAATGTATAAAGAACTCACACAACTCAACATCAAACAAAAACAAGTAAAAATTGGGCAGAGGACATGAATAGACATTTTTCCAGGGAAGACATGCAGATGGCCAACAGACATATGAAAACATGCTCAACATCAATAATCATCAAGGAATAGCAAATCAAAACCACAAGGAGATACTACCTCACACCTGTCAGAATGGCTATTATCAAAAAGACAACAAATAGGGCTTCCCTGGTGGCGCAGTGGTTGGGAGTCCGCCTGCCGATGCGGAGGACGTGGGTTCGTGCCCCGGTCTGGGAGGATCCCACATGCCGCGGAGCGGCTGGGCCCGTGAGCCATGGCCGCTGGGCCTGCGCGTCGGGAGCCTGTGCTCCGCAGCGGGAGAGGCCACGGCAGTGAGAGGCCCGCGTAACACAAAAAAAAAAAAAAAAAAAAAAAAAAAAGACAACAAATAATGAGTGTTGGCAAAGATGTGGAGAAAAGGCAACCCTCATGCCCTGTTGGTAGGAATGTAAATTGGTGCAGCCACTATGGAAAACAGTATGGAGGTTCCTCAAAAAACTAAAAATAGAACTATCATATGATCTAGCAATTTCACCTCTGTGTAATTTATCTGAAGAAAATGAAAATATAATTCAAAAATATATATATGTACCCCTATGTTCATTGCAGCATTATTTACAATAGCCAATGTGGAAATATGGAAGCAACCTAAATGTCCATCTATAGACAAAGGGATAAAGAAGATGTGAGATACATATATATTATATATATATGTATTATATATATATATAAGAGAATATTACTCAGCCATAGATATATACTCTATGTTATCACTTGCATGTGGAATCTAAAATACAAAACAACCCCTCAGGGGCAAAACTGCCCCTGGTTGAGAACCACTGCTTTTGACAAATTATTAAGCAGAGAGTATCTCATACTCCACTCTGAATCTGAATAACCACTGGCAAGAGATGATGATTCACAGAGACCATTTTAATCTTCTCATTAGTCATTATGATGCTTTTCCTATGCAAAAATAAAACTGACAACATTGCAAAAAATACAAAACAAGTGAATAAATAAAACGAAATGAAACAGACTCATAGATTCAGAGAACAAACTGGTGGTTATCAGAGGGAAGGGGAGTAGGGGGTTAAGCAAAACAAGTAAAGGGGAATAAGAGGTACAAACTCCTAGATATAAAATAAGTAAATCATAGGGATGTAATGTACAGCATAGGGAATATAGTCAATACTATTGTAATAACTTTGTATGGTGACAGATGGACTTAGAATTATTGTGGCGATCAGTCTGTAATGTATATAAATGCTGAATCAGTATGTTGTACAATTGAAACTAATATAATATTGTGTGTCAACTATACTTCAATTAAAAAATAAAAAGGGGGCTTCCTTGGTGGCGCAGTGGTTGAGAGTCCGCCTGCCGATGCAGGGGACACAGGTTCATGCCCCGGTCCGGGAAGATCCCACATGCCGCGGAGCGGCTGGGCCCGTGAGCCATGGCCGCTGAGCCTGCGCATCTGGAGCCTGTGCTCCGCAACGGGAGAGGCCACAACAGTGAAAGGCCCGCATACCGCAAAAAAAAAAAATTAAAAAAATAAAAAGGAAAAAATGGATAAGGTAAAATAAATAAATAATAAAAGAAAGAAATACATTAAATCTGTAACTAAAATCTATCCCAAAGAAAATTCGAGTATAGATGACTTTACTGGTGATTTCTGCCAAACATTTAAAGAAAGAAATAATACCAATCTTGTACAACCTCTTTTAAGGAATATAGAGAGAGCACTTCTTCCTAACTCATTTTATGAGACCAGCATAAGCCTGATACAAAAATATACAAGGAAATTACAAGAAAAGAAAACTGCATAAGTGTACTTCTTATTAATTGATACACACATTAGTATAAAATATTAGAAAATCAGATCCAGAGAATATATGTACTACATCATGACCAAATTCGCTTATTCTAGGAATAAAAAATGGTATAGGGACTTCCCCAGTGGTCCAGTGGTTAAGACTCCGCCTTCCAATGGAGGCCGTGGGTTTGATCCCTAGTGGGGGAACTAAGATCCCACATGCCATGGGGTGTGGGCAAAAAAATTTTTTTTAATGGTTTAAATTTTGAAAGTTAATCAATATAATTTACTTCTTTAACAAAAAGTGAACATTAAGGCCATATGATTACCTCAACAGATACAAAAAAGCATCCAATTAAATTAACCACTAGTTCATGATAAAAACTCTCAACAAACTAGGAATAGAAGAGAACCTCTTTAATATGATTAAGTTTATACATAAAAAGTCTATTGCTCACATATTTAATGGTGAAATGTTGAGTGCTTTCTCCCTGAGCTCAGAACAATTCAAATACATTCATTTTCATCATTTCTGTTAATTATTGTTCCATAGGTCCCAATTAGTGCAAAAGGGCACGAAACAAGAATTATGAGGTATAAATATTGGAAAGGAGCAAGTAAAAATGTAATTCCAGGTGATGTGGTTGTCAATATAGAAAAACTCAAAAAAATAGGTACACTATTAGAATTAATAAATGAATTTAGGTAGGTCACTAGGTACAAACTCAATATATAAAAATCTATTGCATTTCTATATATTACACTTGCAAAAACAATTAGTCAATAAAATTTTAGATACAACACTATTAACAATAGCTTTGGAAATGGTCTAATATCTAGGAATGAATCTGATGAAAGACAGGCAAGATTGCTAAACTGAAAAATACAAAACATTGTAGGGAAAACCACAGAACACTTAAACAAATATATAAATATACCATGTTCATGGATTTGAAGACTCTGTTTTATAAAGACATCAATTCTCCCAAAATTAATTTATTGACTCAATGCAGTCACAGTCAAATTCCCAGCAAGGTTTTCTGTGGAAATTTATCAGGCAATTCTAAACTTTATATGGAAATGCAAGAGTCAAAAAATCAGGAAGAAGAAATTGTTGGAAGATTTACAATATCAGATACCAAGACTTAGCATAAACCTACAATATTTAAGATAGTGTGGTACTGGTGCAGTGATAGATAAACAAACAGTGAAATAGAAGAGAGAGTCTAGAAACAGGCCCATGCCTATACAGTAACTTGATATACATCAAAGGTGCTACTGCAATTTTGTGGTAATGAGATTTTTTTTCAAAACGTGATGCTGGAGCAATTAGATAATTCATACGTAACAGACTTTAACCCTATTTTATACCATTTACAAAATTTAATTCCAATTGGATTATAGGCCTAATATGAAAGGAAATCAATAATTTTCTAGAACAGGGGTAGTAAATTTTTTCTGTAAAGTACAAGATACTCAATATTTTCAATTTTGTGGTCCACATGGTCTCCGTTGCAACTACTCAACTCTGCTGCTACAGCACAAAAGCAACCATAGACAGTACACTAACGAATTGGAATCGCTGTGTTCCAATAAAAATTTATTTACAAAAACAGGTGGCAGGCCACATGGGCCATAGTCTGCTGACACGTTCTAGAAGATAACATAGACGAATAATTCCAGGCCCTTGGGGTAGGCAGCGATTTCTTAAATAAGACCCAAAAAACCATGAACCATAAAAGATTTATAAATTCTGAAATTCTATTTATCGAAGTACACCATCAAGAGAGTGAACCAGAAAGTCATAGACTAAGAGAAGACATTTGTGATATATATGCATGTTTATATACATATATCATAGATGTAGCATATATATCCAAAAAATATCTCATAGCCACAATATCTAAAGAATGCCAACAAATCAGTAAGAAAAAGATAAACAACACAATGAAGATAAACAGCTCAAACAAAATGAGAAAAATCTTGAGTGGGAGTTTTAGAAAACAGAATATCAGCATGGACATACGTACATGAAAAGATGTTCCATATGATTAGTTATCAAGCAAATAAAAATAAAACCAGAATGTAATATCAGTATGGACTCATCAGAATGGCTAAAATGAAAAGAATTGACAATATGCAGTGGTAACCAGAATATGGAGCAACTGGAACTGGAACTTCCATATACACTAATGAAAGTGTAAATTGTTACAATTACCTTGAATCACTCTACTAAAACCTCCTCTACGACCCAGCAGTTCCAGTACTAGGTATATAAGAGAAATGCATGAATATCGCAGAAGGCATGTACAAGGCAAGTCATAGCAGTTTTCTTCCTAATAGCCCCAAACTGAAAATAACTCAAATGTCTATCAATAGAGGAATGGATAACTAAATTGTGGTGTATTCATACAGTGGGATACTATAAGCAATAGAAAAGAACTGATAACATGGATTAGTATAGTAGACATGATATGAAACTAAAAGAGCCAGACACAAAATTAGAACAAGCTGTATGATTCTATTTCTATGAATTTCAGGGACAGATAAAATAATCTGTGGTGGTGGGTACAATGGAGGACCACAATGGAGCATTCTAGGGAGCAGAAATATTCTACATCTTGATCTGGGTAGTGGTTACATGAGTAATACACGTGTAAAAATTCATTGGGCTATATACTTATAATTTGTGCACTTTAGTCTCAGTATGTTAAAACTCAAAAAAAAAACTTTAAAAAATCATAGAAATTTACAGGATATATTTTCACTGAAAGATTCAAACAACACTGAAATATAGAGACTAAAACATTAGTCTTACCTCTGTTTCCTGTCCCTCATTATTGCTGTCCTCCCTAAAAAAAAACATTAGGTGATTCTACTTCCAAATTATTTTTTATACATTTACATGCACATATATATGTGCATATATATATATGTATATGCACATGTATGTGTAACATTAAAAAATTCACATTCACACTTCACAATAATTCTGTAATTTTATTTTTAGCCTAAAAATACATCTCTCAGCTCTTTCTGTCAAATACAGATCAGTCTCATTTTAACAGCTGCACAGTATTCTATTGTATCAATGTAACATAATTAATTTCCCTACTAACGGATATATAAATTACTCCTAATTTTTCACTATTTGAAACAATGTTGCAACAAACTTTCTTAAAATTTCCTGGTGCACACAAACAAGTATTTTCTTTTTTGTGCACTATGAACAATTCTTTTGGCTGAAACAATTCTTTTCAGTAGAAACAAAATTGCTGAGTAAAAGAAATTGTAGAGTAAAAATTTTGGTAAATTCTGCTAAATTGCTTTCTAAGAAAATCTTACAAATTACATTCTGACCAACAGTATATGAAAATACCTGTTTCCCAGCATCTTTATAAACACTAGATATTATCAATCTCTTACAAATTTGCCAGTTCTAAGGGCAAAAAAAAAATGCAATTCACTGTTATTTTAAATTACTTTTTATTCATTATTTACATTTCTCCTTATGGAAGTGGTTATTTAGATCCTTTGCACATGTTTTTATTAGGTTGTTTATATTTTTATTATCAATTTTGGGGTGTTCTTTATTAAATGTAATAATATATATTTTGAAAATATTTTCTCCTGGTTTGCCACTTTTAACTTTCTTTTTCTTATCATATAGCATTAGCCAGGACTCTCAAAGCAATATTGAAAAAACTTTCATAGGAAAGCTTCTAATACTTCATT
Organism: Phocoena sinus; assembly: GCF_008692025.1. NCBI lineage: Eukaryota > Metazoa > Chordata > Mammalia > Artiodactyla > Phocoenidae > Phocoena > Phocoena sinus. Next base: position 78,644,440 of record NC_045764.1, read on the forward strand.
AGCTATGATGCTTGTGTATGCAGATATCTTTCATTAAAACAGAGAAGTTTCTTTCTATTTCTGGTTTGCAAAAGTGGTTTTCTTTCTAATCAACCTAGGGGCAGGACAGGAATAAAGACACAGACGTAGAGAATGGACCTGAGGACACAGGGTGGGTGAAGGGTAAGCTGGGACGAAGTGAAAGAGTGGCATTGACATATATACACTACCAAATGTAAAATAGCTAGTGGGAAGTAGCTGCATAGCACAGGCTTCTGTGCTTTGTGACCACCTAGAGGGGTGGGATAGGGAGAGTGGGAGGGAGATGCAAGAGGAAGGGGATATGGGGATACATGTATACATATAGCTGATTCACTTTGTTATACAGCAGAAACTAACACAACATTGTAAAGCAATTATACTCCAATAAAGATGTTAAAAAAAATAGATGTCAAATTGTATCAAACGCCATTTGTATCTCTTAATATTTTTTTTATTTTGAATGTAATGATTTGCATTAATATATTTTGAATTTTGAATCAGCCTTGAATACCTTAGATAAATAGCTTAGATAAATCCTTCTTACTTATGACATTTAAAAAATACATTTCTGGCATTAGTAAAGTGTTACTAATACCAACACTTAAGATATCTGTATATGTGTTCATAAGTGAGTGTATGCTTTTCTTGCCAGTTTTAAAATTCAGGCCATGTCAGCTCCAATGTAAATGGGTTAGAAAACTTTCTATTTTTTCCATGCTTTGGATTAACTAATTAATATACCATAGGGATTATTTGTTCCTTACTTATAGAACCATCTTTGTTTGGTGACCTTTTATGAGAGAGCTTTGACTATGCTCTCACTGTTTTTATTGTTGTTGTTTTAAGGTGACTATTTCTTCATGGGTCAATTTTGGTGATTTCTATTTTCCAGAAATTATTTTAATCTAGAATTTTCTAACTTATTATCTTAAATTTTGTATTCATCTCAGATTTTTTACAATCTACTCTATACTTATAATGTCCCTTTCTTATTTCAAAGGTTGATAATTCTGTCTCTTTCTCTTTTTTTTTTTTTTTTTGCGGTACGCGGGCCTCGCACTGTTGCGGCCTCTCCCGTTGCAGAGCACAGGCTCCGGATGCGCAGGCTCAGCGGCCATGGCTCACGGGCCCAGCCGCTCCGCGGCATGTGGGATCTTCCCGGACCGGGGCACGAACCCATGTCCCCTGCATCGGCAGGCGGACTCTCAACCACTGCGCCACCAGGGAAGCCCCTCTTTTTCTTTTTTTTTTTTTAACCTTGATTAAACATTCTAGACTTCTGATATTTTTGCTTCTTTTCAGATGATCAGTTTTAATTTTATTCAGATTAACTCTACTCCTTATTTCATGCATTTCTGGTTTTTTCTTTAGTAATACTTTCCTTATATATTTTTATTTTTCTTCCTTTAGCTTCTTGAACTGTATGCACGATTTACTTCCATTCAATCTTTTCCTATTTTCTAATGCATACATCCAGGGCTATAAGTTTTCTCTGAGTATGTATAGATTTTGAATTGTATCGATCTCATTGTTCTTCTTGTTGTAGCAGTTAAATATACTGGCTCTGGACTATACTATCTAGGTTCAAATCCCAACTCTGTCATATATGGACTATATGCCCTTGGGCAGGTTATTTAAAAGAGCTTTGTGTTTCAGTTCTTCATCTGTGAAATGAGATGATAATGGAATCAACTTCTCAGGATTATTGTGATAATAAAATGAGACAATCCAGGTGGATCACTTACCACAAAGCTGGTTGCATAGTAATGTTTAATAAATTTTTGGTATTGTTATGTTTAAATAATTGATAGCTTCAGTTTACATTTCTTTTCATTAAAGTTATTCTAAGTTAAAGTTATTTAAAGGTGTGGGTTTTTTATTTCCAAGTTATAAAAATTGTATTCTTTTGTACTAACTCCAAATTTTATTGCAGTGTGATCAAAGAATGTGACCTGAATGATTTCTTATCTGAGAATTTATTCATTTTCTTTTCTCTCTTTGTTTTAGAAAGTAGTTAATGTTGCATGTGTGTTAGAAGAGATTATGCATTCACCATTTATTGTGTACAGTCCTTTACACCTATTCAGTCAAGTTTCTTTATTGTGTTATTCAAATTCTCACTACGCTTGCTTCCTTTTTTCCTACTTTATCTGTCAATATCTGAGTTGAAGTCTTCCAAAATAGCTGTGTATTTTTCATCACTACCTGTATTTCTATCAGTTTTTACTTTATATGTTATATTATAAACATGACTTTTGATGTTATATTGTTAGGTTTGTAAAGGTTCATTATTAATTGACCTTTTAGAACTTTCCTCTTATCTCTTCATCACACCTTGTCTCTGCCATCTTTATGCTGCATTCATCCAAAACAGGGGTGGCAGGCAGGCTAAATCTGTCCTGCTGCCTGTTTTGTAAATAAAGTTTTATTGGAACACAAACAGGCCCATTCAATTACATATTATCTATGGCTGCTTTCACACTATAGCAGCAGAGCTGAGTAGTTAAGACAGAGTCCGTATGGACCACAAAGCTGAAAATATTTACTCTCTGGTCTTTTACAGAAAAAGTCTGCCAGCATCTAATTAGATTTTACTTTTATGTTACTAATTTTTAAACACAGGCCATAATTAGACAAGTTAACTAGTTTCTTTCCTTTCCACTGTTTCTTGAATATCTTCACCTTTCTTGGATTCATTATTTATTTTATTAAAATTCATCCAAAAGTCAGTTATCCTTTCAAGGAATTTCTATTGATGATACACATCTGCTGAGTTTTCTTATTTTGAAAATCATGTTTTTAACCCCTAAGATCACTGTTTGCTTCCTTTCCATTAATGTAATAATGTCCTAATCTCTTTGAAGATAACTGTTAATTTGTAGCAAGTATATATTTTACTTATAGTTATATTTTTCTTAAAATAAGACGAAATTTATACTTGCTTTTCATTTATCTTTCCACAGGTATTATTTCAGTATTTACTGAGTTTGTTGCCTCTACAAACTTGGGTTATTCTTACGTTGATTAATCTTTTACTTTGTAAATGAAAATTCCTTTTAGTGCTCTACTTCTGCTTAATGTGAGTTGACTTCAGTGATTATAGGAGAAGGGAAGGACATACTGCTGGGCAGAGTGATTTCAGAGTGAGGGGTCTCCCTGTCCCTCCTGGAGTCCATTGCTATTATTCTATCTTTGGCTCCCAGGACCCACAGGCTCACTGCTTTAATCTGGGGACAATTCTAAGCAGGAAAAGGGAAGGAGATCAGCAGTCCAGCTGCTCCAACTGCTATGTCTTCATTCATTGCTCTGGTCATTACGCTAGCACCCTCTACGCACTGAATCTGCTCTTTCTGAGATGGGAGCAGCCCTGAAATTGCTTCTAATCCTTTAGCAGTCTTAAGCTTAGGAGTATTTGAGGTCCAGGTGCTCTAATTTGTTTTTCCAAGAAAATTTTCCAAATTTTCTGATAGACTGATGACACTTCTTTGTCCCCAGTCCTGTTACCAATTATTCCTCTCCCCCTTCCCCTTTCCCCCATCTCTCAACCTTTTCTGTCATTTCGTAAGATTTGGTAGAGGTAAGCTTCCTTCAGTCTGACGTCTTGATTTAATCTTCAAACACAGGATTTTAAAACTAACCCTTTCAAAACACCATTAAATATAATTTATTTGTGGGTGGTTAACTTATTATCTTACCATATTTAAAATTTCAAAACATTTAAAAATATACTCAGAAAGAGCATCTACGACACAGAAAGAACATTGAAGCCCTACTCCAACAGCATCTCTGAGGGGACTCGAAATGAGAAAACGATGTTCACCAATTAGAGTGAAAAGGGGTACTTAGTCTTGAGTCACTTGCCTTTAAAAATAGATTCGGTGGTCCATTCAATTAAAAAGTGTTCCTTCATGGGGGTGGGAGACACCGGTTGCTGCAGAGCTGTAATCATTTAGCATTTTCTGCCTGATAACAAATGACACATTAGGCAGCAATCAGTGACATCTGTGACATATTCAGTCAGAAAAATCTGACTAACAAGCTCATCCTGTTTTGGAATGCTACCCCCATCCTGCCATACCTCAATCCCTGCCTGCCAAGCAGCCTGTCCAGTTAGCCTGTTTATGAGCTAACTTTTAACAGTTTTTAATCCTGATTTAAGGGAACTCTACCCAGAGCAGCTGGAAAACATAAACCCTGACGCCCCCCTCCGTCTATCACACACACACACGTTATCTGGGCTCTTAAGTCCCTGGGAAGAGTAGCTGGTCTCACTGGGCTTTCTTTCGGGACCTCAGAAGGGATACATATGGATGTGAAATTCCTATGAATACTCTGAGATTCCTCAATTGATTATTAATACCTTCCCTTCTTTCTCCATTTCCAGTGTTGGGTTTATTTGCAGAGGTTGCCTCTGTACATTCTCAGAACTCTCTGAGACAGCATTAGATGAATCTCAAAATTTTCTCTGCTTGGTGTAGGCCAAAAATTTTCCCCTTGCCATTAATGATGCCTATCTCACTATCAACTGTGCCCCAATTTCAACCTGGCAGGGTTTGAATGTCCTTCCACACTGATCAAAAAATCTCCTGTGGCAGCTGCCTCAGGTGCAGTGTGGCTTTGGATGACTAAGACCTGTGCTTTATCAGATTTTCAAGTGGTGGCACACAGTCCCTCAGCTGCTGGCCCATTTGATTTTCAGGGCCTCTGTAACTGTCAAGGTCCTTGTCTTCCACCATCATCCTATGTCTTCCCATCCCTTCTCCACCTCCTCAGGAATATATAGGAAATTCACATTTATTTGGCTCTTACGAAGTATAAGACATTGTGCTAGGTATTTTCACAAATATTTTTCATCAAACATTCAGCATAACTATGTAAGGGAGTCCTATTTCCCCACTTCTACCACTTTGAAACCAAGGCTCAGAGAGTTGTGAGGGACTTGTCTGGGACTACAAAAGTGGCAAGGGGTATGGCTGGGATTTGGGTCCTGGACTCTCAGCTCCGAAGCCCAAGGGATGTTCCTGAGAGTGAGCCTCAAGCCTGGCCTCTCCAAGAGTGTGGATCTGAATTCAGATGAGAAACTGGAGGCTGAAGGGAGAACGTAGCTGACTCTTCTACTTAAAAGGAAGAGGGGGCTTCCCTGGTGGCGCAGTGGTTGAGAGTCTGCCTGCTGATGCAGGGGACATGGGTTCGCGCCCCGGTCCGGGAAGATCCCACGTGCCACGGAGTGGCTAGGCCCGTGAGCCATGGCCACTGGGCCTGCATGTCCGGAGCCTATGCTCCGCAACGGGAGAGGCCACAACAGTGAGAGGCCCGCGTACCGCAAAAAATAAAACAAAACAAAACGAAACGAAAAAAAGGAAAAGGGCTGGCCAAAGTACCTTTAAAACTGGTGAATCATAGCACCAGATATCTAGCTGAACAGACAATATTTGGCTGCTTGGGAAATTTTTGTATAGTCACAGAGACATGAATTTTAAGTATGAATTAACTAAATTCTTAGTACCTGCACTATTATTACAGACAAGCTATTGAGTTTTCTTATTAGCCCATTCTGCTTTTTCCTGCATCCTGCCTTTGTTTTTCTTGGCCTAAACAAAAGGAGTTCTCTCTAACTCAATAATTCAATTCAACAAACATTTATTATTTGGCTACTTTATGGTAGGGACTGTACTATATGTAGGAGATACAGAAAAGAATAAAAACATAGGGCTTCCTTGGTGGCGCAGTGGTTGGGAGTCCGCCTAACGATGCAGGGGACACGAGTTCATGCCCCGGTCCGGGAAGATCCCACATGCCGCGGAGCGGCTGGGCCCGTGAGCCATGGTTGCTGAGCCTGTGCGTCCGGAGCCTGTGCTCCGCAACGGGAGAGGCCACAGCAGTGAGAGGCCCGCGTACCGCAAAAAAAAAAAAAAAATTATAAAAACATACATCCTAACCACATACAGTTCACAGTACTTGGAGCCAACGGTGGGGAGGGTAGGTACAAGAAATTGACAAGTAAGCCTACAATTACCATATAATGAGATAGTGTCTTTGACATAAGGCTGTGTGAGGTCCTAAAGGACCACAGAAAAGGGACAGCTAACTCAACCTGGGTGCGGGTGAGATAAGGAATGGATAAGGTAAGACTTTCAAGAGGACGCAATTCTTGACATTTAATTGAGCCCTTCAGATGGTCAGGACCATAACCGCATGTGTAAGAATCTTTTGGAAGAGAGAGATCCACCCTAAAGTAAGGTAGCAATGGAAACCTTCTCCTGAGGATCTGAGGAAATAAACCACTTGCTAGAACTGCATTGGAACCTAAATGGACTTTTAGTTCCCTAGCTCTCTTCAAGTCTGTATGAAGTCACTTAAGACTTTCTGCTCCTTGGTTTCTGGTCAGTTACTCTGGATTTCCCCAAGGCCTGGCCAATAATCTGCTCTTCCTCATTTGTGCCCTCTTACTCTGGAGCTCCATCAAAAAATCTCCCCAGTTTCTATCCACCTCTGGGCCTATTGCTCCTACCATTACTAAGCAACTATCTTATCTTCTGAAAGCCTTTTCTGCTTGTCTTCTCACAGTTGCCTCTTACTTATTCCCTCTACTGGTTGCTGCTGCCTAATGCTTTCTGAGGTCTGCCTCTCTTGTGTCTCTTAGCTACTTTATTTTTTTTTTACCGCCAACTGCCTAACTGTCTCTCTTTATCATATTCATATTCTCGAAGAAAGGAATCAATTTGTTAACTAATTACTAACCTCTTCCTTGAGCAAAGACCTTATATTTAGCCAGCTCACAGGTCACTGTCCAGCCAGGGGATTGGTTGCCCTTATGTTGGATGCTGAGCCCTGTTCCAACCACAGACCCAGGGTTACAAGTGACAAGGATGGAGGCTTACATCAGCTGAGCCCTTTAGAAGGTAGCTACAGAAGGCAGAAATCTGAGAGCTTGGCCAACTCAGGAGAATGATGGTAATAGGTACATTAGAGGCACTATAAATAGGAAAAACAAAAGATTTCTTAAAAACCCATACTAACATCAAACCACAATTCTTACTTGGTACAACTTCAGGTAATGGGAGCGGGAGGGAAGGATGAAGAAAAACAGGAAGTTCCTGGGAGTATGTATATTTATATACAAAAAAGAGCAAAGAAAATAAATATACCCAAGGAAAGGACACAAGTTGGCCTACTTCATAGGAAAGGATCTTTCCTGAGGTTCCTAAGAAGAAAGTCCAAAGACTTCCTCCTCTTCTCAAATACATGAGGGATGACATAAAGAGTGTAGTGAATGTGACTGTTAAGTTTTATGTGTCAACTTGACTTGACTAGGCTAATGTACCAGTTATTCAATTAAATGCTAACCTAGGTGTTGCTGTGAAGGAATTCTGTTAGATGTGGTTAACATCTACAATCATTGGACTTTAAGTAAAGGAGATTATCCTTGATATTCTGGGTGGACTCCATCTAATCAAGTGAAAGGCCTTAAGAGCAAAACTAAGGTTTTTCCTAAGGAAGAAGAAATTCCACCTGTAAACTGCAGCGCCTGTTCCTGCCCAAGAGTTTCTGGCCTGTCAGCCTGCTGGCCTGCCTTACAGAGTTTGGACCTATTAACCCGCACAATCAGGCAAGCCAGTTCCTTTAAATTATATATTATAATAGAATAATTACAATAAATATTGTGATAAATATGTGATCATAATGAATATTACAAGAAATTTATCATATATTCTACTGGTTGTTCTCTGATCCAACCCTGCCTTGTACAGCGAGGACAGAAGCAGAGATTTGGAATTTGGTACCCAGCACAACCTTTATCATCAGCTATTCACTCCGGTTAGGCCAGTCTCCTGTTTGTCTCTTTAGTCATGCTGATTTTCCTGCTTCTGTTCACACTGCTTTTCCCTTCTGGCTTGCTGACATTCTCTCTCCCACTTTCACAAACTTCTTCCCTTTCCTTACACTCCAACTCTGTCCGAAGCCCTCCGTGAAGCCACCTCTGTTTTACTTTTTTTTGGCCCTCCGTGAAGCCACCTCCATTTACTCTTTGCTTTCTCTTAACTCCCTCAGCAGTTATTAGCTGTGCCATTCACTGTGATGCTTAATCTTACACATCTCGCTTAACACTGCTTTGTATATAGTATCCACCACTAGTTAGGTTTAAAGCTGTAAGTACAAGTTTGGGCGTGCAAGAAATGTCACGTTTCTTTATTGTGTTTAAATCAAATTAAATTCACGTCAGACTTAAATGATCCCAGCCTTAATTCCACTGAAGTAGAAGGAACTCCAATCCCAGTTATTACTGGGCTTCCCTCCGTTCTTCCCTAGAAATGCACTAGAGTCTGGAAGATTTATGTTGAGCCCAGAAAATGGGGGAAGATGGACTTTGACAACTTCTTTGTTCAGGGATACATGGTCCCTAGAAGCCAAGCAACAGCTCTGCTCATAGACAAAGAGTGGTAGGGCGATCCAGCCTCCATAGGGTCACCATGCATCTGTCTGAGGTCTGGCTATCACTTGGGGTGATCGAGGAAACAGGGCTGGTGTCCCCACTACTGCAACCCTGAACTTTGACTCTTTTCCAGTTTGGGAAATTTTTTCATTTGCAACAGTTCCAACTACGCACAACCCCTCCTTCCTTCTCTCTCTTTACTCCTTTCCCTCACTAGATGCCCCTACCTCTTGAACCCCCTAGCAAAATCCCTCTAGGAGCAAGGAACCTGGAAGGCAAATTGCTGGGCACAACTCCAGGGGTAACAGCATCCTAAGGAGTTGTGATCCAGGAGGCTTCAATTACAATGTGAGTGGTGCCCCCTGGAATGGTCTAATATGGAGCTCCTGTAAACTTCTTTCTGCCTAGAAACACAAAACTCCCGTGAAGCATGTTTGGAATGGAGAGGAGGGAAAATATAAGGGGAACATAAACCAAATTAATAGCTCAATAAATTATCCTGGCACACACTTATTTTTTTGTTTGTTCCCTGCATTTTCACTTCATGTTTAAAAATATGTGTGGGCTGATATGTCTATGTTCCAATTAGATTATGAACTTCTTGAAGATTAGAACAATACTGTATTTACCACTTATTTTAAAAAATTTTTTTTTTGATTTATTGATTTATTTTGGCTGTGCTGGGTCTTAGCTATGGCACGCAGGATCTTTGTTGAGGCATGTGGGCTCTTTAGTTGCGGCATGTGAACTTCTTAGTTGTGCCATGCGGATTCTTAGTTGCGGCACGCATGTGGGATCTAGTTCCCCGACCAGGGATCGAATCCAGGACCCTGCATTGGGAGCACAGAGTCTGACACACTGGTCCACCAGGGAAGTCCCTTACCACTTATTTTTAAATCTTTCTGTAGTTTCAGCATAATAATTAGTATGTAAGAGGGACTTAAATGTGTCTTGAACTGAGGAGTGATGAGTTTGTAGATTACTGACTAGGCTCTACCAGTTCAGACTGCACCAGTGCTGACCTCCTCATTGTAGGACTGGCTCTAGTGTCTTTTTACTGTCACTTTTAAGGTTAAGTAAATATGCTTTTCCTTTACCGGCTTCTGTTCATAGCTGCTGCTGGCCTGAATTTCCAAGATATCAAATTTCTACTTGGGACCTTTCTGGCCCCAAGTAAAAGTAAACATTTCTTTTAAAATTCAGACGGATGATATTAACTTGAACCTTCTTTCATAAAAAGAGAATGCAGGTCACAACATAAACGTGTATTGTAACAACAGTGGAAAATTTCTAAATGAAATCAAAGCAGTACCTGGCATTCATTTTCATAATACCTTTCACTTGAAGAGCCAAGTACAGTACGAGAACTTTATCCCAATAATCCTTAGGAGTAAGTAAAGGGACCTGACAGAATGACTGGTATAGATAGGGTCACATAGCCAGGTAGTGACAGGGTTGTTAACACCTTGTTGCCTTACCCAGTATTTGAATAGTTAGGCTACTTCCCCTTAACAAACCATTGTTTTGATGACATAATAGAATATTAGCACTCTAACAGGAGAAATCATATTTTCATATCATGCTAACATTAGTAAGTATGGAGTGGAGAAAATTTAACCAAATTTGCCAATATGCACTTGGTTTTGAGCCTTCCAACCTCCCTCTTCTGTAATCTTGCTTCCTCTTTGTTGTCTTCCCCCTGACTGCCCTCACCTCCCTCCCTCTAATGCTAGTAAAAGACTGAAAACTCAATTACATTACAGCACTGGAACTTGATACATCAGCTCCCCTTGTACTACATGCATTTTGAAAGACAAGAGCTTAGTCCAAAGAAATTAATCATCACTTTCTGATACACAGAAAGTTTTTTTGGAGATGGAAAGCCTTCCTTCCCTGTTCCCTTAAATAATAACATGTAGATAATTACATATTCCACTTTCAGCTGCTAGAGGGAAAAGTTTGCAATGGAAGAAGGCAGAGAAAGTAATGATAAAGGAAAAAAGGATGAGGGAATCCTTTGTTTTTAAGAGGGAAAGGAAAAGAGGGTAGAACCTGATCTTTTCCACATCTGTAAGCCACCATACTTGGTGGAAATTAAATGTACACTTTAAGCACTTAACCAGTATTAACCAATGATGAGCCTATTTGAGGCCTCATTTTGTCAGAACAATCGTAACTAACGGAGTAACACTTAGTAAAATGGGCTGTGTCTCCCTCCCCTCCTTCTCCTCCCCTATACACTCCATTAAGGATCTGAGCACAGAGCTAACACTGGGTTCTGCATTATGCACTCATCTCATGTGCCCTTTCATGGCTTCACACCAGTGTTCATGCTGCTCCTTGACCTGAAAACATCTTCCCTCAGTGTACTGCCTGTTGAACTTCTATTCACCCGATGAGACCCCATTCAAATGATAGCCAAGAGGCCTTCTCCAAAAGCTCTTTTACCTTGAGCAGGACCAATCCCTCCCTCCACTATACTCATCGCCTTGTGTAACTAATATATATTAATAGGTCTCTCTTCTCCCCAGAATGTAAACTACTTCAAGTTAGGACCAGGTCTTACCTATCTATCTATTTATTTATATTTTCAATGCCTGACACTCTTATGTATGGGGTATAATAAATGTATGATAAACATATGTACATAAACATATGTACTCCTGTAGTTTCATAAAGAAGACAAAGTTTAGACATAAGAGAGCAAGATGGTATAATGTACTGGGCTAAGAAAATTCAGGTTAGGTAACTACTCAGTTCAACAAATATGAACACCCGGGAGTAAGGAATTGTGTCCCGGGATTACTAAGATAAAATAAGGCTTCGAGGTACTCACGATCCACCTTATAGACTGTCTTTCTCTGTGTACAGCATTTCCCTGGTTTAGGTATCACCTTATGTGTTTCTCACAATAACCCTGTGAGATAGGTCATGATTTTCATTTTTATAGAGATGAGAACAGAGGGTTTGAATTCCTAGGTTTTCTGACTCTCAGACTGGAGTCTTTCTTCCCCACTACATCAGTGTTTCTCAAAATTTTCCACAGGAGTACACTTTCCCAGGGAGAACAGACTTATACTCCTCAGGGTTGAGAAACAAAAGCTCAAAATTTAGTGTATTCTCTTGAAAATTCATGTTCACTATAATGTTTTCCGCTACTTCTCACTGAGTCAAACCGAAGGTCTGAGGAAATCAGCCACATTGATTCTGGGTCCCTGAGGGACCTTAGTACAGAGTTTCATAACCAGAGGGGGGCAAACACAATTTCAGAAGCACCATGGCTACACTGCCACCTTTACTCAAGGTATCTGGGTTTGGCTTGAGTCCCCACCCACGATTTTGAATAACTTCATCAGATTTCTTTTAGGTTTCTACTGGTATAACCGTATTCACCGCCCTCTCGGAAGACGGTAACAAAACACACACTCCACTCCCAGATTTTAAGTGAGCAGTGGGGGCTGACTCTTTTAAAGCCTCCCTGCAAGGATGTCCATTCTGGCAATAAGATCTCTTAAGTCTGACATTATCTGCGACCCCTCTCATTGCTGGTTGAACCTAAGAGTCCCAGATGTCAACCCGCCGTGGGCCCTTGAGGGCCCACAGGCTCAACACTGCCCTCTCGTCAGCACCGCCGCTAGAGGGCAGTTCAGGGTTGCGGCTCTGCTGTGCCCTCTAGTGGCTGCTGGGATGACATGCTCTTTTATGGAACCTATAAAACCCTGAAAAATTGCAGTCGGGAAGTCAGCCTGTGTGACACCCGGTAGTAAATTTTAAAAGAAACGTCTTGGTTCTCAGCTTCCTTTTCTTAAGGCGTTTGGCAGTCTCAGATACATTACCCTTCTTGGATGAACCTCCTCCCTAGGGTCTCCCCCTCCCAGGGTGTGGCAACGTGGAGCCATCATTCTCTCTTGGCAAGGTAAAAAAATTAGAACCTGGGAGACTTTGCAACTTTCCCCAATGCCTTTTTACTCCCTCCATCTTCCCCATGGATATACAGCTTAGATATGCATTCAAGATTTTTCAGTATAACTTCATTTTCACCAAGGCTTGTAAGCTCTGGCATTAGACTTCAGGATTCAAATCCTGGCTCCCTCATTTACTATTTGGGTCACTTTAAGAATGTTAACCTCGCTAAGCTTCTGGTTCATCTGTAAAATAGGGAGACTAGTACTACACTATACAATTTGGGGATGACAATATATGGAAAGTGCTAGGTCTGTCTTGCACAGTAAAAAGTGCTCAGCAAACATCAGCCATTTTCATTCTTCAAAGCTTCTGTCTAGTGCACAGCACGTCTATCAATTTGGTACTGAAAAAAAGCCTGTTTTTACATAGAACATAAGGGTCCATAAGCAAAATGAATTCATAAACAACTAATATTTTCTAGAAATGGCTAAGCTAATAGTGACCCTAGGTTATGGAAACGGGGGCTTGTTTGTGTGGCAGAGTCAGTGCGGTGGGTTTCAGGGTGCAAAGGAATCCAAGGGGCTTCGAATCCTCATGGAGGAGCTGTCTTGCACGCAGGTGTCCTTCCTCCCTCCTACTCCTCCTGCTCCCGCCATGTGCAAGAACTCAGGGTGAAGCTGGGAGTGGATTCTGTGAGTCAGGCCTGAGGGCACAGTGGTGCAAAAGCAAAAAGGTTCCAGGCCAAGGCAGGGAACCTAGAACTCCAAAGGCCAAGAAACCCAAGCCAATCAGATTCCCCACCCAGGAGGAGTCTAAAAGGTGGCAGGGACTCACTGCCCAAAGTCCAAGCACTGCAGGAAAGTGGCCAGAGAATCTGACAGGTAGAAACCTGATAGAAACTGTCAGAAAAGTTAAAGCAGAATAGCTCATAACACCCACAGGCCCATAGAAAGGTCAGTGTGAGCTGAGCAGCTGTTCCGTCTGGTGCCAGAGGCCTTGGCTGTAGCCTTCTACACCCAGGCAGTTTAGGCCTCCCTGATCAGCCCCACCTAGAAAAGCCAATTCTTCTGCTCTTAAAGGGGACTTGGATGTTTCTGGCAGGGAGTCTTACTCTTCGTGGGCAAAGCTAGCTCTTAAGGATGAGTAGCGTGGTAGGGGGCAGAGAGTACGTCCAGGGGTTCAACTGGCTCCGAAGGAAGGAGCTTGTGGCTGGAGTCTGAGCCTCCATGTTGTGAGAACTACACGCGTTTCTTTCCGAGGCAGGCAGGGGCCTTGGCTGCCAGGGACCCTGACAAGCCGCGACTTGAGCTGTGCCCGAGAGCCTGGGTTGGCTGGGGAGCGGTATAGAGGAGGAGGGAGGGCAATCCAGGAAAGGGGGTGGGGTGGGGAGGGAGGTGAGAGGAAGAGCACGAGCAAAGGCACGAAGGAAGAATGAGTCTGCGGCGCATTGAGAATGGCATGGAGACTTCACTGATTGGAGCCGGGAGTTCTTGCACGGGGATGGAGGCAGCTATGATTGGATAGCTAAAGTGGGGCCAGATTTGGAGGGCTTTGAATGCCCGACCGAGGAGCACTCAACCCAGCTCCTGCCTTGCGATTTCCGTTCAAGACTAAATGACCTAAAGGGTGGTTAATTCCAACGGGTGTTCTTCTTTGGGGGCTTCTGAAAAGTCAGCTTATGCTCTTACCTGCTTCAGTTCTCTTCCTTTACCCAAGGAGAAAGTAATCCTCGCTTGCCGAGGGGAGGGAGGATAATGTTGATTGATTTCACTTTACTTGCTTGGAGGATGCAAAAAAAAAAAAAAAAATCCCATTTCCACGCCAAATGTTAAATTTGGTTTCTCCTCCTCCTCCTCACGCAAGTTCTCCTTCTCTCGCCAGCACCTCCCCCCACGTTTTCCTGCTCTCCTCCACCAGCTCGGCCAGTCCCCTCCTCGGCCCCGGCGGCTCACGTTCCGGGCCTAGCTGGCCCGCGCCCGCCCTCCGCGCCCGTGCGGCCCCCCGCGCCCGCGCGCGTATCCCGCACACACTGGTCCACGCCCTCCCCCCCCCCCCCCCCCCCCCGTCGCGGCCGAGCGGTAGGTGTTTTGCCGTCTGCGCCCGGCCGCAGTGCGGCTGCGCGCACTGGGCTGCCTCCGGGGCTGGCAGGGCAGCGGTGGCCGCGGCGGCGGCGGCGGCGGCGGCGGCGGCGTGGGGAGTGGCGTGGAGCCGAGCCTGGGGCTGCAGCAGCGCGGGGCTGCCGGAGTAGAAAGCCCCGGGGGCAAGAAAGGAAGGCCAGGCCGTCAGGTCCCTGAGCAACCGTTCTCCTTGGATTTGGGGGAGCCCTGCCCCCCCACCTCGTGTTCAGACGCCCCCTCCTCACCCCCCCCAAGCCCCGGCCGCTGACGGGAGGAGGCGGCGGCGGCGGCGGCGGGGGGCTGAGGGGCGCCGCCATGCCTCTCCCGCGGTGAAGCGCCCCGGCCGTAAGGAGCCGCTCGGTCTCCCCGGTGATGTCCCCCAGGCGGCAGGCGAAAGCGACTCACTCGAGCCCTGGGGTAAAGGCCTAGCTTATCCAGCTTCCTTCCTCCTCCTCCTCGTCCTCCTCCTCCTCTTCCCCTCCCCCCCTCCTCTCCCCCGACGTCCTCCCCTCCCCGTCTCTTCCCTCACCCTTCCCCGCGCCCCCATCTTCCCTCCCTCCCTCCCCCCCCCCCTCCAGCAGCGATGGCAGAGGAACAACAACAGCCGCCACCACAGCAGCCTGATGCCCATCAGCAGCCTCCCCCCAGCGCCCCCAACTCGGGGGTGGCTCTGCCAGCCCTTGTGCCCGGGCTGCCAGGGACAGAGGCCAGCGCGCTGCAACACAGGATCAAGAACTCCATCTGGTAAGAGGATCCTCCATCGCTGGGGTAAAAAAGCCCAGGCACATTTCTGCTGCAAAGCGGGTGGGGGGCGGCGGGCAAGGGAGCCGAGGAGGAGGCTGATGCATTCATTGAATGGGGGTCTCCACAAAGTCGGGTGCATATTCATAGGACCTCTGGAGGTGTGGGGACTTTGCATCAGCTCCTGGGCTCCGGAGCCAAAAAATGCTTTTGCCCCCTCCTTAATTTCGAGTGCAGATAAACAAGTCATTTATGTTTTTCACTTATGTGTAAGAGGAATACGGGTCGAAATTAAGTCATGGTGCATGATGGTAGCATGAATTTGGGACTGAGGAATGTAAAATGTGTTTACTCCTTTTTGCAGTCATACTGGGAGGAAGAAGTGTATTGTGAATTTTCACCAAACAGACACTGTGCGTAAGAATATTAATATGCAGCACAAAACCTAATGTGTCTCTTCCTTTCAGTTGGTTTAGCTGCTGTTTCTGGATGTTTTTGCCTTCTTTATTCTGAGATTAAAATTCTCTTCCAGGGATCTTAATCTTTGCATTGATTGTGAAGAAAGAGTTTCTTTAGTATGAGATATTTTAAGGTGGTAGTTTACACAGCAAAGTGATTTTCTAATTTAAAAGGATGTGTTTAATTTAAAATAAATGTGTTGCCATTCCGTGTGTATTTTTTTAAAAACCATGGATAAAATATCCTTTGCTATTCCTATACTTTCTTGTATGAGAATTTCCAATATTTCAACATTAGATTAAACTCTGAAAGACTGGTAGCAGTCTTTTAGTAATTAAATACACTGACTTAAGTCTGTACTCTGTTAGAGCCATTGCAAATATTCTTTGAACATGAACTTGCATTATTTTTGTAGGGTTCTTCATTAACTGACATGTTTTAAAAAGTGTAGTGCTATTTTAAAAATGGAAAGCATTATTTGGAGTTTAGTCTAAGAGACTGCTTTTAATAGAAGTTTAAAAATAGAATTAAATGTGGTGTTTAAAAAAGCTCTGATTTTAAAAATGAGATCTTGCATGTTCATCATTGAATATGATTACTGAAATATCAAAACTCCTTTTTTATATTGCAACTTAAAAAGTATAAAACAACTGGCCTTGCAGTACAATATTTACACATTTAAAAACAGTGACAATTTTTGAATAGAAAATTAAAATTTGTTATATAGTAATTTCATTATTTTCTTGGCATACATCCATATTGTCATGATGATAATATGAAGTAGGTCAGTGCAGGCTTTAATAGTTTCATACTACACAGTAGTTGGCAGCTGAGTATCTTGCTTTCAGTTTTAATTTTAAAATGAAGTTTAAATATTTTAAAGGAGAATTTTTTAGGGTTAACAATAGTCCTGCTGTGACAGTTTGAATAGGTCAGATAAATAGGATTGCCTTGTGTGTGTGCGTGTGAGAGAGAGAAGGCTTTATTCTTCGATGGATGCCCTACCCCCTTTTAAAGCTGTAATTTAAAGGAAGAGATGCTTAATCTCCTTACCACCAAGGTTTCCAGAAACCAGGTTTTTTTTCCCCCCTATTAACTTGATGTAACTAGTGTCTCTGAAATCTGAATTGAGCACTTTGGTTTTTACATTCAGGTAAGGGACATCCAAGTTAAAGGACTAAAATCTTTTAAGAAAGGCAAATTTTGAAAGTTGAATTAGTAAGTATATGTTTTAATTTATTATGAGAACAGTAGGGGAAAGGAACCTTCACCTTATATTTTTAAAATATGAATAAGTTGTATAGGCAGTGGACTGAAGTGTTTGAATGATAATGATAGTGGAGTGGTGCTCTTTTTGGTAAATCATGTGATTTAATTATTCTTTAATTGATAATTTATATTTACACATCCATTACAACTTAACCACGCTGATTTTAATGTAAGAAAAACTTCTGAAGTACAGTGTGCTTCAGTTTTTGGTACTTGCTCTGAAAAGAAAAACTGACAACAAACACCTTAATCCCCAAATGTACAATTTTATAGCTTCATTTTAAAATTGTACTGGCACACTTAGTAGCATTTAATTTTAAGCTTTAGAAATCCTATTTGCAAAAATTATTTCTTTATATTTAAAACTTTAGAATAAACAACGTTAGTGGCTCTATGTAATATATAGACTCATAGCCGCTGCTTCGCAAGACTGGATTTATGTTATTCATCAAGTGACTATATAAAATAAAGACATTAGAAAGTGAAATCTCCTTCACCACAATCTCTTCCTAAGAAATAGTGTGTGTATGTGTATAAAATTAAAATGACTTTTAATAGGTAAGAGTGCAGTTCTTTAGGTATCTCTTTTCACATTTTTTTGAAGCAACAATATCTTTTTACCAATTATTTTATCACTTGATAATGTTCTGAAAGATTATCAGTTTTGTAGTACATCCTATATCAACCTTTGGTATCATTACTAATGAGAATTTAAAATTGCATTAAACAAATGTGGCATTTAATAATTATCAAAAGGGTTTTGCATTTAGGTTGATCATAGTTTCTAAATTATTGGACTTGCAGGTCACAAACAAGTCTGAACTTGTCCTCCTATTTTACACATATATAGTATGTGATGTAGGCCTTTAGCTGGATAATGAATTATTTATTATCTCAGTTCATAATTAATCTATTCTGTTTAGTAAACTAAAATACTGTTAGATAAAAGTATGACCATGGTTATTTCAAGCATTAAAAATGAGTCTTTGGAAAAAATATTAAGTATTCAGAGTTGAAATCATGGTACTTAATGATTAACATCAGAAACCAGATTTCTTAAGAATTGGAAATATAATGTATTTTTAAGATAGTTCTACAAAATAAAGTTACTAACTTGATAACTTGATAGTCTTGTAGTATTTGTGTAATATATTTATGGGTATCTTCAGCTTAAGTCCAGTGTAACGAGCCTGTACCTTTCTTGGTCTTCCTTATTCCCACTCCATAGACAGAGGTCCAGATCACTTACACAACTCACTTGAAAGGAGATTTATTTGCAGAGGTGTGTTTTAATACTGAATGTGCTATAACATAGTATTTATATTTTGTAAGTAATAGAAAATAATAGAATTCTGATATAAACTTTTCATTAAAAAAGGAAAGCTGGTAACTCATGCATTTTTTCTAAATAAAAACTCATACTGACAACCTAAAACAAAGCCACAATCTAACCTCACTGCAGACTTCTTTAACTTACATTGCACCCCTCTTTGGTTACCTAAAAAAAGAATACTGAAGCAAGTTTTTCCTTCCTCTTATCTCCCAGTGTCTTCACAGTTTTAAAAAAAAAGAATGTTTGTATTTAATTTAGACCAAAAGAATGTAAGTGCTTTTCTTTTCCTTTTTAAAGCAGTTTTTCCTGAAACTCTGATAGAATAAAATTACTGTGGAAAAATTGTGTTTGAAATCGCTCTGCCTGTTTGTGATTAGTTATGTTTAAGAATAATCATACCTGCATGTTTGGGGGTGATTAGCATATTTGGAATTACACTGTCACATAGACGACAAACATTTACCTATAAATTCAAAAGAAATCATGATGTTTCATTGTAGAAAATGTTCTAATACTGTATTTACTCAACAAACAAATTCAGGGATTCTTAAAAGAATTCATTATTATCAGTTATTATTTTTATTTATGTAACTATTTGCAAGTAAGACCTTAAAAACCATTTTTTTAAAACAGTTCTATATGATGTGTCATTATTCTACACACTTTACGGAAAGAGATAAATTGAGTGACAGGGAAGCTATAGGATTCCTCTGATTCATTGTCAGATCCTGGGAGCAGTGCTGTGGCTATAGTTCCTTGTCTTTATTTAATCCTGTAAGTCATACAGAGGTCTGAATCTGGTACATTTTAGATTTAGAATTTAAACCCAAATTGAGCAATTTTGTTTTACTCTCTTATTTCTTAGTTGCAGTGAGCAAAGTACGGCGATCCATACGTTTTTCTTATTAGCACCATATTTGTTCTGATTTCTGTCCCCTGTCATAGAACTCAGTAGTTCAGTTTTGTTCTTGGCTCTGGGACAGGCAATTTTTAGCTCTAAGGAATAGTTATTGTTTCTTCAACTTCAGGGGGAAACATTTGCTATAAAGCTCATGACTTTAGAGTTTACTTTAACCATAAGCCCAAGATTTTCATTTTGCTTTAAAATTAGAGACTGACTAGTACATCAGCTGGCTTTTAAACATTTTGATTAGTTGTTTGACATGTCACCTACCGAGTTCAACCTATCCTCCATACCAAGCACACTAAAGACTTACGGTCCTTTTAGCTTGTCTGTATTGAGGCCAGCTGTGATGGTGCCTCCTAGCACTAAGTGTTTCTGATTCCAGAAAGAAGGCAATTCCTTGTTCTCCTCTGTTATCAGAAACTGATGAAATTGTCTTCCCTATTGCTTAGATAGGCAAGTTAGGCAGTTTCAAACCCCTCAACTTTATGGCCTCGTTTAACTTAGGTACTGATTATGTGTGTGTATAAATTATTGACCAGTTTGCTCTCCCCATTGGGAGGTGTCTTGAATGATGTAATGTGCAGAACTGATTTGGTTTCTGTGTCACTATTAGTTTTTGGTATTATTGGGGGGAATGAACTTCACAGTGGTAGGAAAGGCAGAAGTGTCTTATTTGTTATGAAAGATGCTTTAAATAAAAGCTTAAGTCAAATCACTTTTTATATTAGAAAAATGTTACACACTAAAACTGTACAAATGAAAATGAGCATTGTCGTTCACTCAGATTTCAACACTTTAAGCAAGAACAGTGTTTAAGTACTCACCTGAGTACCTGCTGTATACAAAGTACTATTCTAGAGACTGGCATTTGAGGAATGCCCATTCACATGTAATATTAACCTAAGCAAAAATGTGCAATAAAACGTCTCTTTCATTCAGTTAGAGGACCAGGGAATGCGGTGACAAGTGCCAAAGCATGGGAAAAGTAGACCCCTTCGTTTCCTTGTCTACAAAATGAAAGATTTATACTAGATGACCCTGCAAGTTCCTTTAGCTTAAATTTCTATGGCTCTTTTACTAAATTAATATTGACAGCAATAATAAAGCAGACCATAAGTACAGTGAAAGACTAACATTTAATTAATCAGCAATCAGCAGAACATTTTCAATGGACGGATTGTTAGGTTTTGTCAGTGTTTCCTTGGGTGCTAGCCCAGGAGAACTACCTGAAGGTGTAATTCACTTATTGTGCAAGAGTTCTGTTACGTGAGATTCAGTCTGCAAATATTTATTGAGCATGTATTACATTTGATGTATTCTAAGAGCTGTTGTTGATTATGCAAAAATATGTGAGACTATGTAGTGCTCCCTGGTGTTGGGGAGTTTACTAGTTGCTAGTTGAGAGATTGCACTAGGGGGCTTATTTGTGTGATTGTTTTGTTTATGAAGAGGTGCTCAATACTTAAGAGCATGTCACATAGGAACTTTTCTCCTGTAGTAATAATATAATATTTTAAGGCAGTAGAGAGTGTTATATTGTAAATTTGGTTATGTAAATAAGAAAGGTGTGTATTCTTTTCAGAAAATTGAGTGTTGAGTTGAGCTTCACCACTTTATTCATCAAGGGTAGACATTTTTTTTTTTTTTGTGGTACGCGGGCCTTTCACTGTTGTGGCCTCTCCCGTTGTGGAGCACAGGCTCCGGACGCGCAGGCTCAGCGGCCATGGCTCACGGGCCTAGTCGCTCCGCGGCATGTGGGATCTTCCCGGACCAGGGCACGAACTCGTGTCCCCTGCATCAGCAGGTGGACTCTCAACCACTGCGCCACCAGGGAAGCCCCCTGCATTTGGTCTTTTTAGTTGCTTTCTTTTCTGCTTCCTTGAGGTTCTAAAGGTTCAGGTTAAAGAAGAGTAACATGGGCCAATAAGAGGAAGACTCTTTCTGCCCTGGGCAGGATAATAAACAAGGAACAATAAGCTCTGAAACCTTAATGCACTTGATTGCTGACTATGAGATTAAGGTAGTTAACGCTTAACCTTAACCCACATGAATAAAAACTTTAAAACATGATTTAATTTTTCTTTCTTGAGACGTTTACTTTTTTCTGTGTCATGGACTGTGTACTTCCTATTCATAAGAGGAAATAGAAAACAATGAGGTTTGGTTAATTATGCACAATACCTCTATCAGGCATCTATTACAGGAGCTCCTATATATATTACAAGAATGTGTGGGAGGTGAGGTTTTGTATCGCAGAACAAACTGAAAACATACAAGTGTATTCCTTGCTATTTGTACCCTATTTGGTTTCTTAATTTGAAGAGTGAGAGGTCGGAGTGACAGGTTCCGAATCTGTTATGTTTTGGAATTTGGGGAAGCAAGAGTACATATGGTGGGAAATACCATCTCCTCCAAATAGCTTTATCTTAAAAAAAAAAAAAAAAAATTCCTGAACCTGTTTGTGGTGGTCTGGGTTTGGATAGGAAGCGTTCAGATAGCAAAGGATACCTTTACACTCATTTCAACACAGGATTCAAATGGACTTGAACTTGCATGCCACAAGTCTGATTAATGAGTGATGCCTATCAAGGGCATGGGAATAGGAAGTGATGGTACGTATGCCCTATATTTACCTCCCCTTTTCTTTCTGAAATCCGTGATTTTTAGAATTTGAGCTGTGTTATAGGTAAAGCATCAGAACTATTGGTTATCTTGGAGGATGATTCCCTAGAACTTTGGGGTTGCCATCTGTGATTCCTAATTTTAAGATACAAACCAAGCATGTAGAGCACTTGGGTTTGTGTTTTTCATTCTTTTCTTGTGTTTTTATTTTTCTGTGGCTTTCCTATTTTGATGATCTTTTGCTGCTAAGTAGCTTCAAGATGGGAACGGGATTACTGTATTAATTGGCTACTTCAGTTTGTATTATCCATAACCCTTTTTCTTTGCTTTCATTATCTTATTTCTCTGCTTATGCCTGTGCTGGTCTTTTTACCTGCTACCTTAAAAACCCTTCTCTTTTTTCTGTTGATGTAAATGTCTAACTTTAAGATCCAGCTCATGTGCTACTGCTTCCATGAAACTTCTCCCAACTTCTAAGGAACAATGATCTAAAGTGTATATAAATTAGTTTTTTTCATTAATTTAGACTGGCCTTACCTGAGATGAATCCATTTTAGTGAATTTTTACTGAATTTAAATGAAACATTCTCATTTTCCAATATGTAAGGTTTATAGGAATTCAGAGACCGAATATACCTGAAACACAGCAATCACTGCATAATAAGTAGTTTACAATATGACAGTAAAATATTATTTGTATATGGGAGAGCCAAGAATTTGCCATTGCTTTTGCAGTATACATGAAATTTTAAAAATGTAATTGGATAAGAGGGTCACTTCAGTGATATCTTGCTTGGAGCAAAGTTGGTGCTTCTTGCTTGGAGCAAAGCTGGTGCTTCTGGGAGGTTGGGAAATGTATTTGAACAAGATGCTTCAGTTAATGTAAGTGAATCATTTCCCTAATTTGATTGCATTCAATAGATTTATTAACTGCATTTGTGTATAAGCAATCTATGATCAAAAGATTAACTGTCAGATTACTAAATGCATGATCCCTTTTTCTGCAGTAGAAGATATTAGCAAGCTTTGTTTGGGCAAATTCTGTACATACAAGTTCCAAAGAAGTGAGAAGGTCAACAACTAATCCTGCATTTATGGAATCAAGTGGTCAAAGAAAACTGAATTCAGTGCACATTTATTTTAATGTCTACTGCATACAGGCATAGAAAGATTAAAAAGCAATATGACACTAGCTCTACCTTACATTCACCCTCTGTGTGTAGTTGTATGCAACATAATTGAATTTAACAAAAGTAAGGTTTTGTTACATGCAATGATGGTATAATCAATGGTATAAACAAATACCGAATTAGATGAGAGAAAGAATCAGTGAGGACAAAATAGTTTTATTGGCAAAATTCAGGATCATGGCCTTAGCAAAAAATCAAGGGATGGGCTGTTGATCCAGGTACATCTAACAGTTTGCTTACTGGGAGGTCTTTATTCCCACTATCAGGAATTAGATTCAGAGTTGTGGATGACAGTAAGCCTTGCCAGTAATGAGACTAATTAGAGGAAAATAGCTTAGGACAAAGTTTGCTTGACTGAGGAGTGGGGTTTTCACCAATCACAATCCTCTCATCTAAATTTTAATGCACAGAGGTGGAAGCAATAATATAAAGTAATAATAGAGAAGAAAAGGACGAGGGTGGGTGGAGCTGGGGCAGGGGACCAGAACTGCTCCAATAGCAGTCTTGGCAGCGGACTGTGTGTACCCTGAATTGACTCTGTGAGTGATGCCACTTCATGAAGAGGATTAGAATATTTAATGTGGGGGTCCCTCATGTATCTCATTCAGCCCATATCTTGGCTCCTATATCTTGGCGTCTATATCTATGTACTTTTCTATTATTGGAGGCAGTTTGCTTTCCCCCTTGGATTCATCTGTGTCCATATATGTAGGGAATTTGTTTTAACACATACCCCTTTTCTGTCAGCATCATCAAACTGTTCTTTTCCATAGGCTGCTTTTCCTGTGGCTTTATACATGCTTAGGGCTTCCTTAAATCAGCAGCAAACAACCTTGGAGGTTTTGCAGTAAAACAAACAGTTGATCCCTCAAAGACCTAAAGAGCTCATTCATAGTCATAAGAAAAACGTCATTAGGTAAGTGAATGAAGAATGTAGATACTCATTTTATAGGAAGAATAGCATAAACTATTAACAAATATGCAAAAATCTTTACTCTCGATGATAATAATTATAACAGAAAAGTACTATTTTTCTGACCACTAAGAAAAGGTTTAAGAAATATAGTAATTATTGCTAGCTAATCTTACCCCTGGTAGTTTTACTATTTTCCTTATCTCTTTCCCTCCCTCCAGTCCCTCACATATTATCCTGTTGTATGGTACGTAAGCCCACTCATATTTTTGGTAGAATAAGTTTGAACATATATTTTAAAAGTGTTAACTGTGTCTGCACTTAGGTGGTGGAACAACGTATGGTTTTTCCCTCTGCTTTGTTATATTCTCCAATTTTTTTTAAATGAGCAAGTATTAATTTTAGTTTGGAAAAATATCCAAACAAGTAAAATAATGCTCGTTGTCTATCCTGCTGCTCTTCCCTTTAGGCTGCCATCTGTCCTTCAGATCTTTTCTCTCTCTTACCCATTTTAACTCTTGCAGTCTGGCTTCCTGCTCTTCTTGCCAACTTAGTGGCCTTTTCTGAGACTCTGTTTTTCACTTTGTAACTTTTCTTCTGATTATTAAGATTCCTTCGCACTTTGGAAATTCTCATTCATTCCTTTTTGAGAGTCACCTTTGTATCAGCTGCTCTGCCAGGCATTGGGGATTCCATGGGCAAGGATGTAGGATCTCTGTTTTCGGGACCTTACCTCTGATTAATGTTTTATCTGTTCTGCTGCTTTCCTCTAGATGCTCTTTAATTGTGCATATCCAAACACTTACTTCTCAGCCATACATTCTTTTTCTCTTTTTATATCTTTGCTAAAGTCACGAAATAGATAGGCTCACCAGAAAACTCTAACCACATCTACTTATTCATTCGCCAGAGTACAGGTTGCCACCATTGTCACGTTAAACTTGGCATTTTCACACTAACCCTTCTTCTGTGCCTCAATTTGCTTTCCTTTCCAATTATTCTAGTTCTTTTGGTAGTAGATACCCGTGTTCCTTCATTCTATAAGGCTAGCAGTATTGGCTTCATATTTGATTTTCCTCTCTCATCCCTTGCCCAATATTTTAACATGTTGCCAAGTTCGCCTTGTCACTTAAGTTTCCCCCTATCTTCCTATTTCTACTGCCAGGACCATAGCTAAGTGCTTTACTATCTCATTCCTGGATTATTACAGCAGCAAAATGGCTGTTCTCTGCCCCTGGCCTTTACGCCTGTTCAGTGATGCTGTATACTGCTGCCAAAATCAGTCTCTAAAACATCCTTTTTTATGTATCTAAAGCCTACAGTAATTTCTTCTTGCCCCCCGTACTGTGATTGAATATTTGTCAGGTTTCAAAGGCCTTTGTAACCTAGTCCTGTGCAGTACATCCAGCCCTACTTCTTGCTGTTCACAAGCATTCAGCCCCACTTCAGTGCAGCAGGCACTTCACTGTCTGTCTTATATTTTGTGGTCCTGCTTTCACTCCTGCTTTGTATGTTTTCTAGAATCTCCACTCCCCTCTCTCCAAATCCTGCTTAATCACATTTTAACTATTTTGAAGTCATAGCACAAGTTATTGTACTATAAAACATTCTTTAGCTACCCTAGTCCATATTTGTTTTTTCTTGACCTCACGTTGTATATTGAGGTCTGTACAATTAAGCACTTAATCACTCTTAATTTTTTTCCTGTGCTGTTTCAATCAACAACAATTCTTTGAAGCTAGGGGCAACATCTTTTGCATCATTTTATTTCTCATGTAGCAGTAGGTACTACTGAACACCATTTTTGTTTACTATATTCTTAGAGGTATTTTTTCCTACATATTAATGTTTCTGTATTTTATATATTTAATGAGGTAATTTCCTCCCCAAACAAGTTATTAAACTCATGCTGCATTTTACATAATAGAGGCCTTATAGCAGTTGTTTTTTTAAAAATTATATTGGCGAAACTGAAGTAATCATGTGTTTCGAGTTTCAGTTTCACTAGTCAAATGTCTTTCACTGTATTTAGATTAAAAAATGTTGTATATCCCAAGTGAGAGCTGTTGTGTCCCTCATTTAAAAAATACTGAGCAGATGACAACTACATAGTTCTGTAACCTTTCATGAATGAGTATACAGTAGTAGAGTTGACCCTTGAACAACGTGGGTTTGAACTGGGAGGGTCCACATTTATGTGGAATTTTTTCAGTAGGTATGTGCTATGGTACTACACCATCCGTGGTTGGTTGAAACCGCAGATGCGGAACCATAGATACTTAGGGTGACTGTAAAATTATACTCAGAATTTTGACTGCACAGGGGTGGGCAGCCTGTCCTCCGCATTGTTCAGAGGTCATTTGTATTTAGTTAGGGTTTTCTGGACTGATCAGCTGTGTCCCAGCTTAGTTCCCAAGTGATAAACTTGGAATTTTGGAGACTCTCTTAACATTGAGCTGGAGATAGCTTCTTTTAAGTTTGGTCCTGGTGGAAGGTTTGACCTACTTATTTTGGGAGCCAAGATCCAAGGCTAAGGTAACTTGTTGAGTCATGACTGAAGTCTGAAGACAGCAAAGGAAACCTGTGAGTGAGGGCAAGTAACTGAGGGAGGTGGATTTATCTGGGAAGTAAGGAGGGAATGACTAAAATATGAAAATAATTTTGAGGGCCTGAAGTATTTCAGATTCATAAAACAGGCTAGTCTGCTGGGCCTGTTTATCTGACATGGAGCCTTTTAATTTGGCCTGCTAGATATTCTTTCAGAGAAATACAGCAACTAGTTTATCTTTAAAAGACTTTTTAAGCTTTAAAATTGTATTTATACGATGCTACTTGGTTTTTTAGAACAGTGGTTGTCAAATGGTAGTCATACTAGCATCACCTGGGAACTTGTTAGAGCTGTAAATTTGGGGACTCTACCTCAGATTTACTGTAACAGAAACTGGGGGTGTGACCAGCGGTCTTTGTTTTAGTAGCCTTTCAAGTGGTTCTGATAGATACTGAGGTTAGAGAACCACTGGCTTAAAGGAGATATCTTCTAATAAAATATTAAGCCCAAGTCTTCTCTGTGGCAGAGCTTTAGTATTCTCAATTCTTGAGTACCCCAGGTAGAGTTAGTAACTCCTTTATTTTAATTTTCATAGTACTTGAATATAATTCTGCTATAGCATCATTTACACTGTGCTGGTAAAAGATTTCCACTAAGTTGAAATCTTTAGTTTCAGTAATTGTACATTAAGTGAATTGATGAATAAAAATAAAACAGATAGTGCATAGTCATCATTGCACTCATCCCTGGTCAACAGTTTAAAGACAGGCAGTCAGGCACACGATACCAGTGACCACATGTGCAAGAAAGTATGGGATGTATAACCCAGGAGTCAGCAAAGTTTTTCTTCAAAGGGCCAGATAGTAAATATTTTTGGCTTTGTAGGACATAGAGTCTCTGTTGCAACTACTTTACTCTGCCATTGTATTAGGAAATTAGCCATCAGTAACATACTAGTGAATGGGGATGGCCAAATTTGTTCCACTGCTGGCAGGATTTGGCCCTTGGGCAGTATTTTGTGGACCCGTGTATACCACTGCTACCTGGGAGAAGTATGCAAAGAATAGAGATAACTGTTCTCAATCTTCACTGTCTCACATTGACAAAGAATGGATGCTAGTCACCTGCTTGATATTAATTGTCTTGTAATTCTCCCTTGGGTAAAACCAGGATTATATGCAAAGCATATTAGAATACAAATGAGAGTTATATTTCAGCAGTAGTTGTAACTCAGCTCCCAGTGTTGATAATAAAGTATACTGACTTGATTTCTGGTCCAACATATAAAGAGCTTGAAAGTCTTCACTCCTGTTGTCAAAACAAGAATAAAAGGAGGAGGAAAATAACCATTTTGAAATACAGCCAGAGCTCTTTGTTCTCTTTAAGAAGGCCTGCCTCAAGGGAAACTTTTACCACAGCCTAACTAACTGGGGCTTTACCAAAGCCTAATTGACCTGAGGGAAAGAAAATACCCAACTCCAGTCCCCTCTAGTCTTCTATGTGGGGGAAGGGAAATACCCAACTCAGGCTCACTGAAAGACCTGAGACCAGGGGCTTCCCTGCTGGCACAGTGGTTGAGAGTCTGCCTGCCGATGCAGGGGACACGGGTTCGTGCCCCGGTCTGGGAAGATCCCACATGCCGCGGAGCGGCTGGGCCCGTGAGCCGTGGCCGCTGAGCCTGCACGTCTGGAGCCCGTGCTCCGCAACGGGAGAGGCCACAGCAGTGAGAGGCCCGCGTACTGCAAAAAAAAAAAAAAAAAAAAAAAGACCTGAGACCTAATCATAGGACAGTAGGATGCTCCTCACCCCCCACCCCCAATTTTACCACGTCAGTAGGGCTTCTGTATAATAATGGGATTACAGCTAAAACAACTGTAAACCTCAGACCTTGCTTAATAAGTACCTTATTATAGGTACTCTCAAAGACAACACAGGAGACAAAAACAAGGAAGTTAGAGAAAATTTTAGTTTCAGGCACCACAGCAATGGCAAACAATTAACGCAGCCCAGCTCCTAGACAGATGAACATAACACCTTGCAGTAAGGAGCTATCTATCTCAGTTCTTTTTACCCAACATCATGTCTGTCTTTCAGCAAAAAATTACAAGGCATGCTAAAAGGAAAAAAGCACAATCTGAAGAGGTAAACCAAGCATCAGAACCAGACGCAGATATGACACAGATTTTGGAATTATCAGACTGAATTTAAAATCACTAGATTAATATGCTAAGGGCTCTAATGGAAAAAGTGGACAACATGCAAGAACAGATGGGTAATGTAAGCAGAGAGATGGAAACTCTAAGAAAGAACCAAAAGGAAATGCTAATAATCAAAAATACTATAACAGAAATCGAGAATGTCTTTGATGGGTCCATCAGTAGACTGGACATGACTCAGGAAAGAATCAGTATGAAGTATGAAGATACCTCAATAGAAACTTCCAGAACTAAAATACAGGGAGGAAGAAAGAATGAAAAATGTGGAACAGAATATCCAAGACTGTGAGACGATTACAGAAAATGTAACATGCATAATTGGAATACCAGAAGAAGAAAGAAAGAGAGGAACAGAAAAAATATTTGAAGTTTAATGGCAGAATTTTCCCCAATTAATAACAGACAGCATACCACAGATCTAGGAAGCTCAGAGAATACCAAGCAGGATAAATAAAAAATATCTACACCTAGGCATATTATGTTCAAACTGCAGAAGATTAAAGGCAAAGAGGAAATCTTGAAAGAACTCAGAGGGAAATAACCACCTTACCTACAGAGGAACAAGGGTAAGAATTACAATAAGACTTCTCTTTAGAAACCAAGTAAGCAAGCAAGCAACCAAGAGAGTAGAGTAAAATATTTAACATTGAAAGAAGGAAACCACCAACCAGTGAAATTATCCTTCAAAAGTGAAGGAGAGTGCTTCCCTGGTGGCAAAGTGGTTAAGAATCTGCCAGCCAATGCAGGGGACACAGGTTCGAGCCCTGGTACGGGAAGATCCCACGTGCCACAGAGCAACTAAGCTCATGTGCCACAACTACTGAGCCTGTGCCCTAGAGCCTGTGTGTCACAACTATTGAGCCTGTGTGCCACAACTACTGAAGCCCACCGCTTAGAGCCTGTGCTCCGTAACAAGAGAAGCCACCACAATGAGAAGCCCACACACCACAACGAAGAGTAGCCCCTGCTCGCCACCATTAGAGAAAGCCTGTGCACAGCAACGAAGACCCAACACAGCCAAAAATAAATAAATTAAAAAATAATAATAATAAACATATTTTTAAAAAAGTGAAGGAGAAATAAAGGCTTTCTCAGACCAACAAAAATTGAGAGAATTCGTTATCAGTAGACCTGCTTTGAAAGAAATGTTAAAAGAAGTTCTTCAAAGAGAAGGAAACTGATATAGAACAGACACTCAGGTCTGCATAAAGATAGAAAGAGTGAGAAGGAATAAATGAAGATCAAATAAGATCTTATTTTCCTTTAATTGATTTAATGGCTAACAGTTTGTTCAAAATAATGCATTTGGTAATTATAGCTATGGATAAGTGAAAGGAATGACAGTAATGTTATAAGGGACTGAAAGAAGGAATTGGGAATACTCTTAAAAGGTACTTGCACTGACTGTTAAGTGGTATAGTGTTACTTAAAAGTGAACTTCCCTGGTGGTGCAGTGGTTAAGAATCCCCCTGCCAATGCAGGGGACATGGGTTCCAGCCCTGGTCCAGGAAGATCCCACATGCCTCGGATCAACTAAGCCCATGTGCCACAACTACTGAAGCCTGCACACCTGGAGCCCATGCTCTGCAACAAGAGAAGCCACCACAGTGAGAAGCCCCCACGCTGCAACGAGGAGTAGCCCCCGCTCGCAGCCACTAGAGAAAGACCGGGCGCATCAACGAAATCCCAGTGCACTCATAAATAGATAGATGGATAGATGGATGGATGGGTAGAAAGAAAGTGAACTTAGAGCAGTCATAAAAGTATCCTAGGGTAACCAGTAAAAAGATTTAAAAACGAAGTATAATTGACATGCTAAGAGAGTAGAGAAAATAGAATCATATAAAATGCTCAAATAAAATGAAAGAAGGCAGAAGGTGGAGAAGACCAAAAAAAAAAAAAAAGGCAATGAATAGTAGTTACAAATATGGTACATATTAATCCACCTATATCAATAATCACTTTAAATGTGAATGTTCTAAATACACCAATTAAAAGAGGCTGTCAGTAGATTAAAAAACAAGCCCCAACTATACGTTGTCTACAAGTATTACTGTTCTTATACTTTGGTACATTTAGTAAGCAATTACTTGTAACATAGCTCAGGAATATGTTGTAACTGAATTTGAGAACCTTTGCTATAAAAGTTGCAGGCAAATGGTGAGCAGTTTAAATGGTAAAGCGCTCAAGGGAGAGTGGCCATGTTTTGTGCCCAGTTTTGTCTATAAACTATTTAATATCCATTTAAAATTAATTTTACAAGTAATTATTGAGCATTTCTTATGTAGATTCTGATTTTTTAAACAGCTTTAATGAGATAATTTGCATACCATTAAATTCACCTGTTCTAAGTGTACAATTCAGGGGTTTTAGTATATTTACAGAGTTGTGCAGTCATCACCATGATCTAATTTTAGAATGCTTTAATTTTTTTTTAAGCAATTGAGAAATTAATTATATTGACTAGAAGTGGAAAGGTTATTTGTCTAATTGTAACTCTTCAGGGTCAAAGGTAGTAGGAGCATTTGAGGTAGAGTTTTTGTTTTACCTGTTGATGAGACTTAACAATAGTACATGGGTTTCTAGAAACTCAAGAGATGAAGTTGCATTTGGCTCTGCTCTTTTTCCCTACAGTCTTTGCTTGTCTTTATCCTCTGTGGACCAGTCTTTCATTACTTTAGATATGCCAAAAAGCTTTCTTCTATTTGGGTGCTTTCTGCTAAAAAAATTTTTCGAAGTATTGCCTTGAGCTTCATCATAACTGGTTAAATACTTGTGTGAGTCTTACTATGGCACACATTATTTTAAGACATTTCTATTTTATGTATTTGTAATTATAAAGCATAATATGTCAGCTCTCACTTTTTTCTTTAACATGTTTTTGAACCAGTGAGGTAATTGTACTGTCCTAAATTAATTTTCTCTTTAAGATGGTTAGAAATTTTCTCTACCAAGCATAAAAACTTACAAAATAGAGTAACTTTTATTTTTAAAATCTTACATATTTAACAGTTTTAAAGTGAAAGTAATCAGAATCACAAAGAGGCAGTCCAGTGCAGTGGTATAAGTCATTATAAGATATTCTGAAATTAGTTGCCTTGGTTTGCCACTCAAGTCACATAACCTTTTGAAGTTGTCTCCTTTATCAGTAAAATGGAAACAGTAATAGTGTTTACCTGGTAAGGTTGTAGTGAAGGTTAAATGAGATAATTCATGTAAAACACTGAGTACAGAATCTGGCACATGGTAAGTACTCAGTAAATGTTCGCTACTATTTTTTAACCACGGTAAAATTCAGAGAACTTTTTCACTTTAACACACAATCTGTTTACACAGAGAATTCAGGTTACTTCCTGATTCTAATTACTGAATTACTGTACTGTGATAGAAGGAACCATATTTGAAGGACGTTTTCCAGGCTGAGGGAACAGCAAATGCAAAAGTCATGAGAAGGCCTCCCCAAGGAGGCCAAGTGATGAGAGTGCATCAGAGTGTACAAGTGAAGTCAGAGATAGAGGGGCAGATTTGTTTAGGGCCTTGCAGGTCTAGTAAGCAGTACGACTTAGGCTTTCCTTCTGAGTGAGATGGCAGCCACTGGAAGGCTCTGACCCGAGGAGTGACATGATGCTACTGATGTTTTAAAACGCTCACTGGTCCACACTTTCCCAGCCCAAATACCCCCTTGGTAAATTTCTGCTTACCATTCAGAGCTCAGCTCATATAACTCGAAAAGGAAAGAATCTTTCCTGAATAATTTAAGGTAAGTCAGGTCCATCACTCTCCTAGGTTCTAGTTCTTATTACCATGCATTACAATTGTAGTAAAATAGTTGAAGAACTTCATAGTCTCCTCCGTTAGAATATTAGCACCATAAAGACAGGGATTGTATCTCTCAAAGATATTTCCCCAGTGCAGTGAATACATGCATGTATACAGGAGCTAACTTAATAACTATGTACCAGACTTCTTTTAAACTTCAGTTGGAGGTCTGGTGCAGTTTTCCTGCTATTCCTTCTCCCACCTTCCACTGTCTACCCCTCATGTAAGTAACTTATTTAAGTTGTAAGTTACTAAGTGTAGGAGTTATAGATAAAAATAGCAAACTTTAGTATTTTTACCATTAAAAATCTTAAGTTTTCTTGATAAACCGTTTTCAACAGTACAAAAGTATAGCTTATTTAAAATTTCTGTTTAGAGATGATCTTTTTGAATGTCTAAATTAGTGTTAATATAGGCAGCATTACCAAAAATAAATCATTTTATCAGAATTCAAATTGATATGTATTATCTCAAGTTGGTGTTTTTTAGCTTGAAGTATGAAACATTTTTCTGAAACTCTCCCACATATTCCTTTTTCCCTCAGTATGGTAGATTTTTACTGGTGTATATATATGTATATTATAGTATGTTTTATTGTGAAGAAGTATTAAGTGCTCTTAATAGAAATTTGTTAAATTTCTTTATAATTTCTCATTGGGGAGGTAGGGGAGGAGAAAAAAAATGACTTTGTGGTGTCACTGCCCCACTTCTTTATTTTTAATGTCTGGAAATGATGACATGTCTGATTAATACAGCCTGAGTGTACTAATCAGTATGAGGGAAACAGTATGAAGGAAAGTCTGGCATATAGACAGCCTACGCACTTAGCTATGATCCTTAAGGCTTAATTCTGGGGGGATGTGATTTATTTCTTGAAGGGCATTTCCAGGGAATTCAAGATTAACTAAACACATATGTTTTTATGTCTATCTCAATTCTTTAAAAGATCTTTCTGATTGCTTTTTTCCCCTTGGAGAGTGATAAAGTTTTTATTCACAATTTCTTGCTTGGGGATTTTTGGAGTTTTTTTGTTTTATTTTTAAACACAGAGAATTCCAAAAAAGTTTCTCCGATGTAAAATGGATCTGAAGAACCTCCAAACATAAAGAAAGCTCTCTTTTGTTCTTTGGCTTGTGGTTCACCACACTTACTCCCTTCCCAGTGTTGGGTGCCACTTTCCTTGGGGCTGCACTCTTGTTTTTATGCTCTTCCTCTCTGGAGGGTTTCACACATTATGTGCTCAACTATTTATAGCTTTTCATTCTATATATCATATATACCATAATGATAAGGAAATCTTTGGTTATGGACTTAAATACTGATGGGTAATTACATCAGGGTCACGCTTTTGTCATGTGAAAGAGCAGGTCTTAACACAGTGTGTAAGTATTTACAGTTTCCTCTGTATATTACCTTCTTGTTCCATCTTTGCTTCTAGCACATTTAAGTCTGGGTTTTCTTTCTCAGTTTCTTTCATCACTGTCTGTCTTTTTTCCTCCAGTTCTGCCTCTGCAGTTGGCATGTAGCATCTGTTTGTCACTCTTCCCAGAGCTATTCCTTGTTCTCTATCCTTCTCTAGGGGACTTACCTCAGGATAAGTAACGGTGGATATCTACCCTGTACTTCCTCTTAATCTTCATAGTTAATCATCAGTTTCTCATTTCTTCTAGTCATTTCTTTAGGCAGACTCTCTGTGGCCCCAAAATATTTACATTGGTCTAGTACATTTACTTCTTTAAACTTCTGGATCATTTCATCTAAAACAAGACAAGAGATAATTTCCAGTAAATTGTGAAGTGTTTCCTCACAGTGCTCATATTAGTACAAGGTGTTTATAACAGCTAATTCAGAACCTCCTAGTTTGTCTCCCTCAGTTTTTCTCCATCCCCCTTTTTTTCTATTATTTTGTTCTCTCTTATTCTTTTCCTTCCCCCCTCTTCTTTTACGTTTTTTTCTGTCTCATACCTTTCCCCATCATAAAAGAAAAAACTTTATGTAATTTATTAAAATTGTATGTCATTTCTTAAATTTAGAATCGAGAAGTTGATAGCTTTATATTTTTTTTATCAGGGTATTTCAAAGCCTAATCAGGTTTTTATCCTTTTTTTCTTTTTTTGGCCACGTCTCTCTGCATGCGGGATCTTAGTTCCCCCACCAGGGATGGAACCCATGCCCCCTGCAGTGGAAGTGCGGAGTCTTAACCACTGGACCACCAGGGAAATCCATAATCAGGTTTTTAAAGAAAAGATGTGATGAGCCTTTGCTATGGAAAAGATTATGCAAAATCATTTAATAATGTACTGTAGAGAAGGTGTTAGTCAGCAGGCAAGTTTAACAGAAGGAGGGGCTGTGCTCGGCTGATTACTTTCTTGCTTTAGTCTCCAGATATAAGGCAACCAAATTCCCACCAGTTGAAGACAGATAGGAATTAAGCTAAAAGGACATTTTGGGATACCTGACTCCTGAAGTGAGAATGTGAAGTGTTGTGAATTCTCTAAAATTTCAGCTTATTTGGGTAGACATGCAGCTTAGTCTTGCTTTATTTAAATAACAGAATAAGTTCTCTGTAGTTGTTTAAAATCTTTTTTTTTTAAGTAAGTTGGAAGTTGTATTCCAGCATTGGCAATGCAGTATGAAGAATTTAGACGTTGCTCAGACAATTGCTTTGCTGGATGAAGACAAAGAACTGTGAGGGACTATAAATGAAACCCAGCTAGAGAAATTCAGTTTTTTTTTTTTTTTTTTTTTGCGGTACGCAGGCCTCTCACTGTTGTGGCCTCTCCCGTTGCGGAGCACAGGCTCCGGACGCACAGGCTCAGCGGCCATGGCTCACGGGCCCAGCTGCTCTGCGGCATGTGGGATCTTCCCAGATCGGGGCACGAACCCGCGTCCCCTGCATCGGCAGGCGGACTCTCAACCACTGTGCCACCAGGGAAGCCTGAGAAATTCAGTTTTATAGGAAATTGTTCTGGGATGTCAGTGCTGTAGTGTGTTTGCTATTTGAATATATAGCTGAGGTTATATGTGTTTAATCTTTCTGATAATTTAAAGCGATGAATGGGCTTTGGAGTAATCATGGCAGATTAAAAAACAAAACAAAACTGTATATTTTAGACCTGTATAATTTGGCTGTTTTGGATTACAATTATTCATCCCTTGAGTTCCAAATATAAAACTGTTATACATTAAGTAATATTTAATAATATAATTTTGTTTGTTACTGTCATTTATATTTTTTTAAAATTTAGAATATAATCAAGTTGTTATTTCAACTATAATACAAATACATGATAAAAAGGGCACCACAGGGCTTCCCTGGTGGCGCAGTGGTTGAGAGTCCGCCTGCCGATGCAGGGGACACAGGTTCGTGCCCCGGTCTGGGAAGATCCCACATCCCACATGCCGCAGAGCGTCTGGGCCCGTGAGCCATGGTTGCTGAGCCTGCGCGTCCGGAGCCTGTGCTCCACAACGGGAGAGGCCACGGCAGTGAGAGGCCCGCGTACCGCAAAAAGAAAAAAAAAAAGGGCACTACAAATGAGCAGGAGGATTATTTAAGAAATGGTGTTAGTACAATTGCTTAAATTTAAAGCTGCAACTCATAGCAGTCATCAATATATTACAGATGAATAAATGGTTAAGTGAAAAGAAAAAAATGGTTTGATTAAAATAAAAAACTAGAACAACATAGAAATCAGTTTTGGTGTAGTGAAAGATTTTTTTCTGTTAGAAGTAGTAGAAGACATCTCAGAACAAACCAAAAAAAAAAAGAAGAAAAACAAGATTTTACTACTTAAAATAAAAAACAAAAAACGTAGTAATTTTTTTTACCTCCTAGTTCAAATTAGAAGACAAATTGAACAGAATAAAATTTAAATGGTTATACTCCCATTAAACATGATTGAGGAGAATAAATAAATAAAATATTTTGATAGACTCTTAGTGGAATAAAAAAACAATATAGTTGCACATTTCATACACATAACCAAACATACACACACATGTGCACATATACACACACCCACACACAACCCTAATCTTAGAAGAGAGAGTGAAAGAAGAACACACCAAAATACTGCCTTTCAATAATGTTGGGAGTGGTGGTGTGGGTGATTTTCAAAATATTGTATTTTATTTTATTTTTAGTATTTTTTTTTTTTTTTTTTTTTTTTAGTATTTTTGAACCTCTCTGAAATGCTTACTTACTTTACTTTAAAAGATATTTCTTTTAAAATTGCTTACAGGATGAAGTCTAAACACTTCCCAGTTTGTTTCCAGTTTTCCTTTGTCTTACTTTCTCTTACACAGTGTGTCTACCAGGGACTAGCACAATGCTTTTTATAAAATTTTACAGAAATTTTAATGTGAATACCTTCAATTTGTTTGATTTCACAGCATGGCCCACCACATCTTATTTGTGTTAGATACTGATGTGTCACACATTTAGGTTATATGTCTATCCCTGGAGGATATCCTTGCCTTGCACCCCTTGCCTGATAGGTGTTTTGGAGTTTGTGCTGTTCTCTTACAGATCTGTCACATAGTCTTCATCTCTTTTCCTTGGCTTTGGCTTCCCTTTTCCCTCTGCATATTCAAAGACAGTTTTCAAGAACATAATTAGGCCACCCCAGTTTACTGTATTCTTTCCAGTGTTTCTTTTACCCCATTTTACCTTGTACTTCCAGTATAGCACTTATCACAGTTTGCATGTACTGTATTTTGTGCTGTGTATGTCTTTCTTTCTCAGTAGATGTTGAGTCTCTGATGGGCAACAACCATATCTTATTCATCTTTGTATCTCCCACAGTGCTATGTTAGCAAATATTTATGGTCTTAAGTTGATATAAGTAATAATTTGTCACAGTTTAAATCACTAGTCAGAAAGATGTTTTAGTTCTTTTTTTACTTATATGCATTTATTCTTGTTTGATATGTAATCCAAATGCACTGTCTTTTTCAAAAAGAACATTTATTTTTTACATCTTCAAAGCAAAGAATATTAATTGCAGAAAACTTATAAACATGTTTCTTTTGTTTTTTTTCTATAAATAATTTTTGTTTTGGTCTAGTTTAAATCATATTGTATAGTTTATCCTTCTTTAATATTCATATAATGGTTCATTCAACAAATAATAAGTACCTGCTGTTAAGCAGGGATTCTTTTAGAACTCTGGGGTTATAGCAGCAAACAAAATAGTAGAAAATGTCTGCTTTCATAAAGCTTGCATTGTTGTTGAGGGAGACAATAAACAATAAATAAATACACACACACTAAGTAATATGATGGTAAATTATATATACATATATACCACCATTTCTTTATTCATTTATCTGTTAGTGGACACTTAGCTTTCTTCCATAACTTGGATACTGAAATAATGCTGCAGTGAACATAAGGGTGAATATATATTTTTCAGTTAGTGTTTTTGTTTTCTTTGGATAAAGACTCAACAGTAGCATTGGTGGATCATATGGTAGTTCCCTTTTTAATTTTTTGATGGACCTTCATACTGTTTTCCATGGTGGCTGCGCCTATTTACCTTTCACCAACAGTCCACAAGGGTTCCCTTTTCTCCACATCTTTGACAACACTTGTTATTTCTTGTCTTTTTGGTAATAGCCATTCTAACAGGTGTGAGGTGATAACTCATTGTGGTTTTGATTTGCATTTCCCTGATGATAAGTGGTGTTGTGCATCTTTTCATGTGTCTGTTGGCCATCTGTATGTCTTCTTTGGGAAACTGTTTATTCAGGTCTTCTGCCCATTTTTTTTTTTTTTTTTTTTTTTTGCGGTATGCGGGCCCCTCACTGTTGTGGCCTCTCCCGTTGCCGAGCACAGGCTCCGGACGCGCAGGCTCAACGGCCATGGCTCACGGGCCCAGCCGCTCCGCAGCATGTGGGATCCTCCCCGACCGGGGCACGAACCCGTGTCCCCTGCATCGGCAGGCGGACTCTCAACCACTGCGCCACCAGGGAAGCCCTTCTGCCCATTTTTTAATTAGGTTGTTTTTTGGTAAGGGCTGTAATCCCTAAGAAAAGGAAAACTCAAGAGGTGAGCTCACTCTGGCTTTCCAGACTGCAACTCAGGGAAGTAGAGCCCACTGAGAGACCAGAGATTTAATGAGATGGTGGAAACAGTGATTGGAGTGCATGGCTGCTGAAACAGCTGGAATTGGAGGTATTAGAAAGGAAGGAGATACTTACAGAAGGAGCTTCAAAAATTTCAACAGTGATTGTCAGATTCTTTGGCTAAATAGTGACCTCCACATGTGCAGGACAGGCCTTTTTTCAGAGAACAACTACTGGGACCTTCAAGTCAGCAGGAGATTCTGAAGGTCACATGGTGCTGAGAGACAGAATTTCAACCAAGCAGATTGGAAAGACCTTGCTGAGCACCTTGAGTATTAGTTGAAACCCCAGAAAGTCTTATATTTTAGGGCTAAGGCTATTTTACCCATAGAGTAAGGGCTGTTCTAGACCTACTCCAACAAAGCTTAAAACTAAGCTTCAACAGAATCATGTTGAATTGCCATGCATTAACTTCCTGCCAGAAAAAAACACACTTTGAAGGAACTTCAGACACTCAACAACATAGTACCCACAGTGTCCAGTTATATAAAAAATTATTAGACATATGAAGAAGAAGGAAAATGCAACTCATCTGTAGAGGAAAAAACAATAGGAACAGACCCAGAGATGACAGAGATGTGGAATTAGCAGGCAGATATTAAAAAT
Source organism: Phocoena sinus (assembly GCF_008692025.1). NCBI lineage: Eukaryota > Metazoa > Chordata > Mammalia > Artiodactyla > Phocoenidae > Phocoena > Phocoena sinus. The sequence goes on from NC_045764.1 coordinate 78,683,667, forward strand.
TATCTCTGGTAAATGGGACTTCCCTGGTGGTCCAGTGGTAAAGAATTCACCTTCCAATGCAGGGGACGTGGGTTCGATCCCTAGTCAGGAAACTAAGACCCCACATGCCACGGGGCAACTAAGCCCGCATGCCACAACTACTGAGCTCACGTGCCTCAACTAGAGAGCCTACATGCCACAACTACAGAGCCCACACACCCTGCAGCCTGTGTGCCACAACTAGGGAAGAGAAAACCTGCATGCCACAACTAGAGAGAAGCCTGTGTGCCGCAACAAAAGATCCTGCATGCTTCGACAAAAATCTTGCATGCTGCAGCTAAGACCTGACACAGCCAAAAAATAAATAAATAAATAAATTTTAATTAATTAATTAAAATAAATAAATAAAAATTATCTCTGGTAAATATTTTCAAGGGTGTAAAGGAAAAGATGGGCATGATCCATGTGTGCAGGTAGGGAATCTCAACAGAAGTGGAAATCTAAGTAATTATCAAATGAAAAATCTAGAACAGAAATATTCAGTATCTGAAATAAAAATTCACTGAATAGGTTTAATAGCAAATTGTAAACTGCAGAAGAAAACTTAAGTGAACTGAAGCGCAGAGAGGAAAAAAAATGAACAAGCCTCAGTGATCCATGGGCCACTATTGAGTGGTAGAACGTTTGTGTAAATAGAGCCCAGAAAGAGAAGAGAGATTGGAGCAGGAAAATATTTGAAGATAGTAGTTGAAAGATTTCCAAATTTGATGAAAATTCACAGACCTGTGGTGGTCAAGAAACTCCAAGTACAGTAAACACAAGGGAAGCCATACTAACGTATCAAGTCAAACTGCTGAAAACCAAACATAAAGAGAACACCTTAAAAGTAGCTAAAGGGAGGGAAAGACATTGCATTATAATAGGGGAACAATAATAGGAATGACCACTGATTTCTCATCAGAAATAATGGAGACTAAAAGACAATGGAATATATTCTTTATAAAGTGCTGAAAGAAAACAAAAATCAACCTGGAATTATAAATCCAGCAAAAATATCTTTTAGCATTGTAGGCAAAATAAAGACGTTTTCAGATGAGCAAAAGCTAAGAGAATTCATCACCATCAGAATTCACTACTAGTAATACTGAAGTAAGTCTTTCAGGCTAAAGGAAACATACCAGTCAGAAACTCAGCTCTAAATGAGGGAATGAAGAGGGCCAGAATTGGTCTTTATTTAGGTAAATATAAATAACATTTTTCTTATTTCTTATTATCTATAAAAATTCTATTTAAAATTGCCTCTTTAAAACAAAAATGTTAATATATTGTGAGATAAAGTAAAAAACATGGGACAGTAGCACAGGATAGTAGGAAGGTAGATTGAATCACATACTTGTAAGATGATGCAATGGTGTAATATTAACTGAAGGTAGACTGTGATAGATTGAGGATATAATATAACAGATCCCTAAAGCAATCACTCAACAAAGTGGTATGGCTAAAAAGCCAATAGAGATGATAAAATGGAATACTAAGAGATACCAGATGAAGCAAAGCCAACCATGTTAATATTTACCTTAAATGTAAATGGACTAAACACTACAGTTACAAAGCAGAGATTTTCAGACTGAATAGAAATGCAAGACCCAACTATATACTGTCTCCACGAGATGCACTGTAACTATAAAGATACAGACTAGGTGTAAAAGGAAGGAAAAAAGACATACTGGTAAACACTAATGAGAAAGTTGGAGCAGCTCTATTAATATTAGACAAAGTAGTCTTCAAGACAAAGAGCATCACCAGTGATAAGGAGGGACATTTCATGATGATAAAAGAGCCAATTAATCAAAAAGACCTAGACACCTAAAACACGTATTTGTGTTGTCATGTAATGGAGCTTCAATATACATGACACAGGAACTGATGAAAGAAGAAATAAAAGTAAATATTGTAGTTTTGCCAGTTAATAACCAAGGAATTAATATATTTTAGGTTTTTATAGTAAACTTCAGAGGGTATTAGGTTACCAACCTTTTCTTTTCCCAGTGTCATCTTGCTCACTAAATTTTTATCTGAACTTGAGTTCCTTCACTTATTTACGTTAGTTTATTCACTGTTCTAATGGACATTAACTCTCTAATTTTGCAGTTAGGTGTTTCTCTTACCTGGTATTGGTAAATAGTGAGTGTATACGTTTGTAATAAGACAGACCTACATTTGAACTCTGGTTCTTTTTCTAGATTTGTATTTCTTTGTACCTCATTTTATAAGCAATGTATATAAAATACTATGTATTGGCACTTAGTATGTGATAACATTATTACCTGGGAGAGTTTTTGTTTCGTTTTAGTATTTTTTTGCTTTGTTTTGGACAGAGGTGATTAGATCTTTCTTGTTGCTCACTGCACATGCTGTTAAAGTTCAGTCTCTACTTCCTTCCCAAATAGAGAATAACTATTTGTCATCCCTTCTTGCCTCTAGAGGCCCAGGTACTGTAGTTCCAAAAACCAGGCTCACTGTGTTTTCTCCAGTTTCCCAGGTAATCAGCCTGACAGTGCATTGCCCCTGCTGTGGTTTTAGGGACACTATGTTTCTTCTGTTTGGGATTTAAAACCTAAGGGACTAATGGTGTACAGTAGTCAGTAGTCAGTGAATTGTTGAAGGACTCCTTAGAGCCTACTCTTTAGGGAAGATGTAGAGAAAGATTAAGTCTCAGTCATAACTGTACCAGGGAAGAAGGCAGGATCAAGGAATATTGGTTCTCTTTTTAATATGTGATTATTGAATATGAGGATTAAACTCTATGCTGTTATTACATGCAGTAGACCTTGGTGCTAGTTCATTACTGGAGAAATAATAAAAATGAAAGAAAAACTGACAAATTGGTTTGGTTGAGTAAAAGAATATTGATAACTATCATTTACCTGAGCTATTTAGCATTTGTGTCTGAATACTTTGCCAGAAAACCAAAAAAAAAGCATATCATTAAATTTGGGTCAAATTAAAGCTATAATCAAATAAATCTTACGTACCATGCAGTTCAGCTAGTGTGTTCACAGACATCCAAACTGGTGCTCATATTATATGGACATTGACTCATAACTTAAAATGTTTAGTGGAAAAGATAAAGTATTTGCTTTAGGGTAGTCCTTGCATTCACTTGTGCCATCAGGAGGAAGCAATCACAAAAATCCAGAGTATATGACATTATCAAGTCAACTGTCCTGGACTTGGACTCTTCAAAAAGTGAATGTCATAGGGGAAAAATGGGAAGAGACTGTTCTAGATAAAAGATAGAAGAGCCACTTAAAGTGTATGAATCTGGATTTGATCTGGTTTTGGGATAAAAGCTATACTAAGATATTCTTGAGATAATTAGGGAAAATGTGAATGTGGGCTCCATGCTATCTTGTGGAATTATTATTAATTTTCTTAGGTGACATAACGGAATTGTGGTTATTTAAGAGATTGTGCTTATTCTTAGGAGATGCATGCCAGACTCTTTAGGGATCAAGTGTCTTAGTGTCTACAACTTTTAAATGGTATAGCAAAATGCATGTGTTATATATACTATATATGTGTGTATGTATTAAGAGAAAATAAATTTGGCGAATAATTATTATTGAATCTAGGTGAAGCATATATACAGTTGTTGGTTGTACTTTTTAAAAAATTTTCTTTGCTTTGACTGTTTTTATAATGAAAAGTTTGATAACACCTCCATGCATTTAGCAATTTAAAAAATATCTTCAAAGAAGAAATGATGATGAATATTAGAAAATAGTAAGAACTGGCTGATAATGAAAAGATTCCCTGTTAGAACTTATAGATGTAGCTAACTGGTACTTAATAGAGAAATTTGTAGCTTTCCTCGCTTGTATTAGGAAAAAAGAAGGATTGAAAATTAATGAGCTAAGCTTTCAGTTTAAGATGAAAAATAAACCACAGAATTAACCCAAAGAAAATAGAAGGAAGGAAGTAATAAAGGTAAGAATAAAAATCAATTGAATAGAAAACCAAGATATGATAGGATCCAACATCAGAGTTCGTTTCTTTGCAAAGTCCTATTAAATGGTCAAGACTCAGGAATGATGAATCAAGAAAAAAGTAGATAGAAATAATATTAGGGATGAAAAATGAGATATAACTATGGATGCAGCAGAGATCAAAGTAAGGGAATTTGTAAGCAACCTTGATGTCAGTAAATTCGAAACATTAAATGCAGTGGATAAATTTTTTTTAAACTTTAAATTACTTCAATAACAGAAAAGCTGGTTGCCCTTTAACCATTAAGGAAGTTGAATCTGTTCTTCAAAAATTGCCTACAAAGAAAATAGCAACTCACAATAGTTTTAGAAGTGAAATCAACCAAATATTCAAGGAACAGATCATTCCAATTGTACACAAATTTGGAAATTAGAAAAAGAGAGAATACTCTGTGGTCATTGTAAAATATGTTAAACTCTTTGGGTACTGGCTGGACCTATTGATGCAACCTTTTTTTTTTTTTTTTAATTTATTTATTTTGGCTGTGCCAGGTCTTAGTTGCGGCATGCCGGATCTTTCGTTGCAGGCTCTTTGTTGCGGCAGGCGAGCTTTCTCTCTCTAGTTGTGGTGCATGAGCTCCAGAGCGTGTGGGCTCTGTAGTTTGCAGCACGTGGGGTCTCCAGTTGAGGCACACAGGCTCAGTTGTTATGGCATGTGGGCTTAGTTGCCCTGCAGCATGTGGGATCTTAGTTAGTTCCCCCACCAGGGATAGAACCCATGTCCCCTGCATTGGAAGGTGGATTTTTTACCACTGGACCATCAGGGAAGTACCCTATTGACACAGCCTTAACAGAAAAAAAGCAGAAGCGATGGTATGAGACTTTAGAGAATAGTTCTTAAAGGCCCTGCAGCTTCTTCCTCACTCTGTCTGTTGGATTACTCATTCTTGGAATAGCCAGCTAATTATCATGAGGACACTCAAGGCTATGGTGGAACCTCTGTTTGAGGAGGTGAGGCCTCCCACCAGCAGCTGTGATTGGGCCATCTTGACAATGGATACTGCAGCCCCTGCTGACATCCTGACTGAAACCCCATGAGAAATGCTTAAACCCCACCCAGCTAAGCCACTCCCAAGTTCCTGACATACAGAAACTGTTAGAAATGTTTGTTGCTTTAAACCACTAAGTTTTTAGGTAATGTATTACACAGCAAATAATTAATATATACTGTTACTCATTTTGTGAGGCTAGGATAATCTTGGCACCCAAATCAGGCAGAATATTTAAAAATAGTCTTTAATTTTACTATACCACTCAAACATAGGAACAGAATGTCCAAAACAAAAATAAGAAGATTGAAGCCAAAAATGTTTAAAAAGGTTGAGTTTTACAGAGTACAAAGTTAGTGCATTAGCAAATCTATTCATATAAATGACCACTTTAACATGCAGGAAGACAAATTATTTATCTGTGATGCAGGAAAAGAATTTAATAACATTCAGTATCTGTTTATGATAAAACTCTTAACAATCTAGGAATAGAACTTTCTTGACTTGTTAAAGGGTATCTACAAAGAAGCTACAAAAAACATACCTATTAGTGAAAAAGATTTAAAATATACTTTTTAAAATCAGAAACAAGATGGTGATGTTTCTTATCACTCTTATACACATTGTACATTCAGAAATAAAGAAAAAAATAAAATGAGTTAAAGTTAGGAATAATTACAAGGAAAAAGCAAATTTATGGGTTAATTTGTATAGAAAACTCAATCTACATAAAAATTACTGAAATTATTAAAATAATCTAGCAAGAGATTTTGCTAGATCTTGCATTTGCCTATACAACAGTAATTTTATCTAAAAATTTATATACAAGTATAAAATTTAATTTAAAAACATATTCAGTAACAAAACAAATAGGTACTTGTAAATAAATCTAATAAGAAATGTGCCAACCTTTTAATAGATTTTAAAACCTTATTGAAAGATTTAAAATAATTTAGACCTAAATAAATGGAGAAACTTACCATGTTTATTTAAAGAGTACTGTGAAGATTTTTTTTCATTTCTTACCAAGTAGTTCTACAGATTCAATGCAATTTTAAACAAAATAGTGTTTTTCAAAAAAACACACTATCTAATTTTAAGCTTTTTGTGAAAGAGTAGTCAAGGTGCTTCCTAAAGAAGGACAAAGTTAAGAACTTGAAATGCCAAGGCTAATTATAATTATGACTGCAGTATTTATGGAACAAGGGTTCCAATTTCTCCATATCCTTACCAAGACTTGTTGTTCTGTTTTGTTTTTTTGTTTTGTTGATAGTAGTTATCCCAATGGCTGTGAGATGGTACCTCATTTTTCAACCTATGGAATTGCTCCAGCACTGTTTGTTGAAAATCTGTCTTTCCTCCATTATTGCTTTTGCACTGTTGTCAAAAGTCAATTGAGGGCTTCCCTGGTGGCTCAATGGTTGAGAGTCTGCCTGCTGATGCAGGGGATATGGGTTCGTGCCCCGGTCCGGGAAGATCCCACATGCTGTGGAGCGGCTGGGCCCGTGAGCCATGGCCGCTGAGCTTGCGCGTCCGGAGCCTGTGCTCCGCAACGGGAGAGGCCACAACAGTGAGAGGCCCACGTACCGCAAAAAAAAAAAAAAAAAAAAAAGTCAATTGAGCATGTTTGAATGGGTCTAGTTTTAAGGTGCTCTGTTCTATTTCATTGATCTATGTGTGTTATCACTCTGCCAGTATAGTCGTAATCCCAGCTTCATAAAATGAATTGAGACGTTTTCCCTCCTATTCTATTTTCTGGAAAAGACTGTAGAGTTGGTGCTAGTTCTTAAATGTTTGGTAGAAATCTCTAGCGTTTCTGAGCATTTAAATAAAAGTTTATTTAATTCTAAAATTTTATTAATTTTGTGTCAGCATAATGAAAGTGAAAGGATAAGTCACGAACTGAGAGAACGTGGTTGCCACATAACTGAAAGATTAGTATTTGAAATATATAAAGAAGTCCTCCAGATTACTAAGAAAGAGAAACAAGTAAATGGAAATTTGGGCAAAAAATGTAATCAGGCATTCCGTAAAAAGGAAACATGTTTGTTTATTTATTTATTTTTGGCTGTGTTGAGTCTTCGTTGTGGTGTGCAGGCTTCTCATTGCGGTGGCTTCTCTTGTTGTGGAGCACAGGCTCTAGGCACGTGGGCTTCAGTAGTTGTGGCACACAGGCTCAGTAGTTGTGGCTCACAGGCTCTAGAGTGTAGGCTCAGCATTTGTGGTGCCTGGGCTTAGTTGCTCTGCGGCATGTGGGATCTTCCCAGACCAGGGCTCGAACCTATGTCCCCTGCATTGGCAGGCAGATTCTTAACCACTGCATCACCAGGGAAGCCCTTGCTTTTATTATCTTAATTGGCACCCTTATAGATATTTTCGATTTCTTTTCATTCTAGACAGTTTAGCTGTTTCATGTGTTTCTGTTTACATTAATTATTCTGGTTGCTTGTTTACTTTAACTTTGTGCTGTGATGTTCACAAAGTCCTTAAACATGCCTAATTTCAACTGCAGCAGCTTTAGAATCAGATGAGTTTTTGACCCTCACTCCTATTTGATTTCATAAAGTTTCTCTTTTGGTTTGCAGGAGCATAAAGACCAAAATAAGATTTGGGGAGGGTAGGATTTTAATTAAATTAATCTTGTATTTCATAGACATTATGACTTGAATATAGGAAGAGGGTAGGTATTACAGCTCTCCAGACAGATCACTGCCTTTTATACTGGACCAAATCAAAAGGGTGTTCCTGATAATTTAGTCCTTAGAGTTTGTTAGAATATTGTTAGGAACTATACCTTCAAAGCCTACCCTAACAATACAGTATATTCTGTTCTTAAAGCCCTTACCAACACTCTAGCATTGATGCTCCCTGGGGTTGTGGAAGTAGTCTTTCTTCCCTGTGCTTCTAGATCATTATTTCACAGCTTGAGATACTAGTTTCTCAAGATGATCCATGAGAGTAAAGTATCTTTGTTAAATTAGTTGGGAAATGCTGCATACTGTAGCCCTGTTTCTAACCCACTCTAAGATGGAGACAGTGCATGGTAGCATGTTAAGGTGCATGAACAGTCCTGTATTATAAGGATGGCGGAACCTAGAATATGTTTAATTTTATTTAACTCAACAGTTCCTAAATTTACTTGAATATTGGCCACTTTTCACATGGGATACCTATTTGTATTAGGAGGAACAGTCCTCACAAAATGCAACTCTAGAATAAATACCAGCAATATGTCACTAATGTCTACTAACTTTACAGTTCTCAGTTCCAGATGACTGGCTGCTAACATTTTCATACTCTTTCTTACTTGACAACTACCTTCTCCCTGTATTATGTTGTAATCACTGTATTATGTTATAATCCCTTATTGACTACAGCACATAAATGCTTTATCATCTGTGCCTGTGATTCTTGGTTTTAAGTGAAGGACAATAGGATATTAGCTTAGTGACTTGTTTTGGTAGGGACAGATATTGGGATACTGATCCCTTCATTGTCCTAGTAAGATCTAGAAAAGGAATTATTCCACATGAATCGTGAAGGCAGTCAACCCAAGAGATTGATAGTTTCATATACTTTTTAAGGAGTAGATATAATTAAAGAGTAACAGATGACGTGTTTGGTCTCTGCTTGCTTACCTCTGAAGCCATCATCAAACGTACTTATATTCTTTTAAGTATAGCCCAGGAGACATACTGTGCCATACACCTGTGCTTTCCAGTACACTAGCCACTAGCTACATGTGGCTATTAAGCACTTGAAATATGGCTAAATCATATTGAGATGTGTTAAGTAGAAAATACATACTGGATGTCAAAGATTTAGAAGTATGAAAAAACAATCTAAAATATTTTAATGATTTTTGTATTTAAATACTGAGGTGGTAATTTTTTTCTCTCTTAATGCCTTTATTTTTTTATTAAAAAAATTTTTATTGGAGTATAATTGCTTTACAATGTTGTGTTAGTTTCTGCTGTACCATGAAGTGAATCAGCTATATGTATACCATATCCCCTCCCTCTCAGACCTCCCTCCCACCACCTCCCCCCATCCCACCCATCTAGGTCATCACAGAACACCGAGCTGAGCTTCCTGTGTTTTATAGCATGTTCCCACTAGCCATCTATTGTACACATGGTAGCGTATATATGTCAGTCCTAATCTCCTAATTTGTCCTACCCTCCCCTTCCCTGTCCTGTGTCCACATGTCCGTTCTCTACGTCTGCGTCTCTATTTCTGCCCTGCAAATAGGTTCATCTGTACCATTTTTCTAGATTCCACATGTGTGTGTTAATATACGATATTTGTTTTTCTTTTTCTGGCTTACTTCACTCTGTATGACAGACTCTGGGTCCATCCACATCTCTACAAATGACCCAATTTTGTTCCTTTTTATGGCTGAGTAATATTCCATTGTATATATGTACCACATCTTTATCAAGAATATTTTAATGATTTTTATATTGAAATACTGAAGTAATTTTTTGATGTATTACTTATAAAATATTTAATTAAAATGAATTTCATCTGTTTTTTACTACTTACTGTGACTACTGGATAATTTAAGATTACGTATGTGGCTTGTATTATATTGCTATTAGTCAGTGAGACTGTAGATAATTTTCCCATTCACTGACAGATCTTGAAGAACTGAACCTCGTTATATAGGTTTTTATAAAGCTTTCTGGCCCAGGGAAGAATTCTGTTTTTGTTTTGAAAACTTCTGACCTAAGATCAAATGATCCTTCATTCTGTAAGTCTCTTTGAAGTATCCCAAGAAGAGATTATTACCAGACGTTCCTTTATGAAATCATGCTTTAGGCATAGAAAGATGAAAAATCTAGATGTTTCTAACTGTATCATTAATAAATTATTTTACCTATTTGAATTGATAACTATTCTGTCTTTAAAATATATCAGTATCTTCCTTTCTAAAACATCTGAGCATTGAATATCGATCTCCTTGGATGATCTTCTACTTTATAGATTGGAACACTGTTTTTAGGTTAGGCTCTCTGCTTTTGGTTCTTTTAGTGCTTTGGGGGAAAGAATTTCAGTATTAACTATCTAATTGGTTTTTACCTTTCTGACAAAAGTCCTTGATTCTTGAGCTTAAATGGCAGACAGTAGGACATTGAACTTGGTGGCTTCGTTTTTTGAACAGATACTGAAATACTGAACCCTCTACAGCCCTAATAAAATCTAGAAAAGGGTAGTAGTAAGTCATGTCTCAAGAAGGCAGTATACACGAGGGTCACTTCAAGTACAATTTTAAGAAATATTCTTATAGCCGTTTATATGAAACATTAGCATAGTTTCTGATCTGCACATCAAGCATCATTGCCTGCATCTGCCATCTTCGAGGAAGTCTCATTTTAAGTTCAGTCCTCTGTAGCCATCCTCACTTTGGTTTTCTTCTTTTAGAATCTCAGTTAAGCATCTAGTAATGACTACCACAGGTTAGTATAATGCTTTTTAGTTTAAAAAGACTTACACAGGTCTTCCCTGGTGGCGCAGTGGTTGAGAGTCCGCCTGTCGATGCAGGGGACACGGGTTCGTGCCCCGGTGTGGGAGGATCCCACATGCTGCGGAGCGGCTGGGCCCGTGAGCCGTGGCCGCTGAGCCTGCGTGTCCGGAGCCTGTGCTCCACAACGGGAGAGGCAATGGCAGTGAGAGGCCCGCGTACCACAAAAAAAAAAAAAAAAAAAAGATTTACATGTATGTCACCTATTGATCACACATAAGGTACCTCCAAAGAAAATGAAGTCACGTACCTTTATCTCTGTTTTTCTCAATTTAAAGATCTGCCTTCTCTCTGATCCTGCTTTTTCATAAGGTAACATAAGAAGATATGAAGCTGCATGGCTGTGTAACTCTTTTTCTGAAACTATGCAGTAGGGGGAGAAGAATAGTTTACCCCACTGGGCTACCCACATGATTCTGTCCTCTGCATAATTTAGTTTGTTTTTGAAAGTTTAATATGTTTATTATAAAAATTCAAACAGAAACAGAAAGTGTAAAAAGTTTTTTTTTTAAGTTTGAAAAGAAAACAGAGCCTCTCAAAAATCTCATCTCCCAAAGAAAATGGAGTCACCTTTATAGATGGGTCTCTATGTGCATGCACTTGTCTCATGTTTCACTTCATTATTTTTATGGGCACTGTTAACCTGTTCTGTTCGGAACCTGAGGCTGCCTCTGCAAATCAGCACTAGAGGGCATTGAAGCCCAGCAAAGAGTATATGGCTTGGGAGCTAGTCAAAGCCTTCATCCAGCCCACTTACCGGCAATACCTAATGTTTTTTGGAGAAGTAAGTTCCCAAGTGATGAGACTAGGGCACAGTTTTTCTTCTTAATTAAAATATCAGTGTAAAATAGAGGCATTATTATCAGTTAGTATTTTTTACTGGATAATGGGGCAGTGTATGACTACCAAATGTAAAATAGATAGCTGGTGGGAAGCAGCCACATAGCACAGGGAGATCAGTTCGGTGCTTTGTGACCACCGAGAGGGGTGGGATAGGGTGGGAGGGAGGGAGACACAAGAGGGAAGAGATGTGGGGATATATGTATATGTATAGCTGATTCACTTTGTTATAAAGCAGAAACTAACACACCATTCTAAAGCAATTATACTCCAAGAAAGATGTTAAAAAAAAATCAATGAGTGACCTTGCACAAGCCATTTAATCTTTTTGATCCTTAGTTTCCTTACTGTAAATGAAAAAGGATTTGACTGTTTAGTTTCATTTAACATTTATTAGCAATCTATTACTTGCTTGTTGTTGCAGTATGGCTTTTATATAAATCATCTTGTTTAATCTTCACAAAAAATTTTGGAGGTATCATTCCTCAAGAAAAAACAGTTCATCTAAGTAAGCAGCATATCGCTGGTAGTGGCAAAATTGGAGTTCCTTCTTTCAAAAACCACAGTATTGGGACTTCCCTGGTGGTCCAATGGTAAAGAATCCGCCTTACAATGCAGAGGACGTGGGTTCAATCCCTGGTCAGGGTACTAAGATCCCACATGCCGTGGGGCAACTAAGCCAGCACGCACCACAACTACTGAGCTCGGGCGCCTCAACTGGAGAGCCTGCACGCTGCAAACTACAGAGCCCATGCACTCTGGAACCTGCGCACCGCAACTGCAGAGCCCACATGCCCTGGAGCCTGCATGCCACAGCTAGAGAGAAGCCCATGCACTTCAAAGAAGAGCCCGTGCGCCACAACGAAAGATCCCGCGTGCCGCAACTGAGACCCGACGCAGCCAAAAATAAATAAAATAAATTTAAAAATAAATAAATCTTTTTAAAAAATGATATTTTTCTCCTGCTGCATGTATCATGGTGTTTCTTACTACATAAATTTCTTTGAAGGAGTCTTTTTAACTTTAAAAAGTATATTTATGAGCAAATGCTTTCCTTTTGTTTGACTGCACATTTGAATCCTGTTGACTATTTGAACTTTTATTATCAGCCTGAAAATCTGCGTTGAAAAAAATTGGGCAGATGCATAGATTGAGACTAAAGAGAACAACCAATATTGTTCAGTACCCTGCCTCCCCAAAGTACAGATTTTTACAGTCCTTTTAGAGCAAATTTTAATGGTAAAAGTCAGCATTTGGAACAACCAGCTCATATAATGAAAGATGCCTGTATGTGGAAGAACAGCAAAAAAAGGAAAAATAACTCATTAGAAACTTTTTATGAAAATGAGTCATTATAGTCTAAACTTTATAATACAGTCATCCCTCGTTATCTTTGGAGGATTGGCTCTAGGACTGCCCTCGGATACCAAAATCTGCGCCACTGAGATCCCCAATATAAAATGGCGTAGTACAGTTAGCCCGCAGATACTGAGGGCTGACTGTACTACCAACATAATTTTTCAGTATCACTCAGGAGACATTGGTTATTGTAAGGTCGGATCTTAACAAACGGCACCGCGAAACAGAGAAAAGCTTCAAGTGAGCTTTATTAGGGAGCGCTCCCGGGCGAGGTTCACTGGTCCGAGAGAAAGGGGGCCAGAGAAGTCGCACCCGGGCGAGGGTTGGGCAAGATTTTATAGGGGAAGAAGGGAAAGGGGTGTGGTGAATCTGGGAGGGCATAGGGTATTCCTTATTTGGTGGTCTTTTCAGGTATCCTGGGGGACGGTTAGTCCCGCCCCTGGAAAGGCGGGAAGGCTGGGCTGGTTTCAAAGTCCCCAGGTCAGTTTCTGGAACTGGGTGGTCCGGAATGTCTCCAGGGCAGTTTCTGGAACTAGGCGGTCTGGAGAATTTTGTTCTGATGCAACCTGTGAATCTGATTGTGTTCCCCTGCCTTGGGCCAGTTGGCCTTACAGTTATAGTGGATGAATCGATGATTCTTAAGTATTCTATATAGTCCTCTCATAGAATTTAAGTTCTTCAGAGTTTTATCAATATCAGAAGGTTTCTAGGTCTCAAACTATTCTCTCAGCTTTAGGACCTACATGGTTAGTTTGCTTTTCTTTCGAAAAGGAGCTACTAAGTACTCCCACTTTCTAAACATGTTTTTGAAACATTTCAGTTGTATACAGGAGGAGAGAAAATGCAGTGAACTCTCCTGTCCTTATTCAGCCTCAACAACTAGTCTCATAGCTAATCTTATTTTTATATAACCCAATCTGTAACCCTCCATTGATTATTTTGAAGGAAATCTCAAACATTATATGATTTCATCTGTTAATAAATATAGCTCTATGATTAACACACAAAAAAAATAGTGATTCCTTAATATTTGCAAGCATACAGTCAGTGCTCAAATTTCCACATCTCATTTTTTTTTGTTTTGTTTTTTTAACATCTTTATTGGGATATAATTGCTTTACAATGGTGTGTTAGTTTCTGCTTTATAACAAAGTGAATCAGTTATACATATACATATGTTCCCATATGTCTTCCCTCTTGTGTCTCCCTCCCTCCCACCCTCATTTTGTTTTATTTTTTCCTTTACAGTTTGTCTGAATCAGCATCCATACACTGCTATTGGTTGATAATCTCTTAATCTGTAGATGTTCTTTTAAATTTTTTCTTGTAGTTTTTGTATTTGTTGAAGAAGCTGGATCATTCATCCTCTGGATTTTCCCACAGTCTGGGTTTTGCTGGTTTCATTCCCGTGGTGCTATTTAGCATATTTTTCTTCCCCTCTTTTTCCTGTATAGTGGTGGTTAGATGTATATATGGTTCAATATGCAGACATTGTTCAGTATTTCAGCAAGAATATTCCTTTTCACTCTTATGGAACATACTTCTTATACTATACTGAACTAGATACCATAATGTTACTCTAGGGAGCTGTTTTTCTGTTGAGGGCCACTGAGACAAAAGTCATTCTAGATCTCATTCTTTTCTTTGTTTTCTATTGTCCCCCGCCCCCATTTGACTTTCAGGTTAAGAATGGTTGGGAGGAGACTATTCACCCACCTGTTGATTGTTCCTGTATTATTTAGTTAAGGATATAGGAGCCACATGACTGTTCTGAATAGTAGTAAATACAGCTTACCTTTTTTTTTTTTTTTTTTTGCGATACTCGGGCCTCTCACTGCTGTGGCCTCTCCCGTTGTGGAGCACAGGCTCCGGACGCGCAGGCTCAGCGGCCACGGCTCACGGGCCCAGCTGCTGCCGCGGCATGTGGGATCTTCCCGGACCGGGGCACGAACCCATGTCCCCTGCATCGGCAGGCGGACTCTCAACCACTGCGCCACCAGGGAAGCCCCAGCTTACCTTTTAACAGCTTTTTCAATCTCTAGGCTTCTTGTGGTACATATAGCCACCTTTCCTACAGGAAAAATTCAGCTAGAGTTATTATATCGAATTCTTGGTATATCTTTGCCCTTTATACTTAGGCTTTGATGAACATTCTGCAAAGACTTGATGTAACCATCAAGTGATGCTTACAACATCACAGTTTTCTGGATTTTTGAACCAGTTCAACACCAGGAAGGCCATATTCTCATCCTGGGAGAGAAAAAGCAGAGTCAGTATCAGTTACACATGAGTAATATCTTTGCCTCTAACTTTCAAGAGTTCTGGAAAGTCATCTTCCTGCAGACCACCTCTGAATCTGTTTTGATACCTTTTGACTTGTATGGGTCTGATATTTAGTTTGCACCAAGGACTATGATCTGAATACTTTTCCCCACACTCCCATCCCTACCTTGCCTTCCTTTCTTTCCCTTTTCTTCCCTCTATTCCTTCTTTTATTGATCACACATTTATAACAGCCTAATATGCACCAGGAAAAGTGCTATTAAGAAACATTAATAAGACATAGGCCTTATCTTTAAGGGAAAGGGAGGACTGCTGGGACCTTTAGTTATCTATATGAAAGAAGAAAAGCTTATATCACATGCAGAATTCAGGGAAATTTAACCCCCTAAATGTGAAAAGCAAACATTAAAAAAAAAAAACCTCTATGGCCTCATGATAAGGAAGACTTTTTTTAAAGGAAGACTTAAGACACAAAAAGCACTTCTCATTAAGAAAAGTATTAATAAATTTGACTATATTAAAATAAAAACTTCCTGTAAAACAATGAATGCCATAAAAAGAAAAACAAGCTGCAAATGGGGAGAAGATATATGTAATTCAAATAATTGGCAAAGGATTAGCATGCAAAGTATAAGTGGGCTCCTCTAAGTATTTTGTATATATATATATATATAATATTGGCAAATAACCAAATAGAAAAATGTGTAAAGGATATGAGTAGGTAGTTCACAGTTGAAAGATTAATGGTCATTAAACATGTAAAGATGTTCAGCCTCACTAATAGGGGAATGCATATTAAAACAATATTTCACGCGCATGAGATTGGCAAAAGTCTGTCATTACCACATTTTGGAGAGGATAGAGAGAAATCATTCTCATACACAGTTCATGGAGTGTACTTTGAAGGGCAATTTAGCAGTAATTAGAAAGTTGAAGATCAACATTCCAGAATTTCCCTGCAAGGTTTGTCTATGTATGTTTCTGTATGTGTCTATCTGAGGAAAAGTCTTGGCAGTGTGTATAGTAAGATCTGTGTGCCACATGTTTGTTGCAATATTGTGTGTTACAAAAATAGAGCTGGAAGTACCATAAAAGTCCTTCAGTGAGAGAAGGTATAAATAAAAAGTGGTATGTTCAAATAATGGGATACTATATGTATTACTTTGCTAGCGCTGCCGCAACCAAGTACCACAGAGGAGGTAGCTTAAACAACAGAAAATAATTTTCTCATAGCTCTGAAGGCTAGAAGTCCAAGATCAAGGTTTCAGAAGGGTTGATTCCTTCTGAGGGGTATGAGGGAAGGATCTCTTTTACAGGGCATTCTCCTTGGCTTGTAGATGGCCCTCCCCTTATGTCTCTTCACATTATCTTCCCTCTATGTATTTCTCTGTGTTCACCTTTCCCTTTTTTATAAACACACCAGTCATATTGGATTAACGTCCCTCAAATACTGATTAACATTTTGGCTTGATTGACCCTATAAAGACCCTATCCCCAAATAACGTCACATTCTGAGGTACTGAGGGTTAGGACTTCAACATATGAATTTTGGGGTAGGAGAGATACAATGCAACCCATCACACTATGTAGCAGTTAAAAATGGATAAACTAGAATGAATCAAAGTAGATAAACTTCTAAAGCCTGTTAGGTAAAAGGAAAAAAAAAAGATAGAGTGATATATGCATCATAACTCCATGTCTATAAAGTAAACAAAACTGCTTTATATAGTTTATGAGTAAACTCAACATCTATAGTAAAAATCTCAACATTTATGGGAATGGTAAACAGCAACTTCTGGATAGTTCTCACCACTGAGAAAGGAATGGTGAAATGCAATTGCAAAAGGACCATAGCAGCTTCAGTTGTATCCGTAAAGTTTTCTTCCTTAAGGGAACAAAGGCAAAATGTTCAGATTTGTTCAAACTGGCTGGCAGGTACATGAGTGTTATTAATATTCTTTTTAACTTTCCTATATTCCTGCAACTTGATAATTTAAAAAATAATAAGAGAAAAGAAAATATTAGTGAATGGAATAATGTCACTAAGTTGAAAAGTTAATTTTAATAATATAACCAGTAATTAAATCACAGGCAAAAGTTATAGAGTAGTGACAAGAGTTAATTCTGGTTGAAATTAGTTTTAATGTTTAGAGCAACAAAATGAATTTTATGATAAAATTAACAAATGTTTATAATATAGGCATACCTTGGAGATATTACAGATTTGATTCCAGACCACTGCAATAAAGTGAATATCAGAATAAAGTGAGTGGCATGGATTTTTTGGTTTCCTAGTGCATATAAGAGTTATGTTTACAATATACTGTAGTTCATTAAGTGTCCAATAGCATTATGTCTAAAAAAAAAGCAATGTACCTACCTTAATTTAAAAACACTTTATTGCTAAAAAATTCTAACCATCACCTAAGCCTTCAGCAGGTCATAATGATTTTGCTGGTGAGGGTCCTGCCTTGATGTCGATGCTGCTGACTGATCAGGGTGGTGGTTGCTGAAGGTTGGGGTGGCTGTGGCAATTCTTAAAATTGCAGTAAAGTTAGCCACATCGATTGACTCTTCCTTTCAAGACTGATTTCTCTGTAGCATGCAGTGCTGTCTGATAGCATATTACCTATAGTAGAACTTCTTTAAAAATTGAAGTCAGTCCTCCCAAACTCTGCCACTGCTTTATCAACTAAGTTTATTTAATATTCTAAATCCTTTGATGTTATTTCAACAATCTTCACAGCATCTTTACCAGAAATAGATTCCATCTCAAGAAGCCACTTTCCTTGTTCATCCATAAGAAGCCACTCCTCATCCATTCAAGTTTTCTCATGAGATTCCAGCAATTCGGTCACATCTTCAGGCTCCACTTATAATGCTGGTTATCTTGCTATTTCTACCACCTCTGCATTTACTTCCTCCACTGATGTTTTGAACCCCTCGAAGTCATCCGTGAAGGTTGGAATCAACTT
Source organism: Phocoena sinus (assembly GCF_008692025.1). Taxonomy (NCBI): domain Eukaryota; kingdom Metazoa; phylum Chordata; class Mammalia; order Artiodactyla; family Phocoenidae; genus Phocoena; species Phocoena sinus. Next base: position 78,701,665 of record NC_045764.1, read on the forward strand.
CTTCCAACTCGAATCATGAATGGAATCTAGAGTGGTAAATCCTTTCCAGAAGGTTTTCGATTTACTTTGCCCAGGTTCATCAGAGGAATCACTGTCTGTGGCAGTTATAGCCTTACAAAATGTATCTCTTAAAGAATAAGACATGAAAGTCAAAATAAGTCCTGATCATGGGCTGCAAAATGGTTGTGTTAGCAGGCGTGAAAGGAACATTAATTTTGTTGTACATTTCCATCAGAGCTCTTGGATGACCAGGTACATTATCGATAAGCAGTAGTATTTCAAAAGGTATCTTTTTTTTTTTTGAGCATAGATGTTCAATAAACCATGCTATAAACAGACGTGATTCCATCTAGGCTGAGTAGATTTAGCATAATTCTTAAGGGCCCTAGGATTTTCTTAGTGGTAAAATGAGCATTGGCTTCAGCTTAAAGTCACCAGCTGCAATAGCCCCTAATAAGAGAGTCAGCCTGTCCTTTGAAGCTTTGAAGCCAGGCATTGACTTTTCCTCTCTAGCCATGAAAGTCTTAGATGGCATCTTCTTCCAGTATAAAGCTTTTTGGTCTACGCTGAAAATCTGTTGTTTGGTGTAGCCACCTTCATTATTGATCTTAGCTAGATCTTCTGGATAACTTGCTGCAGCTTCTACATCAGCATTTGCTGCTTCACCTTGCACTTACATGTTATGAAGGTGGCTTCTTTCCTGGAACCTCATGAGCCAACTTATGCTAGCTTCAAACTTTTCTTCTCCTTCATCAAATTGCAGAGAGTTAGGGCCTTGCTCTGGATTAGGCTTTGGCCAAAGGGAATGTTGTGACTAGTTTGATCTTCCTTCCAGACCATTCAAACTGTCTCCATATCAGCAATAAGGCTGTTTTGCTGTCCTATCATTCATGTGTTCACCAGAGTAGCACTTTTAATTTCCTTCCAGAACTTTCCTTTGCATTTGCAACTTGGCTGACTGGTGCAAGAGGCCTAGCTTTGGGCCTGTCTCAGCTCTCTACATGTCTTCCTCACTTAGCTTAATCATGTTTAGCTTTTGATATTAAGTGAGGGACATATGACTCTTCCTTTCACTTGAACATGTAGAGGCCATTGTGGGGTTATTTATTGGCCTAATTTCAATATTGCTGTGTCTTAGGGAATAGGGAGGCCTGAGGAGAGGGCGAGAGATGGGAGATTGGCTGGTCAGTGGAGCAGTCAGAACTCACACAACATTTATTGATTAATTTTGCCATCTTATATGGGCTCAGTTCATGGTGCCTCCAAACAGTTAGAATAGTGACATCAAAGATCACAGTTCACCATAACGGGTATAATAATAATGAAAAAGTTTGAAATATTGCAAGAATTACCAAAATATGACAAAGAGACATGAAGTGAGCAAATGCTGCTAGAAAAATGGCACCTGTAGATTTGCTTGATGCAGGGTTTCTCATCAACCTTCAATTGATAAAAAATGCATTGTTTGTGGAGAGCAAAAAAGCAAAATGCAATAAAACAAGATATTCCCATGTCCTTTGTAGAAAGCAAGAAGTTCACTTTTCATACCTGAAGAAGTTTGAACTTTTGAAGTGACTCATTTGTGGAGCATTGTGTTGGGCATGTTAGGGAACATCTCATATGTGACTCAACACATAGCATATAAATGACTTTATTCTCTACACTCTAGAGCAGTGGCTCTTAACTAGGTATGTATGATAGTAGGTGGGGCATTTTTGGTTGTTATAATGTCTCTTGACACTTAGTGGGCAGCATCTAGTAATGCAAAACATCCTGTAATGTATAGGACAAACTTGTAAAGAAGGATGCCAATAAATGTCAATGGCCCATTGAGAAATGTTGGTCTACAGGCTAATTTCCTTTCAAAGCAGATCACCTGAAGGTTCATAAAAGCAGATAAGAACTGTGAAACAGTAACTATTTTTAAAGCATTTTGGGTTATAAAAATAAACAGTACTTTTTTGATTAGTCACCGGTAGCATCAAAATGAATTTTTCTTAGTTTTATGATAACTATTATTTGTTTTTCACTGAGGTAAAATTTACATAACATAAAATTAACCATTTGAAGTGTACAGTTCAGGGACTTCCCTGGTGGCGCAGTGGTTAAGAATCCTCCTGCCAATGCAGGGGACATGGGTTCGATCCCTAGTCTGGGAAGATCCCACATGCTGCAGAGCAACTAAGCCTGTGTGCTGCAACTACTGAGCCCACATGCTGCAACTACTGAAGCCCGCGCCTAGAGCCTGTGCTCCACAACAAGAGAAGCCCACACACCAAAACGAAGAGTAGCCCCCACTCAACGCAACTAGAGAAAGTCTACATGCAGCAACAAAGACCCAAAGCGGCCAAAAATAAATTAAAAATAAATAAATAAAGTGTACAATTCACTGGTATTTAGTACATTCACAGTGTTGTGTAACCAACACCTCTGTCTAGGTCCAGAATTTTTGTCATTACCCTAAAATGAAGCCCCATATGCATTAAGCAGTCACTTCTCATTCTCCTGTCCTCTCAGCGCCTGGCAACCACCAATCTGTCTTCTTAGATATTGTGGGTATTTTATATATATGAAATCATATAATATGTGACCTTTTGTGTCTGCCTTCTCTTAGCACAAAATTTTTAAGATTCATCCATGTTTAGCACATGTCATTACTTAATTCCTTTTTGTGGCTAAATAATCCCATTGTGTGGCTGTATTGCATTTTGTTTATTCATTCATCCATTGATGGACATTTGGGTTGTTTTCACCTTTTGGCTCTTGTGAATAGTGCATCTGTGAATATTTATATACAGGTTTTTGTTGGCATAGCTGTTTTCATTTCTTTGGGTATATACCTAGGAGTAGAATTGCTGGATTTTATGGTAATTCTGTGTTTAACTTTTTGAGGAAACGCCAAACAGTTTTCCACAGCAAGTCTACCATCTTAAATTCCCACCAGTAGTGTATAATCGTTCCAATTTCTCCACATCCTCACCAACAGATCCCAGTTATATTTAAGATGACGTACTAAGTAATTGAATCAAAATGTCTGGATAGTGGGATTTTTTATCACTATAAAAAATATAAAATTTTTTATATTTTTCTGGCTACACCTTTTAACCTTTATAGAATTAGCCACTATTACTATGGTTATTTTTTAATGTAAAATTTTATTTGTTCTCATTTGAGCAAACTAAAAGTAAATGCTTCACATTCATTATCCACAAGTGTAAGGTTAAAATTCGTTTTATATGTTGGACTGTGAGCTGAGTTGTAATCCACAGAAAAGATCTGAAGTCTTAATATATTTTAACAGAATTATTTTACAAGAGAAGAATGTAAGAGTTTGATTGGTCCTGGTAAGACTAGAATGCAAAAGGTTCTTACGGTTGATATATTACACGGTACTCTGCTACCTCAGATTTTCTGTGGGTGAAGTCTTGTATCTAGTGTTCACAGATCTCTATTTCTGCAACACAAGAATTTTGAATCAAGAATATAGGAATTGTGAGTCTGAATTCAAACTTGGGGACTTCAAATAAATTTAGAAGTAGTACTGAACTTTTGGATGGAGGCCAAACTGGTGTTGGAAGAGATGAGTGGGAGTCTCTTAGAATGATATTATTTGCATTAAACAAATAGTTTAGAAACAACTTGTTTAAAGTGGGGAAGCAGGTTCTGAAATGTTTTTAGCAAGAGAAGTCTCTAAGTGTTCTTTCACGCATCCTTTTACTTACAGTGTATTTATTATATACCATGTGTGTTTGGCCCATGACTGTTAATTTAGTTATTGTATCATATTTTAAGTCTGAAGAAAGGAAATATTACAGGGTATTTTTGTGAAGTGTTTCTTTGAGGTAAAGTAGGCTTAGATTAAGTTATTTGTTTTTGTTTTTTAAACATGTGCTTCTTCAATTTACTCTCTTTTGTGTAGTCCTACTGGGTAAGAAAGTTTTCCCCAGTTTCACTCTGTAATTTGATTTAGGGAAAACAAGATATGCTTTCTCAAACTGTACCCCTCTTCCATAAGTTTTTATATGCTCTCCTTGCTGGTGTGTTTCCCCCTTTTTCTTACTCCATTGGTCTAGGATTAAGCTTTACCTTATAACATTGTGGTGATCTGACTTGATATGCGAAGGTTGAACTAAAAGATTTAGAAGATGAATGATTGTCATGTTTCATAAACTTTGTAATTACAATAGCACAGCAAAATTATCATCCTGATATTTTGTTTTTTAATACCAAAATACCAGGTTGATACTATTTAATTAAAATGTTTACAAAATAACGATTTTTAAAAAAATAAGTGAGACCAAAAGTTTAATGCATATCAAATATTATCAATTATCAACAGTTCAGAAAATGTCAAAAACCTTATAAAAATATTAATGTTAAATATATATTATTTGAACATAAGCTATTTGTGGATAAAATTAACAAAATACATTTTGAATAAAGATACATTTTTATTCAAAAATAAAAATGAATAACACTTAAGTGCAGGTTCAAATCTGCATCAGTGGTTCATTATTGAGCGAAGATCGTATCTTTGTGCATATTTTTCCTGCTGCTGAAGAAGTTTTCTTAAACTTAATGAGTTGAAATAATGGTGAAAAAGTAATTATAATCCCAAATATATTCATAGATAATCTCATTTCTTGTTTGATAGCTTTGAGATTTTTTTAATTTAAATTTTATATATTTAAGGTTCATTTTTGATTGAAGTTTTAATGCTCATAGTTTAATGAGTCAAAAAGGTCTTACAAGACTAGCTAAGAAGAACCACAGCCCCCCAACCACTAACTTATTGCCTTGTCAGAGAGAAAAGCCAAGTGCGGTAAATACCTCCTCTCTCTTTTGCTCTCTCACCTCCTTCTCGTGACTAATATCAGCCCACTGGAAACCAAAAGGGAAGGAAGTCATATAGATACAATGCATAAAGGCCAACCTCCTTTTGCAGAGGGTGGGAATTGGATCTGAAAGGGCAAACAGGAAAAATTTAGCCCAATAGTTTTAATTTCTAAGACACCACTTTTTAGTGACTTTTTTTTTATATATATATAGTAATATAGTACCCAGTTTTTGGTTTTTACCTTTGTGAGGATTAAATTTTTTTTCCTTCTTTCATGGTCTTCTTCCTTCCAAGTGACGGTTTCATGCCCCCTTTATAAGGGGAATGTTCTGTCTTCCACATTAGAGATTTTTCCCAATTGTACACCCATCTGAGTGAATTTAAGAGTGAAGCACAAAAAGCTGGCAGGAAGGTCTTTGCAGATGGGTGGGGCTTCTTCTTTCTCATTCAGTAGGCCTGAAGTGGGACTTACAAATTTGCATTTCTAACTAGTCCCAGGTGTTGCTAGTCCAAGAATCACATTTTAAGAACCACATTATTAAGGAGACTCACCTCTATGAAAGGAATGGATTGGAAGGAAGCAGAGAGAAAGTTAAGCTGCAGTGCGGAGAGTTCTGAAGCTACAATGGCCCATCAGAGATGTTCAAGTTGAGGCAAAGAGCTGGACCTTTATTACCCCCATGTTGATCAGCCTCTGGATGTGGGCTGTCCCTGGAAGGAGATATGACCTTAGGGAGTGAAGTTTTCTTCAGCATAGGTATCCCCATAGGGGGCTGACAGCTGAGGGCTTTCTGCTGGAAGCACTCGCAGCAGGTGTGGGGGACAGAGTTCTTCTTTCCTGAAAAGGGGAAATGGGTATATTACAGTATATTACAGAGTCCATATATGCTCTTTCCCAGTCATTTGCTGAGCTTCTTTGGATATGTAAGTTTGTGTTTTTTGCAAAATTTGGGGAAATTCTGGCCATTATCAGATATTTTTCTGTCTCATTATCTTCTCCAGTGGTACATAATTAGACCACTTGATATTGTACTATGAATCTCTGAAGCTCTGTTTATTATTTTGAAGATCTTTTTCTTTCTCCTTTAGAATCAGTAAAATGTATTGATTTATTTACTGGTTTAGTGTCCCGTTTTCTGCTGTAGCTGATCTTCTTTAAGGTAATCCAATGAATTTTTCATTTCAGATATTGTCCTTTTTACTTCTAGAATTTCCATTTGGTTCTTTCATTTTGGTTCCGTCTCTCAGCTGAGATTCCTCCCAGGTGTACATTTATTATGACCATATTTTCCTTTAAATACTTGAATGTGTTTGTAATACTTGCTTTGAAGTCTTCATCTGCTAATTCTGATGTCTAGGTCATTCAGGATTTGGTTTCTTTGAGCTGCTTTTTTTTTTCTTGACTCTGGGTCTCTTTTTCCTTTGTTCTGGTAAATTTTGCTTGTGTAATGGGTATTGTGAGTGATATGTTGTAGACTTTGGATTCTGTTATTTTTCTCTGATGAGTGTTAATTTTTTTTATCCTGGTTGCCAGTTAACAGGGCTGGATTCAAACTCCAGCATTATCTCTTTTGTGTTAAGTAACAACAAAAGTCTCAACTCACATCTTTACACCTTCCAGCTATTGCTTTTTGCTGGTAACCTTGGAGTCTTCCCCAAATGAAGGTCGTCCAAATATTTGGGCATAGTTTATACAGAAATTTTGTGACATTTTCCTTTCTGGGATTCATCTTTATTTTAAAGTGGCTCTGGCAGCCCTAGACTTTGTCCTGTGGCTCCTCAGCTAGCAAGAAGGCAGATTTCTGCTTCCGTCCTGAGTGATTGTTGCTGTGTGGGCAGATAAGTGCTATCAGGCAACAGCCCTATAAATACAGCTCCTACCTGGTGCAGTTCCTTCTTTTAAGGATGACTTCCCTCCAGTTGCTACCTGATTTTGGTCTTGTTTTTATATTTTAATGTTTGTTTTTATATTTTATCCACAGTATATAATTGTTAAGGGTGGGAAGGTTACTCTAATGTAAGTTAGCTTGTCATTTCAAAGCAGAACATTACAATATTGAAGCATTATTTTATTTTAGTTCAGTCAAAGCATCCATTATTCAAAGAATATTTTAGGAAATTGTAAAACATCCAGTAAATGGAATATTACGATACATTATGTTAAATTTTTGAAACAAAATTTGGAAACAAGGATGTCTGCTATCACTGCTACTCTTCACCTTTAGATGAGAGATTTTAGCCAAAGTAATTAGATAAGAAGCGGGGTGTGGGGGTGGGGGGAGGCCTAAAGATTGGAAAGGAAAAAAAATATTTTCATTAATTGTAAGTGAAATTATTATCAACAAGAGAATCTACATACTATGAGAACAGATAAGAGTTCAGGAAGGCTGCTGGATATAAGGTCAGCGTAGAATACCAATAGTTTTTCTGCACCTCAGCATGCACATTAGCAAAAGCCAATTAGAAAGCATATTAAGAAAAAAGAGGTACAGTTTACAATACCATCTACAAGCTACCTAGTACTCTGTAACAAAAGATATAGAGAAAATTACATGACATTTTTAAAGGACAGACAAGAATAAATTCAAATTATCAGTCAACCCCCCCAGTTCAATCTATAATATCAGTGCAGTTCAATAAAACTCTTAGGACTTTTGTTGAGTTGGAAAAACAAAAAGCTCACCTGGAAATGAGAGGTCCAAGAATTGTCAAGGCTGTTCCGAAAATGGTTGAGGAGTGTCATACAAATTCAAAGTGTGGTGTTGGCTTAAGTATAGACAAGTAGATTAATAATAAAACTGAAAAAAAGCTGGAAACAGATTCAAACATATATGTAAACTTGACATAATAAAATAGAGAACAATTGGTTTGCCAAATACCAAACAAGAATAAGTTCTGATTAAAATAAAGATCAAAAACAAAAAAGCTACCTTCAAAAATTTTAGAATGAAATATAGAATGTCTTTAAAACCTTAGCTAGATAGGATTTCTTATGACAAAAAACACAGGTCATAAAGGAAAAAAATTAATAAATTTTACTAAGTCAAAAACTTAAACTTTAGTAAGTTATTAAAATGTACCACTAACAAGCTTAAGTATATGTAACAAGCAAAAGATTAGTATCCAGAATATATTAAGAACTACTACAATTTAGTAAGAAATCATCAACTCCACTTAAAAATGGGCAAAAGCCAAGAACCAACAGTTTATGGAGGAGAACCCATGTGGTCAAAAAGCAGGTGAAAAGGTATACAACAATGCTAGTAATTGGGATAATGACAAAGAGTTTTTCATACCCATTAGAATAGTAAGTTTTTAATATATGTCAGCGTAATATATGTATCATATATAAATGGCATATGTATATACATTTTTTTTCGCGGAAGTTGACAGGAAAATAGGGACTACATATACTGCTGATGGAAGTATGAATGTATACAAGTGCTTGCGAAAGGAATTCTGTAATACATAATAAAACTGAAAAGATACATCCATGAATCCTAGAAAATCAACTTTTAGACTTATAACAGAGAAATTTTTGATTGTGTATACCAGGAGACATGTACAAAGACGTTATTGCAGCATCGTTTGTAGAAAAACTGAAAAGTACATAATTGGCTTTCAATAGAGGAATGGATGAATAAATTTGATACATTCATTCAGTGGAATACTTTGAGCAGTTGAAATAAATGGACTTCATCTAAGTGTGTCAACATGGAAAGATCTCAAAAACAGGGTTGAGTGAAAAGGACATTTGCAGAATGTATATAATGTAATGGCATTTATATAATCACTTAAAAGCTTAATGGATCAATAGTGTATGTTGCTTGTAGATCTAATACACGTATTGAAATACCACCTGGGAAGGTTATACATCAGATTAATGATGGTTGTGTTTGGGAAGGTAGGGGAGGGTGTGAGACTGGACAGAAGAACAAAGGGGACTTAAATGTCTTCTATATCCCTCTATCATGTTTGTGTTAAGTATGAAGGGCTAGATTTAGATGTGTTCCCATTTTACTTTATAAGTTTATTCTTTAAAAGGCAGTCTTTTACATATTCTTTTCAGAGATTTACCAACTTGTTTGTTTGTGATAGGAAGTCAGAGTCATCCTGTTTACATATGCTTAGAGCAGTCAGTTTCTTGTAGAAGGGGAATATATTTAGATCTATTGTTTTTAAAATAATCACATTTTCAAGTTCATATTAATTTCTCTGAAAACGCTTTCTTAAGTGGTCCCAAAGAGTTGTCTTTATATGGGGGACTAAATGTCTTTGTCATTCATTTATTCAACAGATTTTATTGAACATCTAACATATGCCAAATGGTAATGCAGCAGTGAGCAAAACAGATGAATCCTGCTGTCATAGAGTTTAAATTCTAGACAAGGAAGATAGCCAGTAAACAAATAAATTAATAAAAATATTAAATGGTGGTAAGTGCAGTAATGAAATTTAAAACAGGATAAGAGGGATAGAGCGTGATGGAGAGTATTTTACATGAGGAAGTAGCCAGGGAAGAAGTGTCTGTGAAAGATAATATTGAGCAAAGTCATGAGGAAAGTGAACAGATAAGTTATATGGGAGAAGATTCTTAGATGCTGACCGAAAAAGCCAGTGCAAGGCCCTACTCCTGCCTTGAGAAGCAGCATGGAGGACAGCGTGGCAGGAGCTGAATGAATGAGGAGTAGACTAATATGAGATGAGATTAGAAAAATAGCAGAGGGCTGGATCATACAGGACTTTGTTGGCCGTGATAAGGACCTTGGAGCATAGGACTAATGTGGTGGATGGTATCACTCTGGCTACTTGGTTGAGAATAGCCCACAAGGTAGGTGGTGGGGATGTAAAGACAGAAGCAGGGAGACCAGATAGAAGGTTATTATAACAGTTTTGAAAAGAAATGATAATGGTTTAGACCAAGGTGGTGAGAAATGGTTGTTTTGGTTTTTTTTTTTGGCTGTGTCGGGTCTTAGTTGCCGCACGCGGGATCGACGTGTGGGCTTCTTTCTAGTTGTAGCACTCAGACTTGTCTCTAGTTGTGGCACGTGGGCTCAGTCTTTTCTCTAGTTGTGGCATGCGGGCTTCTATCTAGTTGGGTCATGCAGGCTCAATAGTTGTACATGGGCTTAGTTGCCCCGTGACATGTGAGATCTTAGTTCCCCGACCAGGGATCGAACCCGAGTCCCCTGCATTGGAAGGCAGATTCTTAACCACTGGACCACCAGGGAAGTCCCGGTTGTATTTTTGATATATTACTTTTTAGCATCAATTCTTAATCTGTAGATTACCTTCTTAGGGAAACTGTGGGAGTTATTAAGAAGAGGGAAAAACAGCACACTTTAGCTGCTAATGAGTGAGAAGCTATACACACAATCTCCAAAGATTTTAAACTTCTAAAGATTTTCTGTGGGATGGTAAGGAGGGGATTTCAGTTCCTCTTACCTAGAGGTATCATTTACTTTTTCCTTTTAGTCATTGTGAATTTTGCAGTTGAGCTTAATCCAGTCATACTTTGTTCTTTAAATAATGAAATTTGAAATTCAAGTACAGGTGTAAAGTTTTGAGGTTACTGATTGAATTAACTGAATTGTGATTTAAATACTTATTTTTACTTACTCTATAGATTAACTGTATAGCTATATACAAAGGTAAATAACCACTTTTTTTTCATTTATTTGGCTCTAGAACCTTTTATGGAAAATAATTTGGTTTGTAACATCTATTCAAGATAGTATATAAACTGTCTTTGAACTTTTGCATGATTTCATTGCATTTGCACTTCGATATGTTAAAATCCAAATTATAGTTCAGTTATTTTATACCAGCTTCATTTGTATTATATATTAATTGTTCAATTATATTCAGTAGTTCAGTTAAATTTTTATATAGTGGCTTTTTGTGTTATTTATTTCTAAATACAGTCTTTCTTTCCAACTTATTACCATATTAGCTAATCTTTATTGTTACTTTTATGTCTATGGATTCTGTGTGTGTGTGTGTGTGTGTGTGTGTGTGTGTGTGTGTGTGTGTGTGTGTGTGTACACATGAGAGAGGGGGAGAAAGAGAGGAGGGGAAGAGAATCTACTTTTCTTTTTTTTAATTTTTGGCCATGCCACGCGGCATGCAGCCTCTTAGTTCCGCAACCAGGGATGGAACCTGCGTCCCCTGCAGTGGAAACGAGGAGTCTTAACCACTGGACTGCCAGGGAAGTCCTCGAGAGAATCTACTTTGTAATAAGTCTTTAGAAATACAGATAATGTTACACCATTATGGCTTTTAAATGCTAAACAAATCATTGTCCAGAGTGGCAGGCATAGAGTAAAAATCATAATTCATTGTAAACTCTGTGTTCTATTTCTACGTGTAATAGTACATCTGCACTTTTATGTATCACTAGAAACAAACTTTGTTCAAAAACATCTTTTACAAAGATAGAGCATATCAGCAATAGGGTGACTGTAGCAGTGAACTCAGAAAATATTCTGATCATGCTTTAGGATTGAATTTAGTACAATGAGTGGGAAGCAGACTTTTGTTTTGCTTTGTGAAACATGCAGTTTTAGGGTATGATGCCTAATCTTAAGAACTTTTGCTTATTTTTTTCATAGTACAGATAACAAATTACCATGTCTGTTTGAAAATGCTTTGAACATTTATCAGTCTTTTTAACTTAACTTTCTTTTTCTTTTAGCAAAACTATACAATCTAAAGTGGACTGCATTTTGGTAAGTAAAATAACTAATCTTAAAGTTCTTTTGTTATAAGGCTTTTCCCACTATATAAAATACATTTTTGAGTAAATATTTATTTTAAGTATAACTCAATTTAAGTGAATAAAATTTGACATTTAATTACAACCCTAGGGGTGAACTGGCTATGTGCTGTCTAGATACTTTCCTATATCTCATCAGTAATAATTGCATGTTTTTGAAACTTACTGGCTTTTACTAAAGATCACTTCAGCATTTAATAAAGTGAATGTTTATTTTTCTTTTCTAATAACTCTTAAAGGATTTGTTAAAGAAAAAATTCAAGATGTTTGATGGGTTAAGTTTTGTTGTGATAGTGTATTTTTTGTATTTGCGTTGCTAGACTTCAGGAATTAAAGCCACAATAATAGTTTACATTCAGGTTTGACTTGCAGACTATAAGAATTTGTTTAAATGATAGCTTTTTAAAATACTTTATGGGTTGGTTTTTGTTGCTATAATATACTTTTTATGTTTGGATTGCTGGCCTTCAGGCGTTAAAGCCACAAAAATAGTTTAAATTTAGATTGTGTTTTTAGTTCCTTAGATCTTCTCTTAAACATATGAGGGAAGAAGTATGCAGCTACTGAGACTACTGGAATAGTACTGACTTCTTTCATGGAAGTGTATATTAATGGAATGTTCCCTAGGCTCTAGAATATTCAGTGATTCTGCACTGTTAGATTCCCCAAAATGTCACTGTAGTTAGTCCTCTTTCTATATTTGTGATATCAGAACTTTCTTATTCAGGTTCAGGTCTTCACTATAAGCTAACATTTTTTTTGTTAGGGAGTAAGTGTCTGTAGTGTATGGTGCTGAAATAGTATGGGATCTTATTAGCTTATGATATTATTGTTTGTTTCTAGGTAGGTGAGTAGATAACAGTACTTCATAGGAGAACAGGTAACTTGATCAGTTCTCCTATGCCTTTCTAACCTAATAGTTAAGAAAGAGGACTTTGTGGGGATGTTTTCCCCTTTTTTTAACTTACCTTTATTATCTTTTTTTTTTTCCACAGTAACCCTCTGAAGCAGATAATCTTGTTACTTCCCTTTTACAAATAAGAAACTGATGCTCTTGCATTTACTTCAAAAATAATTATTGAGCCCATGCTAGGTATAAGGGATACAACATTAAAAGGACATGTTGCCTTGCCCTCAAGAAATTCAGTCTGTTAAAATAGATTTAATAGTGATCTTAAGATCTAGGGAGGTGGTGACTAGGGATGGATTGGGTGACCTTACCCCCAACCCCGAGAGCATTTTCTGAATCTCCCATCTCTGGAGTCTCATTGTTTATATCTATTACTCAGTAACTATTGCATAATTACTCTGTGCTAGACCCTGTCTGGGTGTCAGAATACAGTGGTAAACAAGACAGATATAGTTGCTATCTAAGACCTCCTGCCCTTTTTTTTTTTTTTTTCAGTATCTGAGATAATGTTGGAGGATTATTCAATTTTTTCTTTTCATTAAGAAAATTGAGACAGAAGACTACTATAATTTATTAAATATGGCATTTATAAAATACTAAATAAGAACAAAAAGGGTTTTTTTAATCTTTCAAGAGTTCCGAAGTGTTTATATTTTAGCATAAGTTTTAAAGTTATATGTATTTGATGAACAAGATAGTAAGAACTCTGTCTTCATGAATCTTACATTTTATTGAGTGAAGTAGACATTAAATGAATGGTAAAATAAATAAACATTATAACTTCAGGTAACCATAAATACTATTAAAGAACTTTTAAAGGCAACAGGAGACAACTGATGGTGGGTAGGATAACCTCAGATTGGGTGATTAGGAAAAGTCTCTGAGGAAATGACATTTGAGAGAAGACCTAAATAATAGGAAGCCAGTCTTGTGTGAAGATCTGCCAGTGACACATACTAGGCAGAGGGAACAGAAAGTACAAAAATTCTGAAGCAGAAATGAGTCTGGGATGTTTGAAGAATACAAAGAACCCAGTATGCTGGAACTTATGAAAGGAGGAGAGGATGATAGGAGAAAAGTCTAGATAGGGCTTATTTAGCTATGGCAAATAGTATGTATTTTCTTCTAAGTGAATGGAAAGCCAATTAAAAGGTTTTAAGTAAGAAAATAGTATGATCTAGTTTTTTTGTTTGTTTTTTGTTTTTGTTTTTTTTTTGTTTTTTAATACCTTAGCTGTTGTTGGAAAATGGACTTGTAGGGGGATGAGAGTAGAAGCAGGAAAGCCAGTTAGGCTCTTCGAAAAGTCCAAGTGAGAATATAAGGCTCTTGCTCAGATGATGACAGTGGAAGATGGGGAAAAAATAGATGAATTCAAGGCATATTTTCGATATAAAGCCAGTAGGCCTTGCTTGCTGACGTATTGAATGTGAAGGGAGAAACAAAGAGGAATTAAGGATAATTTCTTTTGGTCTAAAGGATTTCCTTTAGTATTTCTTACAAGGCAGGTTTGCTCATAATGAATTCTCTTGATCAGTATTTATCTGTGAATGTCTTTATTTTACTTTCAGTTTTGAAGGATAGTTTTCCTCCTTTGGCCTTCATTGTTTCTGATGAGAAGTCGGTCGTTAATCATGTTGTTTTCTGGTACATGATGAGTTGTTTTTCTCTTATTGCTATCAAGATTCATTCATAAATTCATTTCCTGTTTGTTCACTCACCCACCTACTCTTGCTTTCAACAGTGTGACTATATATGTAGGTGTGGATCACTTTGTGTTTATCCTACTTTGGATTTGCTGAGTTTACATCTGTAGATTACTTTGATTTGGGAAGTTTTCAGCCATTATTTCTTCAAATACTTTTTCTGTCCCTTGGATTCCCCTCTCCATAGAAAGCTGCCATTACACTGCTGTTGAAATTATTGATTTTATCACTCTAGTCGCTGGGGCTTTGTTTCTTTTTTTCTGATTATTTTTTCCCTGTGTTCTAGTTTCTCTGTTTTTATTAAGATTGCCTATTATTTCATTCCTTTTCATCATGGTTTCCTTTTTACGTTTACACACAGTCAGCCTCATCCACGTGGGATAGGTCATGGGAGAAGCCCCAAGCAAGAGTAAAACAGACTCTCACAGTTAATACCTGAAGTTCAGCAGTTTTTAATGACCAAAGACTTCTCAGTTTGTTGCCTTTCATCAGTTTCCAAAGCCCTAAAATCATTCTTTTTGACAATTTTTCATCATTTTAGAGTTATTTTGAGGGGAGGATTTGCTGGCTATTCATTCCATTTGTTCTAGATAGCTCAGCTTTCTCACATAGATTTTATCATGTTTTCTTCAAGAAGTTTTATAGTTTTAGCTTTTTCTGTTAGGTCTGTGAACCATTTTGATTTAAATTTTCTGTTTGGTATAAGGTGAACTTCAGTGTTTATTTTTTACCGTATGGATAGATATCCAGTTGTTCCAGCATCACTTATTGAAAAGTCCACCCTTCCCCAATCACTTCCTGTATCAAAAACCATTATGCGTGGGTCTTTGGCTAGAGTCTCTTTTTTCCATCAATTGCTGTCTCTTTTTCTATGACATCACCACACTGTCTTGTTTACAGTAGCTTTGTCAAAAGTCTTGACATCAGGAAGTGTAATAATTCAAATTGGTTTTGGCATTTCCATACAAATTTCAGAATAACCTTGTCAATTCCTTTCAACAGAAAAGTCTACTGGGATCTTTTCAAGTTGAACATGTTCCCTTCTGTTCCTATTTTGCTGAGAGGATTTTTATCAAAAATACATGTTGGATTTTATCAAATGATTTTTCTGCACTTACTGAAATAATCACATGGTACTTCTACATGATTCTGTTAAAAAGGTGAATTACACTGAGGGATTTTCCAAAATCAACCATCTTTGCATTCCCCTGGTAAACTCCATACGGTGCATGTATTTCCGTATGTTGTGTTATACTATTATATAGTGCTACATTGGATTTGCTATTTTTTTAAAGACTATTGTCTGTGTTAATCAGGACTTTTGATCTGCTGTTTTCTTATAATGTCTTTTTGTTTTTGCTCTCTGGGTAATGTTGGCTCATGAAATGAGTTTGGAAGTGTTTTTCCTTTATTTTTTGAAGGGATTTATTTAAAATTAATATTATTTCTTCTTTAAATGTTTGGTTGTTTTTTTCTTTTGGCCACACTGCACGGCTTGTGAGATCTTAGTTCCCCGACCAGGGATTGAACCCAGGCCCTCACCTGGACCCTCGGCAGTGAGAGCGCAAAGTCCTAACCACTGGACTGCCAGGGAATTCCCTCTTCTTTAAATGTTTATGGTAGAGGTCACTAGTGAAACTATCTGTGGAAAAGGTTTTAGTTATGAAATCAGTTTCTTTAATTATTATAAGGTTATTAAATTCTTAAATTTTTTCTTCATGCAGTTTTTGTGTTTGTGTCTTTCAAGGAATTTGTTCATGTTTCCTATGTTAGTGAATTTGTTAGTGTAATGTTCATAATATTCCCTTATCATCCTTTCCTATCTGTAGGATTTGTAGCAGTTTCCTTTAATTTCTGATAATGGCCATTTGTGTCTTCTTTTTTCTTGATCAATTTAGCTAGAGTTTTAAAAATTTTATAAATAAAATTAATTATATTAAATAATTTTGTTACTTTGTAAATAGGAAGGAAATTTTAAACTTTTTTTTCTTTTCATTGTAAGCATTTAATGCTGCAAATTATCCTCTAAGCATTGGTTTAGCTACGTTCCATAAATTATGTTGTGTTTTCATTATCTTTCAATTAAATTTTTTGTCTATTTTCCATTCTGATTTATTCCTGTACCCATGGAACACTTAGATATAGGCTGATCAGTTTCCAAATAGTTGAGTGTTTATTGAATCTTGTTTATGGTATATCTTCATGAATGTTTCATGTGTACTTGAAAAGAATGTATATTCTAGTGTTATTGGATGGACGGCGTGCTCTCTCTCTATATATATATTTATATATAGATATATAAACTGATATATGTATATATCAGTTGGTTATTGTTTTTCAAGACATATTTATCCTTACTGATTTTTTTTTTTTTTACTTATTTCACTTATTGAGAGGGATGCCTAAAATCTCATATTTGTGATTGTGAATTTTTTTTCTCTGATCTTGTCAGGTTTTGCTTCATATATTGAAGCTGTAAATAGGAGCATAAATTTTTAGGATTTTTATGTATTCTTCATGAATTGATTCTTTTATTATGATATTTCTATTTTTAACTCTGGTATCATTTGTTACTTTCAAGTCTGCTTTGTCTGATATCACCGTAGCCCCTCCATCGTTCTTATAATTAGTGTTTGTGTGGCATATCTTTTTTCGTCCTTTTGCTTCTAAGCAATCTGAGTCTTCGTAGTTAAAGTGTTTTGTTGTTGTTGTTGTTGACATCATATGCTTGTCTCTTAACCAGTTTGACAAGTTTTGTCTTGTGATTGGTTGAATGTATGTATACCATTTTGCTATTTATCTTCTTGTAGTGTAAGTCTCCTGTTGATTAATTCTCCCAGTTTTAGCTTATCTGAAAAAGGTCTTTAATTTCCCTTCATTTACAAAGGGTATTTTCACTGGGTATAGAATTCTAGATATTTTTTCTTTCAGCATTTTTGCAATGTAGATCCGTTTTCTTGTGGTTTGCATAGACTCCATTGAGAAGTTTGTTGTCATTCTTAACTTGTTTTCCTGTGTGTAATGTGTTGTTTTTTTCTCTGGCTTCCTTTAAGATTATTTATTAGTGGTTTTTAGCAATTTTATAACCTTAGTATGGTTTTCTTTGTTTTTGTCCTGCTTGTGGTTTACTGAGCTTCCTCAAACCTGTGGGCTTATGATTTTTCATCAACTTTCAAAAAATTTCCAGCCATTCACATACTCTTCTTTGCCCCCTTCCATCTTGGGATTCAAACTATGCCTGCATTGCATTCCTTAGTAATTTTCCATAGGACACTAAGGCTATGTTTATTTTTTTCTCTTTTTGCTTCATTTTGGATACTTTATATTTCTTTATTATTATTATTATCACATTCCTTAATCTTCTTAAAGTGTCTAATCTGCTATAATTCTATTCAGTGAATTACCCATTTTAGACCTTGCATTTTTTAAGTTCTAGAAATTTCACTTGGTTATTTTTTTTATATATATATATCCTCCGTTTCTTTCCTTGTTTTATCCTTGGGCATGTTTATAATAGCTATTTTAAAGTCCTTGTTTGCTAGTTATATTATCTCTAAGTATCTTTTTATTTACTGAGTTTTTGTTGCAATTATGGGATCACGTTTTTCTGCTTCTTTCCACATCTAGTAATTTTTAGTTTAGTATTTATTTAGAATGTCTAGATTTTGTTCTCTTTCTTTAAAATGTATTGCAGTTTTCTTTGGCTGGCGGCTAAACTACTTGCAGATTAGTTTGATCCTTTTGAGGCTGTGTTTAAGCTCTGTTGTGGCAAGTCTAGAATAGCTAGACTTTAGAGTTCAGCTTTTACACTAGAATGTTACCACTCTAGTGTCTGTACTGCATTCCTTGGGTGTTGACTGAGATCTCAGTGCTGTCTGACTGGAATTTGAACATGTCACATTCAGTTACAGTTCCCCGGTAGTTCTTTTCCCAGCCTCATGGAGTTTTTCTCTACCCATATATAGTTTAATACTCAGCAGTAGATTCCAAATCTATGTAGGGATTTGTATAGATTTTGAAGATATTTCTGTGTCTTCCTTCCTTTTGGTACTTTGCCTTCTCAGACACTGATCTCAGAAACTGAACTGCTTGGGTTCCTACTCCCTATACCACAGTTCAAAAGTTGCCTTCAGACAGAATCATCTCATTTATTTTTTTCGCTAAGAACATTCCATCCAATGACAGTAGAATATACAACTCTGTTTTCAGAAAATGGACAACAAATGTGCTCTTTTTAACTTAAGCTTCTTTAGCTAAAGTTCCTAAAGTCACTTCTGTTGTCAGCAGATGATCTCACCTCCTACTTCTCTGAGGAAGTAGGAAGATGCAGTGTAGGTATCCCACAAAATTAAAACCACTTCGTATTCCCAA
Organism: Phocoena sinus; assembly: GCF_008692025.1. NCBI lineage: Eukaryota > Metazoa > Chordata > Mammalia > Artiodactyla > Phocoenidae > Phocoena > Phocoena sinus. The sequence continues at coordinate 78,720,261 of NC_045764.1, forward strand.
CTCAGTAGTTCCTCACTTCTGTACCATGTCTTCCTTCCCTTCCTCCCAACAGAAGAAATATCTTTCTGCCTATCTGAAGGTTGATCTCCTCCTTCTAGGCCCTGGATACCATCTCTTCCTGTCTCTGAATTCATTTATTCTCTTCCTCCTGTTCTTTTATGCTCTCATTTTCTACTGACCTTTTCCCATTAAGAGTTCAGTGCTTAATTTTTTTCCATCTAAAAAACAATCCTTCCTGAAACACACAACCCTTCTTTAGCTACCACCCTGTCTTCTTTCTTTTGAAAGAAGAAAGTCAAGGCTTAGTCAAAGTGTTGATTGAATTCAGTCTCCTCCTCTGAAACTTGTGTTTATCAAGGATACCATGACCTCTCATTGCTAAATGTAATGGACAGTCTCAGTTCCTAACTTGACAACCCTTTTTCGGTTGACTCTGTTGACCATCCTTTTACCCTCCCTTGTTTAGTTCATTCTCATTCTTTTAATTCATTAGATGCCACACTATCCTGGTTTTCCTGTTACACCTTAGGCTGTTCCTTCCCAGTTTCTTCAAGGGCCTCTGTTCCTCAACCTAAGTCCTCTGTACTCTGTCTATATTTGCCCATGGTGATCTCATCTATTTTGATGGTTTCAATTAATCTCAGTATACTGATGATTCATAATTATACATCCCCAGTTTAAGCTCTGGACCCATACAGCCAAACTGTTATCAATTGACCAGTTTTACTAAGATGTCACATAGGCACTTCAGACTCAGCTTTTCCAGAACCAATCTCACTGTATCACACCCCAAATTCTGAACATATTTCTATTTGTTTCTTATTGCTGCTGTAACATATTATCATAAATTTAGTGGCTTAAAACAACACACATTTATTATCTTTTAGTTCTGCAGGTCAGCAGTCTGACACAGGTCTCACCTAGATAAAATGAAGGTGTCAAGAGAGCTGTGTTCCTTTTGGAGGCTCTAGGGGAGAATCTGTTTCCTTGCCTTTTTTTTACAGCTTTTAGTGGCTGCATCTTCAAAGCCAGCAATGGCTGCTCAAGTCTTTCTTACACTGTATCACGCTGACACATCTCTTTTTTGTAGTCAAATCTCCCTCAACTTCCCTCTTACTAGGACAGTTGTGATTACATTAGGCCTACTAGATAATGCAGGTTGCTCTCCCCACCTCAAGGTCCTTGATTTAATCACATCTGGAAAGTCCCTTTTACCATGTAAGGAAACAGATTAACAGGTTCCAGGGATTCAAGGATTAGGACATGAACATCTTGGAGGGCCATTATTCTTTCTACCATATTGCCTTAGTGAATATCCTCACTCATCCAACCTAAAAGCCTGGTGGTCCTTCTTGTTTTCATCCTCTTTCTCACCTGCCTCACATCTAGTCAGTCACCAGTTCCTATCACTTCTGTCTTCATAATTGTTCCATTTTTGTCTGTCCCTACAGCTACTACATTAATCCAGATCATTGTACGTGTTGGAAATACTGCAGCTAGTTTTCTGCTTCTCGTCTCTCCACTTTTATTCCATTCTTCACATATCATTACAATCATCTTTATGAAATGTGAATCTGTGTATTTTGCACCCTTGCTTAAGACCTTTTGCTGGTTCCCCATTGTTCTATCTTTAAGGCACTGAAGACCCTTCTTCATACTCAGGCTTTACTTTTCTTATTTAATGTCATCTTTCTCTACTCCCTCCACAGGCTGTCAGCAAGCTGTAATGAACATTTGTGGAGTAAGAAAAGAGAATATATACTCTCTCAGTCTAGAGCAGCAGTAGCCATTAGAACATTCTGTGGTGGTAGAAATGTTCTGTATATGCACTATTCAGTATGGTAGCCAGTAGACACACGTAGCTATGTATTAAGCACTTGAAATGTGGCTAGTGTGACTGAGAAACTGAACTGTTAATTTTATTAATTTAATTTTAAGTTAAATAGCCACAAGTGGCTAGTGGCAACCTTTTTGGATAGTGCATATCTAGACAGTGGTTCTCAACTGGAGGCAGTTTTGCCCCCCAGGAAACATTTGACAGTATCTGGAGACATTTTTGTTTTGCTACCAGTTGAGTGGGTAGAGGACAAGTATGCTGTTTAAACATCCTGTAAAACACAGGACATCACTTTATCAGCCCAAAATTGTCAGTAGTGTTAAAGTTGAGAAACTGTGGTCTAGACTATCCTATTTTTTTTTCCCCTCTATCTAGTTATATTTTAAGATTCATCTTAGATATCACCCCTCGGAAAACCATGTGTGATTTATCAGGTCTGAGTCTGATACATTTTCTGTCCCCTAATGTCCTGTGCTTACCTTTATTTGTTTTACGTCGTCACCTCTATGATAGTCATAACCAGCATTTTGATTTGTTCTTGGCTTCTTGAGTGTAGGAACATATTGGAATATGCCCAGAGGCACATGAGGATGATCAATAAATATTTGTTAAATGTATGAATGAGTATAATCTAACGACTCAATTATTAAACATATTGCAATTTAAAATGTAAAGAAGTGTTACCACCTTCAGTTGAGACCTGTTTAGAGACCATATACTTGATAAAACATTTGAATTTATTTGTTGGAATTACTTCACAGTTTGCCCGTAAGAACAGAAACTGGTCTCATTCCTTTAGAGGGAAAGAACTTTTTTTTTTTTCCTGGCATTCTCCTCTTTTCCCCTGTTCTTCTCAGCTTAGGTATTTCCCTTCCTCCTACACTAACCTGTTAAGAGAGAACCAGCCGAAACCACTCCCACTCATCCCCAGAGTACAGATGGGGAAGTGAAAATTTATTGCATAGATTCAGGAAGGATTTAAGCAAGTAAAGTGGGATAAATAGTTCAGAAACTAAGAGAAACTGGCAGCATAACAGAATGGCTCAGAGCTGAGGCTATAGAATGACACAGTCCTGAATTTGAATCTTTGCCCCTACCATTATTGCCATTATTGTCTGATTTTGGACAATTTTAACCTATTTTAGTTTTTTAGTTATATTTTTAAAGGTGATAATAATAGTACCTAAGCCACTGAGTTACTGTGAATATTAAAGGAAATAACAACTGTACTTGTTACAGGCATACCTCAGAGATGCTGAGGGTTTAGTTCCAGTCCACTGCAGTAAAGTGAATATTGCAGTAAAACGAGTTACACAAATTTTTTGGTTTCCCAATGCATATAAAAGTTATCTTTATGTATATGTATGTCTGAGTCATTTTGCTGTGCACCTGAAGCTATCACAGCGTTGTTAATCAGCTATACTCCAATATAAAATAAAAAGTTTTAAAAAGAAGTTATTTTTATACTATACTGTAGTCTTTTAAGTGTGTGATAGCATTATGTCTAAAAAAAATTGTACATACCTTAATTGAAAGATACTTCATTGCTAAACAATGCTAACCCTCATCTGAGCCTTCAGCAAGTCTTAGTAGTAATATCAAAGATCACTGATCACAGATTACCATAACAGATATAATAATAATGATGGAAAACTTTGAAATACTGTGAGAATGACCAAAATTCGACTCAGAGACGCAAAGTGAGCAAATAAGATTGGGAAAATGGTGCTAATAGATTTGCTCAACGCAGGGATGCCACAAACCTTCAAATTGTAAAAAACACAATATTTGCAAAGTGTGATAAAAGGAAGCTCAATAAAAGGAAGTATGCTTGCAGTATAAATACAGTGCCTGGTACATCGTAAGCACACATGACAGCTTCAGTTGAAGGTGTTGTATGTGTGAATTGTTAATGTGGATCTAATTGACTTTATTGCCACAAATTTATGTTTCTAGAAGTCTAAATGTTAGTCAGGGATAACATTTTATGTTCATCATCACAAAACTTACCATTTAAGAATGAATGCTTACCATATGGAACCAATGAGGGGAGAATATTGAATCCCTCAAACATAGACAGTGGAAGACAGAGAAGTTGGGAATCACCTGGCTAAAGCTGCCTGGAAGCCAGAAGGTACATATTGTAGAACAGCTGCCAGTATCAACACTCTATGCTCCCTCCCCCTTCAGGCCTTTGTAGGTGCTGTTTCCTCTGCCACCTGTACCCTTCTCAGATTTCTTCACTTGGATAACTCCTAGTCCTTTTGGACTTGGCCCAAAAACCCTTTTCGGAATGCTTTTTATCTATTAGGAATGCATTCAGTTGTAGATAAGAGAAAACCCCAACTATTGGTGGCTTAAAGGAATAAGAGTTTGTGTCATCTAATAAGTCCAAAGTTAGACATCCAAGAGTGGTGCAGTTAACTCAGTAATGCCACTGGAATCCTAGGCCCTTTGTTTTTTGCTGTGTCATCTTTTATCCTGTCATGTCATTGATGGCTGCTGCACTTCCATGTCTTCTGTCCAAATGCTAAGGCAGGAAGAAGGGAGGAAGGGTCAAAGGGCTTTCTTCTAGGGAAGCTCTGTCTTTGTTTCCAGTACAGGACTTCTGTTTCAAAAACCCACTTCAGGAACTTCCACCTCCAGGGTAATGTCACTTGGGGGCCTCGAGCTGCAACGGAAACTAGGATATGTAGTTTTTTGTTTTCTAGCCTCTATACCTACCAGAAGAAGACCAAAAAGAAGGTGGTTAGCAATATACGTCTGAGTCCAGCCTGTCTGCCATACCTTCTCATGTTAAGGTCCCCTGCTGTCATGCACCTTATAAAAAGCTTTATACCCCTGTTAAAGCTCTTACCATATAGTATGCTAATCCCCAGATTAATTGGTTTTCTTCCCCAAGAATAAGCTTTTGGTAGTAAGGATTGTGTCTTACGGTCTTGGTATCCTCAGTGCTTAGCACAGTGTCTAGTACGTGGAAGACACTCAGTAAATATTTGCTGAATGATTATCCACAAACAATAATTATCAAAAAGAATGTATAACATGCACATAATATCCCCAGAGTTTCTTTATACGTGTTGTTGTTATTAACATTTATTGAATATTTATTATCACGTGCCAGACAAGTGCTTTACATACTTTATCATTCAGCCCTCATAATTTGCCTATGAGGTTAATCTGTTGTCCTCATTTTACAAATGAAGAAACAGGCTCAGACAGGTTAAGTAACTTACTCAAGGTCATAAAACTTGCTAATTGATAAAATTAGGCTTTTAATCCAGATAGTCTGACTCCAGAGCCCAGGCTTTTAAAAAACTGTGATATACATAACATTTTTAAAGTGTCTGAAATATTAGGTTATTATATATGAATTTTTAAGAATTCTACTTCTTCATCTTCCTATAATTAAGAAATGTTCCTGAAAGTAGTTATCCACTTTGAAAATAAATCTGAAAAGAAAAAATGTAAAGCTGTCCTCATTATTTTACTGAATTTTAGTAGTCAGTAATTCTAAATTCAGTCTCTTGTTTTGCAAGCAGGTTGCTTGAATGCCATTTTAAAAACATAATATGCTTATTAAAACAAAATTGCTAAAATGATTTCAACTATTTAAATTGATTACAATTGTGAAGACTATGGTGCTGTGAAATACGCTGGAAGTGAAAAATAGAAAATTGTATCTGTGCTATTTTTAAAGCCTAGTATTTTGCCTGCTTATCAGTAAAGACAAATGGAAAATATTTGCAGAAGCATAATTGTGAACAGAGTTTTTTGTTAATATTTTAATGCTTTTGCAATAAAACAATTGATTTTTACTTAATTTTAATAGTAATCAGCATGACTTAAACTAAATTTCTCATGAGTTGTAACAATTTTAGATCTATAATGTCATTATATATTTGTAAAGCTGATCCAATTATATTTTTCATAACCAGCTTAATAGTCAAGGCAAAAATCTTACCATTGATACTTCCAACCCCCTAGGATTAGCTAGACCTCAGCAGAGTTTGAAAGCTGCTCATTCCATATTATCTAGGCCCCTTATTTTAGTTGAATGAAAGTTGGACTACCTGAAAGCTATAGCGAGGCCTAAAATGTGAGAGAAATAATTCTGAATGTTTGATGGAGAAAAGGCCTGGTTTGGTGAGGCTCAACCACAGAAGGATGGGAAATAATAGTTAATTTCCCAAAATATGGTCCTTGGAAGAATAATTCCATAGGATGTTAATATGCAAAAAAGGTTCCAAAAGTCAAATATGTTTCATGAACCCTGGATTAAAGGATGTGTCAAGAGCTGTTATTAATATGCTGCTGTGTATTATGAATTCTAACAAATATTCAATATATACAAGACTTCCCCTCATAAAACTTCTCATGAAACTGATGTTCATGAGAAGACACACTATTTGGGAAGTGATTGATAAAACTGATAGGGTAACTTTCTGCACTAGAGAGAGAAATTATTTTCCGTGTGCCATCCAGAACTATCAGGATATTGAGAACTTCCTGTTTATATTACTGTATATTAGGTGTGTATGCTACCAGGAAGCAATCTTTCACCAGTTCTAATGTTGAGGTCCCCTATATTGATTAGTTGTGTTGGAGTTACTAGAACTAACAAGAGAGGGGGAAAAATGACCATATATTTTGGTTCCCATTAGGAAAAGCTAATGTAAATATTAAAACAAATAACATTTCGCTTATCAGGAAATCAGTTGAAAGCAAGAAGAAAACTATTTCTGTCTCATGGACTGGGCAATTCAACAGCAATCCTAGTAAGATTATAGAGATAAGAGTAGACAATCTTTGTTTACTTTTTTTCCCATCAGCTGGAGAGATAAAAGGCTTAAAAGGAGGAATAAGGGAGGCTAAGTACAGTTGACCCTTGAACAACACAGTTTTGAACTGCTTGGGTCCCTTATATGCAGATTTCTTTTGCTAAATATGGTAGTACAGGATCTGTGGTTGGTTGAGTCCCCAAATGCAACTGTGGTATGGAGGGCCAACAGTGAAGTTATACTCGAATTTTCAACCACAAGGATGGTAGACACCCCTAACCCCCATATTGCTCAAGGGTCAACTGTATTTTAGATCCATTTAAGTCCATATTTTAAATGTCTTAGGAAGAGTATACTGCCTTACTTCTACGGCTCTCTACTGACGAGTATTCTAGGAGAGGACTCTTATGTATTGCTAGTTACTTCTAAGTTTAATAAATGCAGTGTTGGCGAGTTAACATGGCCTAATAAAGCATGTGCTTTACAGAGCATTCTATGCTCTGCACCGAGAAGGCCAAGTAAACTCAACTGGGCAGAAATTGAACATGTCTAATGATTTCCTTGCACAGATGAGTCTAAAGACTTCTTGACCGAAGTCTGCTATACTGGGAGAGGGCGAGTTATATTCATGCGAGTTGAACCAAGGAGGACTTTCTAGGATTACCAGTAAGAGAGAGAAGTTGAAAGTGATGTGAGGTTGCCAGAATGCCTATTCCTTCTGGAGGGCTAGAGAAACTTGAAATTTGGTGACAGATGCCATCATTCAGATTATTCTGTAGTGAGGCAGGTTCCCTACAGGGGAGAACTCTCAATAGGGTCCTCTTGCAAGGGAATACAGTAGAAAACTTGAAAGGCTAAGATTGTAGGGAATCAATCAATAGTCAGTGTGTGTTAGGTTCTGAATGCTGATTAAGTAGTCCTTCAGTACTCTGCTGTCGCCTCCCACCCACGCTGGACTAATGTTTGTCCTCCCTGGGGGAAATGAACAATAATTAACAGTCTAAGCTATGTTCTATAAAAACTTTCCTTCTGTAATGGACACCAAAGTCTATTATTAGATGAATCCTAAGAACCAACTTTCTGGGCACACGTGAGTTGTCCATTATAAATGCTAAAACCTGGAAAGAGAATCACAATGGAGGTACTAACTACCCCATCTGAAAAACCCTGTTTAGCACAGTAATAAGTTGGTTAGAAAACAGGCAGTGGGGGGAGCAGGGCAAGCAATCTGTCTGTAGCAAGTCTATTCATTTATCATGGATATCTAAGTAGAGGTTCAACATTACTTACATTCTCACCAGGGTCATATCTGGAACATTGCAGTAGAGAATATTACCCTGGGTATAACCTTCCCAGTTTCATTTCATCTTGGCTTATAGCATCTTATTCATATAGCTTACTCTAAATCGACGTACTGTACATTCCAGAGATCCTGGATTTTAAAACATATGGTTGCTATGGACTGGATGGTGATAGCAAGCAGGCCTGGTCCAGCAACTCAAGCATCTTGGTGCTTATGGCCCTGGAAGGAATCAACCCTTAACCCTGTAGACCTGAGGAGCTAAACTGGAGACCCACAGACTAGATCCATTCCACAGAGGTGTTTCCTTTGGCCCACGGTAACATTTTCTAAATTTCAAATTGGTTGCCATATTTCAAATTTGAAATTTTAAAATTGGGAGAGTTCAAAGAAAAAAATCAGGTGTCTGGCCTCTCTGAAAACTTAGGACACTGATGAGTCTTTATTTCTACATGATGTGTATTTTCCAATTTTCTTGCATTTTCCTGCCACGCATTTAACTCCTAAACATATATATTTTTCTTACCTGTAGTCTAGTTTAATCATTTGCATTACCTACCTGGCATTTGAGCTTGTGACCTCTGTGTTAGATCCTTTGGGGGCAAGATTTTCCTGAGAGCCATTCATCACAGGATTGGAGGAGCCATAATAGTATGTATGAGGACAGATAATGAGAAGGCAGCCTCCATTTTTGTCTCTTAGTAATGTGGCCTCTTTACTGTCAGTTCTTGCCCTGCCTGGCCATTACAGCAGTCAGTCAGTAGAAAGCAAAAGTAGGGTAGAACAAAGGATAATGGTAAAGATCTTTGAGAAGCTTTCCTATTGGTTAGCTACTGTGTAAAACGTTTTATCTTCATACTTTCCAATGAAACCTTCCCTGACCACTCTAGTTTAAATTGTACCCGTTACCAATACTTATTCTTTATAGCATTTATCATTATCATGTAACGGATGTTCTACTTTTAAATTTTATTCTCTGTCTCCCTGGTACTAAAATGTAAGGTCGTGCATGTCTAAAGCATAGTTGGCACTCAATACTCAATGAATGAATGAATGAATATAATCTCATTTAATTTTTTAAACTTTTCAAATCTATCCCATAGTTAATGTTTTAAGTTAGAAACCAATTCTTTTAATGTGCCTACTGCTGAAGTGGTTGGATGAGAAGTAAAAGATATGTGAAGCAGGGTGTAGGATATCTGCTTCCTGAGAACCAGACTAATGTTATTAGAGTGGGACTTTCTAAGACAGATGATACACTCCCAGAAATACATTCGAGTAACTTGCGCAAGGGAGAATTTTTCACAAAAGGCACACCTCCTCTCCTGCCCTCCAGAGATATATGTTACTGAGGGGGCATGTATGAGGTATATACAATTTGAAAAGACTTCTTTCCTCCCTTTCCTCCTTTATGTAGGAAAGCATGCTTTCTCACCTCAAATCCTTGCTATAATGAATACTAAATGATGACCAAGGTCAATTTCCTGACCCAGTATTGATTGAAACTAAAAATTTTGTTTGGACTATCTAATTAAAATACATCAGACTTGAAAAAGGCTCGTTGTTAGAATAGAAGATAGGGTTTATCATGCGATGTAGCACTGGGGTTACTTTTAGTAAAGACCTAGCTTAGAATCTGACTTTTTCCTTTCAACCTCTCCTTGGTGGAGAGGAAATGAGTAACTTTCAAGAGAGCTACTTTTGTGTAGATTTTACCTGTCCTGGCAGGGGTTGGGGCATGGTGCTTGCTGACAGAGGGGCTGGATTTAAATAGCTGCTTTTGCTTTGTTTTTTGAGTATCGCAAAAAGAAATCATCTGTATAAGGCCATGCCATCCATTCAGAGGAATTTGAACCCTTTATTCCTTTTTATTTACATCAAGTACATGAGTTATTTTATCCCTCAGTATGGGAGAATAATATAGTTACAATGTTTTCGGTTTTTTGGGTTTTCTCCTGTTAGGAATTCAAGTGGACTAAATTGCCGCTAAGGCCCAAATCATGAGTTCTGGTTACTTTTCTCTTTCGTAATTGTAAAGAATGCCTTTACCATTGTCAGCTAGCTTTCAAATTCATTTTATTGCCACTAAGAGGAATAGGATAGACCAAGATGGCAATCTCTCACCCATTTACCTGAAATAAGTCCAATTTTCATTAGTACCTTTATATTCAAAGAATGATATAATACACAATAATGCGTTTTGATAGAAAACAAATGAATTCTTATAGTATTCTAGTTTTTCATTTTAAGTTATTTTCAGACTTACAGAAAAATAAACTAAGGGGGAAAGAAGGAAAGGTTACTAGGAGCAGAGACAGGAATTAAAGAACTAACTTTTCCTCTGTGGCCTACACCTTAGTTGAGGCTGTAGCTTTGTGATCTTGAAGAATCAATTAGAACAAATCCAGTTTTTCGGAAACATAGTAGTAGCTGGGCTCCCAGGGACTATCCTTTCTTTCCATGCTATAAAAACAAAAACAAACAAACAAAAAAACTTTAAACACAGTGACTAGAAAGACCTAAACCTTATCCTTCTTGCTAGTGCCCTCAGCCTTATCCTCAGCCAGTAGTAGAACCCTAGGATCTTTTCAAACAGCATACAGAAACATTGATAATAACCTTTGCCTCACCTAAATGACCCAGAGAAAGATTACATGATCATTCCGTGATGCTCACTTTTTGTAGCATTTAACTATGGGAAGAAGTATTCTCCCTAGAGATGTCTCTCATTTGAATCCTGTTTCAAAGGGACTCAAATCTATAGGTTTATGTACCCTCTGCCTATTTGAACCCTAGCAATATGCCCTTGTCTCAGCATTGCATTTGGTTTTTAGTCATCTGGGCATTTACGTAGCTGTGGTACTTGCTACCATGTTATTCATTATTTCAGTTTGAGGGATTTAGCTTCCTTTTTCGTTAAGCCCTAAAAAAAAAAATCAAAGAGTATATTTTAGGGCACATTTATAAAAAATGACCACATGGTTCTCATAGCAAGTTAGGAAACTGAAAATTAAGAATTCTAAGCAAAACGAATTGAAAAATAGAATCCTTATACCTTGACCTTTTTCTCTATCTTCCTTATTCAATCCTGTGGAAGGACAGCTTTCACAACTGCTGGGGCCTGAGAGAATGTAATATCAGGTATGTTCATTGTTTCCATAAATTTTTTAAAAGGCTATAGAATAAGGTTCTACTTTCCCATTCAAGTCCTTCTGTCAGTGATGCTGGTGAAGAAAGAGGCCTTTTAGTAACTGTGCTCCGGAATCAGAATCAGTGTCTCTTGTCGGGGAAGAAATAATTAGAATTTTTTTCACGTTTTGTTTTGTTTCTGAAGTTTACAAAATTAAAAAACAAATTCAAGTCTGATTATCCTGTCATTGTTTATATTTTCCCTCCTTACCTGGTAACTTAACTGAAGAAACTGTCAAACTGGAGAATTTAAGTTTCTGGATTTTAAGCTAACTGTTCTAAATACAAATTTAAATTAAAAATTCTTTTAAAACCTTTTTCTGATACTAGTTTGAAAAGTAAAATTTAAAGAAGTAATCATGAATGTGACACCCTGGTTGGTCATCTTCCATCAAGACTCCGTCACTGTCAACCTGACTAGTTCCTTGAAAGGTGTCTATACATCTCAACAGGAGAGTTTCTGCTTCTTTTGGAAATAAAGATAATGATCCGTTAAGGATTTGCATGAAAGCTCCTCAGTTAAGTCCTTACTTGTTACCATCTTTATAACCATCAACCCTTCCCCAGTTTTGTGACCTTGTAAAATAAAAACAAACAAACCTGAATAACACCTGAGAGCAAAGTCTCATAACAAGAAACACATCACTGCAAAGAAATTTATTTCAAACAGGGAAAACCTTTTTTAGTAATGTTTGAGAAATTGTGGGGTAAGCCTGATTCAGGTTGTTCCCTAAAAACCGGAGCAGATCTCTCCACTCAGACTACCTTATAACTGTATTCTATGCCAGTAAATAGTGGGAACGTTTTTCCTTACCATCTGCTTGAAGGTTTTCAAGTTCTAGTAATAAGACATTGAAAATTCTACCTGGTTCTCTGCAATTCATCTGGTATGTTTTGACAGTTTGGAGGTGGATGTCCTGAGCAGACAAGCTGAAGCACTAAAAATTAACTCAGTTTTCTGAAATATAGAATATTGTTTCAGGTATTTTTTTTAAGAACGGAAGACAAATGGAAAGTTATACATTTTTTTCCAAGTCCAACCTAGGGAAAGCTTTTATTTCTGACCTATTCTGCTTACATTGATTCCTTTCTCTCTAGTATCACAGTTAATCAGAAATATTTTCTAACTTCAGTTACATCTTGATGGCTCAGGAAGGAATAGTGTCTACATTTTTCTGCACTTAGACCCTGACGAAAGTCAGTGCTGGTGGAACATTGTCTTCAGTAATTTGTGGTCAAGTCTGATGCTCACATAAAATCTAGGAACCTTGCTCTTGTGGTATACCTCTTAAGTTAGTGGAGGTCACCAGGCAGAATATTTCCTAAATCTCTTAAGATACCTTGCTTTTTCAAATAAAAGATTCTATACTTGTTGATAGAATTTGAATTATAAACTCTTTTGCCAAAATCTGACTTTAAGCAAGTATATATTTCAAAATAATATTTATGTAATAATAATACCTATTATAGATACCTTTTATAAATTTATTTTAATCCTCACTAAAATATTATGGGCATTTTATCACTGTTTTACAGACTTGAAAATTAATGCTCATCTTGCCTAATATCACAGAGCTAATGAGTGGCAAATCTGGAACTCTTCTGATTCTGTATCCTGTACCTTAGCACTATATCCTACTGTTTTGGATACATTAGATTTGAAAGGTCCACCAATCAAGCTCAAGTAGCAGCTGCTTTATTCATCTCTAATATATGATATAGCTCCTTTATCCTTATTAGCTATTAATTTATCAATACGAGACTTGCCTATTAACCTCAGATTTCTAAAAGTTCCATCAAAGTTGCTTTATTACTACACTAATCAGTTACTGGGAGATATTCTTATATGAAAAGTCTGTTTCACAAGTTCAAGAAGGATCAGTGAATCATACATTTTGCTATATGATCCTCTCAAGGATAAGTTGCCAGGTTTTTTTCTAAGTTAAATTCCAACTCAGTGAAAGTTGTTTTTAAATACCGAAAGTAAAAACAGCATTATTTTTAGCCTTTAATAAACAAGAATCCCATAATAGATGTGGCATGAAAATTAGAATTGGTGAATCATTCAATAAATTATACTTGGAAAATTAGCTAACCTTGAGGAAATTTTTTAATTAGGTTTCTACTTCACAACTTATAGAAAAATAAATTTTAGAGGAATTAAGTACAATACCTAAAGACGTAAATGTGAAAAACAAAACTTTAAAAAGAAAACATGGGATATCTTAATGACATTGGGATAGAGAAGGATTTCAAAATAAGACACAACAAAGCACAGATTATAACTGAAAAGATTGATATATTTGACTGCCTGGAAATTAAAAACTTCTCTGCATCTCAAGACTCCAAAAACAAAATGCAAATACAAGCTACAACTAGAGAAGATACTAGCAACACTTCTAAGCAATAGAAGATTACTATGTGGACTACATAGTAAATATTCCCATCTTTAAATGTGTAGTTCCTTGAGCAGTGGTTCTTCAGATGTGATCCTCTGACTAGCAGTATCAGCATCACTGGGAACTTTTTAGAAATCCAGGTTCTCAAGGTCCCTGCTCCAGACTACTGAATCAGAAACTGTCATCTTTAACAAGCTCTCCAGGTGATTCTGATGCATGATAAAATTGGATAGCCATTGTATTAGAGTAAACTCAAATGGTAAATAATACGATAGTCTCATCCTCAATCAGAAAATGTAAAATAAAACAGATACTTTTTCATACTTATAAGATTAGCTAAAATGGAAATCTTTAAGTTTTAACAAGGCTGTAGAGAAACTGTAGCATTGCTGTTGGAAATATAAATAGACATAACAGTTTTGGCGAGCAATTTGGGAATACCAACAAAGTTGAAGATGTGCATCTTATATGACCAAGTACTTCTACTTTTAGGGAGGTTCATACTGTAGAAAAAAACTCCCACTCAAGGACACAACAGTCACAAATAAAATTTTTTATTACAGCACTCTTTGAAATAATGAGACTTTATAACAACTGTCTGTCATAAAGAAATGGATAAACTGGTTTCAGTCCATATAACAAACACTACTGTATAATCTAAAAAGTGAAAGAATTCTGAAGCAAATATGGTAAAAAGTTAGCATCTTTTAAATATGGATAGTGATACATGTGTACCTACTTTGTATACTTTGGTTGAAATACTTTATCATTTTAAATTTAAAAATTAAATGGGGTCTTAAAATATTAAAAGGAGTACCATCTGGCTCTGTCTTACATTTCAGGATTCTGCTTCAAAAGGTGATTGAGTTTGGATAAACCAGAATCTTCAATCTAGCTGAGGGGGGGAAGGTGTAACTAGATACCGAAAAACTTTTTTTTAGCAATCAATAAATGCAAATTAATTGAGTATAAATCCCTGAGCAATTGCTGTGGCCCAAAGTAAAGGGACAAACAGGCATATTATAGGACCTTGTGTACAAAATCTATTAGAGTTGAATTCTTTAACTAGGTTATTTTTTTTTTTTTAAATAAAGTGGGAGAGAGCGTGAAGGCTGTATATTCTAAACTGGTACTTAAACTTTTTTTTAGCCCATGTCTCATTTTGATAAACATAAATATCTTATATTCTTGGTTAATATAATTTGAAATTTCAGAATATGTTAAATACCATTCTAAAAATGAGTGAATGAAAGCTTTTGTGATTAGAGAGGAGCCCAGTTCCTCTCTCAATGCTTTTATCTGCATATCTAAAAGGGATCTTCAGTTCTCTCAGAAGTGCTGGGGGAAAGGTCTGACTTGCTATATTAAGCAGGATGGGCAAGGCTATGCTGCTGAAACAAAAGAAGCTTGAAATATCAGTGGCCTAACCAGAAGAACTTATTTTCATTCACACTACATGTATAGCACAAATCATTGGAGGACCCTGTTCCACGTAGTCCCTCAGGAACCCACATTGACAGACATTGCCATGTTGTAGCCTCACCACTGAAACACAGGACTGCCAAGGTGCCACAAAGGCGGAAAAAGGATATAGAGGTGACACATTGATTCTTAACTATGTCAGCTGAGAAATGAAATGCATCACTTGTGCTAAGTTCATGGCCCTAAACTAACTGCAGAGGAGGCTGAGAAATGTAGGTGAGCAGATGGAATATTTGATGAACTGTCTCTGTTCCTTATTCTCTTCACCACTTTACTTACACCTCATAGAAAGAATTAGATAACTCCATGCTCCTTGTTCCTCATGTGAATATTCTTTATCAGCCAAAGTTTCAGAGGGGAAGGGCATAGGAGTGGTAGAACTCGAACACAAAAGTGCACCTTGATCCTCCAAAAGTAACTTGATCTTGTATATTTTGTATATATTTTCTTGTAAAGGTATATATTTACACCTTTAATTTTCTCTGGATCACATGATATCAAAGTGAATGTTGAATCTGGTTGTTTGCTATAAGCTCTTCTGTCTAGGATGTGAAAGAGCAAAGCACTATCTAGGTCATTTGCAACATTAAGTCTGTAACATTGCTTTGTTTTCATACCCAAAGTTTCTGAAAAAACCAGCTACATAAATGTATGCTTATGTAAATGTGATGATCGGCATACAAGGTCTGCTTACTTACGGGGAAGTAAACAGGGAGATTTTTACAAAAATTCTCCAAAGGGGTTTCCTGGAATGTCTTTGACATCCAAATCAAACTTTAGTTCCAAGATCCCTTGGATATCTTCTTGCAGAGATTGCACTGTGTGAGAGAGAAGTCCCCATAAGCTTTTGGGCAAGATTTTCAACTCCAGTAGTGGGAAATCATCACCTGAGTTCATTCAACAGACTGGATAATATTTGAGGTTCCCCCTAAACTTGAAGACATTTTCAGTAACTTTGCTTTGAGAACTTAACTTCTTCAACTCGAGAAAATGAAGACTTTTAAGACTAATGAGTAGAGATGTTGTTGTTTGTCATTTGACATTTCAGGTCAGATATTCAGATATATCTGCCATATATGCCAAGTGCTATTTTAAATTGTGATTTTTTTATTGTAAAATACATTTAACATAAAGTTTATCATTAGTGATATTTATTATAGTATATTCATAATGTTATGTAAACACTGCCTCTACCCAGCTCTAAAACATGATTTCATCACCCCAAAAGGAAACCCATTAAGCAGTCAGTCCTCTTACTCCCCTCCTCCCAGTCCTTGGCAGCCACTAATCTTTCTCTCTCCATGGATTTGACTGTTCGGCATATTTCATAAAAGTGAAAGCATTTGATATGTGGCTTTTTGTGACTGGCTTCTTTTGCTTAGTGTAATGTTTTCAGGGTTCATCCATGTTGCAGCATGTATCAATACTTCATTTCTTTTTATGGCTGAGTTTTTAAATTATAATTTTTTTAAAATTTATGCAGTTGGTCTTTTTCCTAATACTCTAAAAATAAAGCAGCTTTGTCCTTCATTTCATAAATGCATCAAACATATTTCTTTTTGACAACCACTGAATCTCCACTTGGAACAGAAAGCTAATTCTTTATTTTTTGGCAGCATTGGGTCTTCGTTGCTGCTCTTGGGCCTTCTGTAGTGGCGAGCGGGGGCTACTCTTCGTTGCGGTGCGCGGTCTTCTCATTGCAGTGACCTCTCTTGTTGTGGAGCACGGGCTCTAGGCCCGCGAACTTCAGTAGCTGTGGCACGTGGGCTCTAGAGCACAGGCTCAGTAGTTGTGGCACACGGGCTCAGTTGCTCCATGGCATGTGGGATCTTCCCGGACCAGGAATCGAACCCGTGTCCCCTGCATTGGCAGGTGGATTGTTAACCACTGTGCCACCTTGGAAGTCCAAACCTTTTATTCTTGATGTTTAAATCTTTACAAAGTATATCAAATAATCTGAGGTTTAACATACTTGCCAAATGATATTCTTGCCTTGATAATCAAGCACGGTTAAGGTCTTCTACACCACTGATCATTGTTTTGGAAGCCAGTGATTAGCCGTAAATGACAAGTGTATCCGAAACCAGAAATCCTCGTGGTGAACTCAGCTTTGCTGGACTGGAATGCCATCACTATACACTTGCGTCGTTTTGTTCTCATTTGCTTCATAGAATTTTGATAATCAGTTTTACTAAACTCCCCCAATTTTTTCTTCTGTGTGTTGAGTCCTACATAACGAATAAAAGAGTGATTGACAGTAGTAAGTTTTCATTGTTTGAAAGGCAAAAAAAAGGGGGACAACAGTGAGTTTGATCTTTTTCAAAACTATTCCATCTCTAAATTAAATCTCTTTGGCACTTTATCCTAATTTGGATTATCTTCTGAATTCCTTATGGAATTTCTTCTCTGTTCTTTTCTCTAGCATATATAAAAATTGAAAACTGTAGCATCCAAGGTTTCTCCAACAGTATGAAGTTTTTTTATTCTTCGTCATCAAAAATGATGTTTTTCATTTGATATAACATTATATTAGTTTCAGATGTACAACATAATGATTTGATACTTGTATATACAAGTACACCTCATTTTATTGTGCTTTATTACACTTTACAGATACTGCATTTTTTATAAATTGAAGGTTTGTGGTAAGCCAGCCTGCATTGTCAGATGATGGTTAGCATGTTTTTAGCAATAAAGTATTTTTAATTAAGATATGTACCTTGTTTTATTAAACGTAATGCTATTGCATACTTGATAGACTATAGTATAGGGTAAAGATAACTTTTATATGCACTAAGAAACCAAAAAATTTGTGTGACTCGCCTTATTGCGGTATTTGTTTTATTGCAGTGGTCTGAAACTGAACCTATAGTACCTCGAGGTATGCTTGTATTGCAGAATGATCACCCTAGTAAATCTAGTTAACATCCGTCACCATACATAAGTTTTCTTACGACAGGAACTTTCAAGATCTACCATCCTAGCTACTTTCAAATACGCAATACAGTATTATTAATTGTAATCACCATGCTGTACATTATATCCCTATGACATTCATTTTGTAACTGGAAATTTTTACCTTTTTGACCTCCTTCGCCCATTTTCCCCACTCCCACTCCCACCCCCCCACCTCAGGCCACCACCAGTCGTCACTGTATCCATGGGCTCAGGGTTTTTTTGTCTGTTTTGTTGTTGTTTTTAGATTCCACATATAAGGGAGATCATACGCTGTTTATCCTTTTTTGTCTCACTTATTTCACTTAGCATAGTGCCCTCCAGGTCCATCCATGTTGCCACAAATGGCAAGATTTCACTCATTATTATGGCTGAATAATATTCCATTGAGAGAGTTTCTTTATCCAAAAAAAATGTGTTCTCTCAGACTTTGCCCATAATAATACGAATGGTTTTTTTGGTAACATAATCTATTTTCGATTTAATATGAGAGGCACTGTTGGGATTAAGTGGGTGATGTTAATAATATTGAACAAGAGGTATTTTAGAGGTGATATTTATTTTATTGCTTATCTCCATTACATCATTTTATTTTATTTTTTTAACATCTTTATTGGAGTATAATTGCTTTACAATGGTGTGTTAGTTTCTGCTTTATAACAAAGTGAATCAGTTATACATATACATATGTCCCCACATCTCTTCCCTCTTGCGTCTCCCTCCCTCCCTCCCTCCCTATCCCACCCCTCTAGGTGGTCACAAAGCACTGAGCTGATCTCCCTGTGCTATGTGGCTGCTTCCCACTAGCTATCTCTTACTTTTGGTAGTGTATATATGTCCATGGCACTCTCTCACTTCGTCCCAGCTTACTCTTCCCCCTCCCCGTATCCTCAAGTCCATTCTCTAGTAGGTCTGTGTCTTTATTCTTGTCTTGCCCCTAGGTTCTTCATGACCTTTTTTTCCCTTAGATTCCGTATATATGTGTTAGCATACGGTATTTGTTTTTCTTCTTCTGACTTACTTCACTCTGTATGACAGACTCTAGGTCCATCCACCTCACTACAAATAACTCAATTTCGTTTCTTTTTATGGCTGAGTAACATTCCATTGTATATATGTGCCACATCTTCTTTATCCATTCATCTGTCAGTGGACACTTAGGTTGTTTCCATGTCATGGCTATTGTAAATAGTGCTGCAGTGAACATTGTGGTACATGACTCTTTTTGCATTATGTTTCTCTCAGGGTATATGCCCAGTAGTGGGATTGCTGGGTCATATGGTAGTTCTATTTATAGTTTTTTAAGGAACCTCCATACTGTTCTCCACAGTGGCTGTATCAATTTACCTTCCCACCAACAGTGCAAGAGGGTTCCCTTTTCTCCACACCCTCTCCAGCACTTATTGTTTGTAGATTTTTTGATGATGACCATTCTGATGGATGTGAGATGATATCTCATTGTAGTTTTGATTTGCATTTCTCTAATGATTAATGATGTTGAGCATTCATTCATGTGTTTGTTGGCAATCTGTATCGTTTCTTCAGAGAAATGTCTATTTAGATCTTCTGCCCATTTTTGGATTAGATTGTTTCTTTTTTTGATATTGAGCTACATGAGCTGCTTGTAAATTTTGGAGATTAATCCTTTGTCAGTTGCTTCATTTACAAATATTTTCTCCCATTCTGAGGGTTGTCTTTTTGTCTTGTTTATGGTTTCCTTTGCTGTGTAAAAGCTTTGAAGTTTCATTAGGTCCCATTTGTTTATTTTTGTTTTTATTTCCATTTCGACAGATTAAAGTGGGGAAAGGCTGGAGGCAGGGAAAGCAAGTAGTTAGACATTTTTAGTAATTCAAGAATCATTGTAAGTTCCTTAAGGGCAGCGCCTATTGTTGTGTTGTTCATCTGTCTATTTCCAGTCTTTGTATAGGTTGTGATACACAGTATAAGTTCATAGTTATAAATCATTTGCGGAACATTGCAGAAAGTAAGCTTAGTGAATAAATAAATGAGTAGATGAATTCTCCTTTATTGTTAAAAGAAAGACAGCTAAAGACTTAAACTAATGTGGTGGCTGGGAAATAAAGAGACTAGAAGAACATGGTGGAAAGAGTTAAGAAGGCTAAATGAAGGATTAGAGTGTAATACACCAAGAGGAACAAAACTAGGCAGACTCAAAACTGAACACTGGGAAACTAGAGAAAAGAAGGTGCTAGGTAACAACTGAGAAAGAAAATACCTGTGTGCATGTAGGGGTTTTTTGTTGTTGTCAAGGGAAAAGTTATACAGGATAATTGCTGATC
Organism: Phocoena sinus; assembly: GCF_008692025.1. Taxonomy (NCBI): domain Eukaryota; kingdom Metazoa; phylum Chordata; class Mammalia; order Artiodactyla; family Phocoenidae; genus Phocoena; species Phocoena sinus. The sequence continues at coordinate 78,740,504 of NC_045764.1, forward strand.
AGTCTATCAGATATTAAAGCAAGAGCTAATTGGAAAATACCCCATAGACAGTGGAATGAAAAAAAATATGGATTTGAGAGTTAATTGCATGTAATTGATAGATTAAGTCATTCTATGGATAAATTCTAAGATTAAACTGTTTCGTGAGTGAATTCTGGTGAGAATAAGAATAGGCTAAATTATATCATTGTAAGCTTTTTTAAAAAATTGGATCTGTGTTTGAGCTATGCTTTATTGTGTAAGAATAAATTATGCCACCAAGAATGCCAGTAATCTGTCCATATTTTCCATTGCAATGCAATTCAGTTGTAATGAGTTAGGCTACCAAAATTTTATTATGTTTTTTTTATTGCAGTAGGATTTGTGGCACATTTAAAGCTATCCTGTGGCAAACTCAGCTGGGAAAGAAAACTATACAGTCCTCTGCATAGCAGAAATTTTCTTAAAGGGTACATTTATAGACAAAATGACAAAGTTGCACAACAGTAGTGATAGACAGTCTTACAAGTAGGTTCTCCAAATAGTATCCACTGTTGCAAGTCAGAGAGTAATTACATCTGCATAGCATGGAACAGATTGTTAGTTGTACTTTGGAACAGTTGGCCCTCCATATCCACAGGGTCTGCATTCGCGGATTAGACCAACCCTGGATCAGATTTGATTCCTCAGTTATGGAGGAACTGTGCATAAGGAGGACTAGCTATATAACACCATTTTATATAAAGAACTTGTGTATCTGTGGATTTTGGTATCCGTGGAGGGGAGGAGGGGGTTCCTGGAACCAATTATCCACGGATATTGAGGGATAACTGTATTTTTAAACCTCAGTTCCACCCCAGTGATAGTAGCATCATCAGTCACATGTTCTAGATTTTTGAGAAATAGAAAAGAAGCCTAGAAATCATCTCATTCATTTCACATTTCTAAGGAAAATCCGCCAGAGCATGGAAGCCTCATAACCAGTTAAATAGTTAGGCTAAGGCCACCTAATAAATAGTCTCTTGACTCCCAATCTAGTACTTTTCCTGTAATATTGCACAACCCTCCTTCTTTAAATGTGATTTAAGATGAGAAGTTTTCGTCTAAGCATCGATTTATGGTTTTATTTATACATAGAATGTAAGAATTAATAGGAAAGTACCATTTTCTCTTACCAACTTTTTATATGCAATAAATTTATCACACAACTTGACTGTATTATTTTACTGATAAGAAAAAAGGCTGGATTCTGTTTTCTTTGGCAAGTGATTCATTCCACCTGGTTTAAATTTAGATAGTCAGTATTTTTAGGGAGGTGTTAGTAAATTTTGTTGAGGGAGAAACAAGAATTTTTTAAATGATCTTTCTCTTTAATCCTTTTTAACCAGCAAGAAGTTGAGAAGTTTACAGACCTAGAGAAACTCTACCTCTACCTTCAGCTGCCTTCTGGTCTCAGCAATGGAGAGAAAAGGTAATATCACTTCTTGTCTTTGCCTCAGTTACAGTGTTTATGTGTGTGTTGTGGTTGTTATTGTTTTGCACTATTCCTAAAACCATCAGGAAACAGACTGTCAAAACAGACTGTCATATTTGGTTAAGTGTTTACCCATAGTTTTTGCTAATTCATTTGTGTACCTGGATGAGTGCTGTGAAATGCAGTTGGGTTATGTTTTATAAACAGATTAGTGTATTTATACAGTGTGGCAGATTTTGAAAGTTGAACAGAAAGCCAAAGAATAAACAGATAAGTATTGTAAGCAATAAAGTGCAAGAGTTTTTTTAGGTACTGTCAGGTAAGCAGATCACAGAGCATAAAAAAGAAAAAAAATGAATTGCCTGTATGGCACATGAATTTATGATAAATGTGTGATGTTTTAAGTGCTTGCGGGGTATTACTCTATTTTCATTAGTACAAATATTTAATAGCCTCATTTAGAAAATATAGAGAAAAGTTGTTGGTTCATGCATTCTGTTCTTAAAGGAGTTTCTCTACCCTTTTAAGTATTTCTCAGAGTTCATTTCATTCATATAAGTTATGCTTAACATTACTTTAAAAGTAGAGGTATGAAAAGAACTGGAATGAAAAATCTGTTGCTTTTACTTTTTTCCCCTTGGACCACATTTTGTAACTATTTTAATAATTTTCTGTCCTAGAAATTGCTCAGTAATTTCTTTGAAAATGCATAAATTATTATTTATGAGTGAGGAGCTTCCCTCATGTTATAAGAGACACTGCCAGATAATAAAAATTTATGATGTTTAGTGGAAGTGTTGTCCTGGAGAGGAGGACTAGTTACAGGAAGGACCATAGAGGGAGACTTGTCCTTTCAGGATCTCTCCAGTGTGAATTCCATTCTGGATCATAGAGGCTTTAGTAAGATTCAGGGTAGTTACTTGAGAATGCTAAGCAAATAGAAAATAAACAATTTTTTCCATAACTTTCATTATATAGTTTGATGATTGGGTAAGTTTAGGCAAATGAGCAGGCAAGTAAATAAACAAATATCCCCTTAGAGGTAATTTTGGCCAAACAAATACTTTATGTTTTCAATGCTCCATCATCTCTGCCAGTTTAGAGACGGTGGTGGGGATGGAGCAGGGCAATAACTTTAGTCAGACACTAGCTATAGAAAATGGCTCACGACCACAGGTGGACAATTTGTATTTGGATAACTAGGCATATACTTTATGCCCTGAGTTTGGTTTGGTCATTTATAGTGAGTTTACACAGAGTCCTTTAGTGGAACATTTAGGCCTGGTTCAAAAATTATCAATGAATTGCTGTCTAGTTCAGCTAAAACATGTTTTTGTTTTATGATTAGTGATCAGAATGCCATGTCATCTAGTCGGGCACAGCAAATGCATGCCTTTTCCTGGATTCGGAATACCCTAGAGGAGCATCCTGAGACTTCACTGCCCAAACAGGAAGTCTATGATGAGTACAAGTAAGTATTATGTGTATATGTCAGGCATGCAGTGTATTAGAGATTATATACTATACTTGGCTACAATGATTTGTTTTATCATTGGCAAATATCATACTGGTATATGAGAGTTTAACTTAGAAATCTCTGGATTCCATTCATTTCTAAGCTCCTCTGGTAGCGTGTGTAATAAAGAACAGGATTACTGAATAAAAGGATTTCTTTAGAGTTCTTCTGGATCACAGGAGGGATGTCTGAGGGCAGAGGGACAATGGAGTAGGTTTGGTGAATAAAAGGATTCCTGTGAAGTTCTTAAGGATGACAAGAAGTGTGTGTCTGGGATTCGTAGAGGGACAGTGGATGGCAATAAATAAATCAATGCATAAGGAAAAACTAAAGCATGTTTTTATTTAGATTTCTTAAATATCTTTTTCATGAATCCAAAACTTTCCTAATCATTTTCTGTGCCAACCCGAGAAAAAGCTAAGTATCTGGAATGTTGTGAATTACTTACTCAGACAAAGGCGTTCAGTGGCTTGCACATAGAAGACACTCAAACAGTTTTGATTGTACAGATAACTTATTTAAACACGGAAAACACAAGTATAGAGGCTAGTGGGCCTTTCTGGATAAATGTCATAGATGCTGAATCTAGTCTTGTTTAACATTTTATAACTGATTTGAAAGCGGGAATTTGTTCTAGCAGAGTAAGTGAAACCAAAATTTTCTGGGTATTGAAATATCAACGCAAGGACCACGTATGCGTTGTACTTACACAATGTGGAAGAAAAGTGTCAAATAAGTGCTGCTGTTAGCCAGTGTAAGATGATGCAAAAGAACTACACTTACTGAGAAGATTATTGGTATCTAGAAAGAAAACTTTCTGTGCTCATTCAAAATTCTGATTCCCTCAACTTAAGAAATGCAGTAGAACTGGAGAAAGTCTAGAGAAATATGTCTGAAATAATCAAGGGAACAAGGTTAAACTGAACAGCTTTAGATTTTTCCTCTTTAGAAAAATTAAAGCTAAGAGTACATGTGATCCAAGTCTATAAAGTTCATTTTCTCAGTCTACAACAGTCTACTGAATACCTGCTATGTGCCATGTCAAACCCTGTAAGAAGTTCTGAGGATACAACAAATAAAACACAGCTTCTGCCCTCATCAAGAATATGAAAAAACAAACAAACAAAAAATATATATATATAAATATATATATAGTGAGTATGAATTCTTAACTACAAGTTAATTCTAATTAAGATAGAGATAACCTTGTGAAACTACAAAGAAGTAAATTTAAATTCATTAGCAGTTTATTAATATCAAGCAAACGTGATACGTTTAAGAAACCCTGTATCGAGGATCAAGAGAATAGGTTCTGTCGTTAAACTTGTGTGACCCGGACAGGTGTTTTAACCACTATTTTTTCAGTTGCATAATCTATAAAATGAGATGATTGAAGAGGTATGAGGTTTCTTCTAGCTCTAAAATTCTGAACGTTGTCTGAGGTAGGAAATGAGGAAAACAAATTATCCAAAATGTCTCATGTTTCCCAAAAGGCAAATCGGACAAATTAATGCATGACATTTCCATAATGAATTAATAAGGAAACCGAGGATGTTTATATATTTTTGAAGTGATATCCTTCCCCTGCACAACCCTTTGCATCACCATTAGAGACAGCACCCTACATTTGTGGAAGTATGACTCTGAACCATTAAAGCAGTCCTTACGTTCCTAAAAGTTTCCTGCCTTGGGCAAAGCACAGTTATATTTTTCTATAATATTTTGCTGTGAAATCATTTTCTAAGGTTCTCATAAATTCTTACAATTTTTTTCACTAAGAAAAGTTAAAGGTTTTTCCTAAACGAAAGAGAACCAAAACATAACATTGTTTTGGGACAAGGAATGGTAGGAGCGGTTTATTCGCAATTCAGTAGAGAGCAACTGAGTTAAAAGGAAGTAACTTAGACTAGAGTTTTAAAAGGAAGTAGTAGGTAAGGGAAATTCTTGATAATGACGTAAATAGGAAAGAAATACCAGTTCTGTTCATGGAATTTGAAAGTATTACACTAATGATTGTCTCTTTATAAAAATCAGTATATTACTATACAATAGTACTGTAACTGAGTCTGAGTATTTTAGTTCAAAACACATTTCACTAAGAATGTACGCTATTCACTGTTGTATTCTACATAGTGTTTCCACATAGTAGGCACTAATTTAATATTAAGAGTGACTAGGGACCAGTCTCTCCCATCAGAAAACTTGCACAAGCCTCTTAGATAGCCTTATCCACCAGAGGGCACCCAGCAGAAGCACGTCAGACCTAGGGACACATACAGACTGAAAGTGACGGGATGGAAAAAGATATTCCATGCAAGTGGAAATCAAAAGAAAGCTGGAGTAGCAATACTCACATAAGATAAAACAGACTTTAAATCAAAGAATGTTACAAGAGACAGGGAAGGACACTACATAATGATGAAGGGATCAATCCAAGAAGAAGGTATAACAATTATAAATATATATACACCCAACATAGGAGCACCTCAATACATAAGGCAACTGCTAAAACAGCTATAAAAGAGGAAATCGACAGTAACACAATCGTGGTGGGGGACTTTAACACCTCATTTACGCCAATGGACAGATCATCCAAACAGAAAATTAATAAAGAAACACAAGCTTTAAATGATACAATACACCAGATAGATTTAATTGATATTTATAGGACATTCCATCCAAAAACAGCAGATTACAGTTTCTTCTGAACTGCACATGGAACATTCTCCAGGATAGATTACATCTTGTGTCACAAATCAAGCCTCAGTAAATTTAAGAAAATTGAAATCATATCAAGCATCTTTTCTGACCACAACACTATGAGATTAGTAATCAGTTACAGGGGAAAAAAACATAAAAATCACAAACACAGGGAGGCTAAACAATACGTTACTAAATAACCAAAATATCACTGAAGAAATCAAAGAGGAAATCAAAAAATACCTAGAGACAAATGGCAACAAAAACACGACGATCCAAAACTTATGTGATGCAGCAAAAGCAGTTCTAAGAGGGAAGTTTATAGCAAAACAAGCCTACCTCAAGAAACAAGAAAAATCTCAAACAATCTAATCTTACACCTAAAGGAACTACAGAAAGAAGAACAAACAAAACCCAAACTTAGTAGAAGGAACAAAATCATAAAGATCAGAGCAGAAATAAATTAAATAGAAACAAAGAAAACAATAGCAAAGATCAATAAAACTAAAAGCTTGTTCTTTGAGAAGATAAACCATTAGCCAGACTCATCAAGAATAAGAGGGAGAGGACTCAAACCAATAAAATTAGAAATGAAAAAGGAGAACTTACAACAGACACTGCACTAATACAAAGCATCCTAAGAGACTACTACAAGTAACTCTATGCCAATAAAATGGACAACCTGGAAGAAATGGACAAATTATTAGGAAGATATAACCTTCCAAGAGTGAACCAGGAATAAATAGACAATATGAAGAGACCAATCAGAAGTAATGAAATTGAAACTGTGATTAAAAACCTTCCAACAAACACAAAAGTCTAGGCCAAGATGGCTTCACAAGTGAATTCTGTCAAACATTTAGAGAAGAGCTAACACCCATCCTTTTCAAATGCTTCCAAAAAATTACAGAGGAAGAAACACTCCCAAACTCATTCTGTGAGGCCACCATCACCCCGATACCAAAACCAGACAAAGATACTCAAAAAAAAAAAAAATTACAGACCAGTATCACTGATGAATATAGATGCAAAAATCCTCAACAAAATACTAGCAAACAGAATCCAACAACACATTAAAAGGATCATACACTATGGTCAAGTGGGATTTTTCCCAGTGATGCAAGGATTCTTCAGTATACGCAAATCAATCAATGTGATACACCATATTAACAAACTGAGAGTAAAAACCATATGATCATCTCAACAGATGCAGAAAAGGCTTTTGACAAAATTGAATACCCATTTATGATAAAAACTCTCCAGAAAGTGGGCATAGAGAGAACCTACCTCAACATAATAAAGGCCATATACGACAAACCCACAGCAAACATCATTCTCAATGGTGAAAAACTGAAAGTATTTCCTCTAAGTTCAGGAACGAGACAAGGATGCCCACTCTCGCCACTATTATTCAACATAGTTTTGGAAGTCCTAGCCACAGCAATCAGAAAAGAAAAAGAAATAAAGGAATACAAATTGGAAAAGAAGAAGTAAAACTGTCACTGTTTGCAGATGACACGATACTATACATAGATAATCCTAAAGATGCCACCAGAAAACTACTAGAGCTAATCAATGAATTTGGTAAAGTTGCAGGATACAAAATTAATGCACAGAAATCTCTTGTATTCTTATACACTAATGATGAAAAATCTGAAAGAGAAATTAAGGAAACACTCCCATTTACCACTGCAACAAAAAGAATGAAATACCTAGGAATAAACCTTCCTAGGGAGACAAAAGACCTGTATGCAGAAAACTGTAAGACACTGATGAAAGAAGTTAAGGATGATACCAACAGATGGAGAGATGTACCATGTTCTTGGATTGGAAGAATCAATTTTGTGAAAATGACTATACTATCAAAAGTTATCTACAGATTCAATGCAATCCCTATCAAATTACCAATGGCATTTTTTACAGAACTAGAAAAAAAAATCTTAAAATTTGTATGGAAACACAAAAGACCCCCAATAGCCAAAGCGGTCTTGAGGGAAGAAAAATAGAGCTGGAGGAATCAGACTCCTTGACTTCAGACTATACTACAAAGCTACAGTAATCAAGACAGTATGGTATTGGCCCCAAGACAGAAATATAGATCTATGGAACAGGATAGAAAGCCCAGAGATAAACCCACACACCTATGGTCAACTAATCTATGACAAAGGAGGCAGGGATATACAACGGAGAAAAGACAGTCTTTTCCATAAGTGGTGCTGGGAAAACTGGACAGCTACATGTAAAACAATGAAATTAGAACACTCCCTAACACCATACACAAAAATAAACTCAAAATGGATTAGAGACCTAAATGTAAGACTGGACACTATAAAACTCTTAGAGGAAAACATAGGAAGAACACTCTGACATAAATCACAGCAAGTTCCTTGTTTGATCCACCTCCTAGAGTAATGGAAATAAAACCAAAAATAAATAAATGGGACCTAATGAAACTTAAAACCTCTTGCACAGCAAAGGAAAAACCATAAACAAGACGAAAAGACAACCCTCAGAATGGGAGAAAATATTTGCAAACAAATCAATGGACAAAGGATTAATCTCCAAAGTGTATAAACAGCTCATGCAGCTCAATATTAAAAAAAACAAACAACCCAATCCAAAAATGGGCCGAAGACCTAAATAGACATTTCTCCAAAGAAGACATACAGCTGGCCAAGAAGCACATGAAAAGCTGCTCAACATCACTAATTATTAGAGAAATGCAAATCAAAACTACAGTGAGGTATCACCTCACACCAGTTAGAATGGGCATCATCATAAAATCTACAAACAGCAAATGCTGGAGAGGGTGTGGAGAAGAGGGAACCCTTTTGCACTATTGGTGGAAATGTAAATTGATACAGCCACTATGGAGAACAGTATGGAGGTTCCTTAAAAAACTAAAAACAGAATAACCATATGACCCAGCAATCCCACTACTGGGCATATACCCAGAGAGAACCATAATTCAAAAAGACACATGCACCCCAATGTTCATTGCAGCACTATTTCCAATAGCCAGGTCATGGAAGCCATCTGAATGCCCATTGACAGACAAATGGATTACGAAGTTGTGGTACATATATACAATGGAATATTATTCAGCCATAAAAAGAAACAAAATTGGGTCATTTGTAGAGATGTGGATGGATGTAGAGACTGTCATACAGAGTGAAGTAAGTCAGAAAGAGAAAAATAAATATTGTACATTAATGCATATATGTGGAACCTAGAAAAATGGTACAGATGAACCGGTTTGCAGGGCAGAAATAGAGAAACATATGTAGAGAACAAACATATGGACACCAAGGGGGGAAAGTGGTGGGCTCAGGGGGTGGTGTGATGAATTTGGAGATTGCGATTGACTAATATGTATAAAATGGATAAGTAATAAGAACCAGCTGTATAAAAAAATAAATAAAATTCAAAACAAAATGAGTGACTTGAATGGAATCTGATCTTGACATTCATAATAAAATTTCAGTGTTATAAGACTTCATAAGTCTTCTAGTACACTACCATCCCCATTGTATAGGCAAAACATTAAAACTCGAAAGTTAGGTGACTCTTCCAGTGTTCCAAAATTTGTCAGGGATGAATATAAGGCTAGAACTCAGATTCCATGAGTAGTTTCATAATAGGTGAGAAGGCAAACCTGTTCAATTTGAGTGATATGAAGCAGAGTGAGTAGAATAGGTTGGGAAAGTAGTTAGAAATAAAGTTGCCTAGGGCTTCCACTTAGTGTCCATAAATAAGCTGCACAAAATATGAATCTGGTAATATGCAGTTAGTATACATGCATACAGATAATGTGAGTGTTGTAAGAGACACAGCACAGTAACATCTATTAGCAGCATGCCATGTTCTAAGAAGAAAGTATGTTTGTGTTTCCACAGAATTACAGCATGTGGGAGCTCCAAGCTATTCTCTCATTTCATTGTACATTGCCTAAAACCATAATTTGCTATGTGGGTTTAAATAACTTGATGAAAACTGTAGAAAGGCTAGAGACAGGCAAAAAGTAGATCAAAGTATTAGGAAATAGATACTTAAACGTATTTAAATTATGTTGTCTAGAGAAAGCAAAATGGAATATAGCTATATTTTTTTAAAGGACAAGAAGTTTAAATCACAGGAGGAGAGATTTCAATTAGACATAAAATAACACTTCCTGCCAGAAGAGATTTTTAGAGAAATTTTGTCCTTTTCTAAAGGCCTTTTGGACTAGTCATTTTCCAGTTTGGAGTGCCTTAATGAGGTTTCCTGAGTAAAAACTTAACATAGAGTGACAAATCTTAAATTGAGTCTGTTCTAAATATTCATTGAAAAATATTATTAATGTGAAATATACATTTATTTTAAGCCATTCCTATTCATTGCAGTGATGTTTAGATATATTTGTGTGAAAATCAATCCCTTTCATAGCCATTAAAATCAGAATCCCTTTGAGAGAAAAAATGAAGATGTAATCTAAGACAGTATGGTTTCTTTTAACTGTATTTTTATGGTAAATTAAGGTATTAATAGAACCAAAGTTTTAAGGGACTTCCCACATGCAAAGACAGTCGATTTACAAACTATTATGAATTTTTATATTTGTTGAAACTTCTGAAGTCTGATAATCACATGTGTTTATGAAAGTGATGATTAATGTGTTAATTTTTCTAATTATGAAAGTAGTATGCGTTCATCATGAATGTTTTGGCACGTAGTTATAAATGTATAAAAAGAAAACTAGCACCAGTAATCTTACTACCTACAAGTAACCATTTTGGCTTATTAATTCTTTTTATTTTTTCTACCACCTTCTTTTCATGTATATGTTCTTGTTATTGTTTAATCAAATCTTGACCCCACTGGTTACACAATTCTTGAATGGGGGAACAGTTGCAAATAATACTGCAGTGAACATTCTTGACTATATAATTTAGTGTAGATTATTACAATTGGAATTGCTGCTTATGAACCATTATATATTAAGGATATTAAGTATTGAAATATAAGTTTTTTTCAAGATTGCTGTTTATTATTTAATTTTTTAATAAGTAGTCTGATCTGTCTTCTTTCTTTGCAGCTTGTAACATTGCTATTATGCTTAGAAAGAACTTCTTCCCAATGCCATTAGCAGCTGAATACTCATGTGTATTTTCCCTAGATATTACTTACTTCATTTTTCACATATAACCCATTAGTTCTTCTAGACCAAATATATACATTTATTTTGATAAATGCCATAAGATAAGGAGCTAATTTTAATTTTTTCTAAATGGTTAATTTCCCAGTCTTATTTAATGACAATTTTTTACTCAATACTAATCTATAATGTAATTTTTATCTTACTAAAGCCTTTAGGATTCAATTTTCTTCCTTTGTATTTTTCTGTTCTTATGCCAGTACCATACCATTTTTAAGTATTTTAGCCATTAAATGTTTGAAAAGCTAGTGGGACCAGTCTTCCTTCATTATTCCTCTTTTTCAAAAATTTCCATGGTTTTATTTTCATACCACTTAATATTTCTTGTGAAGTTTGGAATCACTTTTCTAACTTTTTTTTAAAAGGGAAACCTCAAAGGAATTTTGATTCAAAATGCATTAAATACGAAAATTTATTTTAGAAAAATTAACTTCAGAGCTAGAAGTGTGTTTCTTAACATCTTTCTCGTGTCGTTCAGTAAAGTTTTAGTTATTTTTCCTTCAATTGACTCCACTTATTTTTCTTGTTAAGTTTATTCCTTACAAATTTTTATTGTTATTTATATTATGAAAAATGTATTTTATTATTTTATTATTGGTTTGGTTTGTAAGATACCTGTAGACTTCTATTATATTTATGTTGCACATTTTATATTTAATGAACTTTGTTTAATCCTAATTTTTCAGCTATTACTTTGGACTCTTCTGGGTAGCGTTTATCCTGTATATCTTCCTCATCCTCTTTATTTAATTACATTGAATTGATTTTCTTTCTGACTTTGAATAATAGCAATAATAGGCATCATTTTGTCTTACAGTTCTTTGATGTTAAGGGTGTATCATTTATAATTGACTAAGACTTTATTGGCTTTCTTATGAGAAATTGATATTGAAATTAATCTAATGCTTTTTGGGCATCTGTTAAGATTATTCATTGCTTCTTCTGTTACCTATTGATATGATATATAAAGATACTACCTAATATAAACCCTTCTTTTATTCCTAGAATGAATGTCTTCTTCATGTCAAGATCTGTAATCTTTTAGCATACTGTTGGTTTCTATTTTCAAGTATATTTTTTAGGATCTTTGCATCTATATTCATAAGTGAATATGGTCTGTAATTTTCTTTCTTTGTGCTGTCTTTGTCAAGTTTTGATATCGGGTTTGGCCAGCTTCGTAAATGAATTAGAACTCTTTCCCTAATTTCCTGTGCTCTGGAACAGTTTATATAGTTTGGGAATTATTTGTTCTTGAAAATGTTAAAGAACTCAACTATAATACCATCTAGGCCTGGAACCTTTGTTGGAGGTAATTCATTGACAATTTTGGGGGGGTTTTTTCTGGTTAGATTTTTACTTCGTTAGTCAGTTTTGGTAATTGGTTTTTCCTGGAATTCATTCAGATTTTCAAATATATTGGCATAACATTATATATACTGTTTTCTCACAAATTGAATATCTTCTTTATCTGTTATATCCTTTTTTATATTTCTAGTTTTAGTCATTTGAATTTTCCTCTTTTTTTCAAAGTATATTTAGCTGTAGTTTATTTTTATTGGTTTTCTTTAAAAAATACCTAAGATTGATAAGTCAGTTTTTTTTTTTTTTTTTTTGCCTGATGTCTCATTTTTTAGATGTCTGTTTTTGTTATCCTGATTTTCTCAGGTTTTTCCCTTATTAAATGGAATGCTTACTTTGTTTTCATTCTTTTCATATTTGAGATAAAAAAGACGGCACCATTACAATGGAGAAGCATATGAGGGTGATGAACATCATCCTTGGGGTGGTGTTCCTTGTCAGACCTCCTAATATGGCCAGTGAATAACACTCACTGTTGGCATTTTATTTGCAGTAGTGATTGAGTGAAGGACCGTAATCATAATATGCTCACTACTTGCTACTGTTTGTTTTAATATTCAACTATAGTAGTGTTTTAAAAATTAAATGAAGGGGCTTCCCCGGTGGTGCAGTGGTTGAGAGTCCGCCTGCCGATGCAGGGGACACGGGTTCGTGCCCCGGTCCGGGAAGATCCCACATGCCGCGGAGCAGCTAGGCCCGTGAGCCATGGCCGCTGAGCCTGCACGTCCGGAGCCTGTGCTCTGCAACGGGAGAGGCCACAGCAGTGAGAGGCCCATGTACCGCAAAAAAAAAAAATTAAATGAAGAATAAACTTGAATATAAAAGCTCAAAAAAAGAATCTCCGAATTGGATCTTTATTTTTAATTCCACTTTCATTCCTCTGCTATACACGGCCTGGTAGTCAACATTCTACACGACTCTCTTTCCATTCAGGAGAGCCATCTTTATATCTATGAATTTGCCTCTTATAGTTCTGGCTGTATTCCTTAGGTATGGATATGATTACCTTTATTTTCTAATATACCTTTATTTTCTAATAGTGTGCAATTATAGCTTTGATTTCTTCTTTGACCCAAAATAGTTAGGAGTGGTTTTTTTAACTTTTCACATGCTTGAGGGAGTTGAGGTTTTTTTCCATTTTGTTTTGCACTTTATTAATTCCTAGTTTTATTATATTATAGTCAAAGAATGTGGCTCATTCAATTTTTGATTTTTTTATAATCATTGAGGTTTACTTTCAGACTAACATTCAATTTTTATAAATATGTCTGGACGTTCTCTTTATTTGCACTGTATATTGACTTATATTGATAAGCACTGAATCCAGTTCCTGTAATTTTCAGATCCTTCGAATCCTGCAAGAAGTCCTTACTCTTTTGTCTGTTTAATTAGTTTAGCATGAGTACTGTGTTAATCTCTTACAAAAGTGATATTTCTCACAGTTCCTTATGGTATTTTTAATGGGTTTTGCTGCACAGGTCTTGGGGCTGTTAGACAAAAAACATTCATGATTGTATATCTTTATGATAGTTAAAACCTATTGTCAACAACAAAAAAAAGATCCTCTGTCATATTAAATGTATTTTGTCTTAAATTCTCCTTTGATACCAATATTTGTAACCCATTCTGGATATCTGTCTAATATAAGTATATAGTTTTCCATCCTTTTATTTTTACCATTTATGTCATTTTGTTTTAGGCAGTTTACATTATTATGTTTCTAAAGTTTTTAATCTAAAATTGTCTTTGGTCTTAAAATCTGACCGATAGGAGAAGCTGGTGGAATGAACCAGTCTCAGAACTCTGATGTTTGCAAACACTTAGCAACAGAGACAGCAGCAGCCACAGTTCCTGCTGCTTTTTCCTGCTGCATGCTAGAGAAACACAAGCATTAATCCTAAGTGGATTTCTTACTAAATAATATGTAGCCTGTTTTAGCATTCCTGAAAATCTGTTTGCTTTCATTCTCGGTAGGATCACAAATGTTCAGATTTATAAACTTGACAACTTTGGCTGCAGTGTTTCCTGGGACACAGATGTTCTCTCCAAATCCATTTTTTTAATCTATGTAATATTTTAAGGAATATGATTTTTTTGCTTTTTATTTTTTTTAATTTAAAAAGAATTTATTTTTATTTTTGGCTGTGTTGCGTCTTTGTTGGCTGCATGCGGGCTTTCTTTAGTTGCAGCGAGCGGGGGATACTCTTCGTTGCAGTGCACGGGCTTCTCGTTGCGGTAGCTTCTCTTGTTGCGGAGCACGGGCTCTAGGTGCGCGGGCTTCAGTATTTGTGGCATGCGGGCTCAGTAGCTGTGGCTCGCGGGCTCTAGAGCGCAAGCTCAGTAGTTGTGGCGCACGGGCTTAGTTGCTCCGCGGCATGTGGGATCTTCCCGGACCAGGGCTCAAATCCATGTCCCCTGCATTGGTAGGCGGATTCTTAACCACTGCGCCACCAGGGAATTCCCTGTTTTGCTTTTTAGTTTGTGCATGGTCATTAATTTTGTATGTGTGATACTTTAGTGCTTACCCGTCTACATTTGTAATTTGTTGTATTAATCAATGTAAGTTAAATTCTTAGGACAACCTTGAAGGTAGAAATAAATTCTAATAACATATTTGTTTTAAGACCTTTAAAATAGTGAACATTTCATGAGTTAAATGACATATATATGTTTTACAGCAACCTATAATCTAGGTCAGACCTAAACATATGTGTAGAATTTATAAATTTCTTAAATACGTATTGTTTAATGTTACATCACCTGTATGAAATAAATGGAAGCAGATATTACTCCTGCTTTGTGGATGATGTTCTTATGATTCAAAAGTGAATTGTTTTGGACAAATCTGAAACCAGGTTTTTTGACTTCAAAGCTGGGCTCTTTTTACATTAATCCCTATTACCTCTAGAAACTTGTCCCAAATGCTATCCTTTTTCTTTTTTATATAAATTTATTATTTTATTTGTCTGTGTTGGGTCTTCGTTGCTGCACGCGGGCTTCCTCTAGTTGTGGCACATGGGAGCTACTCTTTGTTGTGGTGTGCGGGCTTCTCATTGCGGTGGCTTCTCTTGTTGCAGAGCACGGGCTCTAGGCACGCGGGCTTCAGTAGTTGTGGCTCACAGGCTCTGGAGCGCAGGCTCAGTAGTTGTGGTGCACAGGCTTAGTTGCTCCATGGCACGTGGGATCTTCCTGGACCAGGGCTTGAACCCGTGTCCCCTGCATTGGCAGGCAGATTCTTAACCACTGCACCACCAGGAAGTCCCTGCTATTCTTTTTAAAATTTAAAATTTTGGAGTAGCATTTGCCAAGCCTTAATTGTATTTTAAATATATATAACTAATTGGAAATAGTAAACTAAAACTTAAAAGTGATCAATTTGGGGATTACTGACTTTTTGTTCATATTTGATAGTTAAATATATACTAAATATGCTTAAGACATAAATTGGTTTAAGATTTTTACCATTTAAATTTACATTAATATTTGTAGTCTGAATTGTTACCCTAAATACATTGTCTAGCCTTTAAGTTATTACTTTTCAGGTAAGTTTTTTTTCACACTTCCTTGGTGTGGCCTGTTTCACAGAGGTCCTTATCCTAGTTTTCTGTTTTCCCTGTGTTTCCTTTGACTTGATTCTCAAGGAGCTAGTTGATAATCTGTCTTTCCCTCACCTTCTCTATGTTTCTGACCTCTGGTACTTTCACAGAGCGCTCATTTACTCTCATCTTCCCCTCCTCAACTCTTTACAATAATAATAGGAAGAGCAGTAACAGCACAGTGGAGAATAAAGCTGGAATTGTAAATATTATATCAGGAAAGGAACTAGGTCTGTTATTTGACACATTTGTAGAGAAGACTGACTGACTTGTCCAAAATTACACCAACTGTACTAAACATATGTTATAGTCATAACTGGAACTACAAAGCAAGTCTCCTAATTTAAAATCAGTCCTTTCCAATACCCCCGCCCGTGTAAACTGCATGTTCATGAGCCCAGCTGTTCCATATCTTGAATCTTTCCGTTATCAATCCATCCCTGCTCTTACTTACTACCTTAACTTTTTCATCTGCCACTAACATGATATGTTGCAATTGATAGGCACTGAGTACTTTTCTTTTAGCTAATGCTATTAAGACTTCAACATTACTACTCCTGAGGACAAATTAAAATAAATTATTAAAAATAAATTAATTTGAGTGCATTAATTCACCGAGCATTATATGCACACAATCCCTGCTCTCAAATAGGAGAAACAGACCAGTAAGTAAACAGGTGCAAAGAAAGAGTTACTATAGTTTAACTTGGTGAATTGAAGGCAGACATCACAGAAGAGGTGAATTCTATGAAAACTGAGAAGTTTACCAAGCAGACGAGGGATTGAGAAGGGGGTTCTAGGTGGAAGGTGCAATACGTAATGCATGGAGGCTTATAATCAGAGTTCAGGAGAAGATGTCAGAGACCAGGCCAAAAACGTTAGACTACTTCCATGGCCAGGTCATGCAGGCTCACTGAAAACTTAATAAAAACAAACATCGGCAGAAAGTGAGAAACTGTAAGGTTAGGGAGAGAATTAGTATTTAAGAGTTAGGAACAGGAAGAACAAGAGCCCTCCAAAAATGAAGAGGAATTTAAAAGAGAAGCAAGAAAGCATGTTGTGTTATAATGTGAGAAAAGAGATTATTTTGAGAAGGGAATTCGCTCCAGTCTTGTGTGCCTCAGGCAGCTCAAGTAAGAGGAAGACAAGAAAGTCAGTTAATAGCCTGTTTGGAATCTGTTGCCAGAGCAGTTTCCACATCGTGTTAGGGAATGAAGCCTGATTTCAATGTCATGAAAGGTAAATAGGTGGGAAGTAAAGAACTTGAGTAGAGACTTATTTTTAAAGGGTTAGAAAAGAAAAAGTAGTTAGAAGTAGAGACGTGAGGTGGTGAGAACAGATTTTTTTTTTTCAGTCTCATCCATTAGGGATCAAGTTAATTTGCATATAGCAACATGCAATGAGCAGTAGCTGCAACAAGAAGAAGAAATTCAGTTTTCCTTTTGCCAGCTCTGTAATTAGCAGGGTTCCAGGCTTCTAAGTCCCCACTCCACCACCCATAATCCCTAGTCTGGTTTTACTTGGTGCGTCCAAAACGAGCTACTATGGCTGATGGGAAAACTAAGCGACTTAGAATTCAGATGCATTATGGAAGGGAGGAAAAGGTTGGAAAATCACTGATTTATGTTACTTATTTAAAGCTAATCATCCTGTCTTCTGGTTTTCTAAATTACCATTTAAATATAGTGTTTTTTTTCTCTTCCCAAATAGATACTTTAAAAAAAAAAACCATGCACTAAGCCTTGCTTATAATAAAACCACATTTATTTTTATTTGTGGTAAAATACACACATAAAATTTACCATCATAACCATTTTTAAGTTCATAGTTTGGTGGTAATGAGTACATTCACATTGTTGTGCTACCACACCACCATACATCCAGGGAACTCTCTTCTTCTTGCAAAACTGCATCTCTGTACCCATCAAACAATAACCCCCCATTCCCTCCTCCCTGAGCACCTGGCAGCCACCATTCTACTTTTCTGTCTATGAATTTGACTATTCCAAGTATTACCTCATATAAGCCGAATCATATGGTATTCTCCTTTTGTGAATAGCTTATTTCACTCAGCATAATGTCCTCAAGGTTCATCCATGTAGTAGCATGTGTCAGACTATTCCATTATATGTATTCACAATTTTGTTTATCCATTCTTCTGTGATGGGTACTTAGCTTGCTTCTACCTTTTGGCTGTGATGAATAATGCTTCTATGAACATGGGTGTACAGATATCTCTTCAGGACCTACTTTCAGTTATTTGGGGTATATACCCAAAAGCAGAATTGCTGGATCATATGGTAATTCTATTTTAATTTTATGAGGAACTATCATATTGTTTTTCATAATGACTATACCATTTTACAACCTCACCAGCAGTGTACAAAGCTCTCCATATCCTTGTCAATGCTTATTATTTTCTGGGGGTTTTGATAGTGGCCATTTTAGTGGGTGTGAGGTGGTATCTCATCGTGGTTTTTTTTTTTAACTTCTTATTTTATATTTGAGTATAGCCGATTAACAATGTCGTGATAGTTTCAGGTGCACAGCAAAGCATCTCAGCCATACACATACATGTATCCATTCTCCCCCAAACTCGCCTCCCATCCAGGCTGCTGCATAACATTGAGCAGAGATCCCTGTGCTATACAGTAGGTCCTTGTTAGTTATCAATTTTAAATAAAGCAGTGTGTACATGTTGATCCCAAGCTCCCTAACTATCCCTTCCTCCCACCCTTCCCCCCCGGTAACCATTAGTTCATTCTCTAAGTCTGTGAGTCTGTTTCTGATTTGTGAATAAGTTCATTCATATCGTTTCTTTTTAGATTCTGCATATAAGGGATATCATATGATATTTCTCTTTCTCTGACTTACTTCACTCAGTATGACAATCTCTGGGTCCATCCATTCTGCTACAAATGGCATTATTTCATTCTCTTTAATGGCTGAGTAATATTCCGTTGTATATATATATACCACATCTTCTTTATCCATTCCTCTGTCAGTGGACATTTAGTTTGCTTTCATGTCTTGGCTATTGTAAACAGTGCTTGCAGTGAACACTGGGGTGCATGTATCCTTTCGGACCATGTTTTTCTCTGGATATATGCCCAGGAGTAGGACTGCAAGGTCATATGGTAGCTCTATTTTTAGTTTTTTAAGGAACCTCCATACTGTTATCCATAGTGGCTGTATGGATATACACATTTCCACCAGCAGTGCAAGAGTGTTCCCTTTTCTCCACACCCTCTCCAACATTTATTGTTTCTAGATTTTTTGATGATGGCCATTTTGACTCGTGTGAGGTGATATCTCATTGTGGTTTTGGTTTGCATTTCTCAAGTAATTAGTGACATTGAACATCTTTTCATGTGCCTCTTGGCCATCTGTATGTCTTCTTGGGAGAAATGTCTATTTAGATCTTTTGCCCATTTTTCCAATGGGTTGTTTGTTTTGATGATATTAATCCACGTGAGCTGTGTGTAAATTGTGGAGACTAATCCCTTGTCGGTCACATCATTTGCAAATATTTTCTCCCAATCTGTGGGTTGTCTTTTCCTTTTGTTTATGGTTTCCTTTGCTATGCAAAAGCTTTTGAGTTTAATTAGGTCCCATTTGTTTATTTTTGGTTTTATTTCCATTATCCTGGGAGATGGATCAAAAAAGATATCGCTGCAATTTCTGTCAGAGTGTTCTGCCTATGTCTTCATCTAGGAGTTTTATAGTGTCTTTAATCCATTTTGAGCTTATTTTTGTGTATGGTATTAAAGAATGATCTGATTTTATTTTTTTGTATGTAGCTGTCCAGTTTTCCCAGTGCCATTTGTTGAAGAGACTGTCTTGCCCCCACTGTGTAGTGTTTCCTCCTTTGTTGTAGATTAATTGACCATAGGTACATAGGTTTATTTCTGGGCTTTCTATCATGTTCCATTGATCTGTATTTCTGTTTTTGTGCCAGTATCATAGTGCCTTGATGACTGTAGCTTTGTAGTATAGTCTGAAGTCCAGGAGCCTGATTCCTCAGGCTCCGTTTTTCTTTCTCAAGATTGCTTTGGCTATTTGGGATTGGGATCTTGTGTCTCCATACAAATTTTATTGTTCTAGTTCTGTGAAAAATGCCATTGGTAATTTGATAGGGATTGCATTGAATCTGTAGATTGCCTTCGGTAGTATAGTCATTTTGACAATATTGATTCTTCCAGTCTGTCAACATGGTATATCTTTCCATCTGTTTGTTTTGTCTTCGATTTCATTCATCATCATCTTATAGTTTTCAGAGTACAGGTCTTTTACCTCTGTAGATAGGTTTATTCCTAGGTATTTTGTTTTTTGTTTTTTGTTTTTTTTTTTTTTTGCCATACACGGGCATCTCACTGCCATGGCCTCTCCCGTTGCAGAGCACAGGCTCCAAACGCGTAGGCTCAGTGGCCATGGCCCACTGGCCCAGCCACTCTGTGGCATGTGGGATCCTCCCCGGACCGGGACACAAACCTGCGTCCCCTGCATCGGCAGGTGGACTCTCAACCACTGCGCCACCAGGGAAGCCCTGTTCTTTTTAATGCAATGGTAAATGGGATTGTTTCTTGAATTTCTCTTTCTGATCTTTCATTGTTAGTGTATAGAAATGCAGCATATTCCTCTGTATTAGTTTTGATATCTGCAATTTTTATCATAAATGGGTGCTGAATTTTGTCAAAAGCTTCTTCTGCATATATTGAGATGATCATATGGTTTTTATTCTTCAATTTGTTGATACAGTGTATCACACTGATTGATTAGTGGATATTGAAAAATACTTTCATCCCTGCGAGAAATCCCACTTGATCATGTGTATGATCCTTTTAATGTATTGTTGGATTCAGATTGCTAGTATTTTGCTGAGGATTTTTGCATCTATGTTCATCAGTGATATTGGCCTGTAATTTTCTTTTTTTGTGGCATCTTTTTCTGGTTTTGGTGTCAGGGTGATGGTCACCTCATAAAATGAGTTTGGGAGTTTTCCTTCCTCTGCAATTTTTGGGAGCAGTTTCAGAAGGATAGATGTTAGCTCTTCTCTAAATGTTTGGTAGAATTCACCTGTGAAGCCATCAGGTCCTGGACATTTGTTTGTTGGGAGGTTTTTTGTTTTGTTTTGTTTTGTTTTTGCGGTACACGGGCCTCTCACTGTTGTGGCCTCTCCCATTGTGGAGCACAGGCTCTGGACGCGCAGGCTCAGCGGCCATGCCTCACGGGCCTAGCCGCTCCACGGCATGTGGGATCTTCCCAAACCGGGACACGAACCCGTGTCCCCTGCATCAGCAGGCGGACTCTCAACCACTGCGCCACCAGGGAAGCCCTGTTGGGAGTTTTTTAATCACAGTTTCAATTTCAGTGCTTGTGCTTGGTGTGTTCATATTTTCTGTTTCTTCCTGGTTCAGTCTTGGGAGGTACCTTTCTAAGAATTTGTCTATTTCTTCTAGGTTGTCCATTTTATTGGCATACAGTTGCTCGTAGTAGTCTCTTATGATCCTCTTTTTAAAAAATATTTATTTTTTTTTTTTTCTTTTTGGCTGTGCTGGGTCTTAGTTGCCGCATGTGGGATCTTCGTTGCCACGTGTGGTATCTTTAATTGCAGCATGCAGGATCTAGTTCCCTGACCAGGGATTGTACCTGGGCCCCCCTGCATCGGGAGCTCGCAGTCTTAAGCCCTGGACCACCAGGTCCTTTGTATTTCTGTGGTGTCAGTTGTAACTTCTCCTTTTTCATTTCTAATTTTATTGATTTGAGTCCTCTCCCTTTTTTCCTTGATCAGTCTGGCTAAAGGTTTATCAATTTTCTTTTTCAAAGAACCGGCTCTTAGTTTCATTGATCTTTGCTATTGTTATCTTTGTCTCTGTTTCATTTATTTCTGCACTGAACTTTATAATTTCTTTCCTTCTGCTAACTTTAGGCTTTGTTCTTTCTCTAGTTGCTTTAGGTATAAGGTTAGATTGTTTATTTGAGATTTTTCTTGTTTCCTGTTGTAAGACTGTATTGCTATAAACTTCTCTCTCAGAACTGCTTTTGCTGCATCCCATAGGTTTTGGATCATTGTGGTTTCATTTTCACTTGTCTCTAGGTAGTTTTTGATTTCATCTTTGATTTCTTCAGTGGTCCATTGGTTGTTTCATAGCATTACTGTTTAACCTCCATGTGTTTGTGTTTTTTATAATTTTTTTTTGTAGTTTATTTCTAAGCTCATAGCATTGTGATTGGAAAAGATGCATGATATGATTTCAATTTTCTTAAATTTACCAAGCCTCGCCTTGTGGCCCAGCATGTGGTCAATCCTGGAGAATGTTCCGCGTGCAATTGAGAATAATGTGTATTCTGCTGCTTTTGGATGGAATGCTCTGTAAATATCAATTAAGTCCATCTAGTCTAATGTGTCATTTAATGCCTGTGTTTCCTTATTGATTTTCTGTCTGGATGATCTATCCATTGATGCAAATGGGATGTTAAAGTCCCCTCCTATTGTTGTGTTACTGTCGATTTCTCCCTTTATGGTTGTTAGTATTTGCCTTATGTATTAAGGTGCTCCTGTGTTGGGTGCATATACATTTACAACTGTTATATCGTCTTCTTGGATTGATCCCTTGGTCATTATGTAGTGTCCTTCTTTGTCTCTTATAACAGTCTTTATTTTAAAGTCTATTTTGTGTGATATGAGTATTGCTACTCCAGCTTTCTTTTGATTTCCATTTGCATGGGATACCTTCTTCCATTCCCTCATTGTGGTTTTGATTTACATTCCCTGAATGATTAGTGGTATTGAGCATGTTTTCATATGTTTATTGGCCTTTTGTATATCTTCTTTGGAGAAATGTATTCAAGTTCTTTTGCCCATTTATGCATTGGGTTGTTTGTTTTTATGTTGTTGAATTGTAGGAGTTCCTTATATCCTGAATATTAACCTCTTATGAGCTATTTACATTAATTTGTTTTTAATTCTACAAATAATATACAATATGTGTTCGTTATAACAAATTAAAACAGTCTGAAAATATAACATCAAATTAAGATCTTTGTTTATTCCCCCCTTCATCCCACTATGCTCTTGAGATTTAAATATTTCTAACAGCTTTATCTTCCTGTTCTTTTTTTCTGTACATATGAGTCCTGTCAGTTATTCATACGGTTTTTTATTTAAAATGAAACTATACTGTAAATGTTGTTCTTACTTTTATCACTAAGCACTGTATCTTAGGTAGCTCTCCTTGTCTATATATGTAGAGTTATTACATTCTTTTTTTTTTTTACTGCTGCACAGTATTTCATAATATAAATGTTCCATGGTGTGTGTGTGTGTGTGTGTGTGTGTGTGTGTGTGTGTGTGTGTGTGTGTGTTTATAGCCTCTATTGATGGACATTTAGGTAGTTCCTGATTTTTTCTACTATTAAAAAAATGCTCAACAGCCTTGAATTAAGTATCTTTGCACTTGTATGAAAGTAACATTGAAGTATACACTGTGATTGACTCTTGAACATTGCAAGGGTTAGGAGTGCTGACCCAAAGCAGCCAAAAATCCACTATAAATTTACACTTGGTCCTTCATATTCTTCGTTCTACATCTGTGAATTCAACCATCCAAGGATAGTATAGTACTGTAGTAGTATTTATTTTTAAAATTTTGCATATAAGTGGACCCATGCAGTTCAGCCTCAGGTTGTTCAGGGATCAGTGGTACTTGGAATTGTTAGATCAAAAGCTACAGTTTATCCATTCTAATTTAATTTTTGAATGATTACATTCACATGATTATAAAGCATAAAAAGTATACAAGGAAGAAATTCCATCTCATCTTTGTCTTTCAGCCACCCATTTTCTAAACCTATAGGCAGCAACTCATATTACAGTAAGTCACCTATATACGAACCTTCAAATTGAGAACTTTCAAAGATGCAAACGTGTGTTTGCATGTCCAATCACGTAAGTTAGTTCACGTGTCTGGCATATATTGTCATGTGCATGCATCCTCTACAAGTAGTTTTGCTTTTATGTACTTTACAGTACTGGATAGAGTACAGTAAGTAGTACAGTATCTTTATTTCAAGCCCAGGATGTCCAGAAGCAAGCGTAAAAGCAACAGTGGTGTAGCTGGTACTTTTCAAGGTACTGTACTGTAAGGTTAAAAAGGTTTTCTTTATTTTTTGTGTTTGTTTTTTCTATATTATTTGTGTGAGAAGTATTATAAGCCTATTACAGTACAGTACTATACAGCCGATTGTGTTAGTTGGGTACCTAGGCTAACTTTGTTGGACTCACAAAGAAATTAAACTTACGAATGCATTCTCGGAACGGAACTCGTTCATGTGTAGGGGACTTACTGTAGTTTCTTTTCTGTCATTGCAGCAATATTTTGTAATACTGTACAGGTAAGCAGTATTACATATTTTTGTTTCCTCTTTCTTTACGTGCTGTCTACATGGTTTTATGCTTTGCATTTGTTCACCCAGCAACGTATCCTGAGATCTATCCATAACAGAACATTAATTATTAATCGTTTTACTATACTGGCATACCTCATTTTATTGTGCTTTGCTATACTGTGCTTCATAGATACTACAGTTTTTACAAATGAAAGTTTGTGGCAACCCTGCCTTAAGCAATTCTGTTGACACCATTCTTCCAGCAGCATTTGCTTACTTCATGTCTCTGTGTCACATTTTGGTTAATTCTCACAGAATTTCAAGCTTTTTCATCATTATTATTCTTGTTATGATGATCAGTGATCTTTGATTTTACTATGCCTCACTGAAGGCTCAGGTGACAGTTAGCATTTATTAGCAGTAGTGTTTTTTAATTAAGGTATGTATGTTGTTTTTTAGATGTAATGCTATTGGACACTTAATAGACTACAGTATAGTGTAAACATAGTTTTGTTATGCACTGGGAAACCAAAAACTTCGTGTGACCTGCTTTATGGTGATGTTCTCTTTATTGCGGTGGTCTGGAACCCAACCGGAAATATCTCTGAGGTATGCCTGTATAATTATTATAATTAAATAATCATAATTAATCTTAATTATGAATGGCCTCATCTCATTCTATCATATGAATCATTATGTATATTTAGACTTCAATTGATCGACATCTAGGTTGTTTCTAGCCTTTTTGGTAATACTGACAGTGCTGCCATCAGTGAACACACACGTATATCAGTAAAACAAATTCCAATACATGAAATTACTAAGGATTTGTGTTTTTGTAATTTGGACAGAAGTCATCTAATACATAGAGATGCACATTCTTTTTGGTCTTCATTTCCTGCATTATCTCTGCTTCTGAATTTTTATTCTTAGTTGTTTTTTTTTTTTAATCTTCTTTCATGTTGGAGATTTTCTTAAACACGTCCAGTGCTCTTTGTTATCTTCATATTTTGAAAGGCAAGCCAGAGCTTGTCTGCTGTTGGGCTTTACTTTTAGGTGACCAAGCTTTATTTTGAGAGATTTCCAAATGTCTCTATGTTCTCCAGGTGTCTCTCTGTTCTTCAGAAGGATTCTTCCAAACTTCTGCTTAGGAAGCACCACTGGCTACTGGGAATAGTTCTGGACGTTGGGCAGGGAAGGGAGAAATGGACTATTCTGTTAGCAGACTTTTAACAAATCTGCACTGCATTCCCCTTTCCCCTCCCCACTACCACCCAGACTGGCTTGAGATTTCTACCTCATCTTTTGCTTTCTCTTGACTGTCACTCACTCCTTTTAAATTTCTCTGAAGGGTTAAGTTATTCTGCCTGGGAGATGATTTCTGACCGCTGTTACTCTGTGCCTTGGGGGGGAAGGGGGGGAGGATTTATTCCGTATATTAACTTTTTTTTAAGCATGTGATCTGTCCGTTACATTTAACCAGAATTTTTCTTCACTTACTTTGGCATATGACAGTGTAATGCAGCATATGATTATGTAACTATCTCAAGTTTTCTGGCCTTCCAGATTAATCTTAAATCCCCATAGGAACCTAGCACCTAGGAAACACTTAAACAGTGTAAATAACTACCCTGACAGCCTAAGGCAGAATAACTTTTAGAGCTCTAAGAAGTTTCTTTCAGTAGAAGTGGGCCATACATTAACTTCCTCATGTCTCATTCACTCTGCAACTCACCATATTCTGTCTTCATTAAAATTTTTTAGGCAGAAGTTATTACATTTTCTAATAATTCAAGTCTGTGAATCTGATGAGATAATATAGAAAAATATTTTAAATGTATGCTTAAAAATATTAACTTTATTAACTGTATTGCTTGTATGCATTACATTCTCTCCTGCAACTCTCTGGAAGAAACTAATCAGTCAACATGAAATCCCTGCATGTCTCTGGGAGCATATACCCTATTTACTTTATCTCCTACACACACACCCCGGCTCCACCCCACCACCCGTCCATTCTCCCTTCCTCCATGGCACCCTACCAACTATAAGCAGCAGTGCTATTGAATTTCTAAAAACTTTAAAATTGCGTTGGGTGTGTAGGTTAAAAAATTGTTTACTGAAAGTAAATGAGTTTATAACAAGTCTTTTCTTTCCCAGCTCTTAGCGCCTCTTCCCTGAGTGTACTGTTTCATCTAGTAGCCAGACTAGACATGACCAGCATATACCCAAAATGCACCTGTCCTCTCTTTCTGAGAGTTCATAGATATCCTGGAAGGGAGAGAGAAATTATATATAAAATTGTCACTTCAGAGTAGTTTGGCTAGAAATTGCAGTCACCTGGGGTGCTTTCAAAACAAGTCTGTTTCGCACCCCTGTCTACCCAGATAGTCCAGTTTAATTCATATGAGGTGCAGCTGGGCATTAGGAATTTTAAATGTTTACCAAGTGTTCTTACTTTGAGGCCAGAGTTGACATGTACTGCTTTAGAGTACTGGTTCTCAACTGCAGGTAGTTTAGCCCGCCAGGGGACATTTTTGGTTGTCACAAGTGGGTTGTATTACAGGACACTTATTAATTCAGGTGAAGGCTAGGTGTGCTACATACGGGCTACTTAACCATTTTTATTTTACTGTTAGATTTGCCTTTATGTTTAGGTTATTTTATGTTTAAATTGAACAGTAAAGGGTACTGATTTTTCAGAAGGCTTTAACAAGGTAATGTGCCTGGATGTTTTTGTTTTTTACTGGATCACTTTGCTGAAGGATAGGGAAGTAAAAATGAGGGTAAACAAATAACATCTTTAAAGGAGAAGTACAAACAGCAGGGTAGTCTTCTGTGGGCCATGTAAGAAGAAAGGCAGTTTACGTTGAGCTCTATCAGGTCAAGAATGCCAGCAGTATATCAACTGTAGGAACAGTCCTAAGGCATATAAGTTGGCAGAAAAATCCACATAAGCATATTTAATCAGGAAACTTCACTGTGGGCAAAAGTAAGTGTATTTAAGAAAATAACCTGTATTACAGGAAGAGGATTTTCAGCTACCTTTTATAAATGGCTCAGGAAGATCTTTATAAATTATATCCTGGGAAGAGTAGCCTAATGTTGTGCCATGGCCAAAAAGATCAATCATAGTGGGTACCATCAGAAAGAAAACAGAATTAGAAAGCAAATATTTCACCCTTTCACAAAACCATGATGCTGCCAGGTAACGCAGCCTGAAATTTGCCAAGTAGACACTATACGTCGTACATGAATTCATAGTTTTGGGAATATCCTTACTCTTTTAGATCTCTTCAGCTTCTCTTCAGTACTGTCATCATCTACCCTGAAGAACTGTTTTGTGTTCAGGGCAATTTCTCCTCCCACTTCTGTTATCAAAATTTTCAAATATAACAAATGTTGAAAGAATAATGTAAGAATATGCACATATTCTCCACCTAGATTCAACAGTTTTTTTCCTGTACCATATGAAATTAAGTTTTGGATATGATACTTTTAAGAGTAAGAACAGTCCCTTTTATAACCATAATATCTTTATCACATCTGGGAAAATTAACAATCCTCTAATCCATCTATTACCAGGTTTGGAGCTATTTTAAAAATAGAAAAACATTTTTTTCATATTTGGAGTCTGTGTTTTAATGATTTGAGAACAGTGGAGCCTTACTTATGCAAATGTAATTGTCTAGCTTATATCTCAACAAAGGAATCACTTTCCACTCCCCAGTCTTTTGTTTATTTATTTATTTTTACTACCCAGTCTTAAAGCATATGATTCAGATTCACACAGTAGTAACGTCTCATTTTACTGCATATTATAGACTAAGACAGTTATTCACAGGTAGGCAAAACTATACATTTTGTTTTGTTTGTGAGCTTTTATATTTTGAGATATGTCACATAAAATTCACTTTTTTTTTTTTTTTTTTTTGCGATACGTGGGCCTCTCACTGTTGCGGCCTCTTCCATTGTGGAGCACAGGCTCTGGACGCGCAGGCTCAGCGGCCATGGCTCACGGACCCAGCCGCTCCGCGGTATGCGGGATCCTCCCGGACCGGGGCACGAACCCATGTCCCCTGCATCGGCAGGCGGACTCCCAACCACTGCGCCACCAGGGAAGCCCCAAAATTCACTTTTAAATTGCACAATTCTGTGGGTGTTAGTATATTTACAAGGTCGTGCATCAGTCACATCTAATGCTAGAATATTTTCGTTACTTCCCCAAAACCCCATTATCCATTAGTGGTAACTACCCATTTTTCCTTCCTCCCAGACCCTAGCAACAAATAATCTTTCTGTATGAATTTGCCTATTCTGGACATTTCATATAAATGGGTTCATATATTTTGTGGCCTTTCCTGTCTGGCTTCTTTCAGTTGACATAGTTTTCAATGTGTATCTGTGTTGTATCATATATCAGTACTTCATTCTCTTTTATGGCCAAATAATAGTCCATTGTATGAATATACCACATTTTATTTATCCATCCATCAGTTAATGAACATTTGAGCTGTTTACACTTTTTGGTATTATAAATAAGGCTGCTGTGAACGTTTGTCTACAAGTCTTGATATGGTATGTGTTTTCCTTTCTCTTGGGCGTATATCTAGAAGTGGAATTTCTGGACCATATTGTAACTCTATGTTTAACTTTTTGAAGAATTACCAAACTGTATTCCAGAATGGATGCACCATTTACATTCGTATCAACAATGTATGAGGGTTGCATTTCTCTACACCCTCACCAACACTTGTCTGCCTTTTATATTATAGCCATTCTAGTACATATGAAGTAGTAGCTCATGGTTTTGATTTGCATTTCCCTGATGACTGATGATATTAAACATCCTTTCATGTGCTTATTGGCTATTTGTATATTTCCTTTGGAGAAATATTTATTCTTTTCCCATTTTTGTTATTTGCTTTTTTATTATTTAGTTATAAGTGCTCTATATTTATTCAGGATAATAGATCCTTATTAGGTATATTATGATTTGCAGATATTTCTCCCACTCTTTGGGCTTTCCTCATTGTTTTGATAGTGTCATCTGATGAACAAAAACTTAATTTTGATGAAATCCAATTTATTTTTTCTTTGGTTGCTTGTGCTTTTAGGTATCATATCTGAGAAACTGTTGCAGATTTACACTATGTTTATAATTATAAGAGTTTTATACTTTTAGCTCAGGCATTTGGGTCTTTGCATTTTGAGTTAATATTTGTACATGGTGGGAAGTAGATACCCAAATTCATTCTTTTGTACATGGATATCCAATATCCAATTGTCACAGCATCATTTGTTGAAAAGACTACTTCTTCCCCATTGAATGGTCTTGGCACCCTTGTGGAAAATCAATTGACCATACGTATAAGGGCTTACTTCTGGACTCTGAATTCTGTTCCATTGCTTTATGTATCTTTCTTTATGCTAGTATTATGATGTATTGATTACTTTAGCTTTGTAGTAATTTTTGAAATTGGGAAGATTATTTTGACTCTTCTGGGTCCCTTGAATTTCCATATGGATTTTAGCATCAGCTTCTCAGTTTCTGTAAGGAAGACAGTTGGAATTTTCATAAAGATTGCATTGAATCTGTATATCAATTTGGGAGTATTGTCATCTTAACAGTATTACTCATTTCAGCCCATGAACACAGAATATATTTCCATTTCCTTAGGTCTTTAATTTTTTAAGAAATGTTCTATAGTTTTCTTATATACATCTTATACTTCTGTTAAGTTTATTCCTGGCTTTTTTTTTTTAATGATGTTGTAAATGGAGTTAATTTTTAATTTCATTTTTGATTGTTGCTAGTTTATAGAAGTAAGACTAATTTTTATATGTTTGTCTTGTATCCTGCAGTCTTGCTGAACTAGTTTATTTGCTCTGATAATAGTTTTTTTTTTTAGTACATTCCTTAGGATTTTCTGCATATAATGTCATCTGAAAATAGAGATAGTTTTACCTCTTCCTTTCTCATCTGGCTCTTATTCCACTTTCTTGTCTAATTGCTCTGCTAGAATCACCAGTACAGTGCTGAATAGAAATGATGAGCCCAGTCTGAAGGGGGAAGTCTTTAGCATTTCATCATTAACTATGATAGCTATGGGTTTTCCATAGATTATCTTTATACGTGTGAGGAACTTACATTCTATTACGAGATTGTTGGATGTTAAAATTTGTCAAATGCTTTTTATGCATCTATTCAGATAATCGTGTCAGATTTTTTTCTTATGCAATTAATACAGTGTATTATGTTATTGATTGATTTTTGTATGTTGAATCTGTCTTGTATTCCTGGGATAAATCACACTTAGTCACAATGTATTATTCTTTGTATATGCTGACAGACTCAGTTTGCTAGTATTTTGTTAAGGATTTTTACATCTATAATCATAAGGGATATTGGTCTGTATTTTTCTTTCTTTGATATCTTTGTCTAGCTTTGGAATCAGGTAAGATTGCCCTTACAGAATGAGTTTGGGAGTATTCCTCTTCTGTTTTTATGCAAGACTTTATGAAGGATTGGTATTAATCTTTAACTATTTGGTAGAATTCACCAGTGACGCCATCTAATCTTGGGCTTTTCTTTGTGGGTACTTTTAAAATTCAGTTAAATTCATTTAAATTAAATTTAATTCAGTCTCTTTTTATAGATCAGATTGTCTTACTCCTTTTTGAGTCCACTTTGGTAGTTTGTGTCCTTCTAGGAATTTGCCTATTCATGTAGGTTATT
Source organism: Phocoena sinus (assembly GCF_008692025.1). NCBI lineage: Eukaryota > Metazoa > Chordata > Mammalia > Artiodactyla > Phocoenidae > Phocoena > Phocoena sinus. Next base: position 78,771,449 of record NC_045764.1, read on the forward strand.
TAGTTTGTTGGCATACAGTTTTTCATGGTATTCTCGAACAGTCCCTTTTATTTCTGTAAGGTTGGTCGTAATATCCCTGTTTTATTTCTGATTTTAGTTGAGCCTTTTCTCTTTTTTTATTTTGGTCTGCTCAGCTAAAGATTTATCAGCTTTGTTGACCTTTTTCAAAGAATCAACTATTGGCTTCATTAAATTTTTTCTGTTGTTTTTCTATTTCCTGTTTCATTTATTTCCACTCTAATCCATATTATTCCTCTCTTCTGCGTGCTTTGGATTTGGTTTCCTCTTAACTTTTCTAGTTTCTTAACATAGAAGATTATTCATTTGAGACCTTTCTTCTTTTCTAATGTAGGCATATGTAGCTATAAATTTTCCTCTAAACACTGCTTTCACTACATCCCATAAGTTTTGGAATGTTGTGCCTTCATTTTTATTCTTCTCAATGTATTTTCTAATTTCTCTTTTGATTTCTTCTTTGACGCATTTGTAATTTCCACATATTTATGAATTTCCAGTTCCCTTCAGCTATTGATTTCTAATTGCATTCCATTATAGTTGAAGAAAATACTTTATATGATTTCATTCCCTTTAAATGTATTGAGACTTGTTTTATAGCCTAACATATGATCTATCTTGGAGAATATTCCATGTACACTTGAGAAGAATGTATATTCTGTTGTTGGGTGGTGGAGTGTCCTATAGATGTCTACTGTTTCTATTTGGTTTATACTGTTGTTGTATATTTCCTTGTATATCTTGTGCTTAGTTCTATCTATTACTGAAAGTGGAGTATTAAAATCTCCAATTATTATTGTTAAATTTTCTGTTTCTCTCTTCATTTCTGTCCATTTTTGTTTTATGTATTTTGAGCTCTGTTGTTTGGTACATAACAGGTTATGATTGTTGTATCTTCTTGATGTTGACCCATTTGTCATGAAATGATAACTTTCTTTTTCTCTAGTAACAATTTTTGTCAAAGGCTTTTTCTCTGACATTAAAATTGGCATTTCAGTTCTCTTTTCGTTACTTTTGGCATGCTGCATCTTTTTCTGTTTTTTTACTTTCAACCTATGTGTGTCTTTGAGTGTAAAATATATATGTAGTATGTAAATGACAGGTAGTTTGATCATATCTTATTCTAAATCCGTTCTGCCTGTCCCTGCCTTTTCATTGGGAAGTTTAATCCATTTACATTTAATGTAACTACTGATAATATTTACATTTGCCATTTTTGTATTTGTTTTCTGTATGTTTTATGTCTGTTCCTCAATTCTGTCATTACTAACTTGTTTTGTGATAAATGGGCATTTTCTAATAAACCATTTTAAACCTCTTCATGTTTCTTTTACTATAGCTGTGTATTTTAAATTATTTCTTCTGTGGCTGTCCTGGAGATTACAGTTAACACTTATTCGGATTAAAACCAACTTAATTTCAAAAATATATAAAAACTTTTGCTCCTATATATCTCTGTTAATCTTCCCCACCCCCATTTATCTTATACATTGTGTACCCATTCAACACAGATTTATATTTGGTGCTTTATGTAGTTGTCTTTTAGATCAGATAGGAGAATAAAGGAGTTACAGACAAAAAATACATTTAGACTGTATTTTATATTTACCTATGTAGTTACCTTTAATGGTGTTCTTTATTTCTTAGTGTGGATTTGAATTACTATTTACTGTCCTTTCATTTAAGCCTAAATGACTCCCTATAGGACCAGTCTGCTACTGATGAATTCTCATATTTTTGTCTGTCCATTGAAGTCTCTACTCAGTTCACTTAATAGTCAGCTGTTGATTGGACAGAGATTTCCTTAAACATCTTAAACCAATAAATCAGTCTTTGCCAGAGGGCTCTGTGTGCATGTTGGGGTACACCATAAACTCTCAGGCAATTGACAGCTCTTCCTTAGCCTTCACTTTCTGCTTTTTTGGAGCCTCAAGTTCAGCAAAAGGTTAGAGCTTAGGGACTTCTTGGGTCTTGAATTGCACATAACTCTTTGCATGTACATGGCTTTCTAGATTCCCAGGAGTATGTTGGAGCTTTTCAAAGCTTCTTTGGACATCTTACTTCCCAGCTTTGCCTTTTAAGCTTTTTGGTTAGTCTATTGTTTGCCCTAATTGATAGCCACTGTCTCAGGCTGTCACGAAGTTAAGATACTCGCCGATAATTTTTTTAACAACTTCTTTTCCCCATCCTTCCACCCCAACAAAGGAGAAAGCTTTTCACAGTGGGCACGTTCCAACACAGTCAAATACAACCAGTAGGTGGGGTCTACCTAGGATCCACCACACAAGACAAATAATGAGTCTTTGGGATGAAGCTTTGAGAGAGCTCTAGCTGTGTTACATTTCTTCTGGTGGCCACCCAAACTAGGAATACAGGCTGTTACTTTTCAAGGCTACTGCTGAAGAATGGGGTATTTTATGGAGAAGTGAATCTTAATGGTCCTTACTATGCAATGTTCATTGATGTTTCACCAAAACTATAAAATTGAAATTCATAAATGTTAAAGGACCAGAAATGGTATATGCAGTTCTGAGTGCCACACTTCATTGAAGTTAACTGAAATGATACAGCAAATGGAATAGCTGTTTCAAACATAAATAAAATTGTTCAGCCTAGAAGATGAAGACCTCTATACTTTCTTTAAAAGTCTACAATCATAAACTATGAAAGACTCATTCTAATGAGTCTAATTTAATATTAATTATTAAATTAATTTAATAATTATTTATTATTAGAGTCTAATTATTAATTAGACTGTAATGAGTCTAATTTAATATTAACCATTGCTACAGAATAAAGTTCAACACCTTTATTTTTCAGAGGAAGGCAGAATTATATGGTAGAGAAGGATTAGACTTTGGAACTAGCCACATCAAAGTTTGAGACTAATTTAAAGTGTACTGGGGTTTGTAGCCATAGGCAGGTCCTTAATCTTTAGTGTCAGTTGCTTTCTATCCCTTTGTGAAATGTAAGGATACTATACTGTTTTTATTAAAGTTTACTTAAAACCATATATATGTAATGTTTGTCACAAAGCCTAGAGCATAGTAAGCCCTCAATATGTGGCAGCAGTTGTTACTCAAACTCTTCCACAACCCAACATTTTGGCCTACCTGGTGTAATCCTTATTTTGTATAAACTTCTTCCCCCTCCTTCTTTTCCCCCACCATTCATCCTACACCTTAGCTCTTTTGAACTTACTGAGATTTCAGAAGCACATCCTCCTCTTCTCAGTTTTTGTTCACACCCCTCTACACGAATCACCCCCTCCCACACTAACACCCATATGATTAAATCTGCTTGTTTTTTAAGGCCCAGTTTAAATCTACTTTCTCCATATATGATTATATCCTCAATGACCTAAGTTAAAATTACTCTCTACTCTTTGATCACATTACACCTTTTTTGTATCTCTCTTACCATTTATTTACAGTGTTCTATGTAACTTTCTTTGAGGTGTATCATACACATAGAAAAGTACACACCTTATAAGTGTACAACTTAATAAATTTTCACGCAGTGAGTATGCATGTATTACTAGCTTCCAGATCAAGAAACTGAGCATCGCCATTATCCCAGAGGCCCCTTGTGTCCTCTTCCAGTCACTACCCTTCCCACCACCTCCACCCCACCCTTGCCAAGAGCAACTGCTCTCCTGGCTTCTAAACACCATGGATTAGCTTTGCTTGTTTTAGAACATTATATGAATGAAATTATACAATGATCAACATTTGTTTATAAGATTCAAGCATTTTTCTTTCTGTAGTTTTGGTTCATTCGTTCTAATTGCTGTTTAGTATTCTGTTTATGAATATATACCACAATTTCTTTTTCCATTCTACTGTGTATGGACATTAGGTTTTTTTCCCATTTGGGTTTTAATTTGCATCTCCTTGATGACTAAAGTTGACTGATTTTTTAATATGTTTTTTTGGCCGGTCGGATATCCTTTTTCATGAAGGACTTATTTAAGTCTTTATTTTTCTCTCCTGTATAATCTTGAAAGGCAGGTAAATATATCACACTCATCATTAACTGCTGACATAGTTTCTAGAAGAATGCCATACTGTATACATCATAGATTTATATATTTATTGATTGGAGACTTTATGCAGCAGATTAAATTGGGAACTGATGGATGTTCTTCAGAAGGAAGATGTTACACTGCCACCAGTTAACAAATACATATTGAATACCCATTGTATAAAACTCTGCTTGGCCCATTGGTGATAGAAGAACCATTCACTAATGAACTTGCAAGTCATCTTTACTTCTCTATTCTTTTGTTTCTTCATCTATAACATGGTGTGAATACACAAGATGATGTTGGAGTTTGTTGGGGGTTTTTAAATGTAGACAACCTTGTTCCTATCTGAACTTACCATTTTACTAAAATTATTTCAGAAATGTTTGAAACTATTGAAGAAAAATGGTAGTAAAATTGGATTTGAGTGGAAACTCAAAGAACAGAAATGGTTGATCAGGAATTAATTGACTCAAGGCCCACTGCTTCAGTATTTTTGTTCATTCTTAATCTGTATGCAGAAACTACATTCATATAATAGGAACATTTTATGTGAGGCTAATTTAAAACAAAGAAAAACTGAGACAATCTAGAAATGAAAGTAAGCATACCAGTATAGTTTACACTATATACAGAGAGATTTTTTTTAATTAAAAAAAAAAACTACAATCCAAATTGAGCAAAAGGATAATTGTTTTAAATGGCTCTTTTATAAGCAATAGTGAGAAATCAAGTCTTTTTTAAGAAATAATAAAAGCAGAAATATTTACTTTTTATTATTAAAAAATTGACACAAATTCCTTTTTAAAATATTGAGGATTTATCAGTGACTACACCTGAGGTTTATATTCTTTTATTAGTAATTTTTAAACTTTGCAATAAGATCCTTGACATACCAATCATGATTCATCATGGCTGAGTCTTTTTCATGGGATTGTTACCTAAAATCATTTCAGCTAATAATCCCATGAAAAAGGAAAGGAAAGACCTGGTTACTAAGGTCATACATGATCATTTTGATCATTTGTTTATATATACATGGTAGTTTAATTATTTTTATTTTTTTAAATAGATCCTTATTGGAATATAATTGCTTCAGAATACTGTGTTGGTTTCTGTTGCACAACAGAGCAAATCAGCCATATGCATAACATATGTCCCCATATCCCTGCCCTCTTGAGCCTCCCTCCCATCCTCCCTATCCCACCCCTCTAGGTCATCACAAAGCACTGCGCCTATCTCCCTGTGCTGTGCTGCTGCTTCCCACCAGCCAACTATTTTACATTTGGTAGTGTATATATGTTGATGCTACCCTCACTTCGTCCAGGCTTCCCCCTCCCACCCCATGTCCTCAAGTCCATTCTCTGTGTCTACCTCTTTATTCCTGCCCTGCAACTAGGTTCATCAGTACCTTTTTTTTCTTTTTAGATTCCATATATATACGTTAGCATATGGTATTTGATATTTGTTTTTCTCTTTCTGACTTACTTCACTCTGTATAACAGACCTCTAGGTCCATCCACCTCACTACAAATAACTCAATTTTGTTTCTTTTTATGGCTGAGTAATATTCCATTGTATATATGTGCCACATCTTCTTTATCCATTCATCTGTCAATAGACATTTAGGTTGGCTCCATGTCCTAGCTATTGTAAATGGTGCTGCAGTGAACATTGTGGTACATGTCTCTTTTTGAATTATAGTTTTCTCAGGGTATATGCCCAGTACTGGGATTGCTGGGTCATATGGTAGTTCTATTTTTAGAGTTTTAAGGAACTGCTATACTGTTTTCCATAGTGGTTGTATCAATTTACATTCCCACCAAAAGTGGAGGAAGGTTCACTTTTCACCACACCCTTTCCAGCATTTATTGTTTCTAGATATTTTGATTCTGACCAGCATGAGGTGTTACCTCATTGTAGTTTTGATTTGCATTTCTCTAATAATTAGTGATGTTGAGCATCTCTTCATGTGCCTCTTGGATATCTGTATGTCATCCTTGGTGAAATGTCTGTTTAAGTCTTCCACCCATTTTTTAACTGGATTGGTTTTTTTTTTTTTTGATATTGAGCTCCATGAGGTTTTTGTATATTTTGGAGATTAATCCTTTGTCTGTTGTTTAATTTGCAAATATTTTCTCCCATTCTGAGGGTTGTCTTTTTGTCTTGTTTATAGTTTCCTTTGCTGTGCAAAAGCTTTTAAGTTTAATTAAGTCCCATTTGTTTATTTTTGTTTTTATTTCCGTTATTCTAGGAGGTGGGTCAAAAAAGATCTTGCTGTGGTTTATGTCCAAGAGTGTTTTTCCTATGCCTCCCTCAAAGAGTTCTATAGTGTCTGGTCTTAAATTTAAGTCTTTAATCCATTTGGAGTTTATTTTTGGTGTATGGTGTTAGGGAGTGTTCTAATTTCATTCTTTTAAATGTAGCCGTCCAGTTTTCCCAGCAGCACTTATTGAAGAGGCTGTCTTTTCTCCATTGTATGTTCTTGACTCCTTTGTCGTAAATTAGTTGCCCATGTGTCCGTGGGTTTATCTCTGGACATCTATCCTGTACTATTGATCTATATTTCTGTTTTTGTGCCAGTACCATACTGTCTTGATTACTGTAGCTTTGTGGTATCGTTCGAAGTCAGGGAGCCTGATTCCTCCAACTCCATTTTTCATTCTCAAGATTGCTTTGGCTATTCAGGTTCTTTTGTATTTCCATACGAATTGTAAAATTTTTTGTTCTAATTCTGTGAAGAATGCCATTGGTAGCTTGATAGGGATTGTATTGAATCTGTAGGTCACTTTGGGTAGTGTAGTCATTTTCAGTGTTGATTCTTCCAATCCAAGAACATGGTATATTTCTCCATCTGTTTATGTCATCTTGGATTTCTTTCATCAGTGTTTTATAGTTTTCTGTGGACAAGTCTTTAACCTCCTTAGGCAGGTTTATTCCTAGGTATTTTATTTTTATTGCAATGGTAAATTGGAGTTTTCCTTAATTTCTCTTTCTGCTTTTTCATTGTTGGTGTATAGGAATGCCAGAGATTTCTGTGCATTAATTTTGTATCCTGCAACCTTACCAAATTCATTGATTAGTTCTATTAGATTTCTGGTGGCATCTTTAGGATTTTCCATGTATAGTGTCATGTGATCAACAAACAGTGACAGTTTTACCTCTTATTTTCCAACTTGTATTCCTTTTATTTCCCTTTCTTCTCCGATTGCTGTGGCTAGGACTTCCAAAACTATGTTGAATAATAGTGGCAAGAGTGGACGTCCTTGTCTTGTTCCTGATCTTAGTGGAAATGCTTTCAGTTTTTCACCATTGAGTATGATGCTTGCTGTGGGTTTGTCATATATGGCTTTTATTATGTGGAGGTAGGTTCCCTCTATGCCCATTTTCTGGAGAGTTTTTATCATAAATGGGTGTTGAATTGTGTCAAAAGCTTTTTCTGCATGTATTGAGATGATCATATGGGTTTTTTCCTAATTTGTTAATATGGTGTATCACATTGATTGATTTGCAGATATTGAAGAATCCTTGCATCCCTGGAATAAGTCTCACTTGATCATGGTGTATGATCCTTTTAACGTGCTGCTGGGTTCTGTTTGCTAGTATTTTGTTCAGATTTTTGCATCTATGTTCATCAGTGATATTGCTCTCTAATTTTCTTTTTTTGTGATATCTTTTTCTGGAATTGGTATCAGGGTGATGGCTTCATAGAATGAATTTGGGAGTGTTTCTCCCACTGCAATTTTTTGGAAGAGTTTGAGAAGGATTGGTGTTAGCTCTTCTCTAAATGTTTGATAGAATTTGCCTGTGAAGCCATCAGGTCCTGGACTTTTGTTTGTTGGAAGATTTTTAATTACATTTTCAATTTCATTACTTGTGATATGTTTATATTTTCTAATTCTTCCTGGTTCAATCTGGAAGATTGTACCTTTCCAAGAATTTGTCTGTTTCTTCATGGTTGTCTATTTTTTTTTTTTTTTTTTTTTGCGGTACGTGGGCCTCTCACTGTTGTGGCCTCTCCCGCTGCAGAGCACAGGCTCTGGATGTGCAGGCTTAGCGGCCATGGCTCACCAGCCCAGCCACTCCGCGGCACGTGGGATCCTCCTGGACCGGGGGCACGAACCCGTGTCCCCTGCATCGGCAGGCGGACTCCCAACTACTGCGCCACCAGGGAAGCCCATGGTTGTCCATTTTATTGGCATATAGTTGTTTGTAGTAGTGTCTTATAATCCTTTGTATTTCTGCAGTGTCAGTGGTGATTTCTCCGTTTTCATTTCTAATTTTATTGATTTGCATCCTCTCCCTTTTTTTCTTGATGACTTTGGCTAAGGGTTTATCAATTTTATCTTCTCAAAGAACCAGCTTTTAGTTTTATTGAACTTTGCTATTGTTTTCTCCATTTCTATTGAATTTATTTCTGCTGTATATGATTTCTTTCCTTCTACTGATTTTGGGTTTTCTTTGTTCTTCTTTCTCTAGTTGTTTTAAGTGTAGGCTTAGATTGTTTATTTGAGATTTTTCTTGCTTCTTGAATTGCTATAAGCTTCCCTATTAGAACTGCTTTTGCTGCATTCCATAGGTTTTGTGTTGTCCTGTTTTTATTGTCATTTGTTTTTATGTATTTTTTTATTTCTTCTTTGATTTCTTCAGTGATCTCTTGGTTATTTAGTAGCACACTGTTTAGCCTCCATGTATTTGTGTGTTTTACAGTTTTTTTCCTGTAATTGATTTCCAATCTCATAGCGTTATGGTCAGAAAAGATGCTTGATATGATTTCAATTTTCTTTCATTTTCTGAGGCTTGATTTGTCACCCAAGGTGTGATCTATCCTGGAGAATGTTCCATGTGCACTTGAGAAGAAAGTGTAATCTGCTGTTTTTGGATGAACTGTCCTATAAATATCAATTAAATCTATCTGGTCTATTGTGTCATTTAAAGCTCCTGTTTCCTTATTAATTTTCTGTTTGGATGGTTGTCCATTGGTGTAAGTGAGGAGTTCAAGTCCCCCACTGTTACTGTGTTACTGTCGATTTCCTCTTTTATAGCTGTTAGCAGTTGCCTTATGTATTGAGGTGCTCCTATGTTGGGTGCATATATATTTATAGTTGTTATATCTTCTTGGATTGATCCCTTGATCATTACGTAGTGTCCTTCCTTGTCTCTTATAACTATCTTTATTTTAAAAGTCTATTTTATCTGATATGAGTATTGCTACTCCAGCTTTCTTTTGATTTCCATTTGCATGGAATATCTTTTTCCATCCCCTCATTTTGAGTCTGTATGTGTCCCTAGGTCTGAAGTGGGTCTCTTGTAGACAACATATATATGGGTCTTTTTTTTGTATCCATTCAGCCAGCCTGTGTCTTTTGGTTGGGGCATCTAATCCATTTACATTCAAGGTTGTTATCGATATGTGTGTTCCTTTGACCATTTTCTTAATTGTTTTGGGTTTGTTTTTGTGGGTCTCTTTCTTCTCTTGTGTTTCCTGCCTAGAGAAGTTTCTTTAGCATTTGTTTTAAAGCTGGTTTGGTGGTGCTCATTTCTCTTAGCTTTTGCTTGTCTGAAAAGCTTTTGACGTCATCGAATCTGAATGAGATCCTTGCTGGGTAGAGTAATCTTGGTTGTAGGTTTTTCTCTTTCATCACTTTAAGTATATCCTGCCACTTCCTTCTGGCCTGCAGAGTTTCCGCTGAAAAATCAGCTGATAACCTCATGGGGATTCCTTTGTGTGTTACTTTTTGTTTTTCCCTTGCTGGTTTTAATATCTTTTCTTTGAATTTAATCTTTGTTAGTTTGATTAATATGTATCTTGGTGTGTTTTGCCTAGGGTTTATCCTGTATGGGACTCTCTGTGCTTCCTGGACTTGGGTGACTATTTCCTTTCCCATGTTAGGGAAGTTTTTAGCTATAATCTCTTCAAATATTTTCTCACATCCTTTCTTTTTCTCAGAATCCTATAATTCAAATGTTGTTGCGTTTAATGTTGTCCCAGAGGTCTCTGAGATTGTCTTCCATTCTTTTCATTCTTTTTTCTTTAATCTTCTCCTTGGCACTTATTTCCACCATTTTGTTTTCCTGCTCCCATATTCGTTCTTCTGCCTCAGTTATTCTGTTATTGATGCCTTTAGTGTGTTTTTGATTTCAGTATTGTGTTGTTCATCTCTGTTTGCTTGGTCTTTAGTTCTTCTAGATCTTTGTTAAACATTTCTTGTATTTTCTCAGTTTGTATCTCCATTCTCTTTCTGAGATTCTGGATCATCTTTACTGTCATTACTCTGAATTCTTTTTCAGGTAGATTGCCTATTTCCTCTTCATTCATTTGGTCTTGTAGGTTTTTACCTTGCTCCTTCAACTGTGACATATTTTTTTGCCATCTCTTTTTCTTTTTTCTTTGTTTTCTTTTTATGAGTGGGATTGTGTTCCTGTTTTACTGGTTGTTTGGCCTGAGGCTTCCAACACTGGGGGTTGTCGGCTGTTGGGTACAGCTGCGTCTTGGTGCTGAGATGAGGAACTTTGTGAGACCTCATTCTGATGAATATTCCCTGGGCTCTGAGGTTTTCTGTTAGTCCAGTAGTTCGGACTCGGAGCTCCCACCGCAGGAGCGTCAGCCCGACCTCTGGCTCGTGTACCAAGATCCCGCAAGCCGTGTGGGATGGCAAACAAAACAAAACAAAACAAAAAAGCAATTACAAAGTAAAAAATAAAATTAGACTAGGAAACTAACAGATATGTTAGAAAGAACTTAAAAATAAAAATATAGATGAATAAACAACCAGAAGTTACATCAGTACCACAATAGTAAGAAAGGGGATGGGGGAAAAGAAAAAAAAGTAGGGGGGGGGAGGCCTTGGCTGTGGAGGGGGGTGCTGAAACAAGGGTGAGGTTTGGGTGGTGGGCAGGGCCTATGCTTAGGACCCACAGGGCTGGAAAAGGCCCTGGGGTCTGTGGGGGTTGGAGCTTAGTTAAGCTCAAGGAACAGAAGGGACCCAGACATGCCCCCACCCCTGGTCTCAGAGGGCAGAGGACCTCACCTGGGATCCCAGCAGGCTTCCTGGGCTCGAGTGGGCGGGGTAAACGCCCTCCTCTCCTCTCCTGCTCCTCCGGTCTGGGAGGGCCTCTCCTGCCTGTCTTTCCTGATCTCCCCGGCCTCTCTCCTATGCCCCGAGAACCAACGTGGCAGCGGGGACAGGGGGGCCTCAGAGGACAGGCGACTGGCCTGGGAGCTCAACACGCTCCCAGGCCCGAGTAGGTGGGGCAGTCGCCCTCCACTTCTCTCCCGTTCCTCCTGGAGGGCCCCTCCTGCCTGCCTCTCCTGATTTCCCCAGGTTCCCTCCTGTGCCCCCAGGACCCATGCCACCTGGATGGGGCTTTGGAGGCGGGTACCAGCTTGGGAGCTCAACAGGCTCCCCGGCGCAAGTGGGCCAGGCAGTCACCCTCCACTTCCCTTCCGTTCTTCCTGCAGAGTCCCTCCTGCCTGCCTCTCTTGATCTCCCTGGTCTCAAGGGTGCCGATCCTGTCTGGCCTCCACTGCCCTCCCCCCTCAGTCCCCCCATGTCCTACTGGTTCACTTGAGGGTTCCTCCTGTCTCCTTGGGTGTCAGTGTTCCCCACCAGCAGCCAGCAGGTGTCCTAGTTGTGGGGAGATGCTCTAATTCTTCTTTAAATTAATTATGTTGACTTCAAAGTAATCTTTTAAGTATATTGTTTATTATGTAGTTACCACAAAAATAAGATTTACCACGTGAATTTCAAAGGTGATGTTTGATCTTAGTCTAAGCTCGGCTTAATAGTACTATTAACAGCTCTTAATTTCTCTCCAGGGCCTAGACTAGAACACACCATAACTAACCAACAGACTTATGCAGTGCTTTTCCAGCTGTGCTATTCCCTGGGACACCAAACCTTCATGTACTTTACACTGTGTACTTCTGCAGTGTTCTCTGAGTGTTCCTGTCAAATGCCAGACTCTGGTGGACTTTAGCCATGCCTCAGACTCAGCTGTGTATTATTGTTCTGTCCAGAACCTGGAACAATAAGAAAAATCAAATCTCTTTATGATCAAGGTCAGGCCCCTTCAAAGAGTTTTCTCTCCAGAGACTCGATCTAATTGTACCTTAAAATTATTGGAGGATTTCAACAACTGTTATACTTTCAAAGGCTCAGGCTAATTAGACATTTGACCGTATTACTTTTACCTCGTTTATGTATTACCTAGCGAATGTATTATTTGCTTAATACTTGTAAGGGAATATAATTCTACCATGTCTTTGGGACCTTTCTAAATTCCATCTTTTATTGTCATCTGTAATACATGAATGTTAATAATACTATAGGTCTTGGTAAGAAAAAGACTCCTAATAGAAATTAATAAGTTCTTCTCTTTAGAAGTATTAGAAAAACTTTCAGTGATATAATTTTGGTTGCTTTCCAAGCCATTCAGTTTGCTTACACTCACTGATTAGTAACAAAATCTTCTCATGTATAAAATGAGTGGATTAGGCTAGATGAGCAAATTCTTTCCAGATTCACCTCTCTATGCAAGTGTCTCATTTATAAAATGTGTATAATAAAAAATACCTGGGGAGAACAGTTCAAGATCTTGATGCAGGAAGCTCTTGAACTCATCTCCTCCCATGGACACACTGAGTCTCCAGCTACATATGGAAAATTTCCTCTTTAAAAAAACCTAAAGGCTGGCTGAGTGACGACTACACATCAGACAAACAAGAAGAAAGCCACATGAAGCAGGTAGGGGAGGCTCAGACACAAGGAGGCTCAGACACAATCTTGCCATAAACCCCACCAGTGACACAGCAACCTCCAATCAAGAGGGAACTCAAAACCCGGAGCTTCTCATTAGGAGCAGAGGGTTCACACTCCACATTGCACACCCCAAGTTTTAAGACCTGCACCTGAGAGATGAATCCTCAAAAAAACATGTAGTTTTGAAAAGCAGTAGGGCTCACAGCCCGAGAACCACAAGACTATAAGGTTCTGAGACATGGCTATTGGAGGGCCCACACACTCGGACTCTGAGCTGCCCCAGGGCCCAGCTCAGAATCAGCCTGTCTTGCCCAGACATAAGGGAAGGAGGATCACCTACTTATATTAAAGCATCAGCCTGAGGGGTAGGCATCTGATTGAAGACACATCTAGGAGACAGCTGGAACACTGTCCAGGGACAGAGACTTGCAGGTGCTATCTTTGCAGTCTCTCTTTGCTGTGCTCCAGAATATCAGTATCTCCCAGAAGGGAGCTACTACATGTATCTGGTGCCCTGATTTTTGCAGTTTCCGCCCAGGAGACATGTCTTAATTGCCTTGCTTTGGAGGCCAGGGGAGCTTGTGTTCCCGGTCCAATGGAACTGTAACAGTCACCCAGAAAGGAGATTTTACACCCTTGTCTGGCACCCTGATTTTTGTGGCTGCTGCCAGAGGATACCTCTACATAGCATGGCACTGGTGCCAGTGGGGCTTACAGTAAAGGGTCCCACAGGACTGTAACCAACAGAGAAAGAGTTCTTCAACAGCTACCACCTCTAGGCACAGCAGCAGTCACAGACCCAAGAGCTCGGTTTTTCTGTGGAGACCTGTTACCCAGCTGTCACGGCTGCAGCCTGAGGGTCAGGCTTCTACTTAACCGTGTATCTAGCAACTGATTGTAATCCTTTTCGGAGACCTCAGAGGGCTGGTGCTATCTTTGTGCTCTCCCTCTGCCACACTCCTGAATGCCAGTGTGCCCCCAGGGGGAGCTTTCCATTCATCTGGCAGCCTGGTTTTTGTAGCCACTGCCCAGGGGATGCCCCTAAATCAACTGGCTCTGGTAGCCGGGGGGGCTTGCATTCCTGGGTCATTCCAAAGTAATGTGGCAGTTGGAAAGACAGTTCTTGGCCAGGTACCACCTCCAAGGCACTGCACAGACAGCAGACTGGGATACCCCCTCCCATCCCCAGTTTTTCTGTGAAGGAAGCCTCTTTGCTTTCCTCGAGCTTTGGCCTAAGGGGTAGGCTTCATGTTTGGCATAAGTCTAGTGGCCTACAGAGCTACTCTCAAGGAATAGATGTAGTCTTGCCTCTTTCACTCTGCCTTGCTCCAGCTCACCAGTATCTCATACACTTGTCAGGAGCCCTGATTTTTGCAACTGCCCAAATGACACCTCTAGATTGCTTGGCTCTGGTGGCAAGCAGGGTTTATGCTGTAGTCATACTGGACTATATATACTTGCATACTTTTAAAAGCTGCTGCCTGAGGGTCCAACTTCCAGTCAGCCTGATTTTAGGTGCTGAGATCCTCCCTTCTGGAACCTTGATAGGTCTTGGTACATACCTAACTACTGGGAGCTATTAAAGATATAATAAGCTGCTTGGACAAGCACAAAAGTTTAAGGGACAACCAAGACCTAGGACAGAGTTGAACAACAAGTTTCATCTCCTACATCCTTCAAGACTGGGAGGGGTGGTAGTTTCATCTACTGCATAGAAACCAACACAGAGTTAAGCAAAATGAAGAAACAAAGGAATATGTTCCAGGGACTTCCCTGGTGGCACAGTGGTTAAGAATCTGCCTGCCAGTGCAGGGGACATGGGTTTGAGCCCTGGTCTATGAAGATCCCATATGCTGCTTAGCAACTAAGCCCATGCACCACAACTATTGAGCCTGCGCTCTAGAACCTGCAAGCCACAACTACTGAGCCTGAGAGCCACAACTACTGAAACCCGTGCGCCTAGGGCCCATGCTCCACAATGAGAAACCCGTGCACCACAACAAAGAGTAGCCCCCGCTTGCAGCAACTAGAGAAAGCCCACGCACAGCAACGAAGACCCAATGCAGCCAAAAATAAATAAATAAATTAAAAATATATATATATATGTGTGTGTTCCAAATGAAAGAACAAGGTAAAACCTCAGCAAAAATTCTTAATAAAATGGAGATAAGACACATTATAATTAAAATGTCAGAAGTTAAAGACATGGAGAGAATCTTAAAAGCAGCAAGAAAAAACAACTAGTTATGTACAAGCAGACTCTCATAAGATTACCTGCAGATTGGTCAGCAGAAACTTTACAAGCCTTTGGGATTGGCACAATATATTCAAAATGCTAAAAGGAAAACAATCTCCATCTGTGATCAAGAATACTCTATCCAGCAAAGTTATCATTCAGAATTGAAGGAGAGATAAAGAGATTTTAAACCAAGCAAAAGCTAAAGGAGTTTATCACCCATGAACCAGCCTTACAAGAAATGTTAAAGGGACTTCTATAAGCTCTAAAGAAAGGGTACTAACTAGTAACAAGAAAACAAATGAAAGAATAAGTGTCACTGAGAAAGTAAGTATATAGTAAATGTAATGGGTTAGTTATAAAGCTAGTATGAAGATAAAAAAAGTAGTAAAACTATGATTATAATAACTAATGGATACAGAAGATTAAAACATATAAAATGTGACATAAAACATTGGAGGGCAGAGTAAAAACGTTGAACTTCAGAATGTAATCAAATTTAAGGTGTTAACCACTTGAAGTAGACTGTTAAAAGTTTTTATATGTAAGCCTTATGGTAACCATAAAGCAAAAACCTATAGTAAATTCACAAAAGATAGAGAGAAAGCAGTACAAGCATATCACTAAAGAAGGTCATCAGACTACAAAGAAAGAGAGGAAGAGCAAGAGAGGAACCACAAAAACTTCCAGAAAACAAATAAGATGGCAATAAGTACATACCTGTCAATAATTACTTTAAATGTAAATTTACTAACTCCTTCAATCAAAAGACAGAGTGGCTGAATAGATAAAAAACAAAACCCATCTATATGCTACCTACAGGAGACTTGCTTTAGATATAAGGACACACAGAGACTTGAAAGTGAAGGGATAGAAAAAGATATTCCATGAAAACAGAAACCAAAATAAGCTGGGTTAGCTATACTTTTATCAAAATTGACTTTCAAACAAAGGCTATATAATAAGAGACAAAGAAGACATTATATTATATTGGGCCAACCCAACAAGAAGATAAAACATTTATAAAATATTTTTTTATCCAACTTAGGAGGACCTAAATATGTAAAGCATATATTAACAAACTTAAAGTGAGAAACAGACACCAGTACAACAATAGTAGTGGATTCTAATGCCCCCTTTACCTCAGTGGATAGATCATCCAGACAGAAAATCAATAAGGAAACATCATCCTTAAAAGACACAGTAGGGGCTTCCCTGGTGGCGCAGTGGTTGAGGGTCCGCCTGCCAATGCAGGGGACACGGGTTTGTGCCCCAGTCCAGGAAGATCCCACATGCCACGGAGCGGCTGGGCCCATGAGCCATGGCCGCTGAGCCTGCGCGTCCGGAGCCTGTGCTCCGCAACGAGAGAGGCCACAACAGTGAGAGGCCCGCATACTGCAAAAAAAAAAAAAGACACAGTAGACCAGATATACTTAGCAGATATATAAAAGACATTCCATCCAAAAACAAGAGAATACATTCTTTTCAAGTACAGATGGAACATTCTCCAGGATAGATCATATGTTAAGCCACAAGACAAAGTCTTAATAAATGTAAGAGAATTGATGTCATGTCAAGCATCTCTTCCAACCACAGCGGTATGAATCTAGAAATCAATTACATGAAGAAAAGTGTAAAGTTCACAAATATGTGGAACTTAAACAACATGCTACTTGAACAACCAATGAGTCAAAGAAGAAATCGAAAGAGAAATAAAAAAATACTTGGACACTAATGAAAATGGGAATATAACAAAGTTTATGGAATACAGTAAAAGCAGTTCTAAGAGGAAAGTTAATGGCAATAAATGCCTACCTTAAGAAACAAGAAAAGCCTCAAATAAACAACCTTACTTTTCACCTCACTAGATAAAGAAGAATAAAGCCTAAAGTTAGTAGAAGGAAAGAAATAACAAAGGTTAGAGCAGAAATAAATGAAAGAGACAATAGAAAATATCAATGAAAATAAGAGCTGGTTCTCTGAAAAGATAAACAATACTGAAAAACCATAAACTAGACTCACCAAGAAAAAAAGAGAGGACTCAAATAACAACAGAAGTGAAGAGAAGATGGTACAACTGATAGCACAGAATACAAAGGATCATACGAGACTACTTTGAACAGTTATATGCCAACATACTGAACAACCTAGAAGAAATGGATAAACTCCTAGAAACATACAACCTACCAAGACTGAATCATGAAGAAATAGAAAATCTGAACCAACTGATTACTAGTAAGGAGACGGAATCACTAATCAAAAACCTCCCAACAAACAAAAATCCAGGACCAGGCAGGTTCACTGGTGAATTCCACCAAACATTCAAAGAAGAATTACTACCTATCCTTCTCAAACTCTTCGAAAAAATAGAAGGGGTGGAAACTCTTCCAAACTCATTTTGTGAGGCCAGCATTACCCTGATCCCCAAACCGGATAAGGATGCCACAAAAAAAAATTACAGGCCAGTATTCCTGATGAATACAATATTAAATTGTATTAAGTATTAAATTGTTTGCTAATAAAAAATATTAGCAAACAATTCAACGATACTCACTTTGTTGAGTTTTTATCATAAATGAATGTCCCTGTGAAGGGAATGTACCCCAACATAACAGAAGCCATATATTGTACAACAAGCCCACAGTCAACATCATACTCAAAAATTGAAAGCTTTTCCTGTAAGATTAGGAACAAGACAGGATGCCCACTTTTGCCACTTTTATTCAGCGTAGTATTGGGAGTCTTAGCCAGAGCAATTAGGCAAGAACAAGAAATAAAAGGCATCCATATTGGAAAGGAGGGAGTAAAACTGTCACCATTTGCAGGTGACGTGACGTTATATATAGAAAACCCTAAAGACTCCAACAAAAAAACTTCTAGAACGAATAAACAAATTGAGTAATGTTGCAGGATACAAAATCAATACACGAAAATCTTTTGCATTTCTACACACTAATAACAAACTATCAGAAAGCAAAATTAAGAAAACAATCCCATTTCCAACTGCATTAAAAAGGATAAAATACCTAGGATTACATTTAACCAAAGATGTTCAAGACCTGCATACTGAAAACTACAAGACATCAAGGAAAGTAGTTGAAGAAGGCACAAGTAAGTGGAGAGATATTTTGTGCTCATGGATTGGGAGAATTAATAGTGTTAAAATGTCCATACTACCCAAAGCAGTCTACAGATTCAATACAATCCCTATCAAAATTCCAATAGCATTTTTCACAGAAATAGAACAAAGAATTCTAAAATTTTTATGAAACCACAAAAGACCTCAAGCGGCCAAAGCAATCTTGAGAAAGACGAACAAACATGTAAGCATCACACTCCCTGATTTCAAGCTCTATTTCATATCTATAGTAATTAAAGCAGTATGGTATTGGCATAAAGACAAACACATAGTTGAATGGAGCAGAATAGAGAGCCCAGAAATAAACCCACACATATGTGATCAATTAATTTACAACAGAGGAGCCAAAATTAGTGGGGTAAGGACAGTCTCTCCAATAAATGGAGTTGAGAAAACTGGAGAGCCACATGCAAAAGAGTGAAACTGGAACACTACCTTATACTGTACACAAAAATCAACTCAAAATGGATTAAAGACTTGAACATAAGATCTGAAATCATAAAACTCCTAGAAGAAAACATAGGTAGCAAGCTCCTTGACATAGGTCTTGGCGATGATTTCTTTAATCTGACACCAAAAATAAAATTTTTTAAAAGCAAAGATAAAAAGTGGAACTATATCAAACCAAACAACTTCCACACAGCAAAGAAAACTATCAACCAAATAAAAAGGTAACCTACTGAATGGGAGAAAATATTTGCAAGTCATATATCTGTTAAGGGGTTAATATTCAAAGTGTATAAAAAACTCATACAACTCAATAACGAAAAAAAAAGTAATTCGATTTTAAAATGGGGTAGAACATCTCAATAGACATTTTCCAAAGAAGACATAAAGATGGACAACAGGTACATGAAAAGATGCTCAACATCACAAATCATCAGGGAAATGAAAATCAAAACCACAATGAGATATCACCTCACACCTGTCAGAATGGCTGTTATCAAAAAGAACACAAATAACAAGTGTTGGTGAGGATGTGGAGAAAATTGAACCCTCGTGCACTGTTGGTAGGAATATAAATTGGTGCAGCCACTATGAAAAACAGTATGGAGGTTCCTCAAAAAATTAAAAATACAACTACCATATGATCCAGCAGTTCCACTTCTGGGTATATATCTGACAAATGAAACACTAACTCAAAAAGATAAGCACCTTCATGTTCACTGCAGCACTGTTGACAATAGCCAAGACATGGAAACAACCTAAGTGTCCAATGATGAATGAATGGATAAAGAAATTGTGTGTATATACAGTGGAATATTATTCAGCTGTAAAAAAGAATGAAATCTTTCCATTTGCAGCAACATGGATGGACCTCAAGGGCATTATGCTAAGTGAAATAAGTCAGACAGAGAAAGACAAATACAATGTGATCTCTCTTACATGTTGAAACTAAAAATTCCTTTAAAAAAAAAAGCTAACAGATATAGATAATATATTGTTTGTTGTCAAAGGATGATGGTAGAGGGTGGGAGAGATGAGTGAACTTGGTCAAGAGGTTAAAAATAAAAAATCTTGAAATCATACATTAAGTCAGAAGTATATGCCTTGAATTGTAGGAGTCCATAGCCAAATTAGAATTTTTGGTACACAAATTGAAAGCATGTTCTTATAAATAAAAGCAGTTGGACTTTATAACATTTTATACACATGCTGTTTTCTTTATTTTCTACATAATAATGTAAGGATTATCTTTTGCATCAGTCTTTTTATAGGTAATAATGTGTCATTGCAATGAGACAGCTTAATTGCATTCTAGGAGCTACTGTCACCATCCTCATTAACTGGCATTTAGACAGTATAGGTAACATATACTTTATGTATACTAAAGTATGTGTGAATGTTTTCATATAAATAATGTTGAGGCCATATTTTTTAACATCTGTAAGAAAATAGGGGCTTATTTATAATGGGTTTTGAAATTTAATGTCTCAAAAGAGCTATAAAAACAGCTTCACAGGAAAAAAACAAAAAAACAACCTGCCTCAAGGTGGTTGGGGGGATTAAATGATGTAACACATACAAAGCAGTCCAAAACTGTCCAGGTATTGTTATGTATCCTATGACTATATTTTGCCACAAGTCTTTTATAATTTTTATTTGTATTTTTGTACCTTTAAGCAGTGTTTACCTTTAACTTAATAGTTTATTTGTAAATGGTATGAATAAACATTGAAGACTGACTTGCTACTGAGGATTTTGAGTGACATGTTCATGGCCATATTAAATATTAAGCTTAATTTCAAAGTCTGTAAAGCATACTTTTAAAAAAAGAGTAAGACCAAAGGAAAAATCTCATTTTAAGAATGGCATTAGAGTGTTAGTTATCCTGTGAACAGAACATTCTCTGTACCTTCCCCTTTTTTGAGTCTTGCATAAATATAATCTGACGCTGAGTTAGGTGTTAACTGACACCATATCTTGCTTGATCAACCTGCAGTTTAGTTATGAAGCAGGAAAACAAGGTGTAAACTATCCAAGATCTCCACATGGCCTGGAATGACCTATGGCATCTTATATAGCCCTGGTTTCAAAATTATGAATAGATAGCCTATAAATACTTAATTATATTAAACAGTGTCACTGAATGTCTAGAACTTCTCAATGGGGAAGAGGCTGTAATAAGTTATTTTTCTTTGAAAATTAGAACCACTGAAAATTGGATAGGCCAGGTCACAATATAGAGCCCTTCCTATCAGGAGAAGTGTTCAGAGGTAACCCATCATTCAGGAGGATAGCCATTTCCACACCTGGCAGGAAGTTGAACTATACAACCCTCTGAACTCATTTCCAGTTCATTAATTTCACAAAATTAAAGAAATTGATGACCTGTCTGGGTATTGTTATTGTTACTTTCAAATTGAGGTGCTCTCTATTTTCTCTTTGACATGTAAGATGTCAAAGTATAGAGTCTTGAACCATAAGCAGTTTTATTCTTAACATTGCCTACTATATGATTCAGGAGGTATAATTTGAGTTGTTTATTACATGTCTCCAAAGTATTGGGTTGGCCAAAAAGTGCCTTCGGTTTTAAGTAAAAATAAAAGACATTTTTCATTTTCACCAAGAACTTTATGGAACAACGTATTCACCGTTTTTTTCCACTACCTTCTGCCATTTTTCAGGCAACTTCATAATTCCATCTTCCCAAAACTTTATCTTTTTGAGCAAAGAACTGTTCCAGGTGCCTTTTACAGTCCTCCAGAAATTTTTTCCATTAAGAGGATTTTGTAAAGACCAAAATAAATGGAAATCTGAAGGTGCAATGTCTGTTGAATATGGTGGATGAATCAGAACTTCCCAGCCAAGCTGTAATAGTTTTTGCCTGGTCATCAGAGAAACATGTGGTCTTGCATTGTCCTGATGGAAGAGTCTGTGTTTTCTGTTGACTCGTTCTGGATGCTTTTCGTGGAGTGCTGCTTTCAGTTGGTCTAATTGGGAACTTGTTTGACTTAATCTTTGGTTTTCCAGAAGGAGTTCATAATAGAGGACTCCCTTCCAATACCTCCATATACACAACATCACCTTCTTTGGCTGAAGACCGGCCTTTGGTGTGGTTGGTGGTAGTTCATTTCGCTTGCCCCATGATCTGTTCTGTTTCACATTATTGTACGGTATCCACTTTTCATCGCCCGTCACAGTTTGTTTTAAAAACAGAGCGTGTTCGTTATGTTTTAGTAGAGAATCGCATGTGGAAATACGGTCAAGAAGGTTTTTTTCGCTTAACTTATGTGGAACCCAAACATGAAAGCGATGAACATAACCAAGCTGGTGCAAATGATTTTCAGCGCTTGATTTGGATATTTTGAGTATGTCAGCTATCTCCCACGTGGGATCACGTTGATTGTTCTCAATTAATATCTCTATTTGATCACTATCAACTTCAATTGTCTACCCAACCGTGGAACATTGTCCAATGAGAAATCTCCAGCACAGAACTTCGCAAACCACTTTTGACACCTTCAGTCAGTCACAGCACCTTCTCCATGTGTTGCACAAATCTTTTTTTGCATTTCGGTTGCGTTTTTACCTTTCTTGAAATAATGTTGCTTTTTTTCTTCCATCTTCAATATTAAAATGGCTACACAAAAATTCACCAGTTTTGATGTCTTTTTTTAAATGCACGCTGATATGACAGCTGTCACATACAATCTAACAGAATTGTTTTGAATGAAGTTAAAGACAATATGTGCTACTAGAGCCATCTTACAGAAAAAACCAAACGAACCTTTTGGCCAACCGATACTTTATATATTTATCCACTAAAGAGTATTTTAAAGGTAAGTTCATTGTTATTCTTCCAAATAGTGAATTCCCTGCTTTTAGTGGAATAAATAAGAATCAAAAACCAGATGAAACTAGATGGTCACATTCTGAAATCACACTCAGGATTAGTTCAGTTTGACAAGCAAATTTTGCATTCGTCATCCTGATACTTAATTTTGTCAACCTTCCACCTACCCCTTCTGCCAAAATAAAGAACTTCGGTATACTAATATAATGAAAAAAATATCAAAACCTAAATCACAAAAGGAGAAGAGAATGGATATTATATCTCTCATTAGACTCATTGCTTTGATTCTCTTTATTTGGTTTCAGTTTTTTTAGGCCCCTCTGCCAGTGCTGTCATAGGAGCCAGTGGGCACTGTTTTCTTTTTTGCTTTGTTTGTTTTATGTGTTTCTTTAAGGTTTCTTGTCATTTTAAATGTGACATACTTATTAAGTCATATTTAAAGTCATTTTAAGTTGTATGTCATATTAAGGTTTAATGTGACACGTGGGCATAATATGACTCTTCAGTCTTGTTCCTAGTGCTAAGAATACAGTGATGATCCAGATAGATATGGTCACTGCCCTGGTTGAACTTACAGTCTAATGGAGGATACATAACAAATGAATTGGCTGTTCCATAATTTTAAGTCAGGCGTTGAAAAGGAAGTACACACACAAGGAATATGGTGAGGGTATGGCAGGAGAGCACTGCTTTAGATAGAGTAGTCAGTAGAGACCCTTTCAAAATCATAACAAGCAGGGGCTTGAAGGGTAAGAAAATATTCCTGGTAGAGGAAACAAGTATCAAGTCCCTAAGGTGTAAAAGAGATCATTCACATTTTCTTTCTGCGCTGGTTTAAACCATAAAGATGACCAATTTAACTTGCTACTGAGATGGTTATGATTTGATGCAATTCATTTAAATTGTCAGCCCCCCAAAATAGTCACTCCTTCACTTTGTGCTTTAAACCTTGGCCCCCAGACACTTGGAGTATTAGTCTCAACTTACATATGATGTATCTGATATTCCTTATAGAGGGAGTTTTCGATACATATTAGCTCCTTTCCCTTCTCCCTACTGTGCAGCATTGTTGAGAATGCACTTGCCAGGCAACTCTTCTCCTTCCCCTCAGCCCCACCCCCAGCAGAAGTGTGTGGTATTTGGTGCTGGGATAGGGAGGGCACAATCAAGAAAAACACCAGTCTTCAGACCTACCCTGTTCTCTCTATTAAGTCTCCCAGGGGTCCCAACCTTCTCCTGAGTCTACCAATTTGACTTCTGGAATTCAGGTCACTTCAAGAATGTTGCCAGGGTATTCAGCCATCTACAAGAACTCAAGTCCCAGTTACTGTTATATGCTGCCCATTCCAGGGGTTTTCCTTCTTCATCCTAAACCTCTCTCCTTGGCTCTCTACTGCATGACTGCTTCATCAAGAAGCTGCTCTAGTTGGTGCTGAAATGGGGGATGAGCTGGGGAGACTTGATTGAGTTATTTTGGAATTCCTCTGACTTGCTCTTTGGTAGCGGTTCTCGTCATAACTGTTGGCCTTGGTAGCCAGAACAGGACATGGCATTTTCCTGCTGCTGAACTGGTAGAGAAGGAATTGGCCTTTTACCCATGACTGGCAGCTGTAGAGAAAAACAGAACACCTGATCTAGTAGTAGGTGAGACTTGGCTTGTTTCCCTGGTCCCACTTGAAGTTACTGCCTTACAAGGTACTTTCTCCTCGCAATAATGGGGGAGGGGGGGTGAGAACACTGTGCCTTCATTTTTTTCCCTTATTGGTAAAATGAGAGTGTTGGCACAGATGATCCCTAAGGTCCCTTTTAGTTCTGATACATCGTGTTTCTATTCCAAACCATGTAGTAGTTTTGTCTCTAATGTCTGACACACATAATGTTTACATTGGAAATTATTCCAGTATGTGAGCTTGATATATATGTGGAAACGTATAGCCCTACTGGTCGAGCCTGGATATTCACATTTCAGAATGCACGTTTGGATTGTAGCTGGAAAACTTTGTACTGCCAATGTCTTACTGCAAGTTTTTGCTATTAAAAGCAGTAGTACTGTGTACCCTGAGGATGAAACAAGCTAAGTAAGCCTGAGTTAGTCTTTAAAGAAGGATGAGCCCGTATCAGTGAAATTTGTGGTGAATGACTTGAAGATGTGTTTTTTCACTTTGTCATAGGGGTCAGATTGGACTGAAATAACGCTGTGCTAATATGATTCTGAGTTCTGTTGCTCTCTCTGAATTGATCCCTCCTTCTTTTGCAGGAGCTATTGTGACAATCTTGGTTACCATCCATTAAGTGCTGCTGACTTTGGAAAGATCATGAAAAATGTCTTTCCAAACATGAAGGCACGTCGTCTGGGCACGAGAGGCAAATCTAAATATCCTTTACCAGAATGGTTTTTAGTAATCTCTTTAAGTTCTCCCTTATTACAGAACATCTGCTGCTGTAGTTCAACTAGCAACTATATTTAGAAATAAATTTAAATCAACAAATATAAACGACTCAAAAGTACTTGGAATAATTGTAAATTGTATTTTCCCAGCTGTTTATCACACTGCAGGAGAAATAACAAATAGTGGTTATTAGGATGGTGATAGATTTCACCTTACTCTGTCACTATAATGTGTTCTTAATGGTCTGATCTTCTTTTCCTTAACAATAGAATTACTAAGGCACGCCACAGTACAGCAGTTGTAAATTATATCAGTGAAAGTGGAGAAAGATGTTAGTTTATCATCTTTCCTTCCCCTAATTTAGAAACATAGAGATCTTTTTGGCAATATATACAACATTCAAACAATTTTTTTGTGGAACTTGTGCTGTAGGATTAGTGTTCTCTTTGTATTTTCATCCAGCCCTTTAAAGGCTGTATTAAAATTAAAGCCAGGGCATAGAAAAGGCCCCTCTCATGATAGAGAAATACTTAGGAGCAAACAGAAGTAAGGAAATTACAATTAAGAGTTTACTAGGGCTTCCCTGGTGGCACAGTGGTTGAGAGTCCGCCTGCCAATGCAGGGGACACAGGTTCGTGCCCCGGTCCAGGAAGATCCCACATGCCGCGGAGCGGCTGGGCCCGTGAGCCATGGCCACTGAGCCTGCGCGTCCGGAGCCTGTGCCCCGCAATGGGAGAGGCCACAACAGTGAGAGGCCCGCGTACCGAAAAAAAAAAAAAAAAAAAGAGTTTACTAAAGTTCTTCCTACCCTTGGAAGAAGATTGTAACATGGAGGGTCTCTGTATCATATTAGAAATGCATCATTTCTCTCTGCTTAGCTTTTGGCCTTTTCCAAAACATAAAAATTCTGCTGTGGGGGAGATGAAGAGGGGAAGGGGAGAGGCTGCTTTTCTAAAACAGCTCCAGGTGTTCTGTAACCAGTTGTTGCACGACCGAGTCTTGTTTCCCGAGTACAAACAAAAATGTCTTCATGTGTCTTTGGCATGTTACAGGTGATAATCCTGTACGTTTCAGTGGAAAAAGAGAAGTGAAAAGGTTAAAGCTCTTGTGACACTCATAAGAGTTGTTTTTGTCCCAGTGCCCTGGGCTAAAGTTTCCCTTGTCTCTGCCAGGTTTCCATCTGGATATTCCTTTCCTTCTGACCTGTTTGTTACTGGTGGCTGGCACCGCTTATTAGGAACATTTATTCATAAAATTTATAACAGATGAAAATCATTTTGTTCCATTTGAGCCAGTAACATTCTACAAGGACTGTTTCAGTTTCAAAAGAGTAAAGGTGTCCTGAGCTTCTAATATTAAGTTTTCTTTTACAGAAGAACTCAGAAAGTCGATGGTATCTCAGGCTGATTTTATTCTCATTTCATATATGGTTACTTTTCAAGTGCTAACTATATAAACAGTTCATTTAATTTCGAGTACTTTAGACCTTAACCATTTATTACGTATTGCTACAGTGGACTAAGAAAAAAAGCTTTTGTTCATATGCCAACACTACCCAATCTTGATTTTCACAAAACTGGGGATGGGGTAAGAATTTCTGCCTTTTCTTTTTGATAAGTAGAATTGTACCTTATTATCAACATTGAAACAATTCTGCATGGTCTCATTTGGATAAAACCAGGGACCAAGAACTGTCTTTTACTAAATAAATGAGCCAAAAAATTCAACAGTGGCTGGTAACTGTTAGCATATATGACTTATATCACCGTGGTTCGTGAAATTAAGGAGAAAAAAGATGTGTCTAAAGTTCCTGATTGGTAGATATATCTATGGTATATATTGTCAAGAGGAAAATTTAAGTTATAGAATAACGTGTAGAACGAATGTTTTCAGAAGAGGAAATACGGCTTATGGCATAGTTTGTTTTCTTGATGTTAGAAAAGGTTTTTTAAAAAATTCAGAAGATCTGTTAGTCTCCATATATGTTTAACAATATATGTTTAAATGTTATATTCACAACACTGCTGGTGGCTGTGCACCAGTGGGTATAGGCATAGACCTCATATTTGCAGGTCTCTACTTTTATGCCTGCCAGTACCAGTCACTTAGTACTACTTTGACTCAGTAGTTTTATATTGTTTCTTCTGATTAAGAACATGTACCTTAAGTGTGCTTCAATTTAATTTCTCTGAACTTTCTTTTAAAAGTTTTTTTCCTTTTTCCTTTGTTTAGTTGGAAGGAGCTGAACCTTCTGGGCAGCTTCAAAATATTGATGAGGAAGTTATCACTTCTGCTTGCCGTCTTGTGTGTGAATGGGCCCAGAAAGTGTTAAGCCAGCCATTTGACACGGTCTTGGAATTAGCCCGCTTCCTTGTAAAAAGTCACTATATAGGCACCAAGTCGATGGCAGCTCTAACTGTAATGGCCGCAGCACCACCAGGTACAAAATTATTAACAAGCTAAAACTGACAGGGTGTTAACTGTCTTTAGAGTTTGTAGTAAAAAGAAGAGCTTAGCTAAAAACCTCCTTTGTCTTTTTAGTATTTGTATGCATCCACTCTTACTTCCCTTAATACTAAATTCAGATGGGCTTGTTGAGCTAACAAAAATAATAATAGTTCTTTCATGATAAACTTTAAGTTATAGCTTTGTATGTTGCTCTGCTTAAGTATGAAACTTTTATGATTTCCTAGTTGGTATTTCATTAATTTTTCCATTGCTGTTTTAAAGTTTAAAGATGTGTATGTGTACTTTTAAGTATATATGTATTTCTAAATTGATAAATATTACAAGTAAAAAGTAAGATTAAGTTTTTTAATTACTTGCTAAGACTCCTATCCCCAAAACTAATACTTATAAGTGAAATGATCTTTGGACAATGTGAAAGGTACCTTAGTCTCACAAAAAATAAACCATGTGAAGCATTACTATGAAATAGTAAGAGTGATTTTTTTAATATGCATTCAGATGAGTATTTTTATTCAGATAGCAACTTAAGAATTAACAGTATTAGGACTGACAGTATCGTTGGAATAATAACTCCCTCCTAAATTAATAGCTGTGTAAAGTATCTATTTTAATGAAATTTTTTAAATGTCTTATTTCAGTCATACTTTATAAACCTAAAAAAAGAGTGAATACATTTTTTTATTACTCTAGGAAATTATAACTTCTATAAAAAATTTATTAATATGAAACAGTAGATTTATCACAGCCAGAACTATAATTATAGTTATACTCTTAAATGACTTTACTTTTCTATCTTAACTTCATTATTTTAATAAGGAATCCTTTTTCTCTGTTTAAATTTATCAGAAGCTTTAAGCATTTGCAGTATGTGTGTGAGAGAGATTGTTCTTTTCTCTCATTTTATTGTCAATTGAGGACCATAACTCTCAGCAAAATAGCCTTTTACAAGAGCCTCATCATAGTTTTTCCTGTCTCGATATAAAATGGATGGCTCTAATCTGTATACTCATGTAGTTACACAGGGGCAGGAGAGTGCTTAGGCAGCCTGATCTAGCTAGATGGCTCACATCTGTTACCTCATTTATTCTCCCAGCGGTCCTGTAAGATAGGGGATATTTATTCCCATTTTACAGATCGGGAAACAGATTCAGGGAGGTTAAGTAATTTGTCCATAGTCAGATAAGTAGTGGAATTAGCCAGAATTTGAATCCTGGTTTGTCCTTCTCTAAAACCCAGGTTACTCCTTTACACCAGACTGTCTTCCTAGCTTCTGGCAAAATGAGGTTCTAAAAGATATGGGCCCTTCAGCTTTCTGTATTCTCTTTCTCCTACCCCTACTGACACCCAGAAGAGTACTTTTCACAAGTTGAGGACTTAGGAGGTATCATGGGGTAAAGAAACAGAGACATCTCTGTCTTCTTATTTCCCACATTATTCACATAGTCTCACTGAAAGAAATGTTGAATGAATGGATTTTTAAGGCATAAGTGTGAATATTTTTTAAATCAAAATACTAAAAATCACATATATAAGTAGGCATTTTCACTTTTTGAAAGTAGCTTGGGAGGCTGACTGTTTTTTTAACAATCTTCTGAAATTTCGTTCTCAGCCATTGCCACTTTTTTTTTTAATTTATTTTTGGCTGCAGTGGGTCTTCGCTGCTGCAGGCAGGCTTTCTCTAGTTGCAGCAAGCGTCTTTCTCTTCGTTGTGGTGCACAGGCTCCTCATTGTGGTGGCTTCTCTTGTTGTGGAGCGTGGGCTCTAGGTGCACGGGCTTCAGTAGTTGTGGCACCTGGGCTCAGCAGTTGCTGCTCACCGGCTCTAGAGCTCAGGCTCGGTAGTTGTGGCACACGGCTTAGCTGCTCCGCAGCATGTGAGATCTTCCCGGACCAGGGCTCGAACCCGTGTCCCCTGCACTGGCAGGGAGATTCCTAACCACTGTACCACCAGGGAAGCCCCATTGCCACTTTTAAAAATATCTTTGGTAGTGATGAATCTTCTTCCTTTGAAGGTGCACTTGGTTTTTTGTAAATATCGTCTCCATATTAAGAACAGGTTGTATTACAGATGTCCTTTGTAAGCAGCTGCTTGGAACTCATGCCTGTCCAGAAACCCTAGCAGGAGGCATGAGACGGCGAGCTTGAGCAGTTGGCACAGGCTCTCGGGTTCAGGTGCTGAGCAGCCAGAGCCGAGGCTGCGGACCGGATGGGAGCAGTGCAATTCGAGTTGGATTTGAGGAGAAAGAATAGTGCTTAGGTGATAAAAGGGCAGTCAGAACATGTGGGATTGTTGAGCAGTGAGTGTGTGGGTTAGAGTTTACAGTCCTTTTCAATCCTTCCCGTCTCCCACTCACGAAGCTGTTGCTGTTAACAAGATGAAAAGCAGAAACGGCTGGGGAAGGGAAGGTCAGGATGTGCCAGCAGGACAGGGGTGTCCTCCCTTTGCCTCTCTCCACTGTTTCTACCGACCCCTGCTCACTTTCTAATGATCTTAATGCCACTCCCTAAATGTGAAATGAGCTTTTGAAAAATTAGTTGTATTACGTAATCAGGTTTTCTTAAAATTTATCCCTTGCTTATTTTATCATTCCTTTTTCTCAGTGTTGATCTTACTACTACTTTAAAAAGCTTTCTCAGTGACCCTTTTTTAGAAGATCTTAACCTCAGTCTTATTAAGAAACTCTGCTTAATTTCTCCTAGGTCATACTGGAATACTTTAATTAATTAATTAATTAAAGCGGTTAAAATTGTATTACCTGTTTTCGTGAAATTCATGTAGAATTAAAGACTTGTTTTCCCCATACAATTTTTTTCTAAGATATGGATGGTTTCAGCAAATATTTATGAGTACCCCTTGTGGACTGAGTATTAAAATCATGAAAATGCATGAATTTCTTAATTAGAGAAGGGGGAAGGAAGATTTTTCTGACATCTACTGTTAATATGTAAAACATGCTCTCTTGGCATTTATCTTAGCTTTTGCATATTAGTGACATAGCTACTACTCTTTTCAAAATCTTCATCTATTATTGCAGATATAACTACAGCGGTCACCCAAGTTGAACCGTATTTTAAGGTGTCAGTTAAAAGCATATTGACAAATGTTTATAAACTGGAAGTGTAATACTTATGCTTTATAAAGAAACTGTGAGTTAAAATTTGCTGGGTTTGGTTGCTTTGTCCAGTAAATGGCTACATAGTCTTAGAAATTGAGTTGTAACCGGTTTCTATAAAGAGGAGTATTTTAGCTTTACTTTCTGTTTATTTTCAGGAATTAAAGGAATTACCCAGCCTTCTGCTTTTATACCTACAGCTGAAAGTAATTCCTTTCAGCCCCAAGTGAAGACTCTGCCATCTCCTATTGACGCTAAACAGCAATTGCAACGGAAAATCCAAAAGAAACAACAAGAACAGAAACTACAATCCCCTTTGCCAGGAGAACCCTCAGCAAAAAAATCAGAAGGCGCTACAACCAATGGAGTGACTAGTCTTTCTAATGGAAATCCTGCAATCCTCTCTCCTCAGCCTATTGGTATCGTTGTGGCAGCTGTCCCTAGTCCCATTCCGGTAATATCATTAAACAGCATTTGGCCTTACTGGGATTGTGGGAAGTCAGTTGTTTAGTTAAAAGTGGCACAGAAGAAGGAGGCAAGTATAGGTGTAGATTCAGTTATAAACTGATTTTGTGACCACACACAGATTTCACTTCAGTCGGTTGTCTTTTATTCAGGATATACGTTGTTGATTACAGCGTGAGCTATAAAAGGAACGGAAGTGAAATTACAAGACATACAAGTTTGCACATAACCAGTCAGAACTTTATGTAAGAGATGAGTCATTTTCAGAGTTGTTTCATCTCTAGCCAAGCAAAGGTGACAAAATTGCAAACTTTTTTTGGTTTATATTTTTTTCCTTTTTAACATTCAGATGGAGCAAAATTGTAATATGTGTTGGTAATACATTAACATAGACTTGTCTCAACGGTGGGACCTCGGTCAAGTCTCTAAGCTACTCTGAGTCTCCTTCCTTATCAACAAATAGAGGTTATGGTCTACTTGTCTGTCTCACACAACTGAGTTTATGATGAAGAGGCTTTTAAAATGAGAGTGCATGGGCTTCCCTAGTGGCGCCACGGTTAAGAATCCGCCTGCCAGTGCAGGGGACACGGGTTCAAGCCCTGGTCCGGGAAGATCCCACATGCCACAGAGCAACTAGGCCCGTGCACGGCAACTACTGAGCCTGTGCTCTAGAGCCCGTGAGCCACAACTGTTGAGCCCGCATGCCACAACTACTGAAGCCCGTGCTTCTAGAGCCCATGCCGAACAACAAGAGAAGCCACCACAATGAGAAGCCCGTGCACCACAACGAAGAGTAGCCCCCACTCGCCGCAACTAGAGAAAAGCCCGCACGCAGCAACAAAGAGCCAAAGCAGCCAAAAATAAATAAATAAATGTTTTTTTAATGTTTAAAAATAAATAAATAAAAATAAAACGAGAGTGCATCATGCTAAAGCAAGATGGTATTTTATGTTGTTATTTATGATGTTATTAGGGAAATATAGTATCTTGTGGTTTTTCCTGTTCTTATCATTATCCTTATCATCGTCATCATCATGTTATTGAAACATGGAATACCTGGGAACCATACTCTTGCACTATTCATTGTAGAGCAAACTGGGGAAGGCAGTAGTTTTATCTGAGACCTTATCCACAGTGGTTTATTAGTAATGCCCAAGGTAGATCCATTTGTAAGACAGTCTCCCCTGTGAGTGAGTCATCTTGCCACAGACTCCAGTTAGAAACCTTTATAGTTGCATGTTTCTTCAAGATTTTACTTCTGCTCCCTATAACCTCCTTCAAATTCATTGTTTTAGCAAGTATTCATCACAAATGTGAAGTTTTTCATTGAAGTCTTAATACTCTTCTTACATATCATTGTATTTGGTAACTGTATTATACTATGTTGCATTTATTATGGTATTTACTTGTCTGATCCTATCGAATCTGGTCTAAAAACTTGTCTAACATACGAACTGTCTTTTTTTTTTCTTTTTAGCATTACATGTATTAAATGCCTTAATACTAATGAATATATGAATTGCTATTTATATTCTAGACTTGTTACATCTGATATTTTTGTTTTCCGCCTTTTTAACAGGTCCAACGGACCAGGCAACTGGTAACTTCACCAAGTCCAATGAGCTCTTCTGACGGCAAAGTTCTTCCCCTCAATGTACAGGTGGTCACTCAGCACATGCAGTCTGTGAAGCAGGCACCAAAGACTCCTCAGCACGTCCCAGCCAGTCCTGGGGGGGATCGCTCTGCCCGGCACCGCTACCCTCAGATCTTACCCAAACCAGCCAACACCAGTGCCCTCACCATCCGCTCTCCAACTACTGTCCTGTTTACTAGTAGTCCCATCAAAACCGCTGTTGTACCCACGTCACACGTGAGTTCTCTAAATGTGGTGAAAATGACAGCAATATCCCTCACACCCAGCAACAGTAGTGCCCCTCTGAAACATTCTGCCTCAGTAAACAGTGCTGCAGGAACAACGGAAGAATCAAGGACCATTCCACAGATCAAGAATGGTTCTGTTGTTTCACTTCAGTCTCCTGGATCCAGGACCAGCGGCACCGGGGGACCATCTGCTGTGGAAGTCAAAATGGAACCTGAGATGTCATCAGATGAGCATCCTGTACAGTGCCAAGAGAACTCTGATGGGGCTGACGTGCCCAAAACAACACCTAGTGCCCTCCCAGGGCAGAAAAGTAATACAGAGGGAGTAGTGCAAAAACCTTCAAATGAAGGTGTTAATGAAATAAAAGCAACTAAGGTCTGTGACCAGAGGACCAAATGTAAAAATCGCTATAATGAAATTCTGCCAGGCACTTCAACAGGCAATAATCAAAGCACTATCACTCTCTCAGTTGCCACTCAGAACTTAACTTTCACCAGCACCAGCTCACCATCTAATGGTGACTCAATAAATAAAGACCCTAAATTATGCACTAAAAGTCCAAGAAAGCGGCTGTCTTCTGCATTGCAAGAGTCCCAGGTGCCTCCTGTAAAGAAACCAATTGTGGAACAGCTTTCTGCAGTTATCTCAGAAGGTCAGAAACCAGGCAGTGTTAAGAAGGACCAAAAGGTTCCACATTCAGGGAAAACGGAAAGTTCAGCAGCAGGCTCTCAGATTCCTAGCAAGGTATCAACAAATGTTAACTCACACGTAGTGGCAAGTCAACCTCAGCAAGTGAATTCCTCTGCTCTTGTTACCAGTGATTTAGCTTCAGAACAGCAAACCACACCATCATCATCTCCAGATATAAAAGTGAAGCTTGAAGGCAGTGTCTTTCTCTTGGACAGTGATTCAAAATCGCATGGCAGCTTTAATCCAAATGAATGGCAACAGGTCACTAAGGATTCTGAGTTTCTATCTGCCGGCTGTGAACAACAGCAAGATATCAGTGTCATGACAGTTCCTGAGCACTCTGATATCAATGACTTAGAGAAGTCTGTTTGGGAATTAGAAGGAATGCCACAGGACACGTATTCCCAGCAACTACACAGCCAGATACAAGAATCTTCTTTGAGTCAAATGGAAGCACAGTCTTCAGATCAGTTACCTCTACAGTCCGAACTGAAGGAGTTCGAGCCTTCTGTTTCCCAAGCAAATGAAAGCTACTTTCCTTTCGATGAGGAGCTTACACAGGACAGTATTGTAGAGGAGCTGGTACTCATGGAGCAGCAGATGTCAATGAACAATTCCCATGCTTACGGTAACTGTTTGGGAATGACCCTTCAGAGTCAGTCTGTGACTCCAGGCGCTCCAGCGTCATCTCACGCCCCCAGCACCCACTTCTATCACCCCATCCGTAGCAATGGCACTCCGATCCCCACCCCGACCCCGACCCCCACCCCCACCCCGACCCCCACCCCCACCCCCACCCCCACATCTGAAGTGGTTGCTGGGTCTCAGAGCCTGTCACGGGAGAGCCCTTGCTCCAGGTTGGCCCAGACCACGCCCGTGGATAGTGCTTTAGGAAGTAGCCGACATACACCCATTGGTACTCCCCATTCTAACTGCAGCAGCAGTGTCCCTCCCAGCCCCGTGGAATGCAGGAATCCATTTGCATTTACCCCAATAAGCTCCAGTATGGCATATCATGATGCCAGCATTGTCTCAAGTAGTCCTGTGAAACCGATGCAGAGACCCATGGCCACACACCCTGACAAAACCAAGCTTGAATGGATGAATAATGGGTATAGTGGGGTTGGTAATTCATCCGTTTCTGGCCATGGCATTCTCCCAAGCTATCAGGAACTAGTGGAAGACCGTTTCAGGAAACCTCATGCTTTTGCTGTGCCTGGACAGTCCTACCAGTCTCAATCCAGACATCATGACACTCATTTTGGTCGTCTGACTCCTGTCTCTCCTGTGCAGCATCAAGGTGCCACTGTAAGTAACACCAACAAACAGGAGGGCTTTGCGGTCCCTGCCCCTCTTGATAATAAAGGAACTAACTCTTCGGCCAGCAGCAACTTCCGGTGCCGAAGCGTGAGCCCTGCTGTTCATCGCCAACGTAATCTTAGTGGAAGCACCCTCTACCCGGTATCTAATATCCCCCGATCTAATGTGACCCCCTTTGGAAGTCCAGTAACCCCTGAAGTTCATGTTTTCACAAATGTTCACACGGATGCATGTGCCAACAACATAGCTCAAAGAAGTCAGTCGGTTCCATTGACAGTCATGATGCAAACAGCCTTCCCAAACGCTCTTCAGAAGCAAACAAACAGTAAAAAAATAACCAATGTTTTGTTGAGTAAACTTGATTCTGACAATGATGATGCAGTGAGAGGTTTGGGCATGAACAACCTGCCCTCCAATTATACAGCCCGGATGAATCTCACTCAGATTTTGGAAACTTCCACTGTCTTTCCTAGTGCCAATCCACAGAATATGATCGATTCCAGCACTTCTATTTATGAATTCCAAGCACCATCTTACCTCACCAAAAGTAATAGCACCGATCAGATCAGTTTTTCTCCTGGCGATAATCAAGCACAATCAGAAATTGGAGAGCAACAATTAGATTTCAGTAGCACTGTTAAAGACCTGTTGAGTGGAGACAGCTTGCAAACCAACCAGCAGCTGGTAGGTCAGGTAGCATCTGATCTCACTAATCCTGCATCTGATTTTTCTAGCGACATCAGGTTGTCTTCTGAGCTCTCAGGCAGCATCAATGATTTGAACGCTTTAGATCCAAATCTACTGTTTGATCCAGGTCGTCAGCAGGGACAAGATGATGAAGCTACACTGGAAGAATTAAAGAATGACCCATTATTTCAACAAATTTGCAGTGAATCCATGAGCTCTATGACTTCATCAGGTTTTGAATGGATAGAAAGCAAGGACCACCCTACTGTTGAAATGTTGGGTTAAATTGTATTTTATAATATGTAGCACACTGTATCGAAAGACATATGTATTGTATTTGTCTTAATGGAAGTGCCTCCCGCAGCAGAAACACTTACTATTAATTGTGACATTTTAAGAGTTTGCTGCAGAAGCGGTTTCTTCTTCAGTAGGAAATGGTTAGACTCGCCTCAGCTCTTAACAAGTTTCTGAAGAGAGTAGGCTGTAGAAAAACAAATACTAGGTTTTCAATTTTATAATGTTCCCCATTTAATCACATCGTTTGCTAGTAAGCAAAAGAATAACCAGCTTTTACGAGAGCAGTCTAGATCTTTATTTTGTATAAGTTTATTTTAATTCATTGGTTGATCTGCACAGATTTTAGAGGAAACCATTGATTTTAGGTATAGGATATTTTTTGTTGTTGGCATTATCATTTAGATATGAAATCATAGTTAAGGTGAACTGTAGACAAGAAGGTCTTCCTTGAAACAGGGATAATATTCAGGTTATTATAAATATTTAGGCTTGAAGCATAGAGCTACTGTAGAATGAAAAAAAAAATCTCTGTAGGACTTTCTGGGACTTCAGTACCATTTGCACCTGCAATGAAGGGCTTAAATAGGAGAGGAGAATGGAAAATTAAATATTAATGTAAGGAAAGCAAAAGCTGCACTAAAATATTTAAAAGGAAAAACTAGTAGCCATTTATATTTGTGACCTTGCATTAGTCTTCTTTTAAAATGTTGATTTTAACATGGAGCTTACACAGAGATATGCCCGCACGTGCACACACACACAAACAAAACAAGTACGTAATTCCAAACATTGTAATTTAATAGAATAAATAAAAGCATGTTAGAAGAATATTTTATGTTTTATTATTTGGTAGTTGAGATAGGGGAATTTAGAAGGAAACTAAAAGCATTTTCTTAGTTTCATCACAGTATGTCTGCATGCACATATTAAAATTCTATTTAAGATTTATTTTGAAGGGTTTTAATTATAAGTCCTCGATTTAGTGACTGACTCCTTCACTGCTCCTGAATATAGAAATGCAATTTGATCCTGGGAATCCCTTTGAAAGACAAATAAGCAGGAGAGAACATAAAAAACTAAACAAAACATTTCACCACCTGAGGTCCGAAGTCACAAATCTTTGTATCTCTGATAAAACAAAGGGGATATCAATAGTACTTGAAGAAGAGGAGCATTTTATAACATGCTTAATTTTTATTTATTGTGATAACCACAATTGCAAAAGAAGCACTCAGGATTTGTTTTAAAATGTTTCTCTCTGTGGCTCCCATTTTGTTTTGTGAATAATTATTTATGAATTTCATGCTGACACAAATCTTCTCATTAGTCGACAGCTCCATTTAAGTGAGCTTCAAGATCAGTTTCAAATAGACTTAAAAATTGCCATTACGTTTTTAAAGCTAACATTAAACCATTGCTATGCTACCTTGAGCCTAGCTAAGCTTTCCTTTACCTTAATTAGTAAGCCAATCAGAAGACTACAATCCATGAATATTTAACCAATGTGATGAAGGGTTTAATTTAATAAGATTTCATTGTTCAATAAATTTGCAAAGTAGGGTATTAACATTTTGATAAATAAATGGTGCTAGGTTTGGCTCAGAGGTTTATATATTGATATGTCCTAGTTATTGGCATTTGTGTGTGTTTGCTGTTATCTTGATTTAATGATCTGTTAGATTTTCTTTCTTGATGCTAGTTATTTCTTCACTGTACATTGAGACACAGCACTACTGCACACCAAAGTATGCAATACCCAAAGGAAACTGTGTGATTTCTTTTAACAAATGATGGGAGCCTTTCTACATGAGATACTCTGAAAAGGAGATTTTGAGGCCATTCTAATCCCTTGTTTACATTATTAACTTCCTACTAATACAAAAATAATGGAAATCTTTTTTGATAAAAATATAAAGACTGGAGGATTTTTAACCCCCTGTACAGTATTGCAGCAAACACTTTAAATTTGGTTGAATTCGTCCAGCAAACTTTCTGGGGTTCATATATTGCACTAAATTTGTTGAACCTGTGGTAGGCACATCTCTTAGGATAAATGCAACCAATACAGTCCACAGATTAAACTTTTTAAATGTGTTTCATTACGAAAAGACAAAATGTCATCAAAGTGACAGATAAAATTGTCTTATGTAGCAATGTGCATTAATCTCAATGAGATATTTCTATTTCTTATTCTCTTACATGAGAATATTACAGCAGGAAAAGTTAAGTTTAGTTTGCTTCACCATGTTAATACATGATCACAAAATGTGCATGAGTGTTATTGACTTATCTTGTACAGTACTAGGTATTCCTGTAACCACTTTTTTTTTTTTCTTGGCTGTACTGAAACTGGTTCATTGTTAACCAGACAAGCATAGTTATTCACAAGTTATTTGCTTTTTTATGTTTACTAATTCTGCTTAGTTATTGTTGAATATGTTCTTTTCTCAGATTATTTTCATTGTTTTGATGTTTTAAACATTTTGCATACTGTTTATCATGATAAGACTTCATGAAGTAAATAATTTTGCATATAATTGCAATAAGCACTGACTTTTGAACTGAAAAGAAGGAAAGTGTTTTTTTGTGCAGTGCATCAGAGGTTCTTATAACAGTCTTGTACTATAATGTGTTTTACTACACCATAAATGACAAAAACAAGCCCTGTTTCATGTTTTCATTTAGTGCAAAAATTCAAGATTTCCCCAGTGTTTTGTTGTCTGTTGTACCTGCTGAAACTACAGTAGTTGAATATTGCAGTAGCATTTCAGTTCTCTTTTTTTATTGAAAGTGCTCAAAAATTGTTTTTTAAATGTTTTCAAAAACAATTAAAATCATTTTATATTAAACTGACTGAATCTTAAGGTGATTTATGGGACCCGTTTTATGTAGACAGCATGCCATTGTGTAAGCAGACCTGAAGCATTTCTTCCTTTGATCTCATGAAAGTTGAGAAAATGGGAAAAAATCAGCATCAGGAGGAACAGTGCTGCTAATCTATTCTCTGCTATTAATCCAGAGGGCTACACAGATCTTATTTTGTTCATCAGAACTCTGCTACTCACTTAGAGTTTATTACCAATGAATGATACATGGCATAGAGCTTTATGTTGTCCAAAAAAAAAAAAAAGGTCTTTCCTTTCGTTCACGGACATATAATGTTTGCTTTCAAATGTTAGTCTGTGTAGTACCTAGATATGGGTATTTGGGGAACTTTGAATAGAAAAATAACAAAATTTTAAAGCACAGCTATGTCCAAAAGCATTATAGGCATTTTGGTGAAGAACAGGCAAGCAGAACAGGAACCAATGGATATAATGGATATAATGAACCAATAAGAAATTCTGGAGGAAAAAGTGTTATGTAGTACCTGAGGTGCTTTTGGCTGCAAGTAAGAGAAAACCTAACACTGACTTCAGCCATAAGGACATTTATTTTTAGCTTAATAAGAATTTTGGTGATAGGAGGTGCTCAGGTTCATTCAGTGACTCAGTGTTTTTTTCTGTGTTCCATCAGCTTCAGCGTTGCTGTTCTGTGTCTATTGCCTCATGGTCACAAGATGACTACCACAGCTCCAAATATGGTATCTTCATACATCCCAAACAAGGTGGTAAGGGCAGCTCTCAGCCTTTTATCAGAGAGAAAAATATCTTTCCCATACTCTCCCGTTACTCCCTCCCACTCCACCCCCTACTTAATCTTGTTAGAAAAAAGAAGGTCAAGGCCCACCATAAAACTAACTAGTTTAGATTCTTGATTCATCTTTTATAGCTAGGGGAGGGGCCCATTTCCAGGAGCATGTGATCATCCACCGAAAATGAGTTCCATAACCTAGAGAAGATACCAGGGACTTAAGCTATTGTGCCCACCTTTGAGAGAGGCTCATAGTCTTGTGAAGAACTGATTGCATGTTCTTTGATAAGTGCGAATTAGAAGTATATATGGCATGCTATCTAGAAGAAAAAAGGTGAGAGTTCACACTCTGAGGATCCATGAACTGGGCAAAAGAGGTCGTTAGTAAGGGCTACATTTAGAAGTAGCCTGTAAACTGTTAACTTGTGTCTTGCCTCCCTCTCTTGAGTTGAAAATCAGATATTATGGAATATCATAAGTGTAAATTGCCTCAGTACCTATTACTGTCATAGAAGACCGAGATTTTGATTCTGTTGAGTCTGTAGAGATTTATTTTGATATACATTGCTATCAATGAATTTTTAAATAATTAGAATTACAAATTTGTGAATGGGATCATTTATCAATAGCATATGATCTGGAATTTTTTAAAAATATGTATATGACTAGTCCTGGAGCTATAAGTTTAGAAGGGGAAAAACAAAAAGGCAACAACTTTCAAGATAGGTTTTATTTCTAAGAACTACTTAATTTCAGAGAGAAGGGAAAATAGTTTTATAAGTGAAATGTATCATGAGAATGGTATTACTACCATATAGAGAATATTTCCTTGCCCTAAACCTTGTATTAAATACTTCACATATGTTCTGATTTTCTCATTGTAACAATTATAAAAGAATATCATCTTTCAAGTGAGAAAATTTTAGCTCAGATACTAACTGGTAGGAGTAACAGCTAATAATAGGAAGAGCTGCAATTAACTTGGTTCCAAAGCCAAGTTCTCAACTATTATGCTGTACTTGAAGATACTTGTTCAAATTACCTACAGTAGTAGTTTGATTTGGTGGCTTCTTTGAAATCTTCATTCTGGCTTAAAATTTAAAATTAAATTTGATTTTCGTGGGAATTTTGTTTCTGTTTAACCTCTGATCCTTATATTTCTTATACTTCCTTTGCATTTTTGTTGCTTTTGGATTTTGCCTGTATTTTGTAAGTTTCCTCTAAATTATTTGCGTTCCTTTCCCCTTCTCTCCCCCCTTGGAAATACATGCCCTAATGTATTGGAAATCAAGGGAGAAGTAAGATTTAAATAGAAAATTTTGTTTTATGCACAGATTTTCAAGCACGTCTTACAGGTATACCTAATCATATCTATTTTAAAACCACTTCTTAAATTTCATCAGGAAATAAAAACTAGGCAAAAAATGTTTTGTTGGACAAATGATAAAGTGCCTAAAATATGTCAGTGTCTGTGCCAGGAGTAGGAGAAGACATCTGCCATTTTTAAATTTTACAATATGATGGGGAAGATGCACAATGAACAGGATTGCAGGATGCAGTGATGTCACTGTAGCAGAGACTGCTGTTTGCCACTCACACATTCTCCTAGCCATCTGCACAAAAGACATTTACCAGCTTCCCTTGTAGCTAAGTGGAGCTGCATACCAAGTACTCAGCCAAAAAGAATCAAAAGGTTTGCGTGTTTCTTCGAAGTGTTCCTGCACTCCTTCCTCTCAGCTGGCTAGAATGTAGATATGAGGACTAGAACTCCAGTAGCTCCCTTGGACTTTGCGGTAAGGCCACAGAGGATGATGGAGTAACAAGATAGAAAGAGCCCGAAGCCCTGATGACTGTGAGGGAAGCTGCCCTACTAGTCCTGACTGTTGCCTCTGGATGTGTTTTATGTGAGGCAGAAGTTTCTTTCTGGTTGAAGTCATTCTGAGTTTTCTGTTACTCAATGCAAATGCAAATTCTAACCAATGTAGCCACTAGAAGGTTTTAAGCAGGAGTGGGGAATGTTAGATTAGCATGGGGATCACTAAACCATCATGGGTTCCCCTGCAGAATGACAAACTTGCATCTCCTTTTTGTTGAAATTGGTAAATCAGGAGAGACTCTTGGAAAGAATATCCTGATTTTAGCACAGATTTGAATAGTGTTTCATGACTGTCCAATATAAAGAATAAATTTAGGTGGATTCTAAGCTACTTAAACAGCAAAAGAAAATTGATTGAATTGAAAGGAAATATGGCTTTCTGGTCATTGGTGTCAGACCTAGGTTTAAATCTCAGCTCTGCCTATTGTAACCATAACTCTACCAAGTTATATGAGTACTAGTGATGATATCCATCTGGAGAGCATTTCCTAGTGGTGTGCCACGTGATTCTGGCCTGTTCGTTATTTTTGCCAACATCTTGAATGAAGACAAAAGTTTTACTGTGGCAAGTACCATGGAACAGCTTGCTCAATTTCTGTTCCAGCCTCTTCCTCTTATGCAGACCCTGGGAAGTCCAAAACTACATTTTCTAGACTTCCTCACAGCTTGGATTCTGGATATGAATTGCATGCTGTCTAGTCAATGCATTCTTGCAAGATTTGGAGGATGAAAATGAAACAGAAGTTATCCTCCTACCCATTTTTGGTGATTTTCTTGAAAGCAAGCTCATAGCAGCAGCAATGTTCTAGAGTCCATTCTTGAGATTCTTCGGGATCTAGGGTCCACGTCCCAGTGCCAAGTCAGCAGTTCCGTGAATATCAAGATACAGTCGAGTGGTGGCAGTGATGGTAGCAGCAGCAGTATCAGCAGCTTCCTGGTCTGGCTTCCTGATCCGTGGAGTGGTCTCAGGTATGAACTTGTCCCCCAAATGATCAACTCTACCGTGTTGTTCTGGTTGTCATTTCTGGAGGCACAGTCTAAAGCTTGTTCTTCCATGTTATGCAGAAGTTCCAAATTCCCTGCATTAAGTATTTTTTTGCTTAAAATACCTAGAGTAAACATTTCCTACACATAACTCTGACTCATATGCCTACAAGGTAGGAGTCATGAACATTGGAGATCCAGACCTGGTTCTGTCATTCTTTCCCCCTCTTTGCACTTTATGAAGAATAATGACCTCTGTTCTGGTTACATCCCAGAATCTTTTGTGAAGTTCAGTAAGAAATGACAATATTTTGTAAACCCTAAATATAAACTATTATGATTGTTATAAATGCCTACATAAAAGAACAGACATTCACCTAGGAGTGGGAAAAATTCTTGTCCTTTTTAGCACTAAAATGCACTGTTTTACTTGAACACACACACATATCACATCTGTCAGGAGGTAAAGTAAGAATTATATTCAGACAAAGGGCTGAACTTTGAATTAGGTTATGTGTCCATAAGAAATCACCATTAACAAAATTTAATTTAAACCAAGTTATTGTCACCTGAGCATGTTTGTTTAACTGACACCTTCATAGATTATTTAAATCATGATACCATGTATTTAGATTTCACGTGTTTGAAGGACACAGAGTTTAAATTTCCTACGCAAATTCACCCCTAGTCAATATAATCTCTCTACTTAGTCTTTCATAATTTTACCACACCCTCACAACAGTTCTGAAATGGCTGTCTCAAAATTACTGGTGATTTCATAATTAGTAAATCCTGCGACACTGTTCCTTTGGTTTCTGTGGCTTTATTTTCTGGTTCACTTCCTACCTCAGACCCCTCATTGCCCATCTCTCTCATAGATCGGCTTCCTCTGCCTATTATTTAGATATAGAAATCCTTCAACATCCTATCATTGTCTTTTCTCATTCTGCTTTCTCTCCCTAGCCATTTCGAACACTCCTACAGCTCCTCCAGATGGCTTCCAGCCTCTCCCTGACTTCCAGTCTTAAAATCTAAGCACCCAGAATTGAAATTCACTCTCTTCTCCCCAACCCTCTCCTCTTCCTATTATTTGTTAACAGCATTACCGTCATTGCAGTCACGCAGTTGAAAGCTCGTGTGCCCTTTCCTTCATCCTCTCCTCAACATCAGATTAGTTTCCAAGTTCTATACCTTTGATGTCCCTATCTCCTTGTTCTTCTTTTTCCTCCTGATCCTGCCCTGGTACATGGATTCATTTCTCACTTGAAATATCGATACTTAATTATCTCTCACTTTTCTGATCATCTCTGTACTATGTCACCTTTGAAATCCTTAACTCAAAAGCCTTTGATATTCAGAAATCAGTATTCTTCATATATATAAACAATAACCAGCTAGAAGATACAATGCAAGAGAAGACCCTTTTTATGCTAGCAAGAAAAAAGATAAAATATCCAGCCATGAACCTAATGGGAAACGTGCAAAAGTTATATAAGGAAAAATTTTAAAACACTTTTACTGAAAGACACAAGGTAGACTAGAGCAAATGGAATGAGAAAACCATGTTCTTAGATGGGAAGACACAACATCACTAAGATAATTGATGAATTTAACATGATCCCAACAAAAATGTCAATCTTTTTTTCTAGACAAGTTGAATGTATTCTTAGAATATAAATAATTATAGCCCCCCGCCAAAACAAAATCTTTAAAAAGAAAGCAATGTCTGAGGGGTTGACCCTACTAGGTATTAAACATAGAG
Organism: Phocoena sinus; assembly: GCF_008692025.1. Lineage (NCBI taxonomy): Eukaryota > Metazoa > Chordata > Mammalia > Artiodactyla > Phocoenidae > Phocoena > Phocoena sinus. Next base: position 78,815,489 of record NC_045764.1, read on the forward strand.
TCATATTCCTAAATCCCTATAAGTAAAGTCAAACAACAAATGACAAAGTAGGAAGAGATATTTCTAACACATACCACATACAAAGGAGTAATGGCTCCAATATGGAAAGAACTCCTAAAAACAGGGGAAGAAGGAACACCAACAACCCCATAGAAAAGTGGACAAAAGATGTGAACAGACAGCTCACAGAAAGAAGAAGTGATCCTTAAACATTAAAAAAAAATTCTCAACCTGATTCATACTAAGAGAAATACAAATTAAAACTATGCCAAGTTGGCCCTCCTTACCTATCAGGTTAGCCAAAAAAATAAAATAAAAATCTATGCTTGATGCCATCCTCTTTTAGAAACATTGGGGGAGCACAGACATTTAATATTGTTTCCTTGCACATTTCGTAAAGAATCTACTAGAGAACAGACTTCAAATGTCCAAACGACTAGAGAGATGTCAACCTAAGGACCGGTGGTGAGCATTAAATACCTATTTACTTGTAAAACAAAGATGACATGAGGGTTAGAGAGGAAAGAGCATACTGTGTATTGGCTATATGCTCTGAAAATGTATATAAAATCAAACTAAAGAAAATGGAGAGAGTATATGCAAACAATTTTTAAACTGTTTCAGTAATACTGGTGATGGTAGAATGGGTGATTTTGCTGAGACTGTACTGGGTATAATGCAAGACCATGCAAACTGTAATAGTGTGATCTTCTAATTCTATCATTCTCTGGTCTCTGAGAACCTGGATTCTCAGAAGAAAGGTGATACCGATGTAAAACAGAAGATGTTAAGTAAAAACATTACAGTCCTGACTTTGCATTGGAAGTATCAGTGTGAACTCATGGAATATCTTGCCATACGATAGCAAGGAAACTATCAAATACTACTGAGGTCATGTCAAAAGGACATAAGACCCAACTTGAAGAAGCTGCCGCTGGCCAGAGATGGAACAATTAAACTCCACAGGGGTAATAACTTCAGGGGATTGACACACTTAAAATGTTTTAATCCATGAGTTTTAATGATCCTAAAAAATTAATTGGTCACTTTTGAGGGTGATAGGCAACCAACTTATTAGTTTTAAAACTGGGTAAAGGGAAAGAATCAAATATTTATCCTGCCTTTCCTATGTGAGCTATACTACTGGATAATCAAATAATAGACAAGGGGGAGCTACTCTATATAGAAATGTTCCAGCTAATAAGTAAGGGAGTGATAAAATTGGAATATCATCATTTTGCAATCCCTAATGAATTGAATGGATCTAGACAATGGGCATTGACAGCTACTAATACCACAAAGAGAGAAATAAAAAGACATCCTGTGCCCCAATATAGAAGAGTACAGTTCACAATTAAGTAGCCTTGCCTCCAAAAATTAAACTGAAATCTAATCAAGTCTCTGTACCCAATTACCAATTGACAGGAAGTACACAGATCATGAAACACTGCATCATGGCGATACAATCAGTAGAATCCAGAGTCTGGGAAACTCTACAGGCCAAACAGTTGAGTTTCTTTAGCATAACAAATAACTTACAAGGGAAAAAAAGAAAAAGCAATGGAAGGAGAACCTGTAGATTAAAAGAGACTTTTTAAAATGTTATATTAAAATTCATAGTAAATAAAAAATAGAAGAAAGTTAACTATAGTGTTTAGAGTTGCACACTTGGGTGATAAAATATAAAGAGAAGCAAGGAAATGATTATCATAAAAATGAGAATAAGTGGAAATACGGGTGGCTTCTGGGGTAGCTGCCAAAGTTCTGTTTCCTCACCTAGGTGGTGGTTACAAAGGTGTTTGCTTACAATAATTTATTAAGGTATTCTTTATTTTATGTGGCTTTCTGTATCTGTTATGTTTTACATTTTTAAACGTTATTCTTTTAAGTAGTATGTTGAAAATTGACCAATTATAAGGAAATTTGCCTTTCCTATATCAACTGTATTTAGGATAACCAAATTGCCAACTTGACACAGGGAAAATTTTTCTCTAGTAAAAAATTCCAAATAATAAGTGTGGAAGGAGTGATAAAATTAGAAAATCACCACTTTGCAACCCCTACCCCTAATGAAATAGGAGCTTAAGGCAAATTTCATTAACAGATGAAACCAGTAGGTAGTAGATGAATAGGAAATTTTATAATGGACGAATCAGGCTGTCACCACCTGAACCCACTTACCAGTCTTTGCAATACAGAATCAGGAGCATTCTAAGGGATGACTTGCATGGGTATCTCAACAAGACAACAACATAAAGAAAAAAGGTGGGGTGAGTAGGGCTGCTGTGGATTAAAATAAACTGAAGAGCTATAAAAACCACATTCCACGTGTGGACCTTGTTTAGAACATGATTTAAACAAGCCAGCTAACCAAAGACATTTTTTAGATAATCAGGGAGATTTTACTTTATTTTGTTTTTCAATTTTTATTTTATTTTGAAGTATAGTTGATGAATAATGTTGTGTTAGTTTCAGGTGTACAGCAGAGTGATTCACTTATACATATACATGTATCCATTCTCTTTCAAATTCTTTTCCCATTTAGGTTATTACAGAATATTGAGCAGAGTTCCCTGTGCTATACAGTAGGTCCTTGTTGGTTATCTATTTTAAATATAGCAGTGGAAATTTTAATATGGACTGGGGATTAGTCAATCCCAAAGAATCATTAGGTGTGATGATGGCATTTTGTTTGTAAGAAAATGTCCATACTTTTTAGAGACGCATGCTAAAATACATAGAATTGAAAACACAGGATGTCCAGGATTTGCTTTGAAATACTTTGGCAAAAGACAGAGCGGAGGATAGAGGAAGAAAATCTTGACACAGGCATACCTCAGAAATATTGCAGGTTTGGTTTCAGACCACTGCAATCAAGTGAATATTGCAGTAAAGCGAGTCACATGAATTTTTTGGTCTGCCAGTGCATGTAAAAGTTATGTTTACACTATACTGTAGTCTATTAAGTGTGCAATAGCATTATTTCTAAAAAAAAACAATGTACAGGGGCTTCCCTGGTGGCGCAGTGGTTGAGAGTCCGCCTGCCGTTGCAGGGGCCATGGGTTTGTGCCCCGGTCCGGGAAGATCCCACATGCCACGGAGCGGCTGGGTCCGTGAGCCATGGCTGCTGAGCCTGCGCGTCCGGAGCCTGTGCTCCGCAGCAGGAGAGGCCACAACAGTGAGAGGCCCACGTACCGCAAAAAACAAAACAAAACAAAACAGAAACAAACAAACAAAAAACAATGTACATACCTTAATTTAGAAATAATGCCGTTGGGAAAATGGCACTGATAGACTTGCTCAACTCAGGCTTGCTACAAACCTCCAATTTGTAAAAAACACATTATCTGCAAAGTGCAATAAACCAAAGCACAATACAATGAGGTATGCCTATAATTGTTTAGTCTGGGTATGGGGCTTATAGAGATTCACTGTTTTGTTTTGTTTTACTTCTGTACATGTTTGAACATTTTTTCATTTACAAAGGTTTTCATGATTCTCCCTTCTATTAAATAAGAGACTTGAAATACGGAACTCAAAATCCAGGCTTTTTAGATGGTATTCATGGCATTGCACAATCAGCTCCTTCAAGTCACATGAGCTGAGAAAGAGGGCAGGCCTAGATTCCCAAGGGAAAACCATGGTGCTGTTTCTAGAAGAAGGAGAATCAAAGCCAGGCAAAAATCATAATAGATGCCCACCATTGTTCCCACACAACTTTTTGAGCTTCATCTTACAAAACGCATGTAGCCAAACAGGACCACGTGCTGTGTCCTGAGTAGAGTGCATTCCTATGCCTGTTAGTCTTGCTCAGGCTGTCCTCTGTACTTTTTTTTTCTTTAACTGAGGTCATACTTTCCTTCAAAATCCACCGCAACTGCCATCTTAGGGGTAGCCTTTGCCTTACAAGCCTATAAAATAAGAAGACTCCTGTGGCACTGGATTCAGCCTCTGTGATAGTATTCTGCCTTGTATGGGCAAACGTGCGTATCCATAGCCCCCACTAAATTGGAGGCTCCCTGAAGGCTCCTTTCATTGTATACCTCGAACAATGGAGCCCAATGAGCTGTCTATAGCAAGGGCACAATCCTTGTTTGCCTAATTGAATTAACACCAGGGATTTTCAGATTGAGTTTCTCAACAAGGCACGAAGTATTAATAAGCTAAGAACTTGTCATCTTTCATAATAGCAAATAAATGGAACATTTATTATCCAATACCTCTTGCCTGTTTAAAGACATTGGATATTGTTTTAGCTGAAGTACTAGATATTAGATCCAAATTGTCTATAGCCAAGATGCCTGCTTTGAGGTCTGTAGGGGTAGACTGAGCAGTGTTTGTATTTTGAAATATGTTAATTTTTTGCCAACCACAGCAGATGGTCACCCTTACTGCTTGTAACAGACATTTAACTGATTTGACAATAGCCTTATGGTCTTTCTGGTAGGACTCCAAATATTTGCATTAAACAGATCTTTGATTAAACTACTGTTTTATCATGAGTCTGTAAATGGTAACATCCTCAAATCTAACTGAATTCCAATAAGAATATAACATTTTTATATTTTTATATTTGTGATTGGAGTCTACTGATGTCTATGTGAAATTATGCTATGCAAATGCATATTTTTTTAATTTAATAAGCCCTTTTTGAAAGGAAGTCTTGACATAGGCTTGTGTTTGCATTTGCAACTCAGAACTGCTTGTCTCTCTTGTCCAGGTGATGTGGTCCTGCGTATGGAAGGTGGGCTTCACCTATGGGAAGGAAGCAGGAGACACATTCATTGAGCACCGTGGCAGGTACCTTCATTTAACTTATTCCAAAAAGCCAAGGTCAATGTGGGCCTTTGAACATAATCACAAAATGAGGAACTAGTTCCTCCCACTTGTCCATGATCTACTACCCACCTACAGGAACTACACACCAAATATTCCTGGATCTTTAGATCCTGATATCTCAGAGAAGTTAGACCACTCCCTCCTTGTTCAAATGGGAAAACGGGGTTTGGAAAGGTGAGAAAAGTGATGACTCAAGACCAATACTCAGGCCACCTGGCCCCTGGCCTCCAGTATAAGTTCAGGGCCTCCCTGAGAACGAGAAGCTGCCGGAAGTTAACCCACACTTGCGGTTCACTGTTACTTGCAGCTGAGAGCACCCTAAACTGTTATGCTTCTCTTACCCCAGGTCTCTTCCCTCCACACACCTCTATTTCTGTGTTTTGGCCTTCCTCCAACCATTTTTATAATCAGACAGCATTAAATGTAGGGGTGTGTGTGTGAATTTTGAGTGAGGACAAATCCCCCAGCAAAGAGACTTCCATTAAAACAAATTCATACTTGTTGCCTTATCTCTATTCCAGAGGCAGAGATGCCCAGCAGAATGGTCTTCCTGAATGGATTTGCCTAGTGATAATAAATCTGGGGATCTCTAGGAGTGGGAGAGCTCACTGCTCTGCCTGGAAACCAGTCACCTGGTCTTCTGCCCCAAGAACCACATCATCAATTCCATTGCTCACTCATGAATAAGCTTTATGCTGAATGATTTTGGCCCCATGGCCCTGATCCCTTAAATGAATGCCCAGGATATGACAGCCCCCAAACACATTACTCTTCTTCTAGTTCTGGATGGAAAATATTATATAATGCTTAAGGCTGGACTTGTTCCTAAGCCCTTGAAATCTTCAGGCTCTTTGATACCAGGGACAAAACCATATTTCTTCTATGTTTCCCCAAATTATGACTTGTAAGGAAGAGATATAATAATTAAAAGTCCTTATTAATTGAATTCTGCCAACAGACTAGCAACTCCCCAGACTGATAACAAAGCCAGGCAAAGCAGTTGTCAGTTTGAGGATGGCATCTGTGGAGGCAAACTCTTGCTCTCCCTGGCTTCTTCTTGATCCAGGCAGAGAACATAAAAATTTCTTGCATCAGATACCTGATTGAGCCCCAGATCAAGGCAAAATGCCAATGCTTACATGAGCTCTGCACTTCCCATCTCCTACCTTGGGCTATAATTAGCAGACAGGGAAATCAGGAGGTATGAGAGCATGTCTTCAAAAGTGAATGGAAATCAGTGGGGAAATGACTTGCTTTACCGAAATCTGTTCCACATGCAAAGTTCCAGGAATATTTTAAAATAAGGTCTATTACAGGTTAAATGCAACATCTAAATAACCTTCAGATTATCTAGCCAATGACATTTCTAGATGATCTTTAAAATGCCTCCCATCATATCTCTTTCTAAAAGATGTAGGAGAAGTAGGAATATTAAGAAATTAGTTCATACTTATGAATATTTCTCACAGTCTTTCCAATGCTCTTCAGTCCCTTAATAATCTACATGTAATTTTAAAACTCTTTATTATGGAAATTTCAAACAAATATGTAAGTTAAGAGAACAGTATAATGAACCTTCATGTACTCTTAACCCAACTTAAATAAGTATCAATTCACAGTCAGTCTCATTTTCTCTGTACTCCAATCTATTTTCCCCATGTTCTCCAGATTATCTTGAAACAAATCTCAAGTATATCATTTATTTTAAATATTTCAGCAAGCTATAATCGTTGTTCAGTCCAGTTCTCAAAAAGGCTTTTTCTGGATTGTACAGTTTCTACAAAAATAAACATATTTACTTATAAATTTCTTTACACTGATTTAGTTCATCCATTTGTCCATCCATTTGTTCATTCCTCACACGTCAGAAACATTTATTGGGAATTCCCTTGCGGTCCAGTGGTTAGGCTCCATGGTTCCACTGCAGGGGGCACGGGTTCAATCCCAGGTCAGGGAACTAAGATCCTGCATGCCGCAGAGCCAGAAAAAAAAAAAGAAAAAAAGAAAAAGGTTATTAAGTACTTAGTATGTACTGGACCTACTTGGAATTCTGGGAATATAGCTATGAACAAAATAGACAAGAACCCCTGATATTATATTTTGGTAGGGAGAGGAAAATAGTAAACAAATTAGAAAATTCATAAACAAGTTTATTTCAAATGTCAAGAAAGAAAGGAACAAGGTAATGTGATAGTAACTCGGCCTGGTGGAAGGAGGGGAGGTGTGACATTTCAGCTGATACCTGAAGAATATAAAAGAACAGCAATTTGAAGACTGGGTATAGAGTGAACCAGGCAGAGAAAATCAAAAAGACTGAGGCAAGGAAGAGATTTCTGTGTTAGGGAACAGCAAGGAACACAGTGTAAATTCAGCATAATAAACAAGGGAGAAACTGGTCAGACATACAGCTGGAGAGTGTGGTAGACAGTGACCCCCAACAAATCATCCCTTCCAGTATTCATGTCCTTGGTATCCTGCATGCCACACAGCCAGAAAACAAAAAGAAAAAGTTTATTAAGTACTTAGTATGTACTGGAGCTACTTGGAATTCTGGGAATACAGCTATGAACAAAGTAGACAAGAGCCCCTGATATTATATTTTGGTAGGGAGAGGAAAATAGTAAACAAATTGGAAAATTCATAAGCAAGTTTACTTGATTGTGTGCTTTGCTTTGGCCAGTGGGACATTAGCAAGCATGGTAGAAGGAGACTGGATTAGCACTTGCATACTAGAGCTTGTCCTCTTGGAACACTGTCTCTGGAAGCTAGCCACCATGCTGAAAAGTGACTTGAGCTAGACTTAGTGAGTGATGAGGGGCCACATGGAGACACCCTCTGGAGGATGAGAGTTCACCTTGGACAGTGCAGCGCCACCGAGCTCCTAAAAGAACATGGTCACGTTACTGCAGTCAACCCACAAAATCATGAGAAACAATAAATCACTGTTTTCAGTCATTATTTTGGGGGGTGGTTAATTACATGGCAATAGAAAACTGAAACAGAAAGTAGTACCTGGAAGTGGGGTGCTGCTGTAACGGAAACCTAAAGCAGGTGATTTTGAGATTGAGCCATGGAGGAAGGCTGGAAGGGTGGCAAAGGCAGTGAGCAAATGGAACGTTGGAAAGATGGTCATCTGTGTTGTAAAGCTGGGGAACAACTGGTAAAGCTGATGACTGTAAGATAGAAACATGTAAGATAGAAAACGTACTTAATGAACTTGTGGATCTGTCCAAAGGAAACTTCCAAGTAGAATGCCAAAGGGGCTAATCTGCTTCTTTTAGCTGCCTGTCATAAAATATGGGAAGGAAGGATGAACGAGAATTTCAGTTTTCAAGCAGAAAAAATAATAAATGGCCTCAGCATGCTGCCAGCAAAATGTGATCTTAGTCAAGATCAAGTTGAGGGTGTGGCTGTAAGACCTATTTTAAGACCTCAGAGCCCAAAATGCAGAGGGCCCGTTCCCAAGAGATGTGTGGATTGGTGTGTGACTCTTGTCTAATGGAGTAGATTATAATTTACCATACAGAACATCCGCAGCATTTTAAAAGGCACTGTACACACTTAAAGGAACAAAGACAGTTGAAAATGAAAAGAGGCCTCTGGGCTCCCACCTTTCCATGAGCAAGAAGCAGACTGAGAAATCAGCCTCAAAGATGAACCATTTCTCATGGAAAATGAAAAAGGTCTCAGAGGACAGAGCCAACAGCTAAGAACAATGGATTGAGGAAAAAGTGAACATATTAGAAAATTCATAAACAAGATCATTTCAAATGGCAAGAGAAAAAAAAAAAAGAACAAGGTGATGTGATGGTAATTTGGCGGGGTGTGGTGGAGGAGGGGGCAGAAGCAGGCCCCAATCAAGCAATAGTCCCTCCCTCCAGACCTAGGGAAACTGGCAACATGTGTACAGCTGGCTTTTAGAACTGCTAAGGACCCGTGCCTGCTACGTGCCTTTAATGTCCTCCCCCTGAGAATGGGAGCATCTGCTGCCATCTTATCCCTCTCTCACCACTGCATGTGGGGTTGGGAGAGGGGGGTTGGTGATGGTGGCAGATAACTTGAATTTTTAGTTCACAGGTTTGCAGACTGAGAAAAGCCACACCCAAGCAACCTCATCCACATCCAGACCTGATCCAAATGATGAAATTCTGGGCACTGAGCAGCTGCCATACTGGGTGAGACTTTGGGAGGTACTGGAAGAGATGAATGTGTTTTGCATAAGGGAGAAATGCCAGTAATTTATGGCCAGAGGATGGATTGTGATAGATTATAAATATGGCCACAAAGGGCTTCCCTGGTGGTGCAGTGGTTAAGAATCCGCCTGCCAACGCAGGGGACACGGGTTCGAGCCCTGGTCTGGGAAGATCCCATATGCTGCGGAGCAACTAAGCCCGTGAGCCACAACTACTGAGCCTGCGCTCTAGAGCCCGCAAGCCACAACTACTGAGCCAACGCGCCACAACTACTGAAGCCCACACACCTAGAGCCTGTGCTCCGCAACAAGAGAAGCCACCACAATGAGAAGCCCAGGCACCGCAATGAAGAGTAGACCCCGCTCGACCCATCTAAAGAAAGCCCGTGCACAGCAACGAAGACCCAATGCAGCCAAAAATAAATTAAATAAAATAAATTAAAAAATAAAAAGTAAAAAGATGGCCACAAAATCTTTTGTGTCCTTGCATAGAGAGACCAGAAGTCTATTTCTCCTCCCCTTGAGTCTGGGCTGGCTTCGTGACCTGTTTTGACAAATAGAAGCAGCAGAAGTGATACTGTGTCAGGTCTTAAAAAGACTGTGCAGCTTCCACATTTGCCCTCTTGGAGCCCCAAGCCACATGGAAAGAGGTTCAGCCACCCAGATGGAGAGCTGAAAGGTGCCTGGCTAAAAGAAAACTGTTTCTCTGCTCGTAGCACTTCTGACCCGTGTGTAGATCTTCCACACCAAGCAATTCTCCAATTCTTTGTGCACACCAAGTGGTGTCCCACAATTTAATTCAATTCTGACATTATTAATCTAGAGTTAGCACACAGGTTAAGGGATCAGTCCCACTATGCAAATAGTGGGTCCCCAGGTTACCCACACTTCTGTCCATCTTCTGTCCAACTTCTGGCTACGAATCAGGAGTTCCCACGACCCTCCCCTCAGGTTTGATAATTTGCTATAATGGCTCAGAACTCAGGGAAACACTCTGCTTACTATTATTGGCTTATTCTAAAGGATACTGTAAAGGGTACAGAGGAACAACCAAAGGAAGAGGTACATGGGGTGGGGTCTGGAAGAATCCTGGGCACAGGAGCTTCTGTCCCGTGAATTTGGGGTGTGCATCCTCCCGGCACATAGTTCACCAAACTAGCAGCTCTCTGAACAATCTATAGTTTAGTCATTTTAGGAAGGTCCCATTTTGTAGGTATGATTGATTAAATCACTGGCCATTGATCATTAACTCAGTCTCCAGCTTCTCTCCCCTCCATGGAGGCTGGGGGTGGGACTGAAAGTTCTAATCCTCTAGTCACTTGGTTGGTTCCTCTGGTGACCAGCGTGTATCCTGGGGCTTTTGGCCACCATTCATCTTATTAACATAAACTCAAGCATGGTTGAAAGAGTTTTATTATGATTAACAAAGACCCTTCTCTCACCACATCACTCAGGAAATCACAAAAATTTTAAGAGCTCTGTGACAGGAACTGGGACGAAGACCAAATATAGATGTCTTATTTTATCACAGTGTCACATTGGCCAAGCCCTTGATGTTCCAGCTGTCACAGTTAGACACCAGACTTGTGGGAAAACCTGTCTTGAATTCCCAGCCGCAGGCAAAGAGCTGTCCTGCTAAGTCCAGGGAACCCAAGTTGCACAACTGTGAGTAAATGCACAGGGGTTGTTTTAAACCACTAAGTTTTGGGATAGCTAGTTACAAAGCAATAGATGAATGCAACAGAAATATAGTGATGGACTAATGATAGCTCAAGTTCTTTGGGGTTCACCCTTCAAAAGGTGGAGGTTTTGCCTGGGCTCACTCATAGGGCTGCATTCAGCTGGAGGGTTAGCTGGGCTGGAAGGTCTAAGACAGCCTCACTCACAGGGCTGGCCATTGGTTCTTCTCCATATGTCCTCTCATCTTTAGTAGGCTAGACCAGTTTCCTTACATGGTGGTCTTAGGGCAGCATTCCCAGAAGGAAAAACCAGGAGCTGCAAGGCTCCCTGAAGGTGAGTCTCTACGGACTTATACAGTGTCACTTCCACCACATTCAAAGCAAGTCAAACAGTTAGCCCAGATTCATTCAAGAGATGGGAGAGAACCAAGTAGTTTCTTTTCTCATCTTATTGATGAGAAGAGCTGCAAAGTATTGTGGCCAAGTTTTTCAATTTACCATCATGTCACAAAAATTTTAGTGAAATGCCAGATATTTGTGCTTAGGAACAGAACTGGAATGACTGTACACAAAATAACATATATGACATTTTAATATTAATCTAAGAAAGCATTATATCATCATTTTTACTTTAGCCCTATTGTCAAAATCACCTTAACTTTCTTTTTTTCTTTATTTTTTAGAAAGCCAATTTTAAAAGATACCAAATACTAAAATCGGGTCTCCGAACTGTTTTATGAATTACCAAACATTTCCTCAGATCTTGAGATCATCCTGCATGGACCCCATCGCTGGTGAGCGTTTTTCTGCCCCTGAAATCCTTTTAAGCCTGGGGAAAAGAGAGTAAGGAGGAAGTGGAATGTGAAAGCAGCAATCAGCTGGAAATTCTGTCAGGTAAGACCTTTAGATCATTGGGTAGGTCCCTATCTATCAGAAATCGTGCTCTAAAAACTTCTGTAAAAACCTACATTTCAAAATGTTAAGCTTAACTTTTCTGGACTTGTCCTTGAGTGATTAATAGTTAGAAACGTACTGAGAACCAGCTCTTATAGAGCATCCTTTCGTTCACAAATGCCACAAATATGGGTTTGCTAAACTAGAAGAATTAGAGAATATCTGCATTTAGTCCAAGATATTTATGTCATGGGTCATAAAACAATGGTGGCACTTATCTAAGCCTGATAAAGGAAACTTACCCATTTACAGGAATCTTTATGATTGCTTGTAGCATCTTTTATAATCTAGAGAAATATCTTGCACACAGTGTTTTGATCAAAAATGCTATAAGAGGGCTTCCCTGGTGGTGCAGTGGTTAAGAATCTGCCTGCCAGCTCAATGTCAAAAACACAAACAACCCAATCCAAAAATGGGCAGAAGACCTAAAGAGACATTTCTCCAAAGAAGATATACAGATTGCCAACAAACACATGAAAGAAGGCTCAACATCACTAATCATTAGAGAAATGCAAATCAAAACTACAATGAGGTATCACCTCACACCAGTCAGAATGGCCATCATCAAAAAATCTACAAACAATAAATGCTGGAGAGGATGTGGAGAAAAGGGAACCCTCTTGCACTGTTGGTAGGAATGTAAATTGATACAGCCATTATGGAGAGCAGTATGGAGGTTCCTTAAAAAACTACAAATAGAACTACCATATGACCCAGCAATCCCACTACTGGGCATATACCCTGAGAAAACCATAATTCAAAAAGTCATATACCACAATATTCATTGCAGCACTCTTTGCAATAGCCAGGACGTGGAAGCAACCTAAGTGTCCATCAACAGATGAATGGATAAAGAAGATGTGGCACATATATACAATGGAATATTACTCAGCCATAAAAAGAAACGAAATTGAGTTATTTGTAGTGAGGTGGATGGACCTAGAGTCTGTCATACAGAGTGAAGTAAGTCAGAAAAACAAATACCGTATGCTAACACATATATACGGAATTTTAAAAAAATGGTTCTGAAGAACCTAGGGGTAGGACAGGAATAAAGACGCATAAGTAGAGAATGGACTTGAGGACATCGGGAGGGGGAAGGGTAAGCTGGGATGAAGTGAGAGAGTGGCATGGACATATATACGCTGCCAAATGTAAAATAGATAGCTAGTGGGAAGGAGCTGCATAGCACAGGGAGATCAGCTAGGTGCTTTGTGACCACCTAGAAGGGTGGGATAGGGAGGGTGGGAGGGAGATGCAAGAGGGAGGAGATATGGGGATATATGTATATGTATAGCTGATTCACTTTGTTATAAAGCAGAAACTAACACACCAGTGTAAAGCAATTACACTCCAATAAAGATGTTTAAAAAAAAAGAATCCACCTGCCAATGCCGGGGACACAGGTTCGAGCCCTGGTTCGGGATGATCCCACATGCTGCGGGGCAACTAAGCCAGTGCGCCACAACTACTGAGCCTGTGCTAGATCTACAACCTGCAAGCCACAGCTACTGAGCCTGAGTGCCACAAGTACTGAAGCCCGCCTAGAGCCTGTGCTCCATAACAAGAGAAGCCACTGCAGTGAGAAGCCCGTGCACTGCAACGAAGAGTAGCCCCCGCTCACTGCAACTAGAGAAAACCACGCACAGCAGCAAAGAACCAAAGCAGCCAAAATAAATAAATAAAATATATAAATTTATTTTTTAAAAATGCTATAAGAGAGCTCAGTGTCTGCCTAAGAAGTAACACAGTGCATTCCTCAATAGAGATTAAAGTTGAAGCAATCTGTAGTATCGATGAGGCAATCTTTTTTTGTTGTTGGAGAGGAGGTTATGATAACTGTTTTAGATAAAGCAAAAGTTGCATGCAATTTTTCAGTTCTACCACTAGATGTATCCATCTTCTTACCAACTTACTCATCTTCTTATCAACACAAGACAGAAATCTCCAGTGCATAATTTGTGCAAAGCTTAATGTTAGACACTCCAGATTATCAAAAATAAGATGCAGTTGATGTTCTAAACATCATAGTAGTCTGGTGGGGACAAGAGAAGAACTCAAGAATCTGTATTTCAAAGCAGAATATAAATGTCAAAATACAAATGAGAAGTTCTATGGAAACTCAAAAGAAAGAATAACTCCAAAGCATTAGCAGAAGATTTTTGGATGAGGTAGCATTTGAATTTTGAAGTTCAAGTAGCATTTCAACTGACTGAGGTGGAGAGTGTTGGATAAACAAACACAGAGGTGGGAAGGCATGATAATGTGTTCTTGGAACACCAAGAGATAAGACTTGAGATGTAGTGTAGGGCTATATTGTTTTAAATGCCGAGTTGAAGAGATTATAATTAATTCAATCAGTGATGGAGGTGCCCCCCAGCCCCACCCCCACCCCCGGGTCTTTGAGACACCAGTCTATAAACCAGGCTCTGTTCCTCCACATTCCTTCCTTTGGGCGGAGTCAGGACTCCCTTTCCCCCACACCTACAGCCCTCCTACCTACTAGAATATCTGACATGGGTTGGGGGTAGTGAAAGTGAGAGATAAAAAATAAACCCAAATTCATTTTTCCCAGTTTTTTTATTAAGGGTACTCATGTTATTATTATTTTGACTATTTTCGAAAATTTGGCTTACCACTAAAGAATGTATATTTCATATGATGAGAATATTCAAAAGAATAGACCACATTATGGAGGTAACTAAAATATCCACAAATGTTACTGAGTTGAGGAATATTATTTGAACACACAGTGTATATTGCTCCAAAGAATAATGTCCAATTAGGGCAGAGGTTGCAAACTGGTGACTTGGGGTCCTATCTAGCTCAAAATATGTTCTGTTAGGGCACTTCCCTGGTGGTCCAGCGGCTAAGACTCCGTGCTCCCAATGCAGGGGGCCTGGGTTTGATCCCTGGTCAGGGAAATAGATCCCACATGCCACAGCTAAAGATCCAGCATGCCACAATGAAGATCCCGCACTTCACAATGAAGATCCTGTGTGCTGCAACTAAGACCTGGCACAGCCAAATAAATAAATATTTTAAAAAAAAAAATATATATATATATATATATATGTTTTGTTAAATTTGCACAACATTAAAAAAAATTTTTTTTTGAGGGCTTCCCTGGTGGCGCAGTGGTTGAGTCCGCCTGCCGATGCAGGGGACACGGGTTCGTGCCCCAGTCCGGGAAGATCCCACATGCCGCAGAGCGGCTGGGTCCGTGAGCCATGGCCGCTGAGCCTGCACGTCTGGAGCCTGTGCTCCAAAATAGGAGAGGCCACAGCAGTGAGAGGCCCACGTACTGCAAAAAAAAATTTTTTTTTGAGTTACTTGATATTACTTTACAAATCATGAGTCTTTCACATACAATCTAGACTTCTGGCTTCTCTTCAAACACTGTAAAATTTCATAACAAGGCATCCCCGTTCCCATTCAGCATAGTCAGCTGGAGCTGTGTAGAGACCACCCCCCTATTCAGTAACACACCTCCTCTCTAGTTTCCATGTGCCCTGCTCCCTTCTGTAGTACACAGGACCTGCTTTCCAATTTATATTACCTGTCTGGCCCATAGACATTTGATTTGTGTGATCTCTATGTCTGCCCATTTGGATCTGCAGATTTTAGTGTCTTTGTTGGACTGGTCATCACCAGTCATTACACACTGATGTTCTCAAACTCTTTCCTGCATCCACATTTTGGTCAGTGTGTAAAACTGATTTTGTTGCAACTGAGCATATATGCCATCAATTCATTAAACTAAGTGGGTTTGTGACTTGCTATTGAATCGGGTATAATCTTCTACAAGTAAGAGGTAAGAGACAAAGTGTAGAATCCAGAAAGATCACATGATTAATGGAACACCGGAGAACTTTGCCCCATGAGTATATAAGGGCAGCAAAATAAATGTCTATTCAAGTAACAATACAATGAATTCAATAACTGTGGGTGCTCTGGTGGTGAGATATTTTGAAATATATTAATGTGTTTTTTACTTCTGTACTTCTTTGGCTATGCCTTCCCCCCCAATTTAGTCTTCATTGTCTTGAGAAGGATTAGGATATTTTTTAGCAGGAATGCAAAGTCATTGTTTAATCTTGAAGCCTATTTCAGAAACAAGAGTCTTGAAGCCAGGTGTACAGTCAGGGTCTAAATAGGAAAACAGAAATCCCTTTAAAAACTTACAGTATAGGAAAATTGACTTAGGTAACTGGGTTTACAGGAGATGGAGTAGGTGAGAAGCCAGAGACTGGATGGTGAAGTCACCCAGAGCCACATCAGCAAGACTGGAGGGGCAAAGGGAGGAGACTGTCGCTACAGGAAACTGGATCCACAGTGGAGTAAGGCAGCTCCTGCCAGAGGTACCGCAAAGGCAGAGAGAAATATTTAGAATTCTCCCTTCCCATCCCGGCCCCATCTCCTGCTAGTGTCATCCAGTGGCTGAGCCCAGCCAGAGTCAGTACCATGGGGACCTGCAGGCATCCAGAGCCCCCGGAGAGATGGACAGGGGCAGGACCAGAGAGCACTAGAGGGCAAGCAGGTTCAGTGTCCACACGGCAATTACAAAGGCCAGCCACTGGAGATAGAACAGGGTTTTGCTCTGTTTTGTTTTCATCTTCCTAAACGTTCTCTTTAAATCTCTAGACCCAAAGCCTGGAGGGCTAAGTTTAGAGTCTATAACATAAACCATAGGGTATAGAACATGAGGTCATGGCAATTTCCTGTCACACAAAAAGGCAATAAAAACCCTTCCTGGCTTGGGAGAAGGAGCTTGGAGGAAATACTGAGGAACACAGGATTCTCAAGCTCCATGCATGAATGGGGACAGGCAGGGAAAAGGAGCCTCAGCTTGAAATTCCTAGAGCAGGGGGTGCTCATGCACTATTTTTTTTTCTTTCTTTTTTTTAATTCCTTTATTATTATTTTTTAATTTATTTATTTATTTTTGGCTGTGTTGGGTCTTTGTTTCTGTGCGAGGGCTTTCTCTAGTTGCGGCGAGCGGGGGCCACTCTTCATCGCGGTGTGCAGGCCTCTCACTATCGCGGCCTCTCTTGTTGCGGAGCACAGGCTCCAGAGGCGCAGGCTCAGTAGCTGTGGCTCACGGGCCTAGTTGCTCCGTGGCATGTGGGATCCTCCCAGACCAGGGCTCGAACCCATGTCCCCTGCATTGACAGGCAGATTCTCAACCACTGCGCCACCAGGGAAGCCCCTGCACTATTTTCTGTTTGGAAATTTGGAAGGACACCACCTTAAAGAATACCCGACACCAACAATAGAGTAGCAATGGCGGGGTGGAGTGTTTAGGCAGAGAAACGGCCCGTGATTGTGGTTTGCCATGGGTTTTCTGGGGTTATGTGTGTCCTGGACAAGATCCAGAGGCCACGTGCCTCCATGCAGGCTGCTCAACAGCTGAGAGGGCGTTACTGGGGCAGGACTGGATTCCAGCTGAGGAGAGCAGACCCCTCGAGCAGGGAGGCCAAGGCAAGAGCCATAGGCTTCCGAGCAGGTGATGGCTAGTGGTGCACACAGCAGAGAATGAGACACCTTAGCTGAGCAAGGTGTCGTCTTAGGCCAACAAGGGGCAGAGGTCGGCAGATCAGCAGGTGAGCCAGACACTCCTCTGCACAGCACAGTGCTGGACCCAGGCCACCTGCCACCTGTACTCAGAGCACAGGCCTGGGGCAAAGGGTTGGGAGACTCAGAAAAGCCTAATCATGGACTTTGACTTTGAATTAACTGAATTTGAATTTTGAATTGGTTATGTAGGGAGAAAAAGAATAAGTTTCCTTCTACTCTTCTAAATTCTCAGCTGGGCCTCTATAACAGAAGACAGATTAACAAGAGAAAACAAGCAGAAGTTTATTAACATGTGTATCACACATGTAACACATGGGAGAACCCAGAGATGAGTAACTCATAGGTTTGGTTAGAACTTTAGTTTATATAATATCTTAGCAAAGGAACAATAAATTTTAGAGAAGTGACAAGAAAAAGAAAAAGGACCTAGAGTCCCCAGTGGGCAGCAAATTATGGGATGGCAAGTATATGGGAAACAAATGAGAGACAAAGGCTAGGTTGTAAACTTTGCATGTAAACTCCTCTGGTGTCATCTCCAGGCTGACAGGGTCTAAAGTCTCCAATGATTCACTTTTGTCCTTCCTCATAGTGAGGGGAGGGACACCTTTGTAAATTTATGTCCTACTTTTAGGCAAATAGCGGGAAGGCAGGTGGCTTTTCTTTTTTCTTTCTTTTTTTAAAAGGAAATTATTTCATAAACAAGTATCATTTTTAAAAATTCTGTTGAGGTATAATTGACATATTAGTTTCACATGTACAGTGCAATGATTCGGTATTTATATAGCGAAATGATCATCACAATAAATCCGCTTAACATCCATCACCATGCACAGTTATATTTAGAATTCTTTTCTTGTGCTCAGAACTTTCAAGACCCATTCTTCTAGCTGCTTTCAAATATGCAATACAGTATTCTTAACTGTAGTCACACTGCAGTGCATTATATCCCCATGACTTTCCTTATATCTGATTCTTCTCATTTGCCTTTAGCTCAAAATAATCCTTATGCCTAAGTGGCATGTTTGGGGGTGGCATATTCTGTCACCCTTCAGTTATTTTTCCAAAACAGATGAGATTTTAAACTGGAGCTGTTTGAGTTACCTTAAAGGAACAGGACGAAATGTTTTCCCACCATTTGTAGAAATGAGGGGCTCTTTCAATTTTTAATGACAAATAAAGAAGCTTACATTTCTTTGCTTCTGAATCATTATGACCATAAACTTCAAACCTATTGCATATGAAGGGTTTCAGGTAATTTTTTCTGCTCTGAGTTTAAACACACACACACGCACACGCACACACACACACACACACACACACACACACACGCATGCACTACTTTGCAGCCCTTCAATGGCCTCCTTTATTCTAGCTGAATCGGCCTTTCCCCAAAGCAGTGAATGCCATTCTAATGAATGGAGAATCACTGGGCAGCAAGTATCATTTTTGGAAAGAAAACAAATCTTGATATAAAATTTCCAAGTAGCTTTCAAAATTCCAGATTCATTTCTTCTAGCGAATTAACCATGGTCCTCACAAAGACATTTACTTTCATCTAGATGTCCCCACTTCCAGGAGGTTTCTGTATAGAACCTGTTTTATCTCTCTTCAAAAGCCCTCTAGGTTTACCTGGGTGGCCTTGGTCTTAAGCAAAATCCTCACATTCCTTCATCAGTGGCTTTCCTTCATTCCCCCACCGACCGCACCTCATAGGAAGCTTCAGCCATGATGTACACAGAGCCTCCCTCAATGGGGGATAAGCTTCAGGCAGGCTTTGGACAAGGTCCCAAGTACAGGAGTGCAGGATGTGCATTGCCCCGGGGGGCATCGTTTTTATCCTCAGCTGTATGTCTGACTCCCCCCACAGGGTTATACATGGTGGTCCTCACTCCACAACAACAAGGTAAGCGGCTATCTTTTCTCAAGAGCAACAGACAGTGCGGGCCAGTCCCTCCACCCAAGTCCCTCTTCTCCTTGCTGGCGGCTGTGTCTTCCTTGGCTTGTGGCAGAGAAAGGATTGTGGGCATCTCCTGAGCCAAGGTTCTGCCCGAATCAGTATGGCCCTGCCCTTGTCTCTTCTCTGCCTCCACAGCACCTCCCAGGTCTGCACAGTTTCTCTGTCAATAGCGTTGGGTTCTCTTTCAAGCCTAGCTTTAAAAAATCTTGTCTCTTTCTCCAAAGCCTAGTCTTTCCAGATATCCCCTAAGCCTGACATTAGGGCCTGAGTTGCTTTAAGATTTTGTTTGGTGCTTCATGTCTTTATCTCTCTGAAAAGAGGCTCAGTTCTTTGAATCATTCGGAGTCCAAGAAAGAAACTTTAAATATAGCATCCCACATTCTTTGCTTTCTTCTGCCAGCTATCCTGTGTCTACCTCTGCTTAGCGCTCCTGGCCTATCAACTGGGCCCAAGGAACTCAGGGATCTGGTCCAGGTCATGGGGAACCAGAGACTCAAACACATTATGGTACCATTTCTACTCTACTGAGGCCACCCATAGTGGGGTGGGGCACTCTGCAGGGGTGTCCTCCAAGGGTCCCTTGTGAAAAGTGGGGCACAGGCTCCTGCTTTGCTTACTGAGCCAAGCTCCACCAACCTATCCCCCACTGCAGGTCTGACTGCTCCCCAAGGGGCTGGGTTCTAGTAGCCCCATTCAGTCACTTTAGCTTTTTTGCTCTCCTCTCCCTCTTTCTCTGATTTCTCTCTTCCAGTCCTGGAAGAGCTTCTGTAATTGTCCTGCCCTGGAGGTGGGGAAATGCCCGGGAGTCAGAGTGTATTGCTCCCTACTTTACGGTTACTTTTTATAAAGCCTAAACTCTGATCCTCTAATCAAGCTCAAAATTTGGAACCAACCCCTCTGTGAATTCAAAACAAAACCATTTCTCTGTCAGAGGCTTGGCTCTCACAAGTCCAAAATGCTGTGCTTTCAGACTCTTTTGCCAGGTGTGAATTTAAAAATTCATTCAGTCCTTCAACTAAATAATTTGAATTATTTCTTTGTAGGCAGCATCTGCTTTCATCAAACAGTGAATGTCATTATCCAACCAGTGAAAAACTACAGAATAATTTTAGGAGACGAAAAGGTCCAAGGTTAATATCTCTAAATTCTCTCTCAGTACAAATTTAGAGACATGCTGAGACATTGTTATACTTTGGAATTATTGCTGATTGTATGGTTTTGTTTTGACCCTTTGTATTTCTTCAAGAATGCCATCATGGCTTTAAAAATATTTGATGAACCCCTTCTTTATTGACATGTCTTGCAAGGCACTATGGAAAGATGGATGTTAAACGGAGTCAAGGTTTAAAGGCTTATCAAAATTTCTGTACTTAGAAGGACTTCCCTGATGGTCCAGTGGTTAAGAATCTGCCTTCCAGTGCAGGGGACACGGGTTCGATCCCTAGCTGGAGAACTAAGATCCCACATGCCACAGGGCAACTAAGCCCGTGCACCACAACTACTGAGCCTCCATGCTGCAACTAGAGAGAAGCCCACGTGCCCCAACGAAAAATCACATGATGCAACAAAAGATGCCTCATGCCGCAACTAAGACCTGACGCAGCCAAATAAATAAATACATAAATATTTTTTAAATATTCTGGACTTAGGGCTCTCCTGGTGGCGCAGTGGTTGAGAGACCGCCTGCCGATGCAGGGGACAAGGGTTCATGCCCCGGTCCGGGAGGATCCCACATGCCACGGAGCAGCTGGGCCCGTGAACCGAGGCCGCTGAGAATTCTGGACTTAAGAGATTTCCTTATGACATTTGGTTATTTCTTCTGATATATTTAACATCTCTTTATAGTCTAATACTCAGTAGAGAGAATCTCTACATAAACGGGGAGATCATATATTTTTATAGGGAAAGACATGAGTTCATTAATCATTGAATTAAAACTTGTTTCAGTAAATTTATGAGGTAATAGAATAAATTTAAGACTTTATTTAGTAGCCTGTTTTTTCAGATCTCCACTTTGGTCATAATATTTAGTTACTCCTTGAGAAGAAGATTCTAGAAAAATTGTCAGTTTTTCTTCAAAGGGGTCTTTAAATAATCCACGTAACCTTTTGTACTAAATAACCAGATAATTAAGCCCTGACCTATGTCTCCTGACCCTGTAGACTTTCTCCCTTTAGAATCTGTGGCTGGTCTTGATTCCTGCCTGGGGCAGGACCTAATATTGATGAAGAGATAATGTGTTCTTAAAATGTCTTTTCACCCTGTACAATTAATGAGAAAATGATGTATTTATCAAAGGCTTGCCAATATTTTTTTGCTCTGTATTCCAAAGCTTTCAAGCTATTGCCTCAAACTATAGCTCAACAACATTCTTAAATAATGAAGCATTTGAATTTCTAGGAAGGTAATAGCCATTTACTGCAAAGATATCCAGGCTAATTTAGAAAGAAAGAGTAATGCATCTACTGAAAGACAGTTTTCTAGTTCCCTTCTCCAGGTTCTAATATCTTCATGGAATTCCTTACTGGGGAAATCTCTTTGTCTTTCATTAAAGATTTAGCTTCTGCATGAGAAGTATTCTTTTTTTTAAATTGAAGTATAGGGACTTCCCTGGTAGTCCAGTGGTTAAGACTCCACGCTCCCAATGCAGGGGGCATGGGTTCAATCGCTGGTCAGGGAAAAAAGATCCCTCATGTTGCACGGTGCAGCCAAACAATAAAATAAAATATTAATAACAAATAAATTGAAGTATAGTTGGTTTACAATATTGTGTTAACTTCAGGTGTACAGCAAAGTGATTCAGTTATACATACGTATATTTTCTTCAGATACTTTCCATTATAATTTATTACAAGATATTGAGTATAGTTCCCTGTGCTATATAGTAAACCCTTGTTGTTTATTTTAAATATAGTGGTGTGTATCTATTAATCCCATACTCCTAATTTATCCCCCCTCTTCCCCTTTGGTAACCATAAGTTTGTTTTCAAATGTCGTATATTAACGCATATGTGTGGAATCTAGAAAAATGGTAAAGATGTACCAGTTTGCAAGGCAGAAATAGAGACACAGATGTAGAGAACAAACGTATGGACACCAAAGGGGGAAAGCGGGTTGGTGGGGGGCGATGAATTGGGAGACTGGGATTGACATCTATACACTAATATGTGTAAAATAGATAACTAATAAGAGCCTGCTGTATAGCACAGGGAACTCCACTTCGCTGTACAGTAGAAGCTAACACAACATTGTAAAACAACTATACCCCAATAAAAAAAAAAGACAAACTGTAAGTTTGTTTTTGAAGTTTGTGAGACAGTTTCTGTTTTGTAAATAAGTTCGTTTGTATCATTTTTTTTAATTCCACATAAAAGTGATATCATATAATATTTGTCTTTCTCTGTCTGACTTATTTCACTCAGTATGATAATCTCTAAGTCCATCCATGTTGCTGCAAATGGTAATATGCCATTCTTTTTTATGGCTGAATATTTATATATATCTCACATCTTCTTTATCCATTCATCTGTTAATGGACATTTAGCTTGCTTCTATGTCTTGGCTGTTGCAAATAGTACTGCTTTGTACATTGGGGTGTATATATCTATGCCCAGGAGTGGGATTGCTGGATCATGTGGTAGTTCTGTTTTTACTTTTTAAAGGAATTTCCATAGTGGCTGCAGCAGTTTACATTCCCACCAACAGTGTAGGAGGGTTCCTGTATGGGTAGTATTCTTAAAGAGAGCAATCTAGTTCCTTCTGGAAAGCAATAGGGGTATTCTACCTATAATATGTTTAATTAAATTAAGGTGTACACTATTTTTTTACCTTAAATTATTAATTTATTTGGCCAATTCTCTACTACAGATATTTCTTTTTCTGTAACAAGTAATGCCACATTGAACTTCATTTACGTATATAGCTGTGTATTTGGGAGAGTATTTCTGTAGATTTATTCCTAGAGAAGAATTTCTATGTTGAGTAGTAAGTAGATTTTTTAATTTGATAGATGCTGTGAAATTTTCTCCACAAAGCTCTGTGCCAACACAAGTATGTGAGTGGTATTCCATTAAGGTGTGCACTTCTTAACTTATTCATTGATAAGAAATAATACAATTTACTATTAGCTGTATATTATATCACTTTCACCAAAGTAATATTAGTCCATAGTTTTAAAATATCATATAACTGCTAAAAGCATGTACCAAAACACAGCAATCTCCTGCCCTTTTCATCTTATTGTTCTCTGCCTTAAATGTAACCACTTAGGTATATATATAATTTTTTTACATATGTATATATATATTTTTTCACATACATAATTCAAGTAGTATGAGTGAACAGTCTTGTTGGTTGGTGGTCTTTATTTTAGAGCAAACAGGTGGCCAGCTGCCTTTTTCATCATGTAACCCCAAAGGTCATTCTCTATAGACATTTTTTCCTGAGGCTGTCCATCTTGCCATCTCCTGCCTGTGTTTATAAGACTGGTTACTGTTAGTCTGAAATTCAGTGGGGAAGGAGAATGGTTTTACTTTTCAGTATGCAGAATATCACTTACTTGTTTTAAATGTGTCGTTTCATCCTCATTCTCCTCTATTCCTGGCATCCTCAAGCCCGGAGCCTCTGGTCTAATTTCTCCAAAGCATCCCTTCTGCTGAAAGTGTTGGGAAGGGGGAGGGCCCTACTACTTAGAGTGTGAATGGCAACCTAGCAACCTGACTGTTGATTATACAGACTTTCAAACAATCCCCTGCTTCCGGTCCTCACACACGCACTCACATGCCTCACTCTCTGACTTCTGAGGTACTCGGCACTTCTAATCCCTAAGCATTTCCAGGGTTCTGAGGGGGTAAATCAACTTCTTCCCATCAGTATCCCCTCTGTAGGTACTCCTCCATCTTAAAATTGTAAATGTACTGATTATATTTAATATGTCACAGGGTGGGGAAGCGTGGGGAGAGATAGGAATTAGTCTTCAAATAAGCCATAATCAGGACTTCCCTGGCGGTGCAGTGGTTAAAAATCCGCCTGCCAATGCAGGGGACACGGGTTCGAGCCCTGGTCCAGGAAGATCCCACATGCCACGGAGCAACTAAACCCCTGTGCCACAACTACTGAGCCTGCGCTCTAGAGCCCGTGAGCCACAACTACTGAAGCCCGCGCACCTAGAGCCCATGCTCCGCAACAAGAGAAGCCACTGCAGTGAGAAGCCCACGCGCTGCAGTGAAGAGTAGCCCCTGCTTGCCACAACTAGAGAAAAGCCCGTGCACAGCAATGAAGACCCAACGCAGCCAAAAACTTAAAAAAAAAAAAAGCAATAATCAAAGCATCAGTTGTGTTCGTTTTTTTGTCTATATGTGGTTATAAATCATACTTGTCATTTAATTAGAATTTATATTCTAATAGAAAAGTGCTGTTTATCCTCCATTAGTTAGGTGTGACATGTCCTTTTTTAAATAGAAGTCAGTCTTTATAGGTAAGAAAGGCACCTTGAAGTAGCACTTGCCAGACGCCCTAACAGAACAGTGACCCTGTGCTATTGGCGAGGTCCACGAACCTTGACTTAAACCTTTGAAACATTCTAGTAACTCCAGGAACACATGAGAGGAAGAGTTGAACTCTGTCTCAAGAGTAAACTGAAGTAGTGAAAGAGCCTTAGGCTGAGATGAACTCTGAATATCTAATTCCATCCCTGGCTCGGAGGTATTAGAGACACCTGTCCTGGACACCTGGGATCCAGGTAGTAAGTTTGGGCAATCGATCTATACTCACTCTGTGCTCCTTGCCTTCCTAGCAAAGTACCAGAGGGCATAGGTAGTTTGGATTGGTGTGGCTGCCAGGTGGAAAGTATCCAAGGCTGAATGAAAGCCATCATTCATATGGCCTCCAGGATTATAACACATTTATAGTTTCCTCCATTCCTATACAATGATAAGAAGTGGAGGATGTATGGATTTTGAATTGTGTGACACCCAAGGATAATCATCAAACCAACATATTCCTTGCCTGTTTTTCTCTTCTGATCTCTTATTTATATAAATATTGTTATTAAATCCCAAACAAAATAATGAGCTATAAAAGATTTTGACCTGATCATTTGATTTTATCTAAAAATAATCTTAAAACCCCAAATAGATAAGTAAATCCCATTATTTTAAAATTTGTTTATTTATATTTTATTTTTGGCTGCCTTGGGTCTTCCTTGCAGTGCGTGGGCTTCTCATTGCAGTGGCTTCTCTGGTTGCGGAGCACGGGCTCTAGGCGTGCGGGCTTCAGTAGTTGTGGCTCGTGGGCTCTAGAGCGCAGGCTCAGTAGTTGCGGCACACGGGCTTAGTTGCTCTGCGACATGTGGGATCTTCCCGGACCAGGGCTCGAACCCATGTCCCCTGCATTGGCAAGCGGATTCTTAACCACGGTGCCACCAGGGAAGTCTGTAAATCCCATTATTTAAATCCTAAAAATGTAGGTGGAGATCTTAGGTGGTGACCCTTTTCTAGTAAAACACTAAAGACAAAATACTAACAGGAATCTGAAACAACTGTAGAAAAATAAGATTCTATTATAGTTGAAGGAAAGCTTCAGTTTCAAGGTTAAAAATGGATGACCAGACCTCTGAGTTTACCGAGGTGCCAATGTCCTCTTTGTCACAGCTCACAGGGGGCATGGTCTTTCCGAGAGTGGGGCTTCCTGGAAGACTTAGGCACAACCTGAGCTCTGAAGGCAAAGACCCTCATATATGAGTCTCAAAGGGAAGAGTCTTACATTTTTGCCCGTGTGACCTAAAGAAATTACATAGGATTTTTGCATCTCGGTTGCCTTGTGTGTAAAATGGGATGATTAAAGTTAAAAGAATTAAACATTTAGAGGAGTGTCTGGCACTCCTCTAATTCTTAGCAATGATCACCTCACACATAAGAAAGGACAGAAACAGAAAAATGCATTTAAAAGGAGGAGGAGGGGCAGAATTAGCTAAAGGCCAAAGAGCCCAGGGTCCCTGCCTCTGGTTCTAAATTGTATTTCAATTCAGGAAATTCCAGGATTGCATCAGCCCAATAAGATAAGCAGCCTGTCATCTTACACTGTTTGCCAGGACGTGATGCACTTTTTATATTAGGTTGCTGTTCTAATATGAGTCACATATGTGAGCTACAGCTACTTCTGCAGATGGAATAGTGTTTCATCAAGGTACAGGAAATGGCCTTTCTCCTTTTTTCTCACCTTTAACCTGAAAATCATGTGGTATTTATTTCCTACGTATTAACTCTACAATTAACTCCAAATTACCCATGCTAGTAAAGGGAAAGAACAACACAGATGGTTATGAAGGGTGCTTCAAAAATCCCTTATAATTTATGACTTTCGTGTTTAGAATATTACAATTGAGAGTTGGTGTCTAAATGTTGTGGAAACAAAACATCAAGCAAAACAACTCTTTCTGGAAGACTGATCTCAGAGAAGTCAGAAAATTTATCCCATTCTCCATCCAATAATCTGGTACAAAGCCATGCTGTTTTCCTCTTCTGAGCTAGGATGCACTGTAGCATCTGAATGGAGAAAACCAACACCCTAACTTGTGTGGTTGTTCAGTGTTTGTTCACACCCTTCCTGTGGATAAGGAAGATGTTTATTCATTCCTGACAGTTGAACTTAATTGTGAATAGAGCCTCAGTCTCCTTATCCTTCTGGAAGATTGTATATGATAAAAGGAAGTAACAAAAAAAATAATGAATTTATCTATGAGTTTAAATTGTTTTTTAAATGCACAAGTAGTATGGTTATATAATATGAAGAAATCAGGTCTTTGACAATCTAGCCCTGTGCAAACTCGTTAATTAGATGTGTTTTCCCTCAAACCCCTGACAAAAAAAGGAAGGAAGGAAAGAATTATAGACTTGAAATCAATGATATTTAAATATACATATATATATACAGTTTCATTGAGTTGTAATTTTTTTATTGAATGAAGGAATCTTTAAATTCTTTAGCGCTTTCTGATTTTCAAAGTTTTCACACACATGATTTCATATAACCCCATAATAACCCTTTTTTTCCCCCTACCCCTGTATTGCCCTTCCTCCCTTCCCTCTCCCCACTGGTAACCACTAGTTTGTTCTCTGTATCTGAGAATCTGCTTCTTTTTTGTTTTATTCACTAGTTGGTTCTATTTTTTAGATTCCACATATAAGTGATATCATACAGTATTTAACTTTCTCTGTCTGACTTACTTCTTTTAGCATAATGCCCTCCAAGTCCATCTGTTGCTGCAAATGGCATTACTTCATTCTTTTTTATGGCTGAATAGTATTCTGTTGTATGTGTATATATATATATATATATATATATATATATATATATATATATACCACATCTTCTTTATCCATTCATCTGTTGATGGACACTTAGGTTACTTACATACCTTGGCAATTGTAAATAATGCTGCTGTGAACGTTAGGGTTCATGTATCTTTTCGAATTAGTTTTTTGTTTTTTTCCAAATATATGCCTGGGGTGGAATTGCTGGGTCATATGGTAGTTCTATTTTTAGTTTTTTGAGAAACCTCTATGGTGTTTTCCACAGTGGTTGCACCAATTTGCATTCTCACCAACAGTGTAGGAAGGTTCCCTTTTCTCCACATCCTCACCAACATTTGTTATTTGTGTTCTTTTTGATGGTAGCCATTCTGACAGGTGTGAAGTGATATCTCATTGTGGTTTTGATTTGAATTTCCCTGATAATTAGCGATATTGAGCATCTTTTCATGTGCTTGTTGGCCATCTTCATTTCCTCTTTGGAAAAACGTCTCTTTGGTTCTTATGCCCATTTTTTAACTGGGTTTTTTTTTTGATGTTGAGTTATATGAGCTGTTTATATATGTTGGATATTAGCCCCTTGTCAGTCGTATTATTTGCAAATATCTTCACCTATTCAGTAGGTTGTCTTTTCCTTTTGTCAATGGTTTTGCTGCGCAAAAGCTTTTAAGTTTAATTAGGTCCTATTTGTTTATTTCTGCGTTTGTTTCCTTTGCTTTAGGAGACGGATTCAAAAAAATATTGCTATGATTTATGTCCAAGTGTGTTCTGCCTATGTTTTCCTGTAGGAGTTTTATAGTATCTGGTCTTTGAGGTGTTTATTACATTTTGAGTTTATTTTTGTGTATGGTGTTAGAGAATGTTCTGATTTTATTCTTTTACATGTTGCTGTCCAGTTTTCTCAGCACCAGCTATTGAAGAGACTATCTTTTCTCCATTGTATATTCTTGCCTCTTTGTCATAGATTAATTGATCATAAGTGTGGGAATTTATTTCTGATCTCTCTATCCTGTTCCATTGATCTATGTGTCTGTTTTTGTGCCAGTCCCATACTGTTTTATTTTTTTTTCTCTTTGCGGTACGCGGGCCTCTCACTGTTGTGTCCTCTCCCGTTGCGGAGCACAGGCTCCGGACGCTCAGGCTCAGCGGCCATGGCTCACAGGCCCAGCCGCTCCACGGCATATGGGATCTGCCCGGACCGGGGCACGAACCCGTGTCCCCTGCATTGGCAGGTGGACTCTCAACCACTGCGCCACCAGGGAAGCCCTCCCATACTGTTTTGATTAATGTATAGTCTGAAGTCAGGGAGCATGATTCCTCCAGCTCTGTTCTTTCTCAAGATAGTTTTGGCTATTCAGGGTCTTTTGTATTTCCATACAAATTTTAAAATTATTTATTCTAGTTCTGTGAAAATGCCATTGGTATTTTTATAGTGATTGCATTGAATCTGTAAATTGCTTTGGGTAGTATGGTCATTTTAACCATATTAATTCTTCCAATCCAATAACACGGTATATCTTTCCATCTATTTGTGTCACCTTCAGTTTCTTTCATCAGTGTCTTATAGTTTTCCAAGTACATGTCTTTTTCTTCCTTAGGTAGGTTTGATCCTATTTAGTTTATTATTTATGATGCAAAGGCAAATGGGATTGTTTCCTCAATTTATCTTTCTGATAATTTGTTGTTAGTGTATAGAAATGCAACAGTTTTCTGTATTTTAATTTTGTATCCTGCAACTTTACCAAATTCATTGATGAGCTCTAATGGTTTTCTAGTGACATCTTTAGGATTTTCTAGGTATAGTATCACGTCATCTGAAAACAGTGACAGTTGTACTTCTTACTTTCCAATTTTGATTTCTTTCATTTCTTTTTGTTCTCTGATTGCCATGGCTAGGACTTCGAAAACCATGTTGAGTAAAAGTGGCGAGAGTGGATATGCTTGTCTTCTAACTAATATCTTAGAGGAAATGCTTTCAGTTTTTTCACTGTTGAGTAGGATGTTCGCTGTGGGTTTGTCATATATGGCCTTCATTATGTTGAGGTATGTTCCCTCTATGCCCACTTGCTGGAGAGTTTTTATCATAAATTGATGTTGAACTTTATCAAAAGCTTTTTCTGCATCTATTGAGATGATCATATGGCTTTTATTCTTCTATTTATTAATGTGGTATGTCATATTGATTGATTTGTGGATATTGAAAAATCCTTGTATCCCTGGGATAAATCCTACTTGATCATAGTGTATGATCCTATGATCCTTTTAATGTATTGTTGGATTTGGTTTGCTAATATCTTCTTGAGGATTTTTGCATCTATGTTCATCAGTGATATTGGCCTGTAATTTTCTTTTTTTGTGATATCTTTGTCTGGTTTTGGTATCAGGATGATGGTGGCTTCATAGAATGGGTTTGGAAGTTTTCCTTCCTCTGCAATTTTTTTGGAATAGTTTAAGAAGGATAGATGTTGTTAACTCTTCAAATGTTTGATAGAACTCACCTGTGAAGCCATCTGATCCTGGACTTTTGTTTGTTGGGAATTTTAAAATTACTGATTCAATTTCATTACTGGTGATTGACTGGTTCATATTTTCTGTTTTTTCCTGGTTCAGTCTTGGAAAATTATACTTTTCTAAGAATTTGTCCATTTCTTCCAGGTTGTCCATTTTATTGGTATATAGTTGTTCATAGTAGTCTCTTATGATCCTTTGTACTTCTGTGGTGTTGGTTGTAACTTCTTTTTCATTTCTGATTTTATTGATTTGGGCCTTCTGCCTTTTTTTCTTGATGAGTGTAGCTAAAGGTTTATCTATTGTGTTTATCTTTTCAAAGAACCAGCTTTTAGTTTCATTGATCCTTTCTATTGTTTTTTTAGTTGTAATTTTTTAATGAACTCTACTGTGTGGTAAAACTATGAATCATGATTTTCAGTAAATTCTACTAACAGTTCATATATAAGTTCTAGAATGTGAGCTATAACAAAGTTTAACTCTCCAGCCTCAAGTGTGCAAACTCTTTTTAGTATGCACTTAGAAATGCTTGCCTGAATATGTGATTTCTAAAATAGAAGGTGATATATCCTTTATAACTTTATATATTCCACTTTATCTCTTTCTCTAGAACATCAGTTCACAAGGACAGTTCATAATTAGTTAGCCCCTCTTTTTGACTTGACCTTAGATGACTATATTTTCTCTAAATCCTTACTTGTTGTCAGCTATGGAAAGTTGGGTTTAGGATCGAATTTCCTCCTCACATTCAGAAACTATCCCAGGACCAGTTTTTCATTTTTCCTCTGCATTGTCACTAATATTTGACAAGGGAGCCAAGAAGACTTAATGGGGAAAGGAGAGTCTTCTCCATAAATAGTGTTGGGAAAACTGTTTAACCACGTGACAAAGAATGAAACTGGACCCCTCTCTTATACTATTTTTTAAAAAGTAACTCGAAATGAATTAAACATTTATGTAAGACACAAAACTATAAAACTCATAGAAGAAAACATAGGGGGAAAATCTCCTTGACATTGGCTTTGGGAAAGACTTTTGGACATGACACCAGAAGCACAAGCAATGAAAGCAAAAATAAAGTGGAAGTACATCAAACTAAAAAGCTTCTGCACAACAAAAGAAATAATCAGCATTAAAAGGCAACCTATGGAATGAGAGAAAATATTTGCAAACCATCTATCTGAAAAGGAGTTAATATCCAAAACATATAAGGAACTCATACAACTCAATAGCAAAAAACCAAACAATTCCATTTTTAAATGGCAAAGTATTTAAAGACACTTTTCCAAAAAGAGAGACACAAATGGCCAACACATACATGAAAATATGCACGACTTCACTATCAGCAAAATGTCAATCAAACATATATAAAGAACTCTAGGGCTTCCCTGGTGGCGCAGTGGTTGAGAGTCCGCCTGCCGATGCAGGGGACACGGGTTCGTGCCCCGGTCCAGGAGGATCCCACATGCCGCGGAGCGGCTGAGCCCGTGAGCCATGGCCGCTGGGCCTGCGCGTCTGGAGCCTGTGCTCCGCAACGGGAGAGGCCACAACAGTGAGAGGCCCACATACTGCAAAAAACAAAACAAGCAAACAAAATAAACATATATAAAGAACTCTTAAATTCCTAAATGTAGACTATGGTATATTTAAAATGTTAGTATATGTTACCAGGTTCTTTTCCAGAAAGATGTACCAAAGTATTATCCCATTAATTTTGCCTATCCTGGGAATTATTGTTATTTTTAATCTTTGTCTGTTCGATTGATTGAAAACAATACTGTTTTGTTGCTTTAATTTAACTTTCTCTGACTATTTCTAAGGTTGAGAAACTTGTTTATGAGCTGGTCTTCTGTCTCCAAAATTAACTCTAAACAGAGTTAATAAAGTACCCACTAAAGTGAAAGTTCTAGTTGAATTATTTATTTAGCAGGTAGAAGTTAGAGAGAACAGTGTTCCAAAGAATCATGTAATTGTAGAGTTGAAAGGGACCTTAGAGATCTTCTAGCTTAATTTTGAGTAATCCTATGGTATGATTTACTCCCTGTCGAAAAAGCAGTGACCTGAATGCTACTAAAATTAGAGAACTTAGATTAAACACTAGTGAGTTAAGGAAGAGAAGCAGCAAATGGGAAGAAAGTCTAAACTGAGTAGGAATGAGCATGACAACAAAGTTGAGGGAAGATCACAGAGAACAGAGGAAAAGGTTAGTACCACCCTATAGATGACTATTGGTAAGTCCTGCCAAGAAAGGAATTGGTGGGTACAGTGGCAAGGGCACTGGGTCCCAGGGGCTGTCAGATGGGAGACTGGCTTCTCTAGATCAGGGCAAGTAGACCCTGCTGCTGACCCTGCTGCCAGCAACAAATGTGCTGGAAGCTGAATCCAGACAGACAGACAACTGTTGGTGTCCTAAGGATAAGTCAAGAAAGCACATACCCTAACAGAGACAGGACTCACGTTCTCATATGGGGGAGGTACAAAACAGCAGCCCACAGTAATTCTACGAAGTGGAATTCAACCACCACTGCTATGTTTGGAAGGATAATTTTTGGTGGTTGTATATTTGAGGCCAGAGAGGGGGGTTCACCTCCTAGATCCTTGGATGGTCAGAGTTGCTTCCCAAGGAAGCCTGGCAGATAACCTGACTTTTTTTTAAAAGATTCTTTATAATATCTGTATTGTGAAATTTCTAGACTTTGGTGGGTATTTAAAACTGCTTGTTTCAGCTTCATATGCTGGACAGGGATTCTTTTCTCTTGAACTTTAATAATAGTATAGGTACTCCTTTACCAACTTTGAGTTGATTATATGCTAAGCCTAACATTCTACTTGCTCTTTGATCACTGACAGAGAAGTGGGTACTTCTGCAAGGAAAAGTTTGTTGTTCTAGGGTGTGAGGACAGAGCTATAAACCATAGTTCTTCAGTTAGATGGTAACGGCCCATAGGGCTTGCTTATAGATTTATTGGTCCCACCCAATCACAGTGAAACCAGCAGAGTGGGGTTACCCCCCAATAGCCAAGTGGGGCTAACCCCCAATAGCCAGGTGGTTGTGAGTGAGAAGGCTGGAAAGTTGACCTCTGACAGGTGGGCAGACCCTGTAACCCTCCCCTAGAGCCCTGCTGTAAGCTTCGACTGGCTAGGCAGGATCCAGAGATAAGAGTACCTCTAGGGAACACAGTGCAGCTTGGGGCTTGACAAAATGCCTGCCACTTTTGCTCCATCCTGGGAGTGACCTTGAAGACTATTGATGTTGCTGGGAGTTGTCAATGTCCTCCAGTCAAAGAGCACCCGGAACACCCCTGCAGTTTAGCATTTGGGTTTATTGCTCCTAGAAAGGGGGAGACAGCATCCCATGGCATGCGTCTCAGTAACCATGGGGGTTTGAAAAGACTTACTATAGGATCTGGGCTCTAGTTAGTTCATTTTAAGGCGAGCTTAAGGAGGCAAGAGCTTGCTTTGGGCTGGAGGCTGTCGGGAAGCAGGGGCAATTCTGTGACTGGGGATCTTAATGAACCTTATCTAGAAGGAGGGAGGACTAGAGTAAAGCTAAAGCCGTAATTGGTAAAGAAGCAGCAGTCACTCCTGCTGGCCAGGCTAGGGCATATTGGGGTGGTCATTTTTGTGGTCTGGACAGTGTTTTTGTCTGTGTTCAGACATGATTACAGAGTGGACTTGTTTCTGTCTTGATCCATCCTGGTCTCAGGGGCCTTGTCTGATGTTTGTTCTGTGAAATTATGTTTGACCAGAGAACACCAAGGCCAGCTATGAGTGCCCAGCATCAGGGGCTTCTCACACCCTTCTCCCAGTCAATCTGCAGTGGGGAGTGGAGTTCTTAAAGATCACTTGGGGCGATAGAAGAATGGGACTGTGGCTGGAAGGAGTACCAGAGGGCTGTGCAGGGGGAGGAATGGCAGAAAGGCATGGACAGGCAGCAAACTGCATCCAGGAGCCAGAGGATGTGCTGGGTGGACACACAGAAAGCACACTTCCATGAGCGAGCTTGAGCCAGTAATGGAGGGCTCAGATGAAGCAGGAAGGCTCTGGTATGGAAGATTCTGAGAGAACCAGGAGGAGCTAGGGAAGGAATGAATTCTTAGGCAGGTATACTAAGGATCAGGCTTCTCCCGTTGCGGAGCACAGGCCCCAGACATGCAGGCTCAGCGGCCATGGCTCACGGGCCCAGCTGCTCCGCGGCAGGTGAGATCTTCCCGGACCAGGACACGAACCCGTGTCCCCTGCATCGGCAGGCGGCCCCCCAACCACTGCGCCACCAGGGAAGCCCCAAGATCAGTCTTCTTAGGATAGCTGAATTGGAGCAATCAGTTCAATAAAAGTGTATCATTGATTTGAACATGGAGACTTGAGCCTTCCAGCCTGCTCTTTTATATCCTGGAAAGTGTGGACTGCAAACCATTGAATGCTTTAAAAGATGTACTTTTATTACTTGATTGGTTTCAAAAACTTAATCTCCATTAGCCAGCCCATTAATTGTGAACTAGGTTTATCACTCAGACCAGAAAATAAAACTAGTTGGTAATAATATCTTGGGTAGGGCGTAAGATTGCCAGATTTAGGAAAATATTAGAAATACACACACACACACACACACACACACACACACATATTTATAGATAGATAGATAAGTATAGGTATAGACATAGAAATAGAGCTCCAGTTAAAATTTGTATTTCAGATAAACAATGAACATGTAATACTTAGGAATACTGAGGAGCTTCAAGATGGCGGAAGAGTAAGACGCGGAGATCACCTTCGTCTCCACAAATACATCAGAAATACATCTACACGTGGAACAACTCCTAAAGAACACCTACTGAACGCTGGCAGAAGACCTCGGACCTCCCAAAAGGCAAGAAACTCCCCACATACCTGGGTAGGGCTAAAGAAAACAAGAAAAAACAGAAACAAAAGAATAGGGACGGGACCTGCAGCAGTGAGAGGGAGCTGTGAAGGAGGAAAGGTTTCCATACACTAGGAAGCCCCTTTGTGGACGGAGAATGCGGGTGGCGGAGGGGGAAAGCTTTGGAGCCGCGGAGGAGAGCACAGCAACAGGGGTGCGGGGGGCAAAGCAGGGCCGACGGGCACTCACCAGCCCGAGATGCTTGTCTGCTCCCCCGCCGGGGCAGGCGGGGCTGGGAGCTGAGGCTCGGGCTTCGGTCGGAGTGCAGGGAGAGGACTGGGGTTGGAGGCGTGAACACAGCCTGAAGGGGGTTAGTGCACCACGGATAGCCGGGAGGGAGTCTGGGAAAAAAGTCTGCAGCTGCCTAAGAGACAAGAGAGTTTTTCTTGCCTCTGTTTCCTGGTGCTAGAGGAGAGGGGATTAAGAGCGCCGCATAAAGGAGCTCCAGAGACAGGCGCGAGCCACAGCTATCAGTGCGGACCCCAGAGATGGCATGACACGCTAAGGCTGCTGCTGCCGCCACCAAGAAGCCTCTGTGCGAGCACAGGTCACTCTCCACACCCCCTTCCGAGGAACCTGTGCAGCCCGCCACTGCCAGGGTCCTGGAATCCAGGGACAACTTCCCCGGGAGAGCACACGGCGCGCCTCAGGCTGGTGCAACGTCATGCTGGCCTCTGCCGCCGCAGGCTCACCCCACATCTGTACCCCTCCCTGCCCCCGGCCTGAGTGAGCCAGAGTACCCGAATCAGCTGCTCCTTTAACCCCGTCCTGTCTGAGTGAAGAACAGATGCCCTCAGGCGACCTACTCGCAGAGGCGGGGCCAAATCCAAAGCTGAACCCCAGGAGCTGTGCAAACAAAGGAGAGAAAGGGACATTTCTCCCAGCAGCCTCAGGAGCAGCGGATTAAAGCTCCACCATCAACTTGATGTACCCTGCATCTGTGGAATACCTGAAGAGACAACGAATCATCCCAAAATGAGGAGGTGGACTTTGGGAGCAAGATTTATGATTTTTCCCCCTTTTCCTCTTTTTGTGAGTGTGTATGTGTATGCTTCTGTGTGTGATTTTGTCTGTATAGCTTTGCTTTTACCATTTGTCCTAGGGTTGTGTCTGTACGTTTTTTTTGTTTTGTTTTGTTTTTTACTTAAAAAATTTTTTTCCTAATAATTATTTTTTATTTTAATAACTTTATTTTATTTTATTTTATCTTCTTTTTTCTTTCTTTCTTTCTTTTTTTTTCTCCCTTTAATTCTGAGCCATGTGGAGGACAGGCTCTTGGTTCTCCAGCCAGGCGTCAGGGCTGTGCCACTTAGGTGGGAGAGCCAAGTTCAGGACACTGGGCCACAAGAGACCTCCCAGCTCCATGTAATATCAAACAGCAAAAATCTCCCAGAGATCTCCATCTCAACGCCAAAACCCAGCTCCACTCAACAACCATCAAGCTACAGTGCAGGACACCCTATGCCAGACAACTAGCAAGACAGGAACACAACCCCACCCATTAGCACAGAGGCTACTTAAAACCATAACAAGGCCACAGACACCCCAAAACACACCACCAGATGTGGACCTGCCCACCAGAAAGACAAGATCCAGCCTCATCCACCAGAACACAGGCACTAGTCCCTCCACCAGGAAGCCTACACAGCCCACTGAACCCACCTTAGCCACTGGGGACAGACACCAAAAACAATGGAAACTACGAACCTGCAGCCTGTGAAAAGGAGACCCCAAACACAGTAAGTTAAGCAAAATGAAAAGACAGAGAAACACATAGCAGATGAAGTAGCGAGGCAAACACCCACCAGACCAAACAAATGAAGAGGAAGTAGGCAGTCTACCTGAAAAACAATTCAGAATAATGATAGTAAAGATGATCCAAAATCTTGGAAATAGAATGGAGAAAATACAAGAAACTTTTAACAACGACCTAGAAGAACTAAAGAGCAAACAGAGATGAACAACACAATAAATGAAGTTTAAAATTCTCTATAACGAGTCAACAGCAGAATAACTGAGGCAGAAGAACGGATAAGTGACCTGGAAGATAAAATAGTGGAAATAACTACTGCAGAGCAGAATAAAGAAAAAAGAATGAAAAGAATTGAGGACAGTCTCAGAGATCTCTGAGACAACATTAAATGCACCAACATTCGAATTATAGGGGTCCCAGAAGAAGAAGAGAAAAAGAAAGGGACTGAGAAAATATTTGAAGAGATTATAGTTGAAAATTTCCCTAATATGAGAAAGGAAATAGTTAATCAAGTCCAGGAAGCACAGCGAGTCCCATACAGGATAAATCCAAGAAGAAACACGCCAAGACACATATTAATAAAATTATCAAAAACACAGCGACCCAAAACCTATGGGATGCAGCAAAAGCAGTTCTAAGAGGGGAAGTTTATAGCAATACAATCCTACCTTAAGAAACAAGGAACATCTGAAATAAACAACCTAACCTTACACCTAAAGCAATTAGAGGAAGAAGAACAAAAAAAACCTGATGTTAGCAGAAGGAAAGAAATCATAAAGATCAGATCAGAAATAAATGAAAAAGAAATGAAGGAAATGATAGCAAAGATCAATAAAACTAAAAGCTGGTTCTTTGAGAAGATAAACAAAATTGATAAACCATTAGCCAGACTTATCAAGAAAAAAAGGGAAAATACTCAAATCAATAGAATTAGAAATGAAAAAGGAGAAGTAACAACTGACACTGCAGACATACAAAGGATCATGAGAGATTACTACAAGCAACTGTTTGCCAATAAAACGGACAACCTGGAAGAAATGGAAAAATTATTAGAAATGCACAACCTTCCGAGACTGAACCAGGAAGAAATAGAAAATATGAACACACCAATCACAAGCACTGAAATTGAAACTGTGATTTAAAATCTTCCAACAAACAAAAGCCCAGGACCAGATGGCTTCCCAGGCGAATTCTATCAAACATTTAGAAAAGAGCTAACACCTATCCTTCTCAAACTCTTCCAAAATATAGCAGAGGGAGGAACACTCCCAAACTCATTCTACGAGGCCACCATCACTCTGATACCAAAACCAGACAAAGATGTCACAAAGAAAGAAAACTACAGGCCAATATCACTAATGAACATAGATGCAAAAATCCTCAACAAAATACTAGCAGACAGAATCCAACAGCACATTAAAAGAATCATACACCATGATCAAGTGGGGTTTATCCCAGGAATGCAAGGATTCTTCAATTTACACAAATCAATCAACGTGATACACCATATTAACAAACTGAAGGAGAAAAACCATATGATCATCTCAATAGATGCAGAGAAAGCTTTTGACAAAATTCAACACCCATTTATGATAAAAACCCTCCAGAAAGTAGGCATAATAAAGGCCATCTATGACAAACCCACAGCCAACATCATCCTCAATGGTGAAAAACTGAAAGCATTTCCACTAAGATCAGGAACAAGACAAGGTTGCCCACTCTCACCACTATTATTGAACATAGTTACGGAAGTTTTAGCCACAGCAATCAGAGAAGAAAAAGAAATTAAAGGAATCCAAACCAGAAAAGAAGAAGTAAAGCTGTCACTGTTTGCAGATGACATGATACTATACATAGAGAATCCTAAAGATGCTACCAGAAAACTACTAGCGCTAATCAATGAATTTGGTAAAGTAGCAGGATAAAAGATTAATGCACAGAAATCTCTTGCATTCCTATACACTAATGATGAAAATCTGAAAGTGAAATTAAGAAAACACTCTCATTTACCATTGCAAGAAACAGAATAAAATACATAGGAATAAACCTACCTAAGGAGACAAAAGTCCTGTATGCAGAAAACTATAAGACACTGATAAAAGAAATTAAAAATGATACAAATAGATGGAGAGATATACCATGTTCTTGAAGTGGAAGAATCAACATTGTCAAAATGACTCTACTACCCAAAGCAATCTACAGATTCAATGCAATCCCTATCAAACTACCACTGGCAGTTTTCACAGAAGTAGAACAAAAAATTTCACAATTTGAATGGAAACACAAAAGACCCCGAATAGCCAAAGCAATCCTGAGAAAGAAAAACGGAGCTGGAGGAATCTGGCTCCCTGACTTCAGACTATACTACATAGCTACAGTAACCAGGACAGTATGGTACTGGCACAAAAACAGAAATATAGATTATTGGAACAGGACAGAAAGCCCACAGATAAACCCACAGACATATGGTCACCTTATCTTTGATAAAGGAGGCAAGAATATACAGTGGAGAAAAGACAGCCTCTTCAATGAGTGGTGCTGGGAAAACTGGACAGCTACATGTAAAAGAATGAAATTAGAACACTCCCTAACACTATACACAACAATAAACTCAAAATGGATTAAAGTCCTAAATGTAAGGCCAGACACCATCGAACTCTTAGAGGAAAACATAGGCAGAACACTCTATGACATAAATCACAGCAAGATCCTTTTTGACCCACCTCCTAGAGAAATGGAAATAAAAACAAAAGTAAACAAATGGGACCTAATGAAACTTAAAAGCTTTTTCTCAGCAAAGGAAACCATAAACAAGACGAAAAGACGGCCTTCAGAATGGGAGCGAATATTTGCAAATGAAGCAACTGACAAAGGATTAATCTCCAAAACATACAAGCAATTCATGCAGCTCAATATCAAAAAAACAAACAACCCAATCCAAAAATGGGCAGAAGAGCTAAATAGACATTTCTCCAAAGAAGATATATAGGGTGCCAACAAACACATGAAAGGATGCTTAACATCATTTATCATTAGAGAAATGCAAATCAAAACTACAATGAGATATCATCTCACATCAGTCAGAATGGCCATCATCAAAAAAATCTACAAACAATAAATGCTGGAGAGGGTGTGGAGAAAAGGGAACCCTCTTGCACTGTTGGTGTGAATGTAAATTGATACAGCCACTATGGAGAACAGTATGGAGGTTCCTTAAAAAACTAAAAATAGAACTACCATACGACCCAGCAATCCCACTACTGGGCATATACCCTGAGAAAACCATAATTCAAAAAGAGTCATATACCAAAATGTTCATTGCAGCTCTATTTACAATAGCCAGGACATGGAAGCATCCTAAGTGTCCATCAACAGATAAATGGGTAAAGAAGATGTGGCACATATACACAATGGAATATTACTCAGCTGTAAAAAGGAATGAAACTGAGTTATTTGTAGTGAGGTGGATGGACCTAGAGTCTGTCATACAGAGTGAAGTAAGTCAGAATGAGAAAAACAAATACCGTATGCTAACACATATATATGGAATCTAGAAAAAAATACGGTCAGAAGAACCTAGGGGCAAGATGGGAATGAAGATGCAGACCTGCTAGAGAAAGGACTTGAGGATATGGGGAGGGGCAAGGGTAATTTGGGACAAAGTGAGAGAGTGGCATGGACATATGTACACTACCAAATGTAAAATAAATAGCTAGTGGGAAACAGCTGCATAGCAGAGGGAGATCAGCTCAGAGCTTTGTGACCACCTAGAGGGGTGGGATAGGGAGGGTGGGATGGAGGGAGATGCAAGAGGAAAGAGAGATAGGGGTATATTTATATGTATAACTGATTCACTTTGTTATAAAGCAGAAACTAACCATTGTAAAGCAATTATACTCTAATTAAAATGTTTAAAAAAAGGAATACTTATACTAGAATAAAGTATTACTTGTTTATCTGAATTGCAAATTTAACTGTCCTGTGTTTTATCTGGCAACCCTAACCTAGGGAGGTTTGAACTACAAAACAGTTTAGCTTAGAAATGAGTTGGTGTCTGCCCAAATGGAACTAGTTGTGCAGGGCGCTGGCGCCTGACTGAGGGAAGGATTGCCATGTGCCAATCACTGTCTTGACAGAATGGTGTTACCTTAGGACATGGGAATTTTGGATTCAGTAAAGCTAATTAGCCTCATTATTCAGACTTTTTTGACGTTTTATAACTTTCCATCAGTATATTATTCTGATTTTTTTCCCTTAATTTGTTATCAAAGTTGTTTTTGAACAATCCAGTGTATGTTAGCCATGCTAAGATGCTAAAACATTTATAAAATTAGCAAAGCATTTATAAAATTAGCCTAGCAAAGTCCCAACTAGATCTAATAAAAAAGCATTACAATAAAGGTAGGTTTGAATAGAACAAGCAATATGTTGCATTCTGGGGTGTAAATAATTAATATATTAAGGAACACAGTATCTTTCCTAATTTAGTCATAGATTTAATGCAGTACAATTAAAATATCGATGGAAACCTCTATAGAAAATAGGAAACTGTTTACAGAAAAATAAATAGTAAGAATTTCAGGAACTATTTTTAGTGGAAAAGCAGTATCTTTTTAAATAGAAAATAAATACGTATTTAAAAAATTTTTATAAACAGAAATAAAGGTTAATGATACGGATAATGTAAAAATAGAACCAAACAATTCAAAGTTTTACATGAGTGGCTGGATTTGACTTTCTTCCTTTTTTTCTTCTTTATATCCCCATTCCCATTTCACACTCACACACCCAAATGGAAAGAAGTCCTTGGTAAGACTTTGCACTAAAAATTGGCCACAAGAAGTAGTCACCATCTGCAAAGGAAAGCTTTGTCTCATAGATCAGGGGTCCCCAACCCCCGGGGCTGTTTACCAGTATCTGTCCACGGCCTGTTAGGAACCAGGCCGCACAGCAAGAGATGAGCAGTGGACGAGCAGGCGAAGCTTCCTCTGCCTGCGGCTCCCCATCCCTCCCCATAGCTACATTACCGCCTGAACCATACTCCCCCCTCAAAGCCCCGTCCATGGAAAAACTGTCTTCCACGAAACAGGTCCCTGCTGCCAAAAAGGTTGGGGACCACTGTCATAGATGCTTCACTCCCCAGGACCTGAAGGAGTGAAACCGCCTCCCAAGATGCAAAGGCCTTGAGCAGACACCGCTGCGCCGGGGAACACACAGGACTTCAGGGATCCGACTCCAGCCCTCAAGGATCCGACTCCAGCCCTCAAGGACAGTGCCAGCAAGGAGAAAAATATCAGGACCCTGTGTGCAGGAGAAGGAGCCCCAAGGGAGAAGAAGGAAAGTCCTAGATGTCCATCTGAGGGAGACCCTGGACCGAAAGGTAACTCAGTATGAAAAGCAAAGAAAAGTTTTGCTCTACAGACTTGTGCCTTACACACAAGGTAGCATACAACACCTGCTGTTAACGCGATAAAAGCAAATCACAGAAGTGTGTATGAGGTGTACGACCTTGTGTGTACGAAAAGAAGATAAAGAATATATGTTCATTTTTACTTGTATCTGTTCTGAAAGGATACATAAGAAACTAATAAAAGTGATTACCTGTAGAGGACAGGGCAGATGAGGTGGATAGGGAAAGAGCAGGAGAAAGACTTCAACATAAACTTCTTTAACATTTTACTATGGCAAAATTTCAAATATATATATATAAAGACTAGGATAATAAGCCTACAGGGAGTCGTTATGCAGCTTCAACAATTATTAATATTTTGTCAATCTTATTTCACTATTTCCTACATATTTTGAAATTTTTAATGGAATTTTGATTAATTTTTGTTCCATAGTGTATATACCATTTGAAATAAATTCATAACTTTAAAAAGAGATTGGAAGAAAGATGAGATGATACAAGTTTAGACAATTCCTTTTTAGTTTACTGTAAAGGGTAAGTGAGAATTCAGGATTCGAAATTGTGATCAAGAGTGTTTTCTTGTCATGTTTTTTTATTTTTTCATTATTATTATTTTTAATTTTATTTATTTATTTATTTTTGGCTGCTTTGGGTCTTCATTGCTGTGTACCGGCTTTCTCTAGTTGCAGTGAGCGGGGGCTACTCTTCACTGTAGCGCGCAGGCTTCTCATTGCCATGGCTTCTCTTGTTGCAGAGCACGGGCTCTAGGCACGCAGGCTTCAGTAGCTGTGGCATGCGGGCTCAGTAGTTGCAGCACATGGGCTTAGTTGCTCCACGGCATGTGGGATCTTCCCAGACCAGGGCTTGAACCCATGTCCCCTGCACTGGCAGGCAGATTCTTAACTACTGTGCCAGCAAGGGAAGTCCCTGTTGTGTTTTTTTAAAAATAGGAGATATAAAAGGCATTTTGTATGCTGCTAGGAAAAAATCCAGTAGAGAGGGAAGTCGAATAATGCAGGAGAGAAAGGTGAGATTTGTTAAAACAGTATTCTAGAGAAGGTGAGAAGAGATAGCATCTGAAACATTGATGGGGGGGGGATTTCCCTAACTAAGAAAACATTTACAAAAGACATACCTGATAAAAAAAACTGTTATGCAAACATTAAACAACTCTTAAAACTCAACAACATAAAAACAAATAATGCAACTAAAAAATGGACCAAAGACTTTAACAGACACCTCACCAAAGAAGATATACAGATAGCATATAAGCATATGAAAAGATACTCCATATCTTATATCATCAGGGAAAGGCAAATTAAAATGAGAGGCCACTACATATGCATATACATTCTACACATGTTAGAATGGCCAAAATCCAGAACACGGACACAGCTAATGCCAAAGAGGATGAGTAGCAATAGGAACTCTCATTTATTGTTGGTGGGAATGCAAAGTACTATAGTACAATCACTTTGGAAGACAGTTGGCTGTTTCTTACAAAACTAAACATA
This sequence comes from Phocoena sinus, assembly GCF_008692025.1. Taxonomy (NCBI): domain Eukaryota; kingdom Metazoa; phylum Chordata; class Mammalia; order Artiodactyla; family Phocoenidae; genus Phocoena; species Phocoena sinus. The sequence goes on from NC_045764.1 coordinate 78,859,102, forward strand.
CTCTTACCATTAGATCCAGCAGTTGTGCTCCTTGATATCTACCCAAAGGAGTTGAAAATGAAAAACCTGCATAAGGATGTTTATGGCAGCTTCATTCACAATTGGCAAAACTTGGAAGCAACCAAGATGTCCTTCAGTAAATGAATGGATAAATAAACTAAGGTACATAGAGACAGTGGAATATTATTTGGTGCTAAAAAGAAATGAGTTATCAAGTCAAGAAAAGTCATGGAGGAAACTTAAATGAGTATTACTAAGTGAATGAAACCAATGTGAAGACTACACACTGTATGAGTCCAAGTTTTGGAATCCTGGAAAAGCCAAAACTACGGAAACAGTAAAAAGATCAGTGGTTGCTAAGGGGAGGGAGGGATGAATAGGCAAGGCATAGAGGATTTTTAGGGCAGTAAAACTACTCTGTGTGATACTGTAATGGTGGCTATACATCACTATACATTTGTCCAAACTCACTGAATGTACAACACCAACAGTGAACCCTAATATTAACTATGAACTTTGCCTGATAATGATGCATCAGTGTACATTTGTCAGTTGTAACAAATGCATCACTCTCGTGGGGAATGTTGATAATGTATGCCTCAGGGCAGGGAATATATGAGAATCTCTACCTTCTGTTCAATTTTGCTGTGAACCTAAAACTGCTCTAAAATATAAAGCCTATTAAAAATAAATAGAGAAAGAAGGAATTTGGTATAAATCCATGGGCTAAATCTAGCCTCATTAGGTCCAGGGATGATCATAGTAACAAAAACAAAAATAATATTTTAATAATAATGAGAACAAGTAACATTTATTCAGAACTTATTATATGCCAGATTCTAGTCAAAACATTCTTCAGGTAGTAACTCATTTTTAAGGATAGTAACTAACAGCTTGTTACAAAGAGAAACATAAAGAGTAAACGAAGAAAATATTCACATTTTTAGTAAGTAAATAATGCAAATTAAAATAATTTATTAACAGCCAACTGTCTTCCAAAGTGATTGTACTTTATTTCTTTATACTTAATAATGTAGCAAAACCAAATATAATACTAAAACTGTGTTTTGAAGGTGATATAGGGAAATAAGCACTGATAAAAGTAAATGGAGGGCTTCCCTGGTGGCGCAGTGGTTGAGAGTCCGCCTGTCAATGCAGGGGACGCGGGTTCGTGCCCCAGTCCGGGAGGATCCCGCGTGCCGCGGAGCGGCTGGCCCCGTGGGCCATGGCCGCTGAGCCTGCGCTCCCCAACGGGAGAGGCCCGCGTACCGCAAAAAAAAAAAAAAAAAAAAAGTAAATGGGGCAGTCTTTCTGGGACTGTGTCGCAAGAGAGGGGCAGTCTTTCCGGCATTGTGTTACAAGAGCAGGGCATATTTAAAAAATAAAATAAAATAAAATATTTAAGTAAGTAATGCTTTAAAAATCATGACATTAAGGACTTCCCTGGCAGTCCAGTGGTTAAGACCCTGTGCTCCCACTGCAGGGGGCATGGGTTTGATCTCTGGTCCCCTGGTCAGGGAACTAAGATGCCACACAGTGTGGGGGGGAAAAAAAAATCATGACATTAGATATTCAGTTGTATTCCACAAAAATCAAGATTCTGATGCTGCTAAGCTGTTTAGTATTTTAAAAAATATTTACAGGTTGAACGTAATTCGTATCAACATTAATAAACTAAGAAGACAAGATATATTGGTTTCATATTTTAGTACAGATGCGGATGTAATAAAGAATATTTTGAATGCTGGCGAAGGTTAGAGAGAATATTACTGATGACGTCAGTGAGGGGTAAGAAGTAGTGATGGAGGAAAAATAATTTGAGACAATCAAATCAGCTTTTGTTAATTCTTATTGATGGGACAAAGACCATGAGTAAAAGAAGTTAACAATACATATTACATTTTTTAAGGAATAACAAGGGGGCCCTTGACCAGGTTTAATTTAACTATTCTATTTAAATTTCCCCACTAGTGATGTATTGATATTTTCATTTATTTTATGCTGAAATGTAATTACTTTAAGGTGACATAACACTGTAAATCTCATTGGTTATTGTGACCTAGTTAATAAGATTCTTTCATGACTGTAGGTATTGATAGACAATAGGTATTAATAGGAAAGAGTATAACGGCATTAAAACCAGAATGTACAGGTTCAGATAAAACTCCTCTGCCCAGGTGGAGAAATTGTGCAAAAATGCAGAAAGGAGAGGAGACCCCAAGGATTGTGTCTGCTTCATATTTTTTTTCAGACATACTATGGACATGAATTACATTGACAGTCTACAAAGTGTAGCCTAAATTACTAGCAATCAGAACATGTGGTCTGATCAGGGTCTCTGTATCATACTGGGGGAGAGTAGAGATACTGTTAATTTCCTCTTCTAAGTCTGTAGTACATGTTAACATTTTGAGGGTAACTACTGAAAGAATGAAAATAGGAGATATAACTTCCTAAAAAGTTGAAGGGAGAAAGAGGAACAAAGAAAGTACAATCAATCCAATAAATTGTAAGCCAGTCACATTAAGAAACATAGCTCCTCAAATCCTAAATAAAATGGTACTAAACTGAATCCAACAATGAGAGGAGACAGAAGCAGATCTTGAGGCAAACGATGAATAAAATAATGGTCCACTCATCTATTTAATATTTACTGAGTGACTCGTGCACTGCAGGTGTAACAGGGAACAAAACAGGCAAACACCTCTACTGTCATGAAGCTGACATTCTAATGGAGGAGAAACACAATAAATAAGCAAGTATGCAGTATATCAGATGGAGAAAAATGTGGAGAAATATAAAGCTGCTGTGGGGAGGGGGTCAAGTAATACAGGAGCATGATTGCAGCTGTCCATAGTGTTACCCGAAACATCTCACTCAGAAGGTGACATTTGGGCATGGACCTACGAGTTGATGGATATATGTAGACAGGTGTATAATATATAGGTAGACCTATATGTGTAATCTATGTGTAGACATGTATATATGTAGCCATCTATTAGTATACATGTAGACAAATATATATATTTGTACTCATTTATGGAAAGAATTACCCAGGCAGAGGCAGTTGAATCAGCAAATGCAAAGGCCCTGAGGTAGCAGTGTACCTGGTGTACTCAAGGAAGAGCAAGAAGGCCAGTGGGGTGATTCAGAGTGAACAAGAACAGGGGAGAGCAACAGGAGATGTGGGCCATTAAAAGGATTATAGTGTTCACTCTGAGGAAATGGGAAGTCTTACATTTTTAAAGGATCATTACAACTGCAACTTGAGAATCACCTATAAAGAGGCAAGTGTGGAGGCAAAGGGACCAGGAGTGGATCGATGATTCAATCTCGGCAACAGATAATGATGTCTTTATTTTGGATGGCAGAGATAGTAAGAAGTGGTCAAATTCAGGGTATAATTTGAAGAAGGGGCCAGTTGAGTCTACTAATAGATTTAATAGACTGGATATGGGTTATGAAAGAGAGTGGTTAGGGATGACTATACAAGTTACTCAAGATCAAGTAGAATTTGTCTTAGAAATGCAAGGGAAACTTATAAATGATCTACTAAATTAGTAGATCAAAAGAGAAAAACAATATGATTCTCTTACAAATGCAGGAAAAAAATTTTCTTTTCTGCAAATTCAATCCAATTAATGTTCTGTGGTCAACAGCAATCTGAACAGTCTATGATTTGGTTGATAGGAAATAAGCAAGTGGTGAGGAAACATCTCAAGGGTATTTAAAAAAATATTTTAGTCCAATTATTACATTTTACAATGGTAAGTTAGGTACATTAAAAAAAAAATCCTCATTAGGAAAACTCAGAACAGGAAATTTGTTTACCTTTCTAAAACATAGCTATAAAAAATGTACAGAAAAAAAAAGTTCCTCAAACACCACATTTCATGGTGAAATATTAGAAATAATATTTTCTGAAGTCAGTAAGAAGACTGATGTCCACTGTCACTGCTCCTTTTCAAGAATTATCTTGATGTGCCTCAGTTTCCTCGTATGTTAAATGGAATGATAGTAAGACCTACATCAGGGGTTAGTAGTGGGAGTGTTTAGAACAGTGCTGTCTGATGTGAAGCATGTGCACACTGGTCAAGTGGTGTGCCAGGGAAATATATCTACTATGATTTTTTATTATACTTTAAAAACATTTTTTTTTTTTTTTTTTTTTTTTGCGGTACGTGGGCCTCTCACTGCTGTGGCCTCTCCCGTTGCGGAGCAGCTCCGGACGCGCAGGCTCAGCAACCATGGCCCATGGGCCCAGCCACTCTGCACATGTGGGATCTTCCCGGACCAGGGTGCGAACCCGCGTCCCCTGCATCGGCAGGCGAACTCTCAACCACTGCGCCACCAGGGAAGCCCTAAAAACATTTTTTAATTGAAGTATAGTTAATTTACAATACATTAGTTTCAGGTGTATGGCAAAGTGACTCAGTTATAAATATATATATTTTTTCAGATTCCTTTCCATTATAGATTATTACAAGGTATTGAGTCGAGTTCCCTGTGCTATACAGTAGGTCCTTGTTGTTTACCTATTTTATACATGTGTATAAAATATATGTATATATATGTATATATACACATAGATATATGTGTATCTGTTAGTCCCAAACTCCTAATTTACCTCCCCACCCCCTGCTGTCCCCTTTGGTAACCAGAAGTTTGTTTTCTGTGTCTGTGAGTCTATTTCTGTTTTGTAAGTAAGTTCATTTATATCATTTTTTTAGATTCCACATATAAGTGATATCATATGATATTTGTCTTTGTCTGACTTACTTCACTTCATATGATAATCTCTCGGTCCATCCTGGTTGCTGAAAATGGCGTTCATTCATTCTTTTTTATGGCAGAGTAATATTCCATTGTGTGTATATACCACATCTTCTTTAATTATAAATATATTAAAATAGTTATTATTTAAAAAGAAATATGTTCAGGGAATTCCCTGGCGGTGGTGAGGACTCCATGGTTTCACTGCTATGGGCCTGGGTTCAACCCCTGTTCAGGGAACTAAGATCCCATATGCCATGCAGCACAGCCACAAAAAAAAGTTCGTTTTTCATTTTAGAGAATTCTAAAAGTATGTCAACTATAATTGACATTTAAAATTTTTTCCACTGTGCTTGTTCTCTTTCTTATGATCCCAGGGCCCCCTTCCCAGTGAGGAGTCTTGTCTACGTGGGTCGGGTGGGACTGACATGCTCCCTCCCGCCAGAGAGGGTAGAGCAGGGTGCAAGAAGGACCAGTCTTCCCATAGATCCGTACAGAGAGCTTGAGAGACAAAGGGTTTCTTTTTCTTCTGGGTTTGTGGGTAAACTAAGAATTACATAGACTTGGGGCTACCAGCGGCTGTTTTGCTAACGGGTGGAGAGAGGTTTTCAAGAAGGAAGCTGAGAAAAGGCAGAAGATGGAGGCAGAAAGAGCCCTGGAACTCTGAGATCCAGACACACCTGGCATCAGATTCACCTTCTAGGACTCCCCAGGTATATGAAGCAATATACAGTTGATCCTCATTATTCATAGATTCTGTATTTGCAAATTTGCCTACTGGCTAAAATTTATGCGTAACCCCAACATCAGTACCTGTGGACTTTTGTGGTCATTCCATCATTTGTGGACATGCACGTGTGCAGGATGGTGAAAATTTTGAATTGCCTGATGTGCACGTTCCCAGCTGAGGTCAAACAAGGCGACACTCTGCCTTCTTATTTCAGCTCTCAGACTGTAAACATGTCCTTTTCGCATTTATCTAATTTTTGCACTTATTATTGGTAACCTTGCTGCTTAAAATGTCCCACGAGGGGAGTGCTGAAGTGTTCTCTAATGTCCCTGAGCGCAGGAAGGCGTGAGGTGCCTTACAGAGAAAACACGTGTGTTACATCAGCTTAGTTCAGGTGTGAGTTATAGTACTATTGGCTGTGAGTTCTATGTTAATGAGTCAACTATATATTAAATAAGGTGTCTTTAAACAGAAACACCCATAAAACAATGTTATGTATTGGTTGGTTACTGACAGTGTTGTGACCAGGTTTCCTGGAACCTAAGCCTGTATCCCCTAGTAACAATGGTTCAGTATTCACTAACTCGGTATCTGTGGCAACTTTATAGAACATACCTACCAGGAATAATGAGAATCAACTGTCTTCTCTTTTTGCTTAAGTTAGAGTGGGAAGAAGCAGCACGTGAGCTAGTATGGGGCTGAGGGAAGGGTCTACTAAAGGGGTGACTTTTCAGTGGAAAGCACACCGATGAGTATTTCACTAGGAAAGGAAGTGGAAGAAGAGCATTCCAGGCTAAAGGAATAGCTTGAGCAAAGACCTTAGAGGGAAAAGGAGCAAAGCATGTTGAAGATCTGAAAGAAGGCCAGTGAGAATGGATCACAAAGAGCAAGGGGGAAAATAGTGCAAGAGTCTGAGGGAGGTAGAAAATAGATATAGTGGATATTCTAGATGATTACCCATAACCCAGTTGCCAAGCCTCCTTTCTCATTAATCTTCAGTTTTGTTTGGGTACTGGTCCTTATCAGATATAGCCTTTCTGACTCAGGGAAAGGTAACTCCGTCCTTGGCTCACCAAGGGAGGACTGGTTAAGGTAAGCTACTCATGGTAATCCTGCCCCTGGCCAGCAAATGGTTTACAAACGGGAATGTGCCCCGATGTTGGCTAATTAAATATGAGTTACTTAAAGCTTTTAGGAAAGTACTTCCTTTTATTTGAGCGGTAGTGATGGAAAGTCAATCTCACTCTTCCGTATTGAATATTGCCCATTTCCTGCTGGCAGCCATTTTGTGACCTTGAGGGATATCAGCCTGAGAACAAAACCTACACATGAAGGAGAATGGAGCTGACAGAACTGCAAGAAAAATAGGACCAGAGCCTTGATCACATTGTACCTGAAGCCTGTACTGTCTAGACTTCTGGATATGTGAGCCAGCATCATTGTTTAGTCTTGGATTTGTTTTTCTGTTATTTAGAGTAGCAAGCCTCTTAACTGACCAATAGATGTCCAGGTATAATCCCCTAAACAATAAATCCCCTCAACTGGACAGGGGACTGAGAGCTGGTAAGCAGATCATAAGCAGGCAATCTAGTTTGGTCTTACATGATGAGTTGATTTCCCTTTTGTTACTTCTTAGCTTTAGTGAAGTCTTGTGTAAGCCATGTGTTAGTTGGAGTTTCCTTCCCATGAGACTATGCAGAGAGTATCTTGATCCCACTATTCCAAGTTCTGTGGAAATACAAAGCATTCCTCTAGATTTCTTTGAATTCTAGATGTACTCATGTTTATATGCCCACTGTTGGCAATGGTTCTCTTTATGGGTCATCTGATTCCCTAGTATATGTTGAGCAGTATGCTGTCTGCTAAATATTATACCAACTTTTATCTGAAAAAGAACTCTTGTGTTTGAAATATACACACACAAGAAACATTTATGTGTTGAGTAACCTTGATTGAATATTTTGGGAAGATAGATATGGGGCTTACATTGTAAAAATGCAAATAATTTTGAAGAAAGTTAAATACTCTCAAGGGGTGTGTAGCCCAAGGTATGTTTTTTTTCTACCCATTTCTCCCCAAGTTCATGTTATCCTCTTCCTTTCTTTCCTGAGCTCCTCTACCCTCAATGAGTATACCAGGAACTCCAATTTCTTCTGTCTCTGAAATGCAGAGCAATTCAAATCTTCAATCTCAAATTTAGCTCTAGCCTTGTTTTGCGTGTCCAAATCTATCAAGGTGTTCAACAAAACAGAAGGGGCTTTCTTATAACAGGATCCACCCTCTTTAGAAGAGAATTGTCCTTGTAAGTTAGCCATTTTAAACTTTCCAGCCTTCTTGGTTGCACTAGGGAATATTAAGGATCAGTTCATCATGTGTAGGTCAGTGTGCTCAAGAGTAATAATTGGCAGGAGACACCAGGTCTAACTGATCTTACCCATGTGGCTATTATTCTTTTAATTCTGATGTTAGATCTGGATTTTATTGCTGTTAAGTTATATGGCATTCCCTTCCAGTACAGACGTCACTTATATAACGTTCTTGCTTATAGCCAAGCATTCCAATGTACTCAACTAGGCTTCTATCATTTATAAGAAAATTTTTTTCCACTTTACCTATAAGGCATTTGTCTTTTTAAAAAAATAAAGTAACTATTTACCTCAAGAATAATACCAACATTTTTCCTGGCAACTCAAGTTGGGTCTCAGTAAGAAACCAACTCTTACTATGTTAGGGAAAAAATGGAAAGGAATTTATTGTAAGGATCCAGAGAATCAAAACAATAATTTAACAACCAGTTCCTGGGCAAGAGAGAAACTAGAATAGCTCTGGAGCTCTGGGGACCTCAGAGGTGGGAACTCACGGTCAGTCTTATAGAGGTCCCAGCTTTGGGATAACTTGGTTCCACCTGCCTTCCATCTCTGTGTGTCTCTGCCAGAAATTTTATTTTGTAAACCTTTTAAATTAAAGTATAACATATATTAAGTACACAGATCTTAAGTGTATAGCTCAATAAATTTTTACCAAGCGAACACACTCATGTAACTGATATGGGAGAAGGAAATATCACATCCCAGGATGCGAGTGAGCCCCTGGGACGGGCCAACAAGTGAGGGTCCTTGGCTTCACGCAGGAAAGAATTCAAGAGCGAGCCATAGTAAGAGGTTTCATGGTGAAAGCAGGTTTATTTGGAGGGATACACATTCCATAGGCAGAATGTGGACCGTCTCAGAAAGTGAAAGCAGCCCCCGGGGTATGGGGTGGTTAGTTTTTATGGGCTAGGTAATCTCATATGCTAACAAGTGGGAGGAATATTCAAACTATTTTGGGGAAGGGGTGGGGATTTCCAGGAACTGGGCCATGGCCCACTTTTTGGCCTTTTATGGTGGGCCTCAGAACTGTCAGGGCACCATTGATGGGTGTGTCATTTAGCTAATGTATTTCAATGAGCGTATAATGAGATTCAAGGGCTATTGGGAATCAAATCTTCCAACATCTTGGGCCTAGCTGGTTCTAACCAGTTTTTGTCATATCCTGATTTTCTCAACGGCTGTGTCATTCTTTAACGGCTGTGCTCTGCCCCCTTCCTTCCTGTCTCATAACTAGTACGTATACCAAGATATAGGCCATTATCATCGCCCTAGAAATCTCCCTCATGCCCTCTCCCAGTCATTACCCCTCAAAGGTATCCACTATTCTGACTTCTCTGTCACATAAATGTGTTTTGCCTATTTTTGAACTTTATTTAAACGGAATCATACAGTATGCTTTAATGTCTGACTTCTTTTGCTCAAGGTAATGCCTGTGAAATATATCCTTATTGTTGCATATACCAATTGCTTGTTCTGATTGCTATATAGTATTTCACTCTACAAATACTATATTCTTTTTTTTTTTTTTTTTTTTTTTTTTGCGGTACGCGGGCCTCTCACTGTTGTGGCCTCTCCCGTTGCGGAGCAACAGGCTCCGGACGCGCAGGCTCAGTGGCCATGGCTCACGGGCCCAGCCGCTCCGCGGCATGTGGGATCCTCCCACACCGGGGCACGAACCCGTATCCCCTGCATCGGCAGGCGGACTCTCAACCACTGCGCCACCAGGGAAGCCCGTAAATACTATATTCTTGATGGACATGTGGGTCGTTTCCAATTTGGTAATATGGTAAACAAAGCTACAAATGAATGTTCTTCCACATGTCTTTTGGTTCACATATGTTTTCACTCTCTAAGGGTGTAACTGCTGGGTGGTAAAGTAAGCGTATATTCAGATGTAGTAGATATAGCCAAATAGCTTTCCAAAGAGGCTGTGCCAGTTTATATTCCCACCTGCAGATGATAAGAGTTCCACTTGCTCCACATTCTTATCAACACTTGGTAGTGTCATTTAAATTTTTTTATCCTTTCTGGAGAGTAAGTAGTGTTATCTCATTGTGTACATTTCCTTGATGACTTTAGATGTTGAACACCTTCTTTTCATATGCTCATTGAATAATTAGATACCCTCCTTTGTGAAGTGCTTGTTTAAGTATTTTATTGGGTTGTCTGTCTTTTTTCTTATTGAGTCCTTTATTAGAATCCACACTTAAAACTTAAATTCCCAGAAGAGAGTTAGAGTGGCCTAGCTTGGACCACATTCTCATCCCTGTGGTAAGGGGTGTGCTGGCTTATGATGGACATTCTTTCAGAATTATATAAAGTGGGAGTAATGGAAGTTTTCCAAAGGGAGATCCATCGGGCAGCCAAAAGCAAATGTTATAACATTAGTTTTCATTTAAATGCTCATTTCTTACTTACAGTGACAGTGTCCTGGAGCCATCATGAGCCAGAATTTGGTTTCTCATTTGAATAGAAATTTTAAACTAGTCTAACAAGTCCTCTGGAAAATTATTTCCTTGCAATATTATCATCGAATAAGAATCAGGAGTAATTTTGGTTAAGTGCCTTATCTTTTCCTCCTCACACCAAATCTTATCTAATATTTTTATATTAAATATAAATTTATATTTGTATACATTTAAATTATTCTTAAATTTTAAATTATTCTTAAAATTTTTATTCTATAAATTTTAAATTATTCTTAAAAAAACGTAATATTGAATACATTTTCAATAAGGCTGAAGTTCCTTTTGACCAAATCCCCAAATCCCAATACCCTCCCCCTGTGCCAGAAGTTACCACTGTTGTAAGTTTGATGCATACAGTGCTATTTAGTAAATAGTATACATTTTTCCTCAACTTGTTTTTTTTTTTTTCCTACTATGTCTTTTAATCTATGGTGTTGCATACCCATCTAATTTATACATTTATATTTTGGGGAATATAGTGTCAATATACCACAATTTATCTAACCTCTTTCCCTATTGACGTTAATTTGGCTGTTTAGATTTCACATTGTTTCCTATGAATTTTTCACGTAATAGGAAAATATTTCTATACATAAAACTGATCCAAAAAGCTCAATGTGGCAAAAGAACATTATTTTCGAAGTCAGTATTTTTCTACTTATTTTGCAATAAACACTTCTTTTGTCCTTCAACATCAGCTAGCACATACGATGAGGGACATGCCCTATTGTTCTAAAATTCTGTGATTCTATGTGTATTTCTAATAAGAGATGCCAAGTTGCTTTTTTTTTTTTTTTTTTTTTTTTGGTACACAGGCCTCTCACTGTTGTGGCCTCTCCTGTTGCGGAGCACAGGCTCCAGACGCGCAGGCCCAGCGGCCATGGCTCACAGGCCCAGCCGCTTCACAGCATGTGGGATCCTCCCGGACCGGAGCACGAACCCGCGTCCCCTGCGTCGGCAGGCGGACTCTCAACCACTGCGCCACCAGGGAAACCCCCAAGTTGCTTTTTGTACTTTCACTGTACACTAGACCGGTAGTATAGTGTTTTAACCTCAAAATTTTCTCCTTAGAAGAAGTGAGTTTATTTTTGGCCTCATAAATGAGTCAAGAGAAGGAGGAAGAGTTCAGATGCAACAGATTTACTTAATAAATTGCTTGTAACTTATTTATCTTCACTTGAGTCTCTTCAGTTGAAAGCTAAACAAGTTTGTGCAGGTAGATAAGACCTTCAGCTTAATTTATAAGTGGTTTCTTGCAAACCCCTCAAGCCATTCATTTTATCTCTCACCATCTCTTAACAGAACTGGAATGTCAACCTATATTTGGTAAGAAAACTCAAAGAGAGTTTTCTCAATGGTTTAGATATTTGAGGCCACGTGTAACTTAGAAATGATTTCTTTGCATTAGAAATGTGGCATGTAAAGAAAGAGGACAAAATTACACACACTCGCACACACACCACATTACCTACAGGATACTTTTCAATTTTTAAATAAAATATTGAGCTTCTAATTGCTTTCCAACTTGTCTTCTTGGGTTGATATGGAGGTAATGTTATTTTTAGCCACAGATTTGAGTCATTTCAAATTACACTGTTGAAATCCTCATTTATAATACTTTTACTCTATATGTTATAATAAAGTAGAAGCAATTTCTTAAATGTTTAACTCAAATTCACTCTAATGGATAGATTCTCTAATTCAGACTTAAGAATAGTTAGGGTAAAAGAATCCACTGATACAATGTCTTTTATTCCTCCAGAGAACAATATAAAACATTTTGCAGTTCAAATCGTTAGCTTTCTATCTTTTTGATAATTCATGCAAATATCATCTATAGTCCTAAGTGCTACTCATTTTAAGTAAAAGCTCAACAAGTCATTATAGAAAGACCATATTTTTGTAGTAATTATTAATATTTTTTCCTAACCTCCACTTTTCAATTTTATCACTCAAAAATTATTAATAACTAAAACTGAATGTCCTTTGTAAGTTTATTTTATATTTGGGAGTGAAAACAAGCAATAGCGTTTGCTCACACGTTTTGAGCTAGAGTATTGATGGTTTAGACATGAATTATTTATTTGTAGAGCTGAGTCAGATGCAATAAGAAAGCAACATAAAATCCATAAGTGTAAAAATTTTATGAGGTAGGGCTTCCCTGGTGGCGCAGTGGTTGGGGGTCCGCCTGCCGATGCAGGGGACACAGGTTCGTGCCCCAGTCCGGGAAGATCCCACGTGCCGTGGAGTGGCTGGGCCCGTGAGCCATGGCTGCTGAGCCTGTGCGTCCGGAGCCTGTGCTCCACAATGGGAGAGGCCGCAGCAGTGAGAGGCCCGTGTACCGCAAAAAAAAAAAAAAAAAAAAAAATTTTATGAGGTAAAAATATGAGTGTTACATATGCCCTTTCCTCTACTGCTGGGAAATATCTTTCATTCATTTAACACGTAACTGTTGCCTGGCTACTATATGTCCAGTGGTAAGATAATACACATGATTCCTATATTCAAGGAATTCGCACATTAATTCAGGGAGCACTGTAAAGCAATTTATAAGACAATGCATTAGGTCCTGTAAAAGAGGTATGAATAAGTTTTTAAAAGAATGAAAGCTGACTAAAGTTTTTTTCTAAAGAAAAAGGTAAGAATCGAGGTCTGTGATTACACTGAAAACAGTGCAACTAAGTTTGCCTGGGGGAATTGTGACATGTGAGCTGGATCTTAAAAAGTGAGTAACTGGGACTTCCCTCGTAGCGTAGGGGTTAGGAATCTGCCTGCTAATACAGGGAACATGGGTTCTATCCCTGGTCCAGGAAGATCCCACATGCTACGGAGCAACTAAGCCCGTGTGCCACAACTACTGAGCTTGCTCTCTAGAGCCTGTGCTCTCCAACAAGAGAAGCCACCACAAAGAGAAGCCCGTGCACTGTAAGGAAGAGTAGCCCCTGCTCACTGCAACTGGAGAAAGCCCGCGCACAGCAACAAAGACCCAATGCAGCCAAAAAATAATTAATTTTTTTTAAAAAAACAAACAGGGCTTCCCTGGTGGCACAGTGGTTGAGAGTCCGCCTGCCGATGTAGGGGACACGGGTTCGTGCCCCTGTCCAGGAAGATCCCACATGCCGCGGAGTGGCTGGGCCCGTGAGCCATGGCCGCTGAGCCTGCGCGTCCGGAGCCTGTGCTCCGCAACGGGAGAGGCCACAACAGTGAGAGGCCCGCGTACAACAACAACAACAAAAAAGAAATGTGTAACTGCTTTCCAGTAAAAGAAAAGTGAGGCAGAAGGGCACTGCAAGAAGAAAGACAGCGTGGGCAATGTTATAGAATGGTGAAAGTCGTCAGAAATCTTCCATGTAAAGAGATCTGTTTCTCCTGTAGCTCTAAGGCAGATTGTGATGAAAACAAGTCCAAGCTTTAATGGCAAGGGTGGCAACACTACACAGGAAACTGAATACACAGACTCAACAGGTTGGTCATGCCAAAGTCAGGGCTCTGATGGAGAAAATACTGGACTCAGTTCTGTAAACCTTAGAAGCGGACATTTGGTTGGAAGAGCATGAGAAACTGGAAACCCCATTATGCTAAACTGAATAATGGCCACCCGAACATAGCAAGTCTCAATCCTTGGAACTTGTAATTACTTTACCTTATTTGGAAAAGGGGTCTTTGGAGATGTAAGTTAAGGATCTTGAGATAAGGAGATTACTCTGGATTATCCAGGTGAGCCCTAAATGCCATCACAAGTGTTCTTATGAGAGAGAGGCAGAGGGACATAACACAGACACACAGAGGAGGCAACGTAAAGACAGAGCAGAGAGATGCAGCTACGAACCAAGGAATGCTGACAGCTGCCAGAAACTGGAAGAGGCAAGGAACTGATTCTCCTCTGGAACCTCCAGTGGGAGTGCTACCCTGCCAACACCTAGATTTTGGACTTCTGGTCTCCAAAACTGTGAGATAAGAATTTTATGTTGTTTAACTCAGCCCGTTTGTGGCAATTTGCTATGGCATTCCCTAGGAAAGTAATACACCCAGATTTCCCTGAACTCTCTGGACTGGCGGAAGCCCTTCCCTTGCCCTTGCTAGCGGCGAGCAGCCTCCTGCACCTAGAGGCCCTGCAAAGATGTTACACCAGGCAGGTGCCTCTCAAGACGATGCTTGTCCTCTTCAAGATCCTGGCCCATTACAATGGAATATTACTCAGCCATAAAAAGAAACGAAATTGAGCTATTTGTAATGAGGTGGATAGACCTAGAGTCTGTCATACAGAGTGAAGTAAGTCAGAAAGAGAAAGACAAATACCGTATGCTAACACATATATATGGAATTTAAGAAAAAAAAATGTCATGAAGAACCTAGGGGTAAGACAGGAATAAAGACACAGACCTACTGGAGAACGGACTTGAGGATATGGAGAGGGGGAAGGGTGAGCTGTGACAGGGCGAGAGAGAGGCATGGACATATATACACTACCAAACGTAAGGTAGGTAGATAGTGGGAAGCAGCCGCATGGCACAGGGATATTGGCTTGGTGCTTTGTGACAGCTTGGAGGGGTGGGATAGGGAGGGTGGGAGGGAGGGAGATGCAAGAGGGAAGACATATGGGAACATATGTATATGTATAACTGATTCACTTTGTTATAAAGCAGAAACTAACACACTATTGTAAAGCAATTATACCCCAATAAAGATGTTAAAAAAAAAAAAAAAAAGATCCTGGCCCATCAGTTCCTCCAGAAACATAATGGATGCATTTTTGGGTCAGGTCACAGCACAGCCTTAAAATAAAGGAATATAATGCCTGCTCTGGGAGGAAATACTATACACATTGCCGTAGCTGAAAGAAACCAAGACAGCATAAGCAAGAATAGATCTTGAAGGTGTTGACTACAAAGGGCAGACTATAAAGGCTGGGTGAGGGGAATTTATTAAAATGGGCTCATTCTCCTCTTACTCAGAATTTAGAGTCCTGAGAAGAATACCTGGATCTAGTCTTAATATGCTGCTTGGATTGTTCCTTGAGACTTGAGCGTGACTGTGGCATACAGCAAATGAAGAAGAGGGGTCCAAACAGCCTTCGCAGGATCACTGAGGTAAAAATCAGAAAGCTCGGGGAGGGAGGAATATTAGAATTGGTTTATAATCAATAAACTCATCAGAGAACTCACCATCCAACTGTATTCACTAAGAGGACAACAGAGGGCACCTTGCTAAGGCAATAAGGAATGCACTGGCGAGGGGGCTCCTAATGGCTTTGGGTTCATTGGCTAACCTCTGTAGGGCAGGGATGGCAATAATAGATATTATCATGAAACTATATTTGTAAGAGTAGGGTTCTGGAAGCGCAGAGGCCTGTAAACATTACTACAACGGGCAGTAGGGTAGCAGACTTTTGGTGTTGTTCTCTAAGAACTAGACCCTCAGATCTGTGACCCAAAAGGTGGAAATGGGCTAGACTCTCTCACAATCATCTTAGTGACTCATTTGTGGAAATTGTGCTCCCTGCTCCTGCAATTTAGGCTCTATGGGATTCGAAGTCCTAGTTCTTGAAATGGTGTGTGGGGATGCTTCCTTTAGGAGACAGTAACGGTTCCCCTATACCTGAAACTATGACTATCACTTGGTCATTTTGAGCTTTTCATAATAGTAGGCCCATAGACAAATGAGGGAGTTATCATATGTGGCTGGGGAGGGGTCAACTCTGATTCTCATGAAGAACTAGTTTTGGGCTATACAAGAAAGAGCATGTGTGTAACTCAGGGGATTCACTGCGGCATATCCTAATACTGGCATGTCCAATGATAACTGTAAATAGTCTATTGCAACAACGATGGCCTGATAAGGTTAATACAACTGATGGTTCACAGCCCTTGGAGATAAAAATCTGAGTCACCACCAGGCAACAACACAGACTTGCTGAAGTGCCGGCCAAGGGCGGGGGAAATCTAGACTGGGTATTTTAGGAGAGAGATGATGAATATTAATTACTACTCTGAGCCCAGTTACTGCGGTGGGCGCTGCAACTAATCCTTGTGTTGGATTTCTTTTGCACTCTGCTTCATATTTCCTCATATCCCCTCATCTAGCCTTTACTTCAGTCCTGCTGCAGCAACCAACTGTGTGGAGACGTCTTCGGGCAATGACTTCCTTTGGTTGCTTAGCAGGCTCTCCCCTTCTGCACCCAGGCTTCACTGTCACTCCTGTTTAAGATGCCGGCTGGAGCCTTCTCAGCCATGCTACACGGAAGCAAATCTGGTAAAGTAGGAGAGGTAACACCCCTCAAGACAACCCCTGTCCAGTGGGGAATGGAAACCCATGGATAAATACTCCTTTCTTGGGAAGATAATTCTGAGGTATGGGAATTCCCTGGCGGTCCAGTGGTTAGGACTCCATGCTTCCACTGCAGGGGGCCCAGGTTCAATCCCTGGTCAGGGAACTAAGATCCCATAGGTCGTGTGTCATGGCCAAGAAAAAAGAAAATTCTGAGGTGTATTCTGCATGGCTCTTCAGGGGACTTTAGTGAGACTGAGCCCCACATCAACTCAATAATAGTGATCAAACTCAGTAATTCAAAAACCATTACATTGGTTTTACCCCCTTCCCTGTTTTACTCTTCTCCTGCCCTCACTCATGTTCCCTAGGATGAGTAGTATGCTGGTCAATGTTTTTTCCTGGCTCTCTAGGAAAAAAAAATTACCCTGGTTTGTACCATTTGCCCATTTCTGCAGTTGGATCGAGATATGCATAGTTGGTCCAGTTGGTCCTTGGGAGCCAGTAGGAGCTGAGTCTGAGCACACCACTGCTCGGGAGCATGACCCAAAATAAACTACCTGCCTACAAATCTTTGTCTCAGAAGACACAGGTGGCTTAGGAAGGACGAAGAGTTACCTATCTGTCTGAGCCAATAAGCAGAGACTGGTTGGTACACCGACATTAGCCATGGATACCAATAAGACAAAATATTATAATGAGATTGGAGGGAGAAGAATTTCTATTATATAACAAATTGATGGTGGGAAAAGGGGTAGGGGGTTAGAATTTGAGGATACTCAGAAGTTTCTACCGGGTAGATAGTAATGCCATTTCCAGACACAGAGAATATAGGACAATGGTGAGTTCATCCTTGGATCTATTAAATGTAAGGGTTTTTTAAGATATTCAGGCAGAGTGTGGAAGCTGTGCCCAAAATTATTGTGAAATGTTATTGTTGATAATTACTCACTATTCTTGGAATATCCCGCCTGCCTCTCTCTCCTCCAACCCAGGCAGCAGTGAGCGGTGCTTTCCATATTTACTGCCCTCAGGGGAGGGCTGTTACTACAGAAGTGAAAAGAGAAAGATGAGTCCATGTTCAGTTTATAAGTTTCGAAACAGAGCTTTGAATCTCCTAGTAGAAAAAATAGGTTGAGATAAAAAGGTTTTTTGAGTTTCAAAAGCCTGGATTTTGAGTGTCAAGAGCCAAAGCTGATGCCATTAGCATCAGATTTCGGTAGAATAAATGATGATAAAAGAGCCAGTTTTCCTACCCTTAAGAGAGAGTTGGAGGTGAAAACAAGATATAATTGAGTGTCTCTGAGAAAGGACCCTTCTCCCAGCCTACATCCTCACTGCTGAGCTATTAGTAGGAGACAGTGATATAATTCCCAAATAATGGTGGAGATCTGAGAGGAAGTGTGTGCCCACTTCCTATCAGGATCCCTGTGAGATGGTAAGCCCCAGGTAGTTCTCCTTGGCTAGCATACCTAGCAGCAAATAATAGCTATAGTAGAAATGATGATAGTGTGTGATCTGACAGTGTGCTGGAGTCCAGCTGCCAAGATTTCAGTCTCCAAAGTAGTAGGGGATAGCATGCAGAAGTTTCCACAATCCTAAAGAGGGTGGGAAATGGTTGAGAGAGGGCCAGTGAACCAGTAGAGCCTGTAGAGATGGGACAACAGCCAGAGAATGATAGGTGACCTGACAACAGCTAGAATTACAATACGGAGGGATGACAGGAAAAAACCAGTCACCCTCCTCCACGGCCATGACCACATGTAAGCTCCTCGTACTTAGATTCTACTCGTGAGAGAATGGGGAGAAAAGAAAAATAATTATTTGATTGAGTTAAAGCCTGAAAAGACTGGGGAAATCTGGAATGACTACATCTTTACACCTAAAATTTACCATAACTAATTACAGTAACAACCAAAATTTACCACACTAGAAGATTAAAAGAAAAAAGACCATCTCAAAAGATACAGAAGACATTGTTAAGTAAAATTCAGTGTCCATTTATGACCAATAATCTTAGTGAACTAGGAATAGGAGTGAGCTTCTTAACCAAATAAAGGCTAGAAAGAAAAAGACAAACCCCAAATGAAAACAAAATCCAAAACCCTAGAGCAAATATCATTCTCTTTAAAACCAGGAATAAGACAATTATGCCTGTTATCACCATGTCTATTTGTTAGACAGGACACTAAGATTAAAAAAAAGAAACACAAGTTGAGAGGAATGGAAAGGAACAAGCAAAATTGTCGTTCAAAGATGTTAATGAATGTCCGTGTGAAAGTGAAAATAATTATTTTAGACATAATGAAGTTGAGGAAGTTTGTTGAATACTAAGGTAAATGTACAAAACTGTTGTATTTTTGTACACCAGCAATAAACTATTAGGGTGTGTAATAAAAAAAGACATTAAATTTACAGTAGCAAGGAAAAATGCAAAGTATGTTGGGATAAATGTAGCAGAATATATGCAAGACCACAGTGGAGAAAATTGTAAAACTTTTTGAAAGACACTAAGATTTATTTATTTTTAAACTTTACTTTTTAGAACAGTCAGATTTACAGAAAAATTGTGAAGATAGAACAGAGAGTGCCTATCCACCCCACCCTCAGTTTCTCCTGGTATTGCCATCTTATGTTAGTATGGTACTTTGTTGTAATTAATAAAAAAAACCTTGATGCATTATTATGAGATAATAGAAAATATATGTCTGCCCCCAGTTCCCAGCACAGAGCTCCTAAAACCCTTGGCATTTCCTAAGTGATAAGAGCACTAGGAACATCTGTTGTTCTACTATTGATCTTTTTGTTTTATTTTGTTTTGTTTTTGCAGTACGTGGGCCTCTCACTGCTGCGGCCTCTCCCGTTGCGGAGCACAGGCTCCGGACGCGCAGGCTCAGCGGCCATGGCTCACGGGCCCAGCCGCTCCTCGGTATGTGGGATCTTCCCGGACCGGGGCACGAACCCACGTCCCCTGCATCGGCAGGCGGACTCTCAACCACTGCGCCACCAGGGAAGGCCTACTATTGATCTTTGATCTCTGTTCCTAACACAGAACTTCTGAAAGCCTTGTAATTCAGTGGGTGGTAATTTCGTGGGTGATAGGACTGTCTTTTGTTCTAATGAGACAACTCTGCATGGGTTCCTGGATGAGGGCTGGGAGAAGGGAGAATGGCTGAAAATGGAGTCAATGATAGATAATGCTGTGTGATGAAGCCTCCATAAAATCCCCAAAGCATGGGGTTTGAGGAGCTTCTAGGTTGGTGAACACATCCATACTGTGAGGGTGAGGCACCCCAGCTCCATGGGGACAGGAACTCTTGTGCTTGGGACCCTTCCAGAGCTCTCTTCATCTGGCTGTTCATCTGTTTCCTTTATCATGTCCTTTAATAAACTGGTTAACGTAATGTTTCCCTGAGTTCTGTGAGCTGCTCTAACAAATTAATCAAACCCAAGGAGGGGGTCGTTAGAATCTCAGCCTGTCCGTCAGAAGTACAGGAGATAACCTGGGCTTGTGACTGGTGTCTGAGGTAAGGGGAGGAGGGTAGCCTTTTAGGACTGAAACTTAACCTGTGGAATCTGATGGTATCTCTGGCTAGATTGTACCAGAATGAAGCTGAATTGTATTGTATCAGAATGAAGCTGAATTGTAGGACACCCGGTTGGTGTTCAGGAATTGCTTGTTGGTATGGGGAAAAAAACCTCTACACACTTAGTGACCAGAAGTGTCAGAAGTGACATGTTCTCTGTAAAGGTAAAGGAGATACACAGGGGAGAAACACAATGGGGAAGAACTGGATTTTTCCTTCCATAGAAAGGAAGAAACAGGATCTTCCCTTTACAATAATTATGAACTAAAATTCATACTTTATTTAGACTTCCGTAGTTTTTACCTAATGTCCTTTTTCTGTTCCAGGATCCTATTCTGGATAGCACACTACACTATTACATTTAGTCATCATGTCTCTTGAGGTTCCTCACAGCTGTGACTTTCCTTGTTTTTGATGGACCTTGACAGTTTTGAGGAGTACTCATCAGGTATTTTGTAGATTGTCTATTGGGATTTGTCTGAGGTTTTTCTCATGATTAGACTGGGGTTATAGTTTTTGGCGTCACAGAGGTAAGGTGCTACTTTCATCCCATCATATCAAGGGTACATATTATCATCACTTATCACTATTGATGTTGACCTTGAACACCTGGCTGAGGCAGTGCTTGTCAGGTTTCTCCACTATAAAGTTCCTCTTGGGGCTTCCTTGGTGGCACAGTGGTTAAGAATCTGCCTGCCAATGCAGGGGACACGGGTTTGAGCCCTGGTGCAGGAAGATCCCACATGCTGCAGAGCAACTAAGCCCGTGCGCCACAACTACTGGGCCTGCGCTCTAGAGCCTGTGAGCCACAACAGCTGAGGCCGCATGCCACAACTACTGAAGCCCACATGCCTAGAGCCCGTGCTCCACAAGAGAAGCCACCGTAATGAGAAGCCTGTGCGCCACAACAAAGAGTAACCTCCACTCATTGCAACTGAAGAAAGCCCCGCGCACAGCAGCAAAGACCCAACACAGCCAAAAATAAATAAAAAAATAAATGTAAAAATAAAATAAAGTTCCTCTTTTTCCTCCCTTTCCATACTGTAACCTTTGGGATAAAATTACTATGCTTACCCCACACTGTAGCAGCGGTAGGTCATGCTCCCCTTCCTTGGGGTGGAGGGTGAAGTATCTACCGAAACTATTTTGAATTTCACACAAAGATTTGTCTCTACTCCCCCATTTATTTACTAAATGATTTATTTATATCATTACAGACATGTATATTTATTTTATACTTTGGGTTATAATCCAATATTTATTTATTTTGTTGCTCAAACTGTTCCAGCTGTGGTAATTGTGGGTTTGATTTTTTTGAGCACTTCTTTACTTTCTGGCACTAAAAGATGCTCCAGGTTCATCTTGTATATTCCCTGCCCCAGTCCTAGAATCAGCCTTTTCTCCAAGGTACCTAGGTTCCTTTTATTGGAGATATTTATTTTTAACCAGAACAATGTCATTTCTTTTTAAAAAATAATCTGAAGCAATCTATTTATTTATTTATTACTTTTGGCTGTACCAGGTCTTAGTTGCAGCACGCGGGATCTTTGTTGTGGCACGTGGGATCTTTAGTTGCAGCATGTGTCCTCTTAGTCGTGGCATGCAGGATCTAGTTCCCTGACCAGGGATCAAACCTGGGCCCCCTGCATTGGGAGCATGGAGTCTTAACCACTACACCACCAGGGAAGTCCAGAAAGTATAAAGACATTTGTTCTTGTACCATTTGAGAGTACTTTGCCAACTTGCTGCCCCATCACCTTCTAATACCTTAGTGTGTACTTCTTATGAACAGGATCATTCTCATCTACATAAACACAGTATAATCATCGTAATCTGCCAGTTAACATTCATACATTACAACCATTTAATATATCCTCAGATATATTCATGTTTCAGCAAATGTCCAAATACTGTCTTTTATAGCAGTGGGGTTCAGAATCATGAGTTGCCTTATTTGTCATGTCTCTGTGATGGTTAATTTTATGTATTAACTTAGAGGGTGTTTTTGGATGAGATTAACATTTAAATTGGTAAACTTTGGGTGAAACAGGTTGCTCTCCGTAATATTGGTGGGCCTCATTCAATCAGCTGAGGGCCTGAATAGAACAGAAACACTCACCTCCCCTGAGCAAGAGGAAATTCTCCAGAAAACAGTTTTTGGACTTCATATGCACCATTGGCTCTTCTGGGTCTCTAGGCTGCTGGCCCAAATTCAGATTTTGGATATGCCAACTTCCATTATCATGTGAGCCAATTCCTTACAATAAGTTTATATATATAAACATACACACACATATCCTATTGGTTCTCTTTCTCTGGAGAACCCTGATTAATACGAGCTCTTTAATCTCTGTCATTCTGGAATAGTTCCTCAAATTTCTCTGACATCCATGTCCTTGACATTTCTGAAGATTACAAGCCAGTTATTTTATATTATGTCCCTTAAGTTGGATTTGTGAGATGTTTACTGATGATTAGATTCAGGTTGGGCAGGAATAGCACTGAAGTCATACTGTGTTCTTCTCATTGCATCCTATCAGGCTGTAACATTTCGATTTGTTCCATGACTGATGTTCACTTTGATCATTTAATTACAGTGGTGTCTTTCAGCTTTTTCCCTTATGTACACAACATCAAACTCTGTAAAAATCTCACTTGCCAAACTTTGAATTTACCCACCTATTAGAATTTACATCGGTGTGGACTCACAGTACTGGATTTATTCATTAGATTATAATCTCACAGTACTGGATTTATTCACTGAATTATAATCTGTTGCTATCACTTTATTTCGGTGCTCAAGTCAGTCTGTATTTGGCCAGTGGGAACCTCTTCAAGTGGGCTCCTGTGTCCTTTTGACATGTCCCCATCATAACGTTCATTACTTTCTGGCATAACAAGATGTCCCATAAGAAGACTTTATAAACAAGACTGTTTATAGTGGGATTATTTGTAATAGTTAAACAAAACAACAATAGAAAATAATCCAAAAAGAAAAAAGAAAAAAAAATGGGAAGCATTGATCCTCATTGCTGAAGTGTAAAGTTCAAACTCCTTAACATGGCATGGAAGAGAAAGTTAAAGCAAGAAGCACTGTGCTGTATTTGGGTTTCAGTGGGGAAAAACTTTTAGAATTTACTTCATTAAAATAAAAAGAAGTATACTGGGATCAGATGTTTAACACCATAATCACAAACTGACATTTTTGTATTTGAATGTAATGCACCTTTGGGAAAAGATTAGTAATATCACTGGTGCTTCATTTATCTCAAGTGATACAAACTCTGAACCATTATTAAATTTCAGAGCTGCCACTGTAATTTATCTAAACATTGTGCTGTAAACATTTGAAACAGCTAAATCATATAATAAAAGGTCTTTACAAATTCAAAACAAAACCTGGAAACACCCCAATGTCCAACAAAAGAAGAATGGTTAATTGTGGTAGAGTCATCCAATGGAATATTACACAGCAGTAAAAATAAATTAACTACCATAAACAAATCAGTGTGAATCAATCTCACAAATAGAATGGTGAGTAAAAGAATCCAAGTCACTTTATGATTGCATTCATATAAAGAAGCAAAAATGAACAATGCATTATTGAGTAATACATACATCTGATGAAATAATTAAAAAAAACAAGAAAATGGTAAACATAGAATTCAGAATAGTAGTTATCTTTTGGTGAGTGGAGAAAAGGAAATGGAATAGGAAAGCATGAAAGAGGTGAAAAAAGTTGTTGGTAATGTTCTTTTTCTTACAGTGGGTGATAAGTATATTAGTGTCCAATTCACTGTTATTCTTTATACCTTACCTGTTTTTATAATCTTTTCTATGTACTCAAAATTTAGTTTAAAATGTTTCTATAATTTTGGACATGTTAGACACAGTTCCTGTGTTGTCTAATATAGAGGTCACTAACCACAAGTGACTATTTAAATTTAAATAATTAAAAAGTTGCACTAGCCACATTTCAA
Organism: Phocoena sinus; assembly: GCF_008692025.1. Taxonomy (NCBI): domain Eukaryota; kingdom Metazoa; phylum Chordata; class Mammalia; order Artiodactyla; family Phocoenidae; genus Phocoena; species Phocoena sinus. The sequence continues at coordinate 78,883,276 of NC_045764.1, forward strand.
GTGCTGAATAGCCATGTAAGCTAGTGGCTACCATATTGGCAATGTAGATATAAAAAGATTTCCTTCACTGAAGCAAGTTTTGTTGGACAGTACTAGACACGGTGACTATCTCTGAGAAGAGGCTCTGAGAACTCCCTTCCCACACTTGGATTTTCCCTTAAAGGTTAGATTCTTGGAATCCAAGAGTGGAGGTGACCTGTGTCTTGGGTACAGTCTTACACGGAAAGCTTTACAGAAGTGCCCACGACCCCTCCCTCATTCCAGAGTGGAACAGCAGCAGTACCGTAGAAGTAAGGCAAAAGGTAGGCTGGAGATAGGCCCCATGTCTCTGCAGCCACAAGGGTGTTCCCAGCCTGTGGAAACAACCACAGGAGCCAGGAAGGGCCAGCAGCAGATAAAAGAGGTCAGAGGACCTGAAGGGGTTTTCATCTTTGAGCTAAAATGGCCTGTATACCAGAAACAGATGAGAGTGCTGATTTCTCCAAGGATGCTGCAGGGTGAAGATGATAGGGCAGAGACTGCTAATTCCCTTCCTATATCCATTCCTCTCCAGTAACAGAAACTCAACAAGCCTTCCGAGAAAAAAAAGTCTCTTCCTAACCTGTATTTAGATACAGCCATGTGACTCTGATTTGTTTTTTTTTTTGCGGTATGTGGGCCTCTCACTGTTGTGGCCTCTCCCGTTGCGGAGCACAGGCTCCGCAGCCATGGCTTACAGGCCCAGCTGCTCCGCGGAGTGTGGGATCTTCCCGGACTGGGGCACGAACCCATGTCCCCTGCATCAGCAGGCCGACTCTCAACCACTGCGCCACCAGGGAAGCCCTCATATCTGTTTTAAGAGTTTAAGTAGAAGGCTCCGTTAGCCTTTCTTAAAAATCGAGCATGAGACCTGAACTCCTTTCTTTATTCCTTCCTCTATCTTGTTGCCTACAACATAGATGTAATGGTTGGAGCTTTAGCCTCTCTCTGGACTATGAAGATAAGGGCCACACTCACAAATGGCAAAGCAGCCAGCCGTAAAGTTCCTGGATTTCTGATGTCTTTTGTGGAGCAAAGTAGCCATATTTACCCTGGCCTGCCTACCTCTAGACTTTTATAGAAGAGAACAATACAATATGTATTTTTTTAAATCCTACTAGTTTGGGTTACTAACAGCCAAATGTCATTCTAACTGGAGACCGCAACTAGAGACCAGTGGGATCAAGGATGCCAGCGTGGAACGATGAAGACCGTGCCGTGCCCTCCGTCCCCAAGATGATGTTGCACCACAACAGCCTACTAGAACTTAGAATCAACCTTAGAGGAAAGAGCGTTGAGGAGGAACACTGAGTTGATTAAGATTAGGTTTTTTACTACTGGGCAGACAGGAAACTTGAGGTGGGGACTAAGTTCTCTTACAGAATTAAATAGTAACATTCATAGTAACATTATATAGTAATATTAAAAGTAACATTCCCTGCACTACTGAGCTCTGGGTCTGAGATAGACTGCAAAGACTGTAGCCGAAACCATGGCAATGGCAATGGCAATGGATGAGGTACAGGGAGTTTAGAGTGGAAGAAGAGGAAGAAAAAGTGAAACTTAAAAGAACTCAAACGTCTAGTATCAGAAGACAGGCATCCAGCAGATATTATGGGAGAGAGAATTAAAGGATAACTTTCAAAAAGGACTTTTCTTTTGGTATTCCTTACAGAATTAACAACCAACATTAAAGTATCTTTCATATTGTTACCCTTGAGAGATCAGTTATTTAACGCCAGAATTTTTTATCCCAAAGACTCATAAAATGAAAACAACTTCCACTTCTGCATTACAATTAATATTTTAGGCAGAGATAAAGAGGTTTAGGTACATAGACTATTAGGAGGTCTTGACGAGGTTTACTGATTTCTCATTTGTTTACTGCTCCTTTATCAGTCTGAAGGCTCATGTAAAAAGAGATTTGAAGGGAGAACAGGTTCACGAACAAGAAATAGCATGGTGATGCCACTGGAGGTTGCTAGAATTGCCTAGCCTTTCACTTGGGGGCAATCTCTAGCAGAGGTGTGAGGCTGGGAACAATTATGCACAATATCACATTCTTCAAACACGCCTCTTACATGGTTGTACACATACATAGTTATTCAAGTCAAATCAACATGAACTTAGTTGAAGGCAGCCTAGGTGGGCAAAAAGCCTGCATGAGTGTACCATGCGATTGAGCGACATGTCCAATTGAAGAGGGGTTTCTCATTCTACACAGCTTTCTTGATGGTAGTGGTGATTATTGGACCACCAGCTAATACCACCTTCTCTATTTGAACTTCCTTATCATTCCAGGTACCAGATGCACAGGGCCTCTCCTAGCTTTTGGCTGGGAAATAATAATTACTGTAGTTCAGCATATGTCAGTTAACTGCCTGCTTAATTCTTATTATGATTTTGGATTCAGACAGAATAAGAAATCACGAGTCAAATCAGTGGTATTTGGAATTATCTTCACTATTGCCTATTGGCTATATGAGCTGACGCTTTACTTTATAAACCACTGGGATTTCTGGTTGATTTTATTACCAGTTTTAGGTTGTGTGTATCCTTCTCGTCCATTCATTAAATTTCAGTAGGAGGATGGAAGCTATTTCTATATCTGTTTGAAACCATGCCCTGAAATGACATGAATGTCCTACTTAAAATATTAAAATGTGTATTCCTGACCTTTCTGGAATTCTACATTCATGTTTACTTAATTGCCACTTCTTTCTGCCTAGTACAGATGATAAAATTTGGATGATGTATTAGTAATCGAATTTTCATACATAACACAAATTAAATGGATCCTGCCAAACATAAAGTACAACAGAATCTTATGTAACAAACCAATAATAGTGGTATTTTAAATTGTTTATTCTGTGTTCCTTAAGGAAAATTTAAATTAGATTTTGAGATTCTAGAGTTTTGCAAATTTCTGCAACTGTAGGAAAAGGACAAGATATTAATTCTGGCTTAGACAATGAGTGCTTATCATTTTCCCCATTCTGTCTTTGGGTGGTTTGTTTGGTAAGAGTCTTCCTGTGACTGTGGAACTATAAACCCCATCAGACATGACTGTAAAATAAGCATGATTATTCCATAGCACAGGAGGTCCTAGTTTATTTTCCCCCTTCTTCGCTACTTTCCAGTGGTGCTGCAGATCAAGGCTTACTTAGCTAAGCAGATTTAGAGCATTAAGCCTGGAGGCTGGACGTTATTGGTAGGCTTTAAAGATGGACAGACCAGATGACAGGAAACATTGATTGGTACAGTGTTTACAAATCACAGGAGAGAATTTCAGATCCTGAGTCCAAGACTGATGCGATCCCTATAGGCCTCCCCGTTTGCTACCATGCTCAGGCTGGGCTTTGCCTGGGCGTCTCAAGGTCCAGCTTCTATTGGAATCGGCAGCCTTAACCGACAAAAAAGCGGTCTGATTTTTAGTTTGTGGAGAGAATAATATTAAGCTCTCCTGATCCCAGGTGGCTAGTCAGAGGCCGAGTTCTGGGGCGGATCTCAGTGAGACTCGTTGCCGAGGAAAGCCGCAGCTTTGTTTCCCCGGGGAAGGGCGGACGTCCTCCGGGCGCCACTGCCGGCTCGGCGCAATGCCCTGGAGCTGCCTGGCTCCCAGAGGCGGCCGCGTCAGCCACTATCCTCCTGGCGTGGGGACGGAAGGCGCGCTCGCGTCGCGCGCGCTCCTCCCACCCGAGCCCCAGCACGCACGTTTTCCCACCACGCGCGGTCCCCGCGCCCAGAGCCCCACGACGCGCGCCGCTGCAGAGGCGCTGCCGGCCCTCCCCGCCCTGCTTCCTCGTGCCATGCCGCCGGCCGGCCGCTGGGGTCGCTGTGCGCCCAGGGGAACACCGCCTCCTCTTCCTCCAATTCCTCCCGCCTCCTCCCTCTCCTCCTCCGCCTCCTCCCTCTCCTCCTCCGCCTCCTCCCTCTCCTCCCTCTCCTCCTCACTACAGTTCCCACTCTCTGGGCAGGGGCGAGTGCGTCCGGTCTGCTGGAGCCATTCGGAAATGGCAGCTTGCGCGGTGGAGGTGTTCGGAGTCCCGGAGGACGAGGTGCGAGGGTCGCGGGGCTGCGGGGCGAGCTTCCCATCGCGCTGCCCATCAGCCGAACGGGAGGAGGCGGCGGCGGCCAGAGGGACTGCTGTCAGCGCCCTCCTCCCTCTGCGCGAGCTCCGGGAGCGCGCCGGGCGCCGTGGGGACTCCCGGGGCTGCCTGACGCGCGCAGGCGGGTGGGGTGGGGTGCTTTAGGGAGCCGCATTTTCTTCGCGAGCCTGTAGATTCTACACCCCGCTCTTCCCTGGAACAGCCGCCTTCCTTGTCATTTTCCTTCAGGAAGTGATGAGGAGGGGGGCTAGGCAGCCAGCGGCGTGAGTGCGCGGGGGCACGCGCAGCACCCCGCCTGCCCCTTCCTGCCACCCCCGGCCGAGTGTGCGTGAGCTCCGGGCGGGGGTGGGGCGGGGCGAGTTTCCCTGGAGCTTAGCATCCCAGCTGTTGATTAGCCTGCTCTGGCAGAGAGGCCCGTTGGGCTTAACTTTGTGGACTTTGACCTGAAGACTTACAAGAGAAATGTCATTAGCTGTTTGGGTTATTTCTTTTAAATTTGAAATCCTTTAAAACCCCTTTACAGGAGACAGGGATGGGAAAGCAGGCAGATAGGTTTTTTTTCCCCCTTCTATTTAGCAGCAAGTGTCAAGTGTGGAAAGTTCACTCTGTGTTTCACTGGTCTTCACTGGTATTTTAAAAATTGAGCCAAAAAGTATAAATATTTAAAAGAATTTCCCACAGCTGTTCACTCAAAATTCTGTGATTTGAGAATTGTCTCTTTTTCAGCTAAATAACTTAGGCTGGTTATGCCTTAACGCTTATTAAAAATAAGGCTATTTGTAAAGAGTAGTTACATTTTAAGTGAGATGTGCCTTCCCTGTGTTATTGGTGATTGTCTCAAAAATGGGAATGGGTGGGAAATGAAAGGCTATCTAGTCTAACAGTGACAAGTTAAGTTTGGGAAAAGATTTTAAGCATTCTTGTTCATTGACTAAACTGTTATATGTACCTGTTAGCAGGATTAGACCCAGTTAACTGTAAATCCTTCAGCCTAATTTAGATTGATTGCTTAGATTTTCTAAGAGTGTTGTAATAGTGCCTTCTCTTAGTAACTTGGTATCTTCAAAAAACACCTTTTATAAAGTATCTTTTACATTTCTCTTGGAAGTTCTTGGTTTATAAACAGTGGGCAACTTGCTGATGCAAGCAAGTTATCTCCGAGCATTTTGAGAATGATTATGTGATGCAGTTAATTTCTTAGTTATTGCTACCAGAAGAGAAACAAAGTGATGGTGGACAAATGGTGGCAGCTCAGCAGTCCCTCAGGAAGGACAGTCAGTATATGGCTGAAGATAATATTCTAGCTAATGTTCCATTATTGTTCTGTAGAAGAGATCAGAGGAAAATAATGCAGTGTTGAACCTATGATAGCTTTCTTCTTATCAGTCTGATCTCCCTGCTTGCTACAATAAGTTGTTCAATGCAGATAATCTCAAACTGGCCTCCAACCCAATCAGGCTGGCCTTGGACTTTCTTTCCCTGTTGTTGTTACTACTCAGAGGTAGGCTCTGCTATTCCAGACTTCTCATATCACCTTCTTCCAGCAGAACCAACTGATCATAGCATCTTGCATCTTCTCTCTCTCTTTTCTTTGTACAGATTTGTTTTCAGTTGTCTGCTTCTCACATCACCCTTCTGCCCAGCTGAGATAAATTGGATCATGCCAGTTGCTGGGTGGTCAGTAAGCATCTGGGACTAAGGGCCCTCTGAACTGAGGTTTTCCTGAACTGGATGAAGGATTTGTACTTCTGGGCAGTTTCACTCTGTTCACAGGGTGGGGGTCCCGGTTGTCAGCCTCATGACTCAGATTTCCCTCCCACTCCCCTGTTCACTTTTTCCACGTTGAGGAAGAGAGTGAGATAGGCAGATAAAAGACATGATGATGAAGTGTCATCTTCTACTTCTTCCATTGTAATTTGGGTTATTCATTCGACAGACGTTTTTTAGCTGTCTGTTCTGTATCATGCAGTATGCTAGGCACTAGGTACACAGAAAAAAGAGCATCTGCCTGTTTTGTGAGAAGCTCAAAGTCTAGTGGGAAAGACAAAAATCACTTGTTTTCTAGTGGAGGTCGCCATCTCATCACTATCACTTGCCTTTTATTTTCTGGTCTGTCGCAAAAGTAAAAGTGGGCTTAGAAAAGCAACCCCCCCCCTCCTTTTTTGGGAAGAAAAACACTGCAGCTATGTCATTTTCTAAAACTCACAGACTAGTGATTATAAGTAAGATAGGTTTGATATGACAGCAAAAAGAGATGATTCTTATTTTAAATTTGAAACTGAAACAAAGAAAAATGAATAGTAATGGGATAGAAGATAGTGAGAGAAGTGTAATTTAACCAGTATATACTGAAGAGCCGCTGAGTCACACTGTATGAGCATATTGGTGCTGAAGAATGCCAAAATTTAGGTCATTATATCTCTCTCTCACTTTGGGGTGGGTTTTAGCTCTTCTTCCACATATGTGTCTTTGAGTAAGAGATGGTCCTGGCTCCATGCATAGAATTTTGCCATTAAAGAATAACAAACTAAGCAAGTAGTATACTATAATTTATACCAAGGTTGCTCTGACAGTCTCTTGGGATTAACAGTAGAGGATAACTCCCGCTCAGCTGTGGTGAGGAGTGTGGTAGATATGGGGCCTGCCATTCAGCATACCTTTCCCCTTCATTTCAGTGGACTTCCCTGTTATGCAGAGGCTGGAAAGCTAAACACCATGTTTCCCAGACTCTCTTGCACTTAGCATTCGGGAAAGAGGTTGTGAAATAGGTTTCCCAGTGAGGTGCACCTACTTGAGACTGGGAAGGTGAAAATGAAGTGGGGCATAACTTCTTGCTTCCTTGGTTTTTTCTGCTGACAAGTGTAGTCATGTAGACATTGAGTTTTTCTACAAAAGTGTTTCAGTATCTGTAACTTGTTTTGTGGGTATTGATAGGAAGTTACAGAAATAGCGGTCTAGATTTGGTATGTTCTTAAAGTCAACAGATCTGGCGGTGGCTCCTGATTACCTACCTTTCTGACTCGGGTACATGTAGCAGCTTCCTGGGTAGGCCAGTTCCGAGGTGTTTTCGGGTCCTCTGAAGACACAGCCTACAGCCTGCCTCTCCAGCTCTTCTAACAATTTTGGAAGCACCTAATTCCTTGTATGAGCATCTTTCTTCTTAAAATATCTAGAGTAATTTCTGTTTCCGACAACTGAAACCTGACTGAAACAAGGAAAAGAAGGAAGGAAATAAAGAGGAAAGGGTTGAGTCTCCATCGCCAGTTTGGGAGTAGAGTTTGCACATACAGAAGAATGGATGCCTCTCATGCTGACAGCTGCGACAATGCGTAAGAAACAGGGTAACAAAGAAGTGCATATTCTGACACTTCTAGACCCACTAACACTGAGCAGAAGCAGACCCTGCCTATCCTGGCATCGTACTGAGCCTGAGAACAAAGTTCCCAGCCTATATTCCCTGCACACAAAGAAGGAGAAGCACAGTGTGAGCAGCAACTGTGTTAGTATCTAACCCAATCTTTCATGTGTTGTTTTTGCCATTATGGCTTTTTTGCAACTTTTTAATTCCGGCATCATTCTAAAGTATTTTTTGTGGGTTTCCATGGGAGCAAAGAAGTAGATATAATATAGTTTATTTTTAATAGTTTGCTTTTTAGTTGTTTAAAGCCAACAGAAAAGTTGGAAGTACAGTACGAAGAACTCCAAATCCTCCTAAAGCAGATTCTCCAACTGTTGATATTTCACCACAGTTGTTCCATAACCCTTTTTTTTTTTTTTTTTTTTTGCCATTTTCATTAGTGTTTTTGGAACCATTTGAGGGCAATCTGCAGACACGATTCCCCATCACCACTATATACTCTAGTGTGTATTTTCCTAAAACAAGAATGCTTTCCTGCATAACAGCCATCCAACCCTCTAAGCCAGGAAGTCAACAGTGTTATGACACTACCATCCAATCCATAGATCCCATTCAATCTTTGACCAGTGTTCTAATAATTTCTCTTCTTCCTTCACGGTCCAAGATCCCATCTAGGAGTGTATGTTGCATGTACTTTGTATCAGTTCCTCAGTCTTTCTTATCCTTAACAGTTGTAAGGAGTACAGGCTGTATAACCTATTGATGTTTCTCAACCTGGATCTGTTTACTGTTTCTTCATGATCATGTCAAGGCCACACTTTTGGGGCAGGGATCACAGAGATGATACTGTGTTCTTCTCAGTGTATCATATCAGGGGTACATGATTTTGGCTTGTCTCATGACTGTGGGTGATAACCTTGATCACTTGGTAATTTTGGTGTCTGCCAGGTTTCTTCTTGGTATTTTCACCGTTTTTTCCTTTATAATTGATTGGTATTTTGTGGGGACATATTCAAAGATTATGCTAGTATCCTATCCCTCATTCATCAGATCTCCATCCACTAGTTTTACTACCCATCGATGATGACTTCCACCTGAAACAAATGCCACTATTTTTTATTTCCATTTTTATTAATTGGCATTCTGTGTTAAGAAGAGCCTTCCCTTTCTTGGCCATTTGTTTATCCATTTATTTATCTATTTGTATCAGCATGGACTTGTAGAATCTCACCCTATTCAATGGGTTGTAATTTATTTCTATCCTTAAATATTTTATGGCTTACATTATTTGTTTGGCCAGTGGAAGCCCTTGCAGGGAGGTTCCTATGTTCTTGTGACAAGTCTGCATCATTCTTTTGAGCTCTTCATTACTTTTTTGGCAGAAGATGTTCCAGGATCCTCTTGTATTTTGCCTGGCCTGGCGCTGTCTGGGATCAGCCATTTCTCCTAGAAACGTTGATTACATTTAGTGGGAAATGGTTTTTAGAAGCCAAGATCTGTGTGCTCACTGTGCTCAGTGCTACTGGATGCCATTGCTCTTCAGCCATCTCAGCAGAGAGAGCTGAAATGTATGTGTGTGCCACACATATATAAGTCAACACATAAATCTATAGTTATTTCTGTATCAATCTCTATTCATATATCTAAAAATAATTAATTCATATAAGTATCTCCAATTCAAATCTAATATTGTACTTCAGGGTTCTTTCTAGTCATAAGTACCTCCTCTAAAAATGAAAATGCTGTTTCATTATTCTCAATACATTTACTTATGTGCTCAGTCCATTTACTTATGTTTTCGGTGTAACTAGTTTCCCAGTCATGCAGGTATCTCCTCTGTCTGCACTTCTGCACCCCACTTTCAGCTCCCTGCATCCTTGGGTGCCACTGGGAGTACTGCTGTGTATGTCTATGCAACACTCTCCTCCTCTCCTCTGAGTCCCATGCCAGTGGGCATGCTCCTTAAGCCTCTCTGTATGACACCTCCCTCTTCGCCTCAGTGCCCCATGCAGGTGGGCATGCTGACTGTGCATCTCCATGAAACTCCTGCTTCCCCCAAACTCTGCCTCAGGCCTGCCATGGACTCCTCTGCACCAGGAAGAGAAGAGGAAAAAGGACTACAGTCTTTTTTAACAGCTAACTATTAGCAATTCATATGTCATATAGGAATAGAATCTCAGAGGCACCTTTTAAATACATTGCTTAGGGTGAGCAGGGGTATAAAAAATGGAATTTGACTAGGTTGTAATTCTGGCCCTGTCACTTACAGGTCATCTGGCATAAGTTTTTGACATCTTTCAGAGCAGGATTTTTTTTCACATCTTTATTGGAGTATAATTGCATTAGTATCTGCTTTATAACAGTGAATCAGCTATATGTATACATATATCGCCATATCCCCTCGCTCTAGAGCCTCCCTCTCACCCTGCCTATCCCACTACTCTAGGTGGTCACAAAGCATGAACTGATCTCCCTGTGCTATGCGGCTGCTTCCCACTAGCTATCTATTTCACATTTGGTAGTGTATATATGTCCATGCCACTCTCTCACTTCATCCCAGATTACCCTTCCCCCTCCCTGTGTCCTCAAGTCCGTTCTCTACATCTGCATCTTTATTCCTGTCCTGACCCTAGGTTCCTCAGAACCTTTTTTTTTTGTTTGTTTTGTTTTGTTTTGTTTGCAGTACACGGGCCTCTCACTGTTGTGGCCTCTCCCGTTGCGGAGCACAGGCTCCGGACGCGCAGGCTCAGCGGCCATGGCTCACGGGCCCAGCCGCTCCTCGGCATGTGGGATCTTCCCGGACCGGGGCACGAACCCGCGTCCCCTGCATTGGCAGGCGGACTCTCAACCACTGCGCCACCAGGGAAGCCCAGAACCTTTTTTTTTTTTTAATTCCATTTATATATGTTAGCATACGGTATTTGGTTTTCTCTTTCTGACTTCACTCTGTATGATAGACTCTAGGTCCATCCACCTCACTAGAAATAACTCAATTCCGTTTCTTTTTATGGCTGATATTTTGATTGGGTTGTTTTTTTGATACTGAGCTGCTTGTATATTTTGGAGATTAATCCTTTGTCAGTTGTTTCATTTGCAAATTTTTCTCCCATTCTGAGGATTTTCCTTTCATCTTGTTTATGTTTTCCTTGGCTGTGCAAAAGCTTTTAAGTTTCATTAGGTCCTATTTGTTTATTTTTGTTTTTATTTCCATTTCCCTAGGAGGTGGGTCAAAAAGGATCTTGCTGTGATTTATGTCATAGAGTGTTCTGCGTATGTTTTCCTGTAAGAGTTTTATAGTGTCTGGCCTTACATTTAGGTCTTTAATCCATTTTAAGTTATTATTATTTTTTCGGTATGCTGGCCTCTCACCGTTGTGGCCTCTCCCGTTGCGGAGCACAGGCTCCAGACTTGCAGGCTCAGTGGCCGTGGCTCACGGGCCCAGCCACTCCGCGGCATGTGGGATCTTCCCAGACCAGGGCACGAACCTGTGTCCCCTGCATCGGCAGGCAGACTCTCAACCACAGCGCCACCAGGGAAGCCCTTTTTTGAGTTTATTTTTGTATATGGTGTTAAGGAGTGTTCTAATTTCATTCTTTTACATGTAGCTGTACAGTTTTCCTAGCACCACTTATTGAAGAGGCTGTCTTTTCTCCATTGTATATTCTTCCCTCCTTTATCAAAGATAAGGTGACCATATGTCTGTGGGTTTATCTCTGGGCTTTCTATCCTGTTCCATTGATTTATATTTCTATTATTGCGTCAGTACCATACTGTCTTGATTACTGTAGCTTTGTAGTATAGTCTGAAGTCAGGGAGCCTAATTCCTCCAGCTCCATTTTTCTTTCTCAAAATTGCTTTGGTTATTCGGGGTCTTTTTTGTTTCCATACAAATTGTGAAATTTTTTGTTCTAGTTCTGTGAAAAATGCCATTGGCAGTTTGATAGGGATTGCATTGAATCTGTAGATTGCTTTGGGTAGTAGAGTCATTTTCACAATGTTGATTCTTCCAATCCAAGAACATGGTATATCTCTCCATCTGTTTGTGTCATCTTTAATTTCTTTCATCAGTGTCTTATAGTTTTCTGCATACAGGTCTTTTGTCTCCTTAGGTAGGTTTATTCCTAGCTCTTTTATTCTTTTTGTTGCAATGGTAAATGAGAGTGTTTTCTTAATTTCTCTTTCAGATTTTTCATTAGTGTATAGGAACGCAGGAGATTTCTGTGCATTAATTTTGTATCCTGGTACTTTACCAAATTCATTGATTACCTTTAGTAGTTTTCTGGTAGCATCTTTAGGATTCCCTATGTATAGTATCATGTCATCTGCAAACAGTGACAGTTTTACTTCTTTTCCGATTTGGATTCCTTTTATTTCTTTTTCATCTCTGATTGCTGTGGCTGAAACTTCCAGAACTGTGTTGAATAATAGTGGTGAGAGTGGGCATCCTTCTCTTGTTCCTGATCTTAGTGGAAATGGTTTCAGCTTTTCACCATTGAGAATGATGTTGGCTGTGGATTTGTCATATATGGCCTTTATTATATTGAGATAAATTCACTCTATGCCTACTTTCTGGAGAGTATTTTTTATCATAAATGGTGTTGAATTTTGTTGAAAGCTTTTTCTTCATCTATTGAGATGATCATACGGTTTTTATCCTTCAGTTTGTTAATATGGTATATCACATTGTTTGATTTGTGTATACTGAAGAATCCTTGCATTCCTGGGGTAAACCCCACTTGATCATGGTGTATGATCCTTTTAATGTAGAGCAGGATATTTAATTCAGCTGATTTGCCTGTCTCCTAGCTATGTCTATTGTTAAGAATATTCTACAGCACCTGGAGACATGTAAGATTGCTGATTCGAATTGCTAAACCCACTGTTCTACTGAATCGATGTTACTGACCTCTTCCTTCTTGAAGCTTCTATTTCGTCTGGTTCCCATCTCAATCCTGTCGAAGTTTTAAGAGGATAAATGAATGTAAGGCTAAGAGGTCTGCAGATAAATGACAGGAGGAAGACACAGCACAGACAAATGGAAAAAGGGTTTGAAAAGACTTTTATGGAATAAATGTGTCTGTAGCTCAACATAACCTCCTGGCCTGACCCAAATGTCTGGCTTCCTTCGTGTGAGCCATGTTGGGGCAATGAAGAGAGTAATGTGAACAAACAATCATGTCAGTGCATATGGGTGCCTTAATGAAGATATCCTCCTTCAAAGTAAAAGAGTCAATTGAAATATAATCATAGCTGCCTTTAATTGAATGCTTGCTATATGCTGCGCTCCAGGTTCTGTGTTCTTAATGCTTTGGCTGTAATTGTCATAACAGTCCTGCAAAACTAGGTAATGCTCTCCCCATTTTACAGATAGGAAATCTGAGATTGTGATTTGCTCAAGGACTTATCTCAGTAGGTAGCAGATCTGGGATCGAAACCCAGAACTCTTTTGTAACAAAGACATGGTCTTTCCTCTGTCCTACTGCACATAGTTGCTCAAATAAAAGAATTTAACAGAAGAGATTCTTTCTCAGCAAGATGATGAATGGAACATGTGCAAAAGTAACTTGTAATTGTTCCTCTGTTCTTCCAGATCTTCTGTGGGTTTTTTTTGTTCTTGTAGCTTTTAGGTGGACCTATGAAGTACTTGAATTCTGTATTTGCCTGACAAATATTTGTTGAACTCTTACTATATGTAAGGTGTTTGAGTCAGGCTGTGAGGCTATAACGATGGACAGCAGACTTTACCGAATTTACAGCCTAGAGGGAGAGAGGGCCATTAAATATATAATCACACATTAATGTTTTATAAATGTTTTGAAGGAAAAGGAGTGTAAGATAAAAATATATAACAGGAAAGAAAAGAATTAACCTTATATGGAGGAGGGGAGAGAGTATGAGGAAAAGCTGAGGAAGTAGACTAAGGATGGATAGGAGTTAGCCAGGCAGTGGAGGAAAAAAGCCTTCTAGGTAAATAGAACTGCATGTGTAAAAGATGAAATGGAGAGGAACGTAAAGAAGGCTAGAGTGTTGGAGAGAGAGGGATGGTATCAGGAGGTGAATCTGTAGAGGAGAGGAGAGCAGAACCCAGTGAGGCAGGGCCTGAAGGCTGTTTATTAAGGATTTTGTATTGGATCCCAAGTGGAATGGAAATTCACTAAATGCCTGTGTGAGCATACACACATCATCGTCATCATCATTATCATCATTAACATTGCTATTTTTTTAATAATTTTTTTCCTCATGAAGTTAACATTTTCTTTGCTTGTTATTTCTTCATTTCTTCCTGCCCCTCTGACTTTCCATCTGTGATAACTTTTTTTCTGCCTGAAGTACATCCTCTAGAATTTCTTTCAGTGAATGTTTCCTGCTAATGAACTTCCTTGGTTTTTGTTTTTGGCTGAAAATGACACATCTTTGCCTGCAATTTACAACCTTTCCATTTTGCTTTCAAAAGTCAGTAAAGCTGTCTTGTGAGTGAAAGGGGAAGATTCCAGCTTTAGTGAAGAGCCCTGATCTGCTTGAGGATAATGTTTCTTTTTTGATTAAGGAAAAGATGTTTCAGTTTTGTTTCTTTTTTACTCATTTGAGTACTATCCAGAATTCTGTTAATAATACTTTTAATATCATGATTCTAAAATTACTTAAGAGTTTGGTCTCTAGTTGCAACTTACTTGTTCTTCTTCATTTTCAAAGATGATGTGAGATGTGATCTCTGCTTATGGATGTGATTGAAGAGAGCTATTTGGACAATTTTCTATCATAACTTTCTAAAATGAAGTTAAATGAATGCAAATATGCAAATAAGCGGCATTTCTTATTTAATTTTCTGAAAGAATCTTAAATCACTGTAGCTTTACATCATTTAACCACAGCATCTAAAGTAAGTAGTTCTCATCTTTGTGGTGGGAAATGCAAGGATAAAGTTTAAAAGTTGAATGTATCTGTGACTGCAAGTTATCATCCCCTGGAATTGTTTTTAGTTAATGCTTGCTAAAAACAAGAGACTTCTGGGGGATAGTTTCAGTAGAGGCTAACATGAATGATTTTAAGTCAGGAGCTCCACAAATATGGATTAACTTTTTTAGAGAGGTATATGATCATTTCTTTCCTCAATTAAGGTCATGTACAAATTATAAACACTTGTCTGCACTTGGAAAAGGTAAGATTATTTGCTGAGGGCACCTTTGATTATACTTTACCACTTGAAAAAGATTTTACTTATTAAGTCATCAGAGAAAAGATTTCTGATTTTCAGAATCAGTCCTACTATAAAGTATAGCCACTTTCCAGTCAACTGGTATAGGAGAATTCAGCTGTAGGGCTAATAGAATATTTTAATTGGCCTAATTATTCGATGACCTTACAAGAAAAAAATGGTAGTTCTGTAAATCTCTTCAGATTTTTGGAAATCGATTCCCACAGAAAACTGAAATTTCAGTTTCTGTTTTCCTCTCTGATTTTCAATTCTACCTTTATTTCTGATACTTGAGGATTTCTCTTCTTACTTGCAAGATCAGCTGTATATTTAATTATATTTGGTGATGGAGGAAAGTTATAAAATATCTAGCATCTCTAGTTAAGGATTTTTGTATTATCTGAATTTGTCATCTGAGTTTTGAAGCTGATAGAATATTTCTGTTATCATATTTATTCAATGAAACCTCCAGGAATAAGGGTGGGTCTAAGTATTTAGAAATGGAAGAAGATTGAAATAAATACCCTATGATATGTATATTTTCCCCCACCCAGATCTCTCCTCAGAAAAGAGTATGACCTACTACTTGCTGATGGAATAATTTTATTATTTTTAGAAATTTTTATACAGTTTTAAAAGGTTACTTTCCATTTAGTTATTACAGAATATTGGCTATATTCCCCATGATGTACAGTACATCCTTGAGCCTATCTTACACCCAATAGTTTGTGTCCCACACTCTTATATTGCCCCTCCCTGCCTCTCCCCACTGGTAACCACTAGTTTGTTCTCTATATCTGTCTGCTTCTTTTTTGTTTTATTCAGTAGTTTGTTGTATTTTTTAGATTCCACATATAAGTGATATCAAACAGTATTTTTCTTTCTCTGTGTGACTTATTTCACTTAGCATAATGCCCTGCAAGTCCACCCATGTTGCTGCAAATGGCAAGTTTTCGTTCTTTTTTATGGCTGAGTAGTATTCCAGCGTGTGTGTGTGTGTGTGTGTGTGTGTGTGTGTGTGTGTGTGTGTACCACATTTTCTTCCCATTCATCTGGCTGATGGAATAATTTTAGAATAAAATCAGTTAGATTGCTCTCTGTTGGGCAACATTTATTTCACATTTGTTGATCTTATAAATGCTACTGTGAATACTGTTGTACTTATGGCCTTGTGTACATGAGTGAGAGTTTATCTAGGGGTTATATCTAAAAGTACAATTTCTGGGATATTGATTTAGAACTTTTAGTAGATATTGCCAAATATCTCTTCAAAATTATTCTTCAGTTTATACCCCCACCAACAGAATATTAGAGTTCTCTCTTGTGCTTGCTTTGGCAGCACTTACACTAGAGGTCTCTTTTATTACTGGTGAAATTGAGGATCTTTTTGTGTTTATTGGCCATTCTCTATGATTTCTTGTATTATGTTGTTTAAACTTCACTTAGTGGCTTTTAGGAGTTCTTTATATAATCTGGATAATCATAATTGGTCCATGGTATATATATTTTAGATATTTCCACCCTGTGTGTCCCCTTGTCTTTTCATTTTGTTCATGGCATCAAACATAATTTTAGTGTCAAATCTAACAATTTTTTCCATTAGAGTTTGTATTTTTTTAATCCTTTCCTACTCCAATGTCAGAAATATTCTAAAGTATCTTATGAAATTTTTAAAGTTTTCTTTTTCATTTTTAGAATTTGATGTATCTGCAGTTTGGTTTTAGATATAGTATAAGATAGTGATCAAATGTTATAGTTTACCTCTTTACACATTCTCACTTTTCCCTGTGAATTTTAGGATCATTTGTTAAGAGCTATGAAATAATTCAAGGAGGGGAGTTGAAATTGTATTGAATTTATAATTTACTTTGGAGAAAACAGATAATAATATTAAATATTTACTTCCATGAACCAGTGAATTTCTTCATTTATTTATATTTTTCTTATTTTCTTCAATAATTTACAAATTTTATCCATAAAGGTTTTTGACTTTTATTAATTTTATTTGAATGTATCTAACAGTTTTGCTTACTTGTAAATTTTTAAAATGTACATTCTGTTTTATAGTATTTTTTTACCCACCTTTTTATTTGAAAAATTTCAAATCTATGAGACAATAAAAAGAATAGTATAGTGAGCACTTGATTACCCGTCAGCTAGATCCATAAATTGGTAACATTTTGCTTATTCCTTTTATTTCCATACACACACACATATGCTCATGTTCAACTTTTTGTTTGCTGAGCCATTTAAGAGTAAGTTGCAGGGTTTATCTTACTTTGTCCCTAAATACTTCAATATGTATCTCTTAAAAGTAAGACATTCTTGGGCTTCCCTGGTGGCACAGTGGTTGAGAGTCCGCCTGCCGATGCAGGGGACACGGGTTTGTGCCCTGGTCTGGGAAGATCCCACATGCCGCGAGGCGGCTGGGCCCGTGAGCCATGGCCACTGAGCCTGCACGTCTGGAGCCTGTGCTCCACAACGGGAGAGGCCACAACAGTGAGAGGCCCGCGTACTGAAAAAAAAAAAAAAAAAAAAGTAAGACATTCTTATATAAAACCTCATAATACTATTATGATACCCAAGAAATTTAATGTTTCCTACATTAAAATATCAATACATTATAGTTTTATTTAATGTATATTTTATTGAATGGGATTTTTAAAATAATTACCTAAGTAATTATTACAAATGATTATGAGCTCTGAATTTTGTGTTATCCTGTACCTAGCAACAATGATAAATCTGTATCAGTTCCAATAATTTGTCTTTAGATTTTCTTGGAAGCAATGATAAATTCTTAGTCATTATAACAATTTGGCTCCAGCTTTTTTGGCTTTTCTTTGTAGATAATCAAGTCATTACAAATACCAATATAGTTTTTATTTTCCTTTATATAGCTTTTAATCAAATTAATTCCTAAAAAATATTCTTCCAGTTAATTTTAATATCCTGTTACCTTATTTTATATATATATACACACACACACACACACACACACACATATATATATATATAAAGATAATGTGTCTTGAGTAAGTTATAAATATGTGAAAATAAAATATAAATTTTTGTATTTTAGGAAACTTCCCGAATTGTGAGGGTAAAAGTTATAGCTGGAATAGGCCTTGCCAAAAAGGATATCTTGGGAGCTAGGTAAGTGTAAGAAGTTGGGTTGTAATTTTAAAACTTTGTATTTATTAATTAGTTTTTTTCCAAACTTTGGTTAGATGAAAAATTGAGTAATATTATTAGTAAGCTGTTGTATGAGGTAGAATAATGTTTCTAGTTGGTGGTTTACTAAATTCCTTGACATCTGAATTGCAGAGTTTGTGAACTTAGGCAAAGGTATAACTGAGAGTGGTAGTTATAAGATACATCATTGAGTTCTGTTTCTGAGAATCAGTAAAATTCTAACAGACGAATCCTTTTGCAGATAACAACCATAAACTCTGAAAATATTATAAAATCCAGCAAGTTAAAGGCAGTGGAGAGTGAACAGAGTAGGTAGAGAGTCTATTGGAGAGTCCATGTTTGGAGGTGTGGAGTTGTACTGAGTGAGTCTCCAATTTTATGAATTAGTCTGAGGCCACATGGAATCAGAACATGGAAAAATTATAATATTCATAGCCTGGGAAATCAGAAGACTTACTCTGAAGAAAACATGACAATGGTGGGGATTCTGGAAGGGAAAGAACTGGAGAGGAAATTCCCAAACTATGTCCACTGACATTTTTGGCTGACCCTGAATCACACACATGATAGCAGGTTCAAAACAACTCATTGGAGGACAAAAGATCTGAACAGAGATCAGGATTGCTGCCCAAGAAACAGAGCTTGTGGTTCTTGTCCAAGTAAGATAATTAATTACATGATAAAAGCAAACAAATTCTCATCAAAGAGAAAGTACAGTATCCACAGTCTCCACAATTTAACATTTATAATGTCTAAGATATAATCCAAAGGTATGTAATTTATAAAAAGCCAGGAAAACGAAACACATTCACAGTAGAGAAAAGAAAATATGCTCACAATAAGTCAAAAGATTGGAAATCTCGGGAATGAAACAGAAACCATAAAAAATGAAAATTCTAGAACTGAAAAATATAATATTTAAAATTAAAATTCTCGGATGAAATTAACAGCAGAATGGAGATGACGAGGAAAAATTAATTGAACTTAAAGATAGATCAATAGAAATGATTTCCCAACCGGAGATGAGAGAGAAACAAAGATTTTAAAATTTTTCTAAATGAACAGAGCGTCAGGGACTTGTTAGATAATATTGAACAGTCTAACATACATGTACTTGGAGTCCTAGAAATAGAGGAGAGAGAATGAGGCAAAATGTTGTTTGAAGAAATAATGGCCAAATTTTTTCCAAATTTGATGAATGACACAAGTTTATAGTACCAAAAAAACACCAAGCAGGATAAACACTGAGAAGAACATACAGAGGCACATAATAGTCAAGCTGTTGAAAACAAAGTATAAAGAAAAATTCTGACAGAAGAAACTCAGAAAATGACAAATTACATACAAGGGACCTATAATTCAGTTGAGTACTGACTTCTCACCAGAAACTCTGGAGGCCAGAAGAAAATGGAACAATAGAATAGCTGTCAATCTAGAGTTCTCTACTATATTCAGTGAAAATATTCTTCAGGATGATGACAAAATAACATTTTCAGATAAAAGAAAACTATGAGACTTTGTCATTGGCAGACCTGCACCATGATAAAAGCTAAAGGAAATTCTCCCAGCTAAAGAGGTAGATATCAGATGGAAACTCAGGTCCTCAGAAAGGAATGAAGAGCATCAGAAATGGTAAATATCTAGAAACATATGAAAGACTTTTTGTTCTTTTCATCATAATTTTTTAGAAAAAACATATGCCTGTTTATATCACCACTTACTGTTTTGTATTGTCTCATAGATGGAATACATATAACAACTATGGCATAAAGGACAGGGATGGTATGCATTATGAACCTTTTTAGTAGAGTGTACTATATTAAGTGTAAGTGGAATAAAAAGTAAGCATGTATATTGTAATACCTAGATAAATCACTAAAAAATAATGTAGGGCTTCCCTGGTGGCGCAGTGGTTGAGAGTCCGCCTGCCGATGCAGGGGACACAGGTTCGTGCCCCGGTCCGGGAAGATCCCACATGCTGCGGAGCAGCTAGGCCCGTGAGCCATGGCTGCTGAGCCTGCGCGTCCGGAGCCTGTGCTCCGCAACGGGAGAGGGCACAGCAGTGAGAGGCCCGCGTACCGCAAAAAAAAATAAAAATAAAAAAACAAAAAATAATAATGTAAAGAATTATAGATTAAAAAGCAATAGAAATTTTAAAATGAAATTCTTGAAAAAATAAAATAGTTAAACAAAAGGCCAGGAAAAGAACAAATGATCAAAAAAGAGAGAGAGAGAGAGAAAGGGGAGAGGGATGAATAGAAAACTAGTAATAATTTGATACACCTAAATCTAATCATAACAATAATTACATTAAACATTAGTGGACTAAGGTGAATATGAGGTAGAAATTATTAGAATGGATTGAAAAAGAAGACCCAACTAAATGCTGTCTATAAATGATGTACTTAAAATATAAAGACACAAGTAAGTTGAAAGAGAAGGGATGCATAGCCATACAAACAAGCATGTGAAGACTGAAATGGATATTTTAATATCTGATAAAAGAGATTTCAACACAAAAATTATTTCCAGATACTTCACAACAATATAAGAATAAATTCATCAAGAAGGTAAAACAATCAAAGTTGTATGTTGCTGCCAAGAGAACTTGAAAATATATGAAGCAAAAGTTGACAGAATTAGAGGGAGAGAGAAAAAATTTCACAATCATAGTTGGAAACATTAGCTCTCTCTCAGCAGTTAATAAAACAAGATTAAAAAAAACAACAAAACAGTAAGTTGAACAATATTATGAACTTTGATGCAAAGAACACTTCCTAACAACTGCCAAATACACATTCTTTTCAAGTGTACGTGGTATATTCACATTATTTATCGATTGCTGCACAACTATAATTCCCTCAAACTTAGCAGCTTAGAAGAACACATTATTTATGATTTCATAGTTTCTGTGGGTCACAGAGTCTGTGCAGGGTTTAACTGGGTCCTCTGCTTCAAGGTCTTGAAAATCTGCAATCAGGCATTGGCCAGGGCTATGGTTTCATCTGAGGCTTGTTTGGGGAAGCATACACTTCCAAGCTCATGTGGTTGTTGGCAGCATTCAGTTCTTTCAGACTGCCAGATTGAGGGCTTCAGTTTTTTGCTGGCTATCAGCCAGAGGCCATCCTAAGCTTCTTGTCACATGGCCTTCATATGACAGCTCACAGGATAGCAGCTTGCTTCTTCAAAGCTATCATAGGAGAGAAAGTCTCCTAGCAAGATGGGTTACAATCTTTTGTAATGTAACCACATACATTTTGTCACTTTTGATATAATTATTGGTTAGAATACACAATCCTTCCCATATTTACGAGGAGGGGAATACAAAAGGCATGAACATTAGGAGGTGGGGATAAAAGAAGCCACCCTAGAGTCTGTCTGCCATATTATGCTGGGCAATAAAACAGTAAATCAAACAAGTGCAAAATTTACATTATTTTCAAGGGCATATGGTACATTCACCAATTTAGGCGATGTGTAAGACCACAGGACAAATCTCAAGAATTTAGAAAAGATTTAAATCATGTGGAGATGTTCTCTGATAACAGTGGAATTAAGTTAGAAACCAATAACATCCCAAATATTTGGAAATAAAACAATACACTTTGTTTTGTTTTTAAGACAAAGAAGGAATCAAAAGATAAATTAGAAAACATTTTGAACTGAATGAAATTAAAATATAGCAACATCAAAATTTGTGAGATGCAGCTAAAGTATTAGAGGAAAATTTATAGTTTTAAAATGTTTAACTTAGAAAAGGAGTAAGATCTAAACTTAGTAAAGGAGTAAGATCTAAATGAATGGCTTGAGTTCTGAGATTAAGAAATCAGAAAAAGAAGGGCAAATTAATTCCAAAGTAAGTAGAAGGAAGAAAATAATGATAAGGGCAGAAATTAGTGAAATAGAAAATGGACAATGATAGGAAAAAATCATTGAAATGAAAAGCTCATTCCTTGAAGGGATCAATAAAAATTTTAAACTTCAAGCTAGACCAATCAAGAGCAAAACAGAGAGAAGGCACGAATTACCATAATGGAACAAAAGCAGAGGCATTGCTATAGACCCTATGGAAATGAAAAAGACAGAAAGGGAACACTGTGCACAACTTAATGCCAATAAAGAATCATGCACAACTTAAATGAAGTAGACAAAATCTTTGAAAGGTAGAAATTACCAAAATTGATCACAGAAGAAATAGAAAACTTCAGTAGCCCTATATTGAACCATATATAGCAATATATGATCAGGTGGGATTTTTCCTATGAATATAAGGTTTGTTCAACATTTGAAAAAAGTCAACCACTGTAAATCATCACATTAATATAGCACAGAAGGAAAAACATGCATGATCATTTCAATAGGTGTAGAAAGTACATTTGTCAATGTTCAACACCCTTTTATGATAAAAACTCTCAACAAACTAATAACAAAATGCAGAATTAGTTTAACATATGAAAATTAATCAATGTAATATACCATATTAATAGAATAAAAGAAAAACATGATCATTTCAATAAAAACAAAAAAAGCATCTGACAAAATTCAGTACCCAATCATGATACAAAGTCTTAGCAAACTAGGGATAGATGGGAGTTGTAGACATGATTAAGGTTTTCCGTGAGAAAGACAATAGCTAATATCATGCCCAGTGATGACAGTCTGAATGCTTAAACTTAAACTCAGGAATAAGAAGCGTTGTCTGCTCTCACATTCAGTTCAACACTGTACTGAGTGTCCTAGCCAAGTAATATGACTAGGAAAAGAAATAAAAATAATGCAGACTGAAAAGGAAGAAACTTTTTACTTGTAGACTGTCTGATCATGTACATAGAAAACCCTAAGGAATCTCAAAGAAGCTGCTAGAACTAAAATATAAGACCACAAGATACAAAGCCAGTGTACCAAAATTAGTCATATTGTTATATCCTATCAATCAATTAACAATTGGAAAATGAATTTTTAAAATCTCTGTTTACAATAATATAAAAATTGAAAACTTAGAAATAAATTTAACAAAAGATTTGTAAGCACTGTACACTGAAAACTATAAAACATTCCTGAGTGAAATTGAAGATCTAAATCAATGGATAAATATTTTCATATTCATGGATTGGAAGATTCATTATTGTTAGAGTTGTATTTCTCTCCAAATTGAATAGATTTGGCTCAATCCCAATCAAAATCCCAGCCATGTTTTTTTTTTTTTGGAGAAATGGATAAGTGATTCCAGTATTGTTATGGAAACTCAAAAGACATAGATTAGCCAAAACAATTTTGAAAAAGAAGAACATAGGTGGAAAACTTAGGCTACATAATTTCAAGACTTTCTATACAGCTATAGGTAATCAAGACAAAGTAGCATTGGCATGAGAACAGATATATTATTCAGTGGACTAGAATAAAGAGTGTAGAAGTATACACCCCCCCACACACACATACACATATACATGTACATGGTCAGTTGCTTTAAGCATTAAGGTAATTCAGCAGAAAGGATAGTCTTTAAGTACATGATACTAGAACAACTGGTTATCTATATGGAACAAAATGAAGCTCTTTCCTTATCACACATAATATAGAAAATTAATAAGAGCTAAAATTAATAAACTTCTAGAAGAAGACATAGGAGAAAATATTTGCTCTACTGAATTACACAAAGATTTCTTGAATGGGACTCAAAAGATATGAACCTAAAATTTAGAAAGAAAAATGTTGAAACAGACTTCATCAGAATTAAAAACTTTTGTTGTTTGAAAGACACAGTTAAGGAAGGGAAGAGGCAAGCCACAGATTGGGAGAAAATGTTTTCAAAACATATATCTGACAAAGGCCTTTAATTCATAGTGTATAAAGACCTCTTACAACTCAATAATAATATGGTAAAATGGCCAATTAAAAATAGGCAAAACTCTTGAACAGACATTGTCTGTGGACTTTCCAGGTGGAAATATCTAGCTGGATGGCGAGATCAGGAATATATATTTATATTTATGTTTTATATTTATATTTGAGAGGATATAGTTAGTTGTTAAAACCATGGATGAGACTGTGAAGGAAATATGTAGAGAGAAGAAAAGGGAGAACCAGAAGGGACTTGTGTCATGAAAGCTAAACGAGATGAGTTTCAAAGAGGAAATGGTCAGTATTATCAAACCTACAGAGGACCAGTAAAATAAGTGCCTAGAAAGTGTCTATTGTTTTAGCAAGATTGGTGACTTTTCAAGGAATGGATCTGAAGGAAAGAGGTGGAAACCAGATTATAGGACTGTGAAGAGCACTGGGAGTTGAGGAAATGAGGAAAGGGAGGTCGTATGCCATCACGGTTAAGCTCAGGGCCTCTGGAGCCAGGTGCTTGAGTTTCAGTTCTTGGCTTTTCCGCTTCCTAGCTGTGTGATCTCGGATGAGTTGACTTACCTCTCTGTGTAAAATAGAGATAATAATCATACCTACCTCATAGGTCATTATGAGGATTCCAAAATTTAATATATATAAACTGTTTAGAACAGCGCCTGGCACAGAGTAATTGCTATATAAATGTTAATTGTTATTATTATTACAGATTATTCTCTTGGAAAGTTTGAGACAGAAAGAAAAGAAATCTAGTTTGCTTTGCTGGAGGCAGGAAGGAGAGTCAAGGAGTTGGGGGAGTTTAATAACATTTCTATGTCTGGAAAAACCTAGGTCAAAGAAAAGCTGGAGATATAAAAGGGAGAAGTCAAAATAGATGAGGTAAGGTTCCAGAGGAAGTGGGAGGAAACTGGACAAGGGCGATTGGGTAAAATACCTGCATCACTGAGGTTAGGAGTAAGATGGGCTCTGATAAATACCAGGATGTTGGGAGTATTACAATGACTTTGATTTTTGTCAATTAAAGTAAAAGGTGAGGTTGTATAAGGAAATGGGAGGAAGAGTTTGTGGTGAATGGTGGGTACTTGAGATCCCCAAGAGAAATGGGAGAAATTTGACCATGGACAAGTAAAATGTCTAAAGTCTTTTGCTTTGCAAACCTAAATATCACAAGGTTTTCCTTCTCCATGTCTCTTTGTACAAGGGGTTACATGTCATATAATTATTTTGAACTGAAGCACTTTGCCTTTATTTTGTAAAAAGAGTTTATACCCATGAGATAACTTGGAACAACCTGAGGTCTTGCAAAGCTATTCTTGAGAATCATTGAATCAACCTTCTTAACCCAAAAGAGGAAGACATGTAATAAAGATAAAACAAAATTTCAAAAACCTTAAAAGGTTGGAAATCATTAAATTGTGATTAAAAGGTTTTCTTTCTAATTCTTTGTCTATGTCACTAACACAGTATTTCAGCTTTTTAACAAAATGCAAAGATTGCTATAATTACTTACCCCTGCCTAAGGAACCCTTACTTTTAAGTGTAGGAAGTAATTGTAGAAATTAACAAGGAAAATTCTGTGATTTTTATAGTTCGAGTAACCTGAGTTTGGGAATAAGCAACAATTAACTTTTTTTTAAAAATTTTAACAGTGATCCTTATGTGAGAGTGACCTTATATGACCCAGTGAATGGAGTTTTTACAAGTGTGCAAACGAAAACCATTAAAAAGGTTAGACTTAGCAGTATTCAAAATTTTCAAAAATATACTTGTTTTATTTTTATATGACAAAATACTAAAAAGTTAGTTATAATACGTTTATTGTCTTTTAGACTTTGAATCCAAAATGGAATGAAGAAATATTATTCAGAGTAAGTATGCATTTTATTTCATTATAACAACAAAGATTTTTCTCAGTAGGTTAAAATGATAAGTTCTCACTTACAGTATTCTTAAATGTATCTTATAAGAATTTGTAAAAATTTAAAGGACTTAAATCTAGGTATCCCCATTTTGACATGGCCCTGGAACCATTTATCTTATTATGAAAAACATATGTAAGGTAATGAAGAGGTAAAGGATAATTGTAAACCTGGAATTATCTTATTCTAATTTAATTCTGATTTAGAGAACAGTCTTATTCGAATTTTGCAGATTTTGATTTTAAAGATGATGCAATATTTGTGTCTCTCCAGTCATTTGTTTATTTATTTATTTATTTTTGGCTGTGTTGGGTGTTTGTTGCTGCACACAGGCTTTCTCTGGTTGCGGTGAGCGGGGGCTACTCTTTGTTGCAGTGCACAGGCTTCTCATTGTGGTGGCTTCTCCTGTTGTGAAGCACGGGCTCTAGGCACGTGGGCTTCAGTAGTTATGGCATGCAGGCTCAGTAGTTGTGGTGCATGGGCTTAATTGCTCCACAGCACGTAGGACCTTCCCGGACCAGGGATCGAACCCACGTCCCCTGCATTGGCAGGCGGATTCTTAACCACTGCGCCACCAGGGAGGTCCCCAGTCTTTTGTTAAATACACTGATCCAGGCAAGAGATGATGAAGGCCTACCAACAAGTGGATACATTTCTTCTTATACACCCTCCAGTCACATTCCTGCCTTCCTCCTCACCTCGCCTCACTATCCCATAAGAGCAAACTCCAGTCAGCACTTATTTCAGGTTCCCAGGAGGGCCCTCAAACTGACAATGACATGTATATGGAAACAATGATTCATATAACTATGGATTTCTCATCAGAAACTGTGATGAAACAGTGTAATTAAGGTAGCAAAGAAAAAAGAATAGTCAACTCCAAATTCTATATCTAACAAAAATATCCTTCAGGAATGACAGTGTGATAAATGTATTCTAAGCTGAGGAAAAATACGAGAATTATACTTGGAAAACTAAATACTCTTCTCTCAGTAATTGGTAGGATAAGTAGACAAAAAATTCAGTAAAGATACAGAAGTCCTGAACAACACGATCAAATCAGTTTTATTTAATTGACATTTATAGACTTTCCACCCAACAGCAGCAGAACACATGGTCTTTAAAATTGCACATGGAATATTTACTGAGTATGCTGGGCCAAAACCCAAACCTCAACAATATTAAAAGAATTTAAATCATGCAAAGTATGGTCTCTGATTATAATGGAATTAAAGTACAAATTAGTAACACAAAAATATCTGAAAAATCCTCAAATATTTGGAAGTTAAACAACACACTTCTAAGTAATCCATGAGTCAAATAAGAATTGTCAAGGGGAATTAGAAGATATTTTAATAGAATGAAATAAAAATACAGCATCAAATGGATAAAGAAGATGTTATATATATACATACACAATGGAATACTACTCAGCCATAAAAGAGAATGAAATAATGCCATTTGCAGCAACATGGATGGACCTAGAGATTATCGTACTAAGTGAAGTAAGTCAGAAAGAGAAAGACAAATACCATATGGTATCATTTATATGTGGAATCTAAAATATGACACAAACAAATTTATTTACGAAATAGAAACAGATTCAAAGACATAGAAAACAAACTTATGGTTACCAAGGGGGAAAGAGGGTGGAGAAGGGATAAATTAGGAGTTTGGGATTAGCAGATACAAACTACTATATATAAAACAGATAAAGAACAAGGTCCTACTACATAGCACAGGGAACTATATTTAGTATCCTGTAATAAACCATAATGTAAAAGAATATGAAAAAGAAAAAAAATATATATATATATCTGAATTACTTTGCTGTACACCAGAAACTAACACAACATTGTAAGTCAACTGTACTTCAGTAAAAAAAAAAATCAAAATTTGTAGGATGCAGCTAAAGCAATGCTTAGAGAAAATATATATAGCATTAAATTATATTAGAAAAGAAGAAAGATCCTGAAACATTAATCTAAGGTTCCACCTGAAGAAACTAGAAAGTAGCATCATTACAGAACCAACAAACATTAAATGGAAAATAAGGGATATTATGAACAATTCTGTGCCCATAAATTCAATAACTTAGATGAAATGGACCAATTCCTTTAAAGACATATCCCATCAAAACTTTAATGGGAAATAAATTACCTGAAAAGTCTATCTCTTAAAGAGTTTGCATTTGAAGTTAAAAACCATCCAACAAAGAAGGCTTTGAGCCCAGGTAGTTCCACTGGTTGAATTCTACCATGCATTTAATGAATAAATAATTCCAATTCTATGCAATGTCTTACTGAAACTAGAAGAGGAAGGAACATTTCCCAATGTATTCATGAGGCCAGCATTACTCTGATACCAAAACCAGACCAAAGACTTTATAAGAAAATTAAAACTGCAGACCATTCGCTCTCATGATCATAGCCATTCTGTGGTAAGTTTATTAAATTGGGTGCCTTCCATTCTGAAAGGGCCAGAAATTTTTCCTCAAATTACCTGTGGATGTGGGTTTGCCTTTCCTGTCTGCAGAACCTCAGCCAGCACAATTATCTGGGGGCTTACAGAATTTGTGTTCATAGGGATGGAATCCATGCAACATTTCATCCTTCCAGGGGACCCAGTTCACAGAGAAGGAGGTGCAGGAATGGGCCCATGACCATGGGATCCGTTGGTCACGGCATTTACCACGCCATCCAGAAGCAGGCAGCCTCATAGAGCACTGGAATGGCCTACTGAAGGCACAACTGAAGCACCAATATGGAGGCAGTACTCCGTAAAGATGGGATGCCAGTTTAATCATTTAAACCAAAGACCTAATATGAGGCTGTGTTCACAATGGAAAGAATACACGGTCCAGGAACAAAGGAATAGAAGTAGGAGGGGCCCCACTTACCATCATTTCCAAAGACCCACTGGAGGACTGTGTGCTTCCTGTCCCTAGAACTGTGGGCTCTGCTGAGTTAGAGGTCCAAGTCCCCAGAGGGAGCACACTCTTTCTGAGGGACATATCAAGGGTTCCATTGAACCACAGTCTATACCTGCTGCCAGGGCACTTGGACTCCTTGTATCCAGGAGCCAGCAGGTGATTGAGGCTATTATCTGGTTTCTGTAGGGACCAGACTGGAGAATTAAATGAGCATATTATAGGAACCACTCTTATATCCTTTAGGTCTTTAATGGTGGTACAAATCTATGACATTCCCACTATGCTGCAGTATTTTTGTTGTTTTTTAAACAGCTTTATTAAGATATAATTAACATAACATACAATTCACCCACTCAAAGTGTACAATTCAGTGGTTTTTTGTATATTCACAGAGTTGTTCAACCATCACCAAAATCAATTTTAGAACATTTTCATCACCCCAAAAATAAACCCCAGACCCACCATCTGTCACTCCTCATTTCCCCCCAGGATCTGCCCCTCTTCCCAGGCAACCTCCAATCTACTTTCAGCCTCTTAAAGAGAATTGCCTATTTTGGACATTTCGTATAAATGATATCATATAATATGTGGTCCTTTGTATCTGGCTTCTTTCACTAAGTGTAATGTTTTCAAGGTTCAACCATGTTGTAGCACGTATCAGTACTTAATTTCTTTTTATTGCCAAATAATATTCCATTATATGGTTAACCACGCTCTATTCAGGCATCAGTTGGACATCTGAGTTGTTGCCACTTTTTAACTATTATGAATAATGGTGCTATGAACATTTGGATGCAAGTTTTTGTGTGGACATATATTTTCATTTGGGGCATATATACACCTAGGAGTGGGATTGCTGCGTCGAATGAGGAGTGGGATTGCTGCGTCGAATGAGAAACTGCCAAAATGTTTTCCAAAGTGGCTTTACCGTTTGACATTCCCACCAACAGAATATGAGAGTTCTCACTTCTCCACATCCTTGACAACACTTGTTATTATCTGACTTTTTATCACAGCCCTCCTAGTGGGTGTGAAATGGTATCTCATTGTGGTTTTGATCTGCATTTCCCTGATGGCTAATGATGTTGTGCATCTTTTCATGAGCTTATTTTCCAGTTGTATATTTTCTTTAGAGAAATGTCTAGTCAGATCCTTAGCCCATTTTATAATTGGGTTATTTGTCTTTTTGTTATTGAGTTGTCATAGTTCTTTATATTTCTAGATACAAGTCCCTTGTCAGATACATGATTTGCAAAAATTTTCTCTCATTCTATGGGTTGTCTTTTGAATTTATTGATGGTATCCTTTGAAGCACAAAAGTTTTAAGTTTTGATGATGTTCAGTTTCTCTTTTCTTTTGTTCCTTGTGCTTTTGTTGTCATATCTAGTCAGTATTGTTTTAGATTTACTGTCTTCACCAGAGGGAGGACAGTTTCAAAGGCTTCCACTTGGCCTTCTCACTATGATAACTCCTATCCCACAAGCCACGGATTCAATGTGGTGGTGGTAGTGAGGAGATCCAACTTCCATTATATCAATCCGTATTGTACACTTGAAAACTAGGGAAATGACTACTGGGTGGATCCACAGAACTAGTGAACTCGGTATAAGCTGAATGTTAGACAGGACTCCATTTGTTTTCTGTTCTCTGTAAGTCCTTGCTTTAATATGGAAGACCTAATGACGCTTTGGGTTTCTGTTTCCAGCAGTCCTCAATATGTCTGATTATTCTTTCTCCCCAATGTACACTCACCCAAATAAGTGGCCATAGTCCTTTTGGGGGAGGAAGAGAGGAATCATTACAATATACATTTCCTACAGTGATGCAGAGTCCTTCCTCCTATGGACTAGGTTACTTCTTCAGTCAATGTACTGTGGATCTGAAAATTGGCTCAGGTTGGGGAACTGGATGAGGGATTGTGACTTTTCTTTTTTAATCGGGACAATTGTCCTTAGCCACTGCTTCTCCATTCTTCCTTCTTATAATTGTAGATGTTAAGCAGCACTTTTGTTGATCACCTGCCTATTTTGCCCCTTAGGGGCGCCATGCTCTATACCCTACAGGTCAAGTCAGCTTCAGTGCCCCTCTTACGTGGCTGGTCATTACAATAATTGTAGCCCCCTTGGTTCTAGCAGTGAAATGTCACTGGCCGGCCTCTTACTGGAGAAGGGGAGGCTCGTCCCCATGCGTGGCTATTAAGGAGCCCAGCTCTTTAACCACCTCTCCCACCATCAGTCCTGGCATGCAGACGAGAGCCACTACTGCACTTCTGGGTGAAGCTGCTGCCCCTCTTACCAGCACACACCTGATGACTGTGGTTCCCTCCCCTCGCATGGAATACAAGCATCTGGTAGGTATTTTGGCCTCATATTTTATATATATATATATTTTTTTTTTCTTTTAATTCTAGCATTCCAACTTCCCTTGGCCTTTTTATTCCTTCCCCTACCATATGCCAGGCCAACTTCTAGGAGCCACTCTAGCAGCATCTTTGCCTCATCTCATGGGGTCCTTGACAGGATGTTCAATCCCTTGTCCTGAGAAGGTGCCTCCATGTCAATGAATTCTTGCTTATGCAGTCTTATGTTTCTGCCCCTTTGATCAATCGTAGTCCCAGAGATATTCCTCTGGCTCTTGCTAGGACATGCTGTTTAATTCTTGAAGCTTCTTCCAAATGTAATCGCTTTCATTCTGTATCAGGCCCAGCTGGGATTTAACACTGATTATTATCTTGATAACCAGGGGAGAAGTGGGGGCAACTCCTGAGGAGAGAGTGTGGGGACCAGCTTCTGCAATGTCATCCTGCACGTGGGAAGTGCCAGCTCTTATTACAGAGGGATGAGATACCCTATTCTGCAAGCTCTGAGGGTTCAGGGACCTGCGGAACCAAAATCCTCAGGAGCGTCCATCGAGATCCTCCTGTCCTGCACATCAGTATCCCAGGTTTTCCCAGCTAGTGCCCTGACATTAACATAATAGACCCACAGTGACTGAGCATTTAAATGTCTCTGAGCTCTGCAAGCCTGTCAACTCTGACACTGCTCCTCAGTTTTGTCCTCTTTTCCACTTCAGGAGGTGCAGGCCTCTTTATACATTACCAAAGAGACCCTCTGTCTCTCAGATTTAACCTTTTGCTTTTGTTAACTACCCTTATTTTCTCATTGTCTCTCTGTAAGTCATCAGTAGTAAAAACTAGAGAACTTCATTGTCCTTGTAGGTATTGTTCTTCCCTTACCTTTCAAGTGTGTTATACATCAAACTGGCAAGGGTGTCTCCCTCCACCAGGACATTTGCCTAGGACACCCCTGGAGAAGTCTTTACGAATTGGACCACCATCTTCTGCCAGTGACTATATATGTCCCACATTCTGCTAAGGATGGGGAGATCCTTGCCAGGCAAGGAATTGGACCACCATCTTCTGCCAGTGACTATATATGTCCTACATTCTACTAAGGATAGGGAGATTCTTGCCAGCCAAGTGAGTGTGGGCTGGTCCTAACACCCCACTACTCATACCATCTGTGTTGGTTTGGGCTCTCTAAGAAACAGACATCAAGATGGAATTAGATATGCAGGAGGTTTATTGGGGAAGCACCTGTGAAGGTCAGACAGGGAAGACACACAGATGGGAAGAGCCTTCTCATGATGCAGGCTTAACACCTGCTCAAGGAGAGGGGCGAAAGGACTGGGTAGGAAAAGTCTCACACTGCAGCACAGTTCTGAGAAAGTCTCGCCCAGACTGATGGAGAGTTTCCCAGCAAAGGTTGTCTGTTAGAGAAGTCCTGTGTTGGGCAAGAGTGCCCAGTCTTTGAGAGAAAGCAAAGAGAACCCAATGGGTAGATTCAAAGGTACATGGTTAGCTGTGGCTGCCAATCAGCTATGCAGGTTCTCTTGAAAGAGATCCGAAAGTGATGAAAGTGGCTCAACTCTCTTATAATTGTGACATTTAAGGATGCGTATTGTAATCCTTAGAGCTGTCACTAAGAAACTAAAATGAAATATTATAGGTGAAGGTCCATTAAAGGAAATAAAATGGCATACCAAGAAACACTTGATTAATTTTTTTAAAAGGTGAAAGGGAAGAAAAGAGGAATAAAAAAATAGAAAAGAAATAGATGATAACAAGCCATAAAGCAAACCATCTCAATAATTACAAAAAAGTAATATTCAACTATATGCTGTTTACAGGAGACACATTTTGAGTTTAGAGACACAGACAGGTTAAAAGTAAAAGTACAGGAAAAGGTATACCAGCACTAAGCCAAGCAAAACAATACCCTGATATGGCTGTATTATTATTAAATGAAGTAGACTTCAGGATGAAGAATATTACCAGAGAGATTTCATGATCCTAAAAGCATTTATTCATCAAGAAGACATATAGTCCTATGAATACACCTGATAGAAGAACTTCAAAATTTTGAAGAAAAAATTGACAGAACTAACTAGAGAAATAAATCCAGAATAAAGATTTTGTCACACCTCTCTCAATAATTGGTAAAACAACTAGACCAAAAAACAAAAATCCAGTAAGTACATAAAAGATTTGAAGAACACTGTCAATCAACTTAACCTGTTTGGCATGTATAAAACACTACATCTGATACAGCATACCTCAGAGGTATTGTGGAGTCCAGACCACCACAATAAAGTGAGTCACACAATTCTTTTGGTTTCCCAGTGCATATAAAAGTTATGTCTAAACTATACTGTAGTCTGTTAAGTGTGTAATAGCATTATGTCTAAAAAAAACTATACATACCTTAATTTAAAAATATTTTTTTATTGCTAAAAAATGCTAACCGTCATCTGAGCCTTCAGGGAGTCATAATCATTTTGCAATAGTAACATCAGAGATCACTGATCACAGATACCATGACAATGGTATCATAATATAATAATAATGAGAAATTTTGAAATATTGCGAGAATTGTTAGTGACAGCGACACGAAGTGAGCAAGTGCTGTTGGAAAAATGGCACCAGTAAACTCACTTGACACAGGTTTTCCACAAACCTTCAATTTTTAAAAAACGCAATATCTGTGAAACACAATAAAACAAAGTATGCCTGTACCTGAAGAATATACGTTCTTTTTATATGCCCACGGAACATTCACCAAGATGACCATATATTGGGCCATAAAACAAGTCTGAATGTGTTTAAAAGGCTTGAGATTCTATAGAATATATTCTCTGATTACAACCACCTTTAAATAGAATTCTGGAATGTATATCTGGGATATATATTATACATGTATATCTGGATATGTCAGTATATCTCAAAAATCCATAAATATTTGGAAATTAAACGTATTTTAAATAAGCCACGATCAAAAAGAAAATCATAGGAAATTTAGAAATCATTTTAACTGATAATTAAAGCATAACATATCAGAATATAGGATGAGCTAATTCAGTGCTTGGAAATTTACATCTTTATATGCTTATATACAAAAGAAAAAGGATTTAAAATCGATGATCTAAGTTTCTGCCTTAACCAAAAAATAAAAAGTAGAGGGAGGGCTTCCCTGGTGGCGCAGTGGTTGAGAGTCCGCCTGCCGATGCAGGGGACGCGGGTTTGTGCCCCGGTCCGGGAGGATCCCACATGCCACGGGGCAGCTGGGCCCGTGAGCCATGGCCGCTGAGCCTGCGCGTTCGGAGCCTGCACTCTGCAACGGGAGAGGCCACAGCAGTGAGAGGCCCGTGTAACAAAAAAAAAAAAAAAAAAAAAAGTAGAGGGAAGGAAATAAGAATGGAAGTCAATAAAATAGAAAATGGATAAAAAGTAGAGAAAGTAAATGAAACTAAAGGTGGTTCTTTGAAAAAATTAATAAAATTGCTATACCATAGCAAGCCCTAATAAGAGAGAAAGAAAACTCAGGGCTTCCCTGGTGGCGCAGTGGTTAAGAATCCTGCAGTCAATATAGGGGACATGGGTTCGAGCCCTGGTCCGGGAAGATCCCACATGCCGCGGAGCAACTAAGCCCGTGTGCCACAACTACTGAGACTGCGCTCTAGAGTCCATAAGCCACAGCTACTGAGCCCCCGTGCCACAACTGCTGAAGCCTGCGTGCCTAGAGTCCGTGCTCCACAGCGGGAGAGGCCGCCACAGTGAGGAGCCTGCACACTGCAACGAAGGAGTGGCCCCTGCTCGCTGCAGCTGGGGAGGGGGGAGGCCCGCGCGCAGCGGCGGAGACCCGACGCACCCAAAAGTAAATACAGTAATTAATTAATTTAAAAAAGGAGGAAAAAATGGAGAAAGAAAACTCAAATGAACAATATCAGGGATGAAAGGAATATCAAAGTGTGGGTAGAAGTTGATAATATGGTTATCCATTAGAGGAATTAAAATTGTAATTAAATTTTTAAAAATTTTAATTAAAAACTAATTAAAAATCTTCCCATTATTTTTTACCATCTTGATTTTTTATTAGAATGGATACTTGAAAGTCAGTACTACTCTTGAGTTAGAGATGTTACTACAAAAATAAGAAAAAGGCCACTTGTAGATGATAAACCTGGCTCAGTACTTTACTGCCTTTTACTCATTGTTTCTTTTACTATAATTTCACTGTTTCCAAATGTTCTAGCCGGTATTCCTCTATTCTGGGATCATAGGCCGTACATTTATTTTAATCAGAAATTTGCAAATTTATTCCAAGGGTAACTAGATAAATTTTTGTGGATCAATGCTAATTCATCACAGCTAGATATAGAAAACACATGGCGATTTAATACTTGCTGTACAAAGGACATAATTATGTGCAGTCCTCTATTTTCTTCTTGTCATTTATATCATTATACATAGCACAAAATGTTTTCCATTGAATGTATTCACATAAAAATGTCTATTGAGATAACAGAGTACAGTAAAATGTTGATTATTGGGCATTCAGCCAAATGGAAATTGTGGCCAGAAGTTGAAGGGAGCCTTTATATCTTTGAGGAAACGTGAAGTTCAAAGAAAGTCTTTTGTGGAGAACTGTTACTGGTAGATTAACAAATAGAGGAGCCTCCAAATTGAAGTTAATGCTCAATAGAAAATTATCGTAAAATCTACCCTTATAGTTGCTCATATGAGACCAAGGGAGGCAAGTTATCAGGAGGGAAAATGTTTGACACATTAGGAGCAATGTACACATTGTATAATCTGTGCATCAGCATAGTGTATGAGCATCTGAAAAAAGACAGCCCCACTTCATTCCCTGTACACCCATGGTGCTCAGTTTATATCTTTAGTATTCATACTCATCATATTATATTTACAAAATGTGTATATGTTCATGAATATATTAGTATTATGTTACAGAAGCAACATAACTTGTACACCACAGATATTTTTAGAAAGAGAAATAAAAATCAGCCATAATTTAATCTCCATGATGCCACCACTGATTGTGTGATAGATAGTCTGGTATTTTTTCCTATGTATTTTTATCCATGTATTTATACTCCTCCACCTCCACACACACACACAAAATTGGTGTGATATTTTTTCCCGGTCACTTTGCTAATGCTTATTAATGTGAGGCCACAGTCCCTACCCTCAGCGAAGCTGACTGTCTGCTGTGGACCCCTATAAACTAGTTTCTCAAAAGAATTACCAATGTGCTGAGACTTGTCAAGGGAAAACACTGGGTGCTATGGAGTGAGTATCAGGGGATATTAGAGACTTGAGGGGATTCTCTCAATGTAGGGTATTTAGGGAAGGCCCTTCTGAAGTGTATCATTTAGGATGCTTTCAGCTTCAAGTAATCCTAGCCTCTCTGGGATTCTCTTGCCTTTCTGTCCTTGGTCACAAGAAGCTTCCAGCAGTTCCTAATGACATAGCCTCCCATGATGATGTACAGAGGTAGAAAAGGGAGAATGTTTCCTCACATGTCTCTTTTAAAAAGTGAAGAACCCTTTTCCAAAAGTTTCCCTGGGAGACTTTGATTCATGTCTCTTGGACCAGAATTACGTTGTATGTGTATTTCTAACCCCATCATTAGTAAAGAGAGTGGAATTACCGGGAGGCTTAGAGGAATCAGAATTCAGCTCCTGGGGGGGGGTGGTCGGGGTAGGGAGTAGCTGCCTGTATCCCTGACACACATTATCATCCATTATTTGAATAAAATCAGAATTCTGTTAGCTAGGAAGAAGGCTGGGGTGCCCCATTAATAAAGCACTAAGTAAGGTATGGTGTAGCCATATAATGAAATCCTCATCAGCTGTTTAAAAGGAGACAGAGGTATATGTATTGATAGGATGTTAAGTTTCAAAATATCTTAAATGAAGGAACAAAGATGCAAAACATTGTATATATGATGCACCTTTTGTGTAAAAACAGAACAACTTTCTCACATGCTGGTATTTGCAAAAAATACTGCTAGAAGGTCCAAGAAACTGTTCACAGTATTTTCTCTGAGGGTGGGGAAAGGGTGAGAGATTTATAATTCACTATACTGAATATCTTTTTTTTTTACTGTTTGGTTTTTTTCCCCATGGCTGTGTATCTATAATTCATTTTTATATTTGTTGGTTAGCAATAACTGTATAGAGAAACATATTAGAAAAACATAAAATATGTAGATACAAATGCAAAGATAGTTTCTATTTATTTAACGCTTAAAGCTTGTAAAAATACTTATGTAGTTCATTTTACTTTTTACACAGTTTTTATTTTAAAATCTACTTACCACATATGTCCGCACAAAAACCTGTACATGAATACTCATAGCATCATTATTAATTATAGTCAAAAAGTAGAAACAGGGCTCCCCTGGTGGTGCAGTGGTTGAGAGTACGCCTGCCAATGCAGGAGACACGGGTTCGTGCCCGGGTCCAGGAAGATTCCACATGCCGCGGAGCGGCTGGGCCCGTGAGCCATGGCCGCTGAGTCTGCGCGTCCGGAGCCTGTGCTCCGTGACGGGAGAGGCCACAACAGTGAGAGGCCTATGTACCGCAAAAAAAAAAAAAAAAAAAGTAGAAACAACCCATAGGTCCATCAACAAATGAATGGATAAACAAACTGGGGTATATACATACAGTGGGATATTATTCAGTTATAGAAAGGAATGAAGTATTGATACATGCTACAACATGGGTAAACCTCGGACACATTATGCAAAGTAAAAGAAGCCAGTTACAAAAGACCACATATTGTAAGATTCACCTCATGTTAGATGTCTGTAATAGGCAAATCTATAGAGACAGAAAATATATTAGAGGTTGTCTGAGGCTGAGGAAATTGGGAAATCAGGAGTGACTGCTCAAGGGCATGGGGCTTCTTTTTGAGGTGATGAAAATGTTCCAGAATTGCGAGGGTGGTTGCATTCTCTGTGAATATACTAAAAACCATTGAATGGTGCATTTTCAGTGGGTCAGGTACATGGTATATATATCTTTATAAAGCTTTTTAAAAAGTATGACTGCGTTGGTTTTTTTTCCTGCAACCACCAGCATAATTTCCAGGAGCATTACTTCAGGTTCTTTATGAATACCAGAGAATAAATTGACATTTGTCAATACCCTTGTCCTTCTTTGAGAATTTGGTTACTCCTCTGGAAAGTGTTTTTTTCCTCTATTCTTTTATGCATTTATAGACTTAGACATTTTTCAAAAAACCTATCTCAATATTTTTATTTTTGTTTCTTCTTCTTACACCTTTCCTATAAATATGACCCTGTAAACTCTATTTTTATGACCATAGCTTTACTCCTATTTTTAATAAATTAAAAAACAATCATCTCATCAATGAATTCACACATAGCTTTAAAATGAGATAGTATAAAGAGGCTTATAAGGAAAAGCAATAGACTCTGGTGCCCCAACCTCTCCCCTCCTATTCCTGCTTCCCAGAAGGAACCCCTCTTTAACTGTTTCTGTTTGTCATGCTGGTCCTTATTCCCATCCTGCTGAATAGCTCACACATCCCTGTCCCAAACTGGCTTCCAGCTATGATAGATGAGTAGTAGATCGCCAACTTATGTTTGGCCAGTAGTTTGGCCCCTCATAGGAGTGTAGGTTGAAACTCATTTTTCCTCAGAAACTTGAAGACAGTGCTTTATCAACTTTGAGCATGGTATTGGTATTGAAAAGGCTGCTTCTTGTTCCTTTGGAGGTGATCCTTCTCTTGCTGTGAAAAATGTGATGATTTATCTTAACCCTGGTGTTTTAAAATTTCACAGTATTATACCTTGTGTGTACAGTGTCATTGTATTGGGCCTTCATTTCAATTTAAATGCTTTCAATTTAAAGACTACTATTTCCCTTCAGCTCTGAAAATTTTTGTGTGAATAATTTCTTTAATAATTTCCTTCCCTCTGTTTGTATTATTGTTTGGCAATTCCAGCTAGTTGGGTGCAGGGTTACCTAGACTGATTCTTATCTTTCTCAGTCAGAATTCCTCATATGAACCACAGAACACAGAAAATGATTTGAGTGATAGTTTCCTCACATGTTCCAAGGATGGTCTTACTGAGTACCATCCTAGATATATGAGATAAATCAATAGATAACATACATTAAATGTCTTAGGATAGGAGTCAGTAAACTTTTTCATAAAGGGCCAGACAGTAAATATTTTAGGTGTCACACAGGCAGGAGACAAAAATTGAGGCTACTGTGTAGATACTTATATAGCCATTTAAAAGGTAACCATTTTAAAATGTAAAAAAAATTATTATCTTATGGGCTGTTAAAAAAAAAAAAAAAAAGCAAGCAAGTGCCTAGCTGACTTTGGTCCATAAGCTGTAACCTCTGTTTTAGGACATTAGGGCTTAATTCTTTCACTGAATCTGTTCAGAAAATCCTCTTTTTATTTTCTCTCATATTTTCCTTCAGCTTAGCTTTTTGCTCTACATTTTGGGATATTTCTGCAAATTTACCTAAAACTGCTTATATTTGAATTCAGCAGTTATTTTTAGTTGCAACCCACTCCTTGCCTCTTTTTATAGTGCCCTATTTTAGCTTTATGGATGCAAGACTTTCCCAAATTTTTCTAAGGATATACCTTACAGTTTTTAAAGGTGTTTCTTAAGTATCTCTTTTCTTTGGGGACAGTTTTTCTGTTTCTACATCTGTGATCTCTGCTAATATCTATTGCTTCTATATATGAAAAGCCTAAACATTCAACAGTTACATGTTACATTGTTAGTTATTTATATTTTATATATTAAAGCTATATATAAAATATATATATAGTTGAAGAAGTTGATGGTTGAAGAAGATGCAGTTGCTGCTGTTGAGAGAGCACGTGCTTGGGGAGCAGGTGTGCACAAAAATGCTGAAGGGATCCATGGGATGACAGGCTGAGCTCTAATAGCATCGGCTACAGAGCTCTACAGCCTCATTATTAAAATGGGGGCAACAGCTCCAAAATCGATAGAGCAAGGAGGATCAGAGAGTGAGACATGAGATGCTCTGTGGCTTTGTACAGACTGCTCTGGACGTCTATGGGAGGCAGGCCAATCTGAACACTTCCCTGGAGTACTGCAACCTGGAGCTGAGAGAAATCCCTTGCCCTCAGCTGTGGAGTTGTGATGAGCTGTGCGACTGATGGGATCTTGTTGCTCCGGCCGGGTGTCAGGCCTGAGCCACTGAGGTGGGAGAGCCAACTTCAGGACATTGGACCACCAGAGACCTCCTGGCCCCATGTAATATCAATCAACGAGAGCTCTCCCAGAGATCTCCATCTCAACGCTGAGACCCAGCTCCACTCAACAATGAGCAAGCTCCAGTGCTGGACACCCCATGCCAAACAACGAGCAAGACAGGAACACAACCCCACACATTAGCAGAGAGGCTGCCTAAAGTCATAGTAAGTTCACAGACACCCCAAAACACACCACCGGATGCAGTCCTACCCACCAGAAAGACAAGATCCAGCCTCATTCACCAGAACACAGGCACTAGTCCCTCCACCAGGAAGCCTGCACAACACACTGAACCAAACTTACCCATTGGGGGCAGACATGAAAAACAACGGGAACTATAAACCTGAATCCTGTGAAAAGGAGACCCCAAACACAGTAAGTTAAGCAAAATGAGAAGACAGAGAAATACACAGCAGATGAAGGAGCAAGGTAAAAACTCACCAGACCAAACAAATGAAGAGGACATAGGCAGTTTACCTGAAAAAGAATTCAGAGTAATAATAGTAAAGATGATCCAAAATTTTGGAAATAGAATGGAGAAAATACAAGAAACGTTTAACAGGGACCTAGAAGAACTAAAGAGCAAACAAGCAACGATGAACAA
The DNA here is from genome assembly GCF_008692025.1 of Phocoena sinus. NCBI lineage: Eukaryota > Metazoa > Chordata > Mammalia > Artiodactyla > Phocoenidae > Phocoena > Phocoena sinus. The sequence continues at coordinate 78,924,092 of NC_045764.1, forward strand.
CACAATAAATGAAATTAAGAATTCTCTAGAAGGAATCAATAGCAGAATAACTGAGGCAGAATAATGGATAAGTGACCTGGAAGATAAAATAGTGGAAATAACGGCAGCAGAGTAGAATAAAGAAAAAAGAATGAAAAGAATTGAAGACAGTCTCAGAGACCTCTGGGACAACATTAAACACACCAACATTTGAAGTATGGGGTCCCAGAAGAAGAAGAGAAAAAGAAAGGGACTGAGAAAATATTTGAAGAGATTATAGTTGAAAACTTCCCAACTATGGAAAAGGAAATAGTCAATCAAGTACACGAAGCAAAGAGAGTCCCATACAGGATAAATCCAAGGAGAAACATGCCAAGACACATTAATCAAACTATCAAAAATTAAATACAAAGAAAAATCATTAAAAGCAGCAAGGGAAAAGCAGCAAATAACATACAAGGGAATCCCCATAAGGTTAACAGCTGATCTTTCAGCAGAAACTCTGCAAGCCAGAAGGGACCGGCAGGACATATTTAAAGTGATGAAAGGGAAAAACCTACAACCAAGATTACTCTACCCAGCAAGGGTCTCATTTAGATTCAACAGAGAAATTAAAACCTTTACAGACAAGCAAAAGCTAAGAGAATTCAGCACCACCAAATTAGCTTTACAGCAAATGCTAAAGGAACTGCTCTAGGCAATAAACACAAGAGAAGGGAAAGACCTACAAAAACAAACCCAAAACAATTAAGAAAACAGTAATAACAACATACATATCAATAATTACCTTAAATGTAAATGGATTAAATGCTCCAACCAAAAAACATAGACTGGCTGAATGCATACAAAAACAAGACCCATATATATGCTGTCTACAAGAGACCCACTTCAGACTTAGGGACTGAAAAGTGAGACTGAAAGTGAGGGGATGGAAAAAGATATTCCACGCAAATGGAAATCAAAAGAAGGCTGGAGTAGCAATTCTCACATCAGACAAAATAGACTTTGAAATAGACTTTAAAATAAAGACTGTTACAAGAGACAAAGAAGAACACTACATAATGATCAAGGGATCAATCCAAGAAGAAGATACAACAATTGGAAATATTTATGCACCCAACAAAGGAGCACCTCAATACATAAGGCAAATGCTAACAACCATAAAAGGGGAAATTGACAGTAACATAATCATAGTATGGGACTTTAACACCCCACTTTCACCAATGTACAGATGATCCAAATTGAAAATAAGTAAGGGAACACAAGCTTTAAATGATACATTAAACAAGATGGACTTAATTGATATTTGTAGGACATTCCATCCAAAAACAACAGAATACACTTTCTTCTCAAGTGCTCATGGAACATTCTCCATGATAGATCATATCTTGGGTCACAAATCAAGCCTTGGTAAATTTGAGAAATTTGAACTTGGATCAAGTTTCTTTTCCAACCACAACGCTATAAGACTAGATATCAATTACAGGAAAAAAAAAATGTAAAAAATACAAACACATTGGGGGCTAAACAATACACTACTAAATATCCAAGAGATCACTGAAGAAATCAAAGAGGAAATCAAAAAATACCTAGAAACAAATGACAGTGAAAACACAACGACCCAAAACCTATGGAGTGCAGCAAAGGCAGTTCTAAGAGGGAAGATTATAGCAATACAATACAACCTCAAGAAACAAGAAAAATCTGAAATAAACAATCTAAACTTACACCTAAAGCAATTAAACAAAGAAGAACCAAAATACCCCAAAGTTAGCAGAAGGAAAGAAATCCTAAAGATCAGATCAGAAATAAATGAAAAAGAAATGAAGGAAATGATAGCAAAGATCTATAAAACTAAAAGCTGGTTCTTTGAGAAGATAAATGAAATTGATAAACCATTAGCCAGAGTCATCAAGAAAAGAAGGGAGAACACTCAAATCAATAGAATTAGAAATGAAAAGGGAGAAGTAACAACTGACACTGCAGAGATACAAAGGATCATGAGAGATTACTACAAGCAACTGTATGCCAATAAAATGAACAACCTGGAAGAAATGGACAAATTCTTAGAAAAGCACAACCTTCTGAGACTGAACCAGGAAGAAATAGAAAATATACACAGACCAATCAAAGCACTGAAATTGAAACTGTGATTTAAAATCTTCCAACAAACAAAAGCCCAAAACCAGATGGCTTCCCAGGCGAATTCTATCAAACATTTAGAGAAGAGCTAACACCCATCCTACTCAAGCTCTTCCAAAATATAGCAGAGGGAGGAACACTCGCCAACTCATTCTACAAGACCACCATGACCCTGATACCAAAACCAGACAAAGATGTCACAAAAAAACTACAGGCCAATATCACTGATGAACATAGATGCAAAAATCCTCAACAAAATACTAGCAAACAGAATTCAACAGCACATTAAAGGATCATACACCATGATCAAGTGGGGTTTACCCCAGGAATGCAAGGATTCTTCAATGCATGCAAATCAATCAATGTGATACATCATATCAACAAGCTGAAGGATAAAAACCATATTATCATCTCAATAGATGCAGAAAAAGCTTTCAACAAAATTCAACAACTTTTATGATAAAAAAAAACCCAGCAGAAAGTAGACATAGAGGGAACTTACCTCAACATAATAAAGGCCATATTTGACAAACCCACAGCCAACATCATTCTCAATGGTGAAAAACTGAATCCATTTCCGTTAAGATCAGGAACAAGACAAGGTTGCCCACTCTCACCACTATTACTCAACATAGTTCTGGAAGTTTTAGCCACAGCAATCAGAGAAGAAAAAACAAAGTAAATGGAATCCAAATAGGAAAAGAAGTAACTGTTTGCAGTCACTGTTTGCAGATGGCATGATACTATACATAGAGAATCCTAAAGATGCCACCAGAAAACTACTAGAGTGAATCAATGAATTTGGTAAAGTAGCAGGATACAAAATTAATGCACAGAAATTTCTTGCATTCCTGTACACTAACAATGAAAAATATGGGAGAGAAATTAAGGAAACACTCCCATTTACCATTGCAGCAAAAAGAATAAAATAGCTAGGAATAAACCTATCTAAGGAGACAAAAGACCTGTATGTAGAAAACTATAAGACACAGATGAAATAAATTAAAGGTGATACAAACAGATGGAGAGATATACCACGTTCTTGTATTGGAAAAATCAACATTGTGAAAATGGCTCTACTACCCAAAGCAATGTACAGATTCAGTGCAATCCCTATCAAGCTACCAATGGCATTTTTCACAGAACTGGAACAAAAAAATTCACAATTTGTATGGAAACACAAAAGACCCCAAATAGCTAAAGCAGTCTTGAGACAGAAAAACAGAGCTGGAGGAATCAAGCTCCCTGACTTCAGACTATACTACAAAGCTACAGTAATCAAGACAGTATGGTATTGGCACAAAAACAGAAATATCGATCAATGGAACAGGACAGAAAGCCCAAAGATAAACCCACAGACATATGGTCACCTTATCTTTGATAAAGAAGGCAAGAATATACAGTGGAGAAAAGACAGTCTCTTCAATAAGTGGTGCTGGGAAAACTGGACAGCTATGTGTAAAAGGATGAAATTAGAATACTCCCTAACACTGTATACAAAAGTAAACTCAAAATGGATTAAAGACCTAATGCAATGCCAGACAGGATAAAACTCTTAGAGGAAAACATAGGCAGAACACTCTGTACATAAATCACAGCAAGATCCTTTTTGACCCACCTCCTAGAGAAATGGAAATAAAAACAAAAATAAACAAATGGGACCTAATGAAACTTAAAAGCTTTTTCACAGCAAAGGTAACCATAAACAAGATGAAAAGACAACCCTCAGAATGGGAGACAATATTTGCAAACGAAGCAACTGACAAAGGATTAACCTCCAAAATATACAAGCATCTCATGCAGCTCAATATCAGAAAAGCAAACAACCCAATCCAAAAATGGGCAGAAGACCTAAATAGACATTTCTCCAAAGAAGATATACAGATTGCCAACAAACACATGAAAGTATGCCCAACATCACTAATCATTAGAGAAATGCAAATCAAAACTACAATGAGGTATCACCTCACACCATTCAGAATGGCCATCATCAAAAAATCTACAAACAATACATGCTGGAGAGGGTGTGGAGAAAAGGGAACACTCTTGCAGTGTTGGTGTGAATGTAAATTGATAACAGGCACTAGGGAGAACAGTATGGAGGTTCCTTAAAAAACTAAAAATAGAACTACCATGTGACCCAATAATCTCACTACTGGGCATATACCCTGAGAAAACCATAATTCAAGAAGAATCATGTACCACTTTGTTCACTGCAGCACTATTTACAATAGCCAGGACATGGAAGCAACCTAAGTGTCCATCAACAGATGAATGGATAAAGAAGATGTGGCACATATATACAATGGACTATTACTCAGCCATAAAATGAAATTGAGTTATTTGTAGTGAGGTGGATGGACCTAGAGAGTCTGTCAAACAGAGTGAAGTCAGAATGAGAAAAACAAATACTGTATGCTAACACATATATATAGAATCTACAAAAAGAAAATGAATGGTTCTGAAGAACCTAGGGGCAGGACAGGAATAAAGATGCAGATGTAGAGAATGGACTTGAGGACATGGGGAGGGGGGCGGGTAAGCTGGGACGAAGTGAGAGAGTGGCATGGACATATATACACTACCAAACGTAAAATAGATAGCTAGTGGGAAGCAGCCACATAGGACAGGGAGATCAGCTCAGTGCTTTGTGACCACCTAGAGGGGTGGGATAGGGAGGGTGGGAGGGAGACGCAGAGGGAGGGGATATAGGGATACCTGTGTACATATAGCTGACTCACTTTGTTATAAAGCAGAAACTAACACACCATTGTAAAGCAATTATACTCCAATAAAGATGTTAAAAAAAAAACAAAACACCTGCTGGTTGCATTATTGTTGAACCTCTACCTGAAATCAGACACAAAGAGAAACTCTTTAATAATGTGTGTGTGTCTGTGTGTGCATGTGTCTACTAGAGGTTTAGGTGCTATAGGAATATTCTCTCATTTGAGCCATTGACCTCTTTGCTTCAACATTCTGTTCTTTTAATAGTTTTCAGTTTCTTCAGAAGCCTGCTTTCATCCCCACTTCATCTCCCTACTAGGGAGGTATGGAAATTGCTTGCCTGCTGGTGGCCCTTGCATGTGCATATGATCTTTGCTGTGATGCTTTAATACCTTTTACAAAGTCCTTTGCTATTATGAAAACAGGATCTCAGGAGGGAGAGGGTTAATATTTGTGTTCAGGCTGCCATTTTGAATTAGAATTCTCACCACATGTTTTAAATTGTGTTCTTGCACTTAGGGTGTGCCTTTGATATAACCCCCCTCAAAAAACAAGTAACCAAGTCTTTTATGGTGTTTTTATAATTCAGTAGAGAGCTATTACATATTATTAACTTCATAAATGGAAGAATGTAGTCAGTTTTCTAATAACTGGAAACGGAGGAGGGGGAGTGACGGGAGGTAAGACTTCAGGGCGGAGTTGACGTTTGAGCTGAGGCTTGAACAAGGGATAGATTTTGGACGTGTCGAGCTGAGAAGGTGTTGCGCATGGAGAGACCTTAGCATGTACAGAAGTACAGATCAGAAAGCGCAGTAAGCAGTGATTAGACCGTTTCTAGTGTGATTAGAGCATAGGGTGTATGTGTATTTGTGTTGGCAGGGGACAGTTACAGGACACAAAGCTGGAAAGGCAAATTGGACTCAGATCAGGAAGCATCATTCCATGCTCAGGCATTTGAATATTATTCTTTAGGCCACTGGGAGCAGCTTTTGAGAAGGGCAGTAAAGATGGCCTAAACTATCTTTTAGGTAGGTCACTCCAGTTGTAATAGAAAAGGTAGATTTCAAAGGTAAGATAGTTGAGTTAGAGCATCCTGTTAGGAAGCTATTAATTATAGTCTGAACCAGGACAGCAGCGGCCTATTCAAGTCACATATATCTATTTTCTTAGCAATATTCATTGAACATCTACATTGTCTGCTAGGTATTTTGTTAGACATCGAGACTTTTTATTTTTTCCCTCAAAATATTTTTCATGTTCTTGTCTCCCTCCCTAGTCTCACTGGGACCATCACAGGCAAAGCTCTCATCACTTCATACCTGAGTTACTAGAGCCACAGTCTCTGTGGACTCCAGGGTCTCTCTCTAGTCCAATTTATTTTATGTATCACTGACAAAATAATATTTACATATGATCTACATCGTATCAGTTTTTCATTTAAAAGCTTAATTTTCTTCCATACCAATCAAGTCTTAATTCCTTTGGATATCAGTGCCCTCAGTCTGGCTCTACACTGACTAACCAAATTTTTCTTACCACTTTCTAACACAAAAATGTTCTTATCAGTTGATCTCCTTACAGCACGCTCATTCTGCCCCCATGCCTTTTCTCCTACGATCTCCTTGCTGTGAATATTATCTATATTTTCTTATTCAAATTCTTCCCATCTTTCAAGTCTTAGCTCAAGCGTCATCTCCTCCCCAAAATTTCCTCTATATCCTCCTAGAAGAGATTATTGTCTTAACACTGTTTCTTCTATCCCCGTGGCATATATAGCCCTTAATTGGGGCTTCTGTCCTCATAGTTGCCCCATGGTTACAATATGACTGTAGGGGTGCCAGCTGTCCTAACCAAGTTCCACACAGGAAAAAGAAGTACAGAGGGCAAAAGCGACATCTCTCCCAGCTGAGTCAGCCCCATTTAAAGAGCTCTCCCAGGAACTTCCCTGGTGGCGCAGTGGTTAAGAATCTACCTGCCAGTGCAGGGGACACGGGTTTGAGCCGTGGTCCGGGAAGATCCCACATGCCGCACAACAGCGAAGCCTGTGCACCACAATGTCTGAGCCTGTGCTCTAGAGCCCGCGAGCCACAACTACTGAGACCATGTGCTACAACTACTGAAGCCCACGCACCTAGAGCCCATGCTCTGCAACAAGAGAAGTCACCGCAATGAGAAGCCCGCGCACCGCAATGAAGAGTAGCCCCTGCTCGCTGCAACTTGAGAGAGCCTGCGTGCAGCAATAAAGCCATAACGCAGGCAATAATAAATAAACAAATTTTTTTTTAAAAAAAAAAAGCATAGTCAATCTTTAAATAAAGAAAGAAATAAAGAGCTCTTCCAGAAGTCCCACCCAGTGACCGCTGGTAGGTTGGCCTTTTTGGTCGCCCCCGGGTGCAAGAGAACTTTCTCTTTTTTTTTTTTTTTTTTTTTTTGCGGTGCGCAGGCCTCTCACTGTTGTGGCCGCTCCCGTTGCGGAGCACAGGCTCCAGACGTGCAGGCTCAGCAGCCATGGTTCACGGGCCCAGCCGCTCAGCGGCATGTGGGATCCTCCCGGACCGGGGCACGAACCCATGTCCCCTACATCGGCAGGCGGACTCTCAACCACTGCGCCACCAGGGAAGCCCAAGGGAACTTTTTTTAGAGAGTCTTATTGAGAGTCTCAGTGTTGAACAAGTCCAGAGGGCACTGTTCATATAGAAAACAATACATAAAATAGAATGGAGTGTTCCATATTTTGATCTCGGTGATGATGACACAGTAAACATGTATGAAAAGTCATCAAGCTGTATATTTAAGGTTAGTAAACTTTATACTTTACTGAATTTATGTTATACTTCAATGAAAAAAAATTAATGCCCCTATCCCCAAGAGTTGTGCAGTGTGGTGACCCCGGGCACTTGTTGAAGGTAAAATTAGGATTATGTTCTCAGAAGAACATAAGGGAGAGTGGACATTGGGTTAGGTATCTCTATATCTTTGTCACACATATAGGACTTTTTTCTGAAGGCTGTCGATACTTTTGACATGTAAACCAAAGTTTTAAAATATCTCAGTGTTTAACGTAATATATTTATCATAGAGAAAATATCAACTTAAATGTGAGAATGTTTCATACATCATCTTAACCTCTGGTATAACAAATTATTAAAGATTTTCTTTGTGTTTGATATTTAGTAGATATTAACTTGATATTGAAACATTTCAGCAAAGATAAAAGCATTAGCTTTGAAAAATAAATTACTGCGTGTTAATTTTACTCGTGCTATAAGATATAAACAGTAAGTGAAAACTCAGTGTATACTTTTTGACTGCTTATGTACTTTATATAGTATAAACAAGATTGGTTTTATCAAGTCAGTACTAAAAGGATTCAGAACACTAATCTCCATAAAATCAGCATCCACTTTGGGTATTTCTAACCTGATAAATAAAAAGTGAGTACATAAAATTGATAATAAGTTAAAATCTAATCTGTATTTTTAAGTGCTTGTAAATATGTAAGTTTTTGAAATTTTATCTCACTTTCAGGAATTTCTTGGAGGTCTAGTGGTTAGGACTCCAGGCTCTCACTGTGGAGGGTGTGGGTTCTATCCCTGTCGGGGAACTAAAATCCCATAAACTGTGTGGCCAAAAAAAAAAGAAATTTTATCTTACTTTCTTTTATTCTATTTTAGAAAAAAAGGAAAAAATAAGCAACCAAATCCACTTTGTCATTATGGAAAAATTACTAGAAAATGGGTGACTTGTGACTGGTCTGAGCTTTGTATATATTAAGTATCTTGTGTAATTTAAAATATATTGTAAGTAACAGGAATTAGGAAATGGTAACATTTTCAAACATTTATTTCTCAGTGTTTGTGGGTTGATGTTCACTTTTTTTAATTAAAAGTATAGTTGATTTACAATGTTGTGTTAGTTTTTGGTATACAGCAAAGTACACACACACACATATAATTTTTCAGATTCTTTTCCATTATAGGTTATTACAAGATATTGAGTATAGTTCCGATGTTCACTTGTTTTTAAAGAAAGGTTGTTTTTTTCTTACTTAGGTTCACCCTCAGCAGCACCGGCTTCTTTTTGAAGTGTTTGATGAAAATCGATTGGTGAGTTCCATTGTACGAGTGTAAAATGTGAAGCAAGGGTATATTTCAGTAGAGCAGCAAGGAAAAGTGGGCTGGGGATCTGTGAGGTGAGGGATGCTCTTGGGATGGTTATGGAGACTCTGGGCAAAATGGTGGACAGATAGAATTTTTTTTTCCTTCTTTCCTGGTGCTACTCTCTACCCTTCTATTCTCCCAGGCACCTCTTGTGATTGTCAGTTCTCAGCAGATTCACGGTCTTCCTCAAGGCCTGACGTGGCAGGAGATGCAGGAAAGTCAGCCTCTTTGTCTGGCCTTCCTTCACACTCATCCTTGTACCCTGGTCGGTAGTCCCAGGCTCAGGAGCCTTCCCCTCCTCACTCCAGTGGATTTCTTGGGGTTACCTGTGTCCAGTTATGACATCCCATCCTCTCCCTTATCCCCACTATTCTGCAAAGGAAAGCTATCCTCTCTACACCGATGAAGTAAAGTCCTCTGAAGGATTGCCAGCCCTTAGAGGGACAAAAAGCAAATATAACCTGATTTTATTTTTATAAAAGGATAGTTCTGATTCCTGATTTCCTAAAGGATCTTGAGATCCTATCCTTTTCCTAATTTGTCTCTTTGGAACTTTATTTCAAACCTTCTTTTTAGCATCTTACCTTTACATTTTACACTGGTAAGATTTGAATAGGAAGGTGTAAGAACAGTGTTATGTATTCACAGCTTATCAGTTACCAAACAGAAGCACCAAAAAAGAAATTAAACAGTTTTATTCATTTTGTAGCTAACACAGAAACTGGATTTTTTAAAGAATCTATTTTTAGTGTTGGACTACACAACACTTTGTTTTTTTCTGTCAAGAAGTGATAACTATACTAGTAACTGAAGATATTGCAGCTGAAATCATTAGTTAGTATCATAACAGGCAAAGGTACTTTTTTGCAGCCAAGGGAGACTTCAGCACTAGCTGGCAATGTAATTTTGTAAGGCTGAATGACAGATGTTGATGATTTGCTTATCAGATTTGGTTAGTCACAGAGCTTTTTGTTTTCTGTTTGTATTTTTGCCTTTTTTTTTTCTTTTAATAGAATAGGGAATGTCTTCTGTTTTTTCCCTGTGTCGCTACAGATCTGTTTTCCTTCTAGATAGGACCAGGTGAAATTTATATTGGTGTTTTTTTAATCATGAAATAGACATACAAAAAATACGTTTAATGTGAATCTTTATTTTAAATAATAAGATAAATATCTGTACACTTATTACTCAACTTATAAGAACTAGAATATTACCAAAATCTTCAAAACCCCTCATACTCCTCCCCAATAGCATCTCCTTTTCTTCCCCTGCAAGTAGTAGCCACTGTCCTGAACATTGTGTTTATCTTGCTTATTTAAAAATTTTTGTCATGTATGTATGTATCCCTAAAAGCATAGTAGTTTCCTTTTTCATATTTTTGATTTTATTAGAGTAGTAGCACTCTGAATACTTTCCTCTGTGACATGCTTTTTGCTTAATGTTATATTTATAAGGTCGATCTGTAATAAGACATTTTACAGATGCATAGTTTTCCCTTCATCTGCAAATGCTGTAATACCATAATTTATGTATTTATCCTCCTTAGTAGATATTAGTGTTGTTTCCAGGTTTTTGCTATAACCAATTGATAAACATTCTTGCTATGTTTCCTGATATACGTGTATGAGTGTATCTCTAAGGTTCATATTTTGGGGTTGAATTGCTGGGTCATGTGTTATTTTTCCTGTTGTTAGTGACACTGTTAATGAATTTCATCCTGATTCTTGGGTACATAACTGGTGAACTATTTTATTTCAGTTACTTGCATATTGTCCACAAGGAGGACATGTTTATGCTTTCCACCCTGCTTATAGTTATCTGGTCTTTTTTGCTGATAATCTTAGTATGGTGTGACTCTTCATTGCCCAAACTGATATTTATCATGCTCTGATTGGTGCATTAACACTCCTTGACCAGTTACCACATATAGAGTACTATACAGGGAGTCACGATAGGTCAAAAGAAAAAAAGCATTGCTTCTGATATTAACAATGGAATATTTTTGAAAACAAAAAAAAATAATGCACTTAACAGGATATTATAGATCCCCATACCAAGGAGTCAGAAGTCCTTGTAGTCTGGCTTGTGATTTGGTACATTAGCTTGTAACCCTAGACAGATTATTTAATCCTTCTGAAAATATTTTATCATGTTTAAAAATTGGAATAACAGTATTTGCCTTACCTATCTGATAAATATATTATGAAAATAAAGTGAGATAGTAGTTATCAAAGCACTCAGAAAATTTTTCATCATTAAGACAGAGTGTTATTTAACGTTCATGGAATCATGCGTTTGTGGCTCTCTGATATCACAGTTTGTGTGTTAGCTACAGTATGCCATTTCAGGCATCTACTGTGTTAGATACTCTGCTATGCATTAGAAATGTAGTTTTTCTTAAGAAGCTCACTTTACTAGCAAAAGGGAACAAGAAATAATTAGAACAGGGTGGTGCTCATCATTCTAATGCTCTGATTTGTTGTTAGTCCTAGCATGTAATTGAAGTGTACAGATCACCTGAGACGTCATAGAAACTATAGCCATCGAAGGAATAACAGGCTTGATTGTTATGTAAATATAGATGTAAATATCATTTTATCCTTCTCCTGTAGCATTCACAACTAAATTAGAAGTGCATCCTTTTCCTAGCAGATTCTCTTTGGAAATGTACAGCGAAGAACACAGGTACACTTTTAAGGAAGAAGAATTTCTAGTCATCTGGAAGATATCTGCACTATAAGTGAAATTTTTTCAGCCAGTTTTAAGAAGCTGGGGATTAAAACTGTCATAGTTTGGTTATGGTTGTGGTGATGGTGATGTTGATGGTGATGGGACATTTGAGAATGATGTGCCTTTAAATGAATTCTACCCACCAGTGCAAAAGTTAGTGCTTCTGTGTCACTGCCCAAGAGCTATCTCTGCACGCATACAGCCTCTGAAACTTTAGGAGACGCCTGTATTCCATATTCCAGGCAGAGGTGCTGCGCTTCTCAAGTTCAGTGGTTGTATTAGTCAAGGTTTTCCAGAGAAACAGAACCAATAGGACACACACACACACACACACACACACACACACACACACACAGAATGAGAGAGTGAGAGATAATGAGGTGGGGGGGATTGATATACTTTAAGGAATTGCTTTACATGATAGTGGAAGCTGGCAAGTCTGAAATCTGTGAGGTGGTGCTGGCAGGTTGCAGATTCAGGTAAGAGTTAATGCATCTGAAATCTGCAGTGCTGGGCAGCAAGCTGGAAACTAAGGCAGGTTTCTGTGTTATAGTCTTGAGGCAGAATTGCTGCTTCCAGAAACCTGTCTTTGCTCTTAAGGCCTTTAACTGATTGGATGAGAGCCACCACATTATGGAGGGCATTCTGCTTTACTCAGAATCTACAGACTTAAATGCTAATCACATCTAAAAAATAGCTTCATGGCAACATCTAGTTCAGTGTTTGACCCATCAGCTGGGCAAAATAGCTTAGCCAAGTCAACACATGCAATTAACTATCACAGTGGATATTGGCCTTCAAAGTTCTAGTCAACAATTAGTATTATCCAGAGCCTGTCCATAGCATGTAGGTAATCACATTATTTTCTGTGAAGATAATCAATAACCAAGTATCTCAGAATGTGAGGCCCTGAGCTTCAGTCTAATCCTAGGATATAATCTGTTTCATTCTAGAATGTGAAATTCTATAGGATTTGCATAGACTCCTTCCAGGTGAGGCCTGCCACAACTCTCCAGCTCTTCTCCCCTTGAAGTTAGGATTGATGCTACTCTCTTGGCATCTGTTTGGCTGAAGGGCTACATTCTACCCCAGGTTCTCCAGGTTGTACACATAACTGCTCTAATACTGGTGCAGATCCTATGCAGTCCCAGACCAGAGCCAGTAATGCAAACTGTTCAGCCTTCCGAGAATTTAAACTCAGACTAGAGTGCTAGGAAGTGCATTTGATTTTCTTACTTTTCCTTGGCTGAAACCCTCTTTGCAAATGTTTCAAGCATCCTTCCTTCCTGTCCAGCTGAAGTACTTTTTGATATTTCTTTAGAAGTAGTAGGTGGATCCATCAAACCTCCTCCCTGGTGTTACTTAGTGCTTGCATTGTGCCCAGCATGAGTTCAAGAAGATCAGAAGAAATGTTTAGTTGCGGTCCTCACACTCTGGAAGCTTACAATCTAGTTAGGGGACATGAAACTGATGCTTATAGTGAAGCTTACCAAAGATAAAACATTTATCTGGTTCATTTTATGTTAAAAACCAAAGGAGGAGAGGGCAGACACAGAAGCAAGAAAAACTACAATCCTGCAGCCTGTGGAACAAAAACCACATTCACAGAAAGATAGACAAGATGAAAATGCAGAGGGCTATGTACCAGAAGAAGAAACAAGATAAAACCCCAGAAAAACAACTGAATGAAGTGGAGATAGGCAACCTGCCAGAAAAAGAATTCAGAATAATGATGTTGAAGATGATCCAGGACCTCGAAAAAAGAATGGAGACTAAGATTGAGAAGATGCAAGAAATGTTTAAAAAAGACCTAGAAGGGGCTTCCCTGGTGGCGCAGTGGTTGAGAGTCCACCTGCCAATGCAGGGGACACGGGTTCGTGCCCCGGTCGGGGAGGATCCCACATGCCGCGGAGCGGCTGGGCCCGTGCGCCATGGCCGCTGAGCCTGCGCGTCCGGAGCCTGTGCTCCGCAACGGGAGAGGCCACAACAGTGAGAGGCCCATGTACCAAAAAAAAAAAAAAAAAAAAAAAAGACCTAGAAGAATTAAAGAAAAAACAAACAGAGATGAACAGTACAATAACTGAAATGAAAAATACACTAGAAGGAATCAATACCAGAATAACTGAGGCAGGAGAACGGATAAGTGACCTGGAAGACAGAATGGTGGAATTCACTGCTGCAAAACAGAATAAAGAAAAAGAAATGAAAAGAAATGAAGACAGCCTAAGAGACCTCTGGGACAACATTAAACACAACAACATTCGCATTATAGGGGTCCCAGAAGGAGAAGAGAGAGAGAAAGAACCAGAGAAAATATTTGCAGAGATTATAGTCGAAGACTTCCCTAACATGGGAAAGGAAATAGCCACCTAAGTCCAGGAAGCGCAGCGAGTCCCATACAGCATAAACCCAAGGAGAAACACACCGAAACACATAGTAATCAAATTGGCAAAAATTAAAGACAAATTATTGAAAGCAACAAGGGAAAAATGACAAATAACATACAAGGGAATTCCCATAGGGTTAACAGCTGATTTCTCAGCAGAAACTCTACAAGCCAGAAGGGAGTGGCATGATATACTTAAAGTGATGAAAGGGAAGAACCTACAACCAAGATTATTCTACCCAGCAAGGATCTCATTCACATTCAATGGAGAAATCAAAAGCTTTACAGACAAGCAAAATCTAAGAGAATTCAGCACCACAAAACCAGCTCTACAGCAAATGCTAAAGGAACTTCTCAAAGTGGGAAACACAAGAGAAGAAAAGAACCTACAAAAACAAACCCAAAACAATTAAGAAAATGATCATAGGAACATACCTATTGATAATTACCTTAAACATAAATGGATTAAATGCTCCAACCAAAAGACATAGGCTTGCTGAATGGATACAAAAACAAGACCCATCTATATGCTGTCTACAAGAGACCCACTTCAGACCTAGGGACACATACAGATTGAGAGTGACGGGATGGTAAAAGATATTCCATGCAAATGGAAATCAAAAGAAAGCTGAGTAGCAATACTCATCTCACATAAGATAGACTTTAAAATAAAGAATGTTACAAGAGACAAGGAAGGACACTACATAATGATCAAGAGATCAATCCAAGAAGAAGATATAACAATTATAAATATATATGCACCCAACACAGGAACACCTCAATACATAAGGCAACTGCTAACAGCTATAAAAGAGGAAATCGACAGTAACACAATAATAGTGGGGGACTTTAACACCTCACTTACACCAATGGACAGACCCTCCAAAATGAAAATAAATAAGGAAACAGAAGCTTTAAATAACACAATAGACCAGATAGATTTCATTGATATTTATAGGACATACCATCCAAATGCAGCAGATTACACTTTCTTCTCAAGTGCTCGTGGAACATTCTCCAGGATAGATCACATCTTCGCTCACAAATAAAGCCTCAGTAAATTTAAGAAAATTAAAATCATATCAAGCATCTTCTCTGACCACAATGCTAGGAGATTAGAAATGAATTACAGGGGAAAAAACATAAAAAAACACAAACACCTGGAGACTAAACAATACGTTACTAAATAACCAAGAGATCACTGAAGAAATCAAAGAGGAAATAAAAAAATACCTAGAGACAAATGACAATGAAAACACAGCAATCCAAAACCTATGGGATGCAGCAAAAGCAGTTCTAAAATGGAAGTTTATAGCTATACAAGCCTACCTCAAGGAACAAGAAAAATCTCAAATAAACAATCTAACCTTACACCTCAAGGAACTAGAGAAAGAAGAGCAAACAAAACCCAAAGTTAGCAGAAGGAAAGGAATAATAAGGATCAGAGCAGAAATAAATGAAATAGAAACAAAGAACACAATAGCAAAGATCAATAAAACTAAAAGCTCGTTCTTTGAGAAGATAAACAAAATTGGTAAACCATTAGCAAGACTCATCAAGAAAAACAGGGACAGGACTCAAATCAATAATATTAGAAATGAAAAAGAAGTTACAACAGACACTGCAGAAATACAAAGCATCCTAAGAGACTATTACCAGCAATTCTATGCCAATAAAATGGACAACCTGGAAGAAATGGACAAATTCTTAGAAAGGTATAACCTTCCAAGACTGAACCAGGAAGAAATAGAAAATATGAACAGACCAATCACAAGTTACGAAATTGAAACCGTGATTAAAAATCTTCCCACAGACAAAAGTCCAGGACCAGGTGGGTTCACAGCTGAATTCTATCAAACATTTAGAGAAGAGATAACACCCATCCTTCTCAAACTCTTCCAAAATATTGTGGAGGAAGGAACACTCCCAAACTCATTCTATGAGGCCACCATCACCCTGATACCAAAATGAGACAAAGATACTACAAAAAAAGAAAATTACAGACCAATATCACTGATGAATATAGAAGCAAAAGTGCTCAACAAAATACTAGCAAACAGAATCCAAGAACACATTAAAAGGATCATACACCATGATCAAGTGGAATTTAACCCAGGGATGCAAGGATTCTTCAATATATGCAAATCAATCAATGTGATATACCATATTAACAAATTGAAGAAATAAAATCATATGATCATCTCCATAGATGCAGAAAAAGCTTTTGACAAAATTCAACACCGATTTATGATAAAAACTCTCCAGAAAGTGGGCAGAGGGAACCTACCTCAACATAATAAAGGCCATATACGACAAACCCACAGCAAACATCATTCTCAGTGGTGCAAACCTGAAAGCATTTCCTCTAAGATCAGGAACAAGACAAGGATGTCCACTCTCACCACTGTTATTCAACATAGTTTTGGAAGTCCTAACCACAGCAATCAGAGAAGAAAAAGAAATAAAAGGAAACAAATTGGGAAAGAAGAAGTAAAACTGTCACTGTTTGCAGATGACATGATACTATACATAGAGAATCCTAAAGATGCCACCAGAAAACTACTAGAGCTGATCAATGAATTTGGTAAACTAGCAGGATACAAAATAAATGCACAGAAATCTCTTGCATTCCTATACACTAATGATGAAAAATCTGAAAGAGAAATTAAAGAAACACTCCCATTTACCGTTGCAACAAAAAGAATGAAATACCTAGGAATAAACCTTCCTAGGGAGAAAAAATACCTGTATGCAGAAAACTATAAGACACTGATGAAAGAAATTCAAGATGATACCAACAGATGGAGAGATATACCATGTTCTTGGATTGGAAGAATCAATATTGTGAAAATGACTATACTACCCAAAGCAATCTACAGATTCAATGTAATCCCTATCAAATTACCAATGACTTTTCTTATTGAACTAGAACAAAAAATCTTAAAATTTGTATGGAGACACAAAAGACCCCAAAGAGCCAAAGCAGTCTTGAGGGAAAAAAACCGAGCTGGAGGAATCAGACTCCCTGACTTCAGACTATACTACAGAGTTACAGTAATCAAGACAATATGGTACTGGCACAAAACCAGAAATAGATCAATGGAATAAAATAGAAAGCCCAGAGGTAAATGCATGCAGCTATGGTCAACTAATCTATGACAGAGGAGGCAAGGATATACAATAGAGAAAAGACAGTCTCTTCAACAAGTGGTGCTGGGAAAACTGGACAGCTACATGTAAAAGAATGAAATTAGAACACACCCTAACACCATACACAAAAATAAACTCAAAATGGATTAGAGACCTAAATGTAAGACTGGACACTATAGAACTCTTAGAGGAAAACATAGGCAGAACACTCTATGACATAAATCACAGCAAGATCTTTTTTGATCCACCTCCTAGAGTAACGGAAATAAAAAAAAATTAACAAATGGGACCTAATGAAACTTCAAAGCTTTTGCATAGCAAAGGAAACCATAAATAAGACAAAAAGACAACCCTTAGAATGGGAGAAAATATTTGCAAATCAATCAACAGACAAAGGATTAATCTCCAAAATATATAAACAGCTCATGTAGCTCAATATTCAAAAAACAACCCAATCCAAAAATGGGCAAAAGACCTAAATAGACATTTTTCCAAAGAAGACATACAGATGGCCAAGAAGCACATGAACAGCTACTCAACATCACTCATCATTAGAGAAATGCAAATCAAAACTTCAATGAGGTATCACCTCACACCAGTTATAATGGGCATCATCAGAAAATTTACAAACAACAAATGCTGGAGGGGGTGTGGAGAAAAGGGAACCTCTTGCACTGTTGGTGGGAATTAAACTGATACAGTCACTATGCAGAACAGTATGGAGGTTCCTTAAAAAACTAAAAATAGAATTGCCATATGACCCAGCAATCCCATTACTGGGCATATACCCAGAGAAAACCACAATTCAAAAAGATACGTGCACCCCTACGTTCATTGCAGCACTATTTACAATAGCCAGGTCATGGAAGCAACCTAAATGCCCATCGACAGACGAATGGATAAAGAAGATATGGTACATATATACAATGGAATATTACTCAGCCTTAAAAACGAACGAAATTGGGTCTTTTGTAGAGACGTGGATGGATTTAGAGACTGTCATACAGAGTGAAGTAAGTCAGAAAGAGAAAAACAAATATCGTATATTAATGCACATATGTGGAACCTATAAAAAGCGTACAGATGGACCGGTCTGCAGGGCAGAAATTGAGACACAGATGTAGAGAACAAACGTATGGACACCTAGGGGGGAAAGCGGTGGGGGGGTGTTGTGTGATGTATTGGGCGATTGGGATTGACATGTATACACTGATGTGTATAAAATTGATGACTAATAAGAACCTGTTGTATAAAAAATAAATAAAATTTAAAAATTAAAAAAAAACAACCAAAGAATATTTGCTTATTAACTGGAAGTTTTAGGCCACAGACATGAGCAGTTTAATCTCATTGATCAGCTTATTAGAAATGATCCATTTTTTGAGTCATTAGATTCCTAACTTAATTCAAGAAGGAAAGCTGCTGTAGTTATTTGAAGGTATAGTGAAAAGATTAGGACTCTTGCTTCTTAAAGAAACAAGATTATAAGGGAATATGTACTGAAGTCTATAAAATCATAAAGTAGATTATACAAAACCAAAATAGCATAATAATTTTATTACTAAGTTTATAATTGTACCCATTTTAAAACATAGTACTATCTCATTCTAGTCAGAAATAGAATTTAGTAAATTCCATATTTCTATTTTGTCCTCTTAATTGATTAAAAACACTGTGTAGAAAATTGTGATTGAGAACAGATCTATCTTAAGTTTTCTTTTTTAAACAAAGTGCAAGTAGATGTTTTACATATTTGCTTTTACTTAGAAAAAAAAACTTAGAAAAATACAACTTGGGTGTAGTACCATGTGGTGTAAACAAGTGAACTATTTTACTTTTTACTTTCCTATGAATGAGCCAGTATATATTTATTACTGGAGTTCCAGCTGTAAAATTCAGGTAAGGGGTTTAAATATACCCTAGAGTATTATTTAAAAATAAATTTGTTTCTTTCAAATAGAATACCAACCTTGGTCTATGACATTTAGGGGAGAAATTAAAATATTAAACTTCTGTTACCTAGTAAACTGAAAATAAAGTAAAAGTTAAATAAATACACAGCAGAAAAATACATATACAAAATCACAACGTCTAAAAGGACAAACAGTCTACTGTTCTCTCCTGCAGGAGCTTTATCAGCAGTGGGTAAGTAATTCCACCTCTAGGGCAGTCCTAGTACTCAAAAATGTAAACAAGTATGTACTTTGTTTATATCAAGAAATATGCAGCATGGTTTATACTTCTTCACAGATATCGAACAACTAAATGAATTGTTTCAGTGCACCAGTAGGGGACAGCAAAGAGCTCTTAGAGTTTTTCAGAACAGAATTGGCATTGAGATATGTTTATTTGATGCGTTAAATGCTTTTTAGACGTCTTTACCTACCACAACACTCTCTAAAGTGAATGAATTGCAGAGACAGTGGAATAAAATATCTTGTGTGCTCAAACTATATCGGGGGATAGTTTTTCTGTCTAATCTGCATATATTTTTAATGGAATGTTTGCTTAGGCTATTTCTTGGCAGAGTTTTAATAGTCAGAATATAAATGGCATCATTTAAAGACTGTACTGCTTGGCTGGAAAAGCCTTAAAATTACAGGAGAAAATGCTTGGTGACAGCTTCTCTCAAACTTTTTTTTCCTCAGACGTATGCTCAAGTTTTGCAGTAGTATTACTAGGCTAATTTTGTATTTCGATCCTTCAGCTTTCACTATTTATAAGTACGTAGTGTTTTGGAAGCTAAAATATTTATCTATTTGATTTAATGCTAAAGTTTTAATTCACCTCAAAGTTTTGGTATTTCCAAATTTATACATGTTTGAATTTACTCATTTTAAAAATATTAACAGTCTATATTCCTTTCTATGTTTACTAAATTGACTAAATTGACTAGATTTCTCTGTTTACTAAATTGACTGTTTGGAAATTCAGTCCTTGATTTGATACTCAATTACATGGAGTTTCATTCCTACCAACTTCCTGTAATACTATCCCTATGGGTAAAAATATTAGTGGTCAAACTCTGCTGGAGAAAGCATAGGCACCGTGATTCACATAGTTAAGTGTTCATTTAGTAGAGCTGGAGTGAAAAAATACTGTTTCAATTTGAAATGCTAGAAGATTGTTGTTCTTGTGTTACTCATTCATGCAAATTGGAGAAGGTATAATTGAAACAAGGTTGGCAGTGTTTGAGGCAGTGTGCTGCAGCTGAGCTCAGCTTAAAGGTCGCTGGAAATCAAGTGCTTTGTAAGTGAAGGCATTTTGACTACAGACGATTCAAGACATTTTGTAAACGTCAGTCTCGGGAATGGGCCGTCTTTTTCTTTCTGTGATATCTGGTCTCTAAGGTTTTACTTAGGATAAAGACTACGACTTCTGAGCTCTTTTAGGCACCACAAATGATTTTTTCTTTCGATGCAGTGCAGCTGCTTCTAGCCTGTCTACCGACAGAGATCTTTGTTATGACTTTCAGCCCTTAACATGTTTGGAAATGAGAACAAATGGCACAAAGCTTACGATTGCACTTTGCAGCCAGAAGAAGCAATACTTATCCTGTGTCAGAAACCTCTGGAGATGATTCGGATAGCAGTGTTCACATGTGCTTCACGAGACCAACACGGACTTCAACGTCTAACGTGGTTCAAATGAAGCTGACTCCCAGACAGACTACACTACCTCCGTTAATCAAGGAAAACGTTAAGTCTCAGGAAGGATCATCTGTTCCTTCACCTGAAAATGTTAATAAAAAGAGCAGCTGTCTGCAGATTTCACTACAGCCAACAAGGTACAGTGGATGTCTTCAGTCTGGCAATGTCTTAGCTGATGGTGATGATGCTTCATTTACTTGTGTCTTGAAGGATGGCAGTGCTGTGGTTGATAATGAACTGAATGCTGTGGATGATGGTAACGTCTTGAGCAGTCCTGCCATTTGCAGTGGTAGCCTTAGTCACTTCTCAGCCAGTGAGAATGGGTCTTATAGCAGCAACGGTAGTGATTATGGGTCATGCACAAGTATCACCAGTGGAGGTTCATACACCAACAGTATCATCAGTGATAGCAGTGGTTATACTTTTCCACCAACTGGTGATACCTTTTTTGGTGGAAATTCATCTTCTGACAGCATCTCCAGTAGAAGTTTGCCAAACAGGAATACTACTCCATGTGAAATTTTTTCGAGAAGTAGAAGTACAGTTCCCTTTGTCCAGCATGACCTGGATCGTGGACTAGAGATTATGAAATTGCCTGTGAGCAGGAACTTGAAAATTCCACTAAAACGTTGTTCATCCTTAGTCATTTTTCCTAGGAGTCCTTCAGATACCCCACCAACTTCTCTAACAAGTACAGGTACTCCTCCAAGCAAAGGATCCTATCAGACCTCACACCAGTTTATTATTTCTCCTAGTGAAATTGCCCACAATGAAGATGGCAGTAGTGCTAAGGGATTTCTTTCAACAGCTGTCAATGGACTTCGGTTATCTAAAACAATCTGTACTCCCAGAGAAGTAAGAGACATACGACCTCTTCACAGCTCATTACAAAAGAAAATTGTTATTGCAAATAATAGTCCAAATCAGACTGTCTGTGAAAAGTCATCTGAAGGATATTCTTGCGTTTCAGTGCATTTCACCCAACAAAAAGCAACTGCATTAGATTGTGAAACAGCAAATGGTGATTGTAGACCAGAGATGTCAGAAATTAAGCTTAATTCTGATTCAGAGTATATTAAGCTTATGCACAGGACATCTGCATGTTTACCATCTTCCCAAAATGTAGATTATCAAATAAATATCAATGGACAGTTGGAAAGACCACATTTACAGATAAACAAAAGCCATGCTCTTTTACAAAGAAGTATTTCATTGGGAGGAACTTATCCAAATGTTTCCTGTTTATCCAGCCTTAAGCACAGTTGTTCTAAGGGGGGACCATCTCAATTACTCATAAAGTTTGCATCTAGAAATGAAGGTAAAGTTGATAATTTAACAAGAGACAGCAACAGAGATTTCACAAATGAACTATCTAATTCTTTACAGCATTCTTGTAAGGTAAGTCTCCTTTGGTCTTGGTAAATGTTATTTTATACTAGAATGGCTCTCTGAAATATTTGGTTAAAATTTATTGTAACTTGGCAGCTTTATATATTTTCTTGGTCCTTAGCTAGCAAGCACTGTGTAGTCATGAACTTTATATTTGTAAATCTGAAAAAAATGCCCAGTAGTTTTTCACTCTATTTGTTATTTTATCAATGTAGAAAATATGTATTTAAAAAAACTTTCCAAAGTGATTTAAGCCATAAAACATTTCTGTCGCATAAAAACAAGCTAAAATAATAATTTATTTGATAACATTTTGCCCTCATATGTTTTGCCCTCAAGTGGCATGGTATTTTAATGTCTAACTCCGTATTTTATTCCTACTTTCAAAAATGCTCATTTTGTATTCTCCCCTCCTTAAGCACTGTGAAAAAAAGTAAAATATAGAAAGCCACTCAAAGTATTAAACAGTAAAAAGTCTACATAAAAATGTGAAAATCAAAAAAAAATGTGAAAATCTTCTTATAAATGAACATAGAGAAAATGTTTCTTTAAAATACATATATTTATTTGATCATCGATAAAAATTGTTATGCTGAATGTTTAAAGCAGAGGAAAAATAAATGTTATCTGCATTTGTATATACCCTTAACCACAGGAATTTTGTTTCCACCCTATTTTTCTTTAGCTACCAGTTAAGTGTGCCTTCTAAAATGTAACTCACTCAACAATATTGAATTCTAAATTTTGTATTTTTAAATTTGGCTTCAATTGCTAGGTATTTTCCATAATTCTCTAATTACCCAATTAATTTGTTATTTTGGTAATTTTGCTTTATTATATTAGTAATTTAACTCTAGTGAATCTTAACCAAAACAGTTTTTTAATGTAATTTGGCCTTTCCAAAGTATTTTAAGTGTTTTGAGCTTAAATAGATTTTTTAAATTTCTGTATTTGAAAGATCTTGCCAGATTTCTGCAAATGAAAAAAATGTTTCTGACTAAACCAGTTTTAGATGACAGTACATAATAGTTTGGGGGAAAAAAACTTATCTGTTTATCTGTGTTTGTATAATAAAATCAATATTAAAGATTCTTTTAACTCTTCTGGGCAAATAAAATATTAAGTAATTGCTAGTTTGTTTTCTCTCTTTTGAAGTCTGATAAATATAATTCTTGTTATCCAATGCCCAGATGTTAATATAAGCAGCTACTTTACTGAGGATGAATAAAGATCACATTTCAAATTCTGGTGTATGTTTTAGAATTATTAATTCCATTTACAAAACTTTTAAAACACCAGCTGTTAGGAGATTATAATCCATTCAGTTGTCTTGTCTTCTAAAAAAAAGCAATTAAGTGATACTATGAAGAAATACATTAATAGTTTGCTAATTGTACAACATGTACCTTGTAAATTTATTTTACATTTAATGAAATAATTAACCTGAAAGGAAAAATTAACCTAGAAATATTTCTAGAAATATCCTTTAAATAGTTGGTTTTGTGGTAATATTATAGTTTGTTGTTGTTGATGCTTTTGAAAAAATGGTATTTTTAATGTTTTTTTAAAAAGTGTGACTGCCTTTTGTGTGGCTAAAAGATACACTTTTATTGGCTTTATTTAAAATTAGGTAAACTAACTTAAATGTTATTTTGTGACAGCCTAGCTTTCTGCAGATTCTATTTTTTTTTTGATAGATTATTGGGTTATAAAATAGTTCGGAAGTGTGTCATTTGCTGGAGAGCTTTAAATTGTTCCTCCTTTTAATGTTTATTAAACAGCTGTTTATACAAGAACTGTAAACAATATAGGACCATTACATTTAACACATACTGGATCTAAATTGATCTAATTGTTTAGTGGTAAATCAAGGGCTTGTTTTAAGAGGAAAAATAGTAATGTTGTTTTTTCTAAACATAGCAGTGACAACAATAATGGGGTTTTAGAAATAATCCTGTGTTTATCAATAATTATATATTAATCTAATTATAGTGGTATATTGTAACTCATTTATAAATAAACAGCTCCCAAAATATTTCCCATGACTCCAGTTAGTCTGGGTTAGTATTCTGATATGCTGAGTCTGGATTCACATTTAACAAGTTGATATTAGAGTAGCATTTAGTAATGTCAGCTATCTGTACCAAGCAGCCATGAAATTAAATCACTGCTTTGGTCAGGGACCCTGGTTTCTAAAGCACTGAGAGGTCTACAGATTCTTTTCTTCTGTGTTTAGCTACCAGTCTCTAGGAGAATAGTATCCAGTTTCTAGCTCTCTATAATCAACAGCTCATTACTGGCTAATTTTTTAAATTTAGTGAGAACTTTTACCTGTATCTGCGACTGGGGTTCTGTGTGTTGTTTACAACTTGGGATGAAGATGAGACTTTGTATTCCACATAATAATGTTGATTTCACTTATTGCCATCAAAGAGCATAACAATAACTGGCATATATTATATATATTTTTTGAGAGACAATATTACTTTTGTAAAGGCTTTATAATGACTTTTGATCTGAAAGTAGATATTTGATATTTTAACATTGTGTGTATTGTCAGCTCGATCAAGAGATAGGTTAAGGAGCTAAGATGGTTTTTATACAGTTACAGAAATTACCATTCAGATTTCTAAAATCTGTGCAATAGTTAGTTTACTCTATTATTATTTTATTTTTCCCAATCTGTTGTTTTTTTTAAATTTCATGTATTGTTAGGATGCTCAGAAATTTCATTGCCCTATTATTTAAAATACCTTAGCATTTGCCTAAGCTTGTATATGTCTTCCATACTTCATGTATATGCATGCTTTTATCAGAAATTTTGACTTTACATTTTTCTTTTTATTATAAACGTTTTTGTTTATTTTCTGTTATTTAATCCTAGGTAGGTAAATTGCTTAAGCCTAGTGTAGAAGAACTTTTAAAAACTATGTTTTAATTCTTTCAAAGCCTTTAAAACTAATCTCAAGAATTTACATTTCAATAATATATTTAGCTGTTCTTCCCAAAACAACTGTTTTAAATATTTACTATTTTTAGTGTTCCATTATTTTCTTAGTCCTTATTTTATTAACTTTAGCAGAATATTTAGAGACATTTGGTTAAATTTATTTTGAACACTTAATCTTTCCTATAAAAATCAATATAGTTTATAAGTATTAACCCTAAAACTGTAATGCAGCAATGTTAATGACCAGTTTTAGAAACCTGGTGAGAGGTGTGTGCATGTATATGTACCTTTCTTAGAACTGAAGAACTAAAATATTAACTTCAGGGTGGTTCAGGGAGGTGAATTGTTTGCTTCCGAAATAGTTTGTATTTCTCTGTAGTTGTGTCTTTAATTCATTCATCTGGCACACGTTTGAGTGCCTACTGTTTGCCAGTCACTGACTCAAGTTCTGGGAATAAAAGATACTGAAGCACAGTTTCTACTTGGGGGAACTCCCATCCTAGTTAGAGACACACTGGTAGATAAAAAAAATTCCAGTCTAAAGTGTGATGTACTAAAATAGAGCTGTATATGAGAAAGTGAGAAAGATGCAGTGTGACTCTAGCACAGGGAGTCCAGGGATGTGGGAGGAGATGATACGCTGGCAGTGGGTGGGAGTCCCATTGCATGGAGCACCTCATGCTGAAAGAAAGCAGTGTGTCTCCTGCTAACAGATAATAGTTAGGCAATGGAAGTCGTTATTTGAGAGTGTGACATGCTCACTTTTATGTTTTTAGATGATACTTTCTTATGACACCATGGATTATAAGTGAATTAAAGTTTTCTTAACTTGGATGGCCAGGTGAATAGTGACATCACGAACTAAGAGGGAATTCAGGAGAAGGGGCCAGATTGGGAGGGCAAAGAAAAAACCATGCGTCATGAAGTTTCTGTACTGAGAAGCTGCCCTGGTAGTACTGCTGTCAAGTAAGGTAGTTGGAGATACAGGCTCAGGACTCAGGAGAGAAGTGAGAGCTGGAAATGTAGCTTGGGAGTCGTGAGTCTAGTCAAAGACTTAGGTAAGGATGAACTGAAAAAAAGCATGAAAGTGACATGGGAGGAGTGATAAATCAGAATTCTGGGAACTACCACCTTTGGAGAAACAGTGGAAGAGGAGATAAAAAGGAGTCCAAGAAAGAGCCACCGGAGGAGCAGAGAGGCCAGGAGAGCTTGGAGGCCTGGAAGCCAAGGGAAGGGAACGTTCAAGGTGAGCAGCACGCAGTGCCATGGAATTTAGGTATCCATTGAGTGTAAGAGGTCCTTGGTGGCTTTAGTAAAAGTAGGTTCAGGAGCATAGTGTAAAAGCCTGGTTGAAGAAAGAATGAAACAGGTGAGGAAGCAAAAACAGCAGGCATAGCTTGTTTGCTCAATGTCATAAAAATAGTCATGAGTTAGTGTAGGCAAGGTATATATTTAATGGCTATAATATAGAAGACATGGTATTATGTGGTTACAATTGCGTAAGACAAGCTGTCCACAAGGATATTGCAGCCTGTTCTCTAGGAGGAGAAAAGGTCCGTAGCTCTCTGTTCTTTCACCTTAGAAGTGAAGAATAAGTGAGCATCGGCAGTGAAAACTGAAATGGAGACTGAGCAATATGAAATGAAGGGAACAAACAGTTAGGAGTGAAGGCGTGAAACCACCTCTGAGTAGTCACAACTCTTGGCGAGCAGCATTACCCTAACGTTCTTCTCCGCCTCCCTACCACCCAAAATGAGACAAAACAAAAATAGAGCTTCCAGGTAGAAAACAGGTGAGGGTTTAAGGCCTCTTCCTAGAAAGGACTTGGAGAAGAGGCACCTCTGTCTTGCTGTGACCGGCTTCTTCCAGCATGTGGAGCCCACCGTGGGCTACCTGTGGTGAGGCCTGGCCCTTCTAGATCCACTCTCCCTTTATGTTATGGGTGACAGGGAACAGGATGAACTAGGAGAAGCCAGGACCGGAGGCTGTATGGGCAGAAGGGGCTTGGCAGAGTCCCTGGGTGTGGCCAGCCAATGTGTTGAGGTCAGGAGGGTGGTTAGCAGGAGTGAATGAGTGCTGAGAAGGGCATCCAATGATCTTGCCAACAAATACACAAAATACCTGAAGTCTTGCTCAAGTGTGTGGTTCGGTATTCTTTGTTGGCGAAGTGGGAGACTGGAAGACTATGGTCAGGTGAAGACCAACATTTAGAGATAGCCTGTAAACAAGAGGTGAGCCGATGTGCCCTGGTTTAGTGAGATATCTGGGGGAAGACTCTCAACATAGCAGCAGTTGTCGGAAAGCAATTTTACCTTCGCTGAGATTTCACAAAACTTTTTATATATAACTAGAGCAGATCTGAGAACTTGGAAGGGCAAGCAGCTAGCATGTTTATATACCTGGTAGCCCAATTCATGGATGGGTCATAACAAAGAATACCTTGACCAAGAGATCCCATGATGTTTCTAGTCAGGGTTCTAGGATATCTTGGCAGAGGGGTGTGGTGATCATGCCTTCTCTTGACTTAGATGTATTACATCTAAGATAAAAACCATAACACTGTGAAACATTTTGTGATTTACCTTAATAGATGAAATATTACCAAGCAAGAAGTTTACATCAAGGATATTGGTGGTACAATGGACAATGTCTTTATGTTCATCAAGTACAGAAACATTCTTAATGTTTACATTAAAACATTCTTAATTTTTATCTTTTATCCCTCTTACAAAAGCTGAGTATAACATTTTATGATATAGCTAAAATAATATTATCTACAACTACTTCCTTTTTTTAATGAAATAGCTCTTTTTATTTATTTATTTTGGCTGTGTTGGGTCTTTGTTGCTGCGTGCGGGCTTTCTCTAGTTGTGGCGAGCTGGGGCTACCCTTCATTGCGGTGCACGGGCCTCTCATTGCGGTGGCTTCTCTTGTTGCAGAGCATGGGCTCTAGGTGCGTGGGCTTCAGTAGTTGCAGCACACGGGCTCAGTAGTTGCAGCACATGAGCCCTAGAGCGCACGGGCTTCAGTAGTTGCAGCACACGGGCTCTAGGGCACGTGGGCTTCAGTAGTTGTGGTGCACAGGCCCAGTAGTTGTGGCTTGCGGGCTCTAGGTGCACAAGCTTCAGTAGTTGTGGTGCACGGGCTTAGTTGCTCCATGGCATGTGGGATCTTCCTGGACCAGGGATTGAACCCATGTCCCCTGCATTGGCAAGCAAATTCTTAACCACTGCGCCACCAGGGAAGTTCCTAGGACTACTTCCTTTTTTTTCCTCTTTCAAATATTTGTTGGTAAGCTGCCTTCTAATGCTTTAAGGATTGCAACTGGACCATGGCTTATTAAGTTGTCATTTGGACTACTGATTTTCAAATTTTCATGTGTGTGTACATCTCCTAGAGATCTTGTTAAAAGGCAGATTTTGGTTCAGTAGGTCTGGAGTGGGGCCTCAGGGTTCCGTATTTCTAACGTGCTCTCAGGTCATACCAATGCTGCTAATTCCTCAAACGCACTTTGAGAAGCAAGGCTTAAGACAATTTTTTTAAATGAGAACAGTAATACAGTTCATAGTTGAAGTATCCAGTGAGTCCCTCTTCCACTTCTACATAAAGAAGAACCATAGGTATGCTGTGGCCAGGGCTAAAATAATTTGCAAGGAGTTTTAAATCCTCTTGGACATTTAGACTAGTTATTGATTGAGACCATGTGATGCAGAAGAGATTGTTTGGACCAACAGACATTCAAGAGCAAGATTGTCTGCCTATCTCACAAAAGAACTTTAGTATGACTCTTGCAGAATTGTGACTATTAAATCTTCTAGGATTACATTTTAGTTTCATTTAAGAAGTTAAAAATATTGGTCTATAAGGCATGCAGTTCTACTTAAAGAAATCTCTTGAATTCATTATGGCTGTAATTCTGGTTTGTGTTGTTTTTGAAATTGTTGCCTACATTAACTTTTTCCCCTCTCAGCATGAGATTTGAAAAATATGCAATGGAAATGTATTTTTCTTAACTATTCTGGCTTACTCAAGCAATAGCTTCTATCTTCCTCTTTGTGAACACTTTCAGTCTTTCCAATATACTTTGCTCTAGCAGTGCCAGTTTAGGGTACTACTGAGAATGTTTGAATCTTACATTGGCTTATGTAATGAAATGAAACACCGTCTATAATTAATGCTTACTTATAAGCTATCCTCTTGATAGATCTATAGGGAGAAAGTTTAAAAATCCTTTATGTGTAACTTTGTAATGCTACTTAAAAGTATATATCCATTCTCAAGCATAAATCACTATATGAAAATCTTAGGAACTGTATTCCGTTGGAGCAGTTGAAGACATTTTATCGGTTAGCTGGGTTTTTGTGGTCTTCATGGCTGCTTGTGGCTTAGCCTAACTTCAGGGAGCCTAATAACACATTAAACATTTCAGGTAAGCAATGAGAAAAAGGAAGCATAGCAAGAAAAAAGTTAAAGATAGGGAGATAGATAGGCAGGCAGGCAGGCAAGCAAATGTATTGATAAATTTTCCAGAATTGATTGAATTCTAGAGAAGGGATTAGGCAAATGGGTAATCTTTTCTGGGCTCTAATTTACTAGAATGAAATTCCCTAAATCAGGGACTTTTTTGTCTTATTCACCGCTATATCCTCAGTACTTAGAACAGTGCTTAGCTCAAAATAGACACTCAGTAAGTATTTATTAAATTAATGACTGAAGCCAAGGGGACCCTTTGGAATGGGGTAGAGACAACTAGAATCTAGATGAGGGTGACCACACAGCCTTGCACAGATAACCAAACTAGGATATTTGAGGGATGACTGTAATGATGAGTGGAAGCTTCTTTTTTTTTTTTTTTTCAGATCCTGGCTAGCTTTTATTTTATTTTATTTTTTTTAACATCTTTATTGGAGTATAATTGCTTTACAATGGTGTGTTACTTTCTGCTTTATAACAAAGTAAATCAGTTATACATATACATATGTTCCCATATGTCTTCCCTCTTGCATCTTCCTCCCTCCCACCCTCCCTATCCCACCCGTCTAGGTGGTCACAAACCACCGAACTGATCTCCCTGTGCTATGCAGCTGCTTCCCACTAGCTATCTATTTTACGTTTGGTAGTGTATATATGTCCATGCCACTCTCTCACTTTGTCACAGCTTACCCTTCCCCCTCCCCATATCCTGAAGTCCATTCTCTAGTAGGTCTGTGTCTTTATTCCCGTCTTACCCCTAGGTTCTTCATGACATTTTCTTTTTCTTAAATTCCATATAGATGTGTTAGCATACGGTATTTGTTTTTCTCATTCTGACTTACTTCACTCTGTATGACAGACTCTAGGTCCATCCACCTCACTACAAATAAATCAATTTCATTTCTTTTTATGGCTGAGTAATATTCCATTGTATATATGTGCCACATCTTCTTTATCCATTCATCTGTTGATGGACACTTAGATTGCTTCCATGTCCTGGCTATTGTAAATAGGGCTGCAATGAACGTATTGGTACATGACTCTTTTTGAATTATGGTTTTCTCAGGGTATATGCCCAGTAGTGGGATTGCTGGGTCGTATGGTAGTTCTATTTTTAGTTTTCTAAGGAACCTCCATACTGTTCTCCATAGTGGCCGTATCAATTTACATTCCTACCAACAGTGCAAGAGGGTTCCCTTTTCTCCACACTCTCTCCAGCATTTATTGTTTCTAGATTTTTTTTTTTGCATGTTTATTTTTTTTTTAATTATTTTTTTTAAACATCTTTATTGGAGTATAATTGCTTTACAATGGTGTGTTAGTTTCTGCTTTATAACAAAGTGAATCAGCTATACATATACATATGTTCCCATATGTCTTCCCTCTTGCGTCTCCCACCCTCCCACTCTCCCCATCCCACCCCTCCAGGCTGTCACAAAGCCCCGAGCTAATATCCCTGTGCCTTGGTTTCTAGATTTTTTGATGATGGCCATTCTGACCGGTGTGAGATGATATCTCATTGTAGTTTTGATTTGCATTTCTCTAATGATTAATGATGTTGAGCATTCTTTCATGTGTTTGTTGGCAATCTGTATATCTTCTTTGGAGAAGTGTCTATTTAGGTCTTCTGCCCATTTTTGGATTGGGTTGTTTGTTTTTTTGTTATTGAGCTGCATGAGCTGCTTGCAAATTTTGGAGATTAATCCTTTGTCAGTTGCTTCATTTGCAAATATTTTCTCCCATTCTGAGGGTTGTCTTTTGGTCTTGTTTATGGTTTCCTTTGCTGTGCAAAAGCTTTTAAATTTCACTAGGTCCCATTTGTTTATTTTTGTTTTTATTTCCATTTCTCTAGGAGGTGGGTCAAAAAGTATCTTGCTGTGATTTATGTCATGGAGTGTTCTGCCTATATTTTCCTCTAAGAGTTTGATAGTGTCTGGCCTTACATTTAGGTCTTTAATCCATTTTGACATTTTGAGTTTATTTTTGTGTTTAGGTGTTAGGGAGTGTCCTAATCTCATACTTTTACATATACATGTCCAATTTTCCCAGCACCACTTATTGAAGAGGCTGTCTTTTCTCCACTGCATATTCTTGCCTCCTTTAGTGGAAGCTTCTTGATGCTTCATCCTCTGCATGAAAGAGTGGCACTCTTTAATGAATACCTTGTCCCTGGGGTGGATGCCAATGGAATATTATGATTGTGACTCAAGGATTAGTTTCCACAGTGGAGTCTGATTCATAGCCTACATATTCCACTAACTAGTACCGTAGAAGTATGTGTCTGGGTAGAGGCTCAGATCAAGTTTTCTGAAAAGAAGATTGAATGGGCCAAAAGTTTTAAGGGCATTTAAAAAAAGGCCATTTGAGTGGCTTTAAGTTTATCATTGTTTGATAAAATGACTTCATTTCAGACTTGATGTAAGAGCTGGCTTCTCAGTGTTGTTCCTGGAATTTCAAGTAACTGTTTTAGCTAAGAATGACCTTTACCTTTTGTACCAAGACTGAAAGACTGAACCCTCTTAAGGAGTCACAGAGCTTAACGCAAACTCAAGTCATCTTCAAAGCAAATGAGTTTAACAAGTATTTATCAGAAATAGAATATGTGGCTGCTGCGAGTGGCAAATATTATTCCTGGCTTTGAAGAGTTTCTAATTTAGATGAGAAGACAGCATTATCCATTTAAAAAAAGGACCAGAGAACAGTAAAATAATATATAATAATGTCCGTATACCTACTTCAGGCAGGTGAGCGCCTAAACTCTGAGCTATGTGATCGTCTCTATAATTTTTAACTAATTTAAATTTTTATCAAGATGACACATGTGCCTGTTTTAAAAATCAGGTGTTTTTTTTCTTTGAAGATTTCCTTTCTGCCTTTTTCTCTGTGTTCTCTCTTCCCAGAATTCCTGTTAGCCAAAGTTTGCACCTTCCAGATTGATCTTATAATTTACTTTTCTCTCCTGTTTTCTGTTTCTTTGCCTCCTTATTCTACTTTCTGGAAGATTTCCCTCAGTTTTTTCTTCTCTTTAATTTTAAAATTGTGGTTATTTTAATTTCTCAAGTTCTATCTTATTTTTTGATGATTCCCTATTCTTATTCTTGTTTTATAAGTGTAATCTCTTATCTCTCTGAGAATATTTTACTTAAGGCTTTTTCTTTTAAGTTTTGTTATGGGTCCTACATTGTCTCTGGTTCCTGTGGGCTGTTTTGCTGTTGTTGTTTGTTCCTCTTTGTTATTAGACATTGTCCTCCAGGTGGCTGGTGAACCTTGGCTGTCTATTCCTATTTGAGAGTGAGTCACTATGAAGTTATCTGGAGGCTCTGTAATTCTGTGGGGCTTTTCAAATGGTACACTTCATTGTAGGGAGACTTCTAACTGTCAGTGTCTGGAGGTCTTTTCTCAAAGGTCAGTTTGTTCCTCCAGAGAAGAAACTTGCAACGATTGCCCAGTTATGTTTTATAGCCCTGGTTAGTGATAAACTAGAAATGGAGGTGATTTCTTTCATAGGTTCTGAAACTGAGTTTAGTTCAAGGTAAACCATGCCTTAAAAGTGATATTTACTTATCAAATTCTTAAGGTACTGATTATAATTTAATTAATATAGTCAGTAAGGTGCCTGGTTTTCATATCTGTTGTCTGAAATACATTGTGTATATTCTAGAAGTGAAGATGCTCGTAGAAAGACCAAATTTAAACATCCTTTATAAAAGAATCTGTAGTTTCCTTAACACATCTCCCAACCTTTTACGTTCTTGGCAATATATTTAAATGTAAATGTGTGTGCCTGTCCTCTGAGAAAGAAGATAGACCTGTTAAAACTGTGTTTGGGTACAGGGGAGAAGGAAGAGGAGACCAAAATGACCCCCTAATGGAGAAGAACATTGGGTGCTTACTGTCACACTAGAACCTGAAACCTCATCACTGATTGTTTTAACTTGGACAAAATCCTGATATATTCTTTTTTAAACTCTTAACCTGATATCTGTAAAAGTTTAAATCAGTCAGCATACGTTATATACCACATTTCAAAAAACTCTCTGAGATAGTGATTATCTCCACATTAGAAATAAGAGAACAAGCTCAGAAAAGTTAAAATGATGTAGTCAGGATCGTAAGTCTAGTAAATGTCATATTACTTACTTACTTACTCAGCTCTGTTATGTACTCTAAAGCCCTTTTCTACATTTCTAACCAAGAGGAATTCATTTTTCACTACAATAGGGGGAATCTACAGGATAAATAAAGCTGCTTGGGGAAGGTTATTTTAGTAAAAATAGCATCATACAGAACAAAAAGAGAGTTGTCTAAAGGAAAGTTTCCACTTGGGCTGACTGCAATCTGATTACTAACTTTTACTCTCTGAAGAAGTCCTGATCAAGTCCTGTTTGCTTGCCATTGTTGAGTGAAAGTGAGGTTCAGGGATTATTTAAGCCTATTTCTAGAGAACCAGTTTATCTCTGAAACTTTTATTTTTCTATTCTTCTGACTTGTGACCCAACACTTTCTTCTTTCTGATTAATTTTATTGATCAAATATCACATACTGTGTGTTTCTACCTCCTGCAACTCTTTGAGTTTCACTATGTTCTTTTCCTTCAATAACTATTATAAACTACCTAAATCGTTGGAAGCTGTGTCTTTTCTTCCCTAATATTTTAAAACTTTTTATTGTGGAAAATTTCAAACACACACAAAAGTAGAAAGAATAATGCAGTGATCCCCCCGTGTGAGCCCCCAGTGAATTCCCAATTTCAGTAATTACCAACATTTTGTCCATCAGGTCATCCGTCTTTTCCCATCCTTTTTTTTTTAATTTTTTTTTTTTTTTTGGAGTATAGTTGATTTACAATGTTGTGTTAGTTTCTGCTGTATAGCAAAGTTAGTCAGTTAGACATACCCATATATCCACACTTTTTTAGATTCTTTTCCCACATAATGGGTCATTACAGCATATTGAATAGTTTCCTGTGCTATTCAGCAAGTTCTTATTAGTTATCTATTTTATATATAGTAGTGTGTGTATGTCAATCCCAATCTCCCAATTTATTCCTCACCCCAGTAACCACAAGTTTGTTTTCTACATCTGTGACTCAATTTCTATTTTGTAAATAGGTTCCTTTGTACCATTTCTTTAGAGTCCACATACAAGTGATATCATATGATATTTGTCTTTCTCTGTCTGACTTACTTAACTCAGTATGACAATCTCTGGGTCCATCCATGTCACTGTAAATGGCATTATTTCGTTCTTTTTTATGGCTGAGTAATGTTCAGGAATTGTATATATGTACCACATACTCTTTATTCATTCCTCTGTTGATGGACATTTAGGTTACTTCTACATCCTCCCCTCCTTTTTTTCTGTAAGTTTTTTTTAAGTAAATCCCATACAACATGTAATTTTACCCATAAATACTTCAGAGTGTATCTGTAATGGAGAAGGACCTTTTAAATATACAAAAGTGCCATTCAATTATCACACTTAACAAAATTAACAGTAGTTCTAAACTGTTTTGACTGGATCTCTTTCTAAGTCATCTAGGTCATTTTACTTTTTCTTTTTTTTTTTTTTTTTTTTTGCGGTACGCGGGCCTCTCACCGTTGTGGCCTCTCCCGTTGCGGAGCACAGGCTCCGGACGCGCAGGCTCAGCGGCCGTGGCTCACGGGCCCAGCCGCTCCGCGGCATGTGGGATCTTCCCGGACCGGGGCACGAACCCGTGTCCCCTGCATCGGCAGGCGGACTCTCAACCACTGCACCACCAGGGAAGCCCCTAGGTCATTTTAGTGTTGACATAACTCAAGATGGATTCTTCTCCTTCAACATGTGTCTATCTAATTCTTCATCTATGTTATGATCTTCATTTCACTTTGGGGCTGAGCGTGCCAATTATTTAGCATAGGATTTTCTGTGTCTTTAATCAGACACTTTTTGATAATACATTTGTTATCGATGTAACTGAGGCTGTATTCTGGAACCTAAAAGTAAGATTAGAGTTAGGACTTAGAATTGATCACCTAACTACACCTTACCTCCGCCTTAATCGCCACAAATCTTCAATGAGCTGGGATACCTTATCTTCCTCATTCCCCAGTAGAGTGAAAATGTGCTTTATAGTGAATTAGCTGTATTAATTCCTCTTAAAGCTTCTCTGCGTCTTAATTTCCTGTTTAGGGAACATGAAGTGTATGAAACTTGGTGAAGTTATTTTGAGGACTGGAAATTTGATATCTGTTTGGCAAATAGTTGGTGCTCAGTAAAAAGTGGCTATTATTATCTGCCTTATAATATTGTTGTGAGAGTTTATGAAGGTGTGCTGTACACTAAAAAGTGACACAGTGCATAACATAATAATAATTGTTTTATATATGTACAATATGAATCATATATAAATCTAAGAATCCAGGTTAAAAGTTAAGTAATAGTAAATTCATGAAAAGAACATTTTAAAAAGTAATGCAGGGACTTCCCTGGTGGTCCAGTGGCTAAGATTCAGTGCTCCCAGTGCAGGGGGCCCGGGTTCGATCCCAGGTCAGGGAACTAGATCCCACATGCCGCAACTAAAGATCCCACATGTGGCAACTAAGATCCCGTGTTCTGCAACTAAATACAGACTAGAAATCTAGGGAGGCACTTCTTCCTAAGACTCTAAATTAAAGATCATGATACATTTTTCAACTGAATATGGTTTTTCCAAAGCCATATTAAAATGTAAAGCATAATTCTTTTCACTTATACTCAATTTCGATTATGTATATTCTTGGGGACAAAACTACATCAAGACTAAGATATTCAAAATAAAGACAGAAATAAATAAGAATTATACAGAAAATTAACAGGAGGAGACCATTAGAATCTGGAAAGTCCTCTAAGTGGGCCACAAGCCACTTATTATGCAATAATTGGTAGTTCTAAAGAAGGTGACCCTATTTTTTTTATCCCTCATTGAAAATATTGACTCATAAGAGATAGCCTTACTCATCTTATGTCACTGATAGAGTCAGCTTCTAGCCATAAGGTGATAGATTCTTTTTTTTTTAACATCTTTATAGGAGTATAATTGCTTTATAATGTTGTGTTAGTTTCTGCTGTATAACAAAGAAAATCAGCTATATATATATATATATATATATATACACATATATTCCCATATCCCCTCCCTCTTGCATCTCCCTCCCATCCTCCCTGTCCCACCCCTCTAGGTGGTCACAAAGCACCAAACTGATCTCCCTGTGCTGTGTAGCTGCTTCCCACTAGCTATCTCTTTTACATTTGGTACTGTATATATGTCAGTGCTACTGTCTCACTTCATCCCAGCTTACTCTTCCCCCTCCCCATGTCCTGAAGTCCATTCTCTATGTCTGCATCTTTATTCCTGACCTGCCCCTGATTCATCAGAACCATTTTTTTTTAGATTCCATATATATATGTGTTAGCGTACGGTATTTGTTTTTCTCCTTCTGACTTACTTCACTCTGTCTGACAGCCTCTAAGTCCATCCACCTCCCTACAGATAACTCAATTTCATTTCTTTTTATGGCCCAGTAATGTTCCATTGTATATATGTGCCACATCTTCTTTATCCATTCATCTGTCGATGGACACCTAGGTTGCTTCCATGTCCTGGCTATTGTAAATAGTGCTGCAATGAACATTGTGGTACATGACTCTTTTTGAATTATGGATTTCTCAGGGTGTATGCCCAGTAATGGGACTGCAGGGTGATATGATTGTTCTAGTTTTAGTTTTTTAAGGAACCTCCAAACTCTTCTCCATAGTGGCTGAATCAATTTACATTCCCAGCAACAGTGCAAGAGGGTTCCCTTTTCTCCACACGCTCTCCAGCATTTATTGTTTGTAGATTTTTTGATGATGGCCATTATGAAAGGTTTGGGGTGACATCTCATAGTTTTGATTTGCATTTCTCTAATGATTAGTGATGTTGAGCATCCTTTCATGTGTTTGTTGGCAATCTGTATATCTTCTTTGGAGAAATGTCTATTTAGGTCTTCTGCCCATTTTTGGATTGGGTTGTTTGTTTTTCTGATATTGAGCCGCATGAGCTGCTTATATATTTTGGAGATTAATCCTTTGTCAGTTGCTTCGTTTGCAAATATTTTCTCCCATTTTGAGGGTTCTCTTTTCATCTTGTTTATGGTTACCTTTGCTGTGAAAAAGCTTTTAAGTTTCATTAGGTCCCATTTGTTTATTTTTGTTTTTATTTCCATTTCTCTAGGAGGTGAGTCAAAAAGGATCTTGCTATGATTTATGTCATAGAGTGTTCTGCCTATGTTTTCCTCTAAGAGTTTGATAGTGTCTGGCTTTACATTTAGGTCTTTAATCCACTGTGAGTTTAATTTTGTGTATGGTGTTAGGAAGTGTTCTAATTTCATTCTTTTACATGTAGCTATCCAGTTTACCCAACACCACTTATTAAAGATGCTGTCTTTTCTCCATTGTATATTCTTGCCTCCTTTATCAAAGATAAGGTGACCATATGTCTGTGGGTTTATCTCTGGGCTTTCTGTCCTGTTCCATTGATCAATATTTCTGTTTTTGTGCAAGTACCATACTGTCTTGATTACTGTAGCTTTGTAGTATAGTCTGAAGTCAGGGAGCCTAATTCCTCCAGCTCCGTTTATCTTTTTCAAGATTGCTTTGGCTATTCAGGGTCTTTGATATTTCCATACGGATTGTGAAATTTTTTTGTTCAAGTTCTGTGAAAAATGCCATTGGTAGTTTGATAGGGATTACATTGAATCTGTAGATTGCTTTGGGTAGTATAGTCATTTTCACAATATTGACTCTTCCCATCCAAGAACATGGTATATCTCTCCATCTGTTTATGTCATCTTTAATTTCTTTCATCATTGTCTTACAGTTTTCTGCATACAGGTCTTTTGTCTCCTTAGGTAGGTTTGTTCCTAGCTATTTCATTCTTTCTGTTGCAATGGTAAATGGAAGTGTTTCCTTAATTTCTCTTTCTTAATTTTCATCATTAGTGTATAGGAATGCAAGAGATTTCTGTGCATTCATTTTGTGTCCTGCTACTTTACCAAATTCATTGATTACGTGTAGTAGTTTTGTGGTCACATCTTTAGGCTTCTCTATGTATAGTATCATGTTATCTGCAGACAGTGACAGCTTTACTTCTTCTTTTCTGATTTGGATTCCTTTATTTCTTTTTCTTCTCTGATTGCTGTGGTTAAAAGTTCCAAAACTATGTTGAATAGTAGTGGTGAGAGTGGGCAACCTTGTCTTGTTCCTGATTTTAGAGGATATGGTTTCAGTTTTTCACCATTGAGAATGATGTTGGCTGTGGGTTTGTCATATATGGCCTTTATTATATTGAGGTAAGTTCTGTCTATGCCTACTTTCTGGAGTTTTTATCATAAATCATTGTTGAAAGCTTTTTCTGCATCTATTGAGATTATCATGCTTTCTATCCTTCAGTTTGTTAATATGGTGTATCACATTGATTGATTTGTGTATATTGAAGAATCCTTGCATCCCTGGGATAAATCCCACTTGATCATGGTGTATGATCCTTTTAATGTGTTGTTGGATTCTGTTTGCTAGTATTTTGTTGAGAATTTTGGCATCTAGGTTCATCAGTGATATTGGCCTGTAGTTTTCTTTTTTTGTGACATCTTTTTCTGGTTTTGGGATCAGGGTGATGGTGGCCTTATAGAAAGAGCTTGGGAGTGTTCCTCCCTCTGGTATATTTTGGAAGAGTTTGAGAAAGATGGATGTTAGCTCTTCTCTAAGTGTTTGATAGAATTCACCTGTGAAGCCATCTGGTCCTGGGCTTTTGTTTGTTAGAAGATTTTTAATCACAGTTTCAATTTCAGTGCATGTGACTGGTCTGTTTATATTTTGTGTTTTTTCCTGGCTCAGTCTCAGAAGGTTTTGCTTTTCTAATAATTTTTCCATTTCTTCCAGGTTGTCCATTTTATTGGCATATAGTTGCTTGTAGTAATCCCTTTTGATCCTTTCTATTTCTGCAGTGTCAGTTGCTACTTCTCCTTTTTCATTCCTAATTCTGTTGATTTGAGTGTTCTCCCTTCTTTTCTTGATGAGTCTGGCTAGTGGTTTATCAATTTTGTTTATCATCTCAAACAACCAACTTTTAGTTTTATTGATCTTTGCTGTCGTTTCCTTTATTTCTTTTTCACTTATTTCTGATCTGATCTTTATGATTTCTTTCCTTCTGTTAACTTTAGGGTTTTTTTTGTTCTTTTTCTAATTTCTTTAGATGTAAGTTTAGGTTATATTTTTTTTCTTTTTTGCGGTATGCGGGCCTCTCACTGTTATGGCCTCTCCCGTTGCTGACCACAGGCTCCGGACGCGCAGGCTCAGCGGCCATGGCCCACGGGCCCAGCCGCTCCGCGGCACATGAGATCTTCCCAGACCGGGGCACGAACCCGTGTCCCCTGCATTGGCAGGCGAACTCTCAACCACTGTGCCACCAGGGAAGCCCAAGTTTAGGTTATTTATTTGAGATTTTTCTTGAGGAAGTATTGTATTGCTATAAACTTCCCTCTTAGAACTGCTTTTGCTGCATTCCATAGGTTTTGGGTCATCGTGATTTCATTGTCATTTGTTTCTACGTATTTTTTGATTTCCTCTTTGATTTCTTCAGTGATCTCTTGGTTATTTAGTAGTGTATTGTTTAGCCCTCAATGTGTTTGTATTTTTTACAGTTTTTTTCCTGTAATTGATATCTAGTCTCATAGCATTGTGGTCCGAAAAGTTACTTGATACAATTTCAATTTTCTTAAATTTACCAAGGCTTCATTTGTGACCCAAGATATGATCTATCCTGGAGATGTTCCATGAGCACTTGAGAAGAAAGTGTATTCTGTTGTTTTTGGATAGAATGTCCTGTACCTATCAGTTAAGTCCATCTTGTTTAATGTGTCATTTAAAGCTTGTGTTTCCTTATTTATTTTTATTTTGGGTCATCTGTCCATTGGTGAAAGTGGGGTGTTAAAGTTCCCTACTATGATTTTGTTACTGTCAATTTCCCCTTTTAGGGCTGTTACCATTTGCCTTAAGTATTGAGGTGCTCCTATGTTGGGTGCATAAATATTTACAACTGTTAATTTTTTCTTTGTATTTAATTTAATGTAGTTAATGTAGTGTCCTTCTTTGTCTCTTGTAATAGTCTTTATTTTAAAGTCTATTCTGTCTGATATGAAAATTGTTACTTCCAGCTTTCTTTTGGTTTCCATTTGCATGGAATATCTTTTTCTTTCCCCTCTTTTTCAGTCTGTATGTGTCCCTAGGCCTGAAGTGGGTCTCTTATAGACAGTATATATACAGGTCTTGTTTTTGTATCCATTTAGCCAGTCTGTGTCTTTTTCTTGCAGGATTTAATCCATTTACATTTAAGGTAATTATCAATATGTATGTTTCTATTACCATTTTCTTATTTGTTTGGGGTTTGTTTTTGTAGGTCTTTTCATCTTCTTGTGTTTCCTACCTAGAGAAGTTCCTTTAGCATTTGTTGTAAGGATGCTTTGGTGGTGCTGAATTCTCTCTCTTTTTTTTTTTTTTTTTTAGTTATTTCTGAAATATACATTTTAAAGTAATAACTAGAATTATGACTTATAACATTATACCAGAACATATAAGATTTTTAGAAATTCCATGTGATGTCTGAAACATTTATATTAACATATATCCATACAAATAACTGAAAGAAAGTTTAGTATTAGTTGTTTTTAGTTCCTTTGTTTGTTTGTTTATACTGCAGGTTCTTATTGATCATCAATTTTATACACATCAGTGTATACATGTCAATTCCAATCACCCTATTCAGCACACCACCATCCCCACCCGACTGCGGTTTTCCCCCCTTGGCATCCATACGTTTGTTTGTTCTCTACATCTGTGTCTCAACTTCTGCCCTGCAAACCAGTTCATCTGTACCATTTTTCTGGGTTCGACATACATGCGTTAATATACGATATTTGTTTTTCTCTTTCTGACTTACTTCACACTGTATGACAGTCTCTAGATCCATCCACGTCTCAACAAATGACTCAATTTCGTTCCTTTTTATGGCTGAGTAATATTCCATTGTGTCTATGTACCACAACTTCTTTATCCATTTGTCTGTCAATGGGCATTTAGGTTGCTTCCATGACTGGGCTATTGTAAATTGTGCTGCAATGAACATTGGGGTGCATGTGTCTTTTTGAATTATGGTTTTCTCTGGGTATATGCCCGGTAGTGGGATTGCTAGATCATATGGTAATTCTATTTTTAGTTTTTTAAGGAACCTCCATACTGTTCTCCATAGTGGCTGTATCAATTTACATTCCCACCAACAGTGCAAGAGGGTTCCCTTTTTTCTGCACCCTCTGTAGCATTTGTTGTTTGTAGATTTTCTGATGATGCCCATTCTAACTGGTGTGAGGTGATACCTCATTGTAGTTTTGATTTGCATTTCTCTAATAATAAGTGATGTTGAGCAGCTTTTCATGTGCTTCTTGGCCATCTGTATGTCTTCTTTGGAGAAATGTCTATTTAGCTCTTCTGACCAATTTTGGATTGGGTTGTTTGTTTCTTTAATATTGAGCTGCATGAGCTGTTTACATATTTTGGAGATTAATCCTTTGTCTGTTGATTCATTTGCAAATATTTTCTCCCATTCTGAGGGTTGTCTTTTCATCTTGTTTACGGTTTCCTTTGCTGTGCAAAAGATTTGAAGTTTCATTAGGTCCCATTTGTTTATTTTTGTTTTTATTTCCGTTACTCTAGGAGGTGGATCAAAAAAGATCTTTCTGTGATTTATGTCAAAGAGTGTTCTTCCTATGTTTTCCTCTAAGACTTTTATAGTGTCTGGTCTTACATTTAGGTCTCGAATCCATTTTGAGTTTATTTTTATGTATGGTGTTAGGGAGTTTTCTAATTTCATTCTTTTACATGTAACTGTCCAGTTTTCCCAGCACCACTTATTGAAGACACTGTCTTTTCTTCATTGTATACCTTTGCCTCGTTTGTCATAGATTAGTTGACCATAGGTGCGTGGGTTTATTTCTGGGCTTTCTATCTTGTTCCATTGATCTATGTTTCTGTTTTTGTGCCAGTGCCATATTGTCTTGATTACTGTAGCTTTTTAGTATAATCTGAAGTCAGGGAGTATGATTCCTCCAGTTCCATTTTTCTCCCTCACAATAGTTTTGGCTATTCGGGGTCCTTTGTGTCTCCATACAAATTTTAAGATGATTTGTTCTAGTTCCGTAAAAAATGCCATTGGTAATTTGATAGGGATTGCATTGAATCTGTAGATTGCTTTGGGTAATATAGTCATTTTCACAGTATTGATTCTTCCAATCCAAGAACATGGTATATTTCTCCATCTGTTGCTATCATCATCAATTTCTTTCATCAGTGTCTTATAGTTTTCTGCATACAGGACTTTTGTCTCCCTAGGTAGGTTTATCCCTAGATATTTTATTCTTTTTGTTGCAGTGGTAAATGGGAGTATTTCTATGATTTCTCTTTCAGATTTTTCATCATTAGTGTATAGCAATGCAAGAGATTTCTGTGCATTCATTTTGTTTCCTGCTACTTTACCAAATTCATTGATTACCTGTAGTAGTTTTGTGGTCGTATCTTTAGGCTTCTTTATGTATAGTATCATGTCATCTGCAAACAGTGACAGCTTTACTTCTTCTTTTCTGGTTTGGATTCCTTTATTTCTTTTTCTTCTCTGATTGCTGTGGCTGCAAGTTCCAAAACTATGTTGAATAGTAGTGGTGAGCGTGGGCAACCTTGTCTTGTTCCTGATTTTAGAGGGTATGGTTTCAGTTTTTCATCATTTAGAATGATGTTGGCTGTGGGTTTGTCATATATGGCCTTTATTATGTTGAGGTAGGTTCCTTCTATGCCCACTTTCTGGAGTTTTTATCATAAATCGGTGTTGAATTTTGTCAAAAGCTTTTTCTGCATCTATTGAGATGATCATTTGGTTTTTATCCTTCAGTTTGTTAATATGGTGTATCACATTGATTGATTTGTGTATATTGAAGAATCCTTGCATCCCTGGGATAAATCCCACTTGATCACAGTGTATGATTCTTTAAATGTGTTCTTGGATTTTGTGTGCTAGTATTTTGTTGAGGATTTTTGCATGTATATTCATTAGTGATATTGGTCTGTAATTTTCTTTTTTTGTAATATCTTTGTCTGGTTTTGGTATCAGGGTGATGGTGGCCTCATAGAATGAGTTTGGGAGTGTTCCTTCCTCTGCAATTTTTTGGAAGAGTTTGAGAAGGATGGGTGTTAGCTCTTCTCTAAATGTTTGATAGAATTCACCTGTGAAGCCATCTGGTCCTGAACTTTTGTTTGTTGGAAGATTTTTAATCACAATTCCAATTTCATTACTTGTGATTGGTCTGTTCATATTTTCTGTTCCTTTCTGGTTCAGTCTTGGAAGGTTATACCTTTCTAAGAATTTGTCCATTTTTCCAGGTTGTCCATTTTATTGGCATAGAGTTGCTTGTAGTAATCTCTTAGGATGCTTTGTATTTCTACAGTGTCTGTTGTAAATTCTCCTTTTTCATTTCTAATTTTATTGATTT
This sequence comes from Phocoena sinus, assembly GCF_008692025.1. Taxonomy (NCBI): domain Eukaryota; kingdom Metazoa; phylum Chordata; class Mammalia; order Artiodactyla; family Phocoenidae; genus Phocoena; species Phocoena sinus. Next base: position 78,968,419 of record NC_045764.1, read on the forward strand.
GAGTCCTGTCCCTATTTTTCTTGATGAGTCTTGCTAATGGTTTATCAATTTTGTTTATCTTCTCAGTGAAGCAGCTTTTATTTTTATTGGACTTTGCTATTGTTTTCTTTGTTTCTATTCCATTTATTTCTGCTCCTGTCTTTATGATTTCATTCCTTCTTCTAACTTTGGGGTTTTGTTTGCTCTTCTTTCTCTAGTTCCTTTAGTTGTAGGGTTAGATTGTTTACTTGAGTTTTTTTTTTCTTGAGGCAGGCCTGTATAGCTATAAACTTCCCTCTTAAAACTGCTTTTGCTGCATCCCATAGGACTTGGATCGTCATGTTTTCACTGTCATTTGTGTCTAGGTATTTTTTTAATTCCTCTTTGATTTCTTCAGTGATCTCTTGGTTATTCAGTAACGTATTGTTTAGCCTCCATGTGTTTGTGTTTTTTACGTTATTTTCCCTTAATTCATTTCTAATCTCCTAGTGTTGTGGTCAGAAAAGGTGCTTGATATGATTTCAATTTTCTTGAATTTACTGAGGTTTGATTTGTGACCCAAGATGTGATCTATCCTGGAGAATGTTCCATGCGCCCTTGAGAAGAAAGTGTAATCTGCTGTTTTTGGATGGAATGTCCTATAAATATCAATGAAATCTATCTGGTCTATTGTGTTATTTAAAGCTTCTGTTTCCTTATTTATTTTCATTTTGGATGATCTGTCCATTGGTGTAAGTGAGGTGTTAAAGTCCCCCACTATTATTGTGTTACTGTCGATTTCCTCTTTTATAGCTGTTAGCAGTTGCCTTATGTATTGAGGTGCTCCTGTGTTGGGTGCATATATATTTATAATTGTTATATCTTCTTCCTGGATTGATCCCTTGATCATTATGTAGTGTCCTTCCTTGTCTCTTTTAACATTCTTTGTTTTAAAGTCTATTTGATCTGATACAAGTATAGCTACTCCAGCTTTCTTTTGATTTCCATTTGCATGGAATATCTTTTTCCATCCCCTCACTTTCAGTCTGAATGTGTCCCTAGGTCTGAAGTGGGTCTATTGTAGACAGCATATATATGGGTCTTGTTTTTGTATCCATTCAGCAAGCCTGTGTGTTTTGGCTGGAGCATTTAATCCATTCACGTTTAAGGTAATTATCGATATGTATGTTCCTATTACCAATTTCTTAATTGTTTTGGGTTTGTTTTTGTAGGTCCTTTTCTTCTCTTGTGTTTCCCACTTAGAGAAGGTCCTTTAGCATTTGTTGTAGAGCTGTAGAGACCAACACTAGCAGGTACGTCTGGTTCAGTCTCCCCTGGGGTCACTGCTCCTTCCCCTGGGTCCTGACGTGCACACTACTTTGTGTGTTCCCTCCAAGAGTGGAGTCTCTGTTTCCCCCAGTCCTGTCAAAGTCCTGCAATCAATTCCCGCTAGACTTCAACATCTGATTCTCTAGGAATTCCTCCTCCTATTTCTGGACCCCCAGGTTGGGAAGCCTGACGTGGGGCTCACAACCTTCACTCCAGTGGGTGGACTTCTGTGGTGTAAGTGTTGGCTAGTCTGTGAGTCACCCATCCACCAGTTATGGGATTTGATTTTACTGTAATTGTGCCCCTCCTACCATCTCACTGTGGCTTCTCCTTTGTCTTTGGATGTGGGGTATCTTTTTTGGTGAGTTCCAGTGTCTTCCTGTCGATGCTTGTTCAGCAGCTAGTTGTGATTCTGGTGTTCTCGCAAGAGGGAGTGAGAGCACATCCTTCTACTCCACCATCTTGGTTCCTCCTGAATTCTCTTAACTTTTGCTTGTCTGTATATGTTTTAATTTCTCCATCAAATCTGAATGAGATCCTTGCTGGGTAGAGTAATCTTTGTTGTAGGTTCTTCCCTTTCATCACTTTAAGTGTATCATGCCACTCCCTTCTGGCTTGTAGAGTTTCTGCTGAGAAATCAGCTGTTAACCTTATGGGAGTTCCCTTGTATGTTATTTGTCATTTTTCCCTTCATGTTGTCAATAATTTTTCTTTGTCTTTAATTTTTGCCAGTTTGATTACTATGTGTCTCGGCGTGTTTCTCCTTGGGTTTATCCTGTATGGGAGTCACTGTGCTTCCTGGACTTGGTTGGCTATTTCCTTTCCCATGTTAGGGAAGTTTTCAGCTATAACATCTTCAAATATTTTCTTGGTCCTTTCTCTCTCTCTTATTCTGGCACCCCTATAATGCGAGTGCTGTTGCATTTAATGATGTCCCAGAGATCTCTTAGGCTGTCTTCATTTCTTTTTTTTTTTTTTTTTCATTTCTTTTCATTCTTTTTTCTTTATTCTGTTCTGCAGCAGTGAATTCCACCATTCTGTCTTCCAGGTCCCTTATCCATTCTTCTGCCTCAGTTATTCTGCTATGCATTCCTTCTAGTGTATTTTTCATTTCAGTTATCGTGTTGGTCATCTCTGTTTGTTTGATCTTTAATTCTTCTAGATCTTTGTTAAACATTTCTTGCATCTTCTCGTTCTTTGCCACCATTCTTTTTCCGAGGTCCTGGATCATCTTCACTATAGTTATTCTGAATTCTTTTTCTGGAAGGTTGCCTATCTCCACTTCATTTAGTTATTTTTCTGGGATTTTATCTTGTTCCTTCATCTGGTACATAGTCCTCTGCCTTTTAATCTTGTCTATCTTTCTGTGAATGTGGTTTTTGTTCCACAGGCTGCAGGATTCCCATTTATCTTTATATTGAAATATTTGGTTGGCAGTTATCGATAAGGTAAAAGCTAAGTAACTCAGCTCTTGTAATTTCACCTTTATCTTGTTACTGTCTTTAGGAAATTTATTAAAACTGAATTTTAAATGATTCATGTAAGCAATTCAGTTTTTTCCATCTGGTGTCCGTCTTATAGCTATTCTTCCCTTTTGCTTAAAATAGTATGTATTTGACTCTTAGGATTACTGTTAACTTTCTAAAATTAATTTGGATATCATCCAGGATTGTCATTTTAAAACTTTATCAGACAGGTGATAAAACTGCTGAAATGTGTTATACTGATGGAAGCCAGTCAAATCTCTTTATTCAATACATATAACCTGAGTCTTCCCAAGCTTCTTCAGACAAAGGGTACCAGTGGAGACAAAATAATGTTTATAACCAAAGTTTCATGACTTACCCATTCTTTTCTGCCCAGAAAAGATCCCAGGCAGCTATGAAGTATTCTTAAATATGGCTGGAGTTTCCAAGAGATGGCTCCCACGCAGTCTTAAACAAATGCTTGCTCGTCCTGTCATCATTGCTACTATATTTTGGAGGATTGTCACTTTGGGGTACTACTGCATCCCACTGGGCTGCAGTTTGTCCTTCTTTTCTTAGGGTGACTTCTTTCTCAGGAGCGTACTTTAAAAGCTTAACTCAACCTTTCCTTAGCTATGATGAGCCAACCTAATTTAAAAAAAAAAGAGTCCTAATTCTGAATACAGTATGGTGGGAGAATCAGTCAACTCTGGGCATACTTATTAATCCCAGAGCAAGAACTAAAAATCAGTCATAAAACCAGAGAGTACTGTTTTATTGAAAATTTTTCTAGAACTTCACTGTTCAATACAGTAACTACATATAGCTCGTGATATTTAAATTAATTTAAATGAAATCAGATTTAAAATTCTGAACCTCATTTGCACTAGACACATTTCAAGTATTCAATACCCACATGTAATCAATGACTACTGCATTAGACAGCATAGATATAGAATATTTCTCTTATTGCAGAAAGTTCTGTTGGACAGGGTCCCTCTGGAACATTGCATTTTGAGCAACAAGCCATTGATACCCCTATAACTTTGACAGTGCTCCAGTGTATTGAGGAAGGCGCCTAAAGCTACAGTGCTTAGTAGCTGATGTGGGTGGAGCAGAACCACATCCCAGTGGCCTTATTTTTCTGCACTGGTACCTGCCTGCTGTTGAAGCAAGAAAGATTTGGTTGTTTTGTTTGTTTGTTTGTTTGTTTTTTATAAATTTATTTATTTATATTTGGCTTCATTGGGTCTTCATTGCTGCATGTGGGCTTTCTAGTTGCAGCGAGCAGGGGCTACTCTTCATTGCGACATGCGTGCTTCTTGTTGCAGTGGCTTCTCTTGTGGAGCACAGGCTCTAGGCGCATGGGCTTCAGTAGTTGTAGCACACGGGCTCAGTAGGTGTGGCTCACGGGCTGTAGAGCTCAGGCTCAGTATTTGTGGTGTGCAGGCTTAGTTGCTCCATGGCATGTGAGATCTTCCCAGACTAGGGCTTGAACCCATGTCTCCTGCATTGGCAGGCAGATTCTTAATCACTGCGCCACCAGGGAAGTCCCAAAAGATTTGGTTTTAAAGAACTCCATTGAGTTCTTATTTTCTTAAACAACAGTAACCCACATCCTTGCCCCCTCCCCGTTTTCACTGATACATTATATTCTTCAATAAACATTATATGAGCTTTCAATTCTGGGAGAAACTTTAAAAACTATTTATAGATCAGCTAAAGTTACACTTTATCAGATAATTAGTAATCAAATTATAAGAATAATCCGTTTCCACTTCTGAATTTAAAAAAATCTTAGAAAGGATTATTCATTTCAAAAAGTGAAAACTGTTAGAGAAAACATTTCATCCTATCACTCTATAAGTAGTCTTGTACCAAGGTTTACCACCCCACCTCCCTAGAAAAAGAAGAAGAAAAAGAAGAGGAAAACCTTTTTGGGAGTCGTTTGATAATTAATTATTTTGTTTTTGTTGAGACGTATTCTTTGGCCAGTCCCTTCAGGTCTTGTCCAAATGTGCTCATTTTACTGACAATAAATCTTTGAAAGTATTTGCCAGTCACTATGCATTGTTTGTGCTTAATACTATTTGTTGTTGATTAGAGAAAATGCTATTGAAACTCCAACGAGCAGATTTTGCTTTTTAAATGTGTTTTGTTGTGAAATACAAAAAAATGGAAGCCATCATCCCAACTTTTGGTAGGCCAGTCTTAGCAAGGCAGTCAAATAACATATATATATGTATATAATGGTTTGAACTTAAGGAGAGTTGAAATGATTGTAAATTCAAGGCTGTTTGCCCGTGAATCAGGGGAGTCTGCAGGAGGATCACCTCATTGAAGTAGTCTGTAGACTGGGACTTCCCTGGTGGTCAGATGACTAAGACTCCATGCTCCCAGTGCAGAGGGCTGGGGTTCGATCTCTGGTCAGGGAACTAGATCCCTCATGCTGCAACTAAGAGTTCGCATGCTGCGAAGATCCCACACGTGGCAACGAGGATCCCATCTGCCTCAAATAAGACCCAGAGCAGCCTAATTAATTAATTAAAAAGACAATAAAGCAGCTTATTAAAATAAAAAGACCTAATCTGTAGACCGAAAACTTTGATAAATTTTGAATTGTCAGCAATGTTCTCCTGACTCACTAAGTACTAGCTGGTGTTTAGTACACTGAAGAAAAATATTTAACATGAAGTTCAGTGGCTTATAAATTTCAGATTCAGTTACCTTGAAAGATAATTAAATTGGAAGCTGGAGCAGTTAACCTAACAATGAGCTAAATAATGACTTCTTAACCATGTACAAGGCATCGTAGGCCATGCACCATATGGCAAAACTTAGGAATTATTTTAACCTTCCTTTTAAACATTGTTTAAACATTCTTAGATTATATTTAAACTACTAAGTGGGGTAGTTTTATCTGAATCTAAGTCTACGTAAGTTGTGGATTTCACTCTCGTGGATGTATTTCTTTAATTTGAAGGTACTTGCCATTGGAGATCATGGTTGTACTCTTGTGGGACTTGAGTAATATAGATTCAAGCCTAATATACTGTCTGTCAAACTTTACCAGCTGTGCATATTCCAAGTGGTGGATTCCATATGCCAAGGATGGGAGAGTAGCTTCTGGTCACTAGAGGGGAAAAAAGGTCAGTAACAGATGGGGAAGGCTGGGGACAAGTGTAGGGAAGAGGTTGCACCACCTCTTCATAAGGAAGACAACCTCTCACAACTGGAAGAAAACACAGTTCAGTCCCTGGGGCAGAAAAGTCAGTAAATGATCCAGGAACATAAGCCATAGTCAAAGCAGTGAGAAACATGGGCAGGGAATCAATAAACCAGGCTAGAGCCCAGACATTACCAAGTTATCACATTGGTAGTTAAGTTCAAGTCCAGGTTGAAGAAGGTAGTCAGATTGCTGGAAGTGGAACAGGTCGTGTAACCCTTTTGATTATTTCTCCAACACTGTTCAATATACTGACCCTCTTGAACTGGGCAAGCAGAACTTGAGTCTATTTCCCGAACAAGCAAGGGAAATCTGATACTATCTTACTTTGGTATTGTCACATTTCCTGTCGCATTGCTGATTTGGTTTAATAATGCTAGAACTATTACTGTTTTCTTCCTGGTAAGTTCTCTGCACATCATAGAGTACTTCCTTGGGTCTAAATAGTTTTGTTTTTGTTTTTAAATAGTTTTTTACAAAGGAGGAATTAATTGACATAAAGATGATATAATTTTCTAGTAAGTCTGGCCCATTTTCATTTTTAGAACTATCTAATAATTTAGAATTTATCTCTAAGTATTAAATACCTATAAAGGCAATGCACATTGGGATATAACAAAGAATAAAAGTTTTCCTTAATCCCTCTCCTATATACACATCCACAGAATTCTGTACTTTTCCTTTACAATTTTTACGCATGCTTTAATTATATGTGCATGTTTGTCAACGATGCAGGACTGCACATTCCATGACCTCAGGAGCATTCTCCGCGCTTAGTACAGAGCCTGGCTGTAGAAGCCAATCACTAACATTTGTTGACCACAGAATGTATGGTCTAGTTGGACTAGAAGGGAGCTATAATACAGATGTTAAAAGATACAGAGTAGAATTACAGAGGAGGAGATTAGCAATTTAGTCTTATCAAGATTTTTGGAATTGACATGTACACACTGCTATATTTAAAATATATAACCAACAAGGACCTACTGTACAGCACAGAACTCTGCTCAGTATTCTGTAATAACCCAAATGGGAAAAGAATTTGAAAAAGAATAGATACGTGTATATGTACAACTGAATCACTCCGCTGTACACCTGAAACTAACACAACAGTGTTAATCAACTATACTCCAATATAAAGTTAAAAAAAATTTTTTTTTTAAATGGCATTGAACTGGGCCTCATTAGGAGATAGCATTTACACAAGCAGAGAGAGAAATTTTCCAGGAAGTCGAAGGGAGTTTGAGAGGGCAAAATACTAGATTTGTTCAGCCTGTACGGGCATGAAACTCTATTGAGAGTCTTGTATTAACATCAGTAGATAAGGCTGCAAGGTAGATTGGAAAGACAAAATAGAGGATCTAAGTCTTGGGCCGGTCTGGAATTCCTAATCCAGATGAGTGCTTGTGGCTGACCTCAGCACGGGGATGGCATTACTTGAGGGAGTGCTAATCTGGAGGTCAGGAGGCTAAGGGTCCATCCAGTTTTGTTTGTGACATGAAAGATGCGGATGAGGATGAATGTGGGGGCAACTGTTCTTAATTCTGTCACATTCAAGTGATTGCAAGCTCAACCTTTTAAGGAAAGTGTCAGTGGTTTTATAATAAATAATCTTCATTAAAAAAAAAAAAGTATAGGACCTAGAATCCCATGCTAAGGAGTTTATATTGTTTCCTCTGGACCGATTTTTTTTTTCTTTTTTTGGGGGGGTCTCACCTCACAGCATGTGGAACTTCCCCCACCAGGGATTGAACCCGTGCCCCCTGCAGTGGAAGTGCAGAGTCTTAACCACTGGACCGCCAGGGAAGTCCCTGGACCAATGTTTTTCAGCGTGTTCCTCACTAGTTTGTAAGATACCTCATATAAACCCATCCCATTGACTAATAAATTTGTATAATGCCACTTGCTATATTTCTTGGGATGTCACAGTGCATAATAGTAAAGTTCCTAAAATCCTACAGGAAATAAACTTTTGAACTTTGTTTAACCAAATGCTTCCCAACTATGTGACCACCTTTGAACTCTTTTAGTATCCAGCAGATCCATTATTCCTCAGAACACACTTGGGAAATGATATTTATGTAATAGCAAGCCTTCAAAGATTTTGAAAGAGGATTCTCATAATTAGAAAAGATACTTTTATTTGTACATATTAGCAGAAAAGAAATGCAAATACAGAGACCCCTGACTCCTTTTGCTTCTTTTAGAGGGTTGCTGTTCTGTGTTATCTTTAAGTGCTGTTTACATTGTGTGTTATCTTAAAATTACCAAATCTGTTTGGAAATAGGATAAAAACAGATAAATTTAGATGCCCTGCTCATTCGTCTTCAGCTGTTATCAATCATTGTTTACTCGTCTTGGTTTTCTCCAGCAACTGAACTGAATAGAGATGTGGTTCTCTAGGTGTAACTATTGGGTCAGCTGCCTGAGTATCACCTGTGGGTGGCGGGGAAGGGCAGTGATCTGGCTTTAAAAAGCCCTCCAGGTGATTCTGACACACGCTGAAGTTTGAAAACCACTAACTCAACCTGAAGCTTTCGAAACTCTAGGTCAGGTTGGGAGCAGAAGCAGCTCAGCTGCTTCCTCAACTGCCACAGCTTTCATGGATCCATTTTAAAGTGATAATGTTAGTTCACCTTCTCACATTTAACTTGTTTTTAAATTAAGTATCTGAGATTCACACAGCTCTGGTTTCTTAGCATTAGAGTCACTCTATCTTTCTCAACACTGGCAGCCATCTGCTAGTTTCTCATTTAGACTACAGGTACAGTTCTCCAGAGAATATTAGCTTCCGTCTTTTCAAAAGTTTGCCCTTTTTTCTTTCCCTGGTAGTTCGGCAGACATTCCTAGAAAGAAAAAAGTAGTATCATAATTTATTGGAGCTCAGAAGAGTGAATCTCTGTGTCTATTTTTAACCAAGAGTGAATATATTTTCTCTCTGAAAAGATCTTTATCCCTTTTATCAGTTGTCTAGCTGTGGGTATTTCCTAGTTATAACTTTATATATTTAGTCCTCTTATTATTTTCCTTTGTTTAGAAATGCAAATTCAAAACAATGGGAAAAATTGATGAGCCCCTCACTTTTTTTTGCAGGGGGAGGAAAATTGTAATAAATGCAAAACTTTCTTCTCTCCTTCTATAGTCCTCTAGTTTAGGGACGTACAATATAAATTGCTTATAAAAGTCGGTTGGATATATTAAATTTGAATTTTGAAAATAATAAAATCCTATGCATGTTTGATATAACACAACCTGATTCCCGTTACTCCTGCTTTAGATTCCTTCTGTACCGTATTTTTAAAATGTTTTCTATTTGAAAATCCTCACAATAAATTACAAACTACACTTTACAGGATATAAAGATAGAGGAACATGTCAAGGTCAATCTTCAGCTTTCACAAGTGTGTGATGATTATAAAATAGAGACCTCCAAAGAAACTGAAATTCAGAGGAGGAGAATTCAAAGTGAAACTGATTTAGACAGTGATTTCTCCTGACTCCCTTCCTACCCCCATCTATTAGGTTAAAATCTCTTTAAAAATGTGAGAGTTGGTAAAGGCTGCAGAATTCATGTACTGAAATTTTCAAGCAGTATGAAGCTATTGTCGAAGAACAAGTACAGTTTGTGTGTTATAGTTAAATCTACCAGACAGGCTGGCAAGCAGAGCAAATCACGAGTTTGGGGCGGTGAGTGTTTGCTTTAAGCAAAGACATCCAGTCTCCATAGCACTGTGATTTTATAGCATAGATCAGAGTATACTGTTTTTTTAGCTAACACCATTTTCCCCACAACATACTAAAAAAGATTGAATCAATAAATCTTGAACTTCCAGAAAAATGTGTAAAATAAGCAGGTCACAGTATAGAGTGAGTCAGTATGTAAATAGGGAGGTAGAAGCTCTGTAAAAAGCTAAGGAAAAAGCAGTTTTACTTAGTAAGATTTGCATGTGTTAGAAAATAGTTAAGCTGAAGTTAGAGTCATTTTCATAATCCTTTTAAATTATAATATTTAGGATGTGGTATAAATCCATGTAGTATGGATTTTGAGAGGAAAGATGTTCATTAAAAATAATAGTTTTTATAAAATTTTGAAAGCAGAAAATATATGGTTTCTTGTTTTTAAAAAAATACTATAAATGGGCCCATTCATAAAAGTTCTGCTTATTTTTCTCAGAGCTTCACGTGTTAATATCCTCTATGTCAAAATATTTACTTTTCATGTGTTTAAATCAAGAAAACATTTATCCTCTTAACATAAATAGTAGAATGAGAGTTTAAATTCTACCTGTTTATACAAAGAGGTTTTTAGATAATTTCACTTTTAGTGTCTCAGCTTCAGAGATTTTAACTCTTATCTTTTATGATCTCTGAAATATCTCTTGCTCTGTTGACTTAATTTAAATAATATAATCAATCATGGCTTGAACTTTTTATAGCTATGAATTTATTGTTTCTTTTTAACTGCCTGCCCCAGTTAATTTTTTTAGACTGTTAGTGATCTCTATATGAAGAATCATGACATTTGCACATAGAAAATTTGAAAGCAGCTGTGTGAAGACAGTAGTTATTGAGCAAGATATTCATTTAAATGCAAACTTCTTGATCTTGAATCTTTTATCTTGATCTTATCTTTGAAAACTTACATATGGTTTTCGGCTTACTCAGGACACTATTTCCTTCTGTAACATACAGTCAGTCGTTGAGATCTGCTTCCATTTCAGATTAGTTTAGTGTAGTATTTATTATTATACAAAATAAAAATTATCGGGTATATACGCAAAATGATAAATGCAACTTTATTCATTGAGGCATTGCTTGTAATGGGCAAAAGATTAGAAACAACCTAAATATCTGAACTAATTAAGTTTCAGCATTCCATACAATGGCATATACTATATCCCCATCAAATAGGTAAAGCATCTCTTTGTGGACCGATATTGGACAAGGTCCTAGAGATATTGACAAGAAAAAAAGCAAGATGCATAAGAGTGTATCAAAGAAAACTCTGAATGGTTTCAGACACACCAAACACAAAAAAATAACAGCTATTGTCTCTTGGGAGGACAGAGTATACAGTTAGATAGATGGAGCCTAGGAATCTTTTTTCTTTTAATTTTGTATCCTGTGTATGTGTTACTATTGTTTTTAAATTACCTTGAAAATCATCTTGATTAGAAAAGTGCTGATAGCTAAGTCTGAAAACTGAAACTATGCTATATTTAATGTCCAGGTATAAAGTTCATTTTTACTGATTAGAATGTGTGATTGAAATGAAAAGTTGGATATTACAGCAGAAAACTTTGGCTCTGTTGTTTGGCTCTGGTTATGAGGAAGTGATTCTTCCTTTAATATTTTGCTCTATACAGTAGATTTACCCTGGGAAATTATCTGTAACTCAGATTTAGTGGAAACTTTTTTTAAAGCCAAGTATTCTTCAAAGCTATGACACTTTAACATACCTGTTTTTAAAATTCTGATTTTTCTGTAACATTGGGTTCTTTTATTTTATTTATTTTTTATAAATTTATTTATTTTTGGCTGCACTGGGTCTTCGTTGCTGCCCGTGGGCTTTCTTTACTTGCCGCGAGTGGGGGCTACTCTTTCTTGCGGTGCGCGGGCTTCTCACTGCAGTGGCTTCTCTTGTTGAGGAGCACGGGCTCTAGGCTCCCGGGTTTCAGTAGTTGTGCTGCGCGGGCTCAGGAGTTGTGTCTCATGGGCTCTAGAGCGCAGGCTCAGTAGTTGTGGTGCACGGGCTTAGTTGCTCCGCAGTTTGTGGGATCTTCCCGGACCAGGGCTCGAACCCGTGCCGCTGCATTAGCAGGCGGATTCTTAACCACTGAGCCACCAGGGAAGTCCAACATTGGGTTCTTTTGAAGCAGAACATTCAGTCACTATGCAGCCTTATCAAAGTTAATAACAGCTTGTCCTGCTAAACTTAGAGCCATGTATAGTTCTAATTGAAGTTTTGCAAAAACAGCAATTTGGATTTTTCTCTTTTAATATTCTAAAAATTGGTTTAAGAAACAGAAATTCGTATCTTTAGAATATAGGAAAAAGTACTATATAATGACTAAACTGTGCCCTAAATGGTCGTGTTTAAAATCACCTTCTGTTCTAAATTCTTTCTCAGATTTTCAGGCATTCTTCAATTACTTATATTTTACCAAATGCAAATTTGCTTTATGAAACTGTATGCAGTTCAAATATAGGAAATTAATTCTTACAAGGAAATGCCTGATGTTGCGTTTGGGTTGTCTAGGGAAACATTATTGAACATCACAGACTGACTTGCCTTCATTAGGAATGAATTTTAAACTATTACTTTTTCTTTGTAAATGGAAAAAAGAACCTCTAGTTGTCCTCTATTTATAGTAACCATATGTCCCAGACTTTCCAGGGTAGTTCCCAGTTTTGTATTCTGCATCACCTCAGACCATGCATATAGATTTTTAGGTTGGAAAATTTGTTCATTCTTCTAATATGAGAAATATAGTTCTTTGGGATCGTTTAATTTAAAGTAGTCATTAAGAAGCCCATTTTAGATCACTTCTTTTAAAGAAGGAAGGTGTGTAACAAGAACTTTCTAAAATACATTTTTATATACCAGAATTACTTGAGACAAGGGAGGTTTCAGTATGTGGAATTTTTGCTCTATGCTCTTGTTCACACAGTGCAATCAATGAAAAAGGAATATGGGATAAGATGTTTTCTTTCTGCCCCACAGTGACCAGGCACTGCCTTTGTAATAGAGACTGAATCTCTAGGAAAGATTTGTAAGTTAAAAGGTTTTAAGAAATAAGGAGCACAATAAACACATGAAAAGATGCTCAGTATCATTGCCTCAGGGAAAGGCCAACAAAAGCATAATGAGATATCACTTCACACCCACTAGGAGGGCTATATAAAAAAGATAGGTAATAATAAGTGTTGGCAAGGATATAGAGAAACTAAAACCCTCTTACAGTGTTGGTGGGAATATAAAATGGTGCAGCCACTTTGGAAAGTCTGCAGTCCCTTAAAAGATTAAACAGAGTTACCATATTGCCCAGAAATTCCACTCCTAAGTATATACCCAAGAGAGATGAGAACACGTGTCAGTACAAAAACTTATACTCGAATGTTTATAGCAGCCTTATTTATAATTGCCAAAAAAATGGGAACAACCCAAATGTCAATCAACAGGTAAATGGATAAATAATATGGTATATCCATATAACATAATATTCAGCAGTAAAAACAAGGAATAAAGTACTGATACTTGCTACAACATGAATGAACCTTGAAAATGTTCCTTATAAGTGAAAGAAGCTGGTCATAAAGGACCACATATTACATGACTTCATTTATGTGAAATGTCCAGAGTAAGTAAAGCAATAGAGATATAAAGTAGATTGGTGGTTGCCTAGGGCTAAGGAAAGAGGGGGGAAATGAGGAGTGACTGCTGATAGATATGGATTTTCTTTTGGGGGTGTTGAAAATGTTCCAAAATTGATTGTACACTTTAAGTGGGTGAATTGTATAGTATGTGAATTATATCTGAGTAAAGCTGTTATTTTCAAAGTGGGGTGTCTTTTACTCATTGGTTGACACATTCTGTTTTCTACATTCTTTAGCAGTGGTTCTCAATTTTGCCACCCAGGGGACATTTGGCAATGCCAGGAGATTTTTTTCGTTGTTACAACTGGTGGAGGAGTACTTCTGGCATCTAATGGGTAGAGGCCCAGGATGCTGCTAAACATCCTTCAGTGCATGGGCAGCCCCACAACAAAAAAATTACCTGGCTTATATTGTCAATAATGCCCAAGTTAAGAAACCCTGTTCTTTACTTGTGTTCCTCTAGTGATAATGGACCACAGCCATGTTTTTGAAGCACTGAAAAATCATGAATCATCAAACAGATAGATGTTCACTGAATTCCGTTTACTGAGGGCAAGGCTATTCAGTAAGACTAAACCCCTCAAAAGTGTTTTATTTCCTTATCTGGTTAAGTCTAAACCTAAGTTAATTAGATAATTCAGTTAACCAAAATAATTTATCCCTCTGTCATCTTGATTGAGATTTAACTGTATTTTGTTGTATTTTACTTTGTTATTTATTTTCTTAAAGATCAAATTTATGGAGTATAACATCTACTTGCCATAAAAACAGAAATAAACATGCCACAGCATAGCCTTGAGGATATAATTAAAGCTAACTTGTCCATTTCAAAAAATTACCATCAAAAAAAAAAAAATTACCATCAACTCATGTTCTGGAATAGGAATATGGCCCTAAACTAAGCTAATTTGCTAGGCTTCAGTCTGCAGCCATGCTCCTTTTATTGTATGTACCTGTTTGACCTGTCCAAAGACTGGTCCATGGGAAAAGGGAGCAGGGGTTTCATTATAAAATCTAGCATTTCAAATATAACAGCTAACATTTATTGAAAACTTATTGCTTGCTAGGTATTATGCAATGTACTTTGTGTATATTATCTCATTTAATTCTCACAAAACCCTGTTAGCTGGCTATGATTATTCCTATTCCTGTGGAAGCATCCCTCTTATAACTCTCCATCCTCCTGCTCCAGCATGCACTGGTTGTTTTGTAGGTCTTACACTACTGTCATTCTGACAGTTCCCTTCCCCGTAATTCTAGGGAATCCTCTTTTCTTCTCTCCTGTCTTGACTCCCCTGCATCTTCCCTTACCATGTTGTCCTCCCTCATTTTGGTGAAATATATCCTCCATTACCTTAGAAGAACACCAATGTCTTTATTCTGCCTTCATTATTGAAAAAGATATTTTGGCTGGGTCTAGAATTCTATGTAGGATATATTTTTCTCTCACAATTTTGAAATCATTATTCTCTTGTCTTTCAGTTTGGGGTATGATCTGTTTTCTATCTCTCAGAGCTCTTAGAATTTCTTTATCTCTGGTGCTTCGAAATGTCACAGTATTGTGCCTCTCTGTGGGTCTTTTCTTCAGGTATTTTACCTAAAACTCAGTGAGGCCTTCCACTCTCAAAATTCATTTTCTTGAGTTTAGGGAAAGTTTCTTAAAATGCTTCTTTGATAATTCCTTCCCTTTTTGTTTTTCTTTCTGGAATGCCTACTGCTTACATGTTGACTTTTAAAATTTATCCTGTAATTTCTTTATTTTGGGAATCCTACAGTCTTTTCTTTTGTCTTTTAGTTCTACTTTCTGAGAAATTTCTTTAACTCTATTTCCTAATTCTATCTTAAACTTTTCATTTCAGTTATATTTTTAATTCCCAAGAGTTCTTTCTTGTTCTTTAATTGCTTTTTTATACCCTCCTATTCTGTTTGATAGATGTTTATCTCTTATCTCTGAGAATATTAATTACAGTTTTTCTCAAGTATTTCTCCTGCAGTCTGACTTGATTCTTATTCATCTGACTCCCTTCTTGCTGTTTGTTTTTTTGGATTAGGTCTCTGTTTCTCATGTCAAAGTCTTTACTCAAATATTTAATGGTCCTTAACTGTCCATAATGTATAAGATTCAGGGTTCATTGCCTGCTGATATGATGCATTGAGAACCGCACCAACATCACTTTTATAGTATTCTTGCAAAAAATGCATAACCTAAATTCAGCCATGAAGAAATAATACACAAACCCAAATTGAGGGATATCCTATAATTAGCCAGTATGCTTTTAAAATGTCAATATTATGAAAGACAAAGAGACTGAGGTACTTTCCAGATTCAAAGAAACTAAGGAGACATGACAATTAAACGCAGTGTATGATCCTAAAATGAACCCTGGACCAAAATTAGTAGGACAGTTGGTGAAATTTGAGTAAGGTCCGTAGATGAGTTAATGTTATTCCTGGTTTTTTATACAACTCAATAGCAAAAAAAAACCAAACAATCCAGTTAAAAAATGGATAGAGGATATAAATAGACATTTTTCCAAAGAAGACATACAGATGGCCAACAGACACATGAAGTGATGTTCATTATGACTAATAAGGAAAATGCAAATCAAAAGCACAATGAGCTATCATATCACACCTGTCAGAATGGCTATTTTCAAAAAGTCAATAACAAGTGCTGGCAAGGATGTAGAGAAAAGGAACCCTTATGCACTATTGGTAGGACTCTAAGTTGGTGCAGCCACTATGGAAAACAGTATGGAGGTTCCTCAAAAAATTAAAAATAGAGCTACCATATGATCCAGCAATTCCACTTTGGGATATTTATCAAAAGAAAACAAAAACACCAACTTGAAAAGATACATGCATTCTCATGTTCATTGCAGTATTATTTACAATAGCCAAGCTATGGAAAAAACCTACGTGTCCATCAATAGATGTATATGTATATATACATACACATACAATGGAATATTAACCATAAAAACAAGAATGAAGTCTTGCCATTTGCAACAACATGGATGGACCTTGAGGGCATTATGCTAAGTGAAATAAATCAAAGAAAGACAAATAATGTATGCTGTCACTTATATGTGGAATCTAAAAACAAAACAAACAAAAACCAAGCTCATACAGAACAGATTGGTGGTTGTCAGAGAGGCAGGGGATGAGGAGTGGGGTAAATGAGTGAAGGGGGGTCAAAAGATACAAACTTACAGTTTTAAAATAAATAAGTCATGAGGACATAATTACAGCCTGGTGACTACAGCTAATAATACTGTATAACATACTTGAAAGTTGCTGAGAGATTAAATCTTAAAAGTTCTCATCACAGGAAACAAAAATTCTGTAACCATGTAAGTTACCTAATGTTAACTAGTTTTATTATGGTGATTATTTTGCAATATATCCAAATATTGAATCATTATGTTGTACATCTGAAACTAATGTAATGTTGTATGTCAATTATACCTCAATTAAAAAAAATTTAAGTATGTGGGTGGATGCATGCAGGAAAAAAAATCTCAGAGAAGTTACTTAACAGTTAACTCTAGTGCCCTTCGGGAGCTGTGATTGCAGGGTCAAGGTTTTCATAAGCTTACTTTAAATTGATAAAGATTATGGGTGACAAATATTTACTGTCTGTTACGTGTATAGGGGTTTTTTTTTAACAATTAAAAAAGCTTAAGAATAAAAGAATGAATAAATAATGGTGTTATTATTTCCTCTAAAAATATTTTGCCTAGTTTTGATTATTGTGCTGTGGTTATGTAAGATGTTAACATTTGGGGAAGCTGGTGATTTTATTCTTTAAATATTTTCTCTCTTCTCTCTCTCTCTCTTTCTTTTTTCTCTTCCTTCCCCTCCTATCTTTCTGGAACTTCACTTACACATATATTATACTGCTTGATATTTTACCACAAGTCCTCTTTATTTTTCATATTATACAAATTCTTTTGATGTATCTTCAGGTTCACAGAAATTTTCTCTTCCTTCCCCTCCTATCTTTCTGGAACTTCACTTACACATATATTATACTGCTTGATATTTTACCACAAGTCCTCTTTATTTTTCATATTATACAAATTCTTTTGATGTATCTTCAGGTTCACAGAAATTTTCTCTTCCTTCCCCTCCTATCTTTCTGGAACTTCACTTACACATATATTATACTGCTTGGTATTTTACCACAAGTCCTCTTTATTTTTCATATTATACAAATTCTTTTGATATATCTTCAGGTTCACAGAACTTTTCTCTAGTTATTTTCAATCATACGTTAAGCGGATCCACTGATCTTTAATTCAGTTATTCTATTTTTCAGTTCTATATATATTTCAAAATATACATTTAATTCCCTTTTATAGTTTCCATTTCACTGCTGAGATTCCCCATCCATTCATTTATTATGACCTTATTTTCCATTTTATGTCCTTGAACATCTTTATAATAGCTACTCTCACTTTCCTGTCTGCTAATTCCAAGATCTGGCTTATCTTGTGGTCAGTTTCTATTAATTACCTTTTCTCTTGCTACTGGGTCACATTTTTCTATTTCTTTGCATGTTTAGTAATTTTTAATGTATATTGGACAGTGTGTGTGGCACATGATGGATACAGTGAGTTTTGTTATCTTTCCCTAAAGAGTGTTGATTTTTGTTCTAGCAGGTTATTAACTTAGCTGAACTCTAAATGCTAGCTCCCCTTAGGTGAACATCAACTGTGAAATCTATGCTGAGTCCTTTCAGCCTTCCAGCTGTTGCCTTTCACATATGCAGTTCAGGGATCAGCTAGGAATTTGGATAGAGTTTATACGTAGATTTGAAGGGACTCGTGTGTCTTCTTCCTTTCAGGGGTTGTCCCCCTCACTTTCCAGTTAGACTGTTGACTTCAAAGTAAGTCTTTGGACTCCTCAAATGAGTAAGATTTCAGATTTCTCTTTGAGTTCCAATCATTCCACCATATGAACTGTGGAGTACTACCAGGTGAAAAGCCATATGAACAGGAATCCTACCTAGTACAGTTCATTCTTTCAAGGATTGACTTCCAGTTTCTGCTTACTTTTGGTCACTCTGTGGTGCTTTCAAATAGTTGTTTTGATATATTTTCAGAGTGTATAGTTATTATCTTCAGAAGGAGCAATCTAATATACTCCATTCTGCCATTACCAGAAGTTGTAACATATTACCTTTTATTTTCCATTGATTTTTTCATTGATACTTCATAGGGTTAAACAAACAAAAAAAACACTTCGATGTATTTTAGTGAATGATGACAATAGCTCATCAAAGTTTTCCAAAAAGATCAAGCATATTACTAATGTCATTTTTTCTTCTTTCTTTTGTAGACAAGAGATGATTTCCTAGGTCAAGTGGATGTTCCTCTTTATCCATTACCGGTTAGTATAGATGTCCATGATTTTACTTTTTATGTTTATTCTTTTTATTTTAATAAATACTTACGGGGCTTCCCTGGTGGCGCAGTGGTTGAGAGTCCGCCTGCCGATGCAGGGGACACGGGTTCGTGCCCCGGTCTGGGAAGGTCCCACGTGCTGCGGAGCGGCTGGGCCCGTGAGCCGTGGCCGCCGAGCCTGCGCGTCTGGAGCCTGTGCTCCGCAGCGGGAGAGGCCACAGCAGTGAGAGGCCCGTGTACCGCAAAAAAAAAAAAAAAAAAAAAAAAAACTAACGGAAAAACAATATAGTAAATGTAAATATTTGATTTGTGAAGTGTATACTGCTATTATTTCTTGAGCATATTATTTTCTGAAAACTCATCTCAGTTTTCCATTTTATTTTCAAAATTCCCCTACATGGGCTTCCCTGGTGGTGCAGTGGTTGAGTCCGCCTGCCGATGCAGGGGACGCGGGTTCGTGCCCTGGTCTGGGAAGATCCCACATGCCGTGGAGCGGCTGGGCCCGTGAGCCATGGCCGCTGAGCCTGCGCGTCCGGAGCCTGTGCTCCGCAACGGGAGAGGCCACAGCAGTGAGAGGCCCGTGTACCGCAAAAAAAAAAAAAAAAAAAAAAAATCCCCTTACATGAACCCCAGTAAGAAATAGAGAGCCACTGAAGTTGGTTGACATCATGAAAGCATTGTTTGAGGAAGATCACTTTGGAAATATTCTATTGAATAACTGGAATGGGGAGAGTTTAGTCTCACAAAAAGAAACTAAGATAAATTACAACAATATGGGCATGAAACTGAACCTGGACCAAGCATATAGCAACAGAAGAAAAGAGACAGATGCAGGGAACATTTCATAACATAACATTACTGGATCAGGTTTTTAACATGGATCTCCAGTTGAAAAAAATAAAATTAAGCAAAAAGTAAAGATAATACAAGTTGAACTTGCGAGATAAGGGTGGTATCTCAAGTAGAAAACATAGGAGGAAAGCCTTTTTTTTTGAGATATGATAAATTTATTTTTGGCCATATTGCATATCAGTAGTAAACAAGAAAAATGAAAGCTTAAAGTGGGCAGCTGACAGAGATATAAAAATAAGTTGTGTAGGGAAAAGAGTCTGGAAGGATTGAGAGCTATCATTGTTAAGGTAACCGCAGAATCTCTGAGAAGAATGGGCTGTCCAAACGAGAGGGATGAGAGCATTGAAGGCTAAAACATTGAACGTTCGTCAGTGTGGGTCTGTCAGAGGAGAAAGAGAAGACAGACCAGGAGAAATCCAAAAAGAACGAAGTAAAATGATGTCATGAGAATTTAAGAGTTTCACGGCTGAATGGGTAGTTAACAATGTAAAGTGCAGCAGAGAAGTAAAGGAGAATAAAAACAAAGGGCTGCTGAGCTTGATAAGAAAGAGAAGTAATACTTCTTTATCAGTCTTTTCAGATGTTTATTGTCTCTCTGTAGTCTTTAGACATTGCAAGCTTTTGATAATGAATTTAATCCAGTCTTATTTTCCAAGCTGCTTACTTTTTTGTTCTCCTAGAACTGTCTCTATGGTCTAACCACGCCAGCCTGCTGACATTGTACATATTCCATATTTCTTTGGGGCACAAGCATGCTAACCATTCTCTACTGTTTTTCCACTTTTACCCTCCCTTTGTCTTCACGACACACCTGCTCAGCTAGTTTTATACTGAGTTGTGATGCCAGGTGCAATTCCTACAGTGCAGGAAAGTGAAAGTGCTGTCAAATTACCAACTGTTACCGTTTAATAAGCTAAAGCTACTTTTTTCTCACCTCTAACTTCGATTATGCCTTAGGTCATAGTTAATGGATATTCTTGAAAAGTATATATTTTTGGTGTTACAGATGTATCTTAAAAACCCACTGTTTTATTCTAGACAGAAAATCCAAGAATGGAGAGACCATATACATTTAAGGATTTTGTTCTTCACCCAAGAAGGTCAGTAAATATAAAATAATAACATATGAAATTTTTTTTAATCTCTTTATACCTTACAGTAGCCTCTTTGGAAATTCAGTTTCAACCTTTGTAAATAAGCTACATATAAATATTAGTTTTTAAAAGCGTTTTTGCTATTTGTGATTAAAAAGTAATATATGCACAGTGCAAAAATTCTGAAAATACAAAAAAGTGATCATACCCCTTTGGGAAAGACTTGTCTCCCTTATATTTATCATACTATGAGAATGAAATTTGTTATTCGTTTATATGTATTTTATATCTTACAGTATATGTAATTTTGTCATACTGCGCTTTAAAAAATCACAAACATCAATTCATGTAAAAAAAACATCCAGGGAATTCCCTGGTGATCCAGTGGTTGGGACTCAGCACTTTCACTGCCATGGCCCTGGTTCAGTCCCTGGTCCGTGAAGTAAGATCCTGCAAGCTGTATAGCACAGCCAAAAAAAAAATCCAACTTGATACACACAAAACCATTTTCAGGGATATATAACTACATTTAGCATACTTTCATTTAAAAAAAGATATTTCAGAAAACTCAAATATTTAGAGAAAATAACATGAGCAAAGACTATAATTTACAACCCTGTTCATAATTCCATTTTCCTAAACTGAATTACTTTATTTTTGTCAAAATTTTTACGTTTAAGCTGTAAATAAAACTCCTTTTGATCTTCTGAACCACAGAATCAAGTAAAATCTAGTGAAGATGTGTATGTGGCTTTACTGTCAGAAAGGGCAGAGTAAAGCAGAGGAAGGAAATCTGTGAAAACAACATTATATGTTTTGTTTTTAAAACTAGAAAATGCAATTGAAAAATATAGTATGGGAACTTAGTAAAATTTTTGATTAAAATATTTTATATTTTTAATCAAAATTTTTAAGTATTCATTGTAATATAAATTATTAAAATAAAGGGGACGGTGCTTTCTGACTGTGTTCATATTTACCATCTATAAGAGAAACCACATATTTAATTTCTCTAGAAGTCTTGCAATATAAGTCTCTTTTCTTCCTTTAATTTTGGACTGACTGTGACATCTCTCTATCAAGAATAACTAAATGTTTCTTTCTTCTCTTATTTGGTTGCTCTAGTAACCTGCTTTTCAATTTGTCAAATGCTTTCCGGTATCTTTATCTTCAAAACACATCTTCTGTCTGCACTGGGTATTACTGCAAGTGCAGAAAAAGCTTTATCCAACTACATTCTTAGATTTTTTTGAGCATCACTAAGCCCAAACCCACAGGCATATTACCTAGTTGGAAAAACATAATAAAACCTATCATTGTGGAGAAACTCTCCTATAAAATATTATCTGAGTAAGTTTTCTGTATCCATCTTTTATAACAAGTGAGAGTGTTCACACCCCCTTAACTATGGAGACAGGAGTCACGTTAGTGGCCTGGGAAAAAGCTTAAGGGAGGCATTGGCGGTGAGGTGGGGTAGGGGAGTATCTCTTGAAGACAGGATAAAAGATTAGGACTTTTATGTCATATTACATAACTGAAATCTATTTTTAAAAAATACCCAAAAAACCTATACAGAAAGCTAGGACAAGCAAGGATTTCTTAAGTAAACAGGATGCTAGATTTGGTGGGGGCAATAGACAGAGTTAGGTCTTCAGTTAGAAGCTTAAGAAAGACAGGTTTTAAAATCCTTAAATGTTACTACACTGGGCAGCAGCCCTTAACTTAGACAACTCATTATTCAAAGAGGTGATACAAGATACAATATGAAAACAGGTGAGGTAAATTAACGTATGACAGATTCAAACAGCTGTCGAAGACACTAGGTTTCAGGCAGTTATCCATCCTTGCTCTCCACTTTTCTGTCATCTTATACAACATGGCTAGATTATTATCCCTAAAGCACATCTCTGAGGATGACTTTCCCTATTCCCAAAATTCTATGCAAAATAAAATCTAAACGTTCTCTTATTTCACATGGATCTCATCAGCTGGACCATTTCCACTCCCTTTATGTATCCTGTAATTCAGCCAATCTCAGCTACTGCCATTTCCTTAACTGTAACCCAGGTTTCCCATCTATTTCCTTGTTTTTGCTCTCTTCTCTACTCATATGCCTTTCCCTTCACTGCCACAGATCAAAATCCTCCCCAGTCTTCTAGCCCCAACTCAAATGCCAACTTCTCTTTCAAATTCTCTCTGATCTTTCACTTAAACTTCCATAGTTCCTTATTTATCTCATAACAATTATTTATTTATGGATGTTCCTTTTTCTCCACCATCTATTCCTTTTCTTAAATATCTTCTGCACTGGAACTTGTCTTTGAATCTCCTCTAGTAGCTAGTAGATGTTCAGTAAACTCTTATTAAATGAGTGCTTTTCTTCTTAGTATTAAAATTTTGTGAATTATTATTTTCTTTTCTACAGTCACAAATCAAGAGTTAAAGGTTATCTGAGATTAAAAATGACTTACTTACCTAAAACCAGTGGCTCAGAAGAAGATAACACAGAACAGGCTGAGGAATTAGAGGTGAGATTTTATAAATATTTGGTTAAACTAAAAAGAAAATATCTAATTTCTTATTTTACTATACTCCGAAGAAAAAATAACTATTCAAATGAAGTTAATGTGTGAAATAAAAATTACTTCCCTGGACATTTGTTTATTTTACCCAAGAATTTGTTAAACATTTCTTTCCGCTAAGGATATTTCTGTAGAATGAGTGGCCATTACTGATGGCATTCTTAAAGGTTAGGGAATAGAGGTTGTAATGTTTATAAATGAAAGCATTTGTTGTAATTAAGTCATTAACTGTTTCTAGTTTTTCAGAGTTTTCTAAAACGATGTCATGTTTCCCCCCCCATTAAAGTAAGAACACAATTTAGTATTTGTAAGTTAAATATGTGGAATATTTGAGGAGGCTCTACTACTTAGGAACTGTTCTATGAAATATAATTCCTGTTACTTTTCCTATCATGCTTGGGGTGGGAGTGGGCAGGAGGGCTCATAGAAAAGGAGGAGCCAAAGAGAGAGAGGGGGAGAGAATATAAGTCATCTAATAAAAAGCCACATTTATGGGAGGCCAGAAGAATTTAACCATCTTCACGGATGACAGAATAAGAGGAAGTCCAGTCAAGGATTTGGGCAGAACCACGGGCCTTTGGGGTGCGTGAAGAAGAGGCAGAGAGTATGTACTTGGAATAGAATTGGACAGGGATTTGGAGCCTGGAGTCTTAGTTGCAAGCTCTGCTGCTTGTGAGTTGAGTGACCATGTGAGTGTCTGACCTTCTCTGGACCTCAGGTTCTTCCTTTACAGAGTGACAGGGTTGTACCAGATGACCTCTGATGTTTCTTCCAGCACAAAAATTCATGAGCTGAAAAGGGAACAAAAACATTTGCCCCTTGAGGTTCCCACTGAAGGAACCTTATCATCAAAAGATAGCACCTTATTCTACCACATTGACTGAAAGCACCCAGTGGGCTGGCCTCAGTCTGCTCTGGAGGGTTTTGTATGTGTGGCTTCCTCAACAGTCATGCCTCTTTGATCAAGGTCTGCTGAAGTCTCCAGAACTGTAAGGCTGAGGGACCCTTCCCCAGTGCTGGGCTCTGCATCACACACCCAAACGTCTTGAGAAAGAAAGTTCGAGGACAAGCAGTGCTTTTGCAACAAAGCTTTCTGGGAATTTTTTATATGCACTAATGAGACTTTACTTTGTTGGGGTATTCATAATAACAGAAAGAAAGAACTATTTTTCTTTAAATCATAGACTGTAGTTAGCCCTTACTCTGGCAATCAGAGAACTTGGTATCCTCTCTTAAGTCTAATTCCGTTATTTGATTACCTTGTTTTTCATTTTAGTTTTTCTCTGATTTGTCATATAACAGTCTTTTTTTTTTAATTTAGAAATTTATTGAGTAGAATTTTCTGTACCTGGCATTTTGGTGCACAGGGAAACCTGAATGGTGGAATTCTGTTTGAAATGAAGGATGTCTGCTGTAAAGAAAGAAAACTCTTTATTTAGTAACTTAAAAAATTTTTAACAGCATTTCATTATTTGGTAACCTGCTCCAAGTTTTGCCCACACGCACGTATCACAGGTACCTTATTCACAGTTCAGTTTCTGCGGGTAGAGCTGCTTCACTTCATTTTGTGGTCTCATGTCTCAATGTTTGAATTCCCTCAGAATGCACCTTATAATTTCAGTAGATGTAAGCATGTAGGAGTTTATTTATGAAAGGCCCTAGGAATTCAAACACATGAATCTGTGCTTATTTATCTTCTGTGTAGCTGATGACCAGAGAAGTCTTGTCTTTGACATTTAGTTTGTGACTGAATATATAAAATCCTACCATTTAAAGAAAACAATTGTAATTTTCAGAAGAGGCTCACTCTTAGGCATTGTATGCCCTAGTACAATAAAGTGTGGCTATAATAGATAATTGTGTAATATTTGATTTTTGCACCCCTTGTAACTTTAGGTTTACTTGTATGTATTTTACACAATTACCGTATAATATAATGTTTGTTGTACCTCTAAATTTTAAATGCTTTCTTTCTGCACTTTGACTCTGTTAAATTGTGGGCAGTTGCATATTAGCTTTGAGGTTAGTAATAAAGTAACATACATTGATACTTAGAAAATTATTTTGTGAAGAATATTAGCTGATACATGTTTAATAGGGAGGCATTCTCGACAGAAAATGAAAACTCATTCTTTCTAAACAATGTTCAAATGTGTAACTATACTTCCTCTTGGAACTGAAACGGGTTTTTAAAAAATAGGCCCTTACTTAGTTTTTTTCCCTCTTCACAAGTTTACTTGGGTAACATAAATTCAATAAGTAGACCTTTAAGAGAGAAATCTTTGGGCTTCCCTGGTGGCGCAGTGGTTGAGAGTCTGCCTGCCGATGCAGGGTACACAGGTTCGTGCCCCGGCCCGAGAAGATCCCACATGCCGCGGAGCGGCTGGGCCCGTGAGCCATGGCCGCTGAGCCTGCGCATCCGGAGACTGTGCTCCAACGGGAGAGGCCACAGCAGTGAGAGGCCCGCGTACAGCAAAAAAAAAAAAAAGAGAAGTCTTTAAGAAGATTTTAAAGAAATATTTTTGGTACCATTTTCCAAGCTCTGAATATTTTCATAATCCTTCACAGCAGAAGCGAGAACCCGTTTATTAATAAATTTTATTAATCTGCAGAAAAATAATCAGTGACCATATTTTTTTAGTCTTTTTTTTCAAGAGCGTGAAATATAAAAGTTCAACTCTAACACTTTTGAAATTGAGACCAGAGAAGTAAAATGTGATTTAATGTGTGCAAGACAAATTTTTAGATATATAGATCCTATGTCATGATCATTTAAAGGAAAGGAAAGGAGAGAGAGAAGGAAGGTAAACATTGATGGAGAGAAAAAGTAAGGGATTAGAGGGAAGGGAGAGAGAATGGAGTTTGGGCAATAAAAAGAAGGAAAAGAAATTAACGAGATATCAGTTCCCATAGAAGATATAAAGAAGAAAATAGGCTAAGAAAGAAAAGGAGTCTGTTTTACTTCCAATCCAGATTCCTTTTCCCAGAATAATTCTATCTTCCTCTCTCCTACACCTCACCTTCCTTTCTGCCTCAGTCTCTAACCTTCCCACTGGAGCTAGCCAGAAGAAACCAACCTTGCTGCAGAAACCCCTATCCTTTTCTCCCAGAAAACATTTCTTTTCTTCCCAGCTCTTCTCCTTGACCCTTCCTCTTCAGAACCCACCTTCCAACATAGAAGCATTCTCTTCCATCTTCTAAGCCGTCAACTGACTGGCACACAACTGTCCTCCAGTGCTAGATCCCCAATGTCTAGAACAAAAGGCTCTCTATATATTAAGGAAATGATTTTTTTACCTATTATTATGGTACCAAATATGTTCCCCAGCTTGCCTTTTTTTTTTTTAACTTTGATTTAGTAGTTTTTGCCATGTACATATTTGGGGGGTTGTAATCAAATCACTCAATCTCTTTTATGCCTTCCAGGTTTGATGTCATACTTAATGGCTCCTCCACTCTTAGAATATATTTTTTTAATATCCCCAGGTTTGCTCTAATACATTTTGGTTTTACTTTTTAACATTTTAAATATTGCTTAATCTGTAACATTCTGGTTATAAGGTATGAGGTAGAAACCCAGATTTTTTTTTCTTTTTTTCTAAGTAATTTGCCTATCTTCTCACAAATTTGAAATGTCTTTATCATATACTAAATTCCTATAAATTTGATTCTTTCTGAGTTTTCCAATTCTATTCATTATTGTGGTTTGTGGTATGTTTTATCTGATAAAGTTAATCTTCACTCTACTGTTTTGGAACTGTGCTGATTATTCTTGCTTGTTTTTATTTCTGTTTGAACTTGAAAATTGCCTTGCCTTGTTATTTTCCAAAAAATCCATAATGTAGTTCTATTGGAATCTTGGCAACTTTATAAATTAACTTGGGGAGAATTGACACCTTTCTGAGATTAAATCTTCCTAGCCAAGATCACATTATGTCTCTTCATTCATTCAGGTCTTCTTTTGTGTCCCTTTAGGAGAATTTTTAAGTTTTCATCACTAGTGTATTTGTGCTTCCTAACCATGTTGATGTTTAGCAGAACCTTTTACTGACTGCCTTTTCTGTTATGAGGTTTCTTGTATGAAAGCATGTCACTAACCCTCGCTATCCTTTTCAAATAATTCCTTACTCTATAACTACCCTAGCTAAGGGTTTTTGTATGTTTGCCCCTTGCTAGTCTCAGAGGAAATTTCCAATGCCTTCCTAGCATATAAATAAAACAAAACAAAACTTTCTTTCTTTGACTGTCTTATGACCTGACCAAAATGCCTTTCCATGGTCCAGAGGAGAAAGAGAAAAGTCAGACCAGAGAATCATCATGTCTTTTCCATCACTCAATTATTTCTAAATCATTTGCCCTTCCCTGTCATGCCTCTACATATTTGACCTTCATCCAGTGATTTTTTTTTTCAGGTTTCAGAGAGTTGTTTATTTCCACCATAAACAAGGTGCTTTCTCTGTGGGAGAGACAATGCCCAATAAGATATTATCCCTGTTTATAAGTTAGAGAATAGAGTAAGGTTAAACTATGCTTTTCAATTTCTTAGTGCCTTCCAGTGCTGTTTGTTTATTTGAAAGTTTTCTGTGTCCTTTTTCTCCTATTAGACATGTTTTAAATTTTTTCAAAAACAATGTTTTTCAAGCAAAATTTAAATGTTATCATTTTGCAAAAAAAAAAATCTTCATTATCATAAGATATTCCTATTATGGTCTTACAAGTTGACAATGTGCTAATTCTGTCTTTGCATAGTTTCTGGAACTGCGTGTGCTAAATCTCTTTTAAAACTTCCTCTAACATAACTTATAAGGTTAAAAAAATTAAGCACACACTTAATTGTTACCATTCTGTTTTTCAGCCTGGCTGGGTGGTTTTGGACCAACCAGATGCTGCTTGCCATTTGCAGCAGCAACCAGAACCTTCCCCTCTACCTCCAGGATGGGAAGAGAGGCAGGATATTCTTGGAAGGACCTACTATGTAAACCATGAATCTAGAAGAACACAGTGGAAAAGACCAACCCTTCAGTATGTGATGACTTTCATGTTTGTAATCTGAATACTTTTGGACCACTAGTTTTCATTTTGAAGTCATGGCTCAAATGGCTCAAATGGATTCATAATAGTGTGGGGATCCAAAAACTGCAAGAATGCTAGGATTTTTATGGCCCAGGGCTTTAAAAATACTATCATGGATGCTTCTTTTTTAAAATGATTTGATAGCATTAAAAAGTATTTGAGTCACAAATACCACCCTTCTAATTGCTTCTTTATTTTAATAAGTTGCCAGTTATTTCTGTTTTTAATTATAGCCACAAAAGAAACGTTTTTCTCTTGAGACTAGTTTGGAAAATCTTGGAGATTTTTTTGTAGTTTGATACTAAAATATAATGAGATGTTAATTTCTACAGTACAGTATTTTTAAAGTGTAAATTGTTTATAAAATTGAAAGGACTCGATAATAAGGTCTTTTGTTAAACACCCATTTGCCAATCTGGTCAATGTATACATACTTCCCAATGTACCCAAATCAAGGACAGAATGGCCTTTGAGGTATTCTGATTTATGTTTCCTCAGTGACATTTTTCTTTTATTATCATCAGACTGTATGTTTGTAAATAACATTTATAAATTCTTCCATTATTCATGTTTATTATCAAATATCCTTCCACTTATCCTTCCTTATAACCTTATGAAGTCTTTCTTTAGTTTTCTTCTTTTTGACACAGACATAAAATTTTTCTGATTTGTCCCTTAATGTTCTAATTTTTGGCTTTGGTATTTTGTATCTGATATAGTCCAAGCACTTTCATAGATATTTTCCCTTCTCACATCTTTCCAAAGCAAATTAATGATCCAAGTTCTTCGTGTCACAGAGGCATTGATCTCTGTAGAATGGCGTACAGATTGAAAGACTGAAAGCACGATAAATTTCTGCAACATCCTCCTGTTGTATACCTCAGTATTATGGCAAGCCTGACTTGAGCAGAATCACATTTTTTTCACTGTGGTTGATGTTGTTTTCAGCCAGCAAAAATAAACTATTTAGGAGGAAAAAAGTGTAAGGCATTCTCTTAGGACCACTATGTTTTCTCCAGCAACAGTGCAGTAAGAACTGGTCTTCTGACTATCCTGGGCTTATCTGGCATTAAATAAATGAACAATAATTTTATTATTAAATATCTATATAAAATTCTAGATCTTATGGTCTGGCTATATTAAACACAACTAGCTAGAACAGTATAACTCAGAAATGACTGGGGAGTGGGTGTTCAGTCTGATTAACCGTACCTTTCCTAGATTCAGACACGCCTTTATTACTGTCCTTTTTCAGAAGCGGTCCATTACTGTATATGATCAAAAGCAGATAGATACCATTTAATCTGTACTCTATCAAGTTTTTAATTATAGTGTGCTTACACTGTCTTTCCTTCTGCCCTCTGCGTTCCTACATGGGAAATCTACTCTTGGCTAAAGATCAGTTCTGGAAAATGTTACTGTCTGATTCATAAAGATGTATATGTAACTCTTAAAGCTTCTGTTTTATGAACTTTCTGGAGCTACTTTAAATTTTACTCTTGTAAGAACACGGTGAAGTAATAATATAATGAAATTATTTATGAAACTCTCAGGTATTCATTCATTCAACAAATACTTTTTGAGTGCCCACATAGGGGAGACATTATCCTAGGCACAGTGATGAATGAAAATATTAGGAATTACACATTTTCACAAAAACTTTAACTCCATAAGGTACTCTTGCAGGTACCGTTGTGCCTAGGACTTAAATCTATGCATTTTGAAGCAACCTTTGGCCCAGAACAATAAATTCTGATCTAATATAGTTTTTTTTTTTTTTAATGAAAACAGAATTTTTGACTATCACTTTAACTCTCTTCAGACGTGGGTGATGGCTTTTACATTTCTAATACAGGGACAACCTAACAGATGCTGAGAATGGTAACATTCAACTGCAAGCCCAGCGTGCATTCACCACCAGGCGGCAGATATCTGAGGAAACAGAAAGTGTTTACAGCCGAGAGTCTTCCGAGGTAGAAATCATTTTCTCATTCTTGTTGATAGACATATGTTACAGCAGTAGATTAAGGTATGTGTGGCTTAAGCTTATTCTGTTCATTTTAGAACTGGGAAGTTATAAGAGAGGATGAAGCCACCATGTACATCCATCAGGCCTTCCCCTCATCTCCACCATCAAATAACTTGGACGTCCAGACTAATCTTGCAGAAGAATTGAATGCCAGACTCACTGTTTATGGAAATTCAGCCACTGGCCAGCCAGTATCCAGCTCAGTAAGATGGTCTTAGATGTTGTTGGAGCTTCAGGATTTTGTATTATATATTATTCCATTCAGTGTCTAAAGACTGAATGTTATCTTTTTTCCTCCAGTTTTACTGAGATACAGTTGATATAACACATTGTATTAGTTTAAGATGTACACCATAATGATTTTATAAATATGTTGCAAAATTATAACCACAATAAGTTTAGTTACTATCCAACACTTCACAAGTTTTTTTTTTTTCTTGTGACGAGAAAAAAATTGTCTTAAGTTATACGTAATAATGTGTTAGGGACTTTGGTACTTTACAGCACGGCCGTTTTCAAATATCCCCACTAATAGTATGAGGCAGAGTCATGGAAAATCCAAATGGTCATTGGAGTCTAAATGTCCATCACATAAATCAGTGCCCTCCAGCCAAAGGCTGCCAAGAACACACCTGTAATTGAACAAGTTGGGTTTATTACTCATTTCAGCAAGGGGAAAACACACCACTAGTGTCTCAGTAGCAGTATGTTAGGAAAGACTTAAAGGATTTGGGCTCATGTTAGTCAATTTTGAGGAGGATTTAAGGAAGCAGGACTTTGCCCTGCATTGGATGCTGTCAGGAAACAGAGATTATTCTGTGATTGGGTATCTCAAATCTTATCTGTCCCGACTCTAAAGCTATATTTAGCAAAAAAAGCAGCAGTCACTTATATCTGCCAGGATAGGGAGATAATTGGTATTTTGTGGCTTGGACAGTGTTCACATGTTGCTGTGTTTAGGCATGATTACAAAGTAGTGTTGATTTTGTCTTGATGATGCTGATGAGTGCCAGGGTGGGTCCTGGGTGTTTAGGGTTACGTTTCTCCTTCTCAGCTATACCACACATGTCACCAACACACATGTGAATAAGAGCTGATGTACTTTGACTAAACAAGAAGATAGATGACCTTCTCACTCCAGTAACTGCTTGAAAAATTGCTGTCTGTGGGGTCCAGAAGCAAATACTCCAACATACACTGCCCTGATGAGGTCCTTGTGGCTAGCTCTCTAACCTTATCAAGGGAGACCTTTCAGTGGAAGACAAAGAGGCATCTGAGGATGCTGTGGTCATTTCCAGTTGCAATTCCTTGCTTTTCATTCAGTTAGTAAATATGGAGGGCTGACTGCCTGCAGGTTATATGCTGGTTAAAGTATCTTCATCCTACAGCCCACCTATCTGTTTAAGTATTGCCTGTGGCTGCTTTCACACTAGATCGTCATAGTTGAGTAGTTGTAGCAGAGACCGCTTGGCCCATAAAAAATATTTCCTATCTAGACCTTAACAGAAAAAGTTTGCTGACTTCTGTTCTAGCACCTCCCTTAAGACGCTTCAATGTAGACAGTTCTGTGTAAATGCCTGTGTGAATATCCAAGAGCAGGTCTGCCTGCCTGCTCCCTTCCCCTCCTTTCTTCCATCCGTCTATTCTATCTTCCATTCATTTCATTTTATTTTTTGGTCAGAGGAGTGGGAAAGGTCAAAGACTTAAAGGATAAACTATATTGATTTGCTGGTGATAAATCGCATAAGGTCCTATTCCCTTTCTTCCTGTTATTATTATTCTTTTAATTATAAAACAGGGAGATCAGCTCGGTGCTTTATGACCACCTAGAGGGGTGGGATAGGGAGGGTAGGAGGGAGACTCAAGAGGGAGGAGATATGGGGATATGTGTATATGTATAGCTGATTCACTTTGTTATACAGCAGAAACTAACACACCATTGTAGAGCAGTTATACTCCGATAAAGATGGTAAAAGAAAAAAAAGTAAAAGGTGGCATCCATACAGTGAAATACCATGCAGCCATTGAAAAGAATGAAGCATCTTTGAATGTATATGTTGTATGGAACAATCCCTAAGAGATATTGTTCAGTGGAAAACACCAAGGTACCGAACAGTGTTTTTGGTACGTTACAATTTATAAAATTATTTACATGACAGAGCATAAATATGTGTAGCATATTTCTTGAAAACTAAACTAAACCTGGTAACATTGCTTGGCTCTGAAGAGAGGAACAGGGTAAACAGGGCATATATCTTTTGTACCTTTTGAATTTCATACCATGTGCATATTAATTAAAAAAAATTAATTTATTATTTTTAAAGTATTATATGGTCATGGTTAAAAATTGAAACAGTACTGAAGTCTATAAAGTAAAAATTGAATCTTCCATTTTACCTCTAACATGTGCTCCCTCAATTGCCATTAAGGGTTTGGCATATATAGTTTTAAACATTTTCTACATATTCATAAACATGCATGCACAGACATATTTGTATATCAGTTTTTTAACCTGAGATCATCTTGTGCGCACTTTCTGGTAACTTACTTTTTTTAACATACTGTATCATAGACATTGGACCATTTCAGTAAATATAGGTGTGCTCTTTTTAAAACCAACAACAACAAAATAATCAAACATCATTCCCTTGTGCAAGTAACCCTTAAGCTATTTCTCCAGTGTCCTTTGATGGACTTTAGATTGTTTACAGTTCTTTGTTATTGTAAACAACCCTACAGAGGCTCCTCTGACTTAATTTATACATATATTATAAATTTTAATGTCATTAAGTAACAGAACTAAAATATTTCAGATGGCAACAACAGCGTGCATATAAAAGCACAAGGAAAGAAAAATTATGCGAGTTCCAGGAAACAAGTAATCTGGAATGTCCAGAGGGTGGGTCGTGAGATTGGAGGGCTGCAGCCAGCAGGAAGAGCCAGGTCCGGAAGCTCACTAACCATTGTGCTCTGTGCTGTAGGTTTTATCCTAGTGAATTTAAGTCATCAAAGGGCTCGGAGTGAGGGAATGATGTGATGAAATCTGCGCTGCAGAACGCTCTCTGGCTGCAGCACGGGGTATGGAGAGTAGATTTAAGCAAATAAGACTTGCAGCAAGCACATCTGTTAGGATGTTGCCATAGTAATAGCCAAGGTGATAAAGGATGAAAACCTGAAGTTTAAAAAAAAGTGTAAGGGAAATGTATTTGAGAGCTAGTGAAGAAATAGAATGCATAGGATCTGGTAACTGACCCGGCTGTAAGGGACAGGAAGGGGAGAAATCGGGGGCTGACCGATGTCTGCCTAGGGCAGCTGCTGGCCTCCCTTGCTGCCCACTGAGACGAGGAATACCTGCGAAGGAACAGGTTTGAGTGGGTGTGGACAGGGAAAAGCTGAATCCAGTTTTGGACACAATAAAGGGTTCTCTGTTAGACCTTCAAGAGAAAGTGTCCAGGAGACAGTCTAGGACTCGAGGGACAAGTGTGAGCTGGAAGTTGGAAGGCATCGGCGGGGGTGGCGTGGTGTTGAGTGAGGCTGAGAGTGGGTGGGGTGGGTGTTCTTTCTTCTGCCCCATCATACCCACCCTGCTACCTTATCTGCCATTCAAAGACAAAGCAGAGACCTAAGGTTATTATCGTTCTTTTATTTTTTCTTTTATAAGAATCATTCCAGCAGAAGAGGCAGCTTACAAGCCTATACTTTTGAGGAACAGCCTACACTTCCTGTGGTGAGTTTTAGCCTCTCCCCTCAGTCCTCAACAAAAATATAAGACACAGCAACTTTTTTTTTTGGAACGCTGAACATGAACGTTTGATCCAGCACAGCATCTGGGCTCTGGGGGATGAGGTTGAGGGAGGGGAAATGGGATAGGTAGGCCCTTTAAAGACAAAACCTGGAGACCTGTCTCTCCCATCATGAGAAAGCCAAGCCTCCATGTGCTGGTGGGTAGCGTCTGGGCTTGGCAGGTGAAGCGCTGTGTGGGCTGGAGGTGTTGCGTACAGATCGAGACTGTGGTCTCCAGTGGCCTCTGCTCTGTGCCTGGCCCGTGGCATCTTGCGACTGTTTCCGCCCCGTGCATGAAGCTGCGTCAGGGCCCGGTCCCTCAGGCAGGTGTGCCCTGGTGTCGGCAGGCTTGGCGGCCAGGATGGACTTCATCAGCCCGCAGAGGAGCCGTCCGCTGCTTCCTCAGTAGCATCTCCCGCCATGACCTGGACTGGAGCTTAGACCTAACAACGTCATGGCCTCCATCCTCTTTCTGACTCAAGCATCATTGCTTTGAGTTTGTCTCTTCCTCAGATGGTCCCCGCTTGTTTTTCAAAGCAAATGTAAACACCCAGGCTCCTGGCCCTTTCAGCCTCCCCTCCCTCTTAGCCACCCACAGACACACACCCCCACCCCAGTCACCTTCCCTTCTGTCTGGGCTCTTTCTTCCAAATAGCCTGTTTCCATGTCCTAATTCTCTCCCCTTCTGGGCCTGTGAGTGTTCCAGTTCCCCACTTGGACTGGCCTCCTCACTTTTTTCCCACCAACCATTTGTGATTTTGAATGGCAGTCTGTATATTAATTTTGAAAAGTGGGGATTGTTTTTGCTTTCACGGGAGTTCCAGCAAAGGAATGCACAGGCCCAGAAGTCCTCGACCTAGGAGTGGCTCATCTATCTAAAAAGGTGGCCCTGCATCAAGAGAGAGACATGGACCCTGTGCTGAGGAAGGAAGGGGTACCCACCTGTGCAGTTGGTCCAGTCACCATTGACCATCAGCAAGAGGGTGGATGCCACGGCAAGACTGCCCTCCCCAGCCTTCCTCTCACTTACTACCCCGTGTCTGGCCACCTCCACTCGCCTGGAGCCACTTAAGGAGATCCCTGGTATTTCTCCCGCCTCACTTCATCATTTCCTCTATGCATTGAAACTGGTGAATTTCTGATTGACTGACAGGCACTCATCCGAGAAACTTATTTTAAGTACACCAGATGAGCCATAGAATCTAGAGATGATTTACATTTTATGTACTGGAAAAGCGATTTCCGTGCCTTTTTCTTCTCAATACATTGATTAGAGGTCTGTTATGTTTGGTTGCATGTTTACAGCTTTCTTAAGGTATAATTTACATGCCATAAAATCCACCCATTTTTAAGTACACAAATAAATGAGTTTTAGTAAATGTATGCAGTTGTGCAAATATGATCACAGTCAAGTTTGAGATTCTCCCATCGCCACAAAAAGTTTTCTTAATCCTAATACCTACTCTCAGCCCCAGGTCAACACTCATCTGCTTTTGTTGCTAGTTTTGCCTTTTCTAGAAATTTCATATAAGTGGAACTGTACAGCAGGCCGTCTTACGTATCTGGCCTCTTTCACTTCATGTGATGTTTCTGAGGTTTATCCATGTTGTTACATGTCTCAGTAGCTCATGGTATTCCGTCGTGTAGATGTGTCTACTACATCCCATTTATCTACTCACCAGCTGTAGGACATTTGTAAAGTTGGGCAAATTTGAATTCCATTATTTTGTAGACTCACAGCTCATCGTAACTGTCAGCAATGTACATCTAACCCCCGTACATCTAGGGAACAGTATATCTAGTGAACAGACTAGCATTAGGGAACCAGGCGAAACCTTGAAGAGTCTAATCTCTAAGACAAAACGGGTACTTCCCTGGCGGTCCAGTGGTTAAGACTCCGCATTTCCAATGCAGGGGGCGCAGATTTGATCCCTGGTCGGGGAGCTAAGATTCCCACCTGCCACACGGCCAAAAAAATTTTTTTAATTAAAGCTCATGAAAAAAAAAAAGAGACAAAAGGAAGGCCAGGCCTGGACTATTTTAAGTAAACCTGGAAAACTAGACCTCTTTTGTTCATTAGTAATACACTACAATAATCAGCATGTCCCCAGCCCTCACAGAAAGAAAGCAGGGGTAACTTTTGACTTGGCACATATGGGTGATCATATCTGTAGTTGGACTACCTGGGTTCAAATCTCAGCTGCATACTAGCAATGTTATCTGGTAGGTAATTGCTTCCCTTTTCTAAGCTTCAGTTTCATCCTTAAGTAAAATGGGCCAGTAATCTTAATTATCTCATTAAGATTTGTGTGGAGGTTAAATGGCATGATCTGTGTTAAAGCACTTAGTGTGTGGTTGTTATTACTCTCGTGATTTTTAGTGTTGTTATCATTCTCGTCATTATTATCTGTTCTACTGGAGTTTTTTTTCTTAAGTGAAATGCTGTACACTTTAAAATATGATTTAAAACATGATTCATTTTAAGGAGAGCTAGCAGGGGGACTTCCCTGGCGGTCCAGTGGTTAAGGCTACGCCTTCCAATGCAAGGGGTGCAGGCTCGATCTCTGGTCGGGGAGCTAAGATCCCACATGCCTCACAGCCAATATACCAAAACATGAAACAGAAGCAATATTGTAACAAATTCAATAAAGACTCTAAAAATGGTCCACATCAAAAAATAAATAAATAAATAAAGAGAGCTAGCAGTGAAAAAGGGATGTGGTCCTTTTAAAAAGGATTCTTTCTTATTAATATTTAATTCTTCTGTTATTCTTCACTTAGCTCTTGCCTACTTCATCTGGATTACCACCAGGTTGGGAAGAAAAACAAGATGAAAGAGGAAGATCATATTACGTGGATCATAATTGCAGAACTACTACCTGGATAAAGCCCACTGTACAGGTACCCTGCAATCTATCCATTAATGTGTTTTGTTACATAATTTGAAAGCTATGGAAGCTATTATGTCACTTTGTAGTATATGCTGGATGCTTCTAATTATTTTCTGATATTGGTGCTAATTGTCTGCCATTTCCGGCCGATCTCTAATATACATGAATCACTGCTTGTTATTATGTAAAACAAGTCCAATTGGGAATAGGAGGACAAAGTAAATGATCTGGTCCACTGGGTAATTGTGTAATTTGAATGGTTAATATCATTATTTTGCTAAAAGATAATCTTGATGATTAGTATCTATCAAAGAACTTTGTCATGATGACACTTTGTCCTTGGCAACAGTGAGCGCCTTTTGTAATCTTTCCTTGCAAGCATTTAGGAAAATATTTTCTCTTATCACCATGTCTCTTATTGAGAACTTTCTTAAAACTGAAAAGTACAGGGAATAAGATAGTAAATACCGATTTTCTTAACACCCTGAATTTACCACCATTAACAAATCACCATATATGTTTCTAGACATTTTCTTTTTTAAAATAAAATCTTGGGCTTCCCTGGTGGCGCAGTGGTTGAGAGCCCACCTGCCGATGCAGGGGACACGGGTTCATGCCCCGGTCCGGGAAGATCCCACATGCCACGAAGCGGTTGGGCCCGTGAGCCATGGCCGCTGAGCCTGCGTGTCAGGAGAGGCCACAACAGTGAGAGGCCCGCAGAATCATGGGATCCTGGGCAATAGTACTTGGTTTCCTATTTAATCAAAGTGACAATAAAATAAAATCTTACAGATAAAACTAAATTCCTTGTAGCCAAGCACTTGACCCCACTACCCAGAGGGAACTACCATCGTGAGCTTGTTGGGGATTCTTCCTGCCTATTTTATGTACTTAATAGAGAGCTAAACAATGCAAAATGTTATTTATGTCCATGTGTCAAGTTTTGCAAAGATGTATTATATAATTCTAAATATTATTTTGCTCACCGTTGTTTTAAAACCCTATCATGTTGTTTTATATATAAATCCAGTGTATTTCTTTTAACTACTGCCTTATATTTCATCACGTGAATATATTACATTTCAGGTATGCATTTCTGTAGTATATGTTTGTCATTCATTTTGTCTTCCCAGCATTTGAACCCACTTTGTGTGTATGGGAAATTCCCACTCTATATGAGTCTTCTGGGTGAGCAAAGACAACCTTCTCCACTTGGCACTGCAGCTTCCCTTGCAACTAGGGCTAACAGACTGATGGTTAACCAGCATTCTTACTGCTCAAGAATCAGCTGAGAAATTGTAAATTATTTTAAAAACAAACTTTGACAAAACACTGTATTGGAAAAATGAGCCTCCAATCTTTAGGCCTATTTATAATTGTGTGTGCTGT
Organism: Phocoena sinus; assembly: GCF_008692025.1. NCBI lineage: Eukaryota > Metazoa > Chordata > Mammalia > Artiodactyla > Phocoenidae > Phocoena > Phocoena sinus. The sequence continues at coordinate 79,006,876 of NC_045764.1, forward strand.
TTGCAGGTTAAGTTACCTTTTTAACCAGAGCTATTTGTGTGTTCTCTATAAAACACTGCAACACGATTGAATTAATGTGCTAGACCACAGTGGAGACCAGTCAGCTACCGTCAAGCCAGGGTTCTTCTGCAGGCCCTCACCCACAGGCCCCCACGAGTGACGCAGCACAGCAGGTGACCCAGCCATCTGAAGTGGAGCAAGGATTCCTTCCCAAAGGCTGGGAAGTCCGGCATGCACCAAACGGGAGGCCTTTCTTCATTGACCACAACACCAAAACCACCACCTGGGTAACTTCAGTGCTCTCCAGTTTAAATTTATAACAACAGTAATAGTCTCTCATGTGTAGTCCTTGATAATCTTTAATTATACATTAATATACCCTATATTTCCTAGTCCTCATTTAGAGATAGGTTGAAATCTTAATGGGATTATTTCTATTCAATATGTTTATGCCTATTTTTAATATTTGGGGGGATTGTCATGGAGATACATTTACTTCCTGTTTGCAGTTTTGGGGTTTTTTTGTTTGTCTTTGTGGGTGTGTGTTTTTTTGGTCACGCTGTGCAGCTTGTGGGAATCTTAGTTCCCCAACCAGGGATCGAACCCACGCCCCCTGCAGTGGAAGTGTGGAGTCCTAACCCCTGGACTGCCAGGGAATTACCATGTTTGCAGTTTCTAGCTCACTAGCCCTGAATACTGAGGAAGATATTTAGTCATAATCCTTTCCCTTTATATGAGGCTTATAGTTCCAAAGTACTTTTGAATCCATATCTCATAGTACCCAAAAAAACCTATGAGACTAGGTAGAATAGGTATTTTTATGTTAAGATAAGGCTTAAAGTTGTTGAGCAGTTGGTTCACCACTAACTGAAAAATTACTGAAAATCAGCAGCAGATGAAGAGATTTTGATTAATAAATTTGTTTAAAACACCAATATACCTAAATAAAACTAAAATTATACAATAAATGATTTAAGAAAATAATATTAAAATTATAATATACATCAGTAAATCCAAATAAATTAAATTTTGTTCTTTCTTTCAACAATTTGAATTGCCTTTAATAACCTTTTGGCGCTTACCTTCCTATCTTTCAAAAATATTAATAAATTAACACCTTAGCAGCTAGGTGCCTAAAAGCATGATCAGGGCCTCAGAAATAACATGTGCTCCAGTTTTATGTCCCACTTTATTTAGAGAAGAGCCCTAAGTAGTGACACTGTCCATAAAGAGTGGGCAATATACTCCGAATGGTTTCTGTGAAAGAGGTAGTGAGTTAATACTGATCCTCCTCTGAGACCGGAGAACTGAATATTGTAGCCTGTGAGTGACAGATTTTAGACGAGAACCTGTTATTTCACAGAGTAAGCAAAAGAAATAAAAGTGATATCCATTGATATTAGAAAACATAGTAACAGATTGACTTTTGTGATTTTAAAGTTTGTGTGTGTGTATTGTTTTCTTTATTTACTCTACCAAAAAAGGAAGATCCAAGACTGAAAATTCCAGCTCATGTGAGAGGAAAGACATCACTTGATTCCTCCAATGACCTGGGGCCTTTACCTGTAAGTTTCTAGAACTGCTACCCATCTAACTTGGCTATCTCAAACATTTGTATTTTGGAATACAGTAGTTCTTTAACAACTATAATTAATATTATTGTTGAAGTGTTGATGTCTTCTACTAAGAATGGAATATGCAAATTAAATCAACCATATAACCAAATCTATTTCTCTGCCCATACATCGAAAACCATTTCCTAACATAATTGAAATATATTCTTCATTATAGCCAGGATGGGAAGAAAGAACTCACACCGATGGAAGAATCTTCTACATAAATCACAGTACGTGCAATGTGATTATTTTCATTACATTATCTTTTGCAGTATCGAATTTTGTACATGAGGATGGAGAACATCTTTTCTTCTCTCTCTCTTCAGATATAAAAAGAACACAATGGGAAGATCCTCGGTTGCAGAATGTAGCAATAACTGGACCAGTAAGTCTCTTTGTATCAGGATCGTCTGATGGGGTTGTCCGCTTACCTGTCTCTTCAAGGGTGTTTGATCAAGGACATAGCACTAAAGGTGTTGAGAGGAAAGCACATTTGCAGATCTCCCCTCTCCCCACCGCCCATACACCAGGTCTCAGTTATTTGAAAAGAGCATATAAAGTCATTATCCTTACTCTGCGTGGCAGCCTTGTGAAACCAGTGAGCCAGATAGTCAAATACTAAGGCAGTGGTCTGCCGTGCTCAGGCTGGTACTTGTCTGAAGAAGAAGGCTGGCAATCCTCAGGAGATCAAAGGAGCCAAGAGTGTATCTGGTGAGGAAGCAGAGAGCACCCTATCAACTCAGGGTCATGACTTGAACCTTTTGATTGAAATCGTTGTAAATACCGGTATATAAGACGTACTCACATTTAAGTACAATTATTACCATGTATGATGTTAACACTACTCTTGAGTCAGATTAACGATAGGAAAATCATTTTAATCTCTTTTATATAGCTTCTTCTTCCAACTTCAGTTTTTCAGATTTTAACTGTTTCCTAATTCACAAAAATAAGTAAAATTGAAGATACAGTTCTTGTAGATTACTCTTCTGACTCCATGTTTAGTCTTTTAAAGTAGTGGATAAAAAAGGCAACTCCTCAGAGTTCAAACAAAAAGTATATTTTTCGGGCTTCCCTGGTGGCGCAGTGGTTGGGAGTCTGCCTGCCGATGCAGGGGACACGGGTTCGTGCCCCGGTCCGGGAAGATCCCACATGCCGCGGAGCGGCTGGGCCTGTGAGCCATGGCCGCTGAGCCTGCAAGTCCGGAGCCTGTGCTCCGCAACGGGAGAGGCCACAACAGTGAGAGGCCCGTGTACTGCAAAAAAAAAAAAAAAAAAAGTATATTTTTCAAATTGCTCCTTTAATGAAGAAATCACTTTGAAAGCCTCTTTAGAAATGGAAATGTTCATTTCTAATATTTCTCTACTTGGAAGACATTTCCTGTTTCTGGCCTGTTGCATTTCAAGAGTATTGCATGATGAAAATTACAGCCATAGGAATTGCTGAATACAATTTTATCTTAAACAGAGAAATTAAAAACTTTTAAATTGTATATATGGTTTTTCTTTGAATTAAACTTTTCAAATATTCTCTTTTAATGCCTTTAACTTATGTTCATCAAATACCCAGAGGGGAGTTTTTAAAATTGTTCCAGAATGAAACAACTTAAACCTTCTTTACTTTTCCAAAATTTTCAACTCAAGGCAGTGCCCTACTCCAGGGATTACAAAAGAAAGTATGAGTTCTTCCGAAGAAAGTTGAAGAAGCAGGTTAGTGATACTTATAACGAGTTCTCAGGAACGATTGTCATATACACTGAAAGCATGGGAAATGCATTTTAAAAAGTAACAGAGAATTTATTCTATATATTAACAACTTTGAATAGTTTCTTTTAGGAAAGGATGTGTATTTTTTGAGTACCTGTAATATATGATTAGAGACCACAGTTATTTTATGTCTTTATTTTTCAATATACCTTGTAATATAGAAAAATAGTATTAGAAGTGTGCTTTTAAAGAGCTCTAACCTGGTTCCCTCGTGGGTTTGTGGGGTTTGGGTTTTGTAGAAACTAAGCAAGAGTAGCTCAGGAGATTATCCCCAGGCCTGGACTTCATTGTGTAGGAGGACTCTCTGGATTCCTTTTCTGCTTTGACTATTGTTTTCCAGTGTTAGTCATTCGTTATTTAAAGCTTCAAATATAATATATCTCTGCATAATTTGACAGTACAGCTGTGGTTGGAGCAGTCCTCTTATTGCTTGTCTCCTTCTGCTTACCAGAAATGTTCACTACTCTCTTTTCCATCACCACAAATTCATTATGTTTGGAACTAAACTCATCTGCCCATCTATTTCATTTCTGTTGGTGATGACTATTTTTTTTTAGTAATTTTTAAAAATTGATTGAAAGATTCTTTAAATTCCATAGTGCTTTAGTTTTCAAAGGTTTCACACACACGATTTCATGTAACTCCATAATAACCCTTCCCCCCAACTCTGTATTGCCCCTCCCCCCTCCCCTCTCCCCCTGGTAGCCACTAATTTGTTCTCTATATCTGTGAAGGTGATGCCCATTTTTTAATGCCTTTCTAATTTGCTCGTGCTTTTCCCCTTGCCCTGCAGTTTAGAAGTACTGCCACTAGGTGGCTATATTGGGTTACACTTACTTGCCTTCCAAGCCTGAAGCCTGCTTTTCCAGATTCAAGATGGTGGGTCTGTTTCCACAGATTTTCTCATCCTAAATTTAACAAAAAAATGAAATATGATAGTTTTTTAGTGCAGATATTTTATGCCTGAATAAAGCCCTAAAATGTCGTCAATGTTTTAAACTCATTTTCAATAATAATTTTATGTTAAAATCACTCAGAATTTGTTTTCTTAAAATTATTTGGGATTTTAAGTCTATTTTGAGTTACTTGTCTGGTAAATATTTTCATTCTTAATGACAGTGTACTGGTGGAATAGAAGCACTAGCTTCTCCATTTGCCAGTCTGAACACTTACAAGCATGTTACAGTATCTAATGGTTGATGAGGCAACAGGTCACAGAACACAAAAACGATGATGAAAGCAGTAATATTTATTGAGCTTTCACTACATAGCAGGCATTTTCCTTAACAAGTTACATGTATTATCTACGTGTAATCTCTACAATAACTCTATAAGGAAGGGACTATTATTGTCACATTTTAGATCTGAGGAAACTGAGGCTCAGAGAAATAAGGCAATGTGATCAAGTTCCATGGTTATTAGTGGCAAAGCCAGAAACATACCAAGTGGTCTAGCGCCAGAGTCCATGCTCTTAAGCCACCTGACCTATCAGATTGGTGATTAAGAGAAAAAATTACCCAGAATGCAACAAAGATACATAAAAAGATTAAAATTATGAAAGAAAGCTTAAGAAGCATGAAGCTGTTCCAGAAAGAGAGACTGGAGAGCCTGAGAAAGAGGCTGAGACTCTGAATCCTCGGTTTAACAACATTTCCCAAGCAGGATTTAAAAAATAAAATCCCTATCTGGACACATCACAGCAAAAGAGCAAGATGGAGATGAAAATATCTAAATCAGTGCTCCAAAGCTTTGAGCTGTCTTTCACCTTTTCTTCTGCCTCATCCTTAACATCTCATTAGTTAGGAATAAGGGTGGCTCATCATTACTGAGATCACTGCATGCCTGGTATCATGTCAGCCTAAGAAATGCGTTATCCTAGTAAGCCCTGAAACAGCTCCCTGAGGGTCAGCATTGTTATCGTCCCTGTTTTATAGGTGAGGAAATTAAGCCTTTGAAAAGATGTGTGAGGTGAAGCCGGGACTTGAACACAGTGTCCCCTGACTCTAAAACCCATGCATGGTCCGCCACTCAGCTCAGAGGTGGAAATTTCTCCTTCAGCCCTCTCTTCGTTGCCACTGCTCACTCACATGGTCCATTCGTCTTCTCTCACACCGTCTGTTTCAGGGGTCTTTCACTGACCAGCACGTTTCTTGTCTCTCCTTAAAAACACCCTTTACACTCGACGCCATCAGCCTCTGAGAACCCACCAGTCCGATCCTGTGGCTTCCTGCTCAGCCTTCGCGCTGTCTACACTATGGCCTCACACTGCTTCTAAACCTTCTTGCACTCTAATCCCTCCTCTCCCTCCCCTCCTCCTTCTGTACCGTCCAGCTGTCAGATGGCTTAGACCCCTCCTGCATGCTGTTGCTCAGTCCCTGTCTCCCTTCCCCTCTTTTTTTTTTTGCAGTACGCGGGCCTCTCACTGCCGTGGCCTCTCCCGTTGCGGAGCACAGGCTCAGCGGCCATGGCTCACGGGCCCAGCGACTCTGCGGCATGTGGGATCTTCCCGGACCGGGGCACGAACCCGTGCCTCCTGCATCAGCAGGCGGACTCCCAACCACTGCGCCACCAGGGAAGCCCTCTCCCTTGCCCTCTTGAAGCCTCCTTGATTGTCTCACTTGCAATTAATAGCTCAGTCTTTTTGCCCACAAGAGCTTTGCTTCTATTTCTATTTTTAGCAATTTTCCTACTCTTTTAAATCTCAGAATTAGTAACATTTACATTTGTTTCTCACACACACACCAAATTATAAACTCCTTGAGAAAGTGACCACATCTTATGCCATGTTTTTATTCCCTTTTCCTCCCATCTCTGCCCCCGCTGCAATACCTACCTAGCATGGACCTAGCCCAGAGCGGGCCTTCAGTAAATGCTTGCTGAGTTACCTGCACTGTTTGCCTAGTGCCTAAAATTCTAAAATTCCTTTTCTCCAATCTTACCACTTTTTAAAATTGCACAAGCACCAGAAGAAACTGATTATGTTATGCTTATATTGCTTATATAAACTGCTTGTATTATTATTTTTCTATAGGACTTTCCACTTTTCTTAAATATGAGTGTGAAATTGATTTTTTTTTCCCCTTAGAGCTAATTCTCTTTTTGAAGTTACAGAATATTTATAGTATGTTTTCTTTTCATGGTTTCCATTTGAACGTTGCACACAAAGCACTCAAGAATAAAATATTCAGATATATGTCTATGTAATTTACAAGGTCTGCCTAAAAGCATAGTTATCTACATTTGTCATATAAGCAAAGTATGTACAAAAGATGCGTGAGGCAACAGAGCTCATTCACTAAGAACAGAGAGTCAGGAGCTAAGACGTTCTTAACTTGTATCTTTAGTTTCTTCACCCATAAAATGAAGACAATAATAGTAGCTTCTTCATAGTGTTGTTATGAGGAGTAAGTGAGTTAACCCATTAAAATGCTGGGAACAGTACGGGCACAGTCTGTAAATGTTAGCACCTGTTAATGAGTGAAGCGGGCAGGCTCCAAGGAGGAAACCTGGAGGGCAGGGAAGAACCCTGAGCCAACAGGCACACAAGTAGCAGGCAGTGGCTAGACTGACTGCAGGTCACAGAGTGGTCTTCTTCATTGGATCTTAAGATGGAAAGAACTGTTCATGAAGTGCCTTCACGTGAGCCTTATTACTACCATCAGTAGCTGCTTCTTCAGATGTGAAAATCAGAAGTCTATGTAATTAAGTGACTAGAGAAAATGCATGAGTGCTTTCATACTGTGGAGGAAATACAGACAATATACCTAGTTCTTTTTTCCCTGAAAAAGGATCTTGGGCACAGGGTAGAATACAATGAATTTTATAACGTTCATGAGAGAAATGTGTCATCTTGTTGAATGGATTTAAACCATTCGTCTCTCTTCTCTGGGTTTTCAGAATGACATTCCAAACAAATTTGAAATGAAACTTCGCCGTGCAACTGTCCTTGAGGACTCTTACAGGAGAATTATGGGGGTCAAGAGAGCAGACTTCCTCAAGGCTAGACTGTGGATTGAGTTTGATGGCGAAAAGGGACTAGATTATGGAGGAGTCGCCAGAGAATGGTTCTTTCTGATTTCGAAGGAAATGTTTAACCCTTATTATGGGTTGTTTGAATATTCTGCTACGTAAGTACCTTTACAATGACTGTATACAGAAAGAAAATCACGGTTTTGAAAGTAACAGAGTGATGTGATGCAAGGAAAATGTACATCACAATGTGTCAGAAAACGGAGACTGTAACTAATGTTTCAGAAATAACTTTTTAAAATTGTGGTGAAATATACATAACAAAATTTACCATTTTTATCATTTTAAGTACATAGTTCAGTGGCATTAAGTACAATACATTCATTGTTGTGTAACCATCACCACCATCCATCTGCAGAACTTTTTGATCATCCCATACTGAAACTTTGTACCCTTTAAACACTATCTCCCCCATTCCCTGGCATTAACCGTTCTACTTTCTGTCTCTCTGAATTTGACTATTCTCAGTACCTCATGTAAGTAGAATCATACAGTATTTGTCTTTTTGTAACTGACTTCATTAGCATAATGTCTTCAAGGTTTTACCCATGTAGCAGCATGTGGTAGAATTTCCTTCTTTTTGAAGGCTATATAATACCCCGTTATGTGTATCTACCGCATTTTGTTTATCCATTTGTCTTTCAATAACATTTTGGATTGTTTCCACCTTTTGATCAAAATGACTATTTTTAAAACCATTAAATCCAATGGTGTAACATGGTTCTAACAGAGGTAAACAACTCTGAAAAGAGGGAGATGATTTACCGTTATTTGTCCTATTAAAATTTTTGTATGAAATATAGAAAGGAACATTCAAATGTGGTTATCTTTACAGGGATAATTATACCCTACAGATAAATCCCAACTCTGGATTGTGTAATGAAGATCACCTCTCTTACTTCAAGTTTATTGGCCGGGTAGCTGGGATGGCAGTTTATCATGGCAAACTGTTGGATGGTTAGTATTAAGCCTAAAACTTTTTTTTTTAATGTAATTATCTGATTTCTTTCACTTGGTAATCATTTTGAATATATTTGATTTTTTACAAGGCTTTTTCATCCGCCCATTTTACAAGATGATGCTGCACAAGCCAATAACACTTCATGATATGGAATCAGTGGTATGTCTTTTTCACTTATAAAGTATGATAGAACAGGCAAATGAATATTTTACAGGCTTACCTTTTAATAATGAAAAAAATCAATAGATGTGCCAAAATACAAATGAACATTTTTCCCCAACATTTTATTATGAAAATTTTCTAACGTATAAATGAAATCGAGGGCTTCCCTGGTGGCACAGTGGTTGAGAGTCGGCCTGCCGATGCAGGGGATACGGGTTCGTGCCCCGGTCCGGGAAGATCCCACATGCCGCGGAGCAGCTGGGCCTGTGAGCCATGGCCGCTGAGCCTGCACGTCCGGAGCCTGTGCCCCGCAACGGGAGAGGCCACAACAGTGAGAGGCCCGTGTACCGCAAAAAAAAAAAAAAAAAAAAAAAAAAAAAAAAAAATGAAATCGAAAGTATCTTACAATGGCTATGTGCATGTCCACCACCCAGATTACACAATTGACTTTTTATCTATACTCACTTGTCCACACCCCCATCCATCAATCCATCCTGGTTTTTTTGATGCATTTCAAAGAAAGTTGCATATATCAGTAAACGTCTCTCTAAATACTTCAACGTGTTATACATCAGTTTTATGCAGCTCTTGCATCAGTATTTGAATTGTGATTTTTTGTGATGAACGGCATATGTTTTCAAAATGGCAGTCCAAAAGCAAGGCCTTGAGATTAGGCTACTACAAAGAAACAGAAACCCAAGAAAAAGGTTGGCTTGTAGGAGAGCACCAGAATCACAACTAACTGCTGAACAAGCATCGACAGGAAGACACTGGAACTCACCAAAAAAGATACCCCACATCCAAAGACAAAGGAGAAGCCGCAATGAGATGGTAGGAGGGGCACAATCACAGTAAAATCAAATCCCATAACTGCTGGGTGGGTGACTCACAAACTGGAGAACACTTATACCACAGAAGTCCACCCACTGTTGTGAAGGTTCTGAGCCCCACGTCAGGCTTCCCAACCTGGAGGTCCGGCAAAGGGAAGAGGAATTCCTGGAGAATCACACTTTGAAGGCTAGTGGGATTTGATTGCAGGACTTTGACAGGACTGGGGTAAACAAAGACTCCACTCTTGGAGGGCACAAAGTAGTTTGTGCATCGGGACCCAGGGGAAGGAGCAGTGACCCCATAGGAGACTGAACCAAACCTACCTGCTAGTGTTGGAGGGTCTCCTGCAGAGGCGGGGGGTGGATGTGTCTCACCGTGAGAACAAGGACACTGGCAGCAGAAGTTCTGGGAAGTACTCCGTGGCATGAGCCCTCCCAGAGTCCACCATTAGCCCCACCAAAGAGCCCAGTAGTCTCCAGTGCTGGGTTGCCTCAGGTCAAACAACCAACAGGGAGGGAACCCAGCCCCACCCATCAGCAAACAAGAAGATTAAAGTTCTGCTGAGCTCTGCCCACCAGAGCAACAGTCAGCTCTACCCACCACCAGTCCCTCCCATCAGGAAACTTGGACAAGCCTCTTAGATAGCCTCATCCACCAGAGGGCAGACAAAAGAAGCAAGAAGAACTATAATCCTGCAGCCTGTGGAACAAAAACTACATTCACAGAAAGACAGACAAGATGAAAGGCAGAGGGCTATGTACCAGATAGAGGAACAAGATAAAACCCCAGATAAACAACTAAATGAAGTGGAGATAGGAAACATTCCAGAAAAAGAATTCAGAATAATGATAGCGAAGATGATCCAGGACCTCGGAAAAAGAATGGAGGCAAAGAATGAGAAGGTGCAAGAAATGTTTAACAAACACCTAGAAAAATTAAAGAACAAACAAAACAGAGATGAACATACAATAACTGAAATGAAAAAAACACTAGAAGGAATAAATAGCACAGTAACTGAGGGAGAAGAACAGATAAGTGACCTGGAAGACAGAATGGTGGAATTCACTGCTGCAGAACAGAATAAAGAAAAAAAATGAAAAGAAATGAAGACAGCCTAAGAGACCTCTGGGACAACATTATACGCAACAACATTCGCATTACAGAGGTCCCAGAAGGAGAAGAGAGAGAAAAAGGACCTGAGAAAATATTTGAAGAGATTATAGTCGAAAACTTCCCTAACATGGGAAAGGAAATAGCCACCCAAGTCCAGGAAGCGCAGAGAGTCCCAGGCAGGATAAACCCAAGGAGAAACACGCTGAGACACATAGTAATCAAATTGGCAAAAATTAAAGACACAGAGAAACTATTGAAAGCAACAAGGGAAAAATGACAAATAACATATGAGGGAACTCCCATAAGGTTAACAGCTGATTTCTCAGCAGAAACTCTACAAGCCAGAAGGGAGTGGCATGATACACTTAAAGTGATGAAAGGGAAGAACCTACAACAAAGATTACTCTCCCTAGCAAGAATCTCAGTCAGATTCGATGGAGAAATCAAAAGCTTTACAGACAAGCAAAAGCTAAGAGAATTCAGCACCACCAAACCAGTTCTACAACAAATGCTAAAGGAACTTCTCTAAGTGGGGAACACAAGACAAAAAAGGACCTACAAAAACAAACCCACAACAATTAAGAAAATGGTAATAGGAACATACATATCGATAATTACCTTAAACATGAATGGATTAAATGCTCCAGCCAAAAGACACAGGCTCACTGAATGGATACAAAAACAAGACCCATATATATGCTGTCTACAAGAGACCCACTTCAGACCTAGGGACACATTCAGACTGAAAGTGAGGGGATGGAAAAAGATATTCCATGCAAATGGAAATCAAAAGAAAGCTGGAGTAGCAATACTCATATCAGATAAAGTAGACTTTAAAACAAAGAATGTTACAAGAGACAAGGAAGGGCACTACATAATGATCAAGGGATCAATCCAAGAAGAAGATATAACGATTATAAATATATATGCACCCAAGACAGGAGCACCTCAGTACATAAGGCAACTGCTAACACCTCAGTACATAAGGCAACTGCTATAAAAGAGGAAATCGACAGTAACACAATAATACTGGGGGACTTTAACACCTCATTTACACCAATGGACAGATCATCCAAACAGAAAATTAATAAGGAAACACAAGCTTTAAATGACACAATAGACCAGATAGATTTAATTGATTTTTTTTTAAACATCTTTATTGGGGTATAATTGCTTTACAATGGTGTGTTAGTTTCTGCGTTATAACAAAGTGAATCAGCTATACATATACATATGTTCCCATATGTCTTCCCTCTTGCGTCTCCCTCCCTCCCACTCTCCCCATCCCACCCCTCCAGGCTGTCACAAAGCCCCGAGCTAATATCCCTGTGCCTTGCGGCTGCTTCCCCCTAGCTATCTACCTTACTACGTTTGTTAGTGTGTATATGTCCATGACTCTCTCTCGCCCTGTCAAAACTCACCCTTTCCCCTCCCCATATCCTCAAGTCCGTTCTCCAGTAGGTCTGCGTCTTTATTCCTGTCTTACCCCTAGGTTCTTCATGACATTTTTTTTCCTTAAATTCCATATATATGTGTTAGCATACGGTATTTGTCTTTTTCTTTCTGACTTACTTCACTCTGTATGACAGACTCTAGGTCTATCCATCTCATTACAAATAGCTCAATTTCATTTCTTTTTAAGGCTGAGTAATATTCCATTGTGTATATGTGCCACATCTTCTTTATCCATTCATCCGATGATGGGCGCTTAGGTTGTTTCCATCTCCGGGCTATTGTAAATAGAGCTGCAATGAACATTTTGGTACATGACTCTTTTTGAATTTTGGTTTTCTCAGGGTATACGCCCAGTTAATTGATATTTATAGGACATACCATCCAAAAACAGCAGATTACACTTTCTTCTCAAGTGTGCATGCAACATTCTCCAGCATAGATCACACCTTGGATCACAAGTCAAGCCTCACTAAATTCAAAAAAAATTGAAATCATATCAAGCATCTTTTCTGACCACAACACTATCAGATTACAAATCAATTACAGGGGAAAAAAATGTAAAAAACACAAACACATGGAGCCTAAGCGGTGCATTACTAAATAACCAAGAGATCACTGAAGAAATCAAAGAGGAGATCAAAAAATACCTAGAGACAAATGACAACAAAAACATGACGATCCAAAACCTATGGGATGCATCAAAAGCAGTTCTAAAAGGGAAGTTTATAGCTATACAAGCCTACCTCAAGAAACAAGAAAAATCTCAAATAAACAGTCTAACCTTACACCTAAAGGAACTAGAGAAAGAAGAACAAACAAACCCCAAAATTTGCAGAAGGAAACAAATCATAAAGAGCAGAGCAGAAATAAATAGAAACAAAGAACACAATAGCAAAGATCAATAAAACTAAAAGCTGCTTCTTTGAGAAGATAAACAAAATACATAAACCATTACCCAGACTCATCAAGAAAAAGAGACAGAGGACTCAAGTAAATAAAATAAGAAATGAAAAAGGAGAAGTTACAACAGACACTGCAGAAATACAAAGCATCCTAAGAGACTACTACAGGCAACTCTATGCCAATAAAATGGACAATCTGGAAGAAATGGACAAATTCTTAGAAAGGTATAACCTTCCAAGACTGAACCAGGAAGAAATAGAAAATATGAACAGACCAATCACAAGTAATAAAATTGAAACTGTGATTTAAAATCTTCCAACAAAAAAAATTCAGGCCCAGATGGCTTCACAGGTGAATACTATCAAACATTTAGAGAAGAGCTAACACCCATCCTTCTCAAACTCTTAGAAAAAATTGCAGAAGAAGGAACACTCCCAAACCCATTCTATGAGGCCACCATCACCCTGATACCAAAACCAAAGATACTCAAAAAAAGAAAATTACAGACCAGTATCACTGATGAATATAGATGCAAAAATCCTCAACAAAATACTAGCAAACAGAATCCAACAACACATTAAAAGGATCATACACCATGATCAAGTGGGATTTATCCCAGGGATGCAAGGATTCTTCAGTATACGCAAATCAATCAATGTGATACACCGTTTTAACAAATTGAAGGATAAAAACCATATGATCATCTCAATAGATACAGAAAAAGCTTTTGACAAAATTCAACACTGATTTATGATAAAAACTCTCCACAAAGTGGGCATAGAGGTAACCTACCTCAACATAATAAAGGCCATATATGACAAACCTGCAGCAAACATCATTCTAAATGATGAAAAACTGAAAGCATTTCCTCTAAGATCAGAAACAAGACAAGGATGTCCACTCTTGCCTCTATTATTCGACATAGTTTTGGAAGTCCTAGCTACGGCAGTCAGAGGAGAAAAAGAGATAAAAGGAATACAAATTGGAAAAGAAGAAGTGAAACTGTCACTGTTTGCAGATGACATGATACTATACATAGGGAATCCTAAAGAGGCCACCAGAAAACTACTAGAGCTAATCAATGAATCTGGTAAAATTGCAAGATACAAGATTAATGCACAGAAATCTCTTGCATTCCTATACACTAATGATGAAAAATCTGAAAGAGAAATTAAGGAAACACTTCCATTTACCATTGCAACAAAAAGAATAAAATACCTAGGGGACAAAAAACCTGTATGCAGAAAACTATAAGACACTGTTGAAAGAAATTAAGGATGATACAAACAGATGGAGAGATATACCATGTTTTTGGATTGGAAGAATTAATATTGTGAAAATGACTATACTACCCAAAGCAATCTACAGATTCAATGCAATCCCTATCAAATTACCAGTGGCATTTTTTACAGAACTAGAACAAAAAATCTTAAAATTTGTATGGAGATACAAAAGACCCCGAATAGCCAAAGCAGTGTTGAGGGAAACAAACGGAGCTGGAGGAATCAGACTCCTGGACTTCAGACTATACTACAGAGCTGCAGTAATCAAGACAGTATGGTACTGGCACAAAAACAGAAATATAGATCAATGGAACAGGACAGAAAGCCCAGAGATAAACCCAAGCAACTATGGTCAACCTATCTATGACAAAGGAGGAAACGATATATAATGGAGAAAAGACAGTCTCTTCAATAAGTGGTGCTGGGAAAACTGGACAACTACATGTAAAAGAATGAAACTAGAACACTCCCTAACACCATACACAAAAATAAACTCAAAATGGATTCGAGACCTAAACATAAGACTGGACACTATTAAACTCTTAGAGGAAAACATAGGAAGAACGCTCTTTGACATAAATCACAGCAAGATCTTTTGTGATCCACCTCCTAGAGTAATGTAAATAAAAACAAAAATAAACAAATGGGACCTAATGAAACTTAAAAGCTTTTGCAAAGCAAAGGAAACTGCAAACAAGATGAAAAGACAACCCTCAGTATGGGAGAAAATATTTGCAAATGAATCAACAGACAAAGGATTAATCTCCAAAATATATAAACAGCTCATGCAGCTCAATATTAAAACAAACAATCCAGTGAAAAATGGGCAGAAGACCTAAATAGACATTTCTCCATAGAAGACATATAGATGGCCAAGAAGCACATGAAAAGCTGCTCAACCTCTCTAATTATTAGAGAAATGCAAATCAAAACTACAATGAGGTATCATCTCACACCAGTTAGAATGGGCATCATCAGAAAATCTACAAACAACAAATGCTGGAGAGGATGTGGAGAAAAGGGAACCCTCTTGCACTGTTGGTGGGAATGTAAATAGATACCGCCAGTATGGAGAACAGTATGGAGGTTCCTTAAAAAACTAAAAATAGAATTACCATATCACCCAGCAATCCCACTACTGGGCATATACCCAGAGAAAACCATAATTCAAAAAGACACATGCACCCCAGTGTTCATTGCAGTACAATTTACAATAGCCAGGACATGGAAGCAACCTAAATGCCCATCTACAGATGAATGGATAAAGAAGATGTGGTACATATATACAATGGAATATTACTCATCCATAAAAAGGAATGAAACTGGGTCGTGTGTAGAGACATGGATGAATCTAGAGACTGTCATACAGAGTGAAGTAAGTCAGAAAGAGAAAAACAAATATTGTATATTAACACATATATGTGGAACCTAGAAAAATGGTACAGATGAACCGGTTTGCAGGGCAGAAATTGAGACACAGATGTAGAGAACAAACGTATGGACACCAAGGGGAGAAAGTGGTGGGGCGGGGGGTGGGGTGGGGCGGCATGGTGGGATGCATTGGGAGATTGGGATTGACATGTATACACTGATGTGTATAAAATGGATAACTGATAAGAACCTGCTATATAAAAAAATTAAATTTTTTAAAAAATGTATTATACTTATATTCCCTAGTGGATTAAAAAAAAAATGCTCACCAAAGAAGGCTTATGCAAGGAATCAAGAAGTTGATGACTTATTTTGACCACCTGAAGTGGCAACCTGGGTCCATTAAAAAAAAAAAGACACATGCACCCCAATGTTCACTGCAGCACTATTTACAATAGCCAGGTCATGGAAGCAACCTAAATGCCCATCTACAGATGAATGGATAAAGAAGTTGTAGTACATATATACAATGGAATAGTACTCAGCTATAAAAAGGAACGAAATTGGGTAATTTGTCGAGACGTGGATGGATCTCGAGACTGTCATACAGAGTGAAGTAAGGCAGAACGAGAAAAACAAATATTGTATATTAACACATATATGTGGAACCTAGAAAAAGTGGTACAGATGAACCATTTTTTGCAGGGCAGAAATTGAGACACAGGTATAGAGAACAAACATATGGACACCAAGGGGGCAAAGTGAGGGGTGGGTGGTGGTGTGATGAACTGGGAGATTGGGATTGACATATATACACTAATATGTATAAAATGGATAACTAATAAGAACCTGCTGTATAAAAAATAAATAAAATATAAAAATTAATAAAAGAAACTGAAACCCAAGGATTAAATCCTTGACTATAACTTTGTAACCTACGCTGAATAGCATCACACAGTGTGTGAACACATGGATTCTGAGACCTCGTCTGTGTTACCAAGTCCCATTTTTGTGATACATTATTTGTGTGAACAGTATAATTCTTCATAAATCATAAAATTGCACAGTTACTGGCATTGGTTAACTGAAGTTTTGTATTTAATTTGAGATTTTTCTTCAACTTGGGGCAGATATAAATAACGGCCTCCTCAGAGCTGCTTAAACACTTCAAACACAGTCTTACAGGCCATGTGAAACAGGTGTTGAGTGCTCCTGAGTATTCACGGCAGTTAGGATTCATGTCAAAACTGACCCTTTAACTGGATAATAAAATCTGTACCTCCACTACTTCCAGAGTTAGACTTCGAAACTTTTAAGCAGGCACCACGCTATTGATATATGCACTTATACTTACTGGTCATTCATCTCTTTGTAATACTTGTGTGTGTGTGTAAAAGATGTCCAACTGACCGTTTCATCTTTTGTCCAATTATTCAGACCCTCAGCATACTTTCTCTGCAGATTCAGGTATCTTCTTTCTATACACAAATTTTAAATATGCAATCTTTCCCATTTAGGATAGTGAGTATTACAATTCACTAAGATGGATTCTTGAAAACGATCCAACAGAACTGGACCTCAGGTTTGTCATAGATGAAGAACTTTTTGGACAGGTTTGTAAATTTTGATTAATTAAAATGGTACATAAATTGTGGAACTTTAGAACTTAAGTTTAATAACTTAAGTGAAATGTTATAACTTAAGTTTAGATGTTAACTAATGCATGTACTTAACATATTTCTGCACTCTATTTTTAAATTTATTTTCCAGTAACGAAAGCTGTCTCTCAGAAAGAATTTCTTCTTCTTTAACATTTGACTCATTCCATATTTATTTTAGTAAAACTAATATTTCAAGTTTTCTTAGCTTTTGAATGGATTTAATTTAAAACACCAGGTTTCTGGTATAACTATCATATTTATACTTAATTTTTTTCACTAAAATAACATATCAAGGTATCATGCTTAATTTTAGACCCATCAACATGAGTTGAAAAACGGCGGATCAGAAATAGTCGTCACCAATAAGAACAAAAAGGAATATATTTAGTAAGTATTTTGTTGTAAGTATTTTACTCTATTTAGTAAATTATTGGAAATAATTTTATACTTCTTTCTGGGAAGACTCTTTGTACCTTCTTTCTCTTACCCCAGAGTCAGAGCCTCAATGTTCTTTTTCTCTTTCTGTAACCATGTCATATTACTCACTCACGTTCATGTTTTTGCCTTGGGCTTAGCTAGTCTTTATTTTTTGTTTCTAACCAGAATACATGTACCTTAACAGTTTTTCTTGTTTCCTGTGAAAACGATGAAATGTTTTGTTTCTTTTAGTCTTGTAATACAATGGCGATTTGTAAACCGAATCCAGAAGCAAATGGCTGCTTTTAAAGAGGTACTCATTTTGTTTCCTCTTTGATAACTTCAAAGTACAGTCCGTACATTTTAAATATTGGGCCTTATCATGTCAGAGAAAAAGTAGTATATTACTTTTTAAAACCATTTAAAATTCATTTTCATACTGACAAAATATTAAATGAATAGATGTTGAGTTAAAACGCAATCATTCAAGAAATCCATGCAATAAACAGTCCTCCTTAACATGGATCCCCCTCAGCTTTCCCAGTCCCACCCCCCTCACCTTAAGTAACCTTGGGTGAACAAAGGAACAAGAGTGCTAGAGGGATGGTGGAATATACTATTTGTTTCTTTTCCTAAATGGGGTCACATCATACATGTTGGTTTGTGACTCACTTTCTTCTCTTATCAAATACTTATTGGAGGTCTTTACCTGTCAAGATATATAGCGACCTTTCTTTGTGGCTGCCTTTTATTCATACTCTAAATTCATAAGTTACTTAAACTTGCCAATTGATAGACATTTAGGCTGTTGTCAGGGCATTCATTTCCTAAGCTAACTAAAAGTCTTCTGTTAAATATTTATCACATACTTTTTCATTTATTCAACATTGAACACTGACTGTGTCTGGTGCTATGCGAGAGGCAAAAAGACATAGGTCCTGCTGTCAAGGAGCAGAGACTCTAAAGGGGGAAATGGACAGAGGGAAGCCTGCAGTACTAGGTGAGCAGAGAAGAGAGGTAGAAACCAGAGCAGAGAGAGGTGGAGGCGGGAGAGGGGAGGGCTCGAGGGATCGGCCAGCCACAGAGGAAGAGGAAATGGAATTCTAAGCAGAGGGAGCAGCACCTGTGAAGTATGGCAGTAAGACAGACTGGGCACACGTTAGAGAGAATACAAGCCATTGCTGTACTGGATAAGAGGATGCAAGAGGTGAAATTAAGCCTGGAGAGATGGGGAGAACCAGATGATGGGGGCCCTGTTTGTTCAGAGTTTTCTCTGAAGTCCAGTGAGGGAAGAAGGTGGCATTAAAGGCTATTAACCATAGAACACCAGGATTCAATGTATTGATACATTTTGGTCAGATCATTCTGGAAGTGGTATGTAATGAGCTAGAGAGGGCAAGACGAGCCGCAGAGGCTAGTTGGAAAGTGCTGCAGTCATCCCGGGGAGAAATGGTAAGGACAGTGGGAAGAAAGCTGTGAGTGGCTCTCAGGAAGGGAGATCTATAGCTTAGGGTGATTTAAAGGATAGAGATCTGAGGATCCTCTGCATGTGTGTAGTGGAGGTGTGGACTAAACAAGATGGAAAATTCAAAAGAACAGTAAGAACGGTGAGAGTGGATGGCCACACGTGGGGATGTGGGAACACCAAAATTTAAGGAACGGACAGGAGAAACGGAGACATCAAAGGAAATCAGCAAAGGCAGACAGACATAGGAGGAAAACCATCAACAACAGCAGAGTTTCAAGAACAAAGGTGTTGTCAACAATATCGTAGTGCAGAGAAGTCAAATAAGATAGGGAACTAAAAAGCATGTAGTAGACATAGCTGCAAAGCTGTCTTTGAGTTTCTCCAGGACACCTTCAGGGAAGCATTGATGAAGAGGTCAGATTGCAGTGGTTGAGGGATAGATGGGGGTGAGCGAGGGGATTTGGAAATGCGTAGTAACACTGTCCAGAGCGTGGAAAGCAGAAAGAGGGGCTTGCTTTCTTGTTTTGTTTTTAAGGTAGATAAGGCTTGAACAAATTTAGATGCATCAAGACTGAGCTAATAAAGGTTTAGTGATGACATCCTTGAGGAAGCAGATGAAGCACAGAGAGGGAGTGGTCCCTCTCTCCACAGCAGTGGGGAGGAGGCCCTCGTGGATGTCGGTGCTGGTTGGTATGTGGGGATGCAGAAGGTTGAGGGAATTCCATCCTGCAGAATTGCCTCTATTTTCTCTCTCAAGTAGAAATTATCTGCTGTAAAGAAGGGGTGACATGGAGGAAGAGGAGGCTTAAAAATTGTGGGGAAGTTTTAAAGTAGCCACTTCGAGGAATCAGTGAGAGAACAGACATGTATACTTTCTTGCCAACACTGAAATGTCAGTTAAGAGCCCATGAATGTATAGTGGAAGAAGACGAAGTATGGGATTGCCCATTGACCCCGCTGACCAGGATTTTAAATATATTCTTTCTACTAGGGATTTTTTGAACTGATACCACAGGATCTCATCAAAATTTTTGATGAAAATGAACTAGAGGTAAGAAATATTGTTCATATCTTAAAACAGGACTTCTGTTCCCATTATTTTTCATGTCTACAGTTTGACATTTCTTATTATGTAGCTTCTGATGTGCGGCTTGGGAGATGTCGATGTGAATGACTGGAGAGAACACACAAAGTACAAAAATGGCTACAGTGTAAATCATCAAGTCATCCAGTGGTTTTGGAAGGTAATGGAAAGCTTCTATTTTCATAAATTACTTTTCAGTAGATTCAGTCATATTTAACTATACTAGTGGATCACATAGAGATATGACAAAAACTATATATAGTCCTGCCAAAATTATCTTTGATTTTGTACTGTATACGTTTACCTTCTGGAATAGGGTTCCAACCTCCATACATATTTTTAGATACGTAAAATGTGCAGAATGTAGTAAGCGGCAGTGACAGCTGAGATAAGCACTTGATTCCTTTCTAAAGTTGGGACTCTTCAAGGGAACTTGTAATAACCTGCAGTGTATTCTCTGGGACTCCTGCATGGCTCCTTGGAATGTGATTTTCCATCTTATACAGAAATGTGTATGCTACTCAATAATACCAGTAAATAACAATTTTTTAAAAGCCGTGAGTCACATCTGAGAGGAAATGTTGTCACTTTATTAGGCTATAATCCCATTCTAAAGAGTTACCGTGTAGCCTTGGAAATGAAGTTTCAAGAACTTCGTGAACCACCCATAAGCACACTTGAACTAAAGGAAACATGCACATTTCATAAGTGATCATTAATGCTCTAACTCAACTCTGATAGCATATTTTTCAGGATAGTTTTGTTACCGTTTTTTCCCAGTGATGTTCCTAAGTGCTGCTTTTATCTTTTGCAGGCTGTCTTAATGATGGACTCAGAAAAAAGAATACGATTACTTCAGTTTGTCACTGGCACATCCCGTGTGCCTATGAATGGATTTGCTGAACTGTATGGTAAGGATTTCCATCGGTCATTAAAAGATGGAGCTTATGGCAGTTGTCGTTTTCATGGCTGACTAGTCTTCAAGCTTCTATCATTTATACAAATATTTAGCTTAATTTTAAAAATTAAGATTTTAAAATGATTATAATTCGATACACTGAAGTAGGTCAAAATATATGTACACCTTCTAATCAGAGAGCAAAGGAGAAAACTGCAAACGTGAAATGACTCAAGTTACTTCCCGTTCTTGAATTTTAAATTTGATTCCCACCCTGCATTCCATTACAGAAAAAGCATTGCCTGTAGTGTGATGGTTTAGGGGGCAGGCAGCATGTAAAGTTCCACAGGGTGTTAATAAGCGTACAACAAAACACAGAGAGTATCATAGTAGAATACATTTGGGGAAAGAACGGACTAAATGAAGTTAAATATTCTGTTTATTGGAATGACATTTACCTGCTTGTAAAGATACCAAGAAGAACAAATCTTTCAGAGGAAGTAGAGCCAAGATTGGAGCCCTACTGTCCCCTCCTTGGTAAACCTGGTTTCCTTGTTAAGCTTCATTTATATCTGTTTGCAGAACCTGTCAAGCAGCTGCCACTTCTCCACCTAGAGTAACCACTCCCAGTAGGAAGGCTGAGACAAGAGCTTTGCTGCTCACCAATGTGCTCATTGGAAAGACAAATCCAGTTAAGCAGGGCAAACACCCCTTCCATCTGTAGATCCAGTGCCCTCTTTTATGCAGCCCAGGCCTACAGCTGTCCACTGATATAATGAATTTTTTGGAATTTGGGGGAGATATCCCACACACAGGTCCAGAGTTATTAGTGTTAGACTATAAATTCAAGTTCTTAAGGGTTTACAAAAGAAGTAGAAGTTGCTTCAGAATGTTAATATTGCAGTGCAGTGTTACCTAGCCAATAGAAAGTATGTTACATTTTTTTTTAACATCTTTATTGGAGTACAATTCCTTTACAATGGTGTGTTAATTTCTGCTGTATCACAAAGTGAATCAGCTATACGTATACATATATCCCCATATCCCCTCCCTCTTGTGTCTCCCTCCCACCCTCCCTATCCCACCCCTCTAGGTGGTCACAAAGCACTGAGCTGATCTCCCTGTGCTATGCGGCTGCTTTCCACTACCTATCTATTTTACCTTTGGTAGTGTATATATGTCCATGACACTCTCTCACTTCGTCCCAGCTTACCCTTCCCCTTCCCCGTGTCCTCAAGTCCATTCTCTACGTCTGCATTTTTATTCCCATCCTGCCCCTAGGTTCTTCAGAACCTTTTATTTTTTTTAGATTCCATGTATATGTGTTAGCATACAGTATTTGTTTTCCTCTTTCTGACTTACTTCACTCTGTATGATAGACTCTAGGTCCATCCACCTCACTACAAATAAATCAATTTCGTTTCTTTTTATAGCTGAGTAATATTCCATTGTATATATGTGCCACATCTTCTTTATCCATTCATCTGTTGATGGACACTTAGGTTGTTTCCATGTCATGGCTATTGTAAATAGTGCTGCAGTAAACATTGTGGTACATGACTCTTTTGTTTGTTTGTTTGTTTGTTTTTGCGGTACGTGGGCCCCTCACTGCTGTGGCACCTCCCATTGCAGAGCACAGGCTCCGGATGCGCAGTCTCAGCAGCCATGGCTCACGGTCCCAGCCACTCCGCAGCATGTGGGAATCTTCCCGGACCGGGGCACAAACCCATGTCCCCTGCATTGGCAGGCGGACTCTCAACCACTGCGCCACCAGGGAAGCCCATGACTCTTTCTGAATTATGGTTTTCTCAGGGTATATGCCCAGTAGTGGGATTGCTGGGTCATATGGTAGTTCTATTTTTAGTTTTTTAAGGAACCTCCATACTGTTCTCCATAGTGGCTGTATCAATTTACATTCCCACCAACAGTGCGAGGGGGTTCCCTTTTTTCCACACCCTCTCCAGCATTTATTGTTTGTAGACTTTTTGATGATGGCCATTCTGACCAGTGTGAGGTGATACCTCATTGTAGTTTTGATTTGCATTTCTCTAATGATTAGTGATGTTGAGCATCCTTTCATGTGTTTGTTGGCAATCTGTATATCTTCTCTGGAGAAATGTCTATTTAGGTCTTCTGCCCATTTTTGGATTGGGTTGTTTGTTTTTTTGATAGTGAGCAACATGAGCTGCTTGTATATTTTGGAGATTAATCCTTCGTCAGCTGCCTCATTTGCAACTATTTTCTCCCATTCTGAGGGTTGTCTTTTCATCTTGTTTATGGTTTCCTTTGCTGTGCAAAAGCTTTGAAGTTTCATTAGGTCCCATTTGTTTATTTTTGTTTTTATTTCCCTTTCCCTGGGAGGTGGGTCAAAAAGGATCTTGCTGTGATTTATGTCATAGAGTGTTCTACCTATGTTATCCTCTAAGAGTTTTATAGTGTCTGGCCTTAAATTTAGGTCTTTAATCCATTTTGAGTTTATTATTGTGTATGATGTTAGGGAGTGTTCTAATTTCATTCTTTTACATGTAGCTGTCCAGTTTTCCCAGCACCACTTATTGACGAGGCTGTCTTTTCTCCATTGTATACTCTTGCCTCCTTTATGAAGATAAGGTGACCATATGTGTGTGGGTTTATCTTTGGACTTTCTATCCTGTTCCATTGATCTATATTTCTGTTTTTGTGTCAGTACCATATGGTCTTGATTACTGTAGCTTTGTAGTATAGTCTGAAGTCAGGGAGCCTAATTCCTCCAGCTCTGTTTTCTTTCTCAGGATTGCTTTGGCTATTCGGGGTCTTTTGTGTTTCAATACAGATTGTGAAATTTTTTGTTCTAGTTCTCTGAAAAATGCCATTGGTAGTTTGATAGAGATTGCACTGAATCTGTACATTGCTTTGGATAGTAGAGTCATTTTCACAATGTTGACTCTTCCCATCCAAGAACATGGTATATCTCACCATCTGTTTTTATCATCTTTAATTTCTTTCATCAGTGTCTTATAATATTCTGCATACAGGTCTTTTGTCTCCTTAGGTAGGTTTATTCCTAGGTATTTTATTCTTTTTGTTGCAATGGTAAATGGGAGTGTTTCCTTGATTTCTCTTTCAGATTTTTCATCATTAGTGTATAGGAATGCAGGAGATTTATGTGCATTAATTTTGTATCCTGCAACTTTACCAAATTCATTGATTAGCTCTAGTAGTTTTCTGGTGGCATCTTTAGGATTCTCTATGTATAGTATCATGTCATCTGCAAATAGTGACAGTTTCACTTCTTCTTTTTCAATTTGTATTCCTTTTATTTCTTTTTCTCCTCTTATTGCCGTGGCTAGGACTTCCAAAACTATGTCGAATAATAGTGGCAAGAGTGGACATCCTTGTCTTGTTCCTGATCTTAGAGGAAATGCTTTCAGGTTTTCACCATTTAGAATGATGTTTGCTGTAAGTTTGTCATATATGGCCTTTATTATGTTGAGGTAGGTTCCCTGTATGCCCACTTTCTGGAGAGTTTTTATCATAAATTGGTGTTGAATTTTGTCAAAAGCTTTCTCTGCATCTATTGAGATGATCATATTGTTTTTATCCTTCAATTTATATTGAACATCATCATATTATGATGTATCACACTGATTGATTTGCATATATGGAAAAGTCCTTGCATCCCTGGGATAAACCCTACTTGATCATGGTGTATCAACTTTTAACGTGTTGTTGGATTCTGTTTGCTAGTATTTTGTTGAGGATTTTTGCATCTATATTCATCAGTGATACTGGTCTGTAATTTTCTTTTTTTGAGTATCTTTGTCTGGTTTTGGTGTCAGGGAGATGGTGGGCTCATAGAATGAGTTTGGGAGGGTTCCTTCCTCTGCAATTTTTTGTAAGAGTTTGAGAAGGATGGGTGTTAGCTCTTCTCTAAATGTTTGATAGAATTCACCTGTGAAGCCCTCTGGTCCTGGGCTTTTGTTTGTTGGAAAATTTTTAATCACAGTTTCAATTTCAGTGCTTGTGATTGGTCTGTTTCTGTTTCTTCCTGGTTCAGTCTCAAAAGGTTGTGCTTTTCTAAAAATTTGTCAGTTTCTTCCAGGTTGTCCATTTTATTGGCATATACTTGCTTGTTGTAATCTCCCATGATGCTTTGTATTTCTGCAGTGTCAGTTGTTACTTCTCCTCTTTCATTTCTAATTCTGTGTCAATTTTGTTTATCTTCTCAAAGAACCAGCTTTTAGTTTTATTGATCTTTGCTATTGTTTCCTTCATTTCTATTTCATTTATTTCTGATCTGGTCTTTATGATTTCTTTCCTTCTGCTAACTTTGGGGGGTTTTATGTTCTTCTTTCTCTACATACTTTAGGTGTAAGGTTAGGTTGTTTATTTGAGATTTTTCTTGTTTCTTGAGGTAGGATTGTATTGCTCTAAACTTCCCTCTTAGAACTGCTTTTGCTACATCCCATAGATTTTGGGTCGTCGTGTTTTCATTGTCATTTGTTTATAGATATTTTTTTATTTCTTCAGTGATCTCTTGGTTATTTAGTAGAGTATTGATTAGTCTCCATGTATTTGTATTTTTTACCATTTTTTCCCTGTAATTGATATCTAGTCCTATAGTGTTGTGGTCGGGAAAGATACTTGATACAATTTCAATTTTCTTAAATTTACCAAGGCTTGATTTGTGACCCAAGATATGATCTATCCTGAAGAATATTCCGTGAGTGCTTGAGAAGAAAGTGTATTCTGTTGTTTGGGGGTGGAATGTCCTATAAATATCAATTAAGTCCATCTTGTTTAATGTGTCATTTGAAGCTTGTGTTTCCTTATTTATTTTCATTTTGGATCATCTGTCCATTGGTGAAAGTGGGGTGTTAAAAGTCCCCTACTATGAATGTGTTACTGTCGATTTCCCCTTTTATGGCTGTTAGCATTTGCCCTATGTATTGAGATGCTCCTATGTTGGGTGCATAAATATTTACAATTGTTATTATTTCTTCTTGGATTGATCCCTTGATCATTATGTAGTGTCCTTCTTTGTCTCTTGTAATAGTCTTTATTTTAAAGTCTATTCTGTCTGATATGAGAATTGCTACTTCAGCTTTCTTTTTATTTCCATTTGCATGGAATATCTTTTTTTCCATCCCCTCACTGTCAGTCTGTACGTGTCCATAGGTCTGAAGTGGGTCTTTTGTAGGCAGCATGTATACGGGTCTTGTTTTTGTATCCATTCAGCCAGTCTTTGTCTTTTGGTTGGAGCATTTAATCCATTTACATTTAAGGGAATTATTGATATGTATGTTCCTATTACCATTTTCTTAATTGTTTTGGGTTTGTTATTGTAGTCTTTTCCTTCTCTTGTGTTTCCTGCCTAGAGAAGTTCCTTTAGCATTTGCTGTAGTGCTGAATTCTCTTAGCTTTTGCTTGTCTGTAAAGGTTTTAATTTCTCCATCAAATCTGAATGAGATCCTTGCTGGGTAATCTTGGTTGTAGGCTTTTCCCTTTCATCACTTTAAATATGTCCTGCCACACCCTTCTGGCTTGCAGAGTTTCTGCTGAAGGATCAGCTGTTAACCTTATGGGGATTCCCCTGTATATTATTTGTTGCTTTTCCCTTGCTGCTTTTAATATGTTTTCTTTGTGTTTAAGTTTTAATAGTTTGATTAATATGTGTCTTGGCGTGTTTCTCCTTGGATTTATCTTATATGGGACTCTCTGCGCTTCCTGGACTTGACTATTTCCTTTCCCATATTAGCAATGTTTTCAACTATAATCTCTTCAAATACTTTCTCAGTCCCTTTCTTTTTCTCTTCTTCTTCTGTGACCCCTGTATTTCAAATGTTGGTGCGTTTAATGTTGTCCCAGAGGTCTCTGAGACTGTCCTCAATTCTTTTCATTCTTTTTTCTTTATTCTGCTCTGCGGTAGTTATTTCCACTATTTTATCTTCCAGGTCACTTATCCTTTCTTCTACCTCAGTTATTCTGCTATTGATTCCTTCTAGAGAATTTTTCATTTCATTTATTGTGTTGTTCATAATTGTTTGCTCTTTAGTTCTTCTAGGTCCTTGTTAAACGTTTCTTATATTTTCTCTATTCTATTCCCAAGATTTTGGATCATCTTTACTTTCATTACTCTGAATTCTTTTTTGGGTAGATGCCTATTTCCTCTTCATTTGTTTGGTCTGTTAGGTTTTTACCTTGCTCCTTCATCTGCTGTGTATTTCTCTGTCTTCTCATTTTGCTTAACTTACTGTGTGTGGGGTTCACAGGCTGCAGGTTCATAGTTCCCGTTGTTTTTGGTGTCTGACATCAGTGGGTATGTTGGTTCAGTGGGTTGTGTAGGCTTCCTGGTGGAGGGGACTGGTGCCTGTGTTCTGATGGTTGAGGCTGGATCTTGTCTTTCTGGTGGGCAGGACCACATCCAGTGGTGTGTTTTGGGGTGTCTGTGAACTTATTATGATTTTAGGCAGCCTCTCTGGTAATGGGTGGGGTTGTGTTCCTATCTTGCTAGTTGTTTGGCATGGGGTGTCCAGCACTGTAGCTTGCTGGTTGTTCAGGGGAGCTGGGTCTTAGCATTGAGATAGAGATCTCTGGGAGAGCTCTCACCAACTGATATTACGAGGGGCTGGGAGGTCTCTTGTGGACCAATGTCCTGAACTCAGCTCTCCCACCTCAGAGGCTCAGGCCTGACACCCGGCCGGAGCACCAAGATCCTGGGTCATCCTGGAGAAGATGGACTGAAGCCAGGAGAAAGCTAGATGATGGGAGACCTGTCAGAAGGCTTGTTTGGTGAGATCAGGCAAAGGATGGTGACATTCTGTACCCAGGCTTTACTCGCGAAGGGGAAAGGGGTGCCTCGGGAAGCCAAGTGCGAACTTCCATGCTCCATGCAAAAGTATGTTACATTGATATTGGTTGACTTACAGGAAGTTTTCCAGATGGATTGTTTAGGTGAGAGAATCAAGGGGAAAGGAAATATGATTCCATGCTATGGAAAACACAATGACAAAAGTACTGAAATTGTAACTGTATGGATAATGGTGATGGGTGATGTGTGAAAAGCAATGCTTTTTGAGGAAAGAGTAATATGGAAAATTTAGGTATTTTTAGTGCTGCTTCTGACAAT
The DNA here is from genome assembly GCF_008692025.1 of Phocoena sinus. NCBI lineage: Eukaryota > Metazoa > Chordata > Mammalia > Artiodactyla > Phocoenidae > Phocoena > Phocoena sinus. The sequence continues at coordinate 79,035,002 of NC_045764.1, forward strand.
TATCCTCACACACACATATTTGGATATGAGTCTAAGACATCAGAGAAGTATGGAAGGTGTCTCATCATGTTGTCAGCATTGATGACCTGGGAGGTTGGAGGAATTTGAGAATTGGAGAAGGAAGAGCTAAGCGAAAACTCCAAAGGAAAAAAAAAGTTTCTAAGAATGTCCATAATAGGAGGAAAATGTAGCATGTATAACATGATCCCGTGCACATAAAATCCTATATAGATGCGCATGTACAAAAAGATTCATGATAGGATGTTTACTCAGATTTAATGGTGGAATTTCAGGTGATTTTTGCATCTTTCATTATATAATCTCACTGCAAAAAAAATAAAGCAATGGAGAAAAAATAATCAGAAAAAGCTGTTTTCAGTGGGACTCAAAAACACACATTTTCTGTGTACCTGTGACAGAGGGGGTATATGGAAATGCAGGGCTAGGAAACAGCCAAAGCCCTGTCAGACACACAATCCCCACTCCCTGCCCCAGGGCAGAGGGATACTGTGGTCCCAAATGCACTGATAGAAGAGGAGACCTCATTTCATGGCTGGACAGTAAAGTCATCGGGCCCAGGACAACATTATTTCTTCTGAGTTTAAAGCAACTAGATGTTCTCTGTGTGCTTAAGTTCTACATTAGCAAAAGTGAGTTGTGAAATGCCCAGAAATTCCTGTAAGACAAATTGAAACCAAAGCAACTCTTCTTCCTTGTAGGCTCAAACGGACCACAGTCATTTACAGTTGAGCAGTGGGGCACCCCTGAGAAGCTGCCAAGAGCTCATACGTGGTAAGCAGTTTCTCTGACCCTAGAGAACAAGTCCTCAGAGACAGAAGGTCCTCTTACAGTCTGGGTACGGAAGGTCTAGTTCCCTCTGTGCTGTGTTGGTGGCAGATATGGAGGGGGAGGGGGGAGAGGAGAGGAGGAGGGCCGGGAATCAGCCACACCAACCCAGGAACAGCTGTTTCTTTACTGGGCAGGCCTGAAGACCAGGCAGCTGAACACTGGAGAGACCCATCTAAACTTTTGACCTGGGGACATCCCTGGCGGTCCAGTGGTTAAGATTTGGTGCTTCCACTGTAGGGGGCACGGGTTCGATCCCTGGTCAGGGAACTAAGATCCCAGATGCCACACGGTACAGCCAAAAAAAAAAAGGTAAACTGTTGACCATATCTTGCTTCCATCACATGAATGATGATCCATCCCAAGAAGAACTAGAACATTCCATTTTGAAGGTTCAAATGACAGGAGCCCAGACGTTTGGAGATCAGGGTGGAGGTGAGAGGTCACCACCAAGAATTCATGGGGAGAGTCCACACCTAGAGTCCAATCCTAAACATTCCTTCTCCCTGAGGAGAAAAGGTCTTTTCGTGTGGTTGAAACATAGCACGCATAGCTGCACCATGAATAGTTTGCCCTGGGAACTCGCTTTGTCAGTGTCTGCAATAACCGGCCCCTCTCTGTTCTTTCAGCTTTAATCGCTTGGACTTGCCACCGTATGAGTCATTTGAAGAATTATGGGATAAACTTCAGATGGCCATTGAGAACACTCAGGGTTTTGATGGCGTTGATTAGATTACAAGTAACAATCTATGGTGTTTTACTGCCGCTTTTTTATAAGCAAAATCTTGACTTAAAATTTTCCAGGGAACTACTAACCCTTGGCCATTGATACTTCCCAGATATTGGAGAAAATCATGTCAAAGAATTAGAAGAAATAGTATGACAACTTTTCCATTATTTCATTCACTTATATAAGGTGTTGCTTTTACGCAGTTGTGTTGTTCTATCTTGAGTTCACCCTCTACTATAAAAGTCCTGTGTGCCTGAAATCGTGAGTTTTGTCCTTGACATTTACCTCTTTTACAGTATTTGCCAGGCAGTTTCTTAAACTACTGAAATTATAACTGTGAAATATTTGTGATAAGTGTCATGTGTGAAAAGTTTGATGCTTTTTGAGAAGGAAACTGAAATTGGGGGAAAAAACTTTAGTATTGAGTACACTACAATATAGTCAGTGCTGCCTGCAGCTAGTTATAATTTTGTAGACCTGCCTACTGCACGTTACTGCCCAGATTTTTGGAAAAATCTTAGAAAGTATGTTACCTATATTTTTAGTCAACTGATTCACTTGCAAAAAGCTGTTTACTTCTTCATTTTAAAAAGCATTTGGCTTTTGTTAATATGCGGTTTTACTAAGCAAGGTGGTTCATAAGACGTGAAGCAAATTCAAATTTGCAAAGAGTTAAAGGTATTAACGCCTCCCTCTTGCCTGTATATCCTTATGGCTCATTGGTAGAGTCATCACTCTTTACTGTGTTCGTTTAGTTAAAAGAATTCCTTCTTCAAACTAAAGCTTGACAAAGCAGTATTCCTAAATAAGCCTTGAAGAACTGAGTTAAATGTATAATACTTGCCTTTACTAGTCATTCTTTACAGTTGCACAATTATGTAGTAAATACATGTTTACAGGGTTTATTATGTTTACAGATTAAGCTAATCTCTGCAGTTGCATTTTTATATTTTTAGTATTTCACTTTAGTCAAAAAACCAAATAATTTGTTAAAAATAACCAAAGAATAGTTATAAGGCATAATTTGTATTAAATTACCAGATTTCTTATGCTTTTTTAAAAACCTGTTTACTATGAAAATGTTTTGCTATAAATCCAAAACTCTTTAGGCAAAATGCTACAGATAGACTCCGACTTTAACCAAACTGAAGTACATAAAAATCCTGTGCATGTATTCAGTGAAGGTTTACTGAATGCCTGCGATGTGCATAGCTCTGTCTAGGCCCTGGGGTGAGAGTTGTCAGCTTCAAAGAAATCTAGCTGAGTCCCCATCCTCAGGGAATTTAGAGATGTGTAAAGGAATTTTCAAACAATCAAAAGTCAGTCGGGGTGAGCAGAATAAGGCAAAAGGGAAAGTGTTCCAGTGCACCTGCAAAGATAAGTGTGCCAAGACTGTATTTATATATTTTATACCTACCTTGGAATGATATATAGAAAATGCTCTTGCAAAAAGATAAAGCTATTTCTCAATATGGTATCTTTGATGATTTAGGGGTAATTGTAAATATATGTTATTAATCTTCTTAAATACATACATATATATATATATATATATATATATATATATATGCATACTCTGAGAGTTGTAAAAAGTGCATCTGGCTCTTGGTTAAAGTTTGTTGGGGTGTAACACAATGGGTACCATTCAGCACCTGGTAGGGATGTCCCATGTGACAGAAGCAAAACCACTTTCCAAACAGCACATCAGCAGCTCAGCTTAGGGAGAGTAATTCACAGATCTATGTACCCTGTGTCTTCTCTTCACCTTGCTAACTAGCATTCAGGGGAGACCAGCAGGTGTAGCCCTAATTTTATCACTTACCAAATGTTTAAACTGAAGCAGCATACTTCACCTCTCCGGGCTCCTGGTTCTTCACCCGTCAAAGGAGAATAATCATACACACTCTCATTGTCATGTAAGATTATTGTAAATTCCAGAAAGCTGCTTTGTAAAGTATCATATGATCAGAGGGTGCTTTGCGCTGACCATCAGATTTTGTCAAATCAGGTGTGAACACGAACTACACTCCCAAAGGAAAATCTCTTCATTTAAAAATAAGATGACTGCTGACAGACAAGAAAGTAGGAACATCTCTGATATTGAATATATACAGATATACATATGCATGTTTATCTGTACATGGATCTTACCATCAGAATTCATTTTCTCTACATGAGCAAAGTAATATTAATATGGGCCAATGCATTTTGGAATGTTCTCATTATGTAGAACTGAATGTGAAAACTATTTTTGTTAAAACAAGATTTTACCACGATTGTTTAACTGTCGCTTCTGTGAAATACAGCAGATAGCAGAGCTTGAGAAAATATAAAGCTTGCTTTTCGTCCGATTCATTCACGTGGATGATTCTGTGACTCAGCTAAAACAGGGTGTTAAAGAGACCAGACACTCCCACCAGCCCCCCAGCCACAGACCATCATCTCCCAGGTGTGCACTGATGGTCCAAAAGGAACCTGTATCAAGCAACACAGCCCCTCATCCCAGATAGCAAAGTTTCTCAAATGCATTCTACGGCTGGAAGTAAATAGGGTCATTTATGTAAAGCAAGGACGTCAGGTTTTTTTAGAGTTATAAGCACATAATTTTAGCCTATTATTTTCTCTGTAATCAAACAAATTTTAACAGGCATAAAATTGTGCTACAAATGCATTTCATCCTAATTTAAATGGTTACTTCTTTTCATTTTTTTATTTATAATGCTGAAAATTATTCCAGAGAATTATCAAGTTAAACAATTCGTTTGGATTATAAGCCACTTGACATTGTTTTTTTTAAAATCTTCTCATATGGGAAAAAGATATCAAGATTAATGTATCAAAAATTTATTGCATACTTTAAAATATAAAACCATTTTTTAAAATCTTGATGCACAAATAAAGTTTCTATTCTAGTAAAAACAGAAACTGTGATTCATTTTCAAATAGAAATGTTTCCAAGCCGTTATCCTTAGCCAATAGCTCCTGATCTAGTTCTCTGCAGCAACACATGGAATTCTCAAGACAACCTTGAATTGATAGCAGGTTACCTAGCATGATTATAAACTCTTAACCACAGAGAATCTCCATTTTACAAACAGGTCCTGTTCCCCAAATCTGGTTGTTAGTAAAATATACAGAAGGCAATATAATAATAAAGTTACAAATGGACTGGATTTCAGACTTGCTGTTGTTCATTCCAGAGACCAGCCATGGAACCTATTTATAACATTGTTTCTATGAGAAGAGGAATTCCAAGTGTTACTTCAGAAGTAAGTATCTTTTCATCCTTCCTCTGAACTCCTGGAAGTTTCCCAGTAGAGGGAATCCAACACCCTCACCCCCAGTCAGCCCTAGGAAGGTGCTGTTCCAGCCCTGTTTCTGCCAAAATCCAGACTAGTTGTAATCTATGGGGTCCAGACGCCTGCCTTCCCCGCTTCCACCCTTCCAGAGCTCACCAGCTCGGGTGGTAGCTAGCCGGCACCGTGCCTCCCTGTACAGGAAGTCCTTGCTTTGCTGTCCATCAGGGCAGGCACATTCCTTTTTATAAAGGAGATTATACTAAGTGTTAGAATCGCAGGACCTCACTGTGAATAGTGGGCTTTCAGTAGATTTGTGTGTATTTTTTCTTGAGCGTTAAAGAATATCGCTAAATTGGCGGCCTGTTTCGGTTCTGCCAGTCTCTTCATCTGCTATCCATCCTATGCAGTCCCTCCATCCCACACCAAGTGTCTCCTTTCTCATGTACAAATCTGATCAGGTTACTCTGCCAAAAACACTCTGAAAGCTCCCCAGAGCCAGAAGGAAGAAGCCCAAACCCGTTGGCATGAAATGCAGTCTGTCCCCAGCTTAATGCATGAGTTCCACCTTCCATCGTACCCCACTCAGGCACCCTGCCCTCCACCCAAACCACGCCTCCCTCCAGTCCTTAATCACTGAAAACTTCTCTGCACCTGCTTATGTCCACTTGCAAAATCACTCCTCCTCTTGGAGCAGTGGAAGGGTGCCGTGGCCTAGCAGTTGGTACCTAGTAGCATGAATGGGATCGTATATTGCTAGGCTTTGTGTACATAATTCTCGCCTACAAACTTGGGCAGCTTGAAAACAGGGACTTCTTTGTATACCTTTTTAATATGTTCATTCTCCAACACATAAATACAATGTGAGTATTGTTTGTGTATAGACCCAGTGCACGTGTATTGAGCACCTACAGCGTCCCTGGCCCTGTGCAGTAATATGCAGGAAGCTCTGTGTATAGGGGGATGATGGGAACTGTGAAAATACACATGCAGAGAAGGAGCTTGACCGAGATCCTGTGGAGCACCAGGGTCTGCAGTAAACACTTTACGTGGGTCCCATTTAATCTTCATAAAAACTCAGTGAGGCAGGTTTTATAGGCTCAAAAAGGACAAGTAATACACCTGAGGCCACACAGCATATAAGCTCAGTGGATTATGAACCACAACAAAAAAAAAGAAAGCTGTAGAATCCAATCAGCAAATTACCAAGGTGTATTCGTTTTCTGTTGCTGCATAACATATGACCATAAAGCTAGCAGCTCAAATCAACACCCATTCATCATCTCACAGTTCAGTCAGTCATTAACTCCACATGGAATCTAAAATATGACACAAGTGGACTTACCTACGAAACAGAAACAGACTCACAGACATAGAGAACAGACTCGCGGTTGCCAAGGGGTAGGTGGGGGACGGAGGGATTGGGAGTTCGGGATTAGCAGATGCAAACTATTGTGTATAGAATGGATAAAAAAACAAGGTCCTACTGTATAGCACAGGGAACTATATTCAGTATCCTATGATGAGTCATAATGGAAAAGAATATGAAAAAGTGTATATATATGTATAACTGAATCACTTTGCTGTTTAGCAGTAATTAACAGAACACTGTAAATCAACTATACTTGAATAAAATTAATTTTAAAATTAACAAAAAAGAAATCCACATGGGCTCAGCTGGCTTCTCTACTTAGGGCCTCACAGGCCAAAACCAAGGTGTCAACCAACCGAACTCTTAGCTGCTCCAATGATTCTTCAGTTGTTGACAGAATCCACTTCCTTGTGGCTAGAGTTCTGAGGTCCCCATTTTCTTGCTGGCTGTCATCTGGGGACCAGTCTAACCTTCTACAGGCCACATACATTTCTCACCACTTGGCTGTTCCATCTTCAAGCCAGCAATGGTGTGTGCAATCCTTTTCATGCTTAGAACCTCCCTTGATGCCTCCTTTTGCCGTCCTCTCTGCCACCAGGTGGAGAAAATTCTCACTTTCCAAGGCTCACTTGATTAGTCCCACTTCTATCATCTCCCCTTTTGAAGTCGACTGTGCTGTAGGCATAACACAGTCGGTGGTGGGGGTCACGATTGCAGGCATTTGGGCCTTGAGCTTTTGGACCATTTGTAGAAATTCCACCTCCCACACAACCTAAAAGTAGAGGTGGCAAAGGGTTATGGAGATGTGGCTTGAAAAACACTTAAATGTATCTAATTTTATAGTTCGTGGCTCAGGGTTCCGTTCTTTACCGATGAAAAGCCTGATAAATGATGGTACTATCAGCCAGTGGATTCACCTTCAGCAGCTGTGAGTTCACGAATCACAACTCAGGTTTGTGGTTTTCTCCGCGGCATCAAGGTTGAATGGGCCTGAAATTAGATTCAACTCATCCTTAGTATATAAAAGAGAACTAGATCATCGCTGCTCTTTTTATTTGTTTGAAGGATTGGTATTCCTTCCCATGAAGTTATGTTCCGGATAATGATGTGAGTACAAATCAGAACAGAGCCGAAAGCAAAGAAAGCCATTCACAGCCCGGAGCTGCTGATCAGTTGCTGGCTTTCAGTCTCCAGAGAGAAGGGGAGGGGCCTCTGGATGCCCTGAGTGTTCGCCTTGGGAAGGTAACCAGAGATTAAAGCCATAACTGGAGGCTGTTGAGGATGCTCAATTCCTTGTTCAGATCCTGATTTAAGTTCTCTTATGAAAAATAATTACTATCAAGGCAAACCCCATACCTTCCTAAGAGCTGTTTTTGTTTAACATAGATTTTATAAATGAGAAACTCAAGCATATTCTCTCCAGTCAGTAAGAGGTAATGAGCACAGTGAGCTAAGGATAATCTGTTTAAACAAACGGGATTTTCATGGATGCTAGACTTGAAAACACGATCCAGATCAAGGACATGGTTAATACTCAGTCACTGTGCCTTAGCCCAAGGATAAACTTCCAGACTTGAAGACAATGAAATAGCTCCAAGGGGATGACCAAATTCTCAATGATGAAGGAGTAGCCGACTAGCTTTGCTTTGCTTTTTCAGTATTGCTGTGTGTTGTAATGTTGTAATGCTTGTGGATAAATGTTGACGTTGTGTGGTTTTAAGTTACAAGGAATTCAGTAATGTGTTATCCTTGTCTACATCTTCAAAAGAAGTGTGAGAAGGGAAAAAAGAGAGCTCTGTTAACTCAGTTACTACCAGAGCTCTGAATATCTGTGGTTTCCCCAATGAGTCAATTTACATACTTTCCCCCATTGCCATCTGGGGACAACGTGGATAGGAATTTGGGGGTTATCATCAAAACATCTAATTACTCATTTAAGCATTGCTAGGGGTGGGAAAGAAGGAACACATAGCACATGCTGCAAGCCTTTGGAAGGTATATTAAGACATTTAAGACTGAGCCAAGGTCTAGTCCAGCATTGTCCAATAGAAATATAATGCAGGTGACATGTAATTTTAAATTTTCTAGTAGCACATTTTAAAAAGAGATAAATGAATTTAATAGTAATAATGCATTTAATGAAGTATATCTAAAATATTAACATTTCAACATGTAATTAATATAAAATTATTAATGATGTTTTTCATTATCTGATACTAAGTCTTCAATATGCAGTGTGTATTTTATGCTTCCAGCACATCTCAGTTCAGAACGGCCACATTTCAAATAGCCACAGGGGGCTGGCGCTACATATTGTACAGCAGTGGAATCAATAGGCCTGGGTCATGCTTAGACACCACAAAAGGGAATGAAGAAGCAGCTGTGAGTGGCTAACCTGGGAAGGTGCAAAATTAGCTTGCTTCCTCCAGGCAACTCCAGAGTCTTGGAAGAAATTTCTCCAAGAGAGCCCAATGTCAAAAACTAAGCAACATTGCAGATAGCCGGTCTGTGGTGATTCCAGATTTGACTTTCAGGAGCTTAAGGTTGGCAGTCTGGTTGCAAGGGGAGCTATCTTTGCACTGTGAAGACACTGTCTCCACAGGGATTCTGTTTGCTAGGGATGGCTTGGGAGAGATCTAATGCAGATTATGGGGAGATAAGCCAAATCACACCTGCAACCTCCTCCTTAGAGCTGAGGTTGCCCCAGACAGTGACGCTGAAGGTGTCCCACGTTGAACGTCATATAATGTGGGCAGAAGCAAACGTGGGAATCGCTGGCAACCAGCATCCAGTGTGAAGCGCTGGATCTAGGACCTTGGAAGATCATCACAGAACAGGGCGAGGGGGATGGGGAATGGGGTGATTTATCAGGAACTGCCAGAAACTGGAGGGTGGCGATGAGACTGGACAACTGGGAGGGTAAGGCCACCGCAGAGGAAGGAACTCCGCGGGGTCACAGGGGGTCACCTGGGGGAGAGCCTCTTTGACGTTGGGAGGAAGGCAGAGGCTGTGGGAGACACAGCTGTTTGTTTTTTCTGCTGCAAAGAGAATAACAAAATGCGATCAGGAGAGCTAATAGACTACAGATGCAGGACTTCTGGCTGAGCGCTCAGACCGGTGAAAGGCTTTGAACTGGAACCAGCCCTCTCATTTTCAGCAGTGCGTGTGGCCCGTGAAAAAGAAAGAGTGAAGTAAAACAAGAGACCCACCAGAGATAATTATGAGTTACTCCCAGCCGGTGAAATAACAGAGGTTATATTGGGCTGGGGGAAAAGTAGGGGTTTGATCATGAAAGGACTTATGTTCAATGCTAAGGAATCTGATCAACAGTGGGGGAAGCTATTCAAGAGTTACATGCCAAAAAGTGTATGCTTTGGTATGAACTTTAGAAAGCTCTTTCTGCCTATTTAAGGGTAGCAGGTCTGGGGGCAGGTGCTAATGTGGAGAGTGTTCCAAGGACGAAGGTGAGAAATGGTAGCGCCTGAAGCCAGGGTTTAGATGTCATATGGAGAGAGGTGCAGCTGGTGGGCAGGGGGAAGCAATAGGGGCGAAGACAGGAGTCTGGGCTGACACCTACCCCAACACCCAGATGGGGGCACCTGGATGGGTGCCGGTGTTGCCACCGCCACCGCCGGAACAGAAAGGACTGTGAACTTTCCACGGGGTGACATCAGAGGGGAGGCTTCTGATAGGCAGCTGTGGATCTAAAGGTGGGTGAAGATTTGGAGGTTACCAGCAAATAGCTGTGAGCCCATGAGGCGATCGTATTACATGGGCCGCCAACTAAGAAAGCTGATCCAAATTATTAAACACCACTTCTGTTAAGTTAATTTTATTATATTTTGTATGTAATAGAACGAGTGGTGATTGGGGGACGTTTATAAACAATACAATTGGTCGTGTGTTTCCAGCCAAAACCAAGCTTTTGGGTTTTTCTTTGCTCTTTATTAGGTATTCCAGGACCTATAATTAATGCCAACAGTTTTCTCCACTTGGCGCTGACCTTCCCACCTCCGCGCTCATTGCGGGCACCTGAGCCTGATTGCTGTGGCTGACCTGGGCTCCCAATTGTCCCCGAGCCAGGCCCCATTTCACTTTGCCCGCTTCCATCTGAAGCCCCGCCCAGTCCTCTTCCCTGGAGTCCCAGCACCTGCGGGTATCATTGCTGATGGGAACAACCTGGGATCCCCCCGGGGGCACCGTGGGCGGGAGAGAACCTGAAATAGGCAAGGCGGGATTGAGGCGGTAGCAGCTGTGAGCACGGGCTCCGAGACGTGGGGGAGGTGTCGGGGGAGAGGAAGGAGAGCCCGGAGGAGAGGAGGGACCCGTGAGCGGCCGTGTGGTCACAGCGGCGACCTGCAGAGGCCATGGCGGCTCCAGGACGGAGAGCAGGTAAGACAGCGGCCCTGGAGGGAGGAAGAAAGCTCTCCCCTCTCCCCTTGTGCCCCATGTCGCAAGTGACCCCGAAGCACCCCAAATGAGTACACTCAGTTCCCTCTCGGGACTGGCCTCCCTTGCGGGAGGGGTGAGATTCAAGGGCAACTGGATGTGCCTCCGCCAGCCTCCCCACACCTATTTGCTGATGGCTGAAATTCTTTTAATAGCACATAAGACCTTTCACTTCCATACTTAAAAGATTGAATTATAATACAAAGGACAAATGTTTCCTGAACCCAAATGTGTTCGTAGTAAAGTATAAGTGACTAAGGTAAGGCCTGTTCAGTAGTGATAGAGGTTAGGAAAAGGGACACCTCGCTTGGGGTGGAAAAGCCCTGAAACGCGAGGCTGGGGTCCGAAGAGGCCGATATTCACAGCCTGGCCGTGTCCTTCTGGGCTGTTGACCTGAAATCGATCTGAGTCCGGGAGAAGCGGCCCGGGTGGGCAGCCGCGTCGTCAGCCGCAGCAGGGCCGCTGCTTGAATTATTTCCTCTGCCTGAGATCGCGCTCGGGACTTTTGTGTAGGAGAAGCATTTCCCGAATCTCTACACCGCAGAATTCTTCCAAGTATTGAGTTACTCAAACGATGCTTACTATTCATGGGCATGAACTCAGAGAACAATGCTCACACCAAGAGGGACAGACCTAAATGTGGGGCTTTCTTTGATTATATTGGTTCCTAGTTAAATATAACAGATACTCCTTCTCCAGGGGTCTACAGAATCTTTTCCAGAGTGACAATAACTTTTTCCCTTTGACTCAACCTCTTCCTCCGTGTTCTCGGCGTCCCCTGCCAGCCATGAGGGTACGGCCTCATTCCGAAGTCTGTTTGCCAGGTTATGGGAGCCTGGAAGTCTTTTCAGCTGTGGAACACAGATTACTCACCCCTTTTCAAATGATCTAACATACATACAACCGTGGCTAGAATAGTGACTCGGCCACTAAGTGAATGGATATTTTTTTTTCATCCATGACAAACGTGTCTGAAAGTTATCTGTTTGTTCCCTCACTCCCTAATTAGGACACTGAAAAGGACTGGAACACAGAGTTCACTGAAGCACTCTAGGGAGTCCCTTCCTTTCAGACAGCACTTTTAATTCTCTTTAATGCATCTTCACATTCATTGTCTCCTTTTATTCAACGCCAGTAAAGTAGGTAGGGCAAGTGTCATTGTTCTCACTTGACAGATCAGAAAGATAACTCACAGCAAGGGTTTGCTTTGGTCACAGAGTAAATTAGGAGCAGACCTGGATCTGTGAAGTGAGGTCGGCTGCATTGGGTGGTCCCCTGACCCAGGCTTGGCACAACTTCAGACCCTTGTATCCAGGACTAATGAGCTCACCTGAATCTCACTAGGCCTGAGCATCAGGTGGGCTGTGGCGGGCATGTCAGTCATCCAGCCGGCACCCTCCTCCCTCCAGATAGGATGGGGGTGGAGAAGCCAAATGCAGGCTGTCTGTCCCTGAGTCAGGGCCTAATGGGCAGGGAGAGCTTTGCCTTTTTTCAGAGAACCTTATCAGGTTCTTAAAGTGGGACTTGTGAACAGCATTCTCAAAATAACAAGTGTCAGCCATGGACAAAATTTTCTAAATAGTAAAACATTACCACTGATTAGAAGTCTAATGTATCAAGGTGCTTTGGGCTTAGAACACGACACTTCTCTCACAGAGGGGATTTGCTAACAATTCCCTGGCTATGGTGGCAGAGCCAGGGTCTCTGTTCTGTCCGTCTCAGACCTTTGTTCTGTGTCTTGATCGATTCTTCTGTCATTCTCTGTCCTCTGTGGGTATGTTTGTGCGTGAGGGTAGAAAGGGTGGATGGATATGTGTAAATTCTCTGCAGTCAATCCAGTGCCAGATTATTCTATTACGAGGGCTTTGCTGTCCTGCTTATAAATCCTTACACACTTTCTTTCTCTCCTCCACTCTGTTTGGAAAGTTTTTGTCTCAGATCATGGACTATTGGTTATATCAGCCCCCCTCCCCCTCTTCAAGAGGGAGATGCTGTTTATCTTTCCCAAGAAATTTTATGGTTTAGGTGGGAAAAATCTGGCTCCCTGCAGAGCCCTGAGAGGAAGATCCAAGAAAGAAAATAACCCTGTATTTCTGGCATTTCCTGGCTGCCCAGAGCTTCCCTCCACAGCTGACATTGATAAAATTTCATCAAGGGCATTAGTCGATCAGGCTACAGGCTTTTATTATGTCACTTACTCTGAGAGTCATATTAGCATTTAAGATACTGGTCTTTTTTTCTGCATAGAATGTGACATGTCTCTATTTTGCATGTTATCACATTCCTAAAACCTCAGTACAGCCCCTAAATCAATTGAACAGTGACTTTAAAATATAATTTAACCCTCGTGACAGATACAAAAGTATTCTTAAACAAATGGAAAGACATTTCCTGTTTTTGCATAGGACGACACAACATTATAAAGATGTCGTTTTCCCTAAATTAATTGAAAAAGCTAATGCAGTACCGACAAGTTGCAGTTTAGGCAAGTTGATAATGAAGTTCACGTGGAAAAACAAATGCATAAATACCCAGGAAAACACTTGAAAAATAACAACTACTAGAGATGACTAGCCCTACCAAATATTAAAATATACTATAAATCCTGTGTAATTAAAAGTGTAGTAGTGCCACATGAAGAGACACATTGACCAGTAAAATAGAATGCCCAGAAATAGACCAAGAAACATATGGAAAGTTAGACATTAAAGATGGCATCTCAAATCATAGGGCGAAGATGGACATTTTAATAAATGGCACTATTCACAAAAGCCAAAAAGTGGAAAGCCCAAATGGCCACCATGTAATGAATGGATAAACAAAATGTGGTATATTCATACAATGGAATACAACATGGATAAACCTTGAAGACATGCTAAGTGAAAGAAGGCAGTCACAAAAGACCATTATTATATGATTCCATTTATATGAAATGTCTACAGTAGGCAAATCCATAGGGACAGGAAGTTGGTTAGTGGATGCCTAGGGCTGGGGAGTGGGGAAGAATAAGAGTAGATACCAGGTTTCTTTTGGGGGTGATAAAAATATTTTAACTTAGATCGTGTTGATGGTTACCGAAGTCTGTGAATATACTAAAACCAGTGAATTGTACACTTGCAAGGGGTGAATTCTATGGTGTATGAATTCTATCTCAATAAGGACGTCTTTAAAAGGGACAAATGACGAAGAGTGCAATAGAAAAATGGGGGGAGATATTCTTCAAACATATGAAAAACATGTTCAAATTCACTCAGGCAAATTAAGCAACACTGAGATACAGTTCTCATCCATCATATTGGCGAAAATTTAAAAGTATGATGACCCATCAGGTAAACAGGCATTCTCACACATTGCCGGTGGAAAATGCAAACTGCAAAGAGAGTTAGGAAATAACCTAACAAAACTACAAAAGCAGTTTGACCTAGCAACACCACTTTTAGGAATACATCCTGCAGATACGCTTCCAACAATGTGAGAATATATAAGCACAAGGTTACTCATTGCAGCATTGCTGGTAATTACAAATTAAATGCTCATTCAAAGGAGATTGATTGAATAAGCTATGGTTCATCTAGAAAATGGAATACTAAGCACTCTATAAAATAATGAAGAAGATCTCTATAAAATTGGTATGACTTCCAGGCTACACTGTTAAGTGAAAAAAATAACATGCAAAAGAGCATCTTAGTATGTTATCCTACATGTGAGAAAAAAGAGTTATAGGGAAAATATACATGTATTTGTTCTTTCATACAAAATATGAGGAGAAATCAGAAACCAAGAGATAGATTACTATTCTGAGTTGAATTGTGGTTCCCCCCCACACACCATTACCCTCCACTCCTGAAGAGGTCTGTTGAAGTCCTAACCCCCAGCACCTCAGAATGTGATCTTATTTGGAAACAGGGTCATTGCAGCTGTAATTAGTTAGGATGAGGTCATGCTGGAGCAGGGTGAGCCCCTAATCCAGTATGACTGGTGTCCTTCTAAGATGATAACCCTGTGAAGAGAGAGACTAAGGGAAAACACCATGTGAAGATGAAGGCATTGATAGGGGGCATGCATCTATGAGCTAAGGAGCACCAAAGACTGCCAGCAAACCACCCAAAGCTAAGAAGCAGCAAAAAGTATTCAGAGGGAGCTAGGCCCTGCCAACATCTCCATTTTGGACTCGGAGCCTCCAGGACTGAAAAGATAACTTTCTATCGTATTAAGCCACTCAGTTCATGGCACTTTGCATGAAATACAGTTCCCTACAGAGTGTAGGTGGGAAATGAAAGAAGGGAAGAACTGGACTGGGGTCATGGGGATGTGAAGAGAGCGCACTTCTCTGCATAGACCTTTCTTTGAAGCTCTGACTCAGAACCGTAGTAATGTTTCACATACCACCCCAAAATAAACATTTAAAATCAGCCAGGATGTGGGGGAACCCAATGTGGCATACAGGCAGTAAGAAATGAACCTGACCGAGGTGAAAATAACATAACTACATTGAGGGGAGTGAGGGAGAAAAGAAATAACCTAAAGAACTTTGCAGAACAATGTTTTGGTCGAATACTATAAGGTTAAAGACAAACTATACACAAATTTTGTACTCCAGTTCCTGTACTTGTTTCTCACAGTGGTATGGGTTAGCAATTCTGAAACGACTATAGGTATATACCAGAATTGAACAAATAAGTAAATATATTATAGATATTAAAAGCCACATTTCTCAAGGTGAGAAGGAAGTTACCAAAAAAGGGAGAAGGCTAGAAGAGGCTCTATGGTGGTGGGTTAAATTTGGAGGAGTTCTAATGAATCTTGGTTTATAATATATATAAAGATAGATGGATCCATCCTTCTCCAGTAAAAGGAACCAGGGTTCCTTAAAGAAAAAGTTGAATCCAGCGTTGGGGCAGGGGAAATACAAGATGAGCCTGGAACATCTTGTAGTTACAGAAAATAAGTTCTCAAAACCTGATAAAGGGACCTCAGAAGAACCCAGAAGCCAACCTGAAGGAGCTCTCAACAGTGAGAGTGGAAAAAATTGAGCAAGAAAATGATAGTATTGCATTATAACCCATAGAATAAAATAAATATCCATGAGTCTATACTGATAAAAATAACTGAGTAAGTACAATGGTGGAGGGGGACAACTCTTCCTCACAAAAGAATTCCAGTGAATTAATGTGGGAAGACTGAGAAATTAAAAATCATGGTTAGGCAAACATCACAGTAATACTTGTTGCAGGCAAGACCCACACTGATGGATGCTGAAGTTTAAAGAGAAACGGGATGTTGGCATAGTCTTGAAGTACCTCCCTGGAGAGAGCAGTTACCAAGGGGAAAATAGTAACTTTGGAGAAGCCTTGCAGACATCACCTTAACCAGGTGATCAAGGTTAACATCACCAGGGATAAGTCATGTTGATATCAGGTACCCCCAATTCGAGGCAGTGAGAAGGGCACAGTGTCACTCATGATCTTCTTGCCAAATGCATAGCTTCAATCTAATACGAATGAGAAAACATCAGGCAAACCCCAGCCAAACACTCTGCAAAATTACTCTTTAAAAGAGTCAAAGTCATGAAAGACCGGGCAACACTGAGGAACTGTCACAGATTGGCAGAGACCAAGGGTGCATGACTAATAAATGAATGATGGGGTCCTGGATGCAATCCTAGGACAGAAAAAGGACAAAAGTGGAAAAACTGGTGCAATTCAGATAGGGTCTATATTTTAGTTAATCGTATCATATCAATGTTAACTTGCTGGTTTTGATCATGTGCCGTGGTTATGTAAAATGGTAACATCTAAGGGAGACTGTATTAAAAGTACATGAGAAATATTTGTACTATTTTCGACAGCTTTTAAGTTTAAAATTATTTCTAAATATAAAGATAATAATGTAGTTTGAAATGTTCATCCTCAGTTCTACCCCAAAAGTTTTAGTTATTTCCCATGATATGTATAAACAACGTTTCTGCTTCTGTTCCTCGATGTACCAATTTTACACTTTACCTATTTCCTGCTGTAACAGGTGATACAGCTCACTTATTCTATCTCCTACTGTTACAAGCTCCCAGGATTGTTATATTCCAATTTTCAATTTCTCTCTTGACCAATTGCTATGGTCTGAATGTGTGTCCCCCCAAAATTCACATGTTGAAATCCTAACCAAAGGCGATGGTATTAGTAGGTGGGGCCTTTGGGAGGTGATTAGGTCAAGAGAGTAGAGACCTCATGAATGGGATTTGCTCTTATGAAAACAGAGCTCCCTAGCCCTTTCTACCAAGTGAGGATACAGGGAGAACTCTGAACCTGCAAGAGGGCTCTCAACAGATCAGGATGGCACCCTGATCTGAGACTTCCAGCCTCCAGAACTGTGAGCAATAAATTTCTGCTGTATATAAGCCACTCATTCTGTGGTGTTTTGTTATAGCAGCCGGACAGGCTAGGGCAGCCATACTTACAACTTTGCATAAAAACAATACCTTTTTCTCTTCCATCTTCTAGAGACAACACTTCTTGGCTTCCTATCAACACCCCTACTTTTCCCTCCAGCTGGCTTCCTCTCTTTCTCCTAATCCAGTTCATCTAACTTTTAGTTTTCTATTTTGAAGATCCCTAATGGTTACATTCTGTTTTCAAACCATAGTTTAGTCTTCCTTGAACTGCCTGTTGGTTAAGTCCAACAGCTGAAAATTAGTAAGCAACAATTCTATTATTATGACCAGGTAATTAGTGCTCATTGCTGAGTCACACAGTGTACGTATTATAATTGAAGTTCTTTCTGTGCAGCTTTCTGTTTTTCCTGGAATTTCTCAGTAGCTTTCTTTTTTGTTCCATCAGTTGTCTTTAGCATATTCCCAATTATTTCCAAGCTCTTCATAACTTAAGTATTAAGTGCCCATTTTCCCTGGAGACCTCTTTTTGGAGATTTCTGGCTTCCTGCTCAGGTTGGAAACGCTTGCTCAAGAAATCTCTTTAAATCCCTTGACGCCTCTCCTAGACTGGCTCCAGTATCTCCTAGGTCTTATTTTTAACCTCAGTTTACTCCCTTCTTTTTTGGGAGCATACCTTAAAGTAAATTCCTAAGAAAGTGATTGCATCAAATAAATTTCTTGAGTCCTTACATGTCTGCAAACGCCTTGGCTTTACCCTCGTGTTCAAAAGGTTCAAATGGTTTTATACACCCTTGGTTGGGTATATAAAAGTTGATCATCTTTTTCCCTCAGAATTTTAAGATCTTTGTTCCACTGTCTTCTTGCATCTACTGTTGATATTGTCATCTGATTCTTGTTCTTTTGTTGATGTTCTGTTTTATTCTCCCTTGAAGCACTTAGAATCTTCTTCATTCTCAGGATTGTGAACTTTCATACTATATCTAGGTATGAATCTATATTTTAAGTTTATTGTACCAGGCACTCAGTGGACTATTTTAATTACAATATCACTCATTTACATTGTAACATCATTCAGGTTTAGACATTTTTCTTATATTCTTCCTTTCATAATTTCCTCTCCATGTTCTTGGTTCTTTCAGAAACTTAAGACAGCGTTTGGATCTCCTTGATTGGTTGTCTTTTTCTCTCATTTTTAGTGTCTCTGTGGGATTTTTTGTGGTGGTGGTGGGTTTTTTTTTTTTTTTTTTTCGATCTTATTGTCCTTGTGTCTTTGTGTGTTGTCTTTATTTTACTTTCTGGGAGAGTTCCTTGTCTTTATTTCCAAAATCTCTACTGAATATCTCTTTCCGCAATCATATTTTAATTTCCAAGACCTCTTTCTTATTTGTTCCTTTTAAAATAGCATCCTGTTCTTGCTTTAAAGGCATGGCATCTTCTCACATTCTTCTGAGGATTTTTTTTACAGATTTTTTTTTCAAGTTCTCTTCTGTTCCCTGAATTACCTTTGTTTCCTCTGGAGCCAATTTTTCTATTTGTTTGGCTCTTTCATTCATGTTGTAATTTGAACCAACTGTCTGGTGATCCTTGGATTCCTGTTCCTGTTTAAGAATGAGGGGTTAAGAAATTGTGGGAACGGGAGAGGCCTGTCAACTAGCAAGTGAGTGAGCAGGAAACTAGCCGTCCATTGTGCAGTCCCTAAATGCTAAATCCAGGCAACTCTAGAGCTGCTCAACTTCATTAGGAGAGAACTTCTCATTTTAAAGTTTTTAAATTTTTTAAAATAATGTTTTCCAAGGGAAGAGATTCCAGCTTCCAAGAGTTGTGTGTATGAGACAGGGGAAAGATGGTAGGGCTCAACTGGTCTGCTCACCTTCCTCCTTGCATGGTTTGGTGCAGCACAAGTCTCCCACCTGGGTTCAAGCCCTGGTCCACTTCCTGGGGAACCTTGCGTGAGTGACTGCAGCATCACACAGCCCAGGCTTCTTCCAACTGCAGGTCCCTCTAGGACATCACCCCCAATCCCAGCAAGGTCAGCTGGTAAGGGCAGTCACCGAGACATGTTCTCTGTGTGGCCGTAAGCCCGTGGAGCCGGGCAAGCTCTATAAATAGCAGCGGTGATTACGGAGTAACACTCCTTTTAAATGCTTGGACTTTCCATTCAAAACAGTTCTGGCCCCGTGTTTAGTCTGTCTGGGGGGCAGCTGTAAAGGCCACCTTGTTTCACAGCGAAGGAGAGGTTACAAGGCAATTAAAATATTTTTGTCTCTTCTCTCTTGTGATGATCATTCCCATGCGGTGGTGGCCACTAGAGTAGTTCCTGTCTCCATTGCCCACAGGGAAACTTGACAACAGAGGGGCAGCACAAGCCCTGGAGCTGGGCTCAAATTAGAGCTTCAGCGTGAACCCTGCCCTTGGTTTTCAGAGAGTTAGAAGTAAAAGTCACACATCGTGATGTCTCTAATCGCCATAGCCAGGCAACTGCCACTTACTTTAAAGGGGTGTTTTTCCCTTTTAGGAACAGGATTAGGTCCTTTAGGAACAGAGTAAATACTTCTTGTGCCAGGGTAATTAGACGCTCTAAACCCTCGATTCTTCAGTCTGATAAATGTAGTCATTGTACAAATAAATGTTTGTTCGACACACACGGACATATTTAGGTAAAGACAACGTGCCACATCTCATAGCTCTGAATCATAACAAATAATGATAATTATCCTAGTCATAAGAATTATCATCATATGGAAAGAGTAGCTGTCATAATCTTAAAAGTGATCCTGACATAAGCAGC
Organism: Phocoena sinus; assembly: GCF_008692025.1. Taxonomy (NCBI): domain Eukaryota; kingdom Metazoa; phylum Chordata; class Mammalia; order Artiodactyla; family Phocoenidae; genus Phocoena; species Phocoena sinus. The sequence continues at coordinate 79,054,871 of NC_045764.1, forward strand.
CTCTTCAGTGTTCAAAAATCGTCATTAGGGACTTCCCTGGTGGTGCAGTGGTTAAGACTCTGTGCTCCCAATGCAGGGGGCCGGTTCAATCCCTGGTCAGGGAACTAGATCCCACATGCATGCCGCTACTAAGAGGTCACAGGCCACAACTAAGGAGCCCATGTGCCACAACTAAGGAGCTGGTGAGCTGCAACTAAGACCCAGCGCAACCAAATAAATAATTTTTTTTTAAGTGCACTGTTGGAACATTAAAAAAAAAAATCATCATTAACCCCCTTAGAGCATCCACACAGGGCAGGCTAGACAGGTATCATTACCACCACACGCCCCCCCATACAGATGGACACACAGAGGCCTATAGAAGTTCTGGCAGTAGTTAGTAGCCAACACTGTATTAGGCTCATCAGCCGTCAAACGCTCTGTGTGGTCCTTCCCCCTGGGGCTTGGTGGCCAGTGGACAACAGCCCACATCATACACCTTCCAATGCTCTCTGCACCAAGTGATGGAGGCTGGTGTTTGGGGACGCTTGTTCCTGCAATGGCCTGAGGAATGGATGACAAAGGGGGAGGAGGAGAGAGAGGATTTGGAGTATTAAGGATTCTCCAACTCATCAGGAACAGATTCTGCAAAACCATTTTCCCTCCCTCCCTCCCTCCCTCCCTCCCTCCCTCCTCCAAAAGAGCAATTATGAAAAATATTTCCAGGAAGGAAAATATTAAAATGCAAATTAAATACAGTTGTGACTGTAAATCACTGAAGAAAAATGCCATCACTCTTTAGAGTCCAGTGTAGGAGCTGAGGACCATTGGTGGTGAGGCCAATGGAGCTGACATCAGATAGGACAGGACCACAGAGATAATAGGGTCCAGATCCCTCATTTTACAGATGAGAACACTGAGGTGGAAACGGTTAGTGAATTTTCCCGATGATGGGAGATGGCATAGTACAATAGCCAGCACAGACCCGGGTACAAAGCACGTACTTATATCAATTAGGAAAGCGTTTGGTTGCAAGCAACAGAGAGCTGGCTTTACAGGTTGGTTTTTCTCACATGAGTGCAGAGGTAGGAGTTCTGGGCCTGACTGTTCCTGGGCCTAAACAAGAAAAATAAGCCTTGCTGTTCGGCAGCTGATCTGCCCAGAGGCAGGGTGGAGTTCTAGGGATGCAGTGTGACCAGAGAAGGGAAGCCTTGTGGAGAAACCATGAAAGAAACCAAGGATATTTAACCTGAAAGAGAGGAACAGTGGAAACTTGAGAGAATAGGTCCTGTGTTGCCCAAGAGGTCAGAATTAGGACCAGTAGTGCAACTGTTAGATGACAAACAGGACTGAACAACAGGAATAATTTTAATGATAAGCACTTACTGAAAATTGGCCACCTCTTAAAATAGTGAGTTTCCTGGAGACATTCAAGCTGAATAAGGAATTGGAGTGGGGTGTGTGCGTGTGCATGTGTGTGCGTGTGCATGCACGTGTGTGTGTCGGGGGTGTTGAACAGTGAATATTGGGTGAGGGGAGAGAAGGAGAGTTACAGCACTGCATGGGGAGATGGTCTCCAAATTCCCTTTTGGAACAATTCATTTAGCAAGTATCTGTTGAGTGTCTACTGTGTTCCACAGAGGAACCATATTTTCCAAATAAGAAGCTGGTTTGACATTTACGAAAAAGCTAACGGAGAGAACAGGGTATATGATGAGTGTTGCTTACTGACTGACTTCTCAGGAACCACTTGCCTTCTGGAGATTCCAGGGCTCCCAGCACCCCCTCCCTCTCCAGGGAACTGGCCTGTTTCCATCCAGGCTCTCAGGGCCGGTGAAAGGGCCAGATGCATAGTTCAGTAGCAGCATTTTTTCCAGATACGCTGGAGCCCTGGCTTACTCTCTGTCGCCTGTGATGTCCACGTGTCTGAAAGGCAGCTGGGAAGTATCAGAAAGGTAGCGGGGATCTGGGTCACTTATTCGCCATCCCGAGTCTTTCTTGCCCTCACTTTTCTTACCTGGAACATGGGAGAGAAGAGATCATCTTCACAGACTTCTTATGGGGATGTCCTGTGCTTTGCATAGCGCTCAGCCCTTGTTAAGGATTCAACAGATGTGGTCCATTTCGTGTCTCAGCTCCGCCCCTGATTTTGTGAGGTCACTTTTGCAGACCTGGGTTTCCTCTCCTCTACAACGAGGACAGGTTGGGCCGGAACAAGCCCTGTCATTCCTTACAGCGTTGAACTTTCCGGTGTGCCCAAACAAAATGGCTGCTGCGCTTTCCCAGCCTCGGCCTGGAGGGCGTCTCTGCCAGGAGGGGGCGCCACTCACTCATGTTTCCACCACAGGTGAGTCTGACCATTTGGTTGGTAATCTCCACTCCGCTTTGAAAAAGGAGCCTGAGAAAGCGCTTGCTTTAGCAGCCGCCTCTACACTCACTTTTAAAACCACGGTGCTGATGGTGTGACTGGATCTCCCACTCTTCCGCTTGCTTCCAGCAAATCAAAATCATCTTCCTACGGCCAGTCCTCAGTATTTACAAAAGGGGTAAAAGAGAGAAACGTGGCAGGGCCAACTGCCCCACTGTGGCCTTTCCCCTTGCTCAGAATCAAAACTGCAGGTCCCAGGGAGCGTGTGCTGTGGCATTGCACCCACAGTCAGCCATTTGCATGCTATTCCGGGAGCACCGATGGCCACTGATGCTGGCAGTTGCCCCACTGCCATGTAGGCGATCACAGATACAACTTTGCAGCCTTCGATCTCCGGCAGTGGCTAGGCTGGAGAGGCCCAGAAAATGTGGTTTCCTAGTCACCTTGGGTTCCTGTGAGCAGGATCAGAGTTGTGGAGACTAAGCGGGTCAGGAAAAGAGCTGAAGGCCAATAGGGCCGAAGTCTTAAGTTTACCCAAGGTCCGTCCTCGGTTTGTTAAGTGAATTGAAGATGGAAATTCCCTAACTCTCTTCCACTCTTTGACTTTTCTCAAGAGTTAAACAGAAGAGGGAGGAAAGAAGGAAAGAGAAGGGTGGAAGGGGGAGGGGGAGAGAAAAAGAAAGATTAATTATCATGAATAGTTAAATATTGATTTATTCATTTATTTTGGCTGTGCTGGGTCACCATTGCAGCATGTGGGATCTTGTAGTTACAGCATGCAGACTCTCAGTTGTGGCAAGCATGCAGGATTTAGTTCCCCGACCAGGGTTCAAAGCCGGGCCCCTGGCATCGGGAACACAGAGTCTTACCCACTGGACTACCAGGGAAGTCCCCATAAATAGTTAATGTTCAAATAGATTATCCTCTTCGTTGTAGCACTGTTTACAATAGCCAGGACATGGAAGCAACCTAAATGTCCATCAACAGAGGAATGGATAAAGAAGATGTGGTACATATATACAATGGAATATTACTCAGCCATAAAAAGGAAAGAAATTGGGTCATTTGTAGAGACATGGTTGGACCTAGAGACTGTCATACAGAGTGAAGTAAGTCAGAAAGAGAAAAACAAATATTGTATATTAATGCATATATGTGGAATCTGAAAAAATTGGTATAGACAATCTTATTTACAAAGCAGAAGTAGAGACACAGACGTAGAGAACAAATGTATGGATACCAAAGGGGGAAGGTGGGGGTTGAATGAATTGGGAGATTGGGATTGACATGTATACACTATTGATAATATGTATAAAATAGATAACTCAGGAGAACCTCCTGTACAGCACAGGGAACTCAGTGCTCTGTGGTGACCTAAATGAGAAGGAAATCCAAAAAAGAGGGGATATATGTATACGTATAGCTGATTCACTTTGCTCTACAGTGTAAACTAACACAATATTGTAAAGCAACTATACTCCAATAAAAATTTTTAAAAAAAGATTACTCTGCCTTTTCTCTCTTAAGAAGTACATAATTTTAAGCTTTAGAACGTAGAAGATATAAACATATTATCTGGTCTTTGCTTCGAGCTCACCCTATCTCCCATACACTTGTGAGCCCTAAACAAGTACGTGGTTGGCAGGCTGGAATATTAATGGGCTAAATCAAATTATCTTGTGGACTGGTTTTGACCTTGTGAATGTTAAGTTGTCAAATCTTTCTTCTCTGGGGTACCAGCCTCAGCTGAACATTTAGGATGCCTCCATTTCAAAGAGGAAAAAATTACTTTCAGACCCTATGCAAGATTCTTTTGTCATTCAAAAAAGACATGATTCCTCATTTATGGCAAAGGAAGTGGTGTAGGCAGAACAAGTGTCTCTCTGTTCTTTTTTTTTAATTTAATTTAATTTTTATTTTACATTGGAATATAGTTGATTTACAGTGTTGTGTTAGTTTTAAGTGTACAGCAAAGTGATTCAGTTTTACGTATATCCATTCTTTTTCGGATTCTTTTCCCATATAGGTTATTACAGAAATATTGAATAGAGTTCCCTGTGCTATACAGTAGGTCCTTGTGGATTATCTATTTTATATATATAGTAGTGTGTATATGTTAATTCCATACTCCTAATTTATCCCTCCCTCCCCCTTACTCCTTTGGTAACCATAAGTTTGTTTTCAAAGTCTATGAATCGGTTTCTGTTTTGTAAATAAGTGCATTGGGTCATGTTTTTTTTTAGCATGCACATGTAAGTGATATATGATATTTGTCTGTCTCTGACTTACTTCACTTAGTATGATAATCTCTAGGTCCATCCATGTTGCTGCAAGTGGAATTATTTTATTCTTTTTTATGGCTGAGTAATATTCCATTGTATATATGCACCACATCTTCTTTATTCTTCTGTTGGACATTTAGGTTGCTTCCATGCCTTGGCTATTGTAAATAGTGCTGCAGTGAACACTGGGGTGCGTGTATCTTTTCAAATTATGGTTTTCTCTAGATATATGACCAGCAGTGGGATTGCTGGATCATATAGTAACTCTATTTTTAGTTTTTTAAGGAACCTCCATACTGTTCTCCATAGTGGCTGTACTGATTTACATTCCCACCAACAGTGCAAGAGGGTTCCCTTTTCTCTACACCCCCTCCAGCATTTATTGTTTGTAGATTTTCTGATGATGCCCATTCTAACTGGTGTGAGGTGATAACCGCACTGTAGATTTGATTTGCATTTCTCTAATAATTAGTGATGTTGAGCATCCTTTAATGTGCTTCTTGGCCATCTGTATGTCTTCTTTGGAGAAATGTCTGTTTAGGTCTTCTGCCCATTTTTTGATTGGGTTGTCCGTTTTTTTGATATTGAGTTGCATGAGCTGTTTGTATATTTTGGACATTAATCCTCTTCTATTAGAGCTAAACTGATTATTTTAGGTTGCTTGAGAAATCACATCACACATTGTCAAGTCTCAGGGATGGGGGTGTAGATCTTGTTAAGCAAATCATTTTTCTTCACTGTTAACCAACCGTTTTGTGAAGTCTTTCAGGGTTTGAGAGGCGGAATGGGACAGGTGATGTCATAACGATGGTTCTGCAGTGTCCAGTGTCATGCAGACTTTGGCGGGGGCTTGTCTTTCACTGGACTGGGAAGATAGGGGTTGCCACATCCCCGAACATCCCCTTCCGCTCTTGCCGCCCCGTACCATCTGCAGAGTGGAGCAGGTGGCTTGTGGGTGAGAACATTATTCTGGTTTCATCTGTCGTTGCTTACGGAAAGAGAACTTCCCTGTTGAGGTTTTGGCTTTCTCCTGGTCTAATGAATGAGTCCTACTCTAAGATCAGCATCTCATGACACCACCAACAAATGAACTCTATTAGAGGATTTTGCAGCAGCTTTTAAAAATGTCATCAATAGCATGGGGGCCCTTGCAGAAGGCAGTTTCTTTCTCTTAAAGTCACACTTCTGGTGTGCAAATGCTTTATGTGACAGTGTATAAAAGGTAGGGATTTTTCTATTTTGAGAAGAATACCCAGTCAGATTTCTGGCAAACTGAGTGATGCTTTAGGTCCTATTTCCTTTTTTGAGACTTTCCCAGGGTGTCGAACAAGGATAAGGGGGCCAACGCTACAGGCTCTTGCGAGGGGTGGTGCTCTATTAAATTGCGTTTGAGGTGAGAAGGAAACACACTGTGAGGGAGACATTTAACACATGATATAAATTCTCTCATTTAGTCCTCACTACGGTGTAGGAAGAAGGTTTTGCCATCCCATTTCCTAGATGAGGAAACAGGTTCAGAGAGAAAGAGTAATTTGTTCTGAGTCACGCTGCTTCTAGGTACTGAGAGGGGAGTTGAAATCTAGGTTTGTCTGATCAACCCCTGTGCCGTTTTGATACTCCATGTAAGTTGATTGCTATAGGAATGCAAAATGCTATTTGTCAGTCATTTCTATAGTGCATATTATATGCTAAGCACTGTTTTGAGTTAGAGCCTGAACTGGGCTGGGTGGGGAGAGAGTGACTGCTGGAACCTAGAGGAGTAGGCTGGGGAAGTGAGTGCCGGGGGTTTGCCAAAGGAAGTGACAGTAGCTCCAAGGATGACTCACTGTGGGGCCTGAGACAAGGAGGGAGCAGTCAGCCTTGGTATCAGGGTTGGATCCGCACCAGCACATTATTATTATTATTTTTTTTTTTTGCGGTACGCAGGCCTCTCACTGTTGTGGCCTCTCCCGTTGCGGAGCACAGGCTCCGGACGCGCAGGCTCAGCGGCCATGGCTCACGGGCCCAGCCGCTCCGCGGCATGTGGAATCTTCCCAGACTGGGGCATGAACCCGTATCCCCTGCATCGGCAGGTGGACTCTCAACCACTGCGCCACCAGGGAAGCCCATGCACCAGCGCATTATTGCAGGTGGACTCAGAGTAGCCTGAAGTGGAGGAAGACGATCCCCCTCCCCCAGGCTGTACTGTTCAAAACTTTGCAAAATATTCAAGAAAACATTGGCCCAGAGGACTATAAAACATTGTGGTGTAGACCAGCTGAAGTGAGTTTTAGGCTCAACTGAAAGTCGTCTTGGCCGCATTCCCTCAAAGCAGTGTAATTCTCTAGAGAGCCTGGCTTTTGCAGTTGGACCTGGCTTCACATCTCTGTATCTATCTACTTGATACCTTGATACGTGACCTTGCACCTCAGTGTCCTCATCTCCAACAATAGCTGCCTTATAGGGTTATCGTAAGGATCCAGTGAGATCATTTACAAGATGTGCTTGACGGAGTGCTGGCCTAGGTTCAGCATATTATACCGTACCTCCTCTGGGATTTTGCCGTCTCAGCTATCCCCCTCCCCTGGCATTTCCAAAGTCCATCTCTATCTCCCCTCAGCCTGAGGCCATATGCAGATCTCCTTCATCTTAATACCAACACGACAACAAGGCCAAACAAACTTTTTCTCCACTGCTTTGGAGAAGCACTCCAAAGTGCTTCTCCACTCCTACTTCTCTTTGTGCAATTGACGTATAACATCTTCCCAGTCTTCTTGAAAGAGGACCCATAAGCTGCTAGTTCCAAAAAGTAGAGACATGACTGTTTTGCATATTCCTGAATCCCACTGTCTAACGTAGTACCTGGCATGTAGCTGGCACTCAGATATTTGCTAAACGAATGACTGAATGTCTCCATTTCTTCATTCTACATTCCCACCTTGTAACCTTGCAATCCAGCTGCTTCTCTCGCCACTCTTCTAAAACTTCTCTTTCCAAAGTCACCTCTGACATGATTACCCAAATTGGGGCTTCTCTCTTCATCCTCTTCTCTCTGAGCTCTCCCTAGTCCATGTAAGTCTTTAAAACAGATTCCACTTTGCAGCTTAAAGCAAAGGCAAAGGTACTCCAAAGAACACAGACAAGGCTAGGCTCTCCAGTTTCTTAGTTATCTACTTGGTTAGCAGTATCCTTTGAAGTCTTCCGAGGTCACCTCTCTTTGACGGGGGTGAGTAGCATAAGACAGTGAACATCCCGGAACCCATATTCCCCGATCTCAACAGCTGGAAGCAATCTACCCCTCCTCTGACATGCGGTACTAAGCTTTATGTGTGCTTCTCTAATGGAACTCTTTCTATTTTGTTTGGGTTTATTATAAGCACACCTGTGTCACCTGCTCTGGGTACACCCTCTGAGGGCAGGAACTGGACTTTATCTCATCCTCCCATCTTGCTCAACCTATAGCATCGGGTTATACAAATGGGCCAATGGAAAGAACTAATAGTGGAAAGAAGAGAAGGAGACCTTGAGAGACTACAGAGACACTGCTCGTGGAGAGTTGTATAACAAACCTTTCACTCATGTTAGACTGAGTGAAGCCCTGTTATGAACTGGCCCTGGCCTGGGTACAGTGGGAAGGATAAGATAGAGAATAACCCTGAGAGCAGAGACCTAGCTTACAATCTAATTGGAGCAACAAGCTATACATGTGAAATGTTAAATAGCAATTCTAAAATGCAGGAAAAAATGCAGTGAACAACATGTAAGGAACAAACATGTACTGAAATAATATTAAGTAGCAACTACATGCTAGCTGTGTGTTATAGGGAGGAGAATCTTTGAATTGCAGTGATGAGGGGTAGTTTCTAGAAGAGGTTGGAATTATGCTGAACTCTTTTGACGACTCCATTCAACTTTCCCCAGTATGAGATAGATATGTCCTAGCATTAATTCCAGTCTATGAGCTGTGGGTCTTTAAAGCCCAGGTGTTTCTACTGTGGTAGAATGGTTAAGAGTGAGAGCTCTGGGTCGGCAAGACCTGTATCTGGCTGGCTGGTGGCCCAGGAACACATGGTCTCTCTGATCTGGTAGGTGCGAGATCTGGCCTAAGAGGAGTTCAGTCCAGTCTCTAGTATTTTTTTAAATGTCTAAATGTCATGGTGTTGTCTTCCCACAGAAATATTTCCAAAATGTAATCAGAATAAACGCTAATTGTAATAAAGTTAGAGCCACAGGTACGCTCAGGAGGAAGCAAGGGTGACCTTTCTGGGCTGCTCTTGGCTGATGTGAAACACTGCCCGTTGAGGGTGGCGTTTCACTGCTGGCTGTCTCTACTCTTCCCTGGAGTCTCTACTCCCCCTGTTCCTGCGATGGTGCTGTGTCATCAGAAAAACCCGCATGGTTACACTCATTTATAATCTGATTTGTTTGGGGTCTACTCTAGGCTTATCTGAGGCGAAGTTCTCACACCTTCCAGTAACTAGGTAACTTGACCTTTAATCTCACCATCTTCAAGTTAAGGGTACTTTATTCTACATTCCATCATTTGACCGGATATTGATCTGATTTTTCACAATAGGCTGTGTTCAGTTATAGCCAAATAGGGCATCCTCAGTTATATATATATAAAAGAATTCACACTGATTAAAATCTGGTCCATACCTGTGATTCAGGGTACACCAGGATGTCAGTGCAAACCTGCTGAATATGCTTCATATCGAGGATGTCACCACAGGGCTTCCCTGGTGGCGCAGTGGTTAAGAATCCGCCTGCCGATGGAGGGGACACGGGTTTGAGCCCTGGTCCGGGAAGGTCCCTCATGCTGCAGAGCAACTAAGCCCTTGCGCCACAACTACTGAGCCTGTGCTCTGGAGCCCATGTGCCACAACTACTGAAGCCCACGCGCCTAGAGCCCGTGCTTCACATCAAGAGAAGCCACCACAGTGAGAAGCCCACACACTGCAGCGAAGACCCAACGCAGCCATAAATAGATAAATACATTTAGAGAAAAAAAAAAGAATGTCACCATATGTCGCAAGCTCTTGAACTTGTCATGTCACCTCTCCAGACCTGAGTTTTCTTCTCTGCAAAATGAAGAGTTGGTGTCCATCCCCAAATACTAATTACTATTCATTCCGCCTCCAATTAGTGCCTTCCACTGCAGGCGCACCGCTGTCACTCCAGTCTTAATATCATCACCTCATACCTTCATGCTGTCACGTGTCTCTTCCCTGGCTTCCCAGACCCCAACCTCCCCAGCTCCTCCTCTGCCTGTCCCTCCCACCCCCAACTCACCCTGGAAATGACATTCAGACTTTTACAAGAACACAAGCTTCACGGGGCTCAGGGACCTCCTCTCTTTAGTTCACTGCTGTGTCCCCACTGTCCAGAGCAATGCTTAGTGCCTAATGGGTACTTATGCTGGTCAGTTTTATATATCAACGTGGCCAGGCTATAGTGTCCAGGTGCTAGCTCAAACACCAGTCTAGATATGGCTGTGAAGTTTTCTTTTTTACGATGAAATTAATGTTTAAACCAGTAGACTGAGTAAAGCAAATTACCCTCCATAATATGGGTGGGCCTCATCGAATCAGTTTAAAGCCTTATGAAAAAAGACTGAGTACCCCCGAAGAGGAAAGAATTCTGCCTCCAGACTCAAGACTTCAACATCAACTCCTGTCAGAATTTCTAGCCTGCTGACCAGCTCTGCAAATTTCAGATTTAGCAGCCCCAGTTCCTTCAATCTCAATCAATCTCTATCATTATCTATCTATCTACCTACCTACCTACCTACCTATCTGTACATACATACACATACACACATGCAAATCCTATTGGTTCTCTTTCTCTGGAGCACCTTATAAACTACTCAGTAAAGATTTATCAAATCTTACAAATGCTTTTAACCTATATGATAAAACACTATGTTTCACGCTAAAAACAAAAACAAAAAACCTCTCAGGATATGTTAGACTCTGGAGGCTTCCCTGGTGGCACAGTGGTTAAGAATCCGCCTGTCATTGCAGGGGACACGGGTTCGAGCCCTGGTCCGGGAAGATCCCACATGCCGCAGAGCAACTAAGCCCATACGCCACAACTACTGAAGCCCACGTGCCTAGAGCCCGTGCTCCACAACAAGAGAAGCCACCGCAATGAGAAGCCCGCGCACCACAACAAAGAGTAGCCCCCACTCGCTGCAACTAGAGAAAGCCCGCACACAGCAACGAACACCCAACACAGCCAAAAAAAAGAAAAAATTGCCTTAAAAAATATGTATATATTCAAAAATACATATATATTAGACTTAAAATTCAGGAAGTGATTTTAAAAAAAACCTTTGTCTAACCCAAGGATTCCTTAAGCATTTAGACCGTAGGACCTCTTCAACCTGTTAGATGTTCTACCAGCCTGAGGGGCACTGGTTTCCATTGAAAGCCATGGGACTGGGAAAGTCTGGGACTAGCTTCAAACCCTGATGTGGACAGCAAGGCCCTTCACCGTCAGGCTCCCAATAGCCTTTCTAACCTCTTTTTCTTTCTCACCATCATCTTTCTCTACTCTCTCTCCCCAAAATACCCCATAGCATAACCTCAACAGACTGGATTTCCTTAATGGTAGTGGGCTATTGCCCACATCTAGACCTAATGCTTTTCCTTCTGCCTTGAATGCCTTTTCCTGGCCCTCCACCATCAGCTACTTCTACACTTATAGTTCAGTCTCTACCTATGGACACCTCTTCATCTCTTAAGACCTAGTTCAGATGTCTCTTTCTCCAGGAAGACTTCCTGGAGGATCCAGGCCAGCCCCTCCCCCAGAGTGAGCCCTCCATCCTGTGCTTGCGCAGCTAATAGACATTCCTCTGCTAGCACACTGGTCCAGCTGGATTGCAGCTATTTGCTTATACGCCTGTCTCCTTGGCCAGTCTAAGAGATCACACAGGGCAGGAATGGGCTTATTCATCATGCTGATACCTGTGACTACAGTTTTGTTAAATTGAATAAATAACTGAATATACATTCCTTAGTTCAAAAAGTTCCAAAGTTTTTCGAAGACTCAACAGAGCATTTAAACTTCCCTGACTGTTAAGATCCTCCGTACACTAGCCCACCTATCCATCCAGAGTTCTTCCTCCTGCTGCCCAGCCTGCAGTGTCTACTCCCACCCGCACCCCAAGGGTAATACCTGATTGCTCCTACAGCCATCCACTTGTCTGTTTTCTGAGAGGAGAAGATGCTCCTGTCTTTTTTCATATTGATCCAATCATAGGGTTGTTCATGGGGGTGCTACTGAATAATAAAGGTGAATACTTTGCAGAAAGTATGAAAGGTCAGACCCTGTTAGGGAGCCCCATTGGGAAGGGGGCATCTGTGGACTGGGTCCCCTTTGTGACAAATTGCAGGATGGTCTGAGGGCCCCAGGGAGAAAAGCCCTCTGTCACCCACCCCCGCCCTCTGGTTCTCCTGTAACTGCAGCCGGAGTCTGCAGATGCCTATCTGTATAGCCCCGGGCAGCTGTCTCTCATCCCACAGCCTGCTGAAGTTCTTCAGAGGCTCTTTTGTGTCAACAAGCTCCTTTCTAGAAGTTAAGAGGGTATATTAAGCCATTCGCCTTTTAAATCTTCATGCGAATTGTCATAAACTTTGCCTTTCTCTCAAGAGTAAAGTCTGAGGGGAGGGGGCTTCTGAAGGGGGCTACTCAGGTTATTTGCCATTCTGACTATTGCCTACTAAACAGAGGTGGGAACCAGCCTTTCCAAGCAGATGGGTATATTTTTACCTAAAATTTCCTTGCTGGTCTAGTAGTGCATCCACTGGAGCCCCTCAAGCCTCTGAACACACCCTTCATGGAGGGGCCCCCACTGCCTGCTATAGAGTGATTGACAGTATAACCGGGGTGTGGGCTCTGCAGAGGGACTCCCAGGGTCCTAGTCCTGCCTCTGCCACCTACTAGCTCTGTGATCTCAGGCAAGTTACATAAACTCAGTTTCCTTCTCTGGAAAATGGGGATTATAATAATGATGCTCGTTTCACAGAGTTGTGAGGTCTAGACAAGTCAATAAAAAGTGCTTAGCAGAGAGACTAGCCCTTGGTGAGCATTATACTTGTTAGCATTTATTCCCTGTGTGCTTCACTAAGGCACCAGATGCCTAGAAGACCCTCTGTGAATGTTAACTGAAAAGGAGGGAAGCATTTTGGAACAATGGAAGGGGCACTTTGGAGAGATGTCCTGGGTGTGATCCGTTCATTTCTCCCTTCCCTCACGCTGGCTGAATACGTAGCACACAGGCCATCCAGATAGACATCCTCCCAACCCCAGGGGCCCTCAGGTCTAGAGGAGACAAGTATACAGACAGACGGATCACAAATCCGACTAAGCATAGCAAGGGGTTGAGATTAAAGTAGAAAAGGGCAAGTGGGAGGGAGCAGCTTCACATAGGTGCCTCAGAAAGGAGGTGAATTCAAGCTGAGAATTCAAGGATGGGTACAAGTGGGATGCGGGATGTGGAAAAGCTGGTGGGAAGGAGAGGAGACACACGTGTGGATGCCAGCACTGAGCTTTCACGCCTACAACTTTGGCTCCTGGGTGGGCACTCTCCTCTCCTGCCTGAGATCTGACAGAAAGCTGCCCCTTTCTTAGGAGCCCAAGGAGAATGGGTCCCAGGCCCCCCAAAGCCCACTATCCTTCCTGCCCTGGGGAGCTGAGTTGAGGGTACTAAATCTCCCTCTTCCTCGGAGACAGCCATTCGCCCGTGGCCCAGAGGCCCAGCTCCAAGGACAGAGTCAGACCCACGTTCTTCCCCTGCTCCTCCTGTTTCCTCCCTGCAGCCTCTTTCCTGCTGCAATGGGAGAGGAAAGCCCTTCTTCTCTCCCTCCCTCCCTCCCTCCCTCACCTGCCTGGAGAGCTGGCGCCAGAAGGGAACCCACAGGGCCTGGAAAGGTTTTTCTGGGACAAAAGCACAAAGACACCAGGGAACGTACTTCTGACCATTAGGGGCCTCTGGCGGGGAGCCCTGTCTGCAACTCATCAAGCAGCCTTTTGTTACCTGCTGCTGGGGGATTATTGACCCAATTGGCTATTCTGAGAGGTCATGGTTTAACATTCCTACCTGGCCTGGGGGCTGTGCTTTTCTGAGTTTCATTCCTACACCCGACATGAGAGTTGCATGTGTGAATCCATTAGGGGACACTTTATTTCTTCGATTTTTGTGGGGCCTTCACGTTAAAAAGCTAAATCCAGGCTTGCAAATCATGCCAGTAGGTAACTGTCACTGTCCTGACAACAAAGCCTATTGCTTTTGCCCTGAAAAGGAAGAAGAGTTTAGAGAGCAGGCCCATCCATGGCTTCTGCTGACCAAACTGCTCCCTACCTACTCCACCTCCCCCAATCACTCACTGATGGGAATACTCACACGTTGGGTTTTGTACTGACTATTGTAAGTGTATAGTTGCATGACTACTTGCATCCCTTCCAGAAGTAATCGCTCTCCACTCCCACCGCCACTACTGAATTACAGACAGCAAATAAACAAGATGCACCAGGGCTTCAGAGACATTCATCTTCTGGTGGAGGAGGAGGTGGCTGCTGTGAAGAACTGTGTGCGCAGCCTGCGTAATATTTATTTAGTTGTTTATTGGGCTGCGTCGGGTCTTAGTTGCGGCATGCGGCGTCTTTCATTGTGGCATGTGGGCTTCTCTCTAGTTGTGGTGCCTGGGCTCCAGAGGCGCGGGCTCCACAGGGTGCAGGCTTAGTTGCTCCGCAGCACGTGGGATCTTAGTTCCCCAACCAGGGATCGAACCCCTGTCCCCTGCATTGGAAGGTGGATTCTTAACCACTGCGCCACCAGGGAAGTCCCCACAGCCAGCTTAAAGAGGACAGGAACAGGAGTTCCCGGAGACATACTGACAATATCCATACAAGTCCCTGGAAAGAAATTCGATCAACTGTTCTCAGGCGGCAACTGTAAAATCAGAGAACCACTGCGTGTTAATAACCCTCAGTTCCTCGTTTCTCTATTTGTTCACCTATTTTTTTTTAATAAATTTATTTATTTATTTTTGGCCGTGTTGGGTCTTCGTTTCTGTGCATGGGCTTTCTCTAGTTGCGGCGAGGGGGGGCCGCTCTTCATCGCGGTGCGCGGGCCTCTCACTATCGTGGCCTCTCTTGTTGCGGAGCACAGGCTCCAGACGCGCAGGCTCAGTAGTTGTGGCTCACGGGCCCAGTTGCTCCGCGGCATGTGGGATCTTCCCAGACCAGGGCTCGAACCCATGTCCCCTGCATTGGCAGGCAGATTCTCAACCACTGTGCCACCAGGGAAACCCCCACCTATTTTTAAACCAGTTTGTCTTGGCATTGCCGCCTCCTAAAAGCCGGAGTTGAGCTAACCCCCCCCTCCTCCCCAGCAATCCTGAGATGATAGGAACATGTGACCTCTGCAGAGCAGTCATATTTGGGGTTGTTTTTAAAGCAGGGGGATGGCCAGAAGGGTCCTTCCAGAGCAGGGGTGGGTAGGTGGTGTTGGGAACAAGCGTTGCAGACAGAGAAATCTGTTTATCTTCACACTCCAGAGAGGCAATCCCTCTTCCCGTGACAGCGGGGAGTACTGTAGCAAGCACATTCCAGGAGCGGAGAAGTGTGGACTCCCCAGCCAAGTGGCCTTCTCCTAATCAGCAGTGGATCTCAATGAGATAAAATGGGGCGAGAGCGGCAGGAAGCCTGTTCCATCTTTCTCTCTAGGTCTTCAGAAGAAACTTTGATCAAAGGAGAAGTGGTATTTGTGAAGAGCCGAGAAAACTTGAAAGAAAATCGCAAGGGGCATTGGATATTTGTTTATATTTGTCTGGGTTTCTGGGGCAGTCTGGCCTGCAGCTATTCAGCGGCTCTGCCCTGGCTTCATCTCTCCACCCCTCACCCCATCAATTCCCCCCGACAGAGAGCTTTTCTGAAAGGTAAAACATTTCTTACAGTTCTGTCATTTTTCCAAGTACCTGATCCATCCAAAATGTTATAGGCTAAGAAGGAGCTGTGAGGGTTCAATTGGATTTTACAATTTTTATTATGTGTAAGAGTAGAAACCCTCAGGAATGCTCTTATCTTTGTCTCCAAGACCTCAGAAAGGAAGGCTTGTGGACACAGACTGGACAGAGAGAAACCAAATGCGTGCGTGTGTGTGTGTGTGTGTGTGTGCGTGCACGCACATGCGCGCACGCGCTGGGGGGGCATTTTTTTCGATCAAAGAGTTTCATTTGGTGTCCTCCTTTCTCTCCTCTTCCCTTCCCCTCCCCCCTTCATCTCAGATCAGTTTGAAAAGGACTCAGATCTCTTTTCCCACACACACAGGCTGACCTGATAGTGGAGGAATGAGTGGGGGAGGGGTCTGTTCTGGTGTGGAGTGGAGCCAACTGAGCATCGTTAGACTCTGTTGTAAAGACAATCCTGGGGCTTCCCTGGTGGCGCAGTGGTTAGGAATCCGCCTGCCAATGCAGGGGACACGGGTTCGAGCCCTGGTCGGGGAAGATCCCACATGCCGCGAAGCAACTAAGCCCATGTGCTACAACTACTGAGCCTGCACTCTAGAGCCCGCGGGCCACAACTGCTGAGCCCTCGTGCCGCAACTGCTGAAGCCCGCGCGCCTAGAACCCGTGCTCCGCTACGGGAGAAGCCACCGCAGTGAGGAGCCCGCGCGCCGCAGCGAGGAGTAGCCCCCGCTCGCCGCAACTAGAGAAAGACTGTGCAGCAACGAAGACCCAACACAGCCAAAAATAAAAAAGTAAATAAATAAATTTATAAAAAATAAAATAAATAAGACGACCCTGGTAAAAGGAGACTGTGTGTGATTGCTGGACAGCTTGGAGGTGCAAAAAGTAAAAACAAATGCCCCCAGACCAGACAGTAGTAGTGTTGCTTTTACTGCTTCACCCAGGTGTCCTGATACTTGCCATGGCCTGAGTGTTTATGTTCCAGGCATTGTGTTCAGTACTGTGCACCAAGTGGCTCATTTCATGCTACTGACAACACTCCGTAATAGATTCGACCCCTGACTTCCAGATGGGGAAACTGAGGTTAAGGGACAGGAACTGGCCCAAGGCTGCCTGGCTGGCAGAGCCAGTGTTCACACCCAGGTCTGTCTCACTTCAAACCTTTGTCACTCTGCAACAAATGGTGCTGAATGGTGTTGCAGAGCATGGGCTCTGGACGCCCGGGCTTCAGTAATTGTGGCACACGGGCTCTATAGAGCGCAGGCTCAGTAGTTGTGGCGCACAGACTTAGTTGCCCCTCGGCATGTGGGATCTTCCCGGACCAGGGATCGAACCCGTGTCCCCTCTGAAAAATGTGTTGATGTGCTTCTGCCACCACCTAAAAAACTGGAATCATCTGTCACTTCTTCAATAAATCCTGATTCACATCTGGGACAAATGTATTCCGGTAGTTTGGGGCTGACCTCGCCCTTGCAAAAGTGTCAGAAAAACCAGTGCACAGCAACCGCGTTGGCCGCGCTGGCCGCGCTGGCCCCGGCCGCCGAGGCCTCCGCCATTTTTGTCTTTCGCCACAGCCCTTGGTCAGTCTGCAATAAATGGTACTGAATGGTGATGTAGATGTAAATCCAGGGCAGGGACTCCTCTGGCAAGCGTTAGGCAATATACTGTCCACTACAATGCAATGAAATGAATAACATATGTTAGTAAACATGGAAGCCTTTGTAGGAGCAGAAGGACTATGGCTCTGCTGACAGATGGAGACATTATTGTATTCCTCATGGACTGCGGCACATCTGGAAACAGAGGCCAGCCTTGAAATCAGATGTATTCCAGACATGTACAGGTCCCCCTGCCTCCCCGCTGGAAAAACCTTTGCTGGGCCCTGCTGTGCCCTCCAGCTACGAGCCTGTTCTCTCCTCCCTTGCCCTGCCAAACTTTCTGAATGAAAAATGGAGCCACTCAGCATCCTCCTTCCTCATCCCCAGCCCCTGCACTCCAGCTTCCTCCCACTGCTCTCCTGAAACCTTGAAGAGGTCACCAGTGAACTACTCATTTCCAAATCCTACGACATTTGCTCTGTCTTCATTCTCTTGACCTTCCCCCAGCCTCTGTTGCTGTTTATCACGTTTTTTTCTCCCTTGATTCTATGATTCTGTCCTGGGCGAATCCACTTCTGCCTTTGTCTCTTCCGTGATGTCAAAACACGGTCTTGGTGGACCAGGCTTTCTTCCTCTTCTCTTTTATCTCCACCCTGTGCTCTCTTGGTGATGTCTCTGCTTCAGCTATCATCTATGAAAAAGACATCTGAGGGGATTCTGTCGAAAGAGAACAGGATAGAACACTGGCCACTCCTCCCACACCGTCTGGGAGGTCTTCGGGAAGCCACACAATTACTTTCCTGTGCCTCACTTTCCTCATCAGTAAATTAAGGATGGCCATAGGTACTGCACAGGATCATCCTATATAAACTGTAAAGCACTGTGGAGATACTAGTTATTGTGATTGTGATTATCTTTCTTTTCTCACCTTCTGCTCTAAAAATAGCTTTTCCCCAGAAGTTGGAGCAGGACTTCTCAACTCCCAAAACTGCCATTCCCATCCCAAGGTGTATAAATATGGTGAGATATTAAAATGTACCAAGTGACATTTAACTGTGCAGACCCGCCACAAGAATTTTATGTCCTCCAGCTCGACTGAGCCCTGGCCACTTGCCAATAGCCCTCCCACAACTTCTGAAGCTCAGTGCCCACACTGACTGCTGCTAACCTTCTCTCAGCTGAACTTTCCATTTTCTCTTCATCAACCCTCAGTTCACAGAGAAGATGAGAGCACCTCAGTCTTGGAGTTAGACCTGGGTTTCAATTCTGACTGACTCTCGTAAGCTGGATGACCACGGCAATGCATTTAGCTTCTCTGAGCCCCAGCCTGCTGATTTATAAGGAGGAAACTGTAATTGGTTGAATGGTGTCCCCCCGCCCAAAGCAAATACGTGACTCAGAATGTAACCCGATAACTCAGGATATGACCTTATATGGAAATAGAGTAGTTGCAAATGTAAGTCATTAGGATGCTGTCATACTAGAGTAGGAAGGACCCCTAATCCATTATTAGTGTCCTTATAAGAAGACGGCCATGTGAAGGCAGAGGGAAAACACCATGTGAAGGTGAAAACAGAGACTGGTGTGATGCACCTACAAGCCAGGAACACCAAAGACTGTCAGCAAACCACCAGAAGCCAGGAGAGAGACGTGGAACAGACTCTCCCTCAGAGCCGTTAGAAGGAACCAACCCTGCCAACACCTTGATTTCAGGTTTCTCGCCTCCAGAATTGTGAGGCAATGAATTTCTATTGTTTGTGATACTTTGTTATAGCAACCCTGGGAAACTAATCCAGGCACAACACCCATCAGGGAAGAGATAACAGATTGAAGTGTTAGGCTGCCAGTATGGGATCAGCCCTGCCCCACCCTTCTGGGCTCCATGCTGCCTGCCTTTGCAGTCAAACTCTATCTTCCCTGTGGTCCCAAAGGGAGGGCAATGTCTTTCCTCTGCTTGAACACATAATAACCACCACCCCAGCTCTAGCCCTGATTCTTTCTTTACGCCATAAAATCCCGCCAGCTGTGGATCTGCTTTCAGAAGCCGCCATGATGGCCAGAGCCATGCCCCAGCCCCAGGCATGTGCCCCTCCATGCCATCCCCCACCCCTTCTTACTTGACCCCCCCTCCTTCCGCCTCCCATCCTACTGACTGACTTAACTTCAATCACACCCTCACGTTTCCACCAACATGAAAAGAGAACAATCCCTGGAATTTACAGCCTCCTTCCAACAGTCACCCTATTTTCTCTTTCCATTACAACGGATTCTTCAGTTATATCGTCCAAATCAGCAGTGGGTTTAAGATCAACTTCTCTGTTGTGTATACTTTTGCCCCCTCCAGCCTTTACCTCTCCAGTCTACAAAACACGGTAGGCTGAGTTACGAAGAATGAGAGCAACATTTTTTTTTTTTTTAAAAACAAAGACTCGTTTTCATTCTCCAACTTTTGGAGATTGGTCAGTAATAGCTCTTCTCTTACGCAACATTTGCCTCCTCTAGAGGTTCATTTATTCTTTCCCCTTTCTGCAGGGCCCTCTGGCTGTGAGGTAGATGCTACTTATGATTCTGCATAGCTCACAAAGATTCCTCCTTCTCTGAGGAGTGGCCCCGCCCCACAGGGCAGGCCCCAGAGGCCACATCCATACCGTGTGACTCAGTGACCTTGGCCGTAGCTGATTAATCCAGGGGTGCTCATCCCCCCTTGGGTCCCTCCCTAGAACTGGAGGTATGGAAGAGAGAGGCGAGGGATCCTCGGCCTTGTTGAGGCTAAGTCACGTCAGTAGCAGGACTCCACTGCACGAGCACCCAGAGATGTCCTGGATCCTTTCCTTCCTTTCATCTTAGTCTTTTTTTTTTTTTCATTTTTTTATTGAAGTATAGTTGATTTACAATGCTCTGTTAATTTCTGCTGTGCAGCAAACTGATTCGGTTATACATATATATATACATTCATTTTTTAAATATTCTTTTCCATTATGGTTTATCACAGGATATTGAATATAGCTTCCTGTGATATAGAGTAGGATCTTGTCGTTTATCCATTCTATATACATTAGAGCTTACACCTGCTAACCCCAGACTCCCACTCCATCCCTCCCCCAACCCCCATCCCCTTGGCAACCACAAGTTTGTTCTCTATGTCTGTGAGTCTGTTTCGTATATAGGTTCATTTGTGTGGTACATATATACAATGGAATACTACTCAGCCATAAAAAAGAACGAAATAATGCCATTTGCAGCAACATGGATGCAACTAGAGATGATCATACCAAGTGAAGTAAGTCAGAAGGAGAAAGGCAAATACCATATGATATCACTTACATGTGGAATCTAAAATATGACACAAATGAACCTATCATCCGATTCTTTCCTATTCCAAAATAGACCCCACGGAGACTTCCCGGTCTCCTGTCCCACGTGTAAGGAGTCATCTTTCCCGTCCACACAAAAAAGAAGAATGCTGAACAAACTGAAAATCAATAACTCTTCTTAAATCCGTCAGAGAACTGAGGTCACAGGGCAAACCCTTGCCCCCAAAGTTGAAGAGGTAGACAGGAGGATACATAGAAACACGAGTAATTGGAGTAGAAGCCCAGGAGCGTAAAATTCTGCAGGAACAACGGCCAGTTTCCTTTTACCCAGCACTGACGTCTGGCTTTCAGCAAAACAGACCCTCTCCATTCTCGTTCTTAGTTTAACATACACACTGTTGGCTCCTGTTGTTCAACGCCGATGACACAGCCTAGACATTTCTACCTTCTTTCACATGATCAATAGCTACCAAGTGCCCACTAGGTGAAAAGTGGGTGCCAGCCTCGGTGAGAAATGTGAAAACAGGGGATTCCTCCTTTCCTGGGACTCACGACCAGTTGAAAGCAGATTTACAAAAATAATGTTAAATACAAATTTGGTTGAGATCTTCCGCTAAAGCAGAGGCATCAGCAAGTGCTATGGGAAATTCAGCTTGTGAGTATTCAGGAAAGCTTTAGGAAAGCAAATGACAGTGAACTGGGTCTAAGAGGGTTTCAACAGACACAGATGGGGGTGAGGGGTGGTCCTGTACATGGATGGAAATGAGAATGTGGAGAGTTTGGGACCAGGACGTGAAGGATAAAGAATGGGAAGGGACCGAAAGGGGTGGGGGATGGCCTGCAGTTGTGGGACCAGACTGTGATGAATGTAATAAATTTGACAGCTTGGTGTGAGATGAACTAGAAAGAAGAGAGACGGTTAGGGAGGTCACTGAAGCAAATCAAAGAAGTTCTTAAAACCCAGACTAGATGGAGGTAGTGG
This sequence comes from Phocoena sinus, assembly GCF_008692025.1. Lineage (NCBI taxonomy): Eukaryota > Metazoa > Chordata > Mammalia > Artiodactyla > Phocoenidae > Phocoena > Phocoena sinus. The sequence goes on from NC_045764.1 coordinate 79,076,346, forward strand.
GAGAGAGGAGAGAGACACAAGCCGTATGGCAGGTAGGATGGATGAGACTCACTAACTGGTTGTATGTACATTAAGGGGACAAAAGGAGACAGAGATGGAGTCTACCTCCGCTGATTCATTTCTTCACCCCTTACCCTGCCTAGACCTGGCCAGCTTCTGCGCTTTGCCATCTCAGAGGGCCCCACCTCTTCTCTGAGCCACCGTGGCTGGCCTGGCCTGTGTACAGGAAGATGTGGGCCCTGAGACCATCTTAGGGGGTGCATCCTTAGCAGAACCTCACTGGCACAAGTCAGCATCAAGGGCAAGGCATCTGTCACTGTTCCAACCATTTACGTGCCTTGCATTTTAATCCTATCCCTATTATGTCACAGATTTTCCAAACTAGGTGATCTTGCTCTCATTCACGTCTGAGGAGACTGGAGTGCAGAGGAATTAAGAAGCCTGCCCGAGACTAGCAACTAACTGTTCTTAGGGTTGGGCAAGGAACCCCAAGCAGGTAACGTGACCTCTCTGGTTCTGAGCATCTTCATCTGTAAATGGAAATAAAAGTGGTGCTTATTTCACAGGGTTGGGGCTCGAATGAAATAAGACTGTAAAGGTAAAGTGCTGAGAGCAGTATCTGGAATATACAACAGATGTGGGCTATTACTGTTGTTGGCTGCTCAGACATCATTATTGCTGTGTCACTTACAGCTTTGAACGTATAAGTAACTCCCCCATTCAGTCAGCACCTATTTACTGAGTATCCACCATGTGCCAAGCACTATGCTAGGTGCTGAGGATAGAGTCAGAGCCTGCCCTCAGCTATTTTACAGATCACTGGTTGCTGGTACAAAGCAGGTCAGGAGAGAGAGCTCCAGGAGAAGAGTGCTGCAGACAGCAGGAAAGCTTTCAAGAGAAGGCATTTGATCTTGAAGAATAAGTCTGCAGCCTGGGGAAGAGGAGGAAGAGAGCCTCACAGGCATTGCAGCCTCAGGGATATCCTGGCAGAGGCATAGAGCTGAGAAGCAAGGGAGGCAGTGGTAAGAAAGGAGGCTGCAGAGGGAGCCTGGGGCCGCAACGTGGAAGGTTCTTATAGGTAAATCGCAAGCTTCTGGGTCTATCCCTTGGGGAAGTTAGCACAGTGCTTAATTCAAAGAATGACTTGATTGATTTCTCTTTCTCCCTTAGACACATATGGAGAAAATGGATTCATTCTCAGCTTCTGTTATCACCACGCTACATTTTTGATTCCCAAATCTGCATTTCCACTTCTCTTTTCTCTACCAGGAGCCCCACATGGCCAGATGGCTTTGTAGTTGAAATGTTTAATATTCCTACACCCCACTATTTCCCATTACGCCCTTACTCTTCCCTTAATCAGGCAGCTAGACCAGAGGATATTCAGTGCCTTAGTCTGTGGAGGAAAAACTTTTGACACTTAAAAGTTCAGGCCTTGGACGGACCCTCAGAACACAGAAAACAACAACAGTGACAAAAGTCCTGATGCATGCACCAGAGCTGGCTTGGAAGACAGACAGTGATAAAAGTCATTAGCAGGAGTGGGAAGCAGCCGCATAGCCCAGGGAGATCAGCTCAGTGCTTTCGTGAGTCACCACCTAGAGGGGTGGGATAGGGAGGGTGGGAGGGAGACGCAAGAGGGAGGGGCTATGGGGATGTATGTGTACATAGAGCTGATTCACTTTGTTATACAGCAGAAACTAACACACCACTGTAAAGCAATTATACTCCAAGAAAGATGCTAAAATATAAATAAATAAATAAAGCTCAGGCTGCCACCTCTCCAAAAAAAAATCATTAGCAAGTAGCTCCCTGAGGAAGGAGGCCTGTGCCCTGCCTGCCTCTTCTAACTTGGCCTGGGGTGTGTCGGTGGGAAATGTGGAGGAAAAGCGCCAGATGGGTTTGGGCAGGCTGAAAGCAGAGGACACCCGTCCCCTTGTCCTTGGAAGACCCCAGAGGCAGCACAGCTCAAAGTGTATATGGTTGTGTGAGTATCTGAGCAGCTGGCACCAGGGTGGTAGAACGAGTTCCCTTGAGCCTCAGAGGCAGAGAAGAGTCCGGAACAAGAGACAACTCAGCTCTGAGTTGTATAGAAGGGAGACTGAGTACAAGATGGCTGTGTATGAGCCCTCCAGGGCTTATACCCAGACCTAAGGGAAAGTGGGAGAGTCCCCCTAAATTTCTGTCACCCTGAGGGAACAGGACTCTTAGAAAAGTAAATTTACTTTTTTTTTTTTTTTTTATACACCTGGGGCTTGGGGGATATCCCCAACACCCACCTAAAAAATTTAAAGTAAATTTTAAACTCACTCTGTGTAATTTATTTCAATAAATGCTTCTTGGGCAGCCACTAATTGCAAGGCACCCAAAGGAGTCCAGTGGTGGGGACAGACATCCGAACATGTGCAGACTCAAAGTACAAGCAACATACTGTGAGTGCATGGAGGAAACACTCCTGCGTTCTGGCTGGCGGGAGGGCAAAGCCTTGAGGAAGCGGCTGGCGTTGGCCTGGGGCCTAGAGACAGGGGTAGGAAATTGATAGGGAAACAGCAGTGGTTTCCTACTGTTGAAGAAGTTGGCAGAGCTTAAAGCACAAGGCTGGAGTAAGGTTCCACAGGGGACAAATCCCCATTTAGGGATTTGGCATAATACTAAGCTTTTAACCTAAATTCTCTTCTTTATCCTTACAATAATCCTAAATATAAAAATTATTATCCCATATGGGAGTATTGTCTTCCCACTTCTACTCTAATCCTAATAGTGTCTAAATAACTAGGATTTTTTTCCAAGATGTTCTGTATCATCCAAGGTGGGCTTTTTTTTGTCATGTACATATTGTTTTCTTAATGAAAACAATTTTATTTCTTTTTTTTAACAAAAATAATTTTAAACCAAGCCTCTGAAGTGATCTTGTCTTTAAATGTTCTTCCTGATCTTCATCCAGCTATTATAATTTCATATTTCTTTTCCTCAATACAATTTCACACTAATATTTAATGGTTCAGGAACCAACTGACTCATTCCTACCTGTATGCCTCTCACCATTTCCTTCCTCCTCTAGGATTTCATTCAAGCTGTTTTCTCTTTCCTCCCCTGGAATATCCACCCTGACCTTGGTCACCCTAGCCACACCTGTGCATTAAATCATACCCATTCTTCAAGACCAGACTAACACGCTGCCTCCTACATGAAGCCTTTAGGAAGTCTTCCCGTCAGAATGACTCCCTTTCTCTTTGCTATCCCCGTGAGCATTGCTTCTGTGTCTTTATGTGGTTGTATTTAAGTTCTACATGCACATATTTTTCTTCCTCTTCCACTAGATTGTGGGCCCATGTCTTATATTACGTGTGTGTCCTATGCATCCCCGTTGTTCACATTACAGATTTTTTAATCATATAAATAAATATTTTTTTGAATTGAATCGGAGAGAAACAAACCCAAGTTTCTCCATCAGGTGTTCCAGGCCTTCCCTTCCCATATTCTGTTCCTCCAGCGTATACACTAGATTTTTGTGAGGCCATGATCATTAACGCAATCATTTCCTCTTCCCCTGGTCATTTTCTCCAAAAATGGAGGCGGAAGGAACTAGATGAACATCTGGCAGCCAGAACTGCCCTGATCCTGCCCGAGTCCTCAACAGGCAAACACCAGGGGGTGGGCGTGTGGGGTGAGGGGGAGGCTCTGGACTTCTAACCTTTGGAACTGCCTTCTCTGGGGGGACCCTGATGCTGGGGCAACTGTGGTTTCAGGGAGCTGAAATCACTGCGACTGGAAGCCTGGAAAATACCCAAAAGTCGGACCTAAATTCCAGAAGATTTTTGAAAGAAAGGAAAAGAAGTGCAGAGGTAGAGAGGACTCATGGTGAGGTCTTGCTGATTTCCTTTTGAAATTGATGGAGAGAGGTTAATGAGCAGGAAACGTCCCTGTGTCAGTTAAGTTATAGTGAGCAAGTCCTGAGCAGTCCGTGAATTTCTCTTTGAAAGATGTCTGTCCAAATGTGCTTTAAAATGTTCACCAGGGGAAAAGACAAAGTTCTTTTAGTACGAAATCGTTGTCCAAAGTACAACATAAGCAATGGACGAGTTAGATGCCAGAGAAACCAAATACAACCATATGCTGAGCGTATCTTGTGTGCAAAGTCTTAGAAGCTTATATTAAAGTCCTTAAGTAGTTTGGGGCTGAAGGCAAAAGGTTAGCACTTGGGAAAGGTGCTCAAAATGTCTTACTCCACCTTCTAGAATACAAACAATTATACATAAAGAATAGTTTGCAAGAACAAGGGTAATCCAATGTCTTCATTCCTAGAGAGAGATTATGGAAAACAGAATGTGGCCTGTCTTTAATTCTTTATTTATCAGGAACAAAAAAAGCATAGGCATTTTAACTATCCAGACTAACAAAATAAAAGCAAGAATAACAAACAAAAAGCAAGAATATATCATGCAGGGACTTCCTTGGTGGTCCAGTGATTAAGAATTCATCTTGCAATGCAGGGAATGATTCCTTGTCGGGGAATTAGGATCCCACACGCCACAACTACTGAGCCCGTGAGCCTCAACTAGAGAGCCTGCGTGCTGCAAACTACAGAGCCCACGCTGTCTGGAGACCGTGTGCCACAACTAGAGAGCATGGGTACCACAACTAATGAGACTGCACGCTCTAGAGAGGAGCCCGCGCACTGCAACGAAGAGCCCACGCGCTGCAATGAAAGATCCCACGTGCCTCAACTAAGACCCGAAGCAGCCAAAAAATAAATATTAAAAAAAAAAGAATGTATCTTACAGTCCAGCCTTCTCATATTGTTGATGAGAAAAAAATGAGTCCCCAAATGGTTGAATGACTTGCTCAAGACCATCAAAGACACATTTAAACTCATCAACTCAGAGAAGCCAAAGGGAAATAATGCCAAGATATAAAATGCTTTTTATATCAATCGCATGAGGGATGGGAGATCACCCCTGTCCAGTCTCCATGGCTTTGGCTACCCTGCTAAACGGGAAGAGATTTGAATGCCAGCATCTGGTTGTCCATGTGCCCCTAGGCTGGGGAGGTCAGCCAGTGAGTCAGTTTCCAAATCATGCTGGTTTTTAGAAAATGGCCAAGCAGGGAGAGACTAGAAAGAACGGAGGGAGGGACAGAAAGTTGAAGCCTTTTAAAAGCTCTCCACAAAAGGCAAAGAGTTCTCCTTGACCAATTCTGACCCCAACTGACCTCGTGACCTTGTTACCCAAGGTCAGCTTAACACTTTAGAAATGGTCCTGGCTGGCTCTGTAACCTCTGTCACTCACAACTAACAAATATGTCTTTACAGGGGTCACGTCTTGGCCAGAAACTGGCAGATTCTTTCCTTTCAATTCACATATTACCCCCAAAGTCTCTTCGGTTTCTATCAGGAAATTCAGGCTGTCTAATTTGAAACATTTTTCGCTAACACAGGATGCTGCAGTAATTGTCACTAACACAATTCTCTAGAGAGTCTACATTAATACACAGTTTGGAAAGTTGAGTACATTTCATAGCGATACTCAGAGAACAAACATAGTGTATGTTTCTATGTATGTTCATGCTACTATTCAAGATGGAGAGAGCACTGAAAACTTAAATTTTAGGGGTCCAAATAAATCTTGTCTTTGGAGGAATTGTCAACAGTCTCTCTGATCCATAGAGATGCTTAGAGAAAAAGAATGGGGCCTAAGTAAACAATCATCAGTTATTCTCATCACATTATCAAATGTTGAAAGATCAAGGACAGCTTGTTTAGAGTGAGGGGTCTCCATGTGCAATTAGACAGTTTAAAAGACTGCAGGTACTGTATGCAACACGGTTTCAGTTTTACTCAAGTTTCAATTTTATTCAAGGCAGGAGAGCAATCAAAAGTTATAGCTAGTCCCCAGCCTTCAAGTTCCCTATAGTTACTGTAAAGATCTCTTATTACTCAAGGGATTTACCATCGCAAGATTCTCTCTGGCTAGTCTTCCAATTCATGTAAGGTGCCTTCCAAATTCAGAAAGGGGCATGAGAACAGGAACATGGCCATCTCTAGAAGCTGGAAAGAGCAAGAAACAAGATTCCTGCTAGAGCCTCCAGAAAGGAAGGCAACCCAGCTGACACCCTGATGTTAGCCCAGGGAGACCTGTGTCAGACTTCTGACCCACAGAGCTGTAAGATAATAAATCTGTTGTTTTAAGCCACTGTGTTTGTGGGAATTTGTTACAACAGCCATCCAAAAATAATACATTGACAAAAATCTAAGGATAAAAAACGTTTACTGTTATTTTCAGACACTAAATTGGGGGGGCGGGTAATTTGTTACACACCAATAGATAACCAATACAGATGTTGATGCCTCAAAGTGGGCTGCTGACAAAATAAAAAACTTAAAATGTGAGAGAAATTTGGAGCCAGACAATGGGAAGAGCTTTTAAGGACTTTATGGAGAGCGTTAGTAAAAGACTAAAGGGCCCTGAAGAGACTGTCTGTTGAAGCCTGGTGGCCTTTGAGAAAGCTGACACTGAGGTCTTACAGGCAAGTTAGGAAATTGTTATTAGAAACTGGAGGAAAGGTGATCCTTGTTATGCAGCGGCAGAAATTTTAGCAATGCTGTTGCCTGCGGTAACAGGAAAGTAATAAATGTATCTAAGGAACTAGGTGCTCTAGCTAAAGAGGTTTCCAGACTAAGGGATGCAGGTGCCTCTGGTTTCCCTTTGCTACTTCAGGTAAAATGGGAGAGAAGAGAGAAGGCAAAGAAAGGACTGTTCAACAGAAAGATCCCAGGAATTATTGGGTTTGAAAATGCCCAGCCTTTCCAGATGATGGCACGTGATACTAAAATTAAGAAAACGAGTTTCCAGAGGAAAATAAAATCCAAGGCATTTGCAGGAAAATATGGTATTTACAAAGACGAAGTTCGCTGTAGAATCATCTGTTAAGACCTCATAAAAATTCAGGATGGTGCCTCAGAGAACCTTTCAGTTTAAAAAAAAATGGGCTCCTAAGAAACTTAAGGGTGCTGCCCTTTACCAATGGGATGAGACTTTGGGGGGCCTTGGATGGTGGTGAACATATTATGCATGTGAGAGAGAAAGGAAACCCTGGAGGCCAGGAAGTCAGGCGATGGATAGCCACCTTGCAAGATGAACTCCCAGTTATTCTTGTTTCTGTGTATTCAAGTCTTTGTGTAGTACCATCTTACAGTATGTCAGGGTTAGTCTACATGCCAAATACAATATGGCAGAAGTAATGGTGTGTGGCTTCTTTAGCTGGGTCATTAAAGACATGGTCACTTTTGCCTTGTTCTCTTGGATCATTCTGTTGTTAAATCAAAAAGTAAATACGGAGCTTGTGCTCCGCAACGGGAGAGACCACAGCAGTGAGAGGCCCGCGTACCGCAAAAAAAAAAAAAAGTAAATAAAACTAATAGACGTGAGGCAATTGTTATTTGATAAGCAGAAGGGAAAGAGATTGGATGGCACTAGGTACTGGCTTCAAAAGGAGCAAAGGAAAGAAAACAAAAATACATTTTAACTATGTAGCAATTTTTTTCCTGGTACTTAAAAATGTCCTAATAGTAGTAATAATGATAGCTAACATTTTTATAATAATGATAGCTAATATTTGTTGAGTGTTTATTATGTTCCAGGAATTGTACATACATTCTCTTACTAATCCTTGCAACCCTAAAAGATAAATACTACTACTATCCCTATTTTACTGACCAAGACAGCTCAGGTTCAGAAAGGTTAAGGAACGTAACCATGTCACCCGGCAGGTAAGCATACTGCCCCTGATAACCATTTTTCCTGTTTGCAGATACCAAAACTTTTTCTCTGACCAGACCATGATGTCTTGTTGACTTCTTACTCTCTGATAGCTTCCCAGGGTATTTGTTGGCTTTCTTTCTGAACTGGGCTATGGCAGAGACTATATGTTCATTAAAACCCATTTCATTTACTACTGGGAAACCATGTACACTACATCTCCCCACCCACCCCCAGTTAGAAAGAGTCCTGGCCAATGGAAAAATGGGCTGCAATGATGTACCATACTTCCAAAACTGGCCCATAAATACCTTCTGCACAGTCCTCTACTCTCTCTCCTTCTCAGTCTGCTGTCCAGATGTAGAGTCCTCAGCAGAGGATTTTGAAGCCCTATCTGATGGTGGGTCCACAGGATGAAAGGATCCTGGGTCCCTGAATGACCACGTGGATCTTCATCCACTAACCAGGAATATTTACACTGGACATAGCTTAGCGTGAAATAAACTTTTATTGTGTTAAACTGTGGAGTTTTACAGCAGCTGTTGTTCTTTATTATACATAAAACATGGGCCTACCAAAATGGTATGCAGAAACAAAACTTGATCAATTCATATCATAAATTGCTCAACACCTTCCTTATATGAAGCACCTTCCTGTCTGGTAACAGTTGCTACAAATATCTAACAAATTATCTTAGAGTCAAATTCTTATAACCTAAGGTGACTGTTATATGCAACATCAATATCTAGAAGAGATGCATATATAAGTATACCCTACAAATCAGTGAGTAACCCTATTTGTTAGGCCAGGTGGATTTGAAGCTTCCTGGTCATTATAGACATGGAATTGGATACCTGTGCGTTGATTCCAATAGTTCACAGGGAGGAAGGCTTGCATCAGATATTTTTCTGACTCTTTATAAGACAAGAATCCTCATTATATTCATTGAGAACAAAATCTGAGCTCTTTTGGAGTATTAAATGCTTGACTGAACGTGGAGCTCAGTTGCACACTATGTATGCAAATATAATATGGTTAACATTTATTGAGCATTTATTTGCTGTGTGCCAGGCACTCTGCCAAGCTGTTTATATGTATTATCTCATTTAGTCTTTGTAACAACTCTGTGATATAGGTACTAATTATTATCCACCTATCACAAGCAGGGAAACTGTAGTTCAGGGGATTAAACAACTTGCTCAATATCTGAAGGAAAAAAATTTGAAATCAAGTGGTCAGATTCAAGATTAGAGAATTCACTCTTGATAACTACAATGACTATAAAAATAAAAATGAAAATTTGAAAAGAACTTCACGTATATAGTTAATTTCATTTCAAATCAGATGAAGTTTAGTAGTTAACAAGAACATTTTTTTTTTTTTTGGCCAGTGTAGTCTAAGACTTGGATTTCTGTTGAACTAAAATGAACAAACAAACACAAAATCAACCATTAGGCAAAAACAATTTAGTGAAAGAGACATAAGTCTAATAAAAGTTTGAATTTTTGTTTTGCTCTTATGAGTGTTCACATAATAACTTAGAAAACCGTGGATGGTAGTCTTAAACCTAAGAGTGAGGCAAGAAATATATTTCTATTCTCAGAGTGGATGGGAGACAAAAAGGTATTTATTTGGTGGTGAAATCAGAGACTGGCATCGAAAGTGGAGAATTCATTGCTTAATCCTCTCTCAGCAAGTTGGGACCTTACAAACCCGTGAAGTTAGACCTGTTTATCACCTTAGAACATAAAGTATAACATTTTGTTTTAATTTCTATGTCTTCTAAAACATTATCCTGTTTCCTCTCAAAGATTACTCATTCTTTGTCTTTTTTCTCTCTTTGGATTTTCCATTTCCACATCTAATTTATTTATCTCACTTTTTACATTCTTCAACAGACAGACATTTTTCATTAACCTGTTCTTTTAATTTATCTAGAGCAAAGAAAATGCTAAACTGATCCCTGATTGAAGAAAATCAGACTTCTACCCATCATTTCTTTAAGAAATAGGAAAAAGAGAATGTCAAATAAGTTTTTATTCACTGTTTTGTGATGAGGCTTTTCAAAAATACTACAGAATAGCTGGTAAATATTGTATGAGATCAAGTTTGTGAAAACATTTGGTAAACTATAGAAATTATATAAATGGAAGGCATTATTATATGGTATTTGTTTTACTTTTTAGAAAAAAACACTCTTGAAATTTCTTTCATATTACAAAAATTTTAAGTTGTTAGTCAAAACTGAAAATAACTGTTCAAAACACAGTTTTCTCTCTAATTTTTTTAGTCACAATCAGAGAATCTTACAAGCTGATAAAAGTTAGTAAAATTGTTTTTTTCTCTTGAGAAATTTGCAACACAGAAAGACCCCACTAGTTTTTGGAATGACAGATGAGAAATAACGCACACCGAATGTAAACTGGTATAGCCACTATGGAAAACAGTATGGAGTTTCCTTAAAAAACAAAAAATAGAGTTATCATATGACCTAGAAATTCTACTCCTGAGTATATATTTGGAAAAGACAAAAACTCTAATTCAAAAAGATACATGCACCCCACTGTTCATAGCTGCACTATTTACAATAGCCAAGACATGGAAGTAACCTAAATGTCCATTGATAGGTGAACGGATAAAGAAGATGTGGCATATATAAACAATGGAATATTACTCAGCCATAAAAAAGAATGAACTATTGCCATTTGCAGCAACATGATGGACCTAGAGATTATCATACTAAATGAAATAAACCAGTGAGAGAAAGACAAATATTATACAACATCACTTATTTGTGGAATCTGAAAAAATAATACAAATGAACTTATTTATAAAACAGAAGCAGGCTCACAGACATAGAAAACAAACTTACAGTTACCAAAGGGGAAAGGGGGGATAAATTAGGAGTATGGGATTAACAGATACACACTACTACATATAAAATAAACAACAAGGATTTACTGTATAGTACCAGGAACTAATTATATTCAATATCTTGTAATAACCTATAATGGAAGAGAATCTGGAAAAGAATATATATGTATATATATGTAACTGAATCACTTTGTTGTACACCTGAAACTAATACAATATTGTAAATCAACTATACTTCAATTAAAAAAAAAAATCCACACCAAGTCCCATGATGATATTTCAGAGCACCTTGGATAAAGAGATAATCCTAAAAACATCCAGAGGGAAAAATCAGGCCATATTCAAAGAATTAGGAATCACAATAATTTAAAGGACTCTTCAACACAAAATAATGCCAGAAGACAGTGACTGTCTTTAAAATTTTGAAGAATGATGATTTTCAGTTGAGAATTCTGTATCTTGCCACACTGTCAATCAAGCATGAGAGTGAAACAAAAGCATTTTCAGGTATTCAAAGACTCAAATAATACCTCCCAAGCACCCTTTCGTGGAGATCTACTACAGGATATACTTTAGCAAAATAAAGGGATAAGCAAGAAAGAAGACATGGGATCCAGGAAACACAACTCCAACTCTGGAGAATTAGATAGGAAAGTCCCAGGACAAGAGCTATACAGCAGCTGATAGAGTCATGAGCCCGGACTGGAGGAGGGAGATGGAGGCTCTGATTGGGGGATGGGGAGGGGTACACAGAACTGCTTGTTCTCATCATGATTCTTTATGTTCATGTGTTAGTTTGATAACTTTTAACTTATATCCTGTCTTGGATTATCCTCTCTGCCACTTAAGCACATTCCTCCCCAGCCCAGTCCCCCCAGCACTGTTACAGCACATATCACGGAGCCTTATCATTTGTTTATATGTCTGTCTCCACAGTTATGATGTGAGTTCAATGAGGGTTGGGCTGTGTCATTTCATCTTGATTTTCTCAGCCTCCAACAGAGTGCCTGAGTATGTGTTTGCCCAATTAAACCAAATACTGATTAAGATAGTTGCCTGTAAGAAATTCCTCAAAAAGAGCATTTTTTTTATATTGACATGATAGGATTTCAAATCAGAGAAAAGTCTATTTCAAACAATTAACATTCTCCTGACATTAATATTAAACTATCAACAGATGAAATGATTATGTCTACAAAATGCACTAATCCATTCACCGAATAGATATCGTGTCCACTTTATGCCAGAAAATCTTCAGCTTGCTGTAAGCGAGATAAAGTCCTCTAGTGGGAGAGGGAGGAAATAAATACAGCACGAAAAAATATATGCATTAATGCTGTGCTAGGAACAGAGAATGACAGTGGGGGAGAATGGGGTTTTCCCTTAGATGGGGTAGCCAGGGAAGTCCTCCTTTTTCCCCTGTTCTTCCTTCCTCTGCTTCCCTCCACCCTATTAGAAAATGGGGCAGCATTAGAAAACACACAGTGAGATTTTAATCAGGACTCCCCTGAGCTGAGTCAGATTCTTCAAGTAGAGATGGACAAAAAGAGGGCAGCTCCTCTCTCCTTGCCTCCATTTAAGGTGATAAAACAAAACAACCTTTATGGGACTCAGAAAAGGATTTCTTGCACCCTCAAAGGCTGTGAAGAGGCCACTGCGAAATCTTTTAAAAATTTAACACTCCACCAGTACGGGAGCTTTGAACTGAAAGCAGGTAGCCAGGGTACCACTCCACATTAGCTGCTGCCATTCAGTGATAAATGGGATTTGACTGGTATAAACGGGAATATGATTGCGTAGCGGACATCAAGCCTAAGTGAAACTTTAGGAGTCAAGCTTTAAAATTAAAATCTCTTCTAATTCCTGAAACATTCATAATTAAGGGGGATCAATTTTTGTCAGTGCTTGTAGTAAGTCATACCTACCACTCCCAAAATATATAATCATACATATTCATTTTGGAAAATGAAAACATATCAGACTTTTCAGTCTTCGTTCACAGTTATGTTATCACCAAAAATACTACAAGAGGGCTTCCCTGGTGCCGCAGCGGTTGGGAGTCTGCCTGCTGATGCAGGGGGACATGGGTTTGTGCCCCGGCCTGGGACGATCCCACATCCCGCGGAGCGGCTGGGCCCGTGAGCCATGGCCTCTGAGCCTGCTCGTCCGGAGCCTGTGCTCCACAACGGGAGAGGCCACAGCAGTGAGAGGCCCGCATACCGCAAAAAAAAAAAAAAAAAAAAATGCTACAAGAGAAAGTTGCTGTACATGATTAAGTTAATCTTTATTGGTAGACTATTTTAAAAATAAATAAATATAAGGCAACTGCTAACCTGTTAAGTCATCAGTCATAGTTATTTTAATAAGAAATTTGAACTTGCAGAATATAAATTTTCTGAAAAATGCTAGCCAAAGCAAACAAATTATAATCTATTTGTATGGTTATATATGTTCCTGCATTTATCTACCTTTTCTTCTCTAACTCTTATAGACAAGAGGTCTAGAAAACACCTTGCAGGGATTCAAAAATCTTTAAAAATCTTATACTAACTTTAAAGATTCTATGTCTACAATTACAATTATTAAAACGATTCTCCCCAGTCACCTTCACATAGCATCTATCCCTTGCCAGTGATAGCCATACAATCTGCAAACTAGAGAAATATATCTGCACCTTTGTTAGCTGAAAGAATGTGTGCTTAGTGTCAAGGGTCTACAGGTTTATGAGCTCCTAGATAGAGCTGGTGAACCATTTAGATACAGCCACACAGCAGACAGTAAACAGAAATTACTAAATACCACTAGTACTATTATTTATGGTAGATAGGAGAAGGAGTAACAGCAAACCAATACAGAGTGATGGGCTTGAAATTTCCCATTGATACAAAATGCATTTTCAATGTGACATTAAATACTTACCAATTGATAGAGGTCTTTGAGGGGGTGCTCAAGAAAATTTTGGGTTCATAAAGTGTAACTCATTAAACGATGGGCTAGAAGTTGCCACTATATCTCTGTCTTTATGTGGGTCATCAACATTTCCCCTGGCAGGGAATAGAGAGAGCTTGGTGTTTCTCGAAGCTTGAGGCTTGAAACACTGGCCAGGTGAGTTAGGGTGGGGTGGACGCAATTCAGAAGCTTTTAATTGTGAACTACATTCCTTTCCCTACTTCCACATCAGCCCCACCATGAACATACCAGCCGCTGACTAGAGACTATCAGCACCATTCCACTTATCAGGAGACAAAGTGAAAAGCAGTTTATTCCTACCTTGGAAAATTTGGGGACCCCCTGGTCCACTGTGTGCAAAGCACTTTGCTAGGTGCTATGTAAATGTGTTGAGGCACGGTGCACTATTTGAGAACAGTCATAAAAGATTTATGAATGTACTAAATAAAAGCTTAGCATGGGTGTGTCTAGAAATGGAGTGCTGAAGTCCCTTTAGACCCCTGGCGTGCCTCTAATGAAGCATGAAGGTGTTGGGGCCAATATCTTTGTACACAGTGTTCCTTCCCACCAGCACCACTTTTCTCTTTTCCTCATCCACCAAACAGAGCATGAGTAAGAACACGCACCGCTTTAGTGGTTTAGGAGACCTGCAGCAGGCCTGGCTGGAAGATGTGGAATTCCTAAATCCCACAATTATGCTGTGAATTTATTCCCCAACTTTTACTTCTTTGGTCTAAACCTTTTTTTCACCTCTTCCTGTACAGATCTCACTTCACAGATCCTCACTACACTTCCTTTCAGCATCCTCAAACTTTTCATTTTCTGATTGATTTTCTTTCTCCCCCTGAAGTTGTATCAGGCAGAGCTGGACCTAGAACTCTTACATGAAGATAAGCTCCTTGCTGAAGAGGAGGGAATGATTAACTTTCAGGTGCCAGAAGTTATACTAGGCATCCCACTGCCACGTGTTCACGCACGTGCGTATCTTGCTTGTTATTTCTCAGACGCATTGCAGTAAAACCCCTGAAATAAAAGTTCAGTTGACATTAAATCTTGTCTACTATAGATTTTTGAATATGATCAAAGGCATATGAATCCAATGATAAAGCCACTCTTGGTATGGCTAAGGAAACAGACACGCACCAAGCAATAAAGCACGGATGAGACAAGCCCATCTTTGAATTTTGCATTGTCACTGACTTGTTGGGAGACCCTGAGTAAGTTTTTTAATCTCTCCAAGCCAAGTTTTTTAACCTCTGTAGAACGGATTAGCTATTGCTATGGCTGATATTACTTTGGCCTCCAAACATTTACCCTCTTGGTTATTCACTGCCTGCATTCTAGGTCTTGACTCTTAAAATGTGGAATTCAAAGGTGATTATAATATGCTAGACCTAGTAGGACCAAAGTGACATATAATGAGACTAAACCTTCCTTGTCCTGGACAGTATGCATCTACGAACACAACACAGGTTTGCATTAGCACGACTGCAAACACACACATCATCGTCTCAGTTGTGATCAATATCTGCAGGTCATTTTCTCACAAACTGCAGATAAGTCAGTTTTCCCATGAGCAGCCCTGACTCCTGTCCATCAGGTGCAATTAAATTAACCAAAAAGTACGAGTTTATGTTTATCTCAGTTAAATTCCATGCTATTTGATAAACAAGGGAGATGTTTCTCGCCTATCACACAGTCCAGCTCTACCAGTTTTCTAAGGTTTACGGGTCCAAGTAAAGCAGAAAGAAAAGGTGCTCTCAGGTAGACTGCGATAGGTGAAGGGAGCGTGCCAGCAAGAACCAGTGAGTTGCGTTATTTCAGAGCTTAAGAAATATGGACAGAAATCTTGGCTAGTAAAAAGGACCTTGTTAGATCTGTCTGTAGTTCTAACCATCAACCTCCAGCTATTACTCCTCTCTCCCTTCTACTTTTCACAGGACACTCAGAGCTCTAAGAACAAGGACTCTGAGTCAAGTAGACTTGGAGGAGAAGCATGCTTTTGTCATGTATCTGCTGTGTGAAGCCCACTAAGCTACTTAGCCTCTCTGAGCCTCTGCTCATCTGTAAAATGAGGACAGTAATATTATACCTAGCCTATCTGGTTGTGAGGATTGAGTGAGATGAAATTGCTAGAGCACCTGGCACAGGGCACACAGAAGACAGTGCACCACAGGCCACTTGTCCAAAGGGCAGCTTTTGGGGAAATTATGGCCCCCTGGACAAAGTTCAAGCTCCCTAGCATGGCATGAGGCCTCTTGACGTGGTCCTGCCTCTTTTCCCTCCACTCTCCAATGTGGCCTGTACTCCAGCTGTACTGACCTAGAGCTACAGGTCAGTATCCTGAATATACCTTGATCTTTTGTACTTCAGTGCCATATTCATACCGTTCTATCTGGAAGGCTCGCCCCAACCCTGTCCAACTAGAAAACTTCCACTCACCCTCAAGATTCACTGCAGATATCAGCTCCACAGTGAAGCATGTATTAGGAGACAGTTCTTCATGGTTCTCTTGCATTTCTGCACATCTTGAAAGAGAGAGACAAGCTGTACTTTGTGCTGGACTATCTCTTCAAGGATGTTTGTATAGCAAATAGCCACGGAAGACAGAGATAGTGTCTCCCTCTGGAGCAAAGGACAGGTATGCCTACTACCCATTATAAAAGGTTTGGGTTCCTAAAGCTTAGGGCTCCTCTCCTGTAATACAACCCACTGGGCAGGTGACATCTGGTCCTCTTTGTGCTGCTCTGTGGAATTTGAGGCTTAGGGAACTGATGCAAAATTGCTGGTATTCTGGCTACTGTTATTGCTATGTGTAATATACTGCCCTTCATCTCTGACACAGGAGTTTTGTGTCTTCCACCAGCATCCACGAAATGGTGGCAGGATAATTTGTTAGCTTGCAAGCAGGGTAAAATCTGAGACCCTTCATACTTCTTGGTAGCATGCTCCCTCCCTTCCCATTTCATTCCTCTGTAGGAGTGTAAATTGCTCCTTAAATTCCATTCTCAAATTATCATGAACATTGCAGACTTATCACAAAATTCAGTATCTGTGTCATTTTCTGATAACTGTATCTGCAATATCTATCACTGTCTATAAGACACTGGATGCTCAGTACTTTGCTGAGTGAATGAATGTGGCTAGCTCTCAGCAGTTCCTCAGGACTCTTCCCATTGTTGGTGTGTATCCAAGGGGTTGCCCAGTGCTCGTGGCCTCAGTTCTAAATGTCCTGTGTTCGCTTCTGCTGCAAACACTTGATCACCTCCTTCTTCCTGCCCTGGAATGGCCCATTCAGTTCTGGTGGCTGATGAGTTACTTCTGGCTCCCCTTTCCCGACTCTCTTCAGTTTCCTTGTAAATTGTGTACTAGTAACAAATCCTCACTTGAAGAGTCCCCCAGGACCTCTCTTCTGAATTTCCACCTTCCAGAACAACTACCAGGACTGGAAAAAAATTCTATCATGCAACATATTAGTTATGCATCGTGTTATGTGCAAATTAAAATAAATGTGTCCACTGCATTTTTTAACCAAGCCAATAGTAATAAATGTAGAATATATATGCTCTATATATTCTTAGCAAACATGGGCTTCTGCTTTGTTGTTATCATCACTGCCTTTACTATACATTGACAACCTGCTTTTTAAAAACTGTGGTTAAAAAAAAAGAGAACACACAACGTGAATTTACTCGGCAGTTTTCAGTGTACAACAGATTTCTACAAGTTTTTCACATTGTGTAACCAACTCCATAATCATGGAACCTCAACTCCCCATTTTCTCCTCCCTCCAGCCCCTGGCAACCACCATTCTATTTTCTGTTTCTATGAATTTGATTACCTTAGATACCTCATATTAGTGGAATCATGCATTATTTATCTTTTAGCAATTGAATTAACTTCACTTAGCATAACTCCCTCCGGGTTTATCCATGTTCTGGAATATGACAGGACTTCATTCTTTTTTAGGGCTGAATAATATTTCATCATACGTGTTGTGATATATATATATTTTTTTTTTCCTTTATCCATTCATCCATTGATGAACATTTAGATTGCTTCCACATCTTGGCTATATGAATAATGTTGCAATGAACATGGGTGTGCAAATATCTCTTCAAGATCCTGTTTTCAATTATTTTAGGTGTATACCTAGAGTGGGATTGCTGGATCGTATTGTAGTCCTGTTTTAGTTTTTTGAGGAACCGCCACACTGTTTTCCATAGCAGCCACACCATTTTTCAGTCCCATGAAGAGTTACCACCACTTTTAAAATAATCCATTTCAGAATGTTTCTGATGGCAAATATTAAGCTCATCAGTGAGTGATTTCTTTTCTTGTTTTAATTAATTAATTATTTTATTTATTTTTGGCTCCATCGGGTCTTTGTTGCTGCTTGCGGGCTTTCTCTAGTTGCGGTGAGCGGGGGCTACTCTTTGTTGCGGTGCGCAGGCTTCTCATTGCGGTGGTTTCTCTTGTTGCGGAGCACGGGCTCTAGGTGCGTGGACTTCAGTAGTTGTGGCACACGGGCCTAGCTGCTCCACAGCGTGTGGGATCTTCCTGGACCAGGGCTCGAACCCTTGTCCCCTACGTTGGCAGGTGGATTCTTAACCACTGAGCCCACCACCAGGGAAGTCCCTAGTGAGTGATTTCTTAAATCACATGAAGATCATAGCATGTGATCCTCATCCAGGGCCTGGCCACCTAACCAACATAGTAGGAGCTCAACTCCAGAAAAATAAAATTGAACAACTCAGACTTTTGCTGCGTTTTCTCATTCTCTATGCTTCATAAGCATATACAAATGGTCCTATGATTCCATAGAACCAGATAATGTTTAGTGGCCAGAGGGCTGTAAGATCATTTTGTACAGCTCCATAATTTGGTGGGAGAAGTTATGTCATTTTTCCCTCCGAAGGCTAGGAGTCTTGAATTTATTTAGAGAAAACGGATTCCTTTTTTTTTTCTTTTTTTAACCTACCATCATCAGATTTCAGTTCTCTTTTAACTATATAGGCTCTACCCTTTTTGGCTTGAACATAATTGTCCTTGTTTTAGAATATAGAATAGCCCTAAGCAAAATAGGGCTTAGGTAGTTGTTTATATCAATGAGATTTTTTCCTTCAAGGGGGTAACTTTGGGAGGTTAAACACCTAGGCTTTTCTTACCTCTTTCAGGACCAGCTTAGGAACTATTCCAGTGAGTCATTATTGTCACCATCAGTGTAATCACCAAACAAATTAATCAGATTTGACTCTTAAAAACCTGAGTATTGCAAAATTAAACCCACTCTAAAAGGACACAGATTTGGCACTAGTGGGAATATTTACTCACAAAATAATAATAGCAATTATTTATAGAGCTATGCACCAGGTACTTTCCATGCATTCTATCACAGTGCCCCATTGGTATTATACCTATTCCCATTAAACAGATGAGGTTTGAGAGCATAACTAACTTGTCTACATAAGACTGAAATTGGAACTCTAGTCTGTCAGACACTCAAAACTATGCTCTTGGGCTTCCCTGGTGGTGCAGTGGTTGAGAATCGGCCTGCCAATGCAGGGGACACGGGTTCGAGCCCTGGTCCGGGAAGATCCCACGTGCTGCGGAGCAACTAGGCCTGTGAGCCACAACTACTGAGCCTGCGTGTCTGGAGCTTGTGCTCTGCAACAAGAGAGGCCGCGACAGTGAGAGGCCTGCGCACTGCGATGAAGAGTGGCCCCCGCTTGCCCCAACTAGAGAAAGCCCTCACACAGAAACAAAGACCCAACACAGCAAAAATAAATAAATAAAAGAGACTTAAAAGGTACAAGTTTAAAAAAAAACAAAAACAAAAAAAAACCTATGCTCTTAGCCATTGCCGTGTTACTTACTATACGCAAGGCACTGCAGTGGAATCTGTGGGGCATTGGAGAACTAGGTAACAAGTCCTTAGGTAGCTTATGCAGGCTACTACCTGACATAAGACAAGTATTATACATGAAAGAAAGTGTAACTGTCCAAGAAGACATGTACTGTGTTATTTAAAGAAGTGTGCTATAAATTCTGAAGCCGACAGGAATAGGAGGGAAGGGAGGGAGGGATGGAGCGGGAGAGGAAGAGAGGAAGGATGGAAAGAAGGAAGGAAGGAGAAAGAAGGAAAAAAGGAAAGAAATAAAGAAGTTTAAATTTAAAGACATAAAGGATTATACAGTAGAAAGGGCAACAAATCAGAAGCCATGGATTCTGGTTTCTATTTACTACTTACTAATAAGTGACCTAGGGTATACTGTAAATTTTATATAATATGGTATAACTACATCATCAGGGGAAGTTTATTGCTGCCCAACATGGGACAGTAAATATATCAGAAAAGTTTAATCTCATCACACTATATATATGTATCATATATATCATATATATTATATTATTTTCACATTAGATGCAATGCTATGTTCTTCCCCAATACAAGTCAAGGTCCAAAGCCATCTTAAAAGAATCAAAGGCTCCTATGATTAATTGAAATGTTAAAGAAAAGGCAAAGTGGCAGTTTAAAAGAAGTTCTTCCCTTGCTTTTTAGCTTATCTCTCCCCTCCCCCAGCCTTTATTCTTCTGATTTACTCAAAAAGGAGAGCATAAAAGCATCTTATTAGCAATTCTTATCCAGGAAATATAAGCACTTAGGATCAATTGAAAGGGAACTGGGAGAAGGGGGAGTTAAGAGGGAGAAGACTGTCATACAATAAAAAAAATCTAGTTTAGTAGGCACACAGTTAAGAATATCACTTTGTGTATATCTGATTTATCAGATGTTTAAAACATCCCTGCAAATGTTTTATTACCTCTAAACATTTCCCCTTTCCATGAACCTTTACTCTGCTGCTTAGAAATACTTGAAATTCATCTTAATTATAAGTCAGCTTTTGGAAGCAATAGAGCCCAGGGTATTACATGCAGTTAAGTTGAAATTGTTAAGTAGACTGATACCTATTATAGTAAGCTTCCGGGGAAGGTTACTCCCAGCAGATGTACTAAAACTGTTGATTCCTCCTCCTTTTTTTTTTTTCTCATAAGGAGGATTTTTGGAACATGCTAAAGGCAGCGAGTGTGTTGATGTCTTAGTGACAAAAGCTAGATTTCTGTCAGCTGCTTTCATTAAGGTTAGCTTTTAGCCTGTGCCCTCATCATGGCCATAGATTTAGTTTTGGGTTAGGAAACGCTAATCCACATGTAAATGTTCTCCATGATCCACACATGTTTAGCAGTCTGATTACATTTTTAATGTACCTTTTAACTCCTCTTGTTATCCTTAATTAATTTTAAGAGATGTGAACAAATTCACATTTGTGTCTTTCCTAGTCAGTTTAACTTCTAACCAGGTAGTATCAATGCCTAGTCCCCTAGACCCAGCTCGGAGAATCTAGAAATCTCATCTGGCCTCAACTCTCAGCACAGGGCCTTTTATGTGCACAGCTCTCACGAAATAAAGAACTTTAGGTTGAGAAAGAGATAACAAAACGTCTCCCCAAACGGTAATTGTTCATTTCAGGGCACTCTTCAGAGATGTTTTTAAGCCAGGGCTGCATCTCACGGGGGCAGGGAGGACAGAAACCGTCTCCAAATGTCGGGGCTTATCTCCCGGAGATGCCTCCAGTGTAGCAGACAAATCTCCGAAGTGGGAAATAGTTTTCCCTCCACAGGGCCTCGGCGTGTGAGCGAAGGAGGGGGATGGGCAGGGGCCATCAAGGGAGAAGTCTCCGGCCTTTTCACGTCTCTCAACACCATCCCTCCCTCACCCCGCCTCCTCCTTCCCCGAATCCTAAACAGGCCCGGGGGTGGAGGGGAGTGGTCTGGGGCGGGGTGGGGGTTGGGGGAGAGGGGTTCGGGGGCAGTCCAGGCCGGGCCTGGAGGCTCGGCCTTTGTGGCTCTGTCCTCGACGGCGGGGGCGGGGGGGGGGGGGGGGGGGGGGAGAGGGGAGCCAGAGGTGGTGGGGAAGCGGGCCGGAGACCCTCAGCCGGGGCTTGACCCCCAGGTGCATTGTCCGGCGGGGCCCGCCCCCTCCCCCCGGGCCGCGACCCGGCCGCCACTGGGCCCCCTCCCAGCGTCTCCCTCCGCGGCCGCGCCGACCTCGCGGTCCCCAGACCAGGGGCCAGATGTAGAAAGTAGTCCCGAGGCCGGCAGCGGCGGCGCTGTCCACTCCACCGCCCCCGCCCTCTCCAGCCGCCGCCTCACTCCGCCCCCGGGCCGGACGTTCGGGCCCCCCGCCTCCTGCGAGCTGGTGTCCGTGCGCCGGCCTTGCCGCGCCCGAAGAAACCAGCCGCCGGCCGCGCCGTGCCACGCCACGCCGTTGCCCGAGCGGGAAGCCCAGGCTGCGCGCGTCCAGCCGCCGCGCGGAGAGCGGCCGGAGTAGGGAGCCGGCAGGCGGACAGCGGCTGCGGGGCGGCCGGGGAGCATGCCCACCCAACCCTGCTGAATGGCGCCTTCCCTGAGACCCCTCGCCCGGCCGCGGCCGCCAGGGATGCTGCTCGGCGCGCTCCTGCTACTGCCGGTCCTCGGCCCCGTTCCAGGTGGGCGCGCTTTCTTCTGTGCCGGTGGGGCGTGAGAGAGCGCGAGTGGGCAGGGGAAGGAGGCAACCGGGTGTGTGTGTGTTGGTGGGGGGGGCGGCGGGTCCTTCGCGGGGGCGCTGACCCCCAGTCTCTGCCCCCTCCCAGCAGCGAGTCAGGAGCTGCCGCTGGAGCGCGAGGTACCGGCGGGCTCTGCGGGGGCGCGGGTGGCGGTGGGCGCCTCTCGCAGCGCCCGCCCCTCCCCGCTGCGCTCCCCCGGCCGCGCGCTGCGGGCCGGCGCCAGCCGTCCACTCTCGCCCCTTTCTCCTCGCGCCATTGTCCGCGCTCCGGCCGCGTACTCGCCTTCGGGGCCAGCCTGGGCTCCGCGCAGGCCGTCCTCCAGCCGGGGCCGCCGCGGCCGCACGTGGCTTTATTTATATTGTTTCCTTAGTGGCAGCCTCGCGGCGCAGGGGGCGCCGCGTTTCCGCGCGGCTTCCCCTGTTTGCAGTGGGGGCTTCCCCACGTTTTAGGGCGGGGGAGAGAATAGGTGAACTCAGCGCCCAGGTCAGACCCCTAAGTGCCCCCACTTTCTCGGATCCGGATCGAACTAGGAGGAGACGGGAGGGGTGGAATTGGAAAGAGAAGAGGAGTGCAAGTTTTGTGGCCCATTTGTGCCCCGGAGGGGAGGGAGAAGGGTCCCGAAGCTGAAAAGGAAGGTATCTAAGTAGGGTTTATTTCTAACAGCTAGGGATTTGGGGGCAGGGCCTGAGATATGTGCGAATCTGAAGATCCCTCCAAACTCCAGGTTAGCCTTGAGCAAACTTGGATGAACTAATTTTTCTCTTTTGACGTGTTGCTTTATTCTTAAAGAGTTAAAAATTGTAAAGTGGATGCGGGGTGCGGGGTGCGCGGGGAGAAGAGGTGTTAAGAATTGGTTGTTTTATTTGTTTACAGGTTACAAACCCCAGACTTTCGTGGGTTTTTTGTTTTGTTTGTTTGTTTCCTGGAGGAGTTAGTTTTCTATTAGCAAGAGAAAAGGATCAAAGTCAGATGTGACTCGGAAACACAAGTCACATCTTGTGGGGGCCTTCCGGAGTGGTCCTCGCTGCGCGGGGCTACTAGGGTCGCTCGTGTCGCCCTGGGCGTCCATTAGGAGAAGTCGGCAGCCAGGGCGTGGGAGCGTGACTAGTGTGTGAGGTTTGGAGGGCCTGCCTTGATGAGAAACAGAGATCAGTCCCGGGGATTGGTACTCATGAATTCAAGACAATCAGAAGGAAGATGAAATGCCCTCCGCCCCTAAACCCCTCATACTCTACTCGGCCCCAATCAATATGCAAGACTTAAGCTAACCTTTGCGCTAAATGCAGGAGGTGACAGGGTATTAGTTGGTCATCGGATGCTTTTTTCCTGACGGGGACCCGGGACGATGTGTATGCCTAGCATAAAGCCTTTACTCTGCTCTGATAAAAATGTGTATTGGTTGATTAAGCAATCTCCTATCCCTGTTAGACAGTAAGGACCAATTAGTCACACATTTTTTTCCAACAGTTGGTAGTTCTAAAAAAAATGAAATAGAAGTTTCCTAATCCGATCACCCACTGAGTACAAGGAGCAAGAGTTAGCAACTTTTCAAAGTCAAATGTTTGTCTTTTAAATACCTACCATACTCAGCAGAAATCAAGTAAATGGGTCTCTTTCAGGGAGCAGAGACGAGAGTCCTTGCTATAAAAGGGCAGATATAAAAGTGCAAACTTGTCATCTGTCACAAAAGATAAACGCACTTCCCAAAGGAGTAGGTACCAGGGGTTTCAAAAACTCTTCAAGGGACAAGGAAATAAACTTGCTTGTTCACAGAGTCGGAATTTTGCTAATGATTTCTTGTAAAATTAGACTTTTACGACTTACTCTGTTCAAGATCTTTTTGACAAGCTTGTAAAAGTAAGCAAACAGCTTGCGCTCAAGAGTTTTCCCGATGATTTTGAAACTCTAGCAAGGTACTTGAGGACAGAATTCTTAAAAGGGGTAAAAGTTATTGAAATCTTCCCTATGCTTTTTAGTATAAGATGTCGTAAAAAGATTTCTCTGATTTGTTGAGAAGGTTAGCTGAAACTTAGATTGGTTTATTAGGGTGTTTGTAAGTTAACTAATATGGTTTGTTAAACTTTGTCTCATTACACTCTGAATATGTGTTTTACAATTGTGTGTTAAGAAATGATTTTACACTTATAATTCTGGGTATGCCTTTCCCCCCTTTTCCTTGTAGGAGTATGGTGCTTTAGCGAACTGTTTTTTATCAAAGAGCCACAGGATATAACTGTCACAAGAAAGGACCCAGTCGTTTTAGATTGCCAGGCTCATGGAGAAGTTCCTATTAAGGTCACTTGGTTGAAAAATGGAGCAAAAGTGTCTGAAAATAAGCGGATCCAGTTTCTGTCCAATGGCTCTTTATACATCAGTGAGGTGGAAGGCAAGCGAGGAGAGCAGTCTGATGAAGGATTTTATCAGTGCTTGGCCATGAACAAACATGGAGCCATTCTTAGTCAAAAAGCTCATCTGACCTTATCAAGTAAGTGTTTAAGTTCTTGGTTGTTGGACGTTTTTCACTGCTGCATTTGGATGATTTCTCAATTCATTGGCATGCTAACCTGAAAAATCACACAAACATTAAGAATTTTCCTGGAGACAGTAGTTGATGCTAACTAAGGCATGCAGAAAAATCTGAGGAAAAAAATATCTAAATTCGAATGAGTGATTTAGAACAGAAGTCCCATTAGGTTTAGAACACCAAAACCTGTAGAGGTGGCTTTGTATAAATTTGTTTCAAACTGTGAAAAAAGTTGGATGAAAAGTTTGACCAACACAACAAAAGTTGTTCTAAAATCTCATTTTTGTAAATTAATAATTAAAATTTGAAAATCACAAGCAACTTTTTCTGCTTTGTAGATGGCCCTTAAGTGCTAAATCTTTCGTATAGCCCAAGCTTCCATTTCTCTGACTGCTTTAAGATCACCCATGTTGCTTTTTAATTGATAGAGAGGGCATTGGTCAGTAACTCCCAAGCCTTTGAAGTATTCGAAGGCTTTTCCTGCTGGGAGAGAAAGAGATTAAGGCCATTTCCATATTATGCCTAATGGACTTAAACCAGATCTGCCCACTTTTTTCCAGTTGTCATAAAGTTTGCTGTCTAATGATTTCCTTTGTATTAACAACCCAGTCAGATCAACCATTTGTCCAAGTGACCCACTGCTTGGTGGTTGCCCTGGTAACTGTTGAGTGTAAACAGGGGCCTAGGATAGTTAGAGAACTCCTTGTTTTCATTGAGGCTTTCCACCTCTTCAGGTGATCAAATACCCCGCACTCAAGATTACAAAAGACAATGTAAATCTTAAAACAAAACAAAACACAGCACAACTGTATTTTAAAAATAGTTTTACAGGCATCCTAGCTACAAGCTTTTATTAATCCACAAAGCTAGATTTTGCACTATATCTACAAATTGATCATTTACAAGATGAACAATAGGAGAAGGGAGCTCTTGAGATAACGCCGTAATCTTTAAGAAATAGTTTCTTCAGGGTCTCCACAGTTAAAATTCAGCTATTGGTGGGGGTTTCTTAGGTGACTTTATTGTAACAGTCCATGGCCATATTCATGCCATCCTCATTTCAGTAATATATTTTATTTGTACAATAATAATTAATAGTGGAAAATAAATTGCAAGCAGAGATATTTTTATATTGAAAAATGTCAGAAAAGTAGAGGTTTCCAATTCTAGTCCCCCTTCCCCAGAATAGTATAAACCTGAGAGAATGTCTGATAAACTCCTTTTTTTTTTGCTGTGATCATTGGCCAATAATCATCTTTTTGTGTTGTTGTTGAGTAGTGGTTTTTCAGTACAGTATTGTTTTCAGGATAGTGTGCTTTTTATGCTTATGTCCTGTTCATTTAATTTTTGTCTAATGTAAAATTGTTCTATAGAGTTGTAATTTTTCTACCTTTTTGGGTTTGTGGAATATTGTGTTTTCATATCCAGGAACTGTAACTTGTATTACCTTGCCAGAGAGGAGAGGGGCAGGATGGAAAGGTGGAGGGGGGCAGATGGGCTTTGAAAGATGAAGCATTTGTCATGACCACACGGTATTTCCAGGACCTCCTTAGAAGCCTGACAATTCTAAGGCACTCAGAAATACTTTGAAAATACACAGAGCTTTCAGTTTTCATAAATAAAGTCTGAACAGTATTAACATAGTAATAGTGAAACAATGTTAATATTGGCTTTTTGAGTAGCGTTGGATTTTGTATCTTTATAAAAATTATTAATGACAAATATTTTATTAGATGTGAATCATTTTGAAGGCTTTTGTGGTGAAGTATTCATATTTTAAGTATCAAAAACTTTCCAGTTAAACCATGTAGAACATTGCTTTGCTGTTAAATATCAACTGTAGTATGTTAGTTATAGGAACCACACTTTTCATATGCACACATTTGGAGGTGCTTTGCTAGGAAATTGCATTCAGTATTGTAGATTTAAAATAAGAAATGCATAGTGGGTTTAGATTTTTCTTTAGAAACGAAATTTCTTAGAGATTTGAAATTCACCAAGTTAGTTCTGATATCTGAGACGGCAATGTCCAATGACATTGTCGTCTCAGATGACTTTATCCTGTGTTCATGGTAAGATGTTATACGAATTAAACAGGAAGAGAATAGGCATTAAGTGGACATTCTGTTTTTGTGGGGTTTTTTTAAAAGGTTGGTTCTCTCCTAGTTAGTGAAAGCAGCAGGGTGCAAGTATGTTCTTTTTATTTTCTGGTCAAGGATTTTGTCAGCAAGCATATCTTTTAGTTCTGAAGTGTAATAAGTAGATCTGCACCTGGAAATCTAAAACTTTAATCTGTGCAAGTTTTAGATTTTTAACGCAGGCAATCAAGTCTTGGTTTCTAAATTTAGGAACTAGAAGCTGAAAGTTGCACTCTAGGCAAGAATTCCATTATTCATGTGTAAATTAGGAATTCACAGGGTTAAAAGGTTAGAAACTGGCCAGGATGAGGTTTACCCTTGTGATAAAGAGCAGATGACCCTCATTCATTGGCCGAAGCTTTCATGTAGCTCTTCTGCAAAGTTAGTTATTGCCATGAATTGTTCTTGAGGAATGCAGAAATTCAAATGTGAACAGGCCTTTCCTTAAGTGTCACTATGGAGCCTTATCTCCCAGGCACATCAGAGCTGGCAGTGGGGACAAGGTTCCTCCCCAAAGGCCTGGAGGCTTTGCTTTCCTGTTGTTCATCCAAGCACAAAAGGATTTGTCTAACTTAGTTTTTCTACGGCATCCCATTTTTAAAGGAAAGTATAGGGTTAAAGTAATATTTAGTTTTTTTAAAAAGTTAATCCTTTTTATTGATAGCCATTTTAGCCATTTTACATTTTCATGTAATGGAATAGAAAAGGGAGTAATGTGAGAGGCTCTTTTTCTAGTTGTATACAATAGTAAGAACAGGATATTAAACCATTTCCCATAAATTTCAGTATTTTTAACTGAGAATCAAATTTTCACTTTCATAGGTGCTAAGTCTTCACTACATAAATAATCTAATTTAAATATTTTAGGAGTGAGAAGTAATCTGTGACATCTTGACATTTCTTGCATTCTAATTGTTGAAGTAAGATAAATTTCATAGGAAAGCATTAGTGTGGTAAAATGGTCTCATATTTCAACAAGTTTAAATTAAGATGAGACATTTGAGAGAAGTAAAGGAGGAGGCAGGTTGTGTTCTGTGATGTGTAGAAGACTGGCCAGTAAGCTAGTGATTGAACAGGAAGCTGGTTGTTTATTTCCTTTCCATAAAAGGTGGAAATTGAAGTCTTAGGATAGAGGGAAAGAGAACATAAAGCTGGCTTATATTTGTTGGGTTTTTCAGGACTGTTTGCTTGGGTGCAAAATAATTTTTTAAATGAGCATTTGTAGCTGGAAGACCATAGGAATTATTATAACTTTATGATGGATTTTTTTCTCCAAAATTTTGAGATTAGTTTTAGCATCCATAAAATTGTTTTTTGGGGGGTGTCTATTTCTGTAATTTTATGTAGCAGTAGTTGTTTCCTGTAAAAGGATGTAGGTGGTTTTCCATGAATAAAATGTTTATTACTTCAGTTTAAGTTGAGATGAAACTTGAAGTTTTTTGATGAGATTAATGAAAAACTGTTCTGTGAGTGTGGTTCCTAGCTTAAAGAGTAGTACATAAATTATAGCTCAAAGCTGATCTTGAAATGTGAAGTTAAAATATATTGAAAACATTTAGAGTCATGTTCGAAAGAAAAGAGGGTGGGTGGTATATTGAAAAGAGAAAGGTAAGAGCTATGAGACTATTAGCCTAGATTTTGAATTTTATTAATGATCCTGGACCCAAGATGGGCAAGAGTTTGCTTCATTGTCACTTTTTATTGAGATTTGTAAATGCTGTAAAGGACATTGTCTCTTACCTGTGTGCATGTTCACTTCAAATCAAGCTGTTAACAGTTACTTGCCCTAACTTAAGAGTGCTAACACAAAAGTAAAAGTTGTTTGATTTTGGAAAAATGAGACAGATTGAGATATTTAGAGAGACCAATCTGCCAACATTGTAGATAAGGTTCAGATGGTGCTTTCTGGGTCTAAGAAAAATCATCTTTAAAGAGAAGGGGGTATGGTTCAAAAGTACATATTTAAATTAAAATTTTACTAGCTTAAAACTGCATAAGTTAAATCAGGGAAGTAAAAGCACATGTAGTTCTACAGGCTCATTTACAATGATACTTGGTTCTTTTTTTAAATTTTTTTTTTTTTTTTGAAGGTGTTGGGGGTAGGAGTTTATTAATTTTATTTATTTATTTTTGCTGTGTTGGGTCTTCGTTTCTGTGCGAGGGCTTTCTCTGGTTGTGGCAAGCAGGGGCCACTCTTCATCGTGGTGCACGGGCCTCTCACTATCATGGCCTCTCTTGTTGCGGAGCACAGGCTCAGTAGTTGTGGCTCACAGGCCTAGTTGCTCCGCGGCATGTGGGATCTTCCCAGACCAGGGCTCACACCCGTGTCCCCTGCATTAGCAGGCAGATTCTCAACCACTGCGCCACCAGGGAAGCCCGATACTTGGTTCTTAAAGTCTGTCTACCTAAAAGGTTTATCAGGTACCTGGTGATGTCTGGGTAATGGAACCAGTTTTTCCCACTTTGCACTTGATTAGTGAGGCTCATTTCTTGTCTGCAGAAACCTGTAACGCTATCTCACTGTTTTTCAAAGTTGTTGGATTTTTTATTTTTCAATGAAGCAGGGTCCACTGAGGGGTAGAATTATAATTTGCTTTAAGATGTATAAATGTGTTTGTTTATTTTATTTTTGTCCAGCTTCTTAATGGAATTTTGAAAGGGCATTTGGTATGGCCCTCTTGTGTCAACTAGCTCTGATTGTTCTAAAGAAAGGCCCTAACTCTCAGCACTTGTTTGCCCAGGCATTTGTTGTCATTGCTCCTGAATTTAACAGCTGGGCCTATTGATGAAGTCCAGAGCAGTTTAAAAGAATAGCAGAAAACAAATCTCTTAAGCAGGGTGTTAGGTTGAAGGAGTATTTCAATTAATAAGTACATGCATTTGAGGTTCCTTTTTTGAAAACCCTAATATTCTTGACTACAATTTTGAGAGATGATTTTTATTTCTCCTAGGCAGAGGTGCTCAGTTAGGGTTGATTACTTTCAGCTTTTAAACTGGCAATTACTATTTTTTTTAATGGGGATTTTATTTTTCTTTAATTTTTAAATTTTTAATTTACTTTTGGCTGTGTTGGGTCTCTGTTGCTGCATGCGGGCTTTCTCTAGTTGCCGCGAGCAGGGGCTACTCTTCGTTGAGGTGCACGGGCTTCTCATTGTGGTGGCTTCTCTTGTTGTGGAGCACGGGCTCTAGGAGTGTGCCGGTTTCAGTAGCTGTGGCTCACGGGCTCTAGAGCACAGGCTCAGTAGTTGTGGCGCACGGGCTTAGTTGCTCCATGGCATGTGGGATCTTCCCGGACCAGGGCTCGAACCCGTGTCACCTGCATTGGCAGGCGGATTCTTATCCACTGCGCCACCAGGGAAGCCCGGCAATTACTATTAATATGAAAATAATAATGTTAAGTCAGGCATTTTGCTGAGGATTATAGTTGAATTTTTAAAACAGCACTGATTATTGATATGTTTTAAGAGAAATTCTAAAAGTTGTACCCCAAATAAAGTTTTTGTTGTCAGTCAGGGCTATTTTATTTTTAAATTTATTTTTAAAATATATTAATTTATTTCTTTGGTTGTGCCAAGTCTTAGTTGCAGCACGTGGGATCTCTTAGTCGCGGCATGTGGGATCTTAGTTCCCTGACCAGGGATCGAACCTTGGCTCCCTGCATTGGGAGCACAAAGTCTTAATCACCGGACCACCAGGGAAGTCCCAGTCAGGGCTGTTTTAGTACTTCTGAGAGTTTATAGTGTTCAGACTCTTTATTAAAACATTTTTAAAACTCTCATTTGGTAAAAAATCTTGGTAAATGAGAGGAGGAAGAAGATATGGTTGTAATCATTGAAGCAGTATTGGAAGTCGTCCTAACATGGTAATCTGCACAGAGCAAATTCACAGTCAACAGTTGACAATGATGTACAAAAAAGGTAAAAATGTTCCAAATTACCTTCAGCAGCTATAATTCTGAAGCCAAGTGAACTGCTTTAGGGATATGTATTGCAGAGGATAAAGGTGTCATCCTCACAAAGATCTCTGACACTAATCTGACAAATACTTTCCTGACTTTTACATTCCTTGGTTTTTTTTCTTTTTTTAACCTCTGGTTCTCAGAAACTGCTTTTGATGAGCTTTAAAAGCCAAATTCTTATAGACTGAGCAGAAGGCGTGAATTTAAAATGTTTGGGTTTTTTTTTTTTTAAGTTTCTGGAGGGTTTGCCTTTTTCTTGTGTTCGTATATATATATTTTACAGCTTTAGCGTTTGTAGTGGCTAGATTAATCAAGTAACTATTGGAGAATGCAATCATTGTTCAGGGTCCTGGTTTCAAACTTGTATCCTCATTGGATTTGTTGTTAGGACTGATGGAAAGAAAATTTTTGCTTTATGAAACTGTAGTAAATCCCTGTGTAGAACAGTGTGACAGTTTTTTTTAATGATATTGCTTTATATAGACTACTTTCTCTAAATAAATCATATTCCTTTGGAATAATCCTCCAAAATGACCTTTTTATTGTTTTGTAGTCTTTTTGGTACTACTCAGAATGGATCTTCCACTCCACCAACATTTACCAAATAAGTAAATAAAAAAATAAATTTCTTTTTTTTTTCAGCTGTGGATTACATTTCTCAGGGTTTCTCAGCCTTGGGGCAATTGACATTTTGGACTAGGTAATTGTTCATTGCAGAGGCTGACTTTTGCAATGTAGGATGTGTAGCAGCATCTCTGGCCTCTATACACCAGATGCCAATAGCGCCCCTTCCTAGTTGTGGCGACCAAAGAATGTGTTTTGGGAGGCAAAATCGCCCCTGGTTGAGAACCACTGATGTTTCTGAGAGTAGTGCAAAAGTTCTTTCCAAGTGTCACTAGGCTATTAGTATTTTAACTGTTTCTGTGTTAACTTGATATTCAACTTTTTTTGGTTTTAGCAGTGTTAAATTTATTGATTGGAGACGACTTACTATTTTTAGGTACTGTCAAGGAAGCTTGATAAAGAAATGTATTTGGATTGTTGTTTGTCTAATTTGGAGTGATGCCTTTCCATCCCTTTTCACACATAGTACATTGAAAACTGCTACTAAGAGTTTACCCTTCTGTAGGTTCATTCATTTTGATTTCAATATTTCAGATCTTTTTGGGGGGATATCTAGTCTAAGAGTAAATGCAAATTTCATTTAACTGTGTTTACATAGCACCTTTTTTTTCTTGATGTGATGGACACCATAGTTGAAGAGATACGAAAAACCTCCATGTGTGGTTAATGTTAGAGAACATCTCTTGTGATGCTCTGCATGGTGAGAAGTAAAACTGTTTGAGATTAACAGCCCAGAGAATGACATTTGCTGTGTGGTACGTTTTTCATTGGGTGAATGGTTAACAGAAATCTTTTCAGCTAATTCAGTGGTACCATAGACTTATTTTGGGCAGAAGCAATTTCACTTCTGCAGATAATGATGTAAAGATGGTAGCATCTTGTGAGGGCATCAAGGGGTGACAGAAAGGAAAAGAATTAGACACTAAAGTATATTAACTAATACATAGAAAGTCACAGGCAAGTTGGGTGGTTATTATTGAAATATTTGTTTTAGATTACTTAGTAGTAGTGGGCAGGGACTTCATAGTTTTTATCTTTCCCAGGATATCACTCTATGTGTGTGCTTCCGTTTTGATTAAGCTGTTTATGCTAGTAAAAGTTATGATTGTTGCTACATGCAGTTAGTCACCGGTAGAGGCCAGTAGCCACTGGTGGCTCAAGAGGGCAAGTTGAGATAGATGAAGGAGGAAGCAGAATATTTTAATGAGTGATTCTAGTGCTGAGCAAGTCTGGCTAAACGTTTTTGGCACCATGTGTTCTATGCCAGAAACGTTACTTGGAGTATAACAAATCATCAGTTAGTTCAAAATAGAAGAGAAGAATGCACATTTTCATTATATTTGAGGAAAATAGTGTTTGAGTCAAAACAGAATTTTAATATTCTTGAGTGCTTATTTTCCTGTCCTTGTAGTCATTTCATAAAGAAATTATGAAGTTGACAATTTCCAACAGCTGGTAAATACTCTTCATGCTGCTAAATTTTTACTGAGTTGCTGGGAGGGGTGAGGTGGGAAAGCAGAAAGAATGACAAAAAGGCAGAAGAGCCAAGCATTAGTGCCTTTTCCATTGTTGGTGACTTATGTGACTTTAGACAAATCACTTAATCATTCTCATCCTTGTCAGATCCTTGTCTTATCTGTAAAAATAGGTACCTGGGGGGAAAAAAGGGAGGGGTGGATATTGAGCAACACAGTGCCCTTAGTTTTTTAATTCTGTTATTGTAATTCTAAGTAAATGGCCAATAAATTATATTTTTTGTAAGGCTGAGCCCAATCACATTGCAAGAGAACCATTTAAGTCATTGAGAAAAAATGTTTAAAAGCTGGTCAGTTATTTAACTTGGTACTTTTAAGGATTCATACTCTTGCAGTGGACCTTAGGAAGATCTGCTTTTGGAGATGGGGAGGCCTTAAACCAATACTGATAATTTGAACTAGTACTATTTTTAAGAGTCTAGAAAAATAAATTACTTTGCCTGGGATTGGACAATTCAGAATAGTTGTGCTGCTTTGAAGGTTGGCGTAGTGTAGGAGAGGTATAACTTTACGAATATGTATCTGGTTCTGCTAATAATTAATAGTGTATTCTAATGTTTATTGACTCGGTGTTTAAAAAAATAGTGCTGGTTTCATCTTAAGAGAGTTTTGCTAATGTTATTAGTGTTTCAATAGAAATAGATTATACTGGCTTCCCCACTACGACTGCCAATTCCTGTTAAGAATGATAAGGTTTAATTTTTCCTCCAGCTTTCAAACTGAATTAGCTTGAGTCCCTCTGATTGGATTTAAAGTAATTTTGATTAAAGTACTGACCTCAAACTGGACACATAACAAGAAAAAAATGCTTTGATGTTGGTATTGCATTTTGGTATTTTTTTTTAAAAGGGAGTTCACAAATTTTCTTAGATAATTTTATCAGCTAAATGTGTTCACTGTTTTCTTAATAAAAAGAATTCACTTTTTGTATATTTAAGAAAGCCATATTTTCATGCTCTGACTTAGTAATACTTTTAACGTAATTTTAACTGAGGGACCAACTTCAGTAAAGCAATAAGATTACCAAAAGTTTCACCAAAAGCATTATGAATGTTATCCCAGTGATGGAATATTTCTTCAAAGCCTATAAGTATCTTTACCTGGATGATTTACCACATTTTTAGAAATCTGTGATAATTAATACTTGAAAGAAAGTACACAGATAGAAGAAACTTTGTGAAATTTAAGTTTAATTTTCAGTCTACCAGTTGTCAACTTGGAAGCGCTGATATTTAGGGAAAAAGTTTTACTGCTTAGCACAAGGTACAGTGAGAAATTATAAGTGGATCCACAGTTGGTCAGTAGAAAGGTGATAATTTTCTTACCATACTAGAATCAACTCCACCATTCTTTTTATTTTTTTAATTGAGATATAGTTAATGTACAATATTATGTAACTTACAGGTGAACAACATAGTGATTCACAAATTTTAAAAGTTATACTCCATTTATAATTATTATAAAATATTGCCTGTATTCCCTGTGTTTACAGTATATCCTTGTAGCTTATTTAATTTATACTTAGTAGTTTGTACCTCTTACTCCCTTACCCCTATTTTACCACTCCCTGCTTCCCTCTCCCCACTGGTAACCACGAGTTCTCTATATCTGTAACACTGTTTCTTTTTGTTATATTCACTAGTTTGTTGTAGTTTTTAGATTCCACAAATAAATGATGTCATATAGTATTTATCTTTCTCTGACTTATTTCGCTTAGCATAATATTCTCCAAGTCCATCCATGTTGTTGCAAATGGCAACATTTCATTCTTTTTTATGGATGAGTAGAATTGTACGTATATGTATACCACATGTTCTTTATCCATTCATCTGTCGATAGACACTTAGGTTGCCTCCATATCTTGGCTATTGTAAATAATGCTGCTATGAATGTTAGGGTACATCATGTATCTTTTTGAATTAGTGTTTTGGTTTTTTTTGGGAGGGACATATATACCCAGGAGTGGAATTGCTGGGTCATACGGTTTTTAGTATTTTGAGAAACCTTCATACTGTTTTCTGTAGTGGCTGCACCAATTTATATTCCCACCAGTAGTGTACAACAGTGCCCTTTTCTCCACATCATCACCAACATTGTTATTTTTGTTCTTTTTGATGATAGCCATTCTGACAGGTGTGTGGTGATAGCTCATTGTGGTTTTAATTTGCATTTCTCTGATGACTAACAATATTGATCATCTTTTCATGTGCCTGTTAGCCATCTGTATGTCTTCTTTGGAATAATGTCTATTCAGGTCTTTTGCCAATTTTTTAATCAGGTTGGTTTTTTTGATATTAAGTTGTATGAGCTGTTTATGTATTTTGGATATTAACCCCTTATCAGTGATATCATTTGTAAATATTTTCTCCCATTCAGTAGGTTACCTTTTCATTTTGTCGATGGTTTCCTTTGCTGCTCAAAAGCTTTTTTTTTTTTTTTTTTTTTTTTTTTTTTTTTTTTTTTTTTATGCGTTACGCGGGCCTCTCACTGTTGTGGCCTCTCCCGTTGCGGAGCACAGGCTCCGGACGCGCAGGCTCAGCGGCCATGGCTCACGGGCCCAGCCGCTCCGCGGCATGTGGGATCCTCCCAGACCGGGGCACGAACCCGTGTCCCCTGCATCGGCAGGCGGACTCTCAACCACTGCGCCACCAGGGAAGCCCCTCAAAAGCTTTTAAGTTTAATTAGATCCCATTTGTTTATTTGTGCTTTTATTTCCTTTGCTTTAGGAGACAGATCCAGAAAAACACTGCTACAGTTTATGTCAGAGTGTTCTGCCTGTGTTCTCCTCTAGGAGTTTTATGGTTTCCACTCTACCATTCTTTATCAGAACAGAAGGAAAGTGATTAATCAAAGTTATTTCCTATTAGACAACTTTCCAAAGGGGATGACATTTTTAGAAAATAAAAGACAAAGAAAATACATTATTATTTTCCACTGATCTCCAGACTTTTAAAGACTTGTTTAGATACTGGCTATGAACATTTTGAAGAGAGAACCTTAAGATCGGTAAAACTTATCCCATAGTCAGTGGAGAGTCCTTGCTTCCTAATTTGACTTGCAGTATCATTCTGCCTTTCTCTAACATGAGTAAAGAGCACAAGTTGTAGTCTTAGAAATTTCTATTTTGCAAATAATAAAGATGAAGCTGGAAGGAGTTAACTGCCTTATCCAAGGGCACAGCTGCTAGATCTGAGACCAGAGCTCAGGTTTGCTAATTCTTGTCATGAATTTGAAATGCTTAAATGAAGATTTTGTCCTGTGTATTGTGTGGAAGTGTGTCTTATTATATTCAAATATCTCTTCACACCCAGAATATAGAAAAGTGAATGGTAATGGGGTTGACCCTGAGGTTAAAGATACTTCTTACATTTCTTTTCTTTTTTTTTTTTTTTTTTTTTTGCGGTACGCGAGCCTCTCACTGTTTTGGCCTCTCCCGTTGCGGAGCACAGGCTCCGGACGCGCAGGTTCAGCGGCCGTGGCTCACGGGCCCAGCCGCTCCACGGCATGTGGGATCTTCCCAGACCGGGGCACGAACCCCTGTCCCCTGCATCAGCAGGCGGACTCTCAGCCACTGTGCCACCAGGGAAGCCCTACATTTCTTAATATTTATGTTAAAAATATTTTATCATTGTGAAACTTACCCTTTACTGTACTTATATAAGGTTTTGTGGTTGTTTTTGTTGATGTAGTGAAAATCACTAATGTGTTTATATTTTTACTGGTCCTGTAACACTTCATGGAACTTCTTTTCTTGTGGATAACTTCAATGTGGGGAGATTGAGCTCTTGTCCCTTTAGAGGCTCAGTGTTTGTTGATACATCTGTCCAAATGGAAGTTTCATCTAAAGCAGTGATTTTCAGTGTGTCTTTGAAGAACCTCCGATGGAGTGAGACTCTTTTGTAATTAAAAGGTTGTTTTTTTGTTTTTTTCTTTTAATGAAAACTACTATTTATCTGTTTATTTGCTTGCTTGCTTGCCATGCTGCACAGTTTGCGGGATCTTAGTTCCCTGACCAGGGATCCAACTCAGGCCCTCAGCACTGAAAGGGCAGAGTTGTAACCACTGGGCCACCGGGAATTACCCAAAAGGTTGAGTTTTAAATAAATGGTTGAGCATGTGTCATTATTATCTTATGGGAAGAGGGGCATAGTGACAGCCTATATCTAGCTTGGAAATGGTTTTTATAACGACAGTTTTATTGAGATAGAATTTACATACCACAAAGTTCACCCTCTCAAAGTGTACAAGTCAGTAGGTTTTGTGCATCTGTCACCACTGTCTAATTCTAGATTATATCCATCACCCCAGAAAGAAACCCCACACCTCCCAACTCTCCCCTCCGCTATTCCCTGGAACCACTAATCCAGTTTTTGTCTCTGTAGATTTGCGTTTTCTGGATATATTATAAAAATGGAATCATACAGTATGTGGACTTTTGTGTCTGGCTTCTTTCACTTAGCATAATATTTTCAAGGTTCCTCCATGTTTTAGCATGTGTCAGTACTTCATTCCTTTTTGGGGGCTGAATAATATTCTGTTGTTTGATATACCATCTAGTCATCTGTTGATGGACACTTACTTGGATTGTTTCCATCTTTAGGCTATTCTGAATAATTCTGCAATGAACATTGGCACATAAATATTTGTTTGAGTCCCTCTTTTCAGTTCTTTTGGGCGTATACATAGTAGTGGAATTGCTAGGTCATCTGATAATTCTACATTTACCCTTTTGAGGAGACACCAAACATCTTTTCATGTGCATATTGGCCATTTGTATATTTTCTTTGGAGAAATATCTATTCAAGTTTTTTGCCCATTTAAAAAAATTGGGTTGTTGATCGTTGTGTTGTTGAGTTGTAGGAGTTCCTTATGTATTCCAGACAGTAAACCCTTATAAATTATATGATTTACAAATATTTTCTCCAATTCTGTATTTTTTTCAATTCACTTTCTTGATAATATTCTTTGATGCACAAAAGTTTTTAATTTCGATGAGGTCCAGTTGATTTTTTCTATTGTTGCTTGTGCTTTTGGTGCTATATCTAAGAATCCATTACCACATCCAGTGGTAGGAGTCCAAACTCACACTTTTGCATATGGAAATCCAGTTGTCCTACCACCACTTGTTGAAGAGAATGTTGATTCCCCATTGAATAAACTTGACATCCTTGTTGAAATCAATTTGCCATAGGTATATAGGGTGTGTTTCTAAACTCTAAATTCTGTTCCATTGGCCTGTATGCCTGTCTTTATGCCAGTACCATGCTATTTTGATTATTGTAGCTTTGTAGTAAGTTTTTAAATCAGGAAATGTAAGTCATCCAACTTTGTTTTTCTTTCCTAAGACTGTTTTGGCTATTCATGGCTCTTTGCAATTCCATATGAATTTTAGGATTGGCTTTTCCATTTCTGTTGGGTTGGCCAAAAAGTTCCTTCTGTTTTTTTTTTTTTTTCCTTCTGTTTTTAAATAAAAATAAAAGGCACATTTTTCATTTTCACCAAGAACTTTATTGAACAACATATTCACTGTTTTGTTCCACTACCTTCTGCCATTTTTCAGGCAACTTTGTAATTCTGTCTTCCCAAAACTTTTTATCTTTTTGAGCAAAGAACTGTTCCAGATGCCTTTTACAGTCTTCCAGGGAATTGAAATTTTTCCCATTAAGAGAATTTTGTAAAGACGAAAGTAAATGGGAATCTGAATGTGCAGTGTCTGGTGAGTATGACAGATGAATCAGAACTTCCCAGCCAAGCTGTAACAATCTTTGCCTGGTCATCAAAGAAACATGCGGTCTTGCATTATCCTGATGGAAAATTATACATTTTCTGTTGACTAACTCTGGACGCTTTTTGTCGAATGCTGCTTTCAGTTGGTCTGATTGGAAGCAGTACTTGTTGGAATTAATCATTTGGTTTTCTGAAAGGAGCTCATCATAGAGGACTCCCTTCCAATCCCACCATATACACAACATCACCTTCTTTGGATGAAGACCAGCCTTTGTTGTGGTTGGTGGTGATTCATTTCACTTGCCCTACGATTTCTTCTGTTCCACATTATTGTACAGTATCCACTTTTCATTGCCTGTCACAATTTGTTTTAAAAACAATGTTTTCATTACGTTTAAGTAGAGAATCGCATACGGAAATACAGTCAAGAAGGTTTTTTTGCTTCACTTATGTGGAACCCAAACATTAAAGCGATTCACGTAATCAAGCTGGTGCAAATGATTTTCAGCGCTTGAATTGGATATTTTGAGTGTGTTGGCTATCTTTTGCCTGGTATAATGTTGATTGTTCTCAATTGATGTCTCGATTTGATCTCTATCAACTTCAGCTGGTCCACCCGACCAAAGAGCATCGTCCAGCGAGAAATCTCCAGCACGAAACTTCGCAAACCACTTTTGACATGTTCAATCAGTCACAGCACCTTCTCCATACACTGCACAAATCTTTTTTTGCGTTTCAGTTGCATTTTTACCTTTCTTGAAATAATAAAGCATAATAGGCTGAAAATATTGGTTTTTTCTTCCATCTTCAATATTAAAATGGCTACCCCAAAATTCACCAGTTTGGTAAGTCTTTTTTTTTTTTTTGCGGTACGCGGGCCTCTCACTGTTGTGGCCTCTTCTGTTGCGGAGCACAGGCTGCAGACGTGCAGACTCAGCGGCCATGGCTCATGGGCCCAGCCGCTCCGCGGCATGTGGGATCTTCCCGGACTGGGGCACGAACCCGTGTTCCCTGCATCGGCAGGTGGACTCTCAACCACTCTGCCACCAGGGAAGCCCTGGTGAGTCTTTTTTTAAATGCAAGCTGATATGACAGCTGTCACATACAACCTGACAAAATTGTTTCGAATGAAGTTAAAGACAACTGAGTGCTACTAGAGCCATCTTTTGGAAAACAACCGAACAAACCTTTTGGCCATCCCAATACATAAAAGAATGTGGCATGTTGATATGGATTGCATTAAATATGTAGATTGCTTTGGGTAATATTGATATATTAACAATATGAAGTCTTCCAGTTCACAAACAGCATATCTTTCTGTTTATTTAGGTCTTTATTTTCTTTCAGCAATATTTCACAGTTTTCATTGTACAAATATTTCATCTTTTTGGTGAAATTTATTTGTCACTATTTTATTCTTTCAGATGCTTTTGTAAATAGAACAGTTTATTATGGGTGTATATACACACAATGGCTTTATGTGTATCATAAAGCCATTGTGTCAATCTTGTATCCTGAAATTCTTCTGAATTGATTTATTAGCTTTAGTAGCTTTCTTACAGATTCTTTGGAGTCATATATATATATATATACATGTATATATAAAATCATGTCATCTGTGAATGATACAGTTTTACTTATTTTTCTCCATTGGATGTCTTTTATATCTTTTTATTATCTAATTGCCCTGGCTAGAACTTCTATGTTGAATAACCTCTGTTTCCAGTTCTCAGAGCAGAAATATGGCTATTATTACTGCAAGGACTGCAGCATATGATGGGAAAATACTTATGTGAGGTACCTACAGGGTACCAACAAGGTTTACTTCAAGGAGTTTTGCAGAACTTGCGGAAGTCTTATAACCCTTACCAAGTGAAGAATATCACCTATCAAGTAAATCAGATGTTTCCATTTTGTGTCTGAATTCGGTGGCGGTAGAGAGTTTTAGTGTGTTTTCTTGAGTGTATTTTCTAAAAGAGGCTAGGTTCTCAATGACCTTAGGTTTTGACTGCTTTTTAGTAGGAGTTGTAGAAATAATACTCAACTAGGAAATGGGGCTTCAGTGAATGTTTCCTTCTGCCCTTGCAAATCTTGGTCTTATTAACCTCTTATTGAAACTTACCTCACGTGCATTATGGAAGAATATTTGCTTTACCTGCTGTTCAGAGTCTACTGTAAATAAAAGAAGCAAACTGAAAAATAGACTACTTTTCTACCAAAAATGTGTGTTTGTGTGTGTGTGTGTATGTGTATGTGTATAAGAAGCTTTCTGTCTTTCACCATTGAGTGTGATGTTAGCTGTGGGGTTTTCATAAATGCCCTTTATCATGTTGAGAAAGTTCCCTTCTACTCCTAGGTTTCTGAATGTTTATTCACGAAAAGATGTTGGATTTTTTCACATGCCTTTTCTGTGTCAGTTGAGATCATATAGGTTTTTTTCCTGTGTTCTGTTAATGTTATATATTACATTGATTAATTTTCTTCTATTGAACCACTTTTGTGTTAAGATAAATCCTACTTGGTCAGTACAGTCCTTTTAATATGATGTTGAATTCAATTTGCTAGTAGTTTGTTGAGATTCTGCATCTATATACATAAGGGTATTGGTCTGTAATTTTCTTTTCTTGTGATGTCTGCCTAGCTTTGGTATTAGAGTTGGCCTCATAGAATGAGTTACGAAGTATTCCTTTCTCTTCTGATTTTTGGAAGAATTTGGGAAGGATTGGTGTTCATTTTAATTTAAATGTTTGGTAGAATTCACCAATGAAGCCATCTCGTCCTGAACTTTTATTTGTTGAGAGGTTTTTAGTACTGATTCAGTCTCTTTGCTTAGTATAAGTCTGTTGTGATTTTCGATTTCTGAGTCATTTAGGTAATTTGTATGTTTTTGGAATTTATCCATTTCATCTAAGTTATCTAATTTGGTGTACAATTATTTATAGTATTCTCATAATCTTTTTTAAAAAATTTTTTGTAAGGTCGATAATAGTGCTCCTGCTTTCGTTTCTTATTTTATTTATTTATGTCTTCTCTCCTTTTTTTTTCTTTGTCAGTCTAACTAAAGATTTGTCAATTCTGTTCATCTTTTCAAAGAACCAATTTTTGGCTTTGTTAATATTATGTGTGTGTGTGTGTATATGTGTGTGTGTGTGTGTATGTGTATGTATGTGTGTGTGTGTGTATATATGTTTTGCTATCCTGTATTTCATTGATCTCTACTTCAATCTTTATTATTTTCCTCTTTATACTAGCTAGATTTAGTGTTTACTTTTTTTTCTATTTCCTCAAGGTGTAGTTTAGGTTATTATTTTGAAAGCTTTCTTCTTTTTTAATGTACACATTTATAGGTGCATATCTCCCTCTGAGCACTGTCATAAATTTTGGTATGTTTTATTTTCATTTGTCTCAAAATACTTTCTTTTATTTTGGTAATTTCTTCCTTGACCCATTGGTTAAGAGTGTGTTGTTTAATTTCCACATATGTGTGTTTTCCAGTTTTCCTTCTGTGCTTTAACTTCTAGCTTCATTCCATCATGATTGGAGAAAATATTTTGTATCAACTTAATACTTAAAAATGTATTGAGGGCTTCCCTGGTGGCGCAGTGGTTGAGAGTCTGCCTGCTGATGCAGGGGACACGGGTTCGTGTCCCGGTCTGGGAAGATCCCACATGCCGCGGAGCGGCTGGGCCCGTGAGCCATGGCCGCTGAGCCTGCGCGTCTGGAGCCTGTGCTCCGCAACGGGAGAGGCCACAACAGTTGAGAGGCCCGCGTACCACAAAAAAAAAAAAAAAAGTATTGAGACTTGTTTTGTGGCCCAACGTATAGCCTATCCTGGAGAATGTCCCATGTGTACTTGAGGAAAATGTATCTTCTACTCTTGTTGGCTAGAGTGTCTTTACATGTCTTATTAGGTGTAGTTGGTTTATAGTGTTCTTTAAATCTTCTATTTCCCTACAGATCTTCTGTCTAGATGTTCTGTCCATTATCGAATGTCTTGTACTGAAGCCTCTAAATGTTATTGTAGAACTCTATTTCTCCCTTCAATTTTGTCAGTGTTTGCCTCATATATTTTGGGATTTTGTTGTTCGGTGCACATATATTTATAGTTGTTATTTTTCTTGATAAATTGACCTGTTCAGCTGTGTATAATGTCCTCCCTTGTCTCTTGTAACAGTTTTTGACTTAAAGTCTATTTTGTCTGATACTAGCATAACCCCTCAGCTCTCTTTTAGTTACCATTTGCATGGAATACCTTTGACCGTTTTTTCGCTTTCAACCTGTTTGTTTCTTTGGATGTAAAGTGATTCTCTTGAAGACAGCATATAGTTAATAAATCATTTTTTAATCCATTGCACCAACCTTTGCGTTTAATCCACTTATATTTAATGTAATTACTGATAAAGAAGGATTTCTGCCATTTGATTTTTTTTAATATGTCTTGCATGTTTTTTTGTCCCTCATTTTCTCCACTACTGTATTCTTTTGTGTTTAGTTGATTTTTTTCATGGTGAACCATTTTGACTCCCTTCTCATTTCCCTTTGTCTATATTTTTTAGATAGTTCTTTGTAGTTACCATAGGGATTATATTTAACATTCTAAATTTATAACAATCTAGTTTGAATTGATACCATCCTAGCTTTAGTAGCATGCAAAACTCTGCTTCTATGCAGTTTAGTCTCCCCTTTTATGTTATTGTGATATGTTACATCTTTCTATCATATGTGCCCAGTAATACAGATTTATAATTATTTTTATGCTTTTGTCTTTTAAATTATGTAGGAAATAAAAAGTGGAGGTGCAAACCAAAAATATGTTAGTTCTGACTTTAATATTTTCCTATTTAGTTACATTTACTGGAGATCTTTATTTCTTCATATGGCTTTGAGTTACTGTCTAGTATCATTTCTTTTCAACATGAAGGATTTCCTTTAGCATTTCTTGTAGGGCCAGTCTAGTAATGAGCTTCCTTAGCTTTCGTTTATCTAGAAATGTGTTAATTTCTGCCTCATTTCTGAAGGACAGTTTTATTGGATATACAATTCTTGGTTTATAGTTTTTTCTGTCACTTCATGTCATTCCACTGTCTTCTGGCCTCCATGGTCTCTGAGGAGAAACCAACTGTTAATTTTATTGAGGAATGATAAGTACACGACAAGTCTCTTCTCTCTTGCTGTTTTCAAGATTTTCTATTTGCCTTTGTCTTACAACAGTTTGGTTATAAGTGTATTTATGTGCATATCTCTCTTAATTCATCCTCTTGGAGTTCATAGAATTTGGGCTTTCATCAAACTTGGAAAGTTTTCAGCCATTATTTTCTCAAATATTCTTTGTACCACATTCTCTCTTCTTCTTCTGGAACTCCCACAGTGCATATGATGATCTGTTCAGTGGTGTCCCTTAGGTTCTTTCACCCATCTTTGTTTTTGCAGATCATTATGTTCTTCCCTTATGGCTTTATTTTTGTCTTTTCTTTCATGTTTTTAAACATTCTAAATCGTTATCTTGCAGTTTTCTTCAACTTTACTGTTATCTCAAGTTCTTGAGGTGCCAACCTCCTCGTTTTCTACATCTGGTGATTTTCCTTAGGGCAGATGGTTTCCTTATGTGACTTGTAATCTTTTATTATGAGCTCATCTTCACTAAGGCTTAGTATATCCTATATTATGGAAGTGTTTTTTTCTGTTTGGTGCCCCACAGTTTCACTGGTCATGGACCAATTTGGGGACTAATTCTTGGCTGCTTTACATTATTTATATAATTTTATAATCTACACCAGTGTGTAGTAAAGGCCAGGGGTTTATGTTTGTCACGGGAAACATTTCTTCTCATCTAGAATAAACCCTCCTTGTTGCTAATCTTACTGGTGGGTGAGTTTTTCTACTGACTCTTTCTTCAGGTGCTTCTGGGATTTCAGCTTCAGGTCTCAGTTATTTATGTTGTGATGGAACAAAACCAGTTTCTCTTCCTAGAAGCCTCCAGTGCCTGTAGCCACCTCTGGACCATCATGGCACCAGGCCAAAGTTTACTATTCTGTCCTTGCCCTTAAATTTTTGTTAGTGCTGGTGATGTTGTTTTGAATATGTTCTGTAC
This sequence comes from Phocoena sinus, assembly GCF_008692025.1. NCBI lineage: Eukaryota > Metazoa > Chordata > Mammalia > Artiodactyla > Phocoenidae > Phocoena > Phocoena sinus. Next base: position 79,121,129 of record NC_045764.1, read on the forward strand.
AGCATTTCTACGTGGTTTTGTGGGAGAGGGCATCTGTATTTACTCAGCCTACCGTTTTGTAGGAAATGAAAAGGATGGCATCTTGAAGAATCTCTTCCTGCCTCAGAAACTACACGCCTGATCTTTGAGGACTTAGTTCCTAACTTCTTGACTTCACATCTCTGCATAATCCTAACTCTCTTTGTTTTATTTCTCATCATCCCTCCCAGCTACATTTCTGTCTTTCCTTCCTTGTTGTTTCAGCCCAGTCCTAGTTAGTGGGATTTTTCAGTGACCTTGACTTATGTTCCCTTCCACTGCCAGAGCACCCAGGAAAATGCTTCGCACATTGTAGACATTAAAGCACTTACTGGTTTGTTGAGAATTGTGTGTTTTGGCTTATTTCTGACTTGGCACTGTCATTCGTTGCTTCAACAAATAGTGATTGAAAGCCTACTCTGCTAGGTCCTGAAAATACCGCAATTAATTAAAAAAAACAGTCCCTGACCTCAGTGATAGGTGAGTGGGAGCAAGGAATTCATAAATAAATAATATTTAGAACAGTATGGTTGTGCAGTAGTAGAGTATATTTTTGGTAGAGCTGCATATGTAATATTATTTTTTCCAACTTTATGTTGAAAAATTTTAAATCTATAGAAAAGTGGCAGGATAGTATAATGAACACCTGAATACGTTTCACTTAGATTCTTAGCTGTTCATTAAAATGTTGCCACGTTTACTTCATCCTTCTCACTCTCTCTAAAAATGTAAGTTGCAGACATCATAACATTTCACCTCTAAATACTTCCCTATGCATCTCCAAGTCTGGGGTGGGAGGTGGGAGGTACTTAGGGAGAGATACTTGTGGTAGTGATGCCTAAGGTAAATTTTAAAGGAAAACTAGATTTTAGTTAGATGAGGGAGGTGATTAGTCCAGTAAGGTACAATAGTAAGAAACAACATGTTATGTGTGGAATAATAAGCTTTTTGGTGTTGCTAGAGAATATATTTCAGGGAAGTGAGACCCAGAAATGGAGTTGGAGATGTGGGCAGGATCCACTCAAAGAAAGACTCATTATATACCAATGCCCTTTTAAGGAACCTGGAATTTAACCAGGTTCCTTAAAAGGAACCAGGTGAATGATGAAGAGCTGCAGGGGATTGGACTGGTCAGTTTGTGTTTTGGATTGATCACACTGGAGTCTTGAGGACAGAAGTCAGGTGCACAGGGATGGAGGCTGTGACAGTATCATGGTGAGAACTCCTAAGGGCCTGGACTGGAGCACCAGTAAGGGGGTGAAGGGAAGACAGATTTAGGTTATAATTAGGATTAAAAATTGGTGGTACTCGTTAGATGTGGGGAATAAGGGAAAGGGAGAAGTTCAGGATAATGTTGATATTTCTAGTTTGGGTGACTTGGTGAATGGTGGTGTCACCAACTGAAATGGAACACAGGAGGAGGAGCTAATACAGGGAACAAGATTATGAGTTTTGCTTGGAATGTGTTCATTTTAGGAATCTGTGAGATACCTGTGTGGAGCTGTCTAGCAAGTGGTCCAACAGAGCAGTTGGGAGTCAAGAGAGGCCTGGCCTAAAGATAGTGAGTTGAGCATCACCAGGACTTAAGGTGGAGTTTAAGTGATAGGTAATTTTGAGCAGGATGGGTGTGCAGTGCAAAGAGCATGGGCAACCAGCAGAGACAAAAACAGTCCTCAGAAAGGTAGGTGGAAAACCAGGAGAATACAGAATTACAGAAGCCAAGGGAGAAGTTTCAAAGATCTTTGTTTATGAAACAACATCAGATGCAACAAAGAGTTTCAATAAGACAAGACTTGAAAAGTACCCTTTGTTCCAGGCTATTAATAGGTCATTAAAGTCTTAGAGCAGTTTTGGAACAGTGAAAACAAGCACAGTTTTTTGGGGACACAGAATTTTTCTAAACCTTATCAGTGGGATAATTTCTCATTGTGTTAATATTGTCCAACATTATTTTCAAATTATAAATAATACTTTTATGCTATGATTTAGCAAAATAGTACCATTTTTACTTTCCTGAAACTTTTATCAATGTCATGGTTATTATCAGAAAATTAAGTTATTTAACTAATATAAATGGTTAGATTGCTATTGTATTTTATCTGAAATAACTATTACACATATACAGTTCTGCCTTGGGGAACATGCTCTTTAAAAATAATGATCAGTGAGTATATGAAACCATTAATAGCAGTTCATCATTTGTTAAAGTTCTCTGTGACATCCATTAAATTGATGTTTGCTCAAAATATACACTTCTAAAATTTTAGCATACCAAGTCTTTAACTTGAGAAGGAATGCTTGATTTTTAAACAAACTTCCCTGTTCTATATCTTCTAATATCAACTTTGCAGATAATGTTCATGTGGTATAACAAATGTAGCCATTTCTCAGTAACCTGTAAATATTTGAAATATTTTAGAAAACCAACCGGACAAGGAAAGCAATCAATCCCACAATCCCTGTACTATTATGTACCCTGTACTATGGCTTTTCTAAACAATTCAGTTACTCATTTTTAATAAGCAGCCCAACTAAGATACTGGTTTGAAAGTGTGTATATTTATAAAACCAGTTACATATGTATAATATGTGTTTGAGAAACTATTAATGAAAAGTAATTTGAGTCTTAAAAGGCCTATCATTATAAACATGGTATATCCGTAATATTTGAGAAGGCCAAATGAAAATGTTACATTAAAACTTGAAGAAATTTTTACAAGGAGTTTTTCTTTTAAGAAAAGGATTTCATGTTAACTTTAAAATGCTGGACACTTTTCATATATGATAGTGAAAATTACAGTGATTTTTAAAAATACAAAACAGGGAAACAAAACTTTCATCTTAACGAAACAGCAGCATAGGTGTTAATAAGAGAAGGTCATTAGGCTCTTCAAACATATTGTGTCCCACTACGTAATAGTTCACTAGATTAAATGAAATTATTGATTTCTGCCTCATTACTGACATACATATATGAGCGGTTTCTTTGGCACCATAGCACAATGTCAAAGGTCTTTGGTCTTTTCTTTCTTTGGAAGAATAAAAGCTTTCAGATGGCAAATCCCAGAAACCTTCACTTTGTGGCCTCTCGCATAGAATTACTAGAGAGGCATGCTTGAAAGAAACGTCTCATAAATCAGCAGGAAAGAGCCTTTACCCTGTAAGTCTTCTTAAAATCATCGACTACTAGTAGAATTCCACTAGAGGATAATATTCTGCTTTACCCAAATTTTGATGGGTTTCAGTAGGAAACAGTTTGTTGTAACATGCCTCTTTGTGTCCTCTATTTTATGGGAAATATCATTTATATTTTTAGTTAAAGCATTCAGTTTGAAATGTTAGAATATTTCACCTGTGTTAAATATATACATTTTCTACTTTCCTGTAAAAGCCAGGTCTCCATGACATCAGGATGGACCGGTAAAGAGTTAGGGAATTGGGAATTCCCTGGCGGTCCAGTGGTTAGGACTCAGTGCTTTCACTGCAGGGGGCCCAGGTTCAATCCCTGGTCGACGAACTAAGATCCCACAAGTTGCGAGGCAGAGACAAAAAAAAAAAAAATTAGGGATTTGGATGTTTCCATCACTTAATTGGGTCATGTAACTAAAGCCCTTGCATCAATGACTGGATTTTCCACTTTTCATCAAGATGTTTTGGTATCATGTAGCTAAAACCACAATTTTTACTGTAGCTGGCACACCACCGTGCACGTGAGGATGTTACGAGACATGAATCCTGTTGGAGAATAAAAAACCCTTTCAATTTCATAATGGCAGCTTGAGTTTTAGGGATTAGCAAGTTATATAAATATACACAGGCATACCTTGGCGATATTGCAGGCTCATTTCCAGACCACTGCAACGAAGTGAATATCGCAATAAAGTGAATCACATTAATTTTTTGGTTTCCCAGTGCAAAGTTCTTCTTCCACTGTACTGCAGTCTGTTAAGTGTGCAATAACATTGTGTCAAAAATGTATATCATAATTAAATACCTTGCTGCTAAGGTATTGTTAGCTGAGAGTTCTTCATATCTTTGTATGTTTTGTCTAAATAGATACAAAAACAAAAAGAGAGAGAAAAAGGCAAAAGAAATGATTTTTTTCCTCCTAGTGGTATGGTCATTTAGAAAAAAAAAAACTAGATTATACTCTTTTCTTCAAAAGTAGATCCTCTCAGCTCTTGACTTTAAGATGATTTCCATATAATGAAGATTTTGCAACACCCTATTGAAATGCTCTCGAAATTACAAAACTTCTCCAGTGAATCCTTGCCTCCATGCAACTAAGGGTTAAATACTAGTTTAGTCACATGGATTAAGGAGGTAGGAAAAGCTTATGTATTTGACAAAGGAATTGTCATTCTTCAGCCCATGGGTTGTTTATGCTGAATAAAACCTTGGTTTTGGCTAACAACAAATAGGGCTATTACGATTGATATAAAATTTTATTTGGAGAATCAGCTAATTGTCAGTCCAAATTCATTTACACATTGGTGGCAAATAATTTTTATTTTCAAGCAGAGTGCTATATTCTAATTATATGATAGCTTTTGGGTATATCTGAAAAAGCAAGATAGTGTGAACAAGTGTTGAGCATTTTAATAGCCATGCACTTGCTGAATAATTTACCTATGCCTTCTTCTTCAACTTGTGCCAGTTGAGATAGAAATAAATTGCTCATCTAAATGTTCTATCACAAAGTTTCCCTCTTAGTTTTTCTCTCACTTGGAGTTAGTGTTAATTGATATACCAAGCCAACAGCAGTTAAATTGCTTTTTGAGTTTCTTTCACTGCCTTTTTGGTTTAAAGATGAGCACTTTTTGACCTTAAAAACGTTATTTTTCCAGTTTGAATCCCCAGTACTCAAGAGTTTTTTGGATAATTCCAGAGGACCCTGATGTTGGAATCCCAAATCAAAGACATTTATCCCCCTTTCTAAAGAAAAAGGGATTAGGAACTTCCTGTGGCTTTTGTAAACACTAAAAGCATCCTTTAGGGCTTGGAGTTGCCCTAAGGTCACTTTTACAAATGCTTCAAATACTCGCAAGGCCCCAGGTCAGCTCTCAACTTCATGCTTTTGCTTTCAGGGATAAGGGATAAAATTCCTAATAGTCTAATAGATTTGTGTATAGAATCAATGAATCAATCAGATTAAAAACATAGTTGGGATTATCTAAAGAGAGTGTTCTTATCCCTGAAGGCAAGTGGAAAATAGACTGAAAATTCAGGTTTATTTTCCTATGATTTTGCCACAGATGTGGTGGAAACGAATTCATTAGACAGGAAACAAATGTGAAAGCTTTGGCACTGAGATCTTAGGATGAAAATATTTTGTTTTAACGCATAGCCTGTCATTGTAGCCTCAATTAAACAGTAGATACATTACTTAAAAGTTCATTTTTACATAATGTAAATATATAGACAGCTGATATGTAATTAAATGTTTTTGGTGTTAGATAATATGAAAAATATTCTACTATTTGAATAAATAAAAATAAATTATTAGATTAAAAATTACAATTGTATTCAGTGTTATCATTATAAGTGTCTTGTCTGTGTATTATAAAGCTCTGCTCAGAAAAAGTTAAGGAACTCTCTAAATGGATTTTCCTCAGTAGTCTCCATTGTGGGGTTGTCATTTGAATTCATTAAACAGAGATTTTTTTTTTTCCTTGGCTGCATCGCGCGTCACTTGCAGGATCTTAGTTCCCCCACCAGGGATTGAACCCTGGCCACAGCAATGAAAGCCCCGAGTCCTAACCACTGGACTGCCAGGAAACTCCCTAAGCACAGAGATTTTTAAAGATTGTTTCCAGGTTTAAACTTTAGCAATATCAAAAGATGTTTATATATTTCTTTATGGAGCTGCTGCTCAATTTTGCTGCATAAAAACATGTTTTAGATAGGAAAGAAAAAAATGTATATCATTTCTTAAAGCTATTTTGTGTAGGTTTATTTTTTAAGTGTAAGTGGTTAAGAGATTTGAATAGTTGCAATCTGAACTAGATCATGACCCTGAAACAACTTAATATTTCCAAGCTTATATGATGCATAAGCAGGGGAAATAGTCTTTATTTAGAAACTTTAAGTTTTTTCTCTACATAAAAAAAAAAAAAAGGAAGAAGAGTAACTTTTTGTCATCATGGGGCAGTGAGCTCATGCTTTGGCATATTCTCTCTGCTTCATATACATAGCAACGATAGGTTAAATATAAGAATAGAACATTGAAAGACATATCCTGGCTCAAAAACAAGAGAAACATCTACAGAGACCAAAACAGAAGAGAAGTGTAGAGGGTTATGTGGCCTGAAGTTTTAGGCTTGGCCTTAGTTCTGGATACAGAACGATTTAAAAATAATTTGCAAAAAACCTAAACTATGAAGAAAAAATTAATAAATTTTATTAAATTTTTAAAAATTTAAAACTTCTGAATTTTGAAAAGACAGTATAAACCAGGAGTAAAATGAGAAACCACAACCAAGATATGTGCAGTGAATCTAAATGACAAAGGATTTGTAACCAAAATATAGGAATATCTCATATAAATCAATAAAAAAGAGACAAACATCATAGTGGAAAAAATATGAACAGGAGGCGGTTCACAGATCGCTGATAAACATGAAACTATGCTTAGCTCACTTGAAATCGGGGAAATGAAAAAAAGTTTTTAAACTATAATGTTTTACATCTAGATTAACAAAAATCAAAACACATGGTATTTCCAAATGATAGCAAAGTAAGCTGATGGTAATCTAAATTGGTAGAACTATTTTAGAGAACAATTTGGCAATATCTGGAAAATTTGAATATGTTATATGCCCTTTGAATCACCAATTTCATTTCCAGGTAAATATCATAGGAAAACTCTTGCCCGTGTAGGTAAGAAGACTTACATAAGAATGCTTCTTGAAGCATCCTTTGTAATAATAAAAAGTTGGAAACAACTTACATGTCCATCAATAAGAAAATGGTTAATAAATCGTGGCATACTATATACAGTGAAATAAATCTGTTAAAATGATTAATTATATATACATCTCAATATGGATAAATGGCAAAAAAAAGTTGAGCATAGAAATGAATTACAGAATAGTGTATGATGCCTTTGTATACAGATTGAAAATACGCAGAACAGTACAAACTTTGTTTATGAATACACAGATATTTAGTGATAGTGTAAAATATCCGTGGACTAATAAACACTAAATTCATGTTAGTGGTTACTTCTGGGGAGGGAAGGAAGAAGATCAGATCAAAGAAAGGTATACAAGGGGCTTCAACCAAATCTGTAATGTTTTATATTCTTTAAGAAAATTCTGGAACAAATAAAATAAATATTTGATAAAGCTTGGTGGAATGTATATCAGTGCTTGTTGTTTTATAAACACTTATATTACTCATTTAAAAAATTTTTTTTGCGGAACGCGAGCCTCTCACTGTTGTGGCCTCTCCTGTTGTGGAGCACAGGCTCCGGACGCGCAGGCTCAGCAGCCATGGCTCATGGGCCCAGCCGCTCCGTGGCATGTGGGATCTTCCCGGACCGGGGCACGAACCCATGTCCCCTGCATCGGCAGGCAGACTCTCAACCACTGCACCACCAGGGAAGCCCACATTACTCTTTTATATGTATGAAATATTTTGAATTAACAATCTTTAGATGAGTGGTTTTAAATACATTTCCTTGTTTTGTCAGAGATAAAGTGTCCTATTAGTGGCCATCTGAAATTAGATTATCTTTTTTTTTAAAGGATCAATCTTTTTTTTTAATATATTTATTTATTTATTTATGTGGCTGCATTGGGTCTTCATTGCTGCACGCAGGCTTTTTCTAGTTACGGCAAGCGGGGGCTAATCTTCATTGCGATGCATAGGCCTCTCATTGCGGTAGCTTCTCGCTGCATAGCACTGGATGTAGGTGCTCGGGCTTCAGTAGTTGTGGCACACAGGCTCAGTAGTTGTGGCACATGGGCTTAGTTGCTCCGCAGTATGTGGGATCTTCCCGGACCAGGACTCGAACCCATGTTCCCTGCACTGGCAGGCGGATTCTTAACCACTGCGCCACCAGGGAAGTCCTAGATTATCTTATATTGCTGTAAATATTTTGTTTGCTTAAGTTATTTGACAGCTTATCTTAAAATTTTATCTTTACTGTCTTTTTTACTATCTTCTAAGTCTTGAAAGTACCTTGAATTTGCTTTAAAATGTATGATATAAAAGGATACTAATAATCTGAAATAACATCTACTCTGATATATGTTGAAAAATTAAAGCCATAACTGTGCTTGGCACCAAATTGTCTCAAGTTGATTCAGCATGGCCTTTGAGTTATCAATCAGGTTGCCACACGTTTAATTCATTTTGGGAGGTAGCGCAAGTATAATAACCAGACCATGAACCATTATCTTGGTTGCCTTAATGATCAAATTGGATCAACAATTAGGGGTTGAATCAGCTGCCTTTAAGTTGGCTATTATAATATCCAAAGAAAGCAAATCCACCTGAGGTTTGTGTATTTGGTTGAAACGTATAGCAAAGCTGCATTCTGGAAAATCTTTGCTGGTACAGAAAACAACCGTCTATCTCTGAAGACTAAAGCTATTATTTGAGACGGGGTCTTCGTCTGTGTTTGACCAATGGTCAGTGAACTCTAACCAAGCATTTCATTTCACCATCTTGACCATAGTGTGGGTTGCCAGTGATTGATTCATTAACTCTCTAGCGTTCACATTCTTATGTCAAAGACTTATCAGTATAGGGAAAAAAGGTTCGATGTGAGGTTATTCCTTTGATTTAAATGCCTAGGATGAGTTGTGTGATTAGAGGTTACTCTGAGGCCTGAGAATGCCTTCATTGCTCCATTTTAGTTTGACCCAATTCAAGTCTTATATCCAGAATTATCTACCTTTTTCTTAACAGTTTCATCTCACTGTGATCTCTCCCTTCTCTGAACCTCTGTCTGTGTAACATTCATCTGAGAGCTGTCATCTGCTTTTTACTTATCACTTATATCTGCATTCATTAAGCGGATGTTTTTTGTGTATATGCACATAGATACATAGATAAACACATACATATACATAGATATACACACAATTACTAAAATTATTTTTATAATATATATATATGAATGATTATGGGGTGAAAGATGAAACAAGGAAACCAATTATGGCAGCTTTCCAGTAGCCAGCTCAGAGATGGATGCATGAGTAACCATGAGAGCAAAAAAGAAAGTTTATCAGTTAGATTCACTACATAACAAACTATTCCTAACATGGTGGCTTAAAACTGTAAATATCTATTACTACCTACAAGTCTACCGATCAGGTGGATGGCTCTGCTGGCATGAGCCATGATTGGCTGATCTCAGCTGGGCTCACTCATGTGTTTACAATCAGCTGGCTGCTGGGAGGAGTGGTGCTGGTTTGTTCAGGATGATATCAGCCTGTGTGGTTGCCTGTTGGTTGGAATGATGGGAGAGATTGGACCACATGTTTTTCATCACCCACCAAGCTATCCTGAGTTTGTTCACATGTCTTGGCAAGTTCCAAGAGCGTGGGGGGAATCACAGAAAGCTTCTCAAGGCTCTGGCATGGAATTAGCATGCTGTTAACTTCTATTCCATTCTGCTGGCCAAAGCAGGTCTCAGGGGCAGCCCAGATTCTAGAGGCGGGAAAGGAGCTCTTTCTTTACAATGGAAAGAGCATGGATTTGGAAAAGTGAAGAATTTCAGGTACTTTCACAGTCAGTATACTATAGATGGAAGGGATATAAGAGAAAGTGTGGGAAGGAAGATTTGTTGATCTCTACCCTTGAAGATGAAGATTTAGGGCCTTGTTTTTAGATGGGGACATCATTAAATCAGATTGGAAAGAAAGATGGGCTTGGGAGGCAGAAAGAAAGTGTTGGGGGTGGGGAGAGGTAGAAAGCGGAAAGAATAGGAAAGAATATGAATGAGTGAGAAAGAGAATGAATTTAGTCCTGTCTTACCAAGCTTTAGGTGTCTTTGGGACATCTCGATGGAGACATTTAGCCATATTGTTGGTAGAAGTGAAGATTTTCTAAGAGAAAAATTGAAGTCCAGAAATACATAGATTTAGCAGTCATTAACACATTAGGTGCCAGAGGTTGATGGGGTTGCTAAGGAAAAGAGTAGTGTACAAAGATAAAGATAAGAGAGCTGAAGACACAGCCTTATGTTTAAGGAGTGGGTGAAAGAATAAGAGTCATCAACGTGTGTAAGGAAGTAGGAAAGAAAATAGTGATGTGGGTGTCAGACAAGGAGGGAGTCTGAAGGTGAGGGAATTCCACTGTTGTAGATGGTGTGGAGTCCGAATCAGCTGAGGATTGAGGAGAAGCCATTTGGTTCATCACTGATGGTCATGGTGGGCTTGAGCATTGAGTAAGAGATGCAGTGGTAGAGGAGTGAAGTGAGAAAAAGGCAAAGGGCTTGAGATGGCCGCAAGCCCAAGACACCATCTGTATGGGATAGGAAAGACATGAGTATATTTGTAAGCTGATGGTACCTAGGGATGAGGAAGAGCTGGAAGACAGAAGTTGTAAACAAATCAGTATTATGGAGGAATGGGAAGGGATGGACAGACTGAAATCCTTTATGTAGAATATTTCATTGAATCCTCACCATGACTCTATGAAATAAACTTCTCACCCTTTTATAGATTAAGAAACTAAGACATAAAGCCATTAAGTAATTTACAGAGTCACAGCTGTTAATCAGTAGATTTAAATTCAGTTTCTTTCTGAGCTTCTGCTCTTTTTGTTTTTGTTTTGTTTTTGGTGTATTTATGCATGTTTAAAAAAGCATATCCTACTATATACCCTTTTTGAGAGGGGAAGAGGCAAGTCTACTGAGGGCAGGTATAAGGTTTCACTTTTTCTTCTATCTCCCACTGTGTCATAGATAAAATCTGAGAATTTACTATATTTTTGATTGACAATTTTGATTAGATTAGATAATCCGTATGTTTAAATTGATCAGGAATTGAGTGAATGCATTGAAAGAGGTGTAACGTTTTAGCTTATAGGTCTTTAGAGAAGACCTTTACATCTGTTAAAAATAGAATGATTTAAGGACAAATTAAAAGTATTTAAACATCCTGTGGTAAATATCCTAGATCAAGAAAACATTAAATTCTAGATACTGTAATCACAACCTAAATTTTCAAAAAGAGAGAGGCCTTTAAAGTCAGAACTGTAGATCCACATCCTCCAGAAAAAGACACAAACTGAATGAGTAATTTTAGTGGTTTGGAGTTAGCAAACATTGTTCCATGGGGGGAAATGTCCTACGAATAACAGTTTGCAAGTAGACCTGTTTAATTCATGTAGTAGCTAATAAATTATACACGTATGATGAAAAATATAGAATAACATTGCTATGGTAAGTGTAATTAGATTATTAACATTAAAACTAATAAGAAATAGTATTTGACCATTGAGAATGAAGAAACTGGTGGAAATGTTTATGATTTTGAATAGGGCTTTCTGGAACTTTAAAAGGCTTTTGAGGATGCAGACTGATTTCTGTTTTTATTTTTGACATTACAGAAATAATACATGCTTACCATAAGTATTGAAATAATAGAGAAAATTTAAGTTCTTAGTTCCTCCAGAGGTAGTCATTGTTAATAGTTATGTAGATTCTTCTCTAAGATCCCATAAGCTGCGTGGTATGGCAAAAAAAAAAAAAAAAAAATTTAGTACTTTTTTCTGTGTATTTACAAACATGTATGTATGTCCACACATGCAGGGGTTTTTTTCCCTTCAGTTTTTAAAAATTTATTGAAATATGATTATTACAAAATCAGCTGTACATATTTAAAGTACACAATTTAGTGAATTTGACATCTCTGTGTACTGATGACAGCATCACCACAGTGAAGATAATGAATGTACTCATCACTCCCAAAAGTTTCTTTGAACTTTTGTCATTCATGCCTCCCCCCATCTGCAGGCAACCACTGATCTGCTTTCTGTTACTATTCATTAGTTTGCCTCTTCTAGAATGTTACGTAAATAGAATCATGTAATATGTATCCTTCTGTTTGTCTGGATTCTGTCATTCAACATAAATATTTTGAGATTCATCCATGTTATGTGTATATCAGTAGTTCATTTTTTGTTGAGTAGTATTCCATCGTGTAATATACCACTGTTTCTTTAGCCATTCACTTGTTAACGGACGTTTGGGCTGTTTTCCAACGGTTTGGGGCTGTTGTACATAAAGCTGCTATGAACATTCACGTACAAATCTTTTTGTGGACGAGTTCATTTCTCCTGGTTAGATACCTAGGAGTGAAATGGCTGGGTTGTATTTTAGGTATATGTTTAACTTTTTAAGAAACTGCCAATGGTTGTAATCCCATTAAATGCGCATGAATTGTTCTTTAACTTTTTTTCCCACATAATACACAAACACTTTATTTTTGTCATTGGCCTCCTTGATACTGTTGAATCATTACCGTGTCCTTACATCCATAACTAGAGCCATAAAGAAATTTGATTAAACTATCTTTAAGGTCTCTTAGAGCTTAAAAAATTTCTGTAATTCTGTTAACTACTCATTTTCCCAGATAACCAAGAATTTAAAAAAAAACTTATTTCATAGCCCCAGCAGTGATCACTTTGAAATAATCCTGGCTAGGCATATTTACTAGTATAGTCAGCTTCAGTACTTTGTCACCAAATTAAAATGTACTAGAAGCTATTGTCATAATTGTTTAGTAGTGATTGGCAGAGCCATGATTTATCCCTTTGTTTTTAAATTTTGTTTCCCTTTATTTGCACCATTCATTCCTGATCTGTTCCTTCTCGTTGTCTTTTTAGTTGTCTTATCTCTTGTCATGGAATATTTTCCCCTGTATTTTTTCCATTTTGTTCTTTCTCTTTCCCCTCTTTCTCACTAATTCTTTTGCCTCCGTTTTCTTCGCCGTCTTACTCCACCTTTCCACAGATATACACACAGACTTCTATCAGCAAGTTCGTATTTGTGGGAAAGGAAACTTCTAAAGGGCCTCCTGGGCAGGAATAAAGACGCAGACGTAGAGAACGGACTTGACACAGTGGGGAGGGGAAGCTGGGACGAAGTGAGAGAGTGGCATAGACATATATGCATATATACACTACCAAATGTAACATAGATAGCTAGTGGGAAGCAGCCGCATAGCACAGGGAGATCAGCTCGGTGCTTTGTGACCACCTAGGGGGGTGGGAAAGGGAGGGTGGGAGGGAGACTCAAGAAGGAGGGGATATGGGGATATATGTATACATATAGCTGATTCACTTTGTTGTATAGCAGAAACTAACACAACATTATAAACCAATTATACTCCAATGAAGACAAAAAAATAAAATTAAAAAAAATAAAGGGCTGCCTATGATGAAATAGAAGGGGTTGAAAAACACTGTCTTAGTGACCTCTGAGCACTGGTATATGTCCAAAAATCATTCAGATTACCTGATGCCACTGATGGTCATTTCTTTAAAAGAAACTCAGTGTTTCTATTAAGCCACGTGGAAATTTTGCATTAGGCTATGAATAGCACTCCACACCAAGTTGGGGAATCCAGCTTTACAATTGGCTCTGAATGTGGTTGTATTTATATCAGGGTCACGGTCCTATTGGGATATCTGGTCTTGGACCAGAGGGCTGTGAGGACTGAATGTGGGTAGCAGTATCATAATTTTTCTGTCTCTATAAAAGATGCATTGCATAGTCAGACACATATAACTACATTTTTCCTGTTGTTATTAAGAAAATCAGTTTTATTGTCTTTTTCAGCAGGGTCATGTTTAAGTACAAAATCTTCTCTGTGACATTCACTGTAAGCCATCAAAGAAGAAATCGGGCTCTCTGGCTCTCTCCACTGTCAATAACAGGCATTTAAAAGCAGATTTTTATCAGTTAACTTTGCTGGAATGAATGTGACACTTGACAACAGATGAGATATGAGCTGCAAGTTTCTTTGACCCCATTTCTATAAACTATGCATTGTTTTGAGTTGGCTTATTGAACATATTATAGGGGATTTCTATATGATTGTGGTCCAGAATTCTGTGCTTTTATTCTTCTTAGCTTAAGGTTGCATATAATTAACAAAAAAATACTCTGAAAGAATGTATGCTTTCTTCATTTAAAAAATGGTTTGTGAACAGCAAATACAGACTGTATCTCCCCTACCCAAATAATTCAAAGGCTGTTAACAGGCCAGATAAGAGTTTGAGTTAAACTGTTTAGGGAGCATAGTTGCATAAACTTGATTTAAATCACTAGTTGGATATGGTTAGACATGGATATGGTGCTTTTGTCCTAAAGAAGGTGCATTCTTGGTGTTTGAGATAACGTTAAATGTTCCTTCTATCATTGGGAGCCTCTGTATAGGTAAGGAAGCACTTCTTAAAACATTTCAGCTTTATTGAGGTATAATTGACATATAAATTGTAAGATATCTAAAGTGTATGTCATGGTGATTTGATGTACATTATGAAAGAACTCCCTTCATCTAGTTAATTAACACCTCTATCACCTCACATATTTATCTTTTGTGTGTGTGTGTGAGAACATTAAGTTCTCCCCTCTTAGCAAATTTCAGTTATACAGCTTAGTGTTACTAACTAGAGCCACCATGTTCTAAATTAGATCTTCAGACCTTATTAATTGTATAGCTGAAAGTTTGTGTTCTTTCACCAGCCTCTCCCTTATCTCCCTCACTCCCCAGCTCTTGGCAAACAGAAAAAGAGTAGAAAAGTGGGAAGCATTTTTATGAAACAATCATTCTCAAACATCAGAATCCAATAGGAAGTACACCATAAAAAGACCACATTGCATTTTTGGCTACTCATAGTTAATTTCCCATATTGCTTTCAAATCCAGTCGTGTATATCTTTTGCTTAGAATATTTCAGTGGCTTCCAGTTGCCTTCAAAATGCAACCCAAATGCTTAGAGCCGTGCTTCTCAAATTTTAAAGTGCATGTAAGTCACCTGAGCATCTTTTAAAAATGCTGATTGGCATTTGGTAGGTCTGAAGTGGGGCTTCATATTCTGTATTTCAAACAAATTCTAAGGCTTTTCCAAGGACCACACTTTGAGTAGCAAAGCATTAGAGCATAAATTGGCAAGGTTCTTCATTATCTGGTCCCCCCTTGCTCGGCATCTACATCCTTTACTACTCTGTCGGTCCATATCTACACCCTACCTCACCCTCTGACTCTTCTTCACGCCTTAAGTTCCTATCGCATGGAATTTCTGTTCTCTGAATGCGTTATGCTCTCTTGTTGCTCTGTGCCTTTGCCTACTCTCTACCCTTCGCTGGGACTACTCTTGATAATCCCTTGCTGCTTGCTAGGTCTTCAACCCTCAACCACACGTCACCTCCTCTTCAAAGCCTTCCCTGATTCTCAATCTTGATTTGATGGCTGGGGGATGTTAGAGCATCCTGTGGGTTTTACTTTTTTTTTTTTTTTTTTTGCGGTACGCGGGCCTCTCACTGTTGTGGCCTCTCCCGTTGCGGAGCACAGGCTCCGGACGCGCAGGCTCAACGGCCATGGCTCACGGGCCCAGCCGCTCCGCGGCATGTGGGATCTTCCCGGACCGGGGCACGAACCCGCATCCCCTGCATCGGCAGGCGGACTCTCAACCACTGCGCCACCAGGGAAGCCCAGGGTTGTACTTTTATGGAGGGCTTTAACAGTGTAATGTTCTTAGATTCTGAGTGTTCTTTAAAGAATGGCAAGTGGATTTACTTGGAATAGACAAGATAAGTCTGTATTGGAGAATAATGTGGAAAGTACGATAAATAATTGTACAATTAAATTAATGTTGCTGAAAAGTAAGTAGAGGGAGAAAGAATTGCTGACAGAAGGTCCTAAAAGTCCTCACTGATGATTCTGAGAGTGATGTAATAGCCAATCAACTGAAAGGTTGGGGAAATATGTTTTTGCTGTTATTTCTAGGAAGTTTTAAAGGAGAACAAATTGGAGGAAGGGAAACTGCTTGTCTTCTGTGCATCAATGTCTGTTTCCTACTGGGGAATAGACTCACAAGGCCAGATTTGTGTTACTTCTCTGAAGTGCTATGGTGGACTCCTTGTGTGGACTCCTTATGTCTCTCGGGCTGCAGGCTGGGTGTAATTAAAAAAAACCAAAAAACGCCATTTTGACTCATGTCTCCACTATTTACTAATTCTGTGACCCTGAGCAAGTGGATTAACCTCTCAGAAGATATTTCTCTACTTGTATATAGAAGTAATATTACTTATCTGTTAAGGTTTTCCTGAATATTGAGTTGATGTGTATAAAATGTATAGTAGATTAATTCTCTCTTCTCTCCATTTTAGTACTGTGTGGTCAAGCTTCATAAAAAAGTGAGCTACTGTGTCATTAAAAGACTCCATTGTGGGGACTTCTCTGGTGGTCCAGTGGGTAAGACTCCGTGCTCCCAATGCAGGGGACCGGGGTTCGATCCCTGGTCAGAGAACTAGGTCCCACATGCATGCTGCAACTAAGACCTGGCGTAGCCAAAATAAAAAAAAAATAATGAAAAGAAAGACCCCATTTTGTTATACACAGGTAGCTTAGAACTCAGGGTCCATTTTATGAATTCACTTTAACAAGATCATCTGATGTATGTGTATACATTTTTTTCTGTTATCAACTAAATAGGCTTCGTCTTTAACAGCTCTTAGAAAATGAAAGAGATACCCAGACATTTCATAGTGATTGATTCCCGGTTTATGAATTGAGTTTCGTATGTAGACCATTTAATTAATCTAATAAATTATGATTATGTAAACTTTAATGAATTGTATTGTTAAACAGGCTTTTACTAAATATCCACTGAGTGCCAGTTATTTATGTGAAAGAGAAAGGAAAACCAGGCCTTTTATAATCTGAGAAAGCAACATAAAAAACAACAGTGGAAAAGAATATTGTAAGGTTTATCAACAAATAATTTAATACACTGCAGTTCTTGAATTGTTGTAAATGTCCTTTAGATAATCAGTTGGAAAAGCAAAACTAGCCCTAGTAGGAATATTTTTCCTTTAATTTTGGTGGACTTTGTGATATTTTCCCCATTGTAAATTTGTAAACAGATGAAGTTGCTAAGTGACATGAATTTTGTTACAAAACCTCACTCTTCTTAATGCTTTTTTGATCCTTCTGTTTCTCTGACTGATGCAAAGTGTAAAATTGCATGGAATGTTCTTCCTGCACAGTTGAGCTATTAAGCAGAACTAATTCTTTATGGAATGACAACAAGGCATAAGAAAGGCATTTCTTGGATTAGGCAACATAAGGCAATCACTTGGCAAACGCTGAAGGGGAAGTGGTATCGGAGAAGACAAAGCAACAGCACTTTTTCTCTTCCCCTTGAATTCATACGAGCCACACAAGTTGAACGGCTTTGAAGCTGGTTAATGTGGCTTACTATGCATGTTTTTTCTGTACCATTTCCTGCTTATTTTTGCCAGCAGAGGGGCCAAGAATAATCACTTGATAAATGTATTAGCATGTCTCATACACTTCTGTGACCACACACTGTTGCTGGGAAGACAGATAATTTGAGAAGAGGAAAATCCCAGTTGGGGATGTCTTACAAAGTGAGATCAGACTTTACTCCCAAACTAACAGGATTCTGTCTAGATTATGAGAGTACCATATGGAGACTGATTATTTAAAAAAAAAATTTTTCTAAGTCAAGATTAAATAACAGTTGGGAAATGTGAAAGGCAAAGTGAATAGTGGTTTATTTTCATTTTATCAGTTCTAGAATGGATGACAAGGAATGTTGTAGTAATTTTATGATGGTTAAACAATTATAGAAAACTGTTTTTATTTCCTTGGATTTTTCCTGTCGACAGCATGCTCCTGTTTATTTGCTTAGATGTGTGATTTTTCCTTCTTCCTAATCTCTTCGTTAAATTCCTACCAAGACAAACTCTTTCTCTTATAGCATCACATTTCCACATCTGCTTATGGTGTTCTTTATGATTCGGTCCTGAGAAGCCACCCTAATGGCCTGCTATTCTCTACTTACTGCTGATCTCTTTAGGGGGAAACACCATCAATTCAGCAGAACATAAGTCCAGGTGCAGCTAAAGAGAACTGTATATTAGCTGTAGGTGAAGATGCCAGAAGTGGTTGTGACTTCAACATTGAAAATCTTCATTCAAATAACTCTTTTCACCTTTGCTTTAGGAGAGTGGAAGTGCAAATGTGGCACAGATGCGTGTGCAGAACAACACACCTTTACTTTAGCATGCAGTGGGACAGCTTAATACTGAAGGAGGTCTCAGATGTTCAGCTGTCTTGGTCAAACAAGATTTCCAAAACCCTGTAGCTAATCTAGAAAATCTGTTTCTCGTGTGAGATACCTTGGATCAAACCAGTTGGTTCCAGGACCAAATTCTAAACAATTTCAAGCCTGGCCTGATGGCATCTGTGTCAGGTTGAATACTATGAGATTCTCCAAGATGGGCTCAGAATGCCAGGGGGCCTAGAGCTGACAAGTGTCTGCAGGATATGCTGGGTCATCAGCCTGTGAAAAAGGTCTGTGCAGGAGCTGCAGACCTGCAGTGTGCTGCTGACATCAATAGGCAGGGAGCTGGGCTGGGCTGCTCGGAAAAGGCTGGTTGTTCAGGTGTATGCCTGTGTGTGTGTGTGTGTGTGTGTGTGTGTGTGTGTGTGTATTGCCTTACTGACTCCCCACTCTTCTGGCCTCTCAGCAGAGGTGTGACTGCTCTCCCACCACTTCAGTAGGTGAAGGGATAGGAGGACTGTAGGTTCCTTATTCGTCCTGTTCCTCAGGAACATAGGTTCATTTCTAGTTATTAGGATACATATTTTTCTATATACTTTTCATGTATAGTATTCTAAAGATAATGTAAACTTAGGTTCACCATGTTAGTCCTTCAGATTATTATTGTGTGCACATTATACTGAATGCACTCCAGATGAAGGGGGTGATGACCGAACTGAATGTATATGTACCCTAGGACATATTTTATTCGTGTGTTTGTCAGGGCCTTTTGTATCTATGGTGTTATGTCAGGAATATGAAGATGAAAAGACAGATTCTGCCTTGTGGTGGAAGCAGAAAGTAGAGCTTATAAAACAGTGAGACAAACAGGATACTCCAAGCTCCTGGGAGTGTGTAAGAGTTCTGTAGTTTTATTTGGGAAAATCAGGTGCATCCTCACAGAAGAAGTGAAGATGGTCTGCAGGACTTGGCATTTAAAATTGATGTGTACTGTCAACTTGCTTAATTTATAATTCTTTATTAAGAGTGATGAGAAAATTAAAAGTCTCTCTGTTTTATAAGGAACATAGCCTTTTTGAATTTTAATTTACATACAGTGAAAATTATTTGGGTTCACGGTTCTATGAGTTTTAGCATACGCACAGTTGTGTAACCTTCACCAAGCTCAGGATCCGGACTGGTTTCATTGCCCCAAACCTTCTCTCATGTTGCCTATGTCGTCATACCCTTCCCTCCTCCTGACTCCTAGAAGCCACTGTATTTTGCATTTTCCAGTATGTCATATAAATGAGATTATACATTATGTTACCTTTCGGGTCTTGCTTCTTCCACTTAGCACAGTGCCTTGAGATTTAACTCTTGAATATGTTGTTGAGTGTTTCAGTAGTTCTTTCCTTTTTACTGCTGAGTAGGGTTCCATAGTATAGATTTACTGCAGTTTATCCATTCACCAGTTGAAGTTGAAGGACATTTCGGTTATTTATGTTTGGGGCAATTATGTGAATGCAGCTTTGATCAATTTTCTCGTACAGGTTTTTGCATGAACATAAATTTTCATTTCTGTTGAGTAAATATTTAAGGTGAGAATGCAGTAAGTGTGTGTATAATTTTATAAGAAATTGCCAAGTTATTTGCCAAAGTGACTGTACCAATTTGCATTCCCATCGGCAGTGTTTGAGAGTTCCAGGTACCCCACATCCTCATCAGTTTATGGCTTGTCTCTTCATTCTCTTAGCAGTTTTTCTTTTCAAGAGCAGAAGTTTTTTTGTTTTGATGGAAGCCAATTTATAATTATTTTCCTTGACAGATTGTGTTTTTTATGTCCTATCTAAGAACTCTTTGCCTAACCCAGGTCACAAAGATTTTCTATGTTTTCTTCTAAAGGTTTTATAGTTTTGTGTTTCACATTTAGTTCTGTGACCCATTTTGAGTTAATTTTTACATAAGGTATTAGGTGTAGGTCAAGGTGCTTTTAATGTTACAGGCACTGTCCTAAGCGCTTTACACTCAATACCTGATGAATTCATAAAAACTCTTTTAAGAATCCTATTTGACATAACAGAATGTGTTTATGAAGAATAAGTAGGGAATTCCCTGGCAGTCCAGTGGTTAGGACTTAGCGCTTTCACTGATGTGGGCCCAGGTTCAATCCATGGTCGGGGAACAGGCTGCACGTGCAAGCTGCCTGGTGAGGCCAAAAAAAAAAAAACTTGCTCTGGGTTATACAGTAAGGAGTGATATAGCCAAAATTACGTTAATCTTCTCAGGGAGATAAGAGGCAGAGTTTTTTTGATGTAATTAAGGGGTAGGTGGTGATGTGGTTCACTGAGTTTACTTAAGAAACCTTTATATCAAGTGCCTGTTGTATACAGGCCACTGTCCTAGCAATATACAGACGAGTAAGACATGTCTCTAAACTCAGGTAATTTACAGTTTAGGTTAAACTTTTGCGGTACGCGGACCTCTCACTGTTGTGGCCTCTCCCGTTGCGGAGCACAGGCTCTGGACGTGCAGGCTCAGCGGCCATGGCTTACGGGCCCAGCCGCCTCGCGGCATGTGGGATCTTCCCGGACCAGGGCACGAGCCTGCGTCCCCCGCATCGGCAGGCGGACTCTCAACCACTGCGCCACCAGGGAAGCCCCTGAAACCAATTCTTAATATGAGTTAAGAGAATTGTTGAACAGCACTGAGTTGCCCAGATGACATTGGGGACTTGAAGAGCTTTGTGTCATTCTTTCCAGACAAAGAAATTGAGTTTGGGGAGTGCCAAGTCTGGCATTTGCCAGGATAGGCTTGATAAAATATCAAAGAAGCAAAGAATTCGCAGATGTTATTAAAGGTATCTTTCAATATGAATACAGTAGGAATAGACAGAAAAATAAACTAGTCTGTGGGAAGTTTGCATATAGCAGCTATTTCTGAAAGTCCCTGTTCCCAACTTTGTTACAAAGTTTCCAGCCTTCATTTTGTTTATCTTTATTTGGAAACATTTTGATTTAAACATTTCCTTTGAAAAGCAAATGTATACCTCTTAGCACCTGGTTGTCAGAATTGCCATAGATTCAAGCAGGATACTAAATTCACCAGAAGTCAGATAATAAACCACTTATACAATAGCTGTTGCATACTCAGTATGGATTTTAAAAAACAGGTCGATATGCAAGATGTAATGATCGCATTACATTTTTTTATTAAACAGATGAATTGTTTTCTGTAAAATAACTTTTAAAAAGTTCACATAGCCTCTTGCCTAGTCTTAAGGCTATAATAAGTTTTCAACTTCTGATTGAAACTTGTACCTTGG
Source organism: Phocoena sinus (assembly GCF_008692025.1). Lineage (NCBI taxonomy): Eukaryota > Metazoa > Chordata > Mammalia > Artiodactyla > Phocoenidae > Phocoena > Phocoena sinus. The sequence continues at coordinate 79,142,726 of NC_045764.1, forward strand.
TTGATTTTTATCTCAGTAAGTAAAGCATCAGTTACCCTGGTTTGATTAAATGCTGGATCAGGTCTCTTGTTTACTTCCTGTTAGTTGCAGGTCAGTCTTCAAGTTTGAAGACTCAAAGTGAATTGAACCTGATGAGGTAACAAGTTATAACTGTGTTTTGATTAGTAAATCCTGGAGTAGACAAATGCATGATTTGAAAGACCAGTTTCATAGAAATAAACTTTAAGCTAATATACATAAAACTCCATAACTAACTCTGAAATTGTGGACATTTGAGTGTTTGAGATAGAAATCTCGTTTCCTTGATGAGCTATTTGTAGATTTCTCCAGAGCTACTGATTGGTGACTTAGAGCCATGGAAACAGCACAGAAGTATTGGAACATGACTACTGGCTACTTAGGACTCCCCCAGGAGGGTTGGGGTGGTAGCAACTGGTATAGTCCTTGACCAGCTGAGGCCTCCAGATCCCCTGGCTGATGCGCAGCATTAAGACCACCAGTGTAAACCCTGCGTTCAGGTTCTCACCAACTGAAGTTTTTTCTGTTTAGTGAAAGAATATTTTAAATGTAATTTACAAAAGAAAATTATGTTTTCTTACATTAGGGAATAGTTTGTGAACTTATTTTAAATTACTGGATGGCTTGTCATTTCAGATTGTGTATTCATAATTTTTAGTTGGTTTTAACATCAACATGTATCAAGTATTTTATTCATTGCAACTTTTAAGAAGCATGAATGGCACATTAGTTTAATATTACAGTCATACATTTCTAAGGTGGAAACATTAATATGTTGGTTTCTGATCAAATAAAAGTTGGGAGAACATTTTCTTCTTAGCATTTTTTTTCCTCTTAGCGTTTTGATCCCTTTTTTTTTCTGACTGTAAATCATAGAAGCAAATGATTAAGTAGACAGGTGAAGAGGAGGAAGTCACAAATAAAATAGGCACTTACGTTTATTGTGTTTGCAAGGTTGTTTCTGAGGACGGGTGCATGTTTCTTGAGATCTTGTTTCTCGCCTATTTTATAGAGTTCTGGCCTCTTAACAGCACTGCTTTAATGACTTCTTGTGGGGCTCTTGGTTTATGTTAGCACTGACTGGGGAGGGAAGAAAGAGGTCAGGTTTCACAAGAAGGCTGTAGACTTGTAAAATCTTACCTAACTGACAGAAATGAAGTCGACATCAAGGAGAAATCAAGATTTGCATAAGAATACAAGATGTTTTTCCTTGTAAATAAGTACGGAATGTTTTGATAATGCCGAAAATAGTTTGTCTAAAGTTTTAGGGGGGACTTAAGACTCATTGTAAAGAATGTATTCATTTACTCAGTTTAACACCACACTTAAAAAAATTAAAATAGCAAAACAAATACTTGCTGAGAAGCAAAGTTTAAGACTGTCATGATATATCATATTTGTACATGCTTTTCTGAAGTTTCTAAGTTTTGATGCAAATTTTTAAGTAATTAATTTTTTTATTGAAAAGTGGGTTTTATTCAGATGTTTTTTTTCTCATCATTTTTCACATTGAAGGCACTGACTGGGGAGGGAATCAAGCATCCATAGATCATGGGTGATAGCTACCCGAAGAATGATAAGCTCAAAGTACTAAAAAGGCCGACAAAAATTAAGGATGAAGGATTTTTTTTTTTGGCCTCGTTGCGCAGCATGTGGGATCTTAGTTCCCTGACCAGAAATCAAACCTATGCCCCCTGCAGTGGAAGCACGGAGTCTTTACCACTGGACTGCCAGGGAAGTCCCAGGATGAGGGATTTTATCAGGTAGTGGAGCAATGGTAGAAAATTTATGCAGACTCTTCCTTCAGTCTATGCTCCATAAGGCGTATAAAATTTATTTTTAAATGTCATTAATTTTTCTTAATTATGTTGTTTTGTAGGAAAAAACATAAGTACAAAATACATAATTCCACAGCTAGAGATCCTCTTGTAATCTAGCCCCTTATTATTTCATCATTGAAGTAGGGGATTTTATCTTCAAATAATTTATCTATTCACGTTAAAAACGGGAAAATTATTTCTGTTTCTCTACATTTAAAAAAATTGTATTTATTTATTTAGGCTGCATTGGGTCTTAGTTGCGGCATGCAGGATCTCCGTTGCGTCTCATGGGACCTTTCATCGCGGCACTTGGGCTTCTCTCTCGTTGTGGCACACGGGCTCCAGAGTACATGGGTTTTGTAGCTGCGGCATGCAGGCTCTCTAGTTGCAGCGCACGGGCTTAGTTGCCCCGACCATGCATTGAACTGCGTCCCCTGCATTGGAAGGCAGATTGTTAACCACTGGACCACCAGGGAAGTCCCTGTTTCTCTACACTTTATGTACCTTTATGTAAAAGCTACATAGTCTGGCTTAGTAGAAAAAAAAGAAACTTTAAAATCTTAGAGTACCTCTACCTTTGTTAGGGCTTTAACATTTATTTTTATTGTATAGTGGTCACTAACATCCTTTGTTTGACTTTCTTTAAGTTATCGTTCTGAAAGCAAAACCAGTGTATTCATAGCAAGATATCCTATAACTATTAACTACTTCCGGTACCACTGCTAGGAGTTTACTAGGTGCCAAGCAGTGCCTTAGTACCTGCTTATATTATTGTGTGTGTGTGTGTGTGTGTACACACGTTTATGTATATATAATTTAATGTTATTCTTAAAATATTCTTATAAAGTATTATTATTATCCCCATTTTACTGGGGAATACTGAGGCATGGAGTTGGGTAACTTCTCAGGGGCACACAGCTCATGCATGCAAAGCTGTGATTCTAACCCAGATCTTTAGATTTTAATATCTGCACTCTTAACCTCAAGGCTATGCTGCTGCCCCACCTCCATAAATTATGCCCTGTATTGTACTGGACTTTTTCCTGATTTTCTTTAAACCAGCTAAGATTAAATTTTACCATAGTTTTAATATCATTTACCTCAGTTTTCTAATGCCTTAATTTCTGTCATCAAGAAATGAAAATAAGTTAAGATTGGAAAAACAGTAAACACTTTCTCCTAATCTCATTGCAACAGAGCCTCAGAAGTAGGAAATCCTTTTCTCCACTAATTTTACATGTTATACATTGTTATTTTTATAGGCCACTATTATAAAAACTCATGCATGTCTTTCTTTAAATCTTAACCACAGCCTAACATGTGAACCATTAGTTTAAAAATCAGGATGGGGGGCTTCCCTGGTGGCGCAGTGGTTGAGAGTCTGCCTGCTGATGCAGGGGATGCGGGTTTGTGCCCCGGTCGAGGAAGATCCCACATGCCGTGGAGCGGCTGGGCCAGTGAGCCATGGCCACTGAGCCTGCACGTCCAGAGCCTGTGCTCCGCAATGGGAGAGGCCACAACAGTGAGAGGCCCACGTACCGCAAAAAAAAAAAAAAAATCAAAAAATCAGGATGGGAACTTTCCTGGTAGTCCAGTGGTAAGGAATCCACCTTCCAATGCAGGGGACGCGGGTTCAATCCCTCGTCAGGGAACTAAGATCAGACATGCTGTGGGGCAACTAAGCCCGCACGCCACAACTGCAAAGCTCGTGCACCACAATTACTGAGCTCGTACGCCTCAACGAGAGAGCCCACACGCCACAAACTACAGAGCACACGTGCCCTTGAAGCCCTCACGCCACAACTAGAGAGAGAAAACCTGCACGCCACAACTAGAGATAAGCCCGAGAGCTGCAACGAAGAGACCGTGTGCCACAACAAAAGGTCCCACAAGCCCCAACAAAAGATTGTGTGTGCTGCAACTAAGACCTGCTGCAGCCAAAAAAAATAATAAATATTTTTAAAAATTAAAAAAAAAAAAAATAAAAATCAGGATGAATAGATATTTGAAACTGTTGACATTATTAATCTCTGGCCTCATTTTATAGTTTCCCAGTCTTCCTTAGCATGGCCAGTTTCTTTTCGTTCTTATCAGATGAGGATCTGTGATGCAGATTCGTCAGTCCGTCCGATCTCTCTTCCTACATTCTCTGTTCAGGCACCAAAGTATCCCCCAGCCTTCCAGGTGTGTAGGCCGGAAACCTCAGAACCACTCGGGTCTTTCCTCCTGTTTCCCTTGAACATCTTGTGGCCACATCGTGTTGTTCAATGCACAGCATCTTTTGTATGTGCCCTGCCTTCCATTCCAGTCATCTCTGCCATCATTGAAGCCCACAGCTGGTCTCTCCTTCTCTTTCTAATGGCCTCTTAACAGGTCTCCCTGCCTCTAAGCAGTATCTCTGTATAGGTATTTGACTGTTTGATGATCAAATGTACATGGGCTTAGAACTAGGAGAATAATAATAAAGGAATAGCTAATATTCCCATGAGGTAAACTAGTTTTTTAAAAATAGATTTAAAAGAAATGCTTGATTCCTCCACGGGTTCGATCCCTGGTCAGGGAAGATCCCACATGCTGTGGAGCAACTAAGCTCATGTGCCACAATTACTGAGCCTGCGCTCGAGAGCCCACGAGCCACAACTACTGAGCCCGCCTGCCACAACTACTGAAGCCCGTGCGCCTAGAGCCCGTGCTCTGCAACAAGAGAAGCCACCGCAATGAGAAGCCCGTGCACCACAATGAAGAGTAGCCCCTGCTCGCCACAACTAGAGAAAGCCTGTGCACAGCAATGAAGACCCAACGTAGTCAAAAATAAGTAATAAGTAAATAAAAGATCTAAAATACTTAAAAAGAAATACTTGATTCCTAAATAAATTTTAGACTGATTCAATTTACATGCATATATCTATCTTTCCTATCTTTAACAGGTTCCTAGAAATGGAAATAATACTACTTGAGATGAGACCCATAGTTTCAAAATCCTAGTACACCAGAGTTTAAAGGTGTTATTTGTTTTGGAAATTTGGGAATTTAACACATATTCTTACCCAGCTAGAAAGCCAGTGCATATGAACCTCTCTTTGAGCAGCAGAATTGCTTGGATGTAGAACCAGTAAGTTTTGCCTTCCTCAGAAAGTTTGAGATCTCAAGCTTTTACTGAGAGAATTCACATGGGATCTTTGGAGATTACCTGGATTCAGATCACACCCTCACCTCACTGGCTGCAGAACCTTAAGGAGGTTGCTAATCTCCTTGTGTCTCAGTTTCCTGAGCTGACAACTAGGGTAATAATAGTTGTGAGGATTAAATAAACTAGAGTATGTAATGTACTTAACTTGCTGCCTTTCAATAAAGTATATGTTAACCTATAGTTATTTCTGTCATCATTATAACCTCTGTTCTGTGCTTTCATAATATTCCGTAATTTTCCTTCATAGCATTTATCACAGTTTGAAATTACTATATACTTGCATAGTCATTTAGTTAAATGCCTTTCTCCATTGCTAGACAAAGATCCCTGAGGGTAGAGCCTCTGTTAGTTTTGTTCATCATTGGATCCTTGACATCTTGAACATACTAGGCACTGAATAAACAATTGTTGCATGAATGGATTTAGAAGAGATTACTGTAGTCGAAAATTGTTCTAAAATAAGTGTGATTAAAATCCTTTTCTGGAATAGGGAGACAGTTAATCTGGCCCATTATTTTATGAATAATTGCTTGATTCAAAGCCTGTCAGGGTTAACTACACATTAAATGAATGGTTTGATTATAAAATAGTGGGATTGATGTTAATATATGACTCATGGAGATTAACTTCTTTGTGTCATAGTTATAATGTATACCTTTAGTAGCATAAATATTCACTTTTTTATATAACTCTTTTACACTGACTATTTAAATACTGTTGCATGCTTACCATATAAATAGTTTGGGAGTAATTGATGCCAAACTACTTCTTTCTTTGGTGAGGTGGGGTTGTTAAAAGCCTGCTGACAAATCTCTTTTATTGAGAATGTACCCCGTGAAAAAGAGTTAAAAATACATAGTAGAAAGAAAAATATCAGTTCCTTTCGATGTAACAAAGATATATACATACATTCAGTTTTTCTAGTAATTAGGCTAAGCAGATTAAAGATTTAGAAGGAGGGTGACTAAGACAATGCTTTTGGACAGCATTTAAGATTGAATCACATTCTTTGTGAGATTGTGTTGTTCATGGTGGTTTTAGCAGTAATGGTTTGACTTACAAGAGCATTTGAATTGATAGGTGGAAGCCACTTACGAGTCAAATGCAGCCCATATCAAACACTGTTGTATGTCTGGAGGGGAAGAGGGAAAATGAGAGCAGGGAGACCAGACAAGAGATTGTTATAGTGATTCCATTGAGATATGTTGGGACAGGGATACAGAAATGGGTTTAATATATGCTTAGGAGTTAAAATCAGTGGAAAGTGGTGATTGATGGAAGAGGGTGCAGGGTGGGTGGCTGCACAGTGGTGTGACCGACTGAGGTAGAGATACAGGCTGGGAGGAAAGAAGATGATTTCATTTGGGACACGATGAGTTTGAAGTAACGTTTTATAACTTGCAGGTGAAGAAGTCCAGTAGACAGTAGGAGCCATGGGTATGAAGCTCTGAGCGTGGTGACCTAAGCTGGAGATGTATTCTGGGGACTCCGAAGCAACAGATGGATGTAGTTGAAAACTGAAAGTGGATGAGATCACTCAAGGAGAATATGGAGAGAGAAAAGAACAGAGAACTCTAGAAGGGAGGGCAGGAGGAGGAAGGAGAGCCTCAGAGGGAGTGAGAGGAATAGGAGTGCGCAGTGTCATAGACAATGTTTCAATAAAATAATAGGGGAAGAAGGCAGATTAGATGTTTGAGGCATCGCGTCAGAGAGAAAGAAGGGGAGACAGCTAGAATTGACTATTTTTTAGGGAAGTTTTGATGCCGTGGGGAAGAGAGAGAGTGGGTAGTTGCTTGAGGGATTTGTGTTGTAAAGAGAGGCCTGGAGTTTTGTTCTCTTTGTGTTTTGAGTTTGGGAGAGAATCACTTTTTAAAAAAATACTCATTCGTTCATTCATTCTGCTCTGGGTCTTAATTGCGGCACGCGGGATCTTCCCTGTGGCATGTGGGCTCTTAGTTGCGACATGCATGCGGGATCTAGTTCCCCACCAGGGATGGAACCCGGGACCCCTCTGCATTGGGAGCACAGAGTCTTACCCACTGGACCACCAGGGAAGTCCTTAATCACTTTTATAAGCTGAAGGAAGGGGTCAGAAGAAGAATATTTTAAATATGCAGGAGAGGGAAATAAAAAACACAGATATATCAGGTTCCCAGAGGCGAGGGCAGAGGAAGCTGGTGGCACCCAGATGGAGGAGTTACAAAAGGAAAAAAGGAACTTTTTTTTTTTTTTTAACATCTTTATTGGGGTATAATTGCTTTACAGTGGTGTGTTAGTTTCTGCTTTATAACAAAGTGAATCAGCTATACATATACATATGCTCCCATGTGTCTTCCCTCTTGCGTCCCCCTCCCTCCCAGGAACTTATTTTTAAGGTTGAGTCATGTTTGCCTCTTTCTCTTCAGTCTCAGAGGTACTGATGAAAATCCCAAGGAATATCTGGCTTGGTCTTCTCTGGGCAAAATCATTTTGCCAGCAGGTTGGTTCAGAAGAGACCAAGAAGTTAGACATGTTGAGTATAAAGGTGATTTTGAGGATTAAAAAAAAAAATCTTTATACAGTACTTGCTTCATAACTTGCTGAAAACCAGAGTGGGATCAAGAAATAATCTTACTTGATGGATGTATTAACTAACCTTATTGTGGTCGTCATTTCCCAATATATGCATGTATCAGACCTCAGACTTACACAGTGTTGTACACCTTAAACTTACACAATGCTATTTATCAATTATATCTCAATAAAGCTGGAAGGAGGGGGAAAGAAACTAGGTTAAAGATTGCCTTGGGGTGGGGAGGGGAGTGGGAAGATTAGGGAGTGATAACTGAAGGATATGGGATTTCTTTCTGAAGTGATGAAAATATTCTAGAATTGATTATGGGGATGGTCACAAGCTCTGTGAATATACTAAAATCCATCAAATTGTATACTTTCAATGGGTGAATTATGGAATGTAAATCACATGCAATGTGAATTATATCTCAGTAAAGTTGTTTCATACACACACACACACACACACACACCACCAAAAGTAAATAAATATCCTTGCTGTATTACAGGATACATCCATTTATGTTTTAGTTCTCAGACTTTTGTGACTCCAGAGTTCTAGCCCATTTGACCTAAAGTGCAAGATTAGTTTAGTTTTTGTAGTAAAAAACGCTTAGGGGTTTCATAGACTTATTTGTCTGGGAAAGAGAGGGAATTGCTCAAAGGTAGTGGTTCAGAGACATCATACTGTTTGGTTGATTAGATGAGATTCAGAGTGAAAACAACTCAAGTGCCTAAGTGGTTGGAGGGAAATTACTCAAGGCAACAGAGTGATTATATTGTTCTCAGTAATCACAACACTGATAAAAAGTTGTATACTATATAAAAAGCCCTCACTATGTTGGTTTATTTAATCTTTATAAAAATCCTTTTAGAGAGGAGGGACAGATATTTGTCTTTAAAAATAATACACTGAAGTATGGGGGGCTGTTTAGAGTTATAGCCAACAAAATAATGAAAAGCATTATTTTCTTCTCATCCCAAGCCTTGGTATTTATACCTGGGAAACTCCCTACATTTCTGGTTACTTTGTTTAAAGACCTAATAGAATTGGAAAACAGTTTTTAAATTTCAGGTTAATTCAACAAGTATTGTTTTAGTGCCGAGTCTGTGCCATTCATTGACTTAAGGGATCCTGCAAAGAATATGACCCACTACTCACCCTCATTGAGCTCAGAGTGTAGAATGGGAGAAAGACTTGTGAATAAGTGACTATAATACTGTGGGATAAAAGTAGCAATAAAGGTCTTCATTTTACAGAAGTAGAGAAAAAGGTCAGGAACAGCTTCCCGAAGGTTCAGACAAGAGAACTAGGCTTTAAATGATGATAGGATTTCATCAGCTGGACAAAGAGACCTAGGATATTTGAAAGAGAAGGAAAGCTCATATAAATGCTCAGAAGTGTGAAATATGGTATATTCAGAGAATTAGAAATAGTTGTGTCTGTGGAACATAATTTCAAGTGGTTGAATACAAAGTGACAGAGGTTTGCAGGGACTAAATAATTCATCAGTAACACAAATTTGTATTTTATGACCATCACTCTGGAAGGTAACTCTGTTGTCAGGGCAGATCTCACCTAAGACACTCCAGCAAGACTTCCAGGCAGTAGGTGATAAGGACCTGAATAAAAAAAGAGTACTATTAGGGATGGAGAGAAGTCAGATATGAGATGTATACTGATAGATAAGAGATATGTCTCATATGTATGTGTATCAGATAAAACATACTGAATTAGGTGCTTGATTCATTGTAATGGGATAATGGAAGAAGAAATTGTTCAAATAGATGGGGTTGGAGGAACTACTGCTTTATGAAGAAAAGTTAAACTATATTAGATATTTCAATCTGGGTAGGTAAATGCTGGGAAAGAGTAAGATAAAAATTCCCACTTTGAAGTCTGTAAATTGAATATAGATGGGATTATCAATGACAAGTAAAGCTAAAGGTCACGTCCTCACACATGGAAGAAATAAATATGGAATCAAGAGCAATTAATAATTCATAAAGCAGGCATTAAACTTTTCAAAACTTAGGTCTTAATTCCTCCGAAATATGAATATATGCGACAAAAGTTTAGTTAATTAAATGAAAGATAAGCTTACATTGTTATTTGTAAATAGATTAATATCCTAGAAAGTGATTACAGAAGCAATTAAAAAGAAAAACTGTATTGATTTTGAGAGTTTGGTGTTCTTGAATAGTGATTCTTAAACATTTTAGTCTCAGTCTTTTTTTTTTTTGCAGTACGTGGGCCTCTCACTGTTGTGGCCTCTCCCGTTGCGGGGCACAGGCTCCGGACGCGCAGGCTCAGCGGCCATGGCTCACAGGCCCAGCTGCTCCGCGGCATGTGGGATCCTCCCGGACTGGGGCACGAATCCGTGTCCCCTGCATGGGCAGGCGGACTCTCAACCACTGAGCCACCAGGGAAGCCCAGTCTCACTCTTTATATGCTTAAAACTTCTTGAGGACCTCAAAGAGCTTTTATTTATATGGGTTATGTCTATTGATACTTTATTATTAGAAATTGAAACTTAGAAATTTTAAAAGTATTCATTAATTAATTTTGAAATTAAAACATTGATCAATTATATATTAACATACACATTTAATGAAAAATAACTATTTTCCAATACATTTTAGTGAGAGGAGTGGCATTGTTTTACATTTGCCCAAATCTCTTTAGTTAGCTTAATAGAAGACAGCTGGATTCTCACACTGCATTAGGTCTGTTGCTTTGTCATCCATCATGTAGCTTCTGGAAACACTATATACTCAACAGAAATGAAAGTGAAAAAGGCAAAGGATGATTATCGTAAAAATGCTTTTGACCTTGTGGGTCCACTGACAGCAGCAGTTTGAAAACCAGTGTTCTTAAAGAAGTAGGAATTTTCTGTTACCTACATAAATAAAGTATTAATTTACCCCCACTCCACCCTTCTTGGAAGTTGATACTCCTAAGAATATTTTCACTTTTATTCACTGACTTTGTTCCATACCTCTAAAGGCCCATGATTCATTTACAGATTAATGAAGTCAAGTCCAAGGCAGAGTTTGTTAGTCTTCTGTGACCTTTTACCCTTCCCAGTCTAATGAAGCATAAGGCATCTAGCCCTTATTCCTTCTATTTTTCTTCAGAATTTCTCATTTTATTGGTAAATTGTAAAGGCATATATATTTTTTGAACTGGAGTTTGAGGATGGGGAGTAAGACTATCATTGGGGCCCTTTCTTTATATCCTGGAAGACTTAGTAGAGGGAAGGCAAGCTACACTATTACCTGGAGTCTGGACTCCATCAAAATGTGAAACCATGGACATGATGACCAGTTCCTAGAGGCTTGTCTAGAATACTAAAGAAGAATTATTTAGAAAATATCAACACTTAAGACTTATTAAGTCTAAAGATAGTCTCTCGAGTCTGTGTACCTTTTTATTCATCAGACACATCATTTGTCTTCACTCTTTCCTCTCTCATTCTGCTCCAACAATACCAACCTCATTTGATTCCAGACATGGAGTGACATGTCTGTCTAATAAGAACCAAGTCTCAGTTTTCATTATACCTGTAGACTCTCTCCATTCTCACTGCCACCACCCAGTTCTTTCATTTTGATTTAAACAGCCTGTTGATCTTTTGATTTAAGGCTCTTTTTCTTCAATCCATCCTATCTAACAATACCTGATTAATTTTTCCCAGACACTACTGTTTTCATGACACTCCTTTGCTCAAAACTTTTCAGTGATGCCTTAATTTGTACCACGGTACAAATCTGTTTTATCTCTACTCTCCTTCCACTTTTCCATGAACCCTTTATCTGATTTATTCTACAATAGTTAGTCCCGGCTGTTACCGTAGAATCTTGTGAACGCAGGCTGCACATTTCTTACTTCTGTGCTTGCCTTCACGTTGCTCCTTTAACCTGGAATGTCCTTTTTTTCTTCTTCCATCTAAACCCAAAGGGTTCTTCAAACCTCAATTCACAACCAATCCCTGTAAAAGGTTTTTACCTGACTAATCTGTCTTTATTGATTTCCCTCTCCTCTGAAATACAATAGTGTTTGAGATTTGTACTACACAGCTTAGTATATCATTACATACCATTGGTAATTGCTTATTTTTGTTTCAGTTATATTAATTTTTTGCCAAAATAGATCTGAGTTTCTTGAGAATTTCATTTTGGGAAAGACCAAACTCCTTTAGCTGGACAACTGCCCAGTGGTATTTCTAAAATTATTCCTTAATTTCTCTTTGTGATTGTTAAGTTGAGTTGGCCTTATGTCTGGGCAGGAGTTCAAGTTTGATAAATAATATCTAGCATAATGTTATTTCCAAGTATAGTATGGTAGTGCAGGTACTTTTTCTGAATTTGACAAACTTTATCTTATAGCTATTTCTGCATTTGAAGTTCAGCCAATTTCTACTGAGGTCCAAGAAGGTGGAGTTGCTAGATTTGCATGCAAGATTTCATCAAACCCTCCTGCAGTCATAACGTGGGAATTAAATCGGACAACTCTACCTGTAACTATGGACAGGTAAATACAGCTTTTGTCTTTGAATATGATACAGGAATGACAAGGACTTCATCATAAAACTGTATATGGGGGAAGACCACTGTGGAGTTCATTTTCGTTTATGGTAATAATAACCAATTTCTTAAAGACACTTCAAACTTAGGCAAAGAATTAGATCATCAGTCTCTGGTACATGGGGCATAGTTCCTGGTTTTTTTGGTTCAGATCAGAATTCAGATACTCTACCTTAGTGCTTTGTTCCTTTCCTCAAACATCTTTTCCAATCATGGGACCACCTGAGTACCTGGATGGCAGCCCAAGGATTTAGGAAGCTGAATTACACGTTTAGTGCTGGGGATAGTAGTGCTGGTCTAAGGGTCTCCCATATACGCAGTGGTGGTTGCCCACTTCCATCTCTGCCTTCTGCTTACCAACCCCTTCTACACTACCTACACACACACATACATACGTGCACACGCTCGCACACATACACACACCTAGTGCTCTGAAGGCAGTCGGAGTTTAGGGGTCAACTTGGCAGCAACTTCAAAAGTTTGATTCCAATCCTGATGAGTAGTAATATTCCTTAGGAGGCAAAAATCCCTTGCTGAAATGGTAGAGAGAACTAAGATGGACAAAGTTATTCAAGGAAGAGCTTAAAAAAAAAAAAAACTTACATTCAGATATATCTTGGAGAGTACATAGATATTAATAGGCAAAAAATCAGGTATTTGAAAAATATCATACTAAACTCTAGACCACCAGTTAGCTAAATGTAAGCTATAATGTCAAATGAGATTCTGTGTAAAATTACAGTGATAGATTTCACAAATCACATACAAGTGGGGGTCCCCAACCCCCGGGCCATGGACCGTTACCTGCCCGTGGCCTGTTAGGAACCAGACTGCACAGCAGGAGGTGAGCGGCAAAGCTTCATCTGTATTTACAGCCGCTCCCCACCGCTCACATTACTGCCTGAGCTCCGTCTCCTGAGCAGCATTAAATTCCCATAGGAGCGCAAACCCTACTGTGAACTGCACATGCGAGGGATCTAGGTTGGACGTTCCTTATGAGAATCTACTGCCTGATGATATGAGGTGGAGCTGAGGTGGTGATGCTGGCACTGGGGAGTGGCTGCAAATACAGATTATCATTAGCAGAAAGGTTTGGCTCCACAGAGACCATAATAAATCAGTTTCCTGCAGACTCATATCAGAGCCCTATCAGTGGTAAGTGACAATTAAGTTGCATCTTACAGAGTAGACAGGACATAAGCAACACACTTCAGCTGTCACTGTCTCCCACCATCCCCAGATGGGTCCATCTAGTTGCAGGAAAACAAGCTCAGGGCTCCCACTGATTTTGCATTATGGTGTGTTGTATAATTATTTAATCATATATTACAATGTAATAATAATAGAAATAAAGTACACAATAAATGTAACGTGCTCGAATCATCCCTGGGGGGACCGGGGAAAAAATTGTCTTCCACGAAACCCATCCTTGGTGCCAAAAAGGTTGAGGACTGCTGAGGTACACCATAATTACTTATGTTTTAGAGAGTTGTAGTAACGCAAATGAAAACAATTGAATCAAGCTAATATTTTTAAAAGTCTTTAAAGTATTATTGCATCTGGCATTTTTAAAAGATTGAGTATATGAATTCTTATCATAGAATATATGTTAAGATAAAATATAAAATCTACTACAGAGAGTTTAATCATCTTTCCTCTCATGACAGGGTAACTGCATTACCAACAGGAGTATTGCAGATCTATGATGTTGACCAAAAGGATGCTGGAAATTACCGTTGTGTTGCTGCTACTGTAGCCCACAGACGTAAAAGTATGGAGGCCTTGCTCACGGTGATTCCAGGTACCACACATAAGTTGATTTTTCAGTTTTTAATGGGACCAGCTATTAATTTGCCTTCTCTGGCTATAATAGTATGCCATAAAGTAGTACTTCAATTACATTTAAATTTTATTGTAATCTATTTGGAAAATGGATCATTTTTATCTATTTAAGCAACCTTCTTCTCAAACTAACTTGTTTTATATGTCAATGTCAACATCTTTAAGAAAGATTGAATTTTTGTTTTGTAAGTACTTCATTTTTGTTTTTAAAATATAAAATACAGAAAATCTCAAAAAAGAATAATAATCATCTATTTCTACTAAAATTGTCCATTGTCAATAAAAATACATTTGTTTCCAGTTTGGATTTTTCTTTTTGTTGTTTTAAGAAAAATTATAATTTGCATTTGTAGAAATGATGCATGTTTTATTTTAAAGAGTAATGTCTGTAAAAGTAAAATAACTTTTTTTACATTAAACAGTGTAAAAAGTACAAAGATATATTTTTAAAAATGTCCCTAGTTCCATATCCAGAGATTATCACTGTTAACATTAAGTGAACATAATTTCATATATTTTACCATTCATAAATATAGTTAGAAGGGAAACTAGCTTGAGAGATGATATGAAGAAAGAAATATTTATTTTATTAAAATGGAATTATACATAGATGCTAGTTTTTTATTTTTAAATAATTAAATTTACTTGAATGTAGTGGAAGAAAACCAGACCTAAAGACATTGTTGAACTTCACATGAGTGTTTACTCTTCACAAGAGATATTACTTCCTAAAGATCCTTTAAGACTAAAAATTTTTTCACAGAAACATTGAGACTTAAATTAAATTTTTAATGCCCATGTTTAATTTTAGGTGGTATCTATTAGCTTCTTGGTATGAAGCATAAAGACAAAAGCACTCTCACACTTCTTTGTTTGCCCCACTGTCACATAAATTCCTAACAAGATTAGTGAAAGCATTAAGTCAGTGTTTGAACCTCAATTAAAAGTGGATGATATGGAAACAACCTCAGTGTCCATCAACCAGTGAATGGATAAATAAAATGTGTCTTATCCATTTAATTATTAATCTATTTTATTATTCAATAAAAGAAATGAAGTACTGGTACATGCTACAGCTTAGATCAACCTTGAACATTATGTTAAGTGAAAAGCCAGTCCCAAAAGGCCACATAATGCATGGTTCCTTTTTTCTGAAATGTCTGGAATAGGCAAATCCAGAGACACAAAGTAGTTGTCAGGCTATGGGGAGAGGAGATTGGGGAGTGATTGCTGATGGGATGGAGTTTCTTTTTGGGGTGTTGAAAATGTTTTAAAATTGATTATGGTAATAGTTGTATAACTCTGAAAGTACTAAAAACCACTGAATTATATACTTCAAATGGGTGAGCTATATCTCAATAAAGTTGTTTTTTAAAAAAGAAAAAAGTGAAAAACTTCAGGATAGATATTTTAACTCATTTCATTCATTATATCTTATTTATAATTTTTTCTTATATCCTGCCTTTTCCATCTCAAAGGTAAGGAGTCTAAATCCTTCCACACACCAACCATTATAGCAGGTCCACAGAACATAACAACGTCTCTTCATCAGACTGTTGTTTTAGAATGTGCGGCCACAGGAAATCCCAAACCAATCATTTCTTGGAGCCGTCTTGGTAAGTCTTAGGAAAAAAAAAAAAAAGTCTTTTCCTTCAACTTTGTTCATACGGGTGAAACTGATAACATGTTTATTTTATATACAGTACACATGTTTGGCAATTATGTGGCTTTTAACTTTCTGGTATTTCAGTGTGTAGAGGAAAAGTTTCAGCATAGAAAATTTTAGACTTTTTATGATAATGATTGTTTGAATAGTGATCTTTTGACAAATTTTAGATCACATGTTACATTGTTTTAACTGAACTGTTCTCTTTGAAATAGATCACAAGTCCATTGATGTCTTCAATACTCGGGTACTTGGAAATGGTAATCTCATGATATCTGACATCAGGCTGCAACACGCTGGAGTATATGTTTGTCGGGCCACTACCCCGGGCACACGCAACTTTACAGTTGCCATGGCAACTTTAACTGTATTAGGTATGTTTTCTTTCCTTCTGCAATCAGGAGAATCTTACATCTTAACATTTGCTGTTTTATCTCGTAGCTTACTTCCACTTTTCTTGAATTTTGTAGTGTTGATATAAAATTATAAACCAGTGATGAATTTTAGGAGGAAATTAAAGCCCTATGTTAAAATATAACTAGAATCATTCTGAAGTTACCATCCTGTTTGCTTTTATAACATTATGGTCCTTCTTAGTTAATTTAAGCTTCCTTTTTAATTTCCTTCTCACCCACCTACAAATTCATATACCCTTTGACCAGTCTAAGATTTTAATCTATTGTCTCCATGCATTCACAAGTGGCTGTATATTGGGCTTGGTTAAGTTAGGATTATGGCACACATATTTTTAGTGTGTTTGTATAGATGGTGTCAATGGGGAAAGCCTGGGGAAAGTGGACATTAACTGAGCAATGCAGAGAAAAGACATCTGGAGAGATAGATAAATGTAGAGTGTAGACAGGAAGCTCAGAATGTCAAATATTTTCAGGGGTGGGACTTGCGTCACTTGCTGTACTGTTCCTTGACTCTAATCATTCCTGTTTGGACCACAAAAATATTTTCTTTTTTCTTTAAAAATAGCTCCTCCTTCATTTGTCGAATGGCCAGAAAGTTTAACGAGGCCTCGAGCTGGTACTGCTCGATTTGTATGTCAGGCAGAAGGAATCCCCTCACCCAAAATGTCATGGTTGAAAAACGGAAGGAAGATACATTCAAATGGTAGAATTAAAATGTACAACAGGTGGGATAAGTCACTTTGCTACTATTTTAGATAAGATATAATGGCTTTAGTAATTCTTATGTGAAACGGTTATAGTTATAATATCAAATACCTAAATTATCCTGGTATTTTAAACTGAAGTAAAATCAGTAAGAAATAAACATAAGAGTGTAATATCAGCATGTCAAAAATCCTTTTGTATTTTATATGTGGATCGCGGAAGTGGTAGATTATAATGAAATGAATGTTGAAACAGTTCCCCAGACCTGGGTTCTGGTCCTGGTAAGCCACCAGCTAAGTTATTAGCAAGCATGTTAACCCTTTGGAGTCTCAGTTCCTTGTTCCATAAAGTGAGGAATTTAGAAGGAAATAATTAAGTCTCTAAGAGTTCCTCCACAGTTCAAACTTAATGATTTTAAGAACTCATTTTTATTAATATAAATGTGATTCTTCTTGTATCACTCTTGTATGTTGAACAAAACTTTTAAACATTTTTGTTGACCTGAATTTTATGTAGCATTGCAATGTTATAGAAATTTAGATGCTACTACAGATTAATATACTTTCTTAATAAAAGCCAAATTTTAAAAAAGAGATTAAGCTGTCACCTAAAGCAAACAGGATTTGGATATCACAAGTACTTATTTATATAGACTCAGAAAATAAGAGTAATTTTAAGCAATTCATATAGATTTTTTTCGTAGGGCTGGTCACACAGTTTTTTGTTCTTAATAACTTGTTTTTTTAAAATTAAGAGTGCACTTAGTAATAGCTTAACTTTATTTTTATGTCATCCTTAGAATTTTCATTGGAATAATTTTTTTCTTTCCTCAGTAAATTGGTAATTAACCAGATTATTCCTGAAGATGATGCTATTTATCAGTGCATGGCTGAGAACAGCCAAGGATCTATTTTATCTAGAGCCAGACTGACTGTAGTAATGTCAGAAGACAGACCCAGTGCTCCCTATAACGTGCATGCTGAAACCATGTCAAGTTCAGCCATCCTTTTAGCTTGGGAGAGGCCACTTTATAATTCAGACAAAGTCATCGCTTATTCTGTGCACTACATGAAAGCAGAAGGTAAGCAGTTTGAGTACTGTTTATTTTTATGTGCTATTTACTGTCAGGGATTTGTTTTCAATATAAATGATGTCTCACATAATCCACAAAATATTTTTGAAGTTCTGTGGCATTTACCTCTTTTAATAAAGTAATTACTGTATCACCTGTGTATAAATTTTTTGTTAAATTTTGTATTGTTGTGTACTTTATGTATATAAGTATAGTTTAAGATTTTCTGTTTAGAAATAAGTACCATCTCTGCATGCTAAAAGTTACAGAGTGGTGTACTTAGGAATTTTGTTTCAGCCGAGATGTAAATTCCTTCCCTAAGACTTAAATATATCAATTTAAGTATGCAGTTACATAGGAACAATGGTGTAACTGCTTAATAAAATAATAAGGTGAACTGTAGTCACTATAGCATGTTATTTTTAAAGGGGAAAGTAAACATTTTCAGGTTCCCCATAATATGATTTTATGTATTTTTTTTTTTTTTTTTTTTTTTTTTTTTTTTTTTTTTTTGCGGTACGTGGGCCTCTCACTGCTGTGGCCTCTCCCGTTGAGGAGCACAGGCTCCAGACGCACAGGCTCAGCGGCCATGGCTCATGGGCCCAGCCGCTCCGCGGCATATGGGATCTTCCCAGACCGGGACACGAACCTGTGTCCCCTGCATCGGCAGGCAGACTCTCAACCACTGCGCCACCAGGGAAGCCCTGATTTTATGTATTTTGATTATTTTACTGAAATCTCATAGAACTCTCTAAAAACTGAGCAGGATACTCTTTATTGATATCTCATTTATTATGTAAAAGTAGATACCAAATCTTTCTTAAAATTTTTATTCAGTTCCATTTCTGGAATCTTTTTTATTCTTATATTTTCTTTTGGCAAAAGTTTAGAGGAAAAACTAGTTATAAATCCTAGAGATTTCACTATTGATTTCTCATGGAAACAATGGCAGAGGTTTACAGATTTTAGTTATATACAAAACAGCCTACTTTTTATGTGATAGACATTCCAAACAAATTCAGATACCCAAAGAATGGTGATATAATAAAATTGTCTGTACAAACAGGTGGTTTGTTGTTGTTTGTTTTTTGTACTTTGAAGTAGTATTTTGAAAAGGAGTATTTTGAATTTAAATCAGGGGTCATGGTAGCAAGAAGAATGAAAGTCTGTTAACTGAGCATGTTGGAGTATGTTAATTCCCTTTTTAATGATTTAAGAAGGTAAAAGGAATGCTGGTTTTGGTGGAGACCACTCTTGTTCGCTATTATGGTTGTTTCATTAGAGCCCTCCACATGCGGCTCAGTGGTCTATTCAAAGGCAGAACAAGGCTTTTTAATTCGAACTCAAGGACCTTGTTTGGTAGGTCAGAAATCGTACTATGCAGTTCCTAATTAACGAACCATTAGCTAGTCTGTTGTGAAATGCCTGTAATCTTGTCTAATTAAAATGCTATCAAGTTAATTCAGAAATGTGGGAAAACTTAATAGTGGAATTTGCCTTCTGTTTTGTTTATAAATCCAGTGTGGAGAGAAGGGGCTCCATCCTTAGAGAGTTTTGATTAAGTTGACGTGCCTTTACTGTGAATTGTTCGCAAAGCACAGTAGCTGCCAGCGCTCTTGTTCCACTTTACAAGTTTACTCTGTAGGAATTAAATCCCACAAAGACAAATCCTCTTCTATACCTTGCTATGCATATTTTATTAAGAATTGCTGAGAATTTTTTTCCTCTCTGGTGGGGGGAAACCCTCATTGTGGAACAAAACATTTTGAAGCACATTCTGTGCCTCCCAGTTCTTTTGCTTTCAATATAAGTAAAAAGAACAACTTGTGTCAGTCAAATTTAATAGAATCTCTAGGGGCAAAATGAGATCTTTTGCAGGACAACTTTTGGTTTGGTTTGTTTTTATAAAGAGTAGAGCCATTACATTCCCTACTGTCTCTCCATTTATGTTTAAAAGAAAAAGGAAACCATGAGTTTAAGCAAGTAAAATTTACACTGTTAATGAGCTACAGTATTCTGTAGCATTAAACTCTGTTGTGTTACTGCTGTACATTGTCTCTGCTGTGGGTTTTGACTAGATGTTAAACGATGTTTAGAGAGGATTAATTGTTTTCAGTTTGACTTATTCAGGAAAAATTCAAACTAGTAATTTGTAACAAGACATGGTTACTTTTAGAAAATAAAAACCTTCCTATTCACATGTTTTAAAAGGTTACAAAGATAACAGAGAGATCCAAGGCCAGTGTTTTCATAGTGGAAGAAAATGGTTATGGTCTTGTTAATTTTATTTTGAATATTCATAATTTTTAGACACTGATTCCTTAACCTAGGTTTAAACAATGAAGAGTATCAAGTAGTCATCGGAAATGACACAACTCATTATCTTATTGATGACTTGGAACCTGCCAGCAATTATACTTTCTACATTGTGGCTTATATGCCAATGGGAGCCAGCCAGATGTCCGACCACGTGACACAGAACACTTTAGAGGATGGTAAGAAAACGTGACTCCTCTAGGTCATCTCAGCATGAACAGTAATATGCTTTATCATTTTCAATGAATATGTGTTCTAACTCAGAGAAAATATCCTGGTTTTGGTTTAAAAACAAATGTGATAACCAGCAGGCTAATTTACCATTTCAAATCTTACTCTCAGTTTTTGGCAGTAACATGATGAAGAGCACTTTCATTTATAATTCGTAATACAAATTTTAATAACAAAATTGTCCTTCTGTTTTCTTCAAGTTCCTGGTTTAAATTGTAAATGTGTTACAGGGTTTTTGGTTTGTTTTCTTTTCTTTACTGAGGAGAACCAAAATGGGAGATTCTCTAGGTGGGAAAAAAATATGATGACAGTTACATATTGAGTGTATGTAATGACTGGAGTTCAGAGGCATTGGACTTCTGAAACTGGGAGTTTTAGAAGTTTAGTACTTGTCAGTTAAAAAAATTCTTATAAAATCAGATAGCAGTTAGTTTATTTTTAGATACATTGTGCTTATTCTGCATAAGCAGGAAAGTATTGCCTGTTCAGTTTGTTACCTGGGGTTGGAAATTGAGTTGCTGTCCTTTTGAGGGCAGGCCTCCATATACTCTTATAACGGTGGGAAATTCTATCCATTAAAATAGTCCTGGAGAACTGTTTCTCCTCCTCTGACTCTTCATCTCTCTCTTCAGGGCCTCTCCATGGCCCATTTTTGTACTCTGCATTGTGAAAGGGGGATTGTTTAACATATACTCAATTATACTGTTCTTCCTTTACACATGTTTTTGCATCCTCAAGAAATGGTCCACCTTTAGTTTTCAAAACACTTTTATATAAATGATTCTCACATCTTTTTCTTTGTCCATTTGGTCCCAGATCTATTATATCTCTATACTACTACTTGTGTAAATGTTTATAAATTCAGACTTTTACTAAATGAAAAAATTGTCATTGATCTGGATGATGAATTCCACATTTCAGTTTTCGTTTAAGAGTCTGTTCCATTTTAGAGTAAACCATGACCTCTCTGGTTACCTAATTACATTTAACAACCTCTGACATGCATATCTAAGGTGAAACACAGGCTGGTGTTTGTTGTAGTTGTTTTGGGTTTGTTTGGTATATGAGGTGTATTCCCCCATACCCTTCAAGAACATGTGTCTTAGCATAGCAAGCTACTGGTTAAAGCTTGCCAATTCCAAATAAGTTGTGATCTCAAAGTTTTTCTCCTTTTAAACCTTTCCTTAATTCTGCAACTTTTTTGTTTAATTTTCATTTTGTTTTCTGGATAACATACGGACTTCTGACACTGCTTTTCAGTTTTCTGCATCAGTATTCCCCCATTTCCTCAACCTGTACTTCTCAGACTGAGATGTGTGGGTCTCCTAGTGTGCCCGTCAGATACAACTAACATTTTTGGAGTGTCTAACACTGCATGTTCTAAAAACGTTCCCTCCATTTATATCCTTTAATCCCCACATAACCCTATGATAGAAGAACCATTGTTATATAACAGATAGTAGGGTGTTGGGGATAAGAATATAGGCTCTAGATCTACTTCTTCACTTACAAGCTGTGTGACCTTGGGTAAGTGATTTGACTTCTTTGTACCTCAGTGTCCTCAGCTATAAAGTAGAAATGATAATGGCACTTTCTTCATTGGGTCTTTGTGAGAATTCATGAGTTCATACACATAAAGGACTCAGAAATGCTTGATTGGTTTTCCCTTTCCTACCTATTATTTCATTCATTCAACAAATATTTATTGAGTACATGCTGTGTGTTATTCAGTATTTAGTAGTGAATGAAAGAGACAAAAAATTGTCCCATACCTTGTGGAGCTTACTTTCTGTTGTGGGAGAAGGGACAGAGGAACAATAAATAAGATAAACAGTCAATGATATGCTCTGTTAGATAGTAATAAGCGTTGAGGAGAAGGGGAAAAAAGCAGGGAAAGGGGTAAGACTTTAGACAGAGATACCTCATGTAATAGGTGACATTTGAAGACCTGAAGGAAATGAAAATGAGGGAGCTGGCTAGGCAGATGACTGGGGGATGTGAATTCTAGGAAAGGACATGGAAATTGCTAAGGGCCTGAAGCACAAGCACGACTGGACTGGAGGGAACAAGCAGAAAGCAGTAGGAGATGAGGCACAGAATGAATGAGGAACCAGCCATATAAGTAGGTAGGGCTGTGTATGAATCCATAATGAGGACTCTGGCTTTTACTGTGAGTGAAATGGGAGCTATTTTGAGCAGAAGAGTGACAAGATCTGACTTGCAATTTAACAGCAAATGTATTGGAGACTAGGTGGTGAAGAAGAGGGCAGAGGCAGGGAAATCTGTCAGGAGGCTGTTGCAACAAAACAGGCCAAGGGTGATGGTGCAGGGACCAAGGGGGTGGCTGTGTGAGTAGTAGAGTCATAGGATTGAATGTGGAGAGTCTATGGAGGAGTCAAGGGTGACACCAAGGTTTTGGTCTTGAGCTGTTGGACAAATAATTGCCATTACTTGAGGTAGGAAAACCTGTAGAAGAAGCTATTCTTTTCATCCCCATTTTGTATATGAAGAACCCTAGACACAGAGAAATTAATTTGGCCAAGATCACACACAGACAGTAGTAATTGATATAACAGGGATTCAGTTACACAGAGACTAACTCCAGAACCCATCTTAGCTCTTAATATTAGACTGCCTCCCAGTTTACCTGGCTCATTTTCCTGGACTGCCTGTTGTATTCGAATTATTTACAGGGAAAAAACATTGTTTTCATATTAAGCGCCATACATTATAATTAGGAATACAAAATTCACACTAATTTTTAAGATACAACTCTTACTAAACACTTAAAATTAGATACAGCTCTTACTAAACACTAAAAATTATTTGTCAGGTTATAACCCTGGTGTCCTAAGCTTCTCCATTCTTGTGTAATTCTCTCTTCCTTGTTTTAAGGCATTTTGGTTAGGGTTACTGAGAAGTATTCTCATATTAAGTAAGCTCCTGTTAATCCCAAAGAACATCAGAACAGTCACAACAACAACAGTGAAAACCTTGCTTTCTTTGGTTCTCTATATCGGATCCTCCCTCATTATTTTTTCTTTCCTTTTTCTGGTTTGTACTCTGCTTGACTGGAAACCTCAGCTAGGGCTGAAAGTATCTCTCTCTCCTTTATTATGTGATGTGTTGCTGTTAATATACTTCAGTAAATACTGGTGTGCTAGTTGACAATTTTGATGCTAAATATTTATAAGCAACCTGTTTTCTTGTATGACTAGTTCCCCTGAGACCTCCTGAAATTAGTTTGACAAGTCGAAGTCCCACCGATATTCTCGTCTCCTGGCTGCCAATCCCAGCCAAGTATCGGCGGGGCCAGGTGGTCCTCTACTGCCTGTCCTTCCGCCTGAGTACTGACAACTCCATCCAAGTTCTGGAGCTCCCAGGGACCACTCATGAGCACCTGTTAGAGGGCCTGAAACCTGATAGTGTCTACCTGGTGAGGATTACTGCTGCCACCAGAGTGGGTCTGGGAGAGTCTTCAGTATGGACCTCACACAGGACACCCAAAGCTACAAGCGTGAAAGGTAAATGTTGACTACTGAGGAAGAATAACACAGTATTTTTCTTTTTTTTTCTTATCTAACTTATGTTTATATTTTAAAATTTTGTCTTATGAATTAAAGTATTCCATCGATCATGGGCTTAATTGAAAAAAATTTTTAAGTTTCTATTGAGTAGTTGTTTTTTGCATGGAGCTCATTAGTTTGTAAAAGTTTTGGTTACTCTGTGTTTACTTAGCAGATCCTTCAAAGACAGATGGGTCCAAATCAAATTGAATTACCAGAAGTTACATATTAATAGAGACCTAATTAATATCATTGCCATATATATATTTTTTAAATTATCATTTTAATAGAAAAACCATAATACTAGGAAGTTCCAGACCCACCTTCTCTTTTACTAATGTGGAATGTAACATGACTGGGCTTTTTCTTGTTAATTGAGTAATAATAATGCCTGTTCTATCACAGGGGAATATTGGATGGTCAAAATTAGGAAACACATACTGCTTCTTTGAAAAAACTTAAAATACACATGTAATTTTGTTCTTATTTATATACCTTAGTTTTTTAGGTAGTATTTTATATTTTTAATTCTGTCTCAAAATTTAATATCATTGTGGAATTTTTAATATTAAGGTAGAGTATAATTGTTGGCATTGAATTTTTATGCAACTGTTGGTTTAAAACAGAGAGAGCTATATACTGTTCTGTGTTTTCATGTGCATTACGAGTTTTTTACTCATCTGGTGAATTTTTCTAGCCCCTAAGTCTCCAGAGTTACATTTGGAGCCTCTGAATTGTACCACCATTTCTGTAAAGTGGCAACAAGATGCTGAGAACACAGCAACCATTCAGGGCTACAAGCTGTACTACAAAGAAGAAGGGCAGCAGGAGAATGGACCCGTTTTCTTAGCTACCAGTGACCTTCTCTATACTCTCAGTGGTTTAGGTGAGTGAACCTGTACTGTTTTTCCTTTTTTCCTTCCACCCTGACCAATTGGGGAAAAAAGTTATAGGATATAAGGCAGAAGTAATGACTTAATGGTAAAAAGAATTGACCCTGCTACATCATTGTGCATATTCTACTGCTTAAGTCAGTGAATGGTCCTTGACTCACCATTGTGAGTGAATCGGTACAATGTCAGATAACCAGGTTATCTTTCTATCTTCTCCCCACCTTTGGGCATCGATTTTCTTTCTAAAGTTCACTTCTGGTGGAGTGAGATCCTGATCAATTCTTGTGACTGTGTGGTGGATGTAGAATAGAAATGTAAAATTAGGAATATGACCAAATGATCAGATAATACACAATAATTTAAGTTTAACTTAGAAATTGCCTGAGAGTGCCAGGTAGGTGTATTATTCTGCATGTGTGAAAGATATGTAAATTATGTACAAAATAATGCTCTTACATATGACCCATGTAACTGTAAATATTTACTTTATGTAGTTCTAACCCAGAAACACTAAAGAAAAAGCACTTAATTTTGTGTTTGGGTTCATCAGAGTTCTGAAAGACACTTTTACTCCCTATTCATCCTATCTTTGCACAGTGAAAGGATTTCATGATGAAAACATGTTTAGTAGAAAGTAAAGACACTTATAACTACAGTAAATGCGTGAGTATAAACGTACTCAAGGTGTAGAATGCACACTTAGCTATTTGTTGCTTGTGAGTAGATTTTTACCCTTAAGCACAAAGCAGCATCAACTAAATTCCTCCTGGATTGTTACCACACCTTCTGCACATAATGGAAATTTACAAGCACTCTGGCTTTCCCTGTAACAGACTGCCCTTTGGAGTGCAGGAAGGGAAGAGGCACAGGGGTCCCACAGGGGACTGCTTCATTATTTTTCCCTGGCCTCACAGCACAAGCTGTGAGAACAGCATTAGACCCAAATCCCTGTGCAGTAAGAAGCAGTGGTGGGAATCTGTTTTCGGACCCAGGGACGCAGAACCCCATCTTCCAGTTCTTTGCCGTAATTTTTCAGGTGCCGTTTTGCTCGTAATCTTGTTGTGTTGGATTTTAATTGAATCTGCATTAGGTTAAATAAGTTTCACAGTTGATCCCTGTCACACAGCTTTATAAAGGACGAGGAGAAGTTACATATGTTCCAGGGTGACCTTCCTTAAGCCATTGATACTCAGATGACGTTAGCCCAACCTACTGTCAGCGATTCAGCAGCATTTATTTCTAGCCATGCCTTCTCAGGGTGCCCTCCCTTTCCACATGCATGTCATTTAGTCAAGAAAATTTTAGTCAGTATCAAGTTAAGAAACAGGATTTGAGACAATTTTTGATGAAAAATCATACATCAAACTCAGTACCTCCAATTTCTTCACTGATAAGGAAGTATACGTACATTGAAGATAAAACAGATTGTTAGACAAGTCTTACTGAACATATAGGTAGCTTATTCTAAACAGATGAATAATTTATTAGAAAAAAACAAAAGACTGCTGTGCTTGTGAAAAGTTTAGAGAAACATTTTATTAAAACTTAGCCAATTAAAAACAATTCTTTAAAATTTTTCTACAGTTGGCATATATATGAAGAAGATCCATTGATTTTTGTTGAAATTTTTTGTAATCTCTGAATAATGGCTTTCCATCCTATATACCTTTATTTCTATGTTTTGAAAATAAATTACATCTATTTACTGCCTGTGTTTTTATGTCATAAAATCCTTTGCATGTGCCATTTGCAAAGGATTTAAAATCATTTTATAGTGCATAAAAGTAGGAAATGATTTTGTTTTACTCAATATACCCCGTCTATTTAAATAGCCGCGTGTCTCCTGACTGGAGTCGACTGGGTGGCTGGAGTAATTGCAGTGCAGGGTTGCAGAGTACTGTCTCATAGCTGTAGGGCTTTCTTGTTAGATGGCCTGTTCCATACCCCTGGAGTTGCCGTGTCCAGGGCTGGATCGACTGAGTGGCAGGGATGCAGTTGTGTGGATTCAAGCACTGTGCAGCTGTTGACTAGATCACCTTTAAGATGCCTTCTAATCTTGAGAGCCCTAAGGT
This sequence comes from Phocoena sinus, assembly GCF_008692025.1. Taxonomy (NCBI): domain Eukaryota; kingdom Metazoa; phylum Chordata; class Mammalia; order Artiodactyla; family Phocoenidae; genus Phocoena; species Phocoena sinus. Next base: position 79,169,670 of record NC_045764.1, read on the forward strand.
CTCATCTTCCTTTTCTACAAAGTCACTCTTGGGGCCTAGCCAAGCTTACAGCAAGCTAATGGGTTTAACCCACCAAGCAGGCAAGTGTTAACAGCTCTCACTCCTTTCCGTCTTACTTTTGGCTGTTGGGAGAGCAGTATGTTCTATTAACTGGACAACTGACCATCTGTGACCATTTTTAGCGCGAGCATCTGGCGGTAGCTGCCTGTTTAACAGAGTGTGATATGTCTAGAGGGCAGTAGGTTAAGGGAACCCTATCTGTGTCTTACATGGTGAATACTTGCTTTTACTGAGCTTTTGCACATTAAAGATACTCTAACCGGAACTAGATTTACTAAGTGGTCTTGGAAATGAAATTTAAATGCTTTTGTTTGCTGATTCAGTGTCAATTTGAGTAGGAAACTGATGTCTCAAAATTTCATTTTCATACTAATCCCCTTTCTGATTGCCCTTTTTGTTTCCACTTCAGGTAATGAAGTTTTCAATAAAATATGTTTTGGGGACACATTCTCCTTAGTAATACATACAGTTCTTTGTTTCTGAAAGAAAGAAATAGGTGAATGAGTTCATATATTTCAATTCATTTAACAAGCATTTTAAATTCTTTTTAAAGTAAGGCATTATAGCACTGGATTAAAAAAATGTAACAGATGTGACCACTGCTAAAAACAAGGATTAAACCAAAAGATTAAGTTGAATCACTTGTCCAATTTTCTCCCAAATTTCTGATTAACTAAATTTAATTATACTTAGTAATGAAAGTTATTTTAGAACATTTTACTGTAAACCCTCAAAGCTCAATTCCCTGAGATGTAGAATGTTTTGTTTTTTTAAAGTGGCTAAAAAAGGCTCTTGTGTCTTTATTAGTATAATATAAATATTGGCAGAGCAGTGGAAGTATTTTTGACGTTGTTAGTTTGTTTTAGTTTAATGATTTTAATATATACAGTTTGATTTTATTGGAAGTGGTTTACTTTGGGGGAATTGGATAAAAAGCACTAGGCTTGTGATTTAATGTTTATTTGATTTGTTCTAAATTGTGGTTTGTGGTTTTCTTCAAGATTTTGCATCTTCGCAGTAATTATTTTCACTTAGTTTTTTTCTCCTTGGCACTTTCAGTGTTTAGTTCAGTTTTAAATAGAATTTTTAAATGTTTCATTCATCACATAATAAACAGAAGCAAAACTAATAGCACACTTGTGTTCCCTGATAATAGACCGATTGAAATAATTTGTTCCTCCTTTTTTGGTCTGTTTATTTCAGAAATTGGCTTCAAATTCTGAAGTTAGAGTTTCTAACTGCAAGAGGACTTTTTCATAAGCTGATTGTCAGAAACTGTTCTTAATTGTTTTGTCTGTGTAGAATAGAGTGAAAAGGGGGGGATTATTTAGATAGTGCTGCTGTTTAGCATTTAGGACACTGATGTTAGATAATCTTTAGCTTCTTTTTTGTCAAAGAATTTGTGCTATTAAATTTCACAGCGAGCATGATTAATGAGCATTTTATTTAGCACCAATTGTAAAGATCCAAAATATTTAAAATCACACCTTCAAAACTCAGATCGTTTTTTTGAGAAATCTAAAGTTGTAACTCCCAGTTTCTGCTGGGAGTAGGAGTCTGAGGAAACAGTCCCTAGTTAATGATGTAATTTTAGAGTCCCTTAGCCAGTTTGTATAGAAGCATGGTAAAATCAAGTCAGATTTCTGGGTGTTATCTTTCACTATAGTAGAATAGGATTTGGTTGTGTGGCTACATATCTCAAGAAAGAAAACAACTAGCACTGGTGAGCCAAGTTGATATAGCTGGAGAAAGTTGTAAGCTTTCCTTTAGTCGAGGCAGAACAAGATTTTGTGGCACAAAGGAGACCACTTTGAGACCACTTCGAGCAGAGAGGGGTCATTGTGAACCTTACTATAATAGCGATTTTGTTTCGAAGAGAATTAGAATCACTCAGTTTACGAAATATGGAAGTCACGTTTTAAATGCAAGCCAAAGTCTTTTCAGAGACTGTCTTCCTCACCCCTCTCACACAAGGAAGCCTTAGATAACACTCAGAAAATCTTTGGAAACATGCTACAGGTGAAAACCTTATAAGGTGGTTGGTCTGCAAATTTCACATAAGACGGAGTAAAAAATACACTATATTTTATAACAAAATCTTCCTAATTGTGAATAATTTCAAGTGTATAGTTCCATACTGACTTAGCCTATAAATTCATTTCTAGATAATCTGGTGCTTTGATATTGACTACCAGTTTAAGTGTCATTATAGATGCCAGGAGTCTTCCATGCTGGGTAATGTATAGTCGACAACATAAATATCATTAAGCATTCTGTCCAGATGAGCTTTGACTTCATAAAGCAGCATTGGTTTCTGTGAGATCACTTTGCATTTATTTGTTAACAGACCATTTTTAGGCTTGGTGTAAAAATTCCATTAACATTATTGCTGTCGTTTACCACAGGAAAGATCTTTGGGGACATAACCTCACATTTTTTGCCTCTCTTCAGTTCTTCCTGTGCTTTACCACAGTTAATTTTCACGTTTAGTAGAAATAGTTGCTCTGAACAGCATCTGATTGTATTCTTTCATTCTTTTCAAATAATTACAAAATAAGTTCATTTAACTGAAGTCAGTAGACTTCTTAAAGAAATGATTTTGGAAACCACCTACTATGTAGGCCATAAAATTGACTGTGAGTACAAATTATAACATAACAAAGGGAACATTTAAAAGTACTGTATTTCACTTCCTTCACTGTTAAATATCTTTTAAGTTATTATGTTGTGTTTAATCTTTTATCAAGACAAAACATGCTGAAACTTAAACACAGACTTTAGGGAAACACCGAACTATTTATTCCTAATTTATCAAGAGAGTAAAATTTTTGAAAATTCCCTTCTCTGCAATATCCAACAATGCCAAATATGATTGATATTCAAATTACATTTTAGAACCTTAATACTTAAAATTAAAAAGAAATACTTAAAAAAACAATACCTCAAAAGAAATGGAGCATCCACTTCTAAAAATCCCATTACTAAAATCGTACTGCTACATTAAGACAATAAAAGATTTTCATTTGCCAATTTGCAACTACCTCTAGTTAAAAACAGAATGTTTGCAGGTCGATGAAACTGTAAGAACTATACAAAAGTTACAGTTAATCATCTGTTTATCTTTCCTTAAATTCTTCTTCTAGGATGAAAGGTAATCTTCCATTTTAAAATATTTTTAATGCTCTCTGGACAAAATTGGAGACCTATCTCTCCTCTCTGGAAAAAATCTTGCTCAACTTTTAAGTCTTAAGTCTTCTGGGAATCCTCTTGTGACCCCAAATGGTGTCAGTCATTCCCATGGTGCGTCATCTACAGTGCTTTGTTATGGGAGGCACATGGCACTGATAGTTAAAAGAAAAACATCAGTTGACTAAGCTTCATGTCTGCTGCCTAGGTTTAACTTACAAGCTCCACAGCTTATTAACAAATTAAATCCTCGTTGTTTGCCTAATCTTTTAAATAGGGATAATAATAATAATAGTTATTTTAGAATATTAGGAAGATTTAATGACATAATACACATAAGGGTTAACATTGCATTGTAAATTGCATTGTAAGTCCTCAACAAATGTTAGCTGTTGTAGTTGTTTTTACAATAACATAGTTTTCTTCCCAGGGTAGAGTCTGAAAATCTGTATTTAAAAAAAATTTTTTCCCATATAACTTACCATGATCATTAGATATGGAAACCACTACTTCTTGAGCTTTAATATGTGTATGAGTTTACCCAGGGACCTTGTTAAAATTTAGTAGGTCTGGGTGAAGCCTGAAATTTTTGCATTTCTGCTCACTTTGAGAAACAAGGGTCTAGACCAGGGCCAGGCAAATTTTTTCTGTAATGAGTCAGATAGTAAATATTTTAGGCTTTGTGGGCTTTATGAACTGAATGTTTATGTTCCCACCGGATTCATATGGTGAAGCCCTAACCCCTAATGTGACTGTATTTGAAGATAGAGCCTTTGAGAGAGTGACAAATGTTAAATGAGGTCATAAGGGTGGGACCCTAATCCAATAGGGCTGGTGCCCTTAGAAGAAGAGGAAGAAATACCAGAGCTCTCTCCACCATATGAGGCAATGAGAAGGTGACTGTCTACAAGCCAGGAAGAGAGCTCTTACCAGAAACGGACTGCTGCCAGACCTTGATCTTGGACTTCCCAGTCTCCAGAACTATGAGAAGTTAATTTCTGTTGTTTAAGCCATCCAGTCTATGGTGTTTTGTCATGGTAGCCTAAGCAGACTAATACAGTGGGCCATATGGTCTCTTCCACTGCCACTGTAGCACAGAGCAGCATAGAAAATTCATAAATGCATGAGTGTTGGTTATGTTCCAGTAAAAAGCCTTACTGTATTTATGGAGACTAAAATTTGAGTTTCATATAATTTGGACGTGTCACAAAATATTGCTTAAAATTTTTTCTGACCACTCAAAAATATAAAACCATTTTTAGTTGGCAGGTAACCCAAAGACAGTAGACCATATTACTATGGTTTGCCAATTCCAGTTGTAGACTTTATAGTGCTTACTCTTTAAAGTGTGGTCCCAGGATCAGCAGCATAATCTGGAATTTTATTTAAATGCTGAATTTCAGGCTCGCCCTGTCCCTTCCCAGACCCACTGAATCAGAGTCTCCATTTTCATATAATTACTAGGTGGCTAGTATGCACATAACAGTGGAAACACTGGTCTAGATGACCTAGTAATATTTTTCCTAAATAGCCAGTGTTAATTCTTTATAACTTAATAACTCTTAGCTCTAGTTTGTTATTCTTGTTGGAAATCTTTCAGAAATTTGTTATTGTGCCTTCTAGGTTCCTATATTTCTGACTCTCTTAATTGTCAAGCCAATTATAGTTTTTAATTATTGTTACTACTAAACCTTTCTTTAGTCCATGTTTACTGCACTTCTTACTGCTTATCTTGCTTCTAGTCACACTTCCCCATACTTCTCAGCTTACACATGGAGAAAAACATGGCCTTTCATGAGTATCATCATTGAGTCAGTACATTTCTTCCCAAACATCCAAGGAGTGGATGAATCACAGGCTTTCAGGTATAATCTTCTCATTTGGGCCCTTCGTTTCTTTATTTTGTTTGCCACTGATACTCATTCACAGATTCATTCTCAGGTATTTACCAAACTCACTATGTGGTAGTCCCTACATTAGAACACAGCCATATTTAGTGTAGGCATAATCATAGCATTTGGGGAACTTAGGAGGAAAATGATAATTAAATAAGCAGTTAAAATAAGGTGTGATGAATTCCTTGATAGTAGATGTCAGATGGCTGTTACGGCACTTGGCAGGGGCCTCTGACCTATTTTAGGGCTAAAATGGGGATGGCTTTCAAGAAGAAGTAACATTTATGTTGAGATCTAAAGGAAGATTAGTATTAGGCAGGCAAAGGGGCAGGGGCAGATACAGGTTATGTGGAGCCTGATAATATATAATAAAATAAATTAAAATAATATAAAAATACACTGTAGTACAGTGTCTTTAATAGACCCCATGCAGGTCAAGGGCTCTGAAAGTTAAGCTTCATAGCTTCAGGGTAAATCTGCCTTTACAAAGAGGGAATGGCAGAACCCAGGAAATACTCAGGGAATGCTGAAATTTATGTGGGATGGCCAGGAGGTGAGGGAGACCATGTTCTGGAGGAACTAAGTGTTTCTTTGACCAGAGTGAAATTGGAGAGGCCTGCAAGAGGCCAACACCTGGTAAGGCACGTGAGGGAATTTGGGCTTTGTCCTAAGGGCAGTGTGAAGCCATTAAATGATTTTAAGCAATTCAGTGGCCTGATTAGATTTATGTTTAGACATATCTTTCTGTTGCAGTGTGTAGAATATAATATAGAGAAATGAGACATAAAAGCAGCTCAGAACTGCTTCTTCCCTGAAAGAGGAGGTTTTGTGAACTTTCTTTTTACTTTCTGGCTCACACATGTTATAAAAGTCCATACTCTTAAGTTTGCTGTAGTCCCTACTGTACATGGCAGTTTCCATGTACACAAATGGTAAATTAAAATTCCTTTAGAAAACAGCTTATTCTGTTGTTTTAAATCGCTTTATACTCAACTTTTGGGGATTATGATCATCGTATAATATAATATCCACCAGATCAGCAAATTTGGAAATTTCACTGTGCAGACCCTCTTCAAAAATCATTTACAAAGTGTTAGGTAATATTGATCCGATATCTGGAAAAAAAAAAACGACTACCAGGGGCTTCCCTGGTGGCGCAGTGGTTGGGAGTCCGCCTGCCGATGCAGGGGACGCGGGTTCGTGCCCCGGTCCGGGAAGATCCCACATGCCGCAGAGTGGCTCAGCCTGTGAGCCATGGCCGCTGAGCCTGTGCGTCTGGAGCCTGTGCTCCGCAGCGGGAGAGGCCACAGCAGTGAGAGGCCCGCGTACCGCAAAAAAAAAAAAAAAAAAAAAAAAAAACGACTACCATTTTAACATATAAGGGAAAGGTATTTGGACCTTTGGCTTATGCCTCCCTTTAAGCCAGTTCTATAACTGTATTAGTTAAAGTGTTTTAATTTATGTTTCATTTGGGTTGAGTAAACTCTCAGGAGGCATCCAGTCATATATCTAATAACATATTCTATCCCCTGAGAAAAGCTAATTACTCTTAATGTGGTCATCTCATTTTAGGTAACTGTGATAGTGCCAAGTTAATTAAATATTATGTTTTTAAATGATCAAAGAAATAAACATAGCCATGGATTCCATAAACCCATAACACAAACTGTTCTTTGAATCGACAGCATGAAGCCAGGAGCGTTTAATGGTCACTCGAAAGGAGAATATTTTTCAACCCACTCAGCTGCTATCATTGAGCTTTACAGTGGGCTCTAAGAGCTACAGTACTGTTTGTAAAGCCCTCATTAGCACTGTGTGAGTACAGTGTTTTATGGAACTCAATAGGTCTCAGATAAAGAGACTCCTACGCTTTCCTGGGGCTGGTCTCTTGGGCCCTACTAGAAGGCTTATAACACAGAACCTCTTTGGCCTTGCAAATCAGTTGAACTCCATTTAGAAATGACTGATAATGGGCTGCAGTTACCGTTTAATTAGTGTAAATTAATTACCAGCAAATTAATTGCAAAATCGAAACCATCCCCACAACATGCAGTTTTGACTTCTGTGATTTCTTCTCCTAACTCCTCATGAAGACATTGCCTAGAAGATAGTGCCAATTAGAAATGCAAAATTTCTAATTTTAGGGTTCATACAGTACACATTTTCTCAGAATTTTCTATGTATGTGTTCCCCATTATTTTTAAAATTTAAAAATTAACGTATATTGATTGAATGCACATACTCACCAGGCCCTGGATTGGGCACAAGGAACCTGAATGTAAAATGGCATGCTTGCCTCCGAAGTGTTTAAGGTCAGCCTGGAGGACCTATCAGCATTCATAGGAAAATGTGCTGATAGACAAAATTGAGGTATAGTCAGACTACTCTGAAAGCACAGAGGATAAATGACTAATTTTATTGTATGCTAAAAAATTGCCCAGTAGAGAAATGGAGGAAAATCATTCCAATCATAGGAGCTTAAAATGTACAGAAACAAAAAGATTAAAAGAGGTAGCCTCATTAGTTTGCTATGGCTGAAACATGGGTTGCATGGGTAGGAGTTACGGAAGCTAAAACCATAGAGTTAACTAGGTCCCATGTTTTAAGGACCCTGTGTACCTTGATAAATTAGTCTTTGTCTCATCTTGTTAGTAGTGCAGAGCCAGCAAGTTTTTAAATGAGAAAATGACATGGCTTGTTTAGACAGATAACTGGTAATCGTATTGTAGAGGATAGGTTTAGAGAATGCAGTGAGCATGAGCCAGGGAGAGAGGGGGTTGCTGAAGACAGGAAGTCAATAAAATGGTTGTTGAAATAATCTAAAATAATAAGTATAAGCTAAGACAGTAGTTCATTGGAGAGAAGGCAGGTATGAAGTTTTTCACACTTAGAACTTGACTGATTACATGTGGGCCTAATAGGAGACCTTCATATATAGGGATTATGCCTAAGGGGTCTATGAAAAGATGCTCAACGTCATTAGCCATTACCAAAATGCAAATTAAAAAATTTTTAACTACAATAAGATGCCACTACATATCTATTGAAATGACTAAAATTTTTTTAAATGTCAAAACTGCCAATAAGAAGTGCTGACATGGGTACAGAACACCTGGAACTCTTATGAATTATTGTAGGAATGTAAAATGGTACAGCCACTCTAGAAGACGGTTCAGTGCTGTCTTATGAAGTTAAACATGCCTGTGCCATGTGACCCAGCAATCTCATCATATGTGTTTACTGTAGAAAAATGAAAACTGATGTTCACACAAAAACCTATACATAAAATGTATAGCTCAATTCACAGTCCCCCCCAGGCTGGAAACAACAGTTGTCCTTCAGTGGGTGAGTGGATAAACAAACTGTGATGTACCCATACCATTGAATTACTCCTCAGCAATAAAAAGCAATGAACTATATGGCTACTTGCGATAGTTTGTTGATGAATATTGGCATTATGCTGAGTGAAAGAGGCTGGTCTCAAAAGGTTACATTCTGTATGATTCCATTTATGTGACATTCCTTTTTTTAAAAAAAAATTTATTTATTTGGCTGTGCCAGGTCTTAGTTACTGCATGTGAGATCTTCGATCTTCGTGGTGGTATGTGGGATCTTTAGTTGCGGCGTGTGGGATCTTTTTGTTTTTAGTTGCGGCCTGTGGGATCTTTTAGTTGTGGCATTTGAACTCTTAGTTGAGGCATGTGGGATCTAGTTCCCTGACCAGGGATCAAACCCTGGTCCCCTGCATTGGGAGCGTGGAGTCTTACCCACTGGACCACCAGGGAGGTCCCCATTTATGTGACATTCTTGAGAAGTCAAAACTATAGGGATGGAGAACAGATGAATGATTGCCATAGATTGGGGTGGGAGTAGGATTTAACTACAAAGGGGCAGCACCAGCAGTTTCTTGATATGATGGAATTGTTCTGTTTCCTGATTGTGGTGGTGGTTACACAAATCTGTGCATGTGTTAAATAGAACCATACATCCCCAAAATGTCAGTTTTAAAATTTAAAATAGAAGACTGAGGGGTTTTGAGATAAGATGGCCAGGCTTTGAATTCTAGCTCTCCACACACTTGATCTTGGTCAAGTTACTGCACCTCCACGAACCTCAATTTGCACAATGTCCAGGATGTTGAGAATTAAGTGTGCTAGTACATGCAGAACCCTCAACAAGGTGCACTGGTACATAGTAAGTGCTCAGTAACTATTAGCTGTTTGTAAATATGATTAGGTAAGGAAGAAGTTGGACCAGTTCTCAAGAGCTCTGGGTGGATGATACTTTAATTGGAGTAGAGCTTTAGGAGTTAAGACCAGGTTTGGAAAAGTGGGAGATACTAAGTTCAGTTTTGACCATGTTGAGTTGGAAAGGTTGGTGTTCTGGTGGAGATGTCTCTAGCAGCTTAATATATGGGTTCGATTTCAGAAGATCTGAGATGGTGAATCATTGGTGTGCAGTTTGGAGTTAAGCCTACACACTGATGCTGTCCTGCTGCAAGGGACCCAGCATCTTTCTGTCTTAGCTGCAAAGATTTGAGAAGAAACCATTGTCAGCATAATTGTAAAATGAAAGACATTAGGTCATTTTCAGGAAAGTGGGGCACATCCAACAAATCTCATTGAAATTTCTCTTACTATGTGAAATTTTGAACATTCTCATTTTCTGAGTTGTCACTTTCAGTGCTATCTTATTTTTTTTTAATCATCTTCATAGACCTTAGGAAACTGAAATTCTTTCCATATAGATGAGGTCATATTTATATTCTTAATTTGGTGCAATTCTAAACATTTATCAGTTTCTTTTACTTGCCGCAAAAGATAGAGGAATTTTGATTAAGAAAGAAGCAAAAGGGATTAGACAAACCATTGCTGCTATATTATGGGAGAAATATAGTTGGCAAATTCCAGATTGTATCTTGCAGCAGATCACAGAAGATATTTTGCCCTCTTCAGTATATGAAAGCCTTTTTTGTAGCTTTTTTTTGGTAACTCAGTTGAATGTAATAGCAGTACTGTTAAAATTGCATTTCTGCCACTTAAATTCAGAGGATTGCAAAGAGCATTAAAATGACAGTGTCTCCTGAAAGAATAAATGCCTTTTACTCTGTGCTGTATATTGTACTGTATCAGAATTGTATCAGTGGCACGCTATGGGATGTTACACTCAACAGTTTTACTTCCTACTTTAAAAAGATTGTTTTTAAAAAAAAAAAAAAAAAGATTGTTTTGGTGAGAGAGAAGAAAGGCAACAATAAATGCCTATGTTTTCTTAAATATGTTTATCCATCTTTAAAAAGATATTAAGGTTCAACTTTCCATATCAAAGCCAAAAAAATAATTGGGAAAAGAATTTCGATAGTTTTTCCTGGACTTTTATATTCTTAGTCGAACAGTCATTACCTTTCAGAATGCTCTAAACATGAAAAGCTCTGAAAAACATTTTTGTGAACAAAAAAGCCTCCTCTTTTTTTTTTAAAGGATAAAGCAAAGTTGTTTTTTTTTTCAAGAATGAAATTGATGCATTTGCCTAAATGGTCATCACTTTTGTAGGTTTGAAGTTATATTACTGCTTTAGCAGCTGTGTGGCAAGTTTTCTAGCAGACAGTGGTGGTGGGGAGGGAAACTCGGTTGCATCTAGTTTCCCTTTGTAAAATGCCTGAAAAGTTGATATTTAGTAGTTTTCTTGAGAAAGCAGTTCATCTATAGAAGAGGATTCTTTTAGTACCTAAATTAGCTTGCTGTGTTTCATATGCATACGTTTTGTTTTCTTAAAAAAAAAAAGGAGAAAGAAAGAAAGAAAAGAATAAAGAAAATCATCTACTCTCAAACTACATAGCACAGATAACCCTTTGACCTTTGTTGCTGGGGTAAAGATTTACAGTACTTGTGGAGCCTTGCTTCTCATGCCCGACTGAAAAGAACCCTAAATAAAGTAAGGCCCCTGTGGAGATGGGGAAAATAAGCAGGATAAGGAAGTTCCATTATTTCAAGTGGCAGTGTTTTTTTTTTACCAGTCTATAAAGTGAAATACCAATTGTGCTGTGTTTCCACTTTTGAGTCTGAGGTCACTTAAGTTTGGGGTCTGATGTTAGAGTAGTTAAGAGTTGGGGATGCCGGAGGCAAAGTGTCCTTCACTGCTTCCTTCACTCTCATCAAATATCCCTTCCTGCTGTCTCCCTCAAAGCTGATTTCCACTTGAAATATCTTTTCTTTAGGGAAAGCAAAACAACAGAAAACTTACAAAAAAACCCAGAAACAGGCGCTATTGAAATATGAGTGAGAATGGGGATTGCCAATTGTTTCTCTCTTTGTGTGTTAAGTAGTCAAATTTTTCTTCAGATAGCAAATATAAAAAGTATATGAGAACAAAATTAGTCCTGCTGTTTGTCTCCAGGAAAAGTATTTTTTAAAATTTATTTCATTCAAGTATAGTTGATATACAATGTTGTGTTAATTTCTGCTGTACAGCAAAGTGATTCAGTTATACATATGTGTATATTCTTTTTCATATTCTTTTCCATTATGATTTGTCATAGGATATTGAATATAGTTCCCTGTGCTATAGAGTAGGACCTTGTTGTTTATCCATCCTGTATATAACAGTTTGCATCTGCTAATCCCAAACTCCCAATCCATCCCTGCCCCACAGAATTTTTAACTTCATTCCAAATGACACCAAATTAAGATCTTTGAAGAAACTTTAATAATTTACTGTCTAATGATGTTCATATCTATTTAATAATTATTTAATACTTTAATCCTGAATCTTTAACCTTATGTATCTAGCTCCTAAAATATCCCAGGAGTCTTTATAGCACTTTGTATTTACATTTTGAAGTTTATTTATTAAATTTATCTTCTGTTATATTTTCTGCTTCCTTTCTACATGTGCGAATAAAACCTCATTAAAATGGTAACAAATAAAGGCCATGTTTCTTTGGTATTAGGAAGATGCTCATAGTTATTGATCAGCTCTTGATTGTTCTATAGGCCAGAACTTTTCCAGTGGTAATTTTATAAATGAAGGAAAAATTTCAGTAAGCTTTGCCTTCTTATTTAAAAATAAGAATCTGTAAGCGTGGTAAAATGCTTGACATGAATTGCGAACAACAGTTTTCCTTACAGAAGGGAAAACTCTTGTTTTAGGAAATTAAATCAGTACTATCCATTAATCATACTGCATGTCAACCCTCAGACCACTCTGGAAGTTTCTGGTGAATGTAAAGAATCTTGAGATGTGTGAGGTCTTTAAAGATCTAAGTTAAAGGAGAGGAGGTTTTTTAAATACCACATTAGCACATGAAAGAAACTTCAGGGTGGATAGAAAAAAAACATTTGCTGCATAGCAGTAATTATACTTGGGGGTTTTGTTTTGTTTCTGTTTTAAGCTTGTTCTTAAAAAAACTTAGTTAATGCAAATGAACTGTTAAGCTTTGTACAAATTATTATACACACCATGAGGTGGAGGGGAGCAAGCTACAAGCCAGGCATTACTGGAGGAAAGTATTTTTTATCTTAGCCTTTAAAAATATTTTTGTATGTTTATTTCACAGTGTACATAATAGGACAGTCACACGTGTATATATGTTATGAGTATGCTTGCTAGAAAAAAAGTTACTAATGGAGGGTAAAATGAAAAAAATTTAGAGACCACTATTCTAAAATAGATGATTGGTTATTTCTAACTAACTACCACAGTTATGAAACGTTACAATCTAGAGGATGAAACAGACATTAATCAAATCACCATATAAATTGTAATTGCCAGCTTCTGTAAGTGCTGCGATGGAAAAGCACAGGGAGTGATAAGTTATGGAGGACACCATATAATTTGCGAGTGCGCATTGGGTTAGTGAATTGAGATCTAATACTGATACTGATGGTGAATTGAGATCTAAAAGATAATAGAAGTTAACTAGGTGAAGGACCTTAATGGAATAATGAAAGACTTAAAGGAGGCATGATGTAAACATAGTCATAGACTAATCATCAAAACAGGCTAAATACTGGTATATTTTCCTATCTAAACAACTTGATTTATCAGTTCATTTGGATAAGCTGCTGTGATTAACATAATCCTGACAGAGTTTATTGAAATTGTACTTTTCTCTTCCATTTTGAGATGTTTGAACTCTTCAAAGACTTTGCATAACATCCCAGAACGTAGGCTGTCCTATGTAAATGGAGGCTTCTTGAATTGCCCAAGATAGGTGACTCCATTGACACTTACTTTATCATAGAAACTAGAGCAGTTGCTTCAGCTGAAGGTAAAAATGGCATCTTAGCTTTCTCAGCACGCCAGGATGTTAACAATAACTTAGGAAACCTGTGCAGACGGTAGGCACCATATCGTGCCTGATTATCACAGTTTATACATCTTCCCTGGTAGATTTTGTAAATATATCTAGCTAATCATTATTTCAGATTTATATACCTCCTGCTTCCTTCTAAGAAAGATTTGGAGTAACTCAATACAGAAACGCAAAATTCAACAAAATAAAGAAATAGGTGATATAAGTCCCAGTGTTAGTAAGTGTTTGGGATTAAAGAACACTCATATTAATAGTGGGAGTGTAAATTGATAAACAGCTTTTCTAGGGATAATTAGGCAACACCAACAGGGGGTGGAATAATATACACTCTTTTACCCAGCAACTCTATTAATAGAACCTGCCATAAGAAAGTATTATGAACATGCACAAACACTTAACCACAAGGATGCTCACTGTAGTGTATGGGGTCATTTATAATTGTGAAAAGCTGGAGAAAACCTAAATATTCAGCTACAGAGGTTTAATAAAGTAAACTTCGTACATCCATACAATTTGAATAAGTGTAGACATTAGAAGGAATGTTTTAGAATATTTAATAATAGGAATAGTTGTCCATAGGATATTAACTGAAAAAAAACAGTTATGACATATAAAATATACTGAGTATGGGTACATATGGATAGGAAAGGGAATGAAAAAACATACAAACTAATGTTCACAGTGCTTATCTCTGGGTGCCAGTCTTAAGGATATTTTATTTTTATTTCTTTTGGCCTGAGTTACATAAATTTTCCGTAACAAACACATATTTGATCATAATGAGAGAAAACAGTAAAGTATATTTTAATTGACTATACTTAGATGAAAAAATTGGAGCAAAGAGAAATCAAGATTGAAAGAGTCAGTGAAACCAGGATAACGACTTCTTTGTTGCATGCTGTAAGATCCTGTACAGTTGCTAGAAATGCCTATGAATTTAGCTATGAGCTTCCTTGCAGCCAAAGCAAACCACAAACACTGGTAGCTGGGGGGAACAGGATATTTTAATTATTAGAAGATTTTAATATACTAACTAAATTCCCAAAATACAGTACCTCCGAAAAAACCATATGCTCACATTGTTGGAGAGTCTCTGTGAATCTGTATTGAAAACTATATTATGCTTGACAATGACTTAAGCTAATAAGGGAAGAAGATTCCTGTAGTTTCTAGGATCATTTAACAAGTTACAGCGTTTTGGATGACCTAGAGATACTAACGGAGGAAACAATTAAGATAAATATTTTGAACTTTCACATTTCTCCATCTGGATGACCAAGTATGATGATTTTTAGTATGGTTTCCCTTTCTTGAATACACTCCCACTCTTTTCATAAAATGGCCTTTTGTCTCAGAAGAAAAATCGGGGCAGATGGGCCTTAATTCTGACCCTACAAAACTATAGAAACTATATTTGAAACACTCTTTTTAAAAGGCCCTTTTTTCTATGCGTATATCCACTCTGAGAGATTACAAGGATTGTTTTAATCATATTAATTCTTTGTCCCATGTTAACTGAATTGCACACTTTATGGCCCTGATTTCTTGGTTTACTCTGTTCCTAGGCTGTGTATATTACAAATTGGCATTCCAGTGTGAGTAACTGAGAATTAAGGAAACAAATACGCATTTGCATTATTTACGTACAGAGTCCCAGATATTTCTAGAAATCTTATAAGAACCCTAAAAACAAGTTGGTACTTTCCATTGTCTTGTCAGGCAAGAGTTGAATACATTCATATGGATAAATATAGATAAATACAGAGATAAAATTGGCCACTAAGAAAACACTATTCTGGAGTTAGAAAAGCTTTTGAAACTATGATAGTTGCTCTTCAACAAGAAATATAACAAATTTGCAGTTACAAAAAATGTGTATTTTAAGTTATATTTCCCTTAATAAAAAAACCCTATATTAAAGTCATAGTCTAACCTGTGTAATATTCTTGCCAAAAACATTTAGTCTGGATCTAACAATGAGGAAACAATTAGATAAATCCAGATGTGAGATAGTCTATAAAACATCTGGACTGGATTCTTTAAAGATGTCATTGTCATTGTCACAAAAGATAGGAAAAGGACAGGGAACAATTCTAGATGAAGAAACAGTGTGTGACCCTCAATTGGATTCAGGAATTTGGGTGGAGGTGGGGAATATAAAGGACATTATCGGTGGGAAATTTAAAAATAGACTATGTATCAGATAAAATTGTGTCATTGTTAAGTTTATTGGGTGTAATAATGGTATTGTGGTTATATATGTTTCACCTTGTTCTCAGGGGAAACATGTCCACGTATTTAGGTGTGAAGTGTATGATAATTCAACAAAAGAAAAAGCGGTGTGTATATGTACACTTGAGCACATGCACATACAGATAAGAGAATAAGAAATAAGGAAAATATATCGAAATGTTTAAAAAATAAAAGGTTAAAAATGCTCTGTGCTGTGTGTTTAATTCGTTTCTCCAAGTTAGGAATGGTTTTACAATGGTTATGCACAGGGTTAAAATGACAGCACTTCTGAAATAACGATTGATGATATAAAACAATTTTCTAGAGATGTGTGGGGTATTTAAGTTATATCAATTGGCATACATTATAATTTTACCTACTGAGAAAAAAAATACAGAAAATCAGTTTCTTATTCATACTATCCAGTAACCCTTCCAATTAAAGGTCACTTGAGGAACTAAAAACAAATTATTTCCTTAAACAACTAAATATTTCTTCTGTCCTTGGAATGTTTATAAACTGGTGTTTATAAAACTATATTTCTTTCTTTTGGCTGCACCGCATGGCTTGCAGGATCTTAGTTCCCCAACCAGGGATTGAACCCAGGCCACGGCAGTGAAAGTGCCGAGTCCTAACCCCTGGACCACCAGGGAATTCCCTTATAATAATATATTTCAGATTGAATATAAGAAAACGTAGGTCTTCTGTTGAATATTTTATTTCTCAGGAAATGTTTTTAGTTTAACTTCATATGTTCAAATTGCTTCAGATTCTCTATCATATGTGTTGAAAACTATTTAAAGATATACTGAATAACTTCCAAGCACCCCCAAACATCTTCAGTGTCTTTCAGTACCTGAAAGATTTAAGGTTTATAGAGAATTTGAGTGGACTGTTTATAGCCAATTAACATGGTAATGACCTGCACCTGCTTGTATCAGACTCCCAGAAGTCTCTTATCTGCTAACATTAAAATCAATTTTGAAGTGGTACCTTCAGCAAAGTTTAAGTAAATTGCTGTAATATAGTGCTTCTTGTGAGTTCTAAAGGAGGCATAAATAAGTAATGCAATCATGTTTTATCACTATGATTGATGAAGCTGATATTTTACCAGCTTGCATTTCCTACTTGAGAAGAAATTTAAGACTGGCTTCAAGCTGTCTACCTGCTTCTGTCCCATCTTGTAAGCATGCTTTTAACTGCCGAGGGCTGAGATTTGGAGGAATGGTTATCAGACCACAGATGTTTTTGCCATGAAACGGTGCACCTCCAACCAAGTCACCATGGTTCAGGAGATGATAGATGGTATTTTCATGTTGCCTCACAGAAAGGTCAAAATGGCATGGCGAGCCCATGACAGTGAAAGGGAGAAATGTTAGTCCTGGAAGGAAATTTATTTCATGGCTTCAGGGGAAGTTTGGTTGTCATGAATAGGCTCTCTCTGTCAGTCTACAAAAATATTGTTTGTAAGGCAATGATGTGTGTCAAACAGACAGTGTCTGTGTGTTGGCAGACAGAGCAGCTAGTTAAACAAATGCTAAGCCAAGTATAGTAGCGCAAGTCAAGTACTTTGGATGCTTTTAGGGTAAGAATTGCTCTTGATAGAAATATCAACATAATCAAAGGAACTTATTTCACTTTCTTACGTAACGACTTTAAGTAAACTTCCCTTGTAAATTTTACAGCCTTTTAAAATGCACCCCCCCCATTCTAACACTTTTTCTGTGTTAAAAATTCTTATAATCAGCAATCGCTCTATTTTATTCACTTTTAAATTATTTAGGAACGTATATGTGGACCAGCCTTATTGGTACGCTTCACATAAAGCTGTTATCAATTTTGAGACAGTTAAGCCCCCGCTTTTTTGGAGTCTTCGTTCTTTTTCTCTTCCCCAACCCACAGGAACTACCAACTATGGGCATAATTCCATTGATGGTGTGGTGGGAGAGACTCAGTGGCATTGCTCACTCATCTTACAAAATTAGACCATGGAAGTGCCTTTCTTCCATGGGGATTCCCAAAGGGAAAGGAATGCCATAAGAAAAGAGCATAAAAGATCAAAAACTGTGTTTCTTGGAGCCTCCATTATCACTTTCAGATTTGTTTTTCAGTGTTTAGATGAAAATCAGATTCATTCATGGCAACGCGTTCAAGTAGAAATCTTCAACCCCAGATATTTCTTATCCAGACAACCCAAAGTGTAATACATTTGTCAAAAATAAAAAATAGATTTTTTAAAGTCTTGAAAGCCTAATAGATGTAGAAAATGAAATCACATGATCAAAAAGAAATAACGTGATCACAGTATTCGTGAACACAGTATAATTGGGAAAGCCTTATGCTTCTGGATTTTACAAAACAATCCCAGTCTTTTGGGGAAGGTTTTGAAATTAGAGATAACCAATAGGATGTACTTATTTTGGTAGGAAACTAATCTCAAATGTCACATACAAAGAACTTTCTTCCAAATTATCCTAAACTCAGTAGGAGAGGGGATGTTTTTACTGGGAGTGAGAGGTATTATTTGTCTTAGGGCCCTTCAGGGGTGCAGGACAAAAGGGACTGAGTCTTTTCAGGTTTAGACAAATACTCAACCATCAGCTTCCGTAGAGAGCTGTTCTACAGAACACAGAGGGAAAGCTGGGAGAGTGGAGAATTGCCCATTCCATCTGCCATTCTGTCTGTTTTACACTCAGATAAATATTCTGGATTACCACAGAATACATTTATAACATTTTGGCATGGTGATCATTAAAAAAAAATACTTTCTTTAAATTTTTAATGCAAAGTGAATTATGTTTATGATTAACAATCCCTTGCAGAAGTTCAGTTCATGAACAAAAGGAGAATGCATTTTTAATCTAGGCTTAAAGTAAAATTTACACTCTTTTAGCTAAAAAACCTCTTTGTAAATCAGCATACTAGCGCATTTATGTAACGCATTATTTCAACCATCATGAACTTTTTCCATTCTAACATAAGTCTGATAATACAAGACAAAGAAATCCCTCTTAGAAGAGACTTGGTCTCCTAATGGCATCATGGTTTAGAGAGAAGAGAAACACTAGTCTTACAGCATTTCAATAACTTGAAGCCAAATCACATCATTCAAATGTGATTTGTGTTTTTGTTACTGTGCTTACACATAGCATTTTAAAGTAGAGCATTTCACTCAGCTTTCCTTTCCCACGCATCCCCCTTAGCATTTTTCCTGCTCCTCTGCTGCTGGACCAGACTTGGTCTGGCCCCAGATTCTGTGTCAGAGGCCGTGACCCAGGTGTCATAGTGGTCCATACTGCTGGCCTCTTCTCTGAATAATTATATGGGGTATTGTATTGGAAGGACAGGCTTGGGGGCAGTGCAAGTCACCCTGGCTAGCCAGACCAAGGAGCTCTCCCGTCAAACTGCAGGGAAACAATGGGCTGAAAAGGCTCACACAAAACCTTGTAGCACAAAAGATTAAATTAAAAATGGACATTTAGGGCTTCCCTGGTGACGCAGTGGTTGAGACTCCACCTGCCGATCCAGGGGACACGGGTTCGTGCCCTGGTCCGGGAAGATCCCACATGCCGCGGAGCAACTGGGCCCGTGAGCCACGGCCACTGAGCCTGCGCGTCTGGAGCCTGTGCTCCACAAGAGAGGCCACGATAGTGAGAGGCCCGCGCACCGCAATGAGGAGTGGCCCCCGCTTGCCACAACTAGAGAAAGCCCTTGCACAGAAACGAAGACCCAACACAGCCAAAAATAAATATACATTTAAAAAAAAAATGGACATTTGGCCAGACACTAGGTTTCATCCCACAGAATGTCACCTTTCTCACTTTTTCTGAGCATTTCCTTCTTTAACAATGTTCATTCTTCATATGTTGACCTTATAGCAGCAGATTTTCAGATTGCTGCTTTTAGATTACCTTCGCATATATATTCTAATTTACTTGATTATTTTTAATGCTTTGAGGCTGTCTTAATTGTGACAGTTTGTTGCTAATATAAGCAAAGCTTTTCTTTGGCAGTGGTTTAAGTAAGTAATTTAAAGTAGTACGTAGTGGGTTTTTTGTTTGGCAGTGGCGCAGCACGTGGGATCTTAGTTCCCCTACCAGGGATCGAACCCGTGCCCCCTGCAGTGCAAGCGTGGAGGCCTAACCACTGGGCCACGAGAGAATTCCCACATAGTGATTTTTAAAGTAATGCTTTTTGTTCTCTTTAGCTGTTTTATTAAGCTACTCTAGCATGTTTCATGTCTGTAAATTGAGCAAGTGGCAGGGGACTGTCCCAAAGTAGATGTGATTATTTTACCTTCTTTTGGTCCTAGGAGGATTATTTTTCCCATCACCTGAGAAGCTTCCATAACAAGATGGGGAATAAAACTCATTAAGTCTTTATGAGATTTGAATGTTAGAAATTATGTCAGAGGTGGACTCACAGTGCTGTGAGGTAAAAGTTTTTTCATGGTCCTGATCTCAGGTTTTCTCTTAATTTTATCTACCCCTGATCTGTCCACTTTGGCCTGGCTCTTTTCAAGCCTTCCGGAGCCTCACCAACAAGCAGCAGCCAAAAGAAACAAAGGCTTGGTTTTCATGACCCCAGTGTTATTATTGGTCCACAGCTGAACACTTTGTAAATAAATAATAATTTTCTATTGTGCATTTTTCAGGAAGCCAAGCTTGTAGAAATGTCAGTAGGATAGCAAAGAATCCATAAAGTTTGAATTGATGATCGTCTGTTTTACCATCTGAGTTCATCTCCAATCAGAAAACACTTGGTCTTTATAGTGTTTGGGTGAAGGTATGGTGTGGGAACTTCCTACGAAGTGAGCCTTTTAGTTTTTACCCTTTGTGTCTTGAATAAAGATGTGTAAGGATGGAACAATGATCAAAATCCAGAAGGATTGGAACTCTTAAATGTTTTCTCCTGGAAGTAAATTTTATTCCTTAATGGTTAAATCTCTGATTATTCTGCTTTTGTTCTACTGTGTAACAGATTACTTTGAATGTACATTAGTGTCACCCACTTATTCAGGGCCTACTTCAGAGATAACCTAAATCCGGAAACAGGCCAAAAAATAGGGTTTAAGTCATAAAGCCATGCAGTAGGAGAGGATGACATTCTTTAGAATGTATTCTCTTAATTTTACACACGTTCTCACGTTTTGCTCTCTGACTTCTAAAACATCAGTGATTATAGGGTCCCTGGCTTTATCACATAGGCCCAGAAGCACAGAATTGAAGCTGAAGGACAACAAAAACAAGTTTTAAAAAACCTAGCTACCCTGTGTTGTAGAAGATATAATAAGTGAACTTACAGCCCAACTTATTTCTAGCATACTAAAGAATCAAAGAGATTTGAAATCGATTTTTGGGTATTTTATATAGAAAAATGGTTAATTTTTAAAGGAAAGCTAGTTTACTTATATAGAAGTATCTTTATAAAATTAAAATAATAATTCTTATTTTATAGAGTTGTAAGGATTATTTAAGATAATGCATGTAAGTACATATTAGTTTGTCGGCATATAAAAGATAATACATTTTCCCAACAATTCTTTACCATTTTATTATTACTGCAGCTGCACAACCAAAAGCAAGTCTCCACGCTTTTCTGTGCCTCAATTTCCCCATTTATAAGATGTGGAAAAATAATACCTAATCTTCCTTCCTTCCCTAAGAACTGAAGATGCTAATTTGAGATAAGATGTGCCTTCTATTTCCAGTTAAAGTTTCCTAATGTGCTTCATTTTGACCCTGCTAAATATAGCTGAAGGGGAGAAGAAATCTTTATTAAAAATCTAAGTAGGGCTTCCCTGGTGGTGCAGTGGTTGAGAGTCCACCTGCCAATGCGGGGGACGCGGGTTCGTTCCCCGGTCCGGGAGGATCCCACATGCCGCGGAGCGGCTGGGCCCATGAGTCATGGCCGCTGAGCCTGCACGTCCGGAGCCTGTGCTCCGCAACGGGAGAGGCCACAACAGTGAGAGGCCCGCGTACAGCAAAAAAAAAAAAAACATCTAAGTAATCGGGGCTTCCCTGGTGGCACAGTGGTTGGGAGTCTGCCTGCCAATGCAGGGGACACGGGTTCGAGCCCTGGTCTGGGAAGATCCCACATGCTGCAGGGCAACTGGGCCTGTGCGCCACAACTACTGAGCCTGCGCGTCTGGAGCCTGTGCTCCGCAACAAGAGAGGCCATGACAGTGAGAGGCCCGCGCACCGCGATGAAGAGTGGCCCCTGCTTGCCGCAACTAGAGAAAGCCCTTGCACAGAAACGAAGACCCAACACAGCCCAAAATAAATAAGTAAAAGTAAATTAAAAAAAAAATTATCTCCGTAGAAAAATCTAAGTAATCAAGGTACTTCCCTGGTAGTCCAGTGTTTAAGACCCACGCTCCCAATGCAGGGAGCCCGGGTTCAATTCCTGGTCGGGGAACTAAGATCCCACATACCACAACTAAGCACGGGTGCTGCGACTAGAGAAGCCCACGTGCCATGACGAAGACCCTGCACAGCCGAAATAAGGAAATTAATCAATTAATTTTAAAAAAAGATAATACGTTTTCCCAACAATTCTTTACCATTTTATTATTACCACAGCAATTCATATTTATTGTAGAACAGGTAGAAATATAGGAACCAAAGTAGCTAAAAATTTGACCGTATAGAGCTAGATATCACTGTTAACATTTTGTACATAAGGTGATGCGTTTTCATTCCCCTTTATAGCTCTTCCTCCGATGTCCCACCACTTCCTTGCTCCTTAACTCCATGTTTTCTGCTACCCCTAACCTCACCCCTTCCTGATGAATTTATTCTGTTAAAGGACCTAGATAACCAGATGTCATTCTTACCCTTGGTGACTTCTCGGCAGCTTTGTATATTGTCAGCCGACCTTCTCTTGGTTTCCATGGTATTTTACCTTCCCTGTTCTCCTCATGACTCTTTAAGACCACTTCTCTTCTTGCCCCCAGGTTTCTAGTCCTTGCTGTCTTTCCTCTCCCATGGCACCCCATCCTCCATTTAAACGACTGTTGAATGTAGTTCTCCATCCTAACTGCTGGCTCCAGCTGACACTTTTAGTCGCCTGCTGGTCAGCTCCACTTGAATGCTCCTCCGGCATCTCTGATTTGGCATGTCAATGCCTCCACCAAGCATATCCTCTTCCATTTCTGTCGGTCAAGCCAGGCTGGAACTTGGGAGCTTTCTTACTCTTTCTTCTCGTTAATCCCTTATCTCAACCATCTCATTTAGTCACCTGTTTTCTGTGCATATGTAATAAAATCCAGAATGCCTAGCCTGGCTCTCAAAGCCCTGTGAAATCTAGCGCCAGCCCAACTTTTCTTTGTGACCCTCACGCGCCTTTACTGAGCTCTTTCCTGTCACTCATCCCTGATTCATGTGTTCCTGTCCCCGAGCCTTTGCTTATACTCTTCCCATGACCTCAGTCTCCTCTTCCCCACACTTACTAGGCCAGATTCTGTTCAGATGCGCTTCTTCCATGAAGTCCTCCCCACCACCCAGACTACTAGTAACCATTCCCTCTTTTGAATTCCCTTAGAGTTTCAACAGATCTCTTTGTAGCAGTCACTCCTGTCTTGCATGGTGCTTTTTTGTACCTTTGTCTTAGCTCCCCTAGTACACTATTACATAAATAAATTTGAGAGCAACTGATATATTTCAATTTCCTAATTTTAAAGATGAGGAAACTGAATTCCAGGAGACCACCTTTGCAGCCACACAGCTATGAAATCCAAGATTAAAACCCAAATCTCCCAATTCTCAAACCAGCCCCCTCCTCTACACTTATTTAGTCGGCACTAAAAAGCACCTACTCGGGACTTCCCTGGCAGTCCAGCAATTAAGACTCCACGCTTCCAATACAGGGGACATGGGTTTGATCCCTGGACAGGGAACTAAGATTCTACATGCTGTGCGGTGTGGCCAAAAAGCAAAACAAAACAAAAAAGCAATAAAAAATAAAAAGCACCTACTCAGTGCCAGACATTCTTCTAAGCATTATATATATATAAACTAATTTAATCCCCATTTTATAGAAGAGGAAACTCAATGCAAACCCAAGTAGTCTGGTGCCAGGGTCTATCCTTTCGCCATTGTACCATCCTGCCCTTCTTCATGAGAGGGAGGAGGGATTAGGAGTTAGGGGGGAATGTTTCTAATAATTATATTATTACTACTGATATTTCTATCTCTACATTATTTTTATTGGTAGGTTATTATTATTATTGATGTTATTTTCATATCCTGGCACTACTTGAAGCACTTTATGGGAATCAGTTTATATCATCCTCCCATCACCTCAAGAGATAGATGCTTTATCATCATCATACCCATCTTACAGGTGATTTTAGCCAAGGTAAAGAAGAGAAAATAACTTCCCAAGTTAACACAGTATTGACCAAGCTAGAATTGGAATCCAAGGAGTCTGGGTCTGACATCTCAGCCCTTAACCCTCATGCTAAACCGTCTCTTAGGTTCTTAGTAGTGCTGAGTCATTGGGAAACTTATCTTCTGTTTGTCTCAGCATCCTCCTCTGTTATGGGACAGGTGGCAAAATACCTTACAGGGTTTTTGAAGTTCATGTGAAATATTTCTATGTATGACAAATGCTGATCCAAGGCAGCCCTTCTCCCTTTTACAGCTTTACATCTCATGAAATCTTTGATTGGTGAAACTAAAGCAGTCGCCCTAGTTCATGCACACCTGTTTTGAATTGCTCATTCAATCAGTTTCAGCTGATATCTGAATAAGCTCTCACCTTAGTAGCTGGATGAGTCATCACGCTCCTTACAGGCTCACAGGTGCCATCTAGTGATAGAGAAGAGAAATGCAAGTTAGTCAGGTAAAACCCTGGAAGAAGGCAGGGGTTTTTTTGTTGTTTTGTGGTGGTTGGAAACACGTTGCAGTGAAAAATGGGTATATTGTACCAAAAGTTTTAGTAGGTTACTTAAGATTTTGCATAAAGATACAGTTAATTCACTGTTGTTAAATCTTATGCTTTTAGAATGGAATTAAGACAGGTTCTTGATCAGTTTTAATCTGTGTGCATCTTTAAAAGACCTTGGCATTACGGGGAGTCTCATTTTATTGATATTTGTTCTTCTTGTTCTGAGTTGTTGTCACTGAAGGTAATAAACACCTAATTGTTAAAAATGGATATAATTAACAAATTAATTTGTTGTGTCCATCTGCTCGCTGTATCCAATGCTAGTCCTCAAACTTTTCCATATTTTGTTTTTGTGAAACCATCTACTGTTCTTCCGTTAGGAAAGAAATCTATTAAGTTGCTTTCCAAAGCATTTATCATCATCAGGTTGTTTCTTTGTTAGCAGATGATAGCTTTTTCGATTAATATGGAAGACATGGGTGAAGGTGGACTTGACACTGAGAGGATTATACTCCATGTGACATGGTTGCCAAAACAGCAAGTATTCTTCAGGGCATAAACACAAAACACAGCTCCTTCAATCATGTATACAACTCAGACACACACTTGAGAGCTTTTGCCACATTCCCTATGAACCAGGGAATGTTAATGAGGGTAGAGAGTAGTTAGAGCTCAGCTTCAGTGTATGCTAATTGCAAATTTGCTGATATTCTGGATTCTAGACCTTGCTTGTATGAGCGAACAGCCTTCACGCTCATTTGCCTTCACAAAGACGATTCCCAGACTTAAGTGCAGCGTAGTTTCAGCAGTGCCTTTTCTGTTCTCCCAGGCAACTTTACTCACATAACAAAAACAACGGTAATGTTGTGTTTACTAATTATAGGAGCTACCGTACAAAGTCCTTAATAGGCATGATTTCATTTAATACTGTTTAAATCCCTATAAGGCTCCATGTGTTTGTATTTTTCACAGATCTTTTCCTGTAATTGATATCTAGTCTTATAGCGTTGTGGTCAGAAAAGATACTTGATACAATTTTAATTTTCTTAAATTTACCAAGGCTTGATTTGTGATCCAGGATATGATCTATCCTGGAGAATGTTCCATGAGCACTTGAGAAAAATGTGTATTCTGTTGTTTTTGGATGGAATGTCCTATAAATATCAATTAAGTCCATCTTTTTTTTTTTTTTACATCTTTATTGGAGTATAATTGCTTTACAATGCTGTGTTAGTTTCTGCTTTATAACAAAGTGAATCAGTTATACATATACATATGTTCCCACATCTCCTCCCTCTTGCATCTCCCTCACTCCCACCCTCCCTATCCCACCCATCCAGGTGGTCACAAAGCACCGAGCTGATCTCCCTGTGCTATGCAGTTGCTTCCCACTAGCTATCTACCTTACGTTTGGTAGTGTATATATGTCCATGACTCTCTCTCACTTTGTCACAGCTTACCCTTCCCCCTTCCCATATCCTCAAGTCCATGCTGTAGTAGGTCTGTGTCTTTATTCCCGTCTTACCCCTAGGTTCTTCATGACATTTTTTTTTAACATCTTTATTGGAGTATAATTGCTTTACAATGGTATGCTAGTTTCTGCTTTATAACAAAGTGAATCAGTTATACATATACATATGTTTCCATATCTCCTCCCTCTTGCGTCTCCCTCACTCCCACCCTCCCTAGCCCACCCCTCTAGGTGGTCACAAAGCACCGAGCTGATCTCCCTGTGCTATGCGGCTGCTTCCCACTAGCTATCTGTTTTACGTGTGGTAGTGTATATATGTCAATGCCACTCTTTCACTTTGTCACAGCTTATGCTTCCCCCTCCCCATATCCTGAAGTCCATTCTCTAGTAGGTCTGTGTCTTTATTCCTGTCTTACCCCTAGGTTCTTCATGACATTTTCTTTTTCTTAAATTCCATATAGATGTGTTAGCATATGGTATTTGTCTTTCTCTTTCTGACTTACTTCACTCTGTATGACAGACTCTAGGTCCATCCACCCCATTACAAATAGCTCAATTTCGTTTCTTTTTATGGCTGAGTAATATTCCATTGTATATATATGCCACATCTTCTTTATCCATTCATCAGATGATGGACACTTAGGTTGTTTCCATCTCCTGGCTCTTGTAAATAGAGCTGCAATGAACATTTTGGTACATGATTCTTTTTGAATTATGGTTTTCTCAGGGTATATGCCCAGTAGTGGGATTGCTGGGTCATATGGTAGTTCTATTTGTAGTTTTTTTAAGGAACCTCCATACTGTTCTCCATAGTGGCTGTACCAATTCACATTCCCACCAGCAGTGCAAGAGTGTTCCCTTTTCTCCACACCGTCTCCAGCATTTATTGTTTCTAGATTTTTAAATGATGGCCATTCTGACCAGCGTGAGGGGCTACCTCACTGTAGTTTTGATTTGCATTTCTATAATGATTAATGATGTTGAGCATTCTTTCATGTGTTTGTTGGCAATCTGTATATCTTCTTTGGAGAAATGTCTATTTAGGTGTTCTGCCCATTTTTGGATTGGGTTGTTTGTTTTTTTGTTATTGAGCTGCAAGAAACTGCTTGCAAATTTTGGAGATTAATCCTTTGTCTTTTGCTTCATTTGCAAATATTTTCTCCCATTCTGAGGGTTGTCTTTTGGTCTTGTTTATGGTTTCCTTTGCTGTGCAAAAGCTTTTAAGTTTCATTAAGTCCCATTTGTTTACTTTTGTTTTTATTTCCATTTCTCTAGGAGGTGGGTCAAAAAGGATCTTGCTGTGATTTATGTCATAGAGTGTTCTGCCTGTGTTTTCCTCTAAGAGTTTGATAGTTTCTGGCCTTACATTTAGGTCTTTAATCCATTTTGAGCTTATTTTTGTGTATGGTGTTAGGGAGTGATCTAATCTCATACTTTTACATGTACCTATCCAGTTTTCCCAGCACCACTTGTTGAAGAGGCTGTCCTTTCTCCACTGTACATTCCTGCCTCCTTTATCAAAGATAAGGTGACTATATGTGCATGGGTTTATCTCTGGGCTTTCTATCCTGTTCCATTGATCTGTATATCTGTTTTTGTGCCAGTACCATGCTGTCTTGATTACTGTAGCTTTGTAGTATAGTCTGAAGTCAGGGAGCCTGATTCCTCCAGCTCTGTTTTTAGTTCTCAAGATTGCTTTGGCTATTTGGCATCTTTTGTGTTTCCATACAAATTGTGAAATTTTTTGTTCTAGTTCTGTGAAAAATGCCAATGGTAGTTTGATAGGGATTGCATTGAACGTGTAGATTGCTTTGGGTACTAGAGTCATTTTCACAATGTTGATTCTTCCAATCCAAGAACATGGTATGTCTCTCCATCTATTTGTATCATCTTTAATTTCTTTCATCAGTGTCTTATAATTTTCTGCATACAGGTCTTTTGTCTCCTTAGGTAGGTTTATTCCTAGATATTTTATTCTTTTTGTTGCAATGGTAAATGGGAGTGTTTTCTTGATTTCACTTTCAGATTTTTCATCATTAGTGTATAGGAATGCCAGAGATTTCTGTGCATTAATTTTGTATCCTGCTACTTTACCAAATTCATTGATTAGCTCTAGTAGTTTTCTGGTAGCATCTTTAGGATTCTCTATGTATAGTATCATGTCATCTGCAAACAGTGACAGCTTTACTTCTTCTTTTCCGATGTGGATTCCTTTTATTTCCTTTTCTTCTCTGATTGCTGTGGCGAAAACTTCCAAAACTATGTTGAATAAGAGTGGTGAGAGTGGGCAACCTTGTCTTGTTCCTGATCTTAGTGGAAATGCTTTCAGTTTTTCACCATTGAGGACGATGTTGGCTGTGGGCTTGTCGTATATGGCCTTTATTATGTAGAGGAAAGTTCCCTCTATGCCTACTTTCTGGAGAGTTTTTATCATAAATGAGTGTTGAATTTTGTTTAAAGCTTTCTCTACATCTATTGAGATGATCATATGGTTTTTCTCCTTCAGTTTGTTAATATGGTGTATCACGTTGATTGATTTGCGTATATTGAAGAATCCTTGCATTCCTGGAATAAACCCCACTTGATCATGGTGTATGATCCTTTTAATGTGCTGTTGGATTCTGTTTGCTAGTATTTTGTTGAGAATTTTTGCATCTATGTTCATCAGTGATATTGGCCTATAGTTTTCTTTCTTTGTGACATCCTTGTCTGGTTTTGGTATCAGGGTGATAGTGGCCTTGTAGAATGAGTTTGGGAGTGTTCCTCTCTGCTACATTTTGGAAGAGTTTGAGAAGGATAGGTGTTAGCTCTTCTCTAAATGTTTGATAGAATTTGCCTGTGGAGCCATCTGGCCCTGGGCTTTTGTTTGTTGGAAGATTTTTAATCACAGTTTCAATTTCAGTGCTTGTGATTGGTCTGTTCATATTTTCTGTTTCTACCTGATTCAGTCTTGGCAGGTTGTGCATTTCTAAGAATTTGCCCATTTCTTCCAGGTTGTCCATTTTATTGGCATAGAGTTGCTTGTAGTAATCTCTCATGATCTTTTTTATTTCTGCAGTGTCAGTTGTTACTTCTCCTTTCTCATTTCTAATTCTATTGATTTGAGTCTTCTCCCTTTTTTTCTTGATGAGTCTGGCTAGTGGTTTATCTATTTTGTTTATCTTCTCAAAGAACCAGCTTTTAGTTTTATTGATCTTTGCTATCGTTTCCTTCATTTCTTTTTCATTTATTTCTAACCTGATCTTTATGATTTCTTTCCTTCTGCTAACTTTGGGGTATTTTGGTTCTTCTTTGTCTAATTGCTTTAGGTGTAAGTTTAGGTTGTTTATTTGAGATTTTTCTTGTTTCTTGAGGTTGTATTGTATAGCTATAATCTTCCCTCTTAGAACTGCCTTTGCTGCACCCCATAGGTTTTGGGTCGTTGTGTTTTCACTGTCATTTCTTTCTAGGTATTTTTTGATTTCCTCTTTGATTTCTTTAGTAATCACTTCGTTATTAAGTAGTGTATTGTTTAGCCTCCATCTGTTTGTATTTTTTACAGATCTCTTCCTGTAATTGATATCTCGTCTCATAGTGCTGTGGTCAGAAAAGATACTTGATACAATTTCAATTTTCTTAAATTTACCAAGTCTTGATTTGTGAACCAGGATATGATCTATCCTGGAGAATGTTCCATGAGCACTTGAGAAAAATTTGTAGTCTGTTATTTTTGGATGGAATATCCTATAAATAGCAATTAAGTCCATCTTGTTTAATATATCATTTAAAGCTTGTGTTTCCTTATTTATTTTCATTTTGGATGATCTGTCCATTGGTGAAAGTGGGGTATTAAAGTCCCCTACTATGAATGTTTTACTGTCGATTTCCCCTTTTATGGCTGTTATTATTTGCCTTATGTATTGAGGTGCTCGTATGTTGGGTGCATAAATGTTTACAATTGTTATATCTTCTTCTTGGATTGATCCCTTGATCATTATGTAGTGTCATTCTTCGTCTCTTCTTTTTTTTTTTTGCGGTACGCGGACCTCTCACTGTTGTGGCCTCTCCCATTGCGGAGGTTCAACGGCCATGGCTCACGGGCCCAGCCGCTCCGCGGCATGTGGGATCTTCCCGGACCGGGGCACGAACCCATGTCCCCTGCATCGGCAGGCAGACTCTCAACCACTGTGCCACCAGGGAAGCCCCTTCGTCTCTTCTAATAGTCTTTATTTTAAAGTCTGTTTTGTCTGATATGAGAATTGCTACTCCAGCTTTCTTTTGGTTTCCATTTGCATGGAATATCTTTTTCCATCCCCTTACTTTCAGTCTGTATGTGTCCGTAGGTCTGAAGTGGGTCTCTTGTAGACAGCATATATATGGGTCTTGTTTTTGTATCCATTCAGCCAGTCTGTGTCTTTTGGTGGGAGCATTTAATCCATTTACATTTAAGGTAATTATCGATATGTATGTTCCTATTCCCATTTTCTTAATTGTTTTGGGTTTGTTATTGTAGGTCTTTTCCTTCGCTTGTGTTTCTTGCCTAGAGAATTTCGTTTAGCATTTGTTGTAAAGCTGGTGTGGTGGTGCTGAACTGTTTCAGCTTTTTTTTTTTTTGCGGTACGTGCGCCTCTCACTGCCATGGCCTCTCCCGCCATGGAGCACAGGCTCCGGACACACAGGCCCAGCGGCCATGGCCCACGGGCCCAGCCGCTCCACAGCATGTGGGATCCCCCCGGACCGGGGCACAAACCCCCGTCCCCTGCATCGGCAGGCGGACTCCCAACCACTGCGCCACCAGGGAAGCCCCTGTCTCAGCTTTTGCTTGTCTGGAAAGGTTTTAATTTCTCCATCAAATCTGAGTGAGATCCTTGCTGGGTAGAGTAATCTCGGTTGTAAATTTTTCTCCTTCATCACTTTAAATATGTCCTGCCACTCCCTTCTGGCTTGCAGAGTTTCTGCTGAAAGATCAGCTGTTAACCTTATGGGGATTCCCTTGTGTGTTATTTGTTGTTTTTCCCTTGCTGCTTTTAATATGTTTCCTTTGTATTTAATTTTTGACAGCTTGATTAATATGTGTCTTGGCGTGTTTCTCCTTGGATTTATCATGTTTGGGACTCGCTGTGCTTCCTGGACTTGATTAACTATTTCCTTTCCCATATTAGGGAAGTTTTCAAACTATAGTCCCTTCAAATATTTTCTCAGTCCCTTTCTTTTTCTCTTCTTCTTTGGGACCCCTGTGATTCAAATGTTTGTGCATTTAATGTTGTCCCAGAGGTCTCTGAGACTGTCCTCAGTTCTTTTCATTCTTTTTTCTTTATTCTGCTCTGCAGTAGTTATTTCCACTATTTTATCTTCCAGGTCACTTATCTGTTCTTCTGCCTCAGTTATTCTGCTATTGATCCCTTGTAGAGAATTTTTAATTTCATTTATTGTGTTGTTCATCGTTGCTTGTTTCCTCTTTAGTTCTTCTAGGTCCTTGTTAAATGTTTCTTGCATTTTCTCTATTCTATTTCCAAGATTTTGGATCATCTTTACTTTCATTATTCTGAATTCTTTCTCAGGTAGACTACCTATTTCCTCTTCATTTGTTAGGTCTGGTGGGTTTTTACCTTGCCCCTTCATCTGCTGTGTATTTTTCTGTCTTCTCATTTTGCTTATCTTACTGTGTTTGGGGTCTCCTTTTTGCAGGCTGCAGGTTCGTAGTTCCCGTTGTTTTTAGCATCTGTCCCCAGTGGCTAAGGTTGGTTCAGTCGGTTGTGTAGGCTTCCTGGTGGAGGGGACTAGTGCCTGTGTTCTGGTGGATGAGGCTGGATCTTGTCTTTCTGGTGGGATTACATCTGTATATTCGTAATGAAAATAAATGAGGCTTAGAAAACTAAGAAACTTACCCAAGGCTACACAGTTGGTAAACAATGCATACAAAGTATTCATTTCCCAGTCTGTCCCCTTTGTTAGATTGAAATTAAAAGCAAGAGTTACAGCTTTCTAATGCTTGAGTCTTCCATACAGTGCCTGACTTTTAGTAGGTACTTGATAAATGTGTATTTGATACCTGTGAAGTCTTTCTTGGCCAACCAGACTTCTGGTTCTGATTCCTTCTTATGTGAAACAAACTCAAGTAGAAGAACTGTAGTGAGAATGAAACAGCAGGGGAAGAAGGTGAGGCAGGTCCTAGAGCCAGTGGAGAAAGGTAAAGGGTATAGCCATAGTAGTGTTTCAGGAGGGAGAGCTTCATTTTCGGCCACAGGTTGACTCCCTAATAAAGAAAGATAGGTTAATTTGGCTGAGACCTCGATCACATTAATTTAAACTGACACTCCAGAGTTACGTGTCAAAAGATTTAGTCAGATGCGTGTTAAATTGATTTGGGCTTTCTTTCCTGCCCCTTCATCTTCATATATTGCTAAATCTTTAAGCAAGTTTAACCATAAACCAAATGCTACCTATCACCCTCGAGACCATTAAGTAATTAGCCCTCACAGCAATCAGAGAAGAAAAAGAAATAAAAAGAATCCAAATTGGAAAAGAAGTAAAACTGTCACTGTTTGCAGATGACTATACATAGAGAATCCTAAAGATGCTACCAGAAAACTACTAGAGCTAGTCAGTGAATTTGGTAAAGTAGCAGGATACAAAATTAATGCACAGAAATCTCTGGCATTCCTATACACTAATGATGAAAACTCTGAAAGAGAAGTTAAGGAAACACTCCCATTTACCATTGCAACAAAAAGAAAAAAATACCTAGGAACAAATCTACCTAAGGAGAGAAAAGACTTGTATGCAGAAAACTATAGGACACTGATGAAAGAAATTAAAGATGATACAAACAGATGGAGAGATATACCATGTTCTTGGATTGGAAGAATCAACATTGTGAAAATGACTCTACTACCCAAAGCAATCTACACGTTCGATGCAATCCCTATCAAACTACCACTGGCTAGAACTAGAACAAAAAACTGCATGGTCTGTATGGAAACACAAAAGATGCCGAATAGCCAAAGCAATCTTGAGAACTAAAAACGGAGCTGGAGGAATCAGGCTCCCTGACTTCAGACTATACTACAAAGCTACAGTAATCAAGACAGTATGGTATTGGCACAAAAAGAAATTTAGATCAATGGAACAGGATAGAAAGCCCAGAGATAAACCCACGCACATGTGATCACCTTATCTTTGATAAAGGAGGCAAGAATATACAATGGAGAAAGGACAGCCTCTTCAATAAATGGTGCTGGGAAAACTGTATAGCTACATTTAAAAGAATGAAATTACAACACTCCCTAACACCATATACAAAAATAAACTTAAAATAGATTAAAGACCTAAATGTAAGGCCAGACACTATAAAACTCTTAAAGGAAAACATAGGCAGAACACTCTATGACATAAATCACAGCAAGATCCTTTTTGACCCACCTCCTAGAGAAATGGAAATAAAAACAAAAATAAACAAATGGGACCTAATGAAACTTCAAAGCTTTTGTACAGCAAAGGAAACCATAAGCAAGACCAAAAGACAACCCTCAGAATGGGAGAAAATGTTTGCAAACGAAGCAACTGACAAAGGATTAATCTGCAAAATATACAAGCAGCTCGTGCAGATCAATATCAAAAAAAGAAGCAACCCAGTCCAAAAATGGGCAGAACACCTAAATAGACATTTCTACAAAGAAGATAAACAGATTGCCAACAAACACAAGAAAGGATGCTCAACATCACTAATCATTAGAGAAATGCAAATCAAAACCACAATGAGGTATCACCTCACACTGGTCAGAACGGTCATCATCAAAAAATCTACAAACAATAAATGCTGGAGAGGGTTGTAGTGAAAAGGGAACCCTTGTGCACTGTTGGTGGGAATGTAAATTGATACAGCCACTATGGAGAACAGTATGGAAGTTCCTTAAAAAACTAAAAATAGGGCTTCCCTGGTGGCATAGTGGTTGAGAGTCCGCCTGCCAATGCAGGAGACGCGGGTTCATGCCCCGGTCCGGGAAGATCCCACATGCTGTGGAGCAGCTGGGCCCGTGAGCCATGGCCGCTGAGCCTGCGCATCCGGAGCCTGTGCTCCGCAATAGGAGAGGCCACAACAGTGAGAAGCCCACGTACCGCAAAAAAAAATAATAAAAATAAAAATTGGCCCTTTTGAGGAGTGGTTTTTATGCTGCTTGTCTTGAGTTTTGAAGGAACTGGGACCAGCTCTTTCCCCTCTCTCTCATTCTCCTTCCCTCACTGGGTTTTGAGGAGGCTTGCACTGTCCTTTGTGGCTGCTCTTCGTGACTCTGCTGGTTTCCCCCTAAACCACATAGACTAAGTCTGCTGAGTCTTGTGTAACCAAGCACCACATACGTGGCAGTGCTTGACTCAAGAAAGGCTATAACAGGCCCTGGGAACTGGCTCCCTGTGGCATTTCACAGCGTTGATCCTGAGTGTCTGCTTTGTCCCTTACGCATCAGAGGGTCTTTGCAGAACTGTAGAGTTTTAAGACTTGTGCTACTTTGCTGTGGTACATTATTTGTGCATTTAACTGTACTTAACATATTGGTCCTAAACTTTATTTTTTTACTCTGTATCCTTAATTTTGTTAATTGTGCAGCTGTTCTCTGTTTTCTTTCTTAGCTGGTAACTTTTATAGTCTGGTAATGCTCATTTTAACATTATGTGAAGGCTTTGGTCCTTGGGTCCCCTCTTAAATTTATGAAAGTAGATGAAATTGAATTTCTAGCAAATTGATGAACAATAATGAGCCAGGTTTTTCTGGGGTCTCTGGATTCGCAAACCAAAATAATACAGTGACTAGAATTTGAAATTGGACTCATTTTTAAAGCCTAAGAGAGAGGAGTACATGGCAAACGCAGGTGACCCACAGCTCAGCTTGGCCCCCAACCTGGCACTTTTTTTTTTTAAGCGTGACGAAATGTTTATTATAAGTTCAAGCATGAATCGACACCAGAGAGTCCATATGAAAGGGAATCAATGTAACATATAGGACAGAGGACTTGTTCAGACTTCACAACTCACTAGACATAAGAATATATACATCTTTGATGAAGCCACAAGAATGTAATGTGTGTATAAAGGCTTTTATCCGTAGTGGCACTTCTTATTTTTTAAAATAGATTCTTTATAGAGCATGGAGAGTAGATCACATGTGAACAAAGGTGAATGGATTTTTCCCTTTCCTTTACATTATTTTTCCTACCAGTATGTCCTATCATTTTATTTTTTTCTACTGAAATAATTTCCAGTTATCCTGGTTCATGTTTTACTTTTTTTGTGTGGATAGAAAGGAATCTTGTGTACCCAGTGTACTCTATTTGCCTGCCTGATGGTTTGCCTCTTCCTGACCTCACATAAACTAGCAGGGGGAAGGAGCCCAGCATTGGAGACTGTTGCTCTGGCTACATGGATGATTTCCAGGTGGGCGTCAGAAGAGCTGCCTCTTCTTGTGTTGGGCTTGCTGGCGTCTGTGCTGAGTGGGTAATAGCCAGGTGCTGGCCATGTTGAGGAACCAACTCTGTTCTCCCATCTTCTTAGGACATGTAAGCTGCTTCTGACTGATCAACAACAACAACAAAAAGGTTAATTCTGGATTTAAAATTTAGTGTAAGCAGCTCATTTTTTTAAAGAGGAAGAAGGGAAAAACGAATCAATTTTAGGGCTAAAAATAACCATTCCAGAGAAGTATTTATGAAGTATTGATTGATTGTTTGCACAGTGGAAGAAAGATTAATCTCTCCACCTCTAATGATAACCCTCATCAAAATCAGCTTTCTACGAGAGTTTGCTGTATCTGTGTCTGGTTCCCTGAGAATGTGAGTTACTTTGGGCAAATTCTGTTTCATTCTTCCTTTTCTGTATCTCCTAATTCCTGGTGTAACACCTCATCACACTCAGGAGGCATTCCTAAAAGTACTCTTCTAATTGAATAGAGACAGAATAAAGAAATATGTCTGAAGAACTTCTGCAGAGATCCAGTTGAATTTCATTTATACCCATTCAGAAGGAGTATTTGAAATACAGAACTCAGGATTCAGTTGACCAATGAGTTCAGCAATAAGAGGAAAGTAAGAAGAAAACAGATTCAAATGAAGTAGCCATTGATCTGAACAGAAACCTTTTGAGTCTTAGAATTGCAGTGCTGAATGTTAGAAATCATTTCAGTGATGAAATTCAAATGTGGTTATGTGTTCCTGATAATTACTTTGTAAATTGAAAATATTTCTATGTTAAAATTTATTATAAGGAGACATACTTGCTGTGACAAAGGCACATGTATTTGTGTAAATTTAAAGGCCCTGTACTTTGTCAGAGAAATAGCCACATGTTCCCGGTTCAGCTTTGTGTGACATTGGACATGCTACTAACACCTTTTTACCACAGTTTATCAAATGGGAATAACATATATCTTACAGGGTTTTGTGATACTCAAATAAGATAATGTATCTAAAAAACATTTTCTTTAGGATGGTCAAATGTTGTTAGTCTTCCCATCTTCCTATCTAGAAAATACAGAAATTTTCTAAGTTGTATAAATTTTTCTTCTTGTGTAATTCTGTCAAAACAGATAGAAATAAAAATTTTATATTTTAGGACATCCTTTTAATGCATTTTAATATTAAATATTAAAATACATCAGTTTCAAAAGTATTTATACAAATTCTTAAATTACATTAGAGAATTTAATAAACTACATCTTGTTTTTGGATATTAAATGTTTGAATTCAATCTAGAATTATTATATTGTTGTAGGGTTTTTTTTTCACATTTGATATATCTATTAAGGATGATTGCTTTCCCTTGTGAAATTCCCTTGGATTTATTTATGTGTTTGTTTTTTTATTATTTAGAGAAGTATAATATAGAAATGCATTAAAATTAGAAATAGACTTAGCGTATGATCCAGCAATCCCACTTCTGAGTATATCTCAAAAGGAAGTGAGATCAGTACATCAGAGAGCTATCTGCACTTCCATATTCATTGCATTATTCACAGTAGACAAGGTGTGAAAACAACCTAAATGCCTGTTAACAGGTGAATGGATCAAGATAATGGGGCATATATATAATGGAATGTTATTCAACTTTTAAAAAGAGGGAAATCCTGCCGTTTGCACAACATAAATGAACCTAGAGGACATTATGCCAAGTGAGATAAGCCAGAAAGACAAATACTACATGATGTCATTTATATATGGAATCTAAAATAGTTAAACTCATAGAAGCAGAAAGTAGAATGGTGGTTGCCAGGAGTGGGGGAAATGGGGAGATGGGTACAAAGTTTCAGTTATGCAAGGTGAGTAAGTTCTGGAGATCTGATGTACAGCATGACTATAGTTATCAAAGCTGTATTGTATACTTGAAATTTACTAAGTGTGTAGATCTTAAATGTTTTCACCACACATATACACACACACAAATGGTAACTAGTGATGGGTCTTCTAATTCACTTGATTGTAGTGATCATTTCACAGTGTATGCCTATACCAAACATCAAGTTATATGCCTTAAGTATATACAAGCTTTATTTGTCAACCATACCTTAATGAAGCTGTGGGGAGAAAAATTTTAGGAATACATTATTTCTGAATAGTTTTATTTTTGCCCTAAGCAAGTATTACTTTATAGTTAAATGTTATCATAAGCATTTACATTTAAATGTATTTATATCATTAAACTTCTTGAATATCTTCTAAAGTATATTATTTAAAATTGTAACCACTTAATTCCTCAAAAACCTGAAAAAAATTTTTGTTTAATATGTATGGGATGGGATGGACTTTAGTTTCTGTATTGTGTTAGTTAATGAACACCAGTAGAGGGAGCTCCAACTCATCTTTCTTGATAAATTTAGCTCTCAACTGAAAATGTATGTTTGTGGAAAAGGGCAGGCGGTGAAATAAACTTAAATAATACGTGGTTATAAACATTTTCAAAGGTACTAAAGAATGACAACTGTAATTCTTCTTACCTTTTAGGGGGAAAACAATCTCAGTTTGATTTCCATGCTTTTAAGTTAACTACCCTCAAATAACTAAACAGAAAACTTCTATGTAGCATAACCACTTGTAAGGAATCCATCAGGCAGCCCAAGCCTTTTAAAGTCAAGAATCTATGTCTGGTCAGTTGAGGAAGAGGAGGAAGAACAGTGGTGGTAATGTTATTGTTTGAAATAAGGTTAAATAAAATAAAATTTTATCAATTGGTAGATAGTCACAATAGCAATGTCATAATAAGGCGAACTGCTGAGTCACTGTGTAGAACAAGGAGAGAGAAAATTTCCATTTTACTTAGAGCTCTTATGCATTCAGAAGGTTTTTAAACCAAAATCTAGAAAGGCTGTAGAACCTTTGTCCCTATCTAGAGGGCTGGGCCTAATTATTACCTGTTGGTTTCTTTATAGACCCGAGAAGAAAATATCATGTGAGATTGCTGGCTTACAACAACATAGAAGATGGCTACCAGGCAGATCAAACAGTCAGTACTCCGGGATGCGTGTGTAAGTAAGAGTTACAGTAGCTTGTTTCACAATGTAAGACTCATACTCTTTTTTTCTCTACTTCCTTCTTTAAATTTAAGTCTCATTACTACTTGGATACCTTGGTGGTTCTATTACTTTCATATTCTCCAGGATACCTAACATAGTATCTTGAACAAGTACATACTCAGTAAATATTTAAGTGAGATGTATTTAATTATAAGAACCTATTTTAGTTTTGCAAGGAAGAGACCATTAGAAATTTAACTGTGGGGACTCCCCTGGTGGTGCAGGGGTTAAGAATCCGCCTGCCAGTGCAGGGGACACAGTTTCGAGCCCTGGTCTGGGAAGGTCCCACATGCCATGGAGCATCTAAGCCTGTGCACCACAACTACTGAGCCTGCGCTCTAGAGCTCACGAGCCACAGCTACTCAGCCTGCGTGCCACAACTACTGAGGCCCACACACCTAGAGCCCATGCTCTGCAACAAGAAAAGCCACCACAATGAGAAGCCCGTGCACCGCAACGAAGAGTAGCCCCTGCTTGCCACAACTAGAGAAAGCCCACATGCAGCAATGAAGACCCAACGCAGCAAAAATAAATTAATTAATTAAATAAAATTAAAAAAAAAAAAAAGAAATTTAACTGGGAAAATAACCCTGAATACCTACAAATACTAAGTTTTCTTTTATCTCCTTTAACCTTGAGGCTAATTATTTCATTCCAGTTGCTATTCAGTTTTATTGCTACTGAGAACTGTTTGGTTTTATTGCTCCTACAGAGGATGTCAGTCTAGTTTTAAGTCTACTGCTGGCTTTCTGAATGTCTTCGGCTGGTAGCTTGACTTCTCTGTGCTTCTGTCTTACATTCTAAGTATTGATAATATTTGATTCCTTATCTAACTTACGGAAGAGTCACTCAGGTTTGAATGATACATCTCTAGACCACTATGAACCTCTGGTGGAAGAAAGACCTAAAGGGTGGGGTGTTATGATTTTACCATTTTACCACTTTCTACATTAAATGTTACGCCATGTGGTAAATTAACATTGTCTTTTTCAATAGCTGTTCGTGATCGCATGGTTCCTCCTCCACCACCACCCCACCATCTCTATGCGAAGGCTAACACCTCATCTTCCATCTTCCTGCACTGGAGGAGGCCTGCGTTCACCACTGCACAAATAATTAACTACACCATCCGCTGTAACCCTGTTGGCCTGCAGAATGCTTCTTTGGTTTTATACCTTCAAACGTATGTAGCTTCTATTAATGGTTGTTTTCTTTGCTCTCCTCCCCACTCACACTTCCTTCTTTACTATCTTGGGCCAACTTGAGCTTCAGCTGTAAGCATTTGTCTTAGAACTTATCTTACTTATGTCAGGGCAGGGGATTTTGCATCTTTACCATAATCAGTTTTGAAAACCGCATTTATTTTGAAGTTTAATTTTCATAAATGATTTTTTTGTTGTTGTTTCCCCAACCTCGTGCAACAAGATTAGACAAGAAACTATCAATATGATGACTTTCAAGTAGCTAAACTTAGCATATTTAAAGAAGGAAACAAGTCAATTTTCATGCTGGCATCAAAAAATAAAGCTAGTTATTCTGTTTGCTAGGTTATAGTTAGAAAGATGCCCATCATTATACTTTCAGAGTGATTTGACTTAACAGTATTTCAGAAGAAATCCCTTTGATTTGGGACATTTCTATAATGTTAATTTCCTAGTTTCCTTTTAGAGAGGCAGTTTTTAGGCTTATTTCTATAATATCCGATGTAGCATTTTAATAATCAAATTAGATTGCTTTTTAATCTAAAAAATTTTTTTAAAGAAAACGAGGGAGATAAATAACAGTAACCTGTATTGATTGGAAATACTGGCAATCTTTTAGAAACAATGTGCTACCAGCATTAACTACTTTATTATTCATTATAGATCAGAAACTCATATGTTGGTTCAAGGTCTAGAACCAAACACCAAATATGAATTTGCTGTTCGACTGCATGTGGATCAACTTTCCAGTCCCTGGAGCCCCGTTGTCTACCACTCTACACTTCCAGAAGGTAAAGAAAGCAGCTCCCCTGTGGGTTTTATCTATGTATTATACACACACACACACACACACACACACACACACACACACACACACACAGACGTCACTTTGAAGAAGATACTACCCTGATTGCCACCTACCAGTCTACGTGTATGTATTTATTTTGTTTCTTAACTTTTGAAGTTTCTTTTCCTTTATTACAGTAAAAATATTTTTCCTCTCAGTGTATTGCACAAGCAAGTGGGCTTAAATTTAGGGTCTCTTTAGGGGGTGCTACATTTTCTAAGAACAGGTGTGCTGTGCAAGGCTGCACCCAAGTAATTTAAAATGGAAGAAAGTGGGTAACATATTTAATGATGTTAGGAGCCCACATTAGAATCTAACGTGAGCGGTAGCTTGATTCTGTGCATAGTGCAGTATAGATGATACCGGATTGAGCACCAATTCTGTAGCTTATCAACGGGAGTTGCTAAAATATTCCATGTCTCTAAACCTGCATTTCCTTTTTTTAAAAATTAATTTTTATTGGAGTATAGTTGCTTTACAATGTTGTTAGTTTCTGCTGTACAGCAAAGTGAATCAGCTGTATGTATACGTATATCCCCTCTTTCTTGGATTTCCTTCCCATTTAGGTCACCACAGAGCATTGAGTAGAGTTCCCTGTGCTATACAGTAGGTTCTCATTAGTTGTCTACTTTATACATAGTATCAATAGTGTATGTATGTCAGTCCCCATCTCCTAATTCATCCAACTCCCCCCACCCCTGGTATCCATACATTTGTTCCCTACATCTGTGTCTCTATTTCTGCTTTGCAAGTAAGTTCATCTGTATCATTTTTTTAGATTCCATATATAAGCAATATTTGTTTTTCTCTTTCTGACTTACTTCACTCTGTATGACAGTCTCTGGGTCCATCCACATCTTTGCAAATGACACAATTTCATTCCTTTTAATAGCTGAGTAATATTCCATTGTGTGTATATACCACATCTTCTTTATCCATTCCTCTGTTGATGGACATTTAGGTTGCTTCCATGTCCTGGCTATTGTAAACAATGCTGCAGTGAACATTGTGGTGCATGTATCTGTTTGAGTTATGGTATTCTCCAGATATATGCCCAGGAGTGGGATTGCTGGGTCATATGGTAGTTCTATTTTTAGTTTTTTAAGGAACCTCCATACTGTTCTCCATAGTGGCTGTATCAATTTACATTCCCACCAACAGTGTAAGAGGGTTCCCTTTTCTCCACACCCTCTCCAGCATTTATTGTTTGCAGATTTTTTGAATATGGCCATTCTGACCAGTTTTGATTTGCACTTCTCTAATAATTAGCAATGTTGAGCATCTTTTCATGTGCCTCTTGGCCATCCATATGTCTTCTTTGGAGGAATGTGTATTTAGTTCTTCTGCCCATTTTTTGATTGGGTTGTGGGTTTTTTTGTTTTTGTTTTTTGATATTGAGCTGCATGAGCTGTTTGTATACTTTGGATATTAATCCCTTGTCAGTTACCTTGTTTGCAAATATCTTCTCCCATTCTGAGGGTTGTCTTTTCCTCTTGTTTATGGTTTCCTGTGCTGTTCAAAAGCTTTTAAGTTTAATTAGGTCCCATTTGTTTATTTTTGTTTTTATTTTCATTACTCTAGGAGTTGGGTCAAAAAAGATCTTGCTGCAATTTATGTCAAAGAGTGTCCTGCCTATGTTATCCTCTAAGAGTTTTATAGTGTATGGCCTTACACTTAGGTCTTTAATCCATTTTGAGTTTATTTTTGTGTTTAGGTGTTAGGGAGTGTTCTAATTTCTTTCTTTTATATGTAGCTGTCCAGTTTTCCCAGCTCCACTTCTTAAAGAGACTGTCTGTTCTCCATTGTATATTCTTGCCTCCTTTGTCATAGATTAGGTGAACATAGGTGTGTGGGTTTATCTCTGAGCTTTCTATCTTGTTCCATTGATTTATATTTCCATTTTTGTGCCAGTACCATACTGTCTTGATTACCATAGCTTTGTAGTATAGTCTGAAGCCAGGGAGCCTGATTCCTCCAGCTCCGTTTTTCTTTCTCAAGATCACTTTGGCTATTTGGGGTCTTTTGTGTTTCCATACAAATTGTAAAATTTTTTGTTGTAATTCTGTGAAATATGCCATTGGTAATTTGATAGGGGTTGCATTGAATCTGTAGATTGCTTTGGGTAGTACAGTCATTTTCACAATATTAATTCTTCCAATCCAAGAACATGGTATATCTCTCCATGCATTTCCTTCTCTCTAGAATGATGGTGAAGGTGTAGATTGCAGCTCTATTTTAATGATGCTGCGAGAAAACAAAGGATACTTATTTAAGTGAGCATTGGGCTGTTTTGCTATGGTTTTGGCAATATTCCATATGTGAGGTAGTGCCCAAAACCAGCGCTTCACACCTTTAGCTCATATTGAACATGGGCTCCACTAAAATCCCAGGACTTCACTACCTTTCGTAAATATAAGGTATTAGTCTAAGATAGATATAAGGTAAAGGTAGATAAGATATAAGGTAAGGTAGATATAAGGTAAAGTCTGTTCTATAAACTCACTGATTCACAACGGTTTGGTGAGTAACTGAGCGTTTCAGTCACAGAAGTATTTTTTGAGTGGCTTCCTAGATCAGATTAAATATACATTCTATGCATTTTAGTAAGAAATGTAGTTTAGCTTCAGTACGTAATAGAGTGAGTAATGCACAGGTGCTCTGGTGGAACTGTAAACCTTTCTAGTTGTCCATGTGGCAAAACAATGTAAAGAGCCCTAAAAATGCTGAGAACCTTTGACTTAGTAGTTCCTCATCTAGGAATTTACCACCTCCTTTATATATTTGTAATGTTTTAAACATTATAAAAATGAAATGAGTTTTCAGATAAAGAAGAGAAAAATCGTATTTTGATATTGTCACTAATGAGCTGTAAAAGCTGTGATTTTGAGATGTTTTTATAGTAGTTTCTAGTTTTTTAAACTCTTATCTGTGCCTGTCCAGGTATTTGAGTACTTAATGACCATTTTCTCCTAATAATACAATATTTTCTACATGTGTGCACAGCACCAGCAGGCCCACCAGTTGGAGTGAAAGTGACATTGATAGAGGATGACACTGCCCTGGTTTCTTGGAAACCTCCTGATGGCCCAGAGACGGTTGTGACGCGCTACACTATCTTGTATGCATCCAGGAAGGCCTGGATTGCAGGAGAGTGGCAGGTCCTACACCGAGAAGGTATATATGATCATAATTTACCCAAGGGCATGAAAAGTAAGGTTATTAATGATAAGGAAACAAAGGGAAAGAGGGATTTAGAGTTTGTTTTGAATTTATGTTTATGAAGTAACAAATGATTAAGAATTTTAATTTTGTTCAAAGGACATTGG
Source organism: Phocoena sinus (assembly GCF_008692025.1). NCBI lineage: Eukaryota > Metazoa > Chordata > Mammalia > Artiodactyla > Phocoenidae > Phocoena > Phocoena sinus. The sequence continues at coordinate 79,213,627 of NC_045764.1, forward strand.
GAAGCCATCAACATACTTTAAGCATGAGCCTGATTTCACGCTTCAGAAAAATCACTCTGAGTATTGTGAATAGAAGAGGTTTGGTAGAGGAGGAGTAGGGGTAAGAGTAATGCAAGGAGACTAGGAAGTAATTGTTGCAGTCCAGGAAAGAGAATGATAAGCCCGGGTTAGGGTGGCAAGGAGTGAGATGGAAAGAAGAGGGTGGTTGAAAGACAGTAAGGAGGTAAAATTAACAGGACTTGGTCACTAAGGGAGGCGGGGAGAGAGAAGGTAAGGAAGTGAGAATTGTTATAGATAATTACTAGATTTCCGGCGGTTGTGTGTCTTGCACTGGAGTAGCAAACACTGGAGGAAGACCTGGTTTAATGGAGAAGACCTTTGTGCAGCTACTAAAATGGTCCACATTCAAATAAATTGACCCATATGAATACTAGGGTCACTTAAGTACTGGGAAAAGCTGCTTAGGGCTTAGGAACACTGAATTTAAATTGTTTAATACCAATTTTATTTTGGCTGAGAAAAACTGTGTTCTAGAATTTAACATTCTTACTTCATGCTGTTATAATATGCCCTTTTTAAATTTTGGAATCTTTCATTTGGACAGGTCTCATATGCCAGTGTTTGGATGGGCCATCACATAAACAGTATAATTTCATGATTTTGATGCTTCTTTTAACTTCTTATTGAATTATAGTTGATTTTGATACTTTTAAAATTCAGACATACATGCTAAGAACTGTTTTCCAGGCAATTAAAAGCTTAAGAAGGATTTTGAGAAGGAAATTTGTTTTCCATCTATATATTCTAAACACTTTACAGTGCCAGGCACTTCCACATACATTTTAACTTTTAAGGGGAATATTTACCCAATTAAGAGAATACACTCTAAGGTCACTTATGTGGATGTAATCCATATAACACTTTTGTAGTTGTAAAATAAACAAATGGTAACAGAAGCTGGAGTTTTGATAGTTGCATATTCATATTTTTCATTAAGCGGGTGCCCCACTAAGTAATGATTTCCTAGTCACTGAACAGCCTGGAAAGTAATAATAAGTACCTCCCAGCAATACAATTTTGTGTTTTATCCATTATATACTGCTCCCTAACAAACCACTCTAAAACTCAGCCATTTTATTTTCTCACACTTTCTGAGTCAGCAGTTTGGAGTGGGATCAGCTGGGCAGTTCTTCTTTTGGTGTCTCCTGAGGTCACTCATGAGGCTCTGATCATCTCAGGGTTTCAGCAGGGTGTGGGTAGCATAAAAACAGTGGGAGAATTCGACAATCCAGGAGAGAGGAAAGAAGCCCCACATACAAAGCTTTGCAGACCTCTGCCTGATTCACATTTGCTAACATCCCACTGGCAAAACGAATCATGTAGGCAAGCCCAGACTTAGTGTGGGAAGAGACTGCCCACAGGTATGGAGAGATGGAAGCATAATTTATGCAGGGCTATTCATCTTACAGTCTGCCACAATATTCTTAAAATATATAATTCAGTTTTCATTAATTAATTCCAAAATGATTCATTGACACAACATTTGACCAAGTGACTAACCTGATTTAATGAGTGTTATATAAGTACTTATAAAAGAATTTTGGGGCTTCCCTGGTGGCGCAGTGGTTGGGAGTCCGCCTGCTAATGCGGGGGATACGGGTTCGGGCCCTGGTCCGGGAGGATCCCACGTGCCGCGGAGCAACTAAGCCCGCGAGCCTAGAACCCGTGCTCCGCAGTAGGAGGGGCCACCGCAATGAGAAGCCCACGCACCGCGACGAAGGGCGGCCCCCGCCTGCAGCAACTAGAGAAAGCCTGCGCGCAGCAACGAAGACACAACACAGCCAAATATTAAATAAATTTAAAAAAAAAAAAAAAAAAAAAAAAAAAAAAAAGAATTTTGATCTCATGAGCACATACTTCCTTTGGCTCTTCATTTGTACCTGCCTAAAAAGAAACAGTATTTAGTTTTGGTTCTTTTTAATGCATTCATTTGTCAGTTTCAGACAAGGCCCAGAAAACAACATTTTTGCCTCATTGATGGCCCAATAGCAAAATGAATTGTAATTAGAAGTTTTTACTTCTGTACAAGCCTTCCTAACTATATAATAAAGCATAGGGGGAAAAATTCTATTTTTGCCATTATGCTGCTTGTGTAAATTTAAGAAACATTATCAGTGAAAAGCTTTTGTCTCTTGTTAAATGTAGGGAACCTTTTCCATAGCTAATGCTAGTAATTCATAGAGAACAAAATAAACAATATAAGTAAAAAGCAATTGAGTTTACTTTTTTCAGAGAGAAAAATATAAAGAGTTTGAGGGGGCTCCCCTGGTGGTGCAGTGGTTAGGAGTCCCCCTGCCAGTGCAGGGGACGTGGGTTCGAGCCCTGGTCCGGGCGGATCCCACATGCCACAGAGCATCTAAGCCCGTGTGCCACAACTACTGAGCCTGAGCTCTAGAGCCCGTGAGCCACATCTACTGAGCCCCTGTGCTACAACTACTGAAGCCCATGTGCCTAGAGCCCATGCTCTGCAACAGGAGAAACCACTGCAGTGAGAAGCCCGTACACCACAATTAAGAGTAGCCCCCGCTCACTGCAACTAGAGAAAGCCCACACGCAGCAAAGAAGACCCAACACAGCCAAAAAATAAATAAATAAATTTTTAAAAAAATAGGGGAAAGAATAAAGTGATGGAGGTAGCGGGGTAAGTTCTTTTGAAAGAAATGACATCTGAGCAGAGCCATATGGATATCTGGGGGAAGTGCAAAGGCCCTGAGACAGAAGTGTGCTTGGCATTTTAGAGGAACAACAAGATGGCCAGGGTGGCTAGACAGAGTGAGGGGAAGTGGGAAATGAGGTGGGGAGGTTGCCAAGGGAAGATCTGGTAGGCCAGACTTCCTGGGCCACGGATTTTTTTCTAAGAGGGATGGAAGACATTGATCTGATTTACATTTTGAAAGGATTACTTTGGCAACCCCCTAACAGCCTACCTGAAAAATTGACTATAAGGAAGTAAGAGCAGAAATTGGGAAACCACTTAACTTTTTTAGTTTTTCTTCTTCTTAAAGTATATTTTATTTTATTATTTATTTTTGGCCACGCCATGGGGCATGTGGGATCTTAGTTCCCCGACCAAGGATCAGATCCATGCCCCTCACATTGAGAGCATGGAGTCTTAACCACTGGACCTCCAGGAAAGTCCCTGGGAAATCATTTAATTCGCAGGTGTCTGTGTGAGAGCTAATGGCAGTTTGGACAGGGATAATAACAAGGAAGGTAATAAGAAGCTATGAGAACATAATTTGAAGGAATAGTCTACTCGATTTGCCACAGATTGATGTGGGGTATAAGAAAAAAAAGAAACAAAATTGGTGGGGGAAATCAAAAGTTTGATTTTGAACATGTTACATTTGAGATGCCTCTTGGATGTCCAAGTAGAGAGGTTGAATAAGCAGTGGGAGGGTTAAGTTCATGGGAGAGGTATGGACCAGTGGTATAACTTAGAAGTCATCAGTATGTAGATGAAGTTAAGACTGGGGAATTGAAAAAATAAAATCACTTAGTATGGACAGAAGAGAGAAAGGTATGAGACTGCATACTGGGACTTTTCTCCAACCGTAAAATCTTACGCTTTGCTTTTTTAAAAATAAATTTATTTATTTAATTTTTGCCTGCGTTGGGTCTTCGTTGCTGCACGTGGGCTTTCTCTAGTTGTGATGAGCGGGGACTACTCTTAATTGTGGTGTACGGGCTTCTCACTGCGGTGGTTTCTCTTGTTGCAGACAATGGGCTCTAGGCACGCAGGCTTCAGTAGTTGTGGCACATGGGCTCAGTAGTTGTGGCCCACGGGCTCTAGAGCTCAGGCTCAGTAGTTGTGGCTCACTGGCTTAGTTGCTCCACAGCATGTGGGATCTTCCCGGACCAGGGCTTGAACCCGTGTCCCCTGCATTGACAGGCGGATTCTTAACCACTGTGCCACCAGGGAAGCCCCCAGAGTCTAATATATTCTGAGAGGTTTTTTGGTTTTGTTTTTAGCATGAAACAGTGTTTTATTGTATAGGTTAAAAGCATTTGTAAGATTTGATAAATCTTTACTGAGTAGTTTATAAGTCAAGGTGCTCCAGAGAAAGAGAACCAGTAGTATTTGCATGTGTGTGTGTGTATGTATGTACAGATAGGTAGGTAGGTACATAAGAGTCGGAGAGAGAGGGAGATTGAGATTGAAGGAACTGGGGCTGCTAAATCTGAATTTGCAGAGCTGGTCAGCAGGCTAGAAATTCTGACAGGAGTTGATGTTGAAGTCTTGAGTCTGGAGGCAGAATTCTTTCCTCTTCGGGGGTACTCAGTCTTTTTTCTTAAGGCTTTAAACTGATTCGATGAGGCCCACCCATATTATGGAGGGTAATTTGCTTTACTCAAAGTCTACTGGTTTAAACATTAATTTCATCTTAAAAAAGAAAACTTCACACCATATCTAGACTGGTGTTTGAGCTAGCACCTGGACACTATAGCCTGGCCACGCTGATATATAAAACTGACCAGCATAAGTACCCATTAGGCACTAAGCTTTGCTCTGGACAGTGGGGACACAGCAGTGAACTAAAGAGAGGAGGTCCCTGAGCCCCGTGAAGCTTGTGTTCTTGTAAAAGTCTGAATGTCATTTCCAGGGTGAGTTGGGGGTGGGAGGGGCAGGCAGAGGAGGAGCTGGGGAGGTTGGGGTCTGGGAAGCCAGGGAAGAGACACGTGATAGCATGAAGGTATGAGGTGATGATGTTAAGACTGGAGTGACAGCGGTGTGCCTGCAGTGGAAGGCGCTAATTGGAGGCAGAATGAATAGTAATTAGTACTTGGGGATGGACACCAACTCTTCATTTTGCAGAGAAGAAAACTCAGGTCTGGAGAGGTGATATGACAAGTTAAAGATACTGTGACATATGGTGACATTCTTTTCTTTTTCTATAAATGTATTTATTCATGACTGCGTTGGGTCTTCACTGCAGTGCGTGGGCTTCTCATTGCGGTGGCTTCTCTTGATGTGAAGCACGGGCTCTAGGCTCGTGGGCTTCAGTAGTTGTGGCACGCAGGCTCAGTAGTTGTGGCTCGCGGGCTGTCGAGCACAGGCTTAGTAGTTGTGGCACACGGGCTTAGTTGCTCCGTGCATGTGGGATCTTCCCGGACCAGGGCTCGAACCTGTGTCCCCTGCATTGGCAGGTGGATTGTTAACCACTGTGCCACCAAGGAAGCCCTGCTTTTATATTTTAAATGAACATTCCTTTGGTAACAAATGGCTCATATTTTAGTATTAGTTCAGTTGGTATTTACTGAGAATTATCTTGTGCAAAGCATTATGCTAGCCACCTTCAGCTGTTCACATGTGAAAAAAATTTCTGTCCTCCAGAAAGGGAAGAGAGGAGATCAGAGGTGAGGAGGAAGACTTACTTTCATTGAGTATATACACGTGTGTCAGACACTTGTCCATGGTAGTTCATTTAATCCATATAATAATTATATGAGGTGGGAATTATTGCCCCCACAAGGAAAGTAAAGTTCAGTGACATGCCCCAAGTTGCAAATTACTTAATTGGTAACATGCCAGGACTTGATCAACATTGATCCAACGCTGAGCCTGTTAACACTGTCCGGTTTGTGAAACTCCTAGTCTAGCTAAAAGTTCAGACGCGTGTAAAAGGCTGTAGGCTGAAACAATCACACCAACTGGAATTTAGACCATTTGCTGAGAGAATATAGGGACAGTCAAATCACTTTAATATTTGGGAACTGGTTTAACTGTGCTCATATGGGAACCTGAATGTTATAGTTTCCTTTTTTTGTCGGAAGGAAGACTTTCTGTGGGAGAAAGGGGAATGTGCATACACACATATACACACACAGCTCATCCATTTGTAATGTTTAAATTAAGCGAAAGAATTTTAATTTCACTAGTGATTGACTTTGCCAAACACTTTCTAAAATTAAATGTAAAGTATTCTATGATAAAATGGAGACTCAATTTATTTATATGTTGGTAAAGAAATTGAAATGCTCTTCCATCTAGCTAATGGTAACATGTCACAATACGTTGTTGCTTTTTAATTCACCTGCCTAAGAGCAAGTGGCAGTGGAAAGACTCTTCCTGATTCTAAACAGGGGTCAGTGTTTTTATTCAACAGTTGTGTATTCAAGTAGCTCACACTCTTTCTAGGCCAGGTTGAAACCGGAGCACATGAGAGCAAACCGTGTTCAGCTCCTCGCACTGCCACTGGGTTCAGCTCCCTCCCACCATGTGACCTGCAGTGGTAGCCTCTGAGTCATGGCCTCAGCTCTAAGATCACCCTGCATTTCGCTTGCATAATGAAATATATTGTAGCAAGTGCACTAGAGTAGCCAGCTCTGAGCTGGCGGTGACAGCTACCAGCTGTTGTAAGCTCTCTAAAACTATTTATTGTAAAGGTGCCCTGCATCAGGAAAAAATGAGAAGAAATTACCCCAGGGAAGCTAGGTTTCCCTGTGAATATCCACCCATAAATGCAGTGCAAGAACAACTTCCTAGCTGAATTTCTTTTATACCTGGTTTCTTAACATTAAGACTAATTCCTAGGGTGGGATTCCCTTTGTAAGAAAAATACTTCAGTGCCGTGGCAGGACAAGAGCAGAAAGATACCTCAAGGAATAGCAGTGCCCAAATAGGAATCCTTCTTGGCAGTCATGCCATCAGAGAAGATACCTTTCAATACCAAACATATATAAATTCAAATGATGATTCCTTTTGGAGAGAAGTAGATGCTAGCCAAGTTGCTGGTGATAATTTTGATAGTTAATCTGGAGTCTCAGCCTTCAACACCCTGAGGTTCCTACATAACTTTGGCATCTTCTTGCCTGTTTATATTCAGGAAATCTTAGATAATGATTACGAGGGTGAAAAATATATTCATACTTTCAAAAATAATTGTTTCTAATTTAAGAAATAAGAACAAAATCATTTATCACAATTACTGTAAGTGGTTTAAACATTTCTAAAAGAAAAAAAAAAGGATACTCATTGGAGTTTCCTGGCAGTCCAGTGGTTAGGACTCAGTGCTTTCACTGCAGTGGTCATGGGTTCAGTCCCTGGTCAGGGAAGTAAGATCCTGCAAGCGGTGAGGCTTGGCCAAAAAAAAAAAAGAGTCTCGCGTTGGATTTTTTTTTTTTTTTTTTTTTTTTTGCGGTACGCGGGCCTCTCACTGTTGTAGCCTCTCCCGTTGCGGAGCACAGGCTCCGGACACGCAGGCTCAGCGGCTATGGCTCACAGGCCCAGCCGCTCCGCGGCATGTGGGATCTTCGCAGACCCAGGCACGAACCTGTGTCCCCTGCATCGGCAGGCAGACTCTCAACCACTGTGCCACCAGGGAAGCCCTCACATTGGATTTTTAAAATCTACTTGTAATTGTTGAATCTGAGTTCATTGTGTTATTTTGTCTTTACCTGTGTTTGAAATATTCCATAATAAAATGTTTTAAATGCTATTTGTATCCATACCTATGTAAAGAGTAAAAAATTATATATACGTTTATATATATTTTTTGGTAAAAAAAGTGTGTGTTTATATATATATGTATATACATATATGTATCCAAACAAAAATACATGTTGATTTTACGAGCTACTCTTAAAACAAAATTACAGAGAAGGATTATATAGGGGCAGTGTGCTTGGCACAATGTTAAATGAAAACTCTAGGATATAAAAATGCATGTAGTAAATATGTACTCACACATGTACAGTACACAAATACACATACACAAATACACAAAAATGTTAACAATGGGAGATTGTCATTTTATTTATTTTACAGATGTTTTCTAATAAATGCGTTATTTTTATAATCAGAAAAATATTTTTGAAATGACCATGTTTGTGTGATTAAAAGAATAAATAAAAGATAGTTTACTTAATTTGTAATTGATATATTTATAGGGGCAATAACCATGGCTCTGCTAGAAAACCTTGTGGCAGGAAATATATACATTATCAAGATATCTGCATCCAATGAGGTAGGAGAAGGACCCTTTTCAAATTCTGTGGAGCTGGCCGTACTTCCAAAGGAAACTCCTGAATCAAATCAGAGGCCCAAGCGTTTAGATTCTGCTGATGTCAAAGGTTTGTATACTGCCATAATCATTGATTTTCCTTAAGAAACGAAAACACACATTTTTTTTCCAGCTCCCCTCTGCTTTATTTCTGCTCCTCCGTGACCATATCCCTAAACCCATACTCGGCTCCTTGAATTCTTGCTGGCGAGGTTCTGATGTTGTGGAGCTGCATGGCTCTCCCTGCACTCCTAGAAGGAGAAAACACTTCCCTCAGAACTAACCACGGTTTTCAGACCACTGTGTCCCAGTTACTTCTCCTCCCAGCTGTGCATCCACCAAGACAGATGAGCCACACCACCCCTGAGCTGATGGGAGCAGGCGTCTGGGGGTTTGTGGAAATAAATGGCAGTGATGGTTGTGGTGTTCAAGCTAAGAAGAGCATGGTTTTCATTAAGAGTTTTCCCCACTGAAACAACAAACAAAAACAAAAACCCCATCCTCTCCAGAGTGAAAGTTATTTCTCTCCAGAAAGCAATTGGAAAAAATACCTTTAAAGAGCCATTCTCACTCCACTCAGGGTATCTTCCTATTGTTCTGAAGGACGCCGGGGCCCCCTGTGACCCAGGACTAGACACCTCCTTTTTCCCCTCTCTGGGGGAGGGGGCCTGGATGGCGATGCAGGGTGTGGCAGGGGCAGCTTCAGATTGAGGAGATGCCAGCTGAATTCAGGGCGGGATTAAAGGCTCTTAGTTCCTCAGAGGATAGTCATTCAGTATTGTGTGCACTTTGGGGATGGACACTGGGAAGGAGAGAGAGAAACAAAGAGAAGGGCAGGGAAGTCAGATTTAAGCACAGGAAGGAGGTAACCACAGTAGCTGCCATATCATCAGGGGAAGCAGAGAGCAAGGCTCGTATTCGCTTCTCAGATACCTTGCTAGTCAAAGTGCCTAGAGACCAGCAGCGTAAATGGCACCTGGGAGCTTGTCAGACATGCAGAATTGTGCGTGGACTCTACCCCAGACATCGTGAATCAGCATCTATCTGCATTTTAACATATCCCCTAGTGACTCTTATGCACATTAAAGTTTGAGAAGCACTGCTGTGTAAATGAAAATGCATAAATGGAAAACTAGTCTTCAGTATACAGATCTGCTTTTAAGGTAATATGACATGAAAGCTACCCTTTGGCTTATCAGTGAACATCTGTGCCTTGTGCCTTTTAGCGTTATAAATTATGAACTGATGTTCATGTTTGATATAATAATACCTAGAACTCATATTTAGAATCTTCAATATGAGAAGATAAGCCAATTTTAAGGTCACTGATAAAAGAGTAATATGTCTTTTTTGCTTAGACACAGATACTGTCAAAAGTTTTCCTATGAGAGGAAGACAGATTATTGAAAAGCTAATATCTGAGAATTACGATAAATGGAATCATTTACTTTTCTGACTGACTCTGAGTACATGTGTTTCCCCTTCCAGTTTATTCAGGCTATTACCATCTGGACCAAAAATCAATGACCGGCATTGCTGTAGGTGTTGGCATAGCCTTGACCTGCATCCTCATCTGTGTTCTCATCTTGATATACCGAAGTAAAGCCAGGTGTGTTTCCATTGCTAGAGATGTTGATGTGGTTAAAAAACATTTAAATTACAGTAACCACAGAAACAAGTTGAAATCAAGTGCCTTTTAGAGTAACTGGGATTTTCCACTTTAAAATGAATGTATTATTACTTGGGTTCTTACAGCTATAGAGATGTGCTCACTTTGGAAGATTATTCTCTCACCATTTGAAAAAAATTACTGTACCAACAAAATACTCTTCAATGAGGACCTAGTTTTCCCATTTCCTTGGTATTTTGAGAAACACAAAGTATATCCTTTGGATTTTTAAAAAAAATAACCCACTTAATATGATGTATCTGCTGATTGAGGGATTCCTTACTTCCTGGAATATTTTCATATTTAAGTAGCCTGAAATGTCTGAGTCACTTGAGAGCTCTACGCTCACCACCACAGGTCATATGTTTGGGATTCTCCAGACATGGATTAAAACAAATGTAATAACTAGGGATTCGTTCTCTATAAACTGTTGTCAGGCAATTTTATCAGTGCTTTTGACTTCAGCTAAATTCTCAGCATTCAGTGACCCTCTCTGTTTCTAACCTTTTATATTTTGGCTTTTGCTTTCATTTATTAAGGTTCTTTATTTAAAAAAATCAAAGTCAAATACACATCATTTTTAGGTAATCTCCATCACTAGACTCTCTCCATTATCATAGGTTTTTCAGAGTTTATTCTGTATGTTTTTGGTACTTGGGCATAGAAACACACTCAGAAAACATGTTAAGGAATTTTAAAGTCTTTTTTTTTAGAATTTTGAAGTTTTTTGTATATGGAACTGGCTTAATTTTACTGTCCAAGTTTCTCACTTCAAGAATTTTTTAATGAAATCTTTATGTACATTGTTTTAGTGATGCCTAAATCTTGCATAAGTGCTACTGTAAATTTGTCATCATTAATTGTTATGTTAGTGTGACAATCTGCAGACCTGAAGGAGAGCATGTAAATTTTTCAAACTACAGTTTCTGCATATATTATAAATAAGCGACAATAATAGTACTTTATAAATATTAAAGTTTTTACTAAGTGTAAAGAGTAATTTTATATAAACAGACATTGGGACAAAAAAAAACAAGCCTTCTCACATCATAAACGTTTGCAGCAGTGAGTTGGAGTTATAATCTAATAGTTTCTAAAGATATTTGAGAAACAAGCATTAAGGAACTCCATTGTTTGCAAAGTTGTGAACTTCCCAGATTTCACCAAATTTGGTACATTTACTTTTCTCTTCTTGTGGAATTAGAAAATTTCCTTTTCTTGCAATATTTCAGGAAATCAACTGCCTCCAAGACAGCACAGAATGGAACTCAACAATTATCTCATACCAGTGCCTCCCTAGCCAATGGAAATGAAGTAGGAAAGAACCTGGAAGGAGCTCTAGAAAATGAAGAGTCCTTAATGCCAATGATCATGCCGAACAGCTTCATCGATGCCAAGGTACTCTGAGCTGAGTGACTGTTGTGCTACATAATCCTTCCTACCATTCATCTTATCTTTATGCGTAAAATCTTTTTACCAAAAAATTGTATGTTGAGTGTATTGTGTCCATACTTCACATAACGAAATGTGAAACCGTTTCACCCAGATCCTTCCTTGCATACAATATTTGGGGAGAAGATACGGATAGATAAAAGAATAAAAGATGAAGATAAATAAAATATGAGAAAGTAGCATAAATTCAATTAGTTTGGATTATGTGGAGCTGAGATGTCTTAAATAAGGACATCAAGGTCATCAGTCCATATTTACTACAATTTGGATTGTTGTGTGTATACTGGATGGAAAATTTTTTATTAATCCATTCTCAACTTAGTGTATTTGATTTTAGAACTAAATGGAGCATCAGAACATTCCAGGTGTGAATGAAAATTTTTTAAATACAGAGTATATAAATAGATGTCTCAAGATCCTACCCTGTACGGCCTTAGGAAGTTGGATATAGTAAAGAGATGTCATTGGAGGATAATACTTCATGTCCTTTCCACTATGTGTAATAATAGTACAGCGATAAGCATTATGAACACCAACTGAAAATTATTTTTAGTCACATTGCAGCATTAGATATCGTGCATTATTATAATAGCCCTCATAACAAATGTGCTGTAAATTAAGTATCTGCAAACTATAGCCCAGCCCAGGCCAGACTGCAGTCTGTTTTTGTATGGTCATCTCTGAGCTAAGTATGTTTTTCACATTTTTAAAGGGTAGTTTGGGGGGAACAAAAAAGGAGGAAGAGGAGAAAATGCAGCAGAGGGCATGTGTGGTCTGCAAAGCCTAAGACATTTACTATCTGCCCCTTTACAGGAAAAGTTTGCCAAATCCTGCTATAAATTCTTCTTCCCCAACCTTTCCCTAAAATTCAGAATACCAAAAATATTTAAAAATTTCAGGCAATTTTGATGTTAAATTTTATATAATTATATTTAGCAGATGCAATTTACGTGTATCTAGCACAGTGCTATATACTATATATATTATGGGTAAATAATAGTAAATTGATTTTTGCTACTCCTGTTGTCTTTTTGTTTGCAACTTAATTTAGCTTTTATTTTCTGATACAAATGTAAGCCATTTAATTTATTTCAAATTAATCTAGAACATTAGGACCTAAAACTTTTAAATAAGCACAGAAAGTACCAAAATACACTGTCATTCTGTTATTACTAACTTGGAACTAGACATGAGAAAGGATTGAAGAGAAGTGAAGTGGGGAGGAAGGCATGGGAAGAGAGAGGGAGAATCTAAAATGAAAGGACACAGAGCAGAGTGGGGGCCTGAATTGAAGCAGAGAAGCCAGTTTGGAGGCCAGGTCTCTGAATTCCCTTGGGTTAGCCTAAGAGCTGATCCCCCGTCTATTGCCATTTTGTTGAGCATATGTGGGCCCATTTTTCTCTTCCTAAATCCTTTTAAAATTTTTCAACCATGTGGAAAGGTTGAAAAAATTTAATAAGTGCACAAATAATTGTCAGTATCTTTTCATACTTTTGTATCTCTCTCTCTATATTTTTGTTTCCTCTGTCATTTGAAAATAAGTTTTGGAATCCTTACACTTCACCCCAAATACTTCAGCATATATATCTCTCTTAGGAATAAACCTATTATATCTTTTTGATCACGAACAAGTACCCTGTATTTGTTGTGTGCTGCTAGTGTAAAAGAAGAAATAATTCTGTGATCATTTTTTTCTTTTAACATTTAAAAATTTTGTGTAGTACTTGTAATAAACTGAAATCTATAATATGTGCATTTTCCCCTTTTATATCTCCAGGGAGGAACTGACCTGATAATTAATAGCTATGGTCCTATAATTAAAAACAACACTAAGAAAAAATGGCTTTTTTTCCAAGATTCTAAGAAGATAAAAGCTGAGCAGGTAACTCACCCATTAAATGGAAAAAATCTTTTGCTACCCCTGGTATATGAGATGGTAATTTTAAAAAGAGGAAAATGTAAGTGAGTTTTTTTTTAACTTCTTTGTTCTTTCTAGCCATGACTGTATTAATTTGGGGCATGACTCTATGGAAAGCCATGGGGATTGATGACCGAAGTGACAATTGGAATAGTAATCAGAGCTGTGGTTTTCAGTGGGAGTTGAGGGGCAGTGGAGAAAGGGATGGGGCAGGAGCCTTCCTCACAATCACTGAAGAAGCCTTTTGACATTTCCCTTGCCCCAGTAATTCTGATGTGTTCCCACTCCTCGGAGAACCATTGACCTAGACGGTTCCTTCATGATGATCTTTTACCCATGTACTCGATCAGTTTGCTAGCTCAGCACACACACAATATGCAAAACCAGATTTGTTATTTTTTAAGAGCACTCTGTTATCACTGATGGTGTTTTATGTATTTTTACCCAGCCTCAAAGAAGATTTACTCAAGCGGTCTGCTTTTACCAGCCAGGCACTACCGTATTAATCAGTGACGAGGACTCCCCCAGCTCCGCAGGTCGTACAGCCAGCTTCCCAAGACCCCTTGGTGTTGCAACTGATACTGAGCATTCAGCGAATAGTGAAGGCAGCCACGAAACTGGGGATTCTGGAAGGTTCTCCCATGAGTCCAATGATGAAATACACCTGTCCTCAGTTATAAGTACCACACCCCTGACCCCCAGTTCCTTCCCTGGCACTGATTCGAGTGGGGATCCCTCGATGAGAAAGTGTGAAGAACATGCAGTGCCATCAGATGCTGAGCAGATTTCCTCTTCAGTTCCTCAGCCATCATCTGCCATGCTCTGCTTTGATAGAAAGGAGTTTCCAATCTAGATAGCCACGTCCAGGTATTCTCACCTTTAAGTCTTTTCGAAGGACAGTGAACAGGGAGCCAAAGCCTTTTGTGAAAATCATGATATCTTATTGGGTATTTCACCTTTTTTGAATGTGTTTTTTTTTTTATCTTTAAGCTCACGTATTTTGAATGTTTCAGTGTCAGCAATGTGAAAAGACAGTCAAGATATTTGACTGGATTATGAAATATATCACTGGAGCAAAGGGAAGACTTTTGAAAGCCCCTTTGCTGACTATCTACCTCAGTTTGCCACATGGCAAACTCAGAAGACAACTTTGTTACCTCATTTGTTGTGATAGTTTCTCAGCTACATAACCGATGATACTTCCTAGTAGCGTTTTGTTTTCATTGCTGTATGTGTAATGTGTGTGATCAAAGGAGTCATATAGGTAGATGAGTAAGAATGTTTATCTGAAGCTCTGATTTAAGAAACAACAGCAACAAACTATGACCTCTGTATGGTTTGGATAATTTAACACCTCCAACTGTGAGGACTGAAACTGCAGAGAAAAGTGGGACTGTTGACTTTACTGAATGACCAAAACAAAAAAAGCCTATCTCTTTTGAGAATAGAACTGTTCAGTAGCATACAGGGGCTCCTATTGCTTCTAGAGCCTTTATGTTGTGGGCATTAGAGTCTTGAGTGCTTTATCTGCTGTATCCCAAACCTCAGCCTGCCTAGAAGCCGTGCCTTTTCTACCTGCTCCTTTGCCTGACAGTTGGCCAAAGGCTGCACTGTCTAGTTTGCAAAGCATCCTCAACCTTTCCAGAATTAGTTGCAAAACTCCTTGCAGGAAATAGACTTCCAAAGAGAACAGGTTAGGGTTGGTGTTTTGTGTTGTTTTTTTTATCCCAGCTTGGTTTAAAGGGGTAAAGAGGTTTCATTAAATATTAATAATGAAGATAAATGCAGCAGTAGACAGTAAAATGAACTTGAGGTTATCATGGTAACAGTGCCTTCCATTATATATTATGAAGTTCTTTGCCTTATACCTTTTTAATATTCATGAAGTTGTTCAGGATAAGAGTACAGAAAGTTGCCTTAAGAGTTTCTTGGATTTTATCAGTAACTCTTTTGATGTATAGTATTTTATCAAAGCATTTTGGTTTGTTTTTATGCAGGTTTTGTTTAGGGATAAGTATTCAGATCTCTACCAACTTGGTTGTATTTTCTTGAATTCTTAAGAGAATTTGGTACTCTGTTTAATCTTCCTTCAGTGTCAATGCTGTGAATGAGGAATGCTAACTCCAGGAGTGAGTTAATCCTCTTGCTGGTTTGAAATCAGTAAACTGTTTACTTACCCACATAGAATAGGCCTTCTTTCAGTAATGAGACAGTTACCTGTTAGGTGCCCAGCAGTGAGAGACAATAAAGAATTAAATACATGGTGTAGAGAAGGGACCCCCTTTTCCTTTTAAAAGTATTTCTTCAAATTATCTGGAAATGACTTTTGAGCCGCTTTTTAAAAGGAATCTTAATGGGTATCCCCCTTGAAACCTTTTATTTGTGGAAGTGGGGGGTCATGTTAAATGGTGTTCTAAAGTCAAAAATATGTTACTGGACGACAGTCCCACCTCTGTCATCTTCTATCCCAGTGTCTGATGACACAACATTTTTTGGTTGTTTTTTAATCTGTAGTTTTGTGCCAAATTGGATGTGTTCAGAAGTAGACCAACATTAATTGCTAGCATGCGCTTCTGAACTAAATTCACAGTCCCCCATTTAGTTATCTAAGTATGGGCTTGATGGCAAAACAAAAAAGCAGAGCTTTAGGTGAACAATCTGAGGCCAGGAAAAATGCTGCTCCTGCCTTTATAGCTCCTGTTTATACTACCTCCTTTTAAACTTATTCTAGTGTTATTTTTTTTTTTCCTGTACTCAGGGAACGTTTTGTTACTTTCGAGCTGCCTCATGGAAGCATGGGCAAATTGACAGGGTATGGCGTTTTGGGGTTCATAAGTAGAATTATGTGAGGCCAACTTTTATCAATATCTAAAACCAAGGACTACAGTGAGTTCATTTTATGTTTTTAAACTTTCGTTACAAGGTGAACAGAATCTAAAGTTGAAACATCATCCATCATGTCTAGGACTCTATTAATTTGAATCATTTTAAAAGCCTAAAATGATGATCTGAAGTCCTTTAGGAAAGTATTTTGTTTGTTCTGTTTTTGATGAATAGGCCCATAGTTATTGTAGATCTTTAGGCTATAACTGTTTGCTAATTATTTACCAGTACATTTTTCACTCTTTCACCTTTTCATTTTGTTCTTATATAAGATTTTTTCATAATAATCCTATTACCAAAGAATTTTCAGTAGAAAGTGAAAATTTGACTATGATTTCCCCCCAAATTTAATTAACTAGAAACATCTATAGGTATGACGCTTATACAAGTAGTTACTAACCCAGAATAATAGGGTTTATCTTGATTGTTGTAGTTAATTAGACTAGTAATTTTAACTACCTTATTGTTACCAGAGCATTTAAAATAATTTCTTTACCAGCAGATAGTTCCAAAGAATTTCAAGTGTAATTTTTTTTTCTTCAGCAAGTAAATCTTCAGCTCTACAGTATTAAAGTATTTTGAAATTGTTGAAACTACTTGTTGTAGAGAAAAAAAAGTCTTTTCACCAAAGATAAATATTTTGGTCTCATTGAATAAGGTATTTAGTGAACACCAAAGACTTCTTTTTACTTGGCCAAAGCTAGCTTCTTTGAAGTCTTAAGTATGAAATTGTAACTAAAATGTGAAGGTTGTCTTTCATCTCTCATAGTGGTATTACTTCATGGTATTTTCACTCTGAAGGGGCTAATATGCAAATAGTAACTATTTTCTTTTCCAAAGACTTATTTGCTGTAAGTACTAATACATGCATGTCATTTTTATGCCAAATATTACAAGATACTGCTCATCAGTATTTTCATACCAAAGATCATGCAAATATATAGATTAGCCTGTAAGTAAGTAAAGATGAGCAGATTTGAAATAAATTTATTTAGAGGCTGATAGGGGATCTAGCTTTAGTAGCAAAAGATATCAAAGGGCTAAGTTTACATAATTAAAAGCAATACAATTATATTGGTATTTATCAGTGTTTTAATTCACGTACTTTTTATCAATGAATTTTTCAAAAACCAAAGATATTTAAGGTTATGTCCACATATAGGCAGATTTAGTTGTACATTAAACCATTGTTTCTTGTTTTTATGTCAACCAAACTTGTCTCTCCAGAACCCTGTCTGTATACAAATAGCATACATAGGGACTTCCCATTAAATCTGCTGATTCAGCCACAGGATGTTTTTGCCAAATGATGTGATACTTTCCTAAGCACCTTGAGTGTGAGATGTCAACAGAAATATCAGCAGGCTTTTCCACTGCAGAGCTTTATGGCAACCCCTGAATCAGTCTGTGCTGTCTTCCTCCTGCTTAAAGCATTATGTGGTTAACTCTGAAGGCTTGAGGCAGTCCCTTAATAATAGGGATGTTCTCATCTCTGGGGAGCAATGGGATATAACAGGGAGAAGAATCATATCACTGTTTTAAGTGGCTGTTCTTTGCTCTTTAAAGTTGTCCATAAATTGAAATATTTTAATTGCATCAAGGGAACAAAAATCTTTTTCATGAAATCTGGAGTTTTATATTTTGATTAGCCTAAAAGTAAGGACACAACTTTATCCACTAAGTGGCTTTAAAAAAATCAGTTTTGGCACCCCAGGGAAATTAGATCCTCAGTGAAATGCTTTTTATTTGCTTTTGCTTCAAACAAGCGCAGTGCCAATGCTGGGAACAATGACAGTGATTTGCATTGGTGTGTCTTGGCTTCATTAAGGACATATGCCAGAAACTTGCTCATGTTGACAACTCAGGGTCATTGTTCAAGTCGATGAAGGCACCTTTGGAAACAATTGAGTGTCACAAAAAAAAGATGATTTGAAAGGTTTTTTTTTTAAACGCTAGAATATCCAGATGTGGTTCCATCTCAGCAGTGGCTGTAGTGATTCACACATACTCTTCTATTTCATTGAATATAAATGTTTAATACTGAATGTAAAAAAAGAAAAAAAGTGCCAATACATCGAAAGAGGCATGATTTAAGACTAAACATGTATGTTGTAGACTTTGTTCCTGACAATTTGGCACATGGGTCTCTGGTAAAATTGCTTTGGTTTAATAGTCATAATTTCTGTGGGCTGTGAGCACAGAGAACAGGGTTCTGGAGATCACCATACACAACCAGTTGTCTAATTGTGAATTTAATTGATGTTTAGAAGAACACATACCTAGAATTCTGTGTGAAGTTGATTTATGCTCAGGACATAAGATCACAGGCTAATGCAATGTGTATGTTTGCAGGCTTTAATCTCCTCAGGCGGTTTCCCTTGGTAAGCCTTTGAAGGTGTTTAAGATTAACATGACAGCCTTGCATTTTTACCAGGCAGATACTGTATTATTTTCTTATTGCTGCTGAAATGAGTTACCACGAAGTTGGCCTTGAAGCAACACAAGTTTATTATCTTACAGTTCTGTAGGTCAGAAGTCTGACACAGGTCTCAATGGGATAAAATCAAGGTTTGTTTCCTTGTCTTTTCTGGATTTCAGAAACTGTAGACCCCACCCCCTATTCTCTCTGACCCCACTTCCATTATCATATCTCTTTTTCTGACCCCAACGGGGAAACATTCTCCAGTGTTAAGGACTCACGTGGTTAGTTGGGGCCCATCTGGATGATCCAGGGTACTCTCCCCATCTGAAAATTCTTAACTTAATCACCTCTGCAAAGTCCCTTTTGCCCTGTATGGTAACATATTCAGAGTCCAGGGATTTGGGCGTGGACTTCTGTAGGTGGCCGTTCTCTTACGTACAACAGACATATTATTTCTGTAGAATTCTGATCTCCATAAAATGTCTATAGCATTACAGAGATTGGAAGTGTGAAGCCATGTGCCCTTTAGTGATCTTCAAAATGTCAAGTATGAAAACCTTGGCTTATCGCCTATTGAATGTTTACATTAAACTTTCTCTCTAAATCACTTGCAAAAACAGTTCGGCTTTAAACTTTTTGCATATGTGCTTTGTAAGTTAACATCTCAGCTCTATGTGTTTAACAGAAAGTTTCCTAATATTTGGCTCTAACTTTATGGAATTTCATCAGGTATTTTTGAAAACTGTTCATATTATAGTTGAGCTTTCTCCTTTTCTCTTAAGTGATTACGTCGGTGGGGTAGGGTTGGGGGAAAGACCTCAAACGTAGGAACTCAGATTAGATGAGCAGGACCATGCTCAAGTTCATTCTTCATTTTCTTTTAAAAGCATTTTGCAACATTTACCCTTTCTGACTTTTAAATTGGGTTTATTTCTTCAGCTTCACCAGCCACTGTTTGGTTTTCAGTTTGATAGCCTCTTGATTTTCCATCAGCCTTAGCAAGAACCTCCATTTATACTTAGCAGCATGTAAAACTCCTAGGAAATTTTGTCTTTGTTTTCTTTGATTTCAATTGTCCCTTTTCCTAGAAAGCTTTAGATCCCACAGCTCTAGTTTGTTCTGATTCCTGGATCATGTCAAGTCAAGCCTTCTTTCAGATTTGAAGGATAATTTATAATTATACCCTAAGTTTCAGCATTTCTTCAATGAATGAAACAAAGCTATCTCCATCATGGGGTGGAGACCGTGATGATATTCTGAGTAAGGTTAAGAGTGCTGGTCATTTTTCAGCCACTTCTGACTCTACTCCTTAGGAAGGGATAAGGCCATTTACTGAGCGTATGCGATGTGCCAAGCACATCTTCATCCCTGCACACTGCTACATTCTGCAAGGCAAGTATTATTCCCATTTTGGAGATCAGGAAACAGGTTTAAAATGTCTAACTTGCCAAAGATCACAGCTAGTAAGTGGCTTAGCCAAGATACAAACCCAAGTTGGTCCAACTTCAGGGTTTATAGGATTTCTACTATGATACCATCATCTCAGCTAAGACATGATATTTAATTACCTGGGCTCATAGTGCCTTCCACTGTGTCAACACAACCTGTCCGCACAGTCATAGCCAATCAACAGAGAGAAGTCTGTCTGAGTTACGTTCATTTATTCAAGGAGGAATTTAGGAGGCTGGGCTATAACTCACTCTTTGTCATCTCGTAAACTCCCTGCTTTCCTCGTTTTAAACTTTCTATTTCTCTTAGCCGAAACTGTGTCTGAAAGCTGATGCTTGTGCCTAGAGTTGCAGGAAACAAGGTAGGCATGGTTTCTGTAGTCCTTATCTGTTCAAGCATTTCCTTATTAGACTAGGTGTTCAGAATTTAATTTTATCTTTCGTAATTTTTCTGTAGTCCCCATATCTAAATAGAAATTTATTAACTAGAAAAAGCCAGGTGTGTAAGCAGTCATCTTTTCTTGCTAGATCTGAAGAGCATATTTGTTATTTGAATTCAACCTAATTAATTTAGGAGAGAGCAAAGTTGAGGAGAACCATATAGTAGGACAAGTATAAGGTTAGTCTTTGGCACACCTAAATTCTAGTTTTTGACCATTTTGAGAATTGTTTGGTAGGAAAGTTCTTAACCTGTTTTTGTTCCTTAACATGAAGTAAGGATACTTTGTTGTGCAGAATGAAGCAGTAGTACTTTGAAAACTTAAAAGTGTAGATAATTATAATCCAAAAGTCATTTCTATAAGGCTGTGAAACATATCTTAACAGATTTTTTTGTTTTACAGGGCAGCCTTTCCAATTACAATTTTGCCTGTGCTAAAATGAGAAATGTTTGCATTTCCTGTATACGCACCAAAAAAAACGAAGAAAGTGGTGGACAAAAGATGTAGACTGGGATTTAAACACTCATCTTTAATGTAGGTAAATCTGTAAGATGAATAGGGGAATTTACAGTGCTTTCGAGAGTACTAAACATGAAATTATCTTACCCTAATTTAAATCTTTCATTTTTTGATATCTTGGCTTTTAAAGATCTCTCTCTTAAGGAGAGAGTCAAATATCCCCAGAGGGGTAGATGGGTAAGACAGAAGTGCATTTTTAGGATTCTTCTCTAACAGATCTACTTTTTCAAGATTATGGAGCATTTCTAAATTTCTTTAAACTATTTGGAATAAATTTTATGGTAACACCTACTGGCACCTAATTCTAGTTTACTCAAGTCAACCTTTAAGGCTTATTGACAGGAAATATACGATTATCATCTTTTTTTAGAGAAAGGAAATACTTTACCTAACTTTCTCTTGAACCAGCCAATATCACTCTTAGTATAATCCATGAGATTCTGAACACCTTTCTTGATTTACTCAGGTTTATATCTTGTAAGTAGTTCATGGTATGTAGACACAGTCCTAACTTACAAATTTCATCTTTAAAAATGTATGTTACAGAAGTTTCTTTTTCTACAGAACTGTCTTTTAAAATAACAAAAATACTTAAAAATTTTACCTAAAACATTTTTCTCCCTATTACCACATTCTTTATTCTGCTCGCCAATGAAAATGATTACCGATGATTAGCAACATGAGCCTGTTACAGAAATTTGCAAAGCCTGAATACACACACATTGCCTTAGCCTATCAGTAGACTGGAGGACATATATTAAGTAAGTTTGTCTGTCTGTTGCTGTTGTTAGACAAAATTTTATGTCTGTGTATGTGCGATTTTTTTTTCTATTTTCTTTGAAGATGTGAATTAAATGAAAGTGTGGGAGCCAGTTATATTGTTTCATATTATGGGTGTTCTGGATCCTTTCACTCTGTATACAATTTTCTTGTAAGGGCAGCATTTGCAGACTAGCTAATGGACTCTAGAGCTGAGCTATTTTAATTTTATACTTGACTCAGGGGATCAGCTCTGTGAACTCCATTGCATGAAGAAAGCAAATGTTTACCTTGATTTTGAATGTACCTTTTTAATGTCTTCTTAAAACATATTTTGCTTAATAATGTGGGTTTGTTTTCCTTTTCTAGCATCATAGTAAGTATTACCTAGTACTTTCCCCCTTCCCAGGATAGTTTATATACTATCCTACAGGTCATGCCAAAAATGAATAAAAGTTTAAATGCCAAAATGTTTATAAAACTGCTGTCTAAATACTGATTGATTGCACAGTTTAAATAAAAGTTTTCCTTAGTTAAAAAAAGAAATAAAAATGTTTTCTTTTACTCTTCACTTTTGGGTGATAGAAAATGAAAACTTTGAGTTTATAGAATGATGGCTTTCATATCCTGGGATGGGATGATCATAGAGTCTACTCCAAGCAGTAGGAATAGAGCCTATTCAACGCATCTAAGAATTGTTTTCATCTGGCATTTACTGAATAGCAACAAGGAAATAACAGTTTTCCCATTCCAGTAGATGATTGCTCACCTCAGGAACTAAATAACCTAAAAGCTATGGGTCATCCAGATAGACACATTTCTAATTCAGGTTAAAATTTTGGATTTTTAATATTATAAAAAATGGTTAAGAAATATTGAAAACACTTCCACTTAAAAAATCTAGAAATAACAGGTAAAATATGCTTTTTAAGATAGCTGAATTCTTATTTTTTAAAAACTCCCAATTTGGGAGAGGAACTGAAAAACAGAACAGGAACTTCTTGAAAAGATATTGTGCTGACTGTGGAGGACATGAAAGAAAGAATTGAAACATTAGAGAACAATAAACTATATATTTTTAAAAAAGAACAAGTACATTAAAAAAAAAAGAAATGAATGGAATTCCCAGAAATTAAAAAAAAGTCACTGAATTTTTGAAAATCTGTTAAATAGCATATCAAAATCCACTGAAAGAATATTCTAAAACTGGAAGATAGATGTGAGGAAATTATCCAGGATGCAGCACAATAGATAAACAGAAAATATAAAAGAGATAAACAGAAGATTCAACATACATCTGACAGTCATTCTAAAATGAAGGGGAATGAAGGCTAAACTATTTTCAAAAATAATATGACTAATTTATGAAATCCTCAGATTCAGGAAGTATAAACCTCAGTCTAAAAATATAAAAATAAATCCAGAGCTTCCCTGGTGGTGCAGAGGTTGAGAGTCCGCCTGCCGATGCAGCGGACGCGGGTTCATGCCCCGGTCTCGGACGATCCCACATGCCGCGGAGCGGCTGAGCCCATGAGCCATGGCCGCTGAGCCTGTGCGTCCAAAGCCTGTGCTCCGCAACGGGAGAGACCACAACGGTGAGAGGCCCGCGTACCACAAAAAAAAAAAAAAAAAAAAAAAGAAATCCAAACCAAGATGTCTTAGTGAACTTCAGAACATCAAGGCCAAAGATAAGAACTTAAAGGCAGTTATAGGGGAAAAAGTGATAAATAGATTGCACTAAGAAGATTACTCAATAAAAGAAGCAAGAAGATGGTGGGATAATATCTTCAAAACATCACAAAGAAAAATAACTGCAGTGTGGAGTTCTGTAACCAGATAAATTATAATTTAAATGTTAAGGTTAAGTTAACACAATTCTAGATACAGATATGAGTGAATTTACCACACACACACTCTTGCTAAATAAACAATAAAGGATGTACTTTAGGAAGAAGGAAATATAATACACAAGGAAGATATGAGAAGAAGCAACAGTGAGCGGGAAATACAAATCAAAAAGACAGTGAGATACCACTCCATATCCACTAGGATGACTATAATCAAAAAGACAGATCATAAGTGTTGACAAGAATGTGGAGAAATTAGAACCCTCATAGATTGCTGGTGGGAATGTAAAATGCTGTAGCCACTGCGGAAAATAGTTTAGCACTTCCTCAAAAAGTAACATAGTGTTACCATTTGACCCAGCAATCTCATTCCTTAGATATATACCCAAGAGGAATAAAACATGTTCATATAAAAACTTGTACAGGCATATTTATAGCAGCATTATTTATAATAGCCCCAAAGTGGAAACAACCCAAATATCCACCAACTGATGATTGGATAAATGGAATGTGGTATATTAACTTAATGGAATGTTATTCTGCAATATAAAGGAATTAAGTACTGATATATGCTACAACAAGGGTGAATTTTTTTTAATGCTAAGTGAATGAAAGCAGTCAAAAACCCCAACATATTTTATAATTCTATTTGTATGAAGTGTTCAGAACAGGCAAATCTATAGAGACAGAAAGTAGATCAGTGGTTGCATAGGACTGGAAGGTTGTAGTGAATGGGAAATGACCACTGGTGGGTATGAGATTTCTTTTGGAGAGATGAAAATGTTCTGAAATTGATTGTGATAATGGTTGGACAATTCTGTGGATATACTAAAAAAAAACTATTGAATTGTACACCTTAAATGGGTATATTGTATGGCATATGAATTATATCTCAATGAAAGTGTTCTTTAAAAGTCCATGATGAGGGCTTCCCTGGTGGCGCAGTGGTTGAGAGTCCGCCTGCCGATGCAGGGGACACGGGTTCGTGCCCTGGTCTGAGAAGATCCCACATGCCGCGGAGTGGCTGGGCCCGTGAGCCATGGCCGCTGAGCCTGCGCGTCCGGAGCCTGTGCTCTGCAATGGGAGAGGCCACAACAGTGAGAGGCCCGCGTACTGCAAAAAAAAAAAAAAAATCCATGATGAGCAGAGAGAAATGTGGGTAAATCAACACTAACTATATAAAACAAAAATACTCCTAACTAGTTTTATATTAAAACAAGGTAAAACTAAAATACTAGACAACAATGAGCCATAAAACTGGAAGAAAAATGAGCAGAGCCAAAGTATTCTACCATTCATTTTAAAAATAACTATGTTAAGATTAAGTGCTAAAATAATAGAAATAGAATGTATCATTTCTAAGTCTGCTAATTTAGGTGGAAAAGGAAATGAAGAATACATGATCAATTTAAGAGAAGGCAGTGAAGCAGATGGGAAAAAAGCAAAAGATAATCCTGAGAAAAAGAACAGAGTAATATGGTAGGAAAAATACAATTATATCTGTAGTTACAAAAAAATAAATAAATAAACCACTCCTACTTTAAAGATTGGATAAAAAAAATCTTCCTATATGTTGTTGCCACTTAAAACTTAATGACCCCAGTCTCCCAAGGCAATAGAAATAAAAGCAAAAATAAACAAATGGAACCTAATGAAAAGCTTTTGCACAGCAAAGAAGACCATAAACAAAACAAAAAGACAACCTATGGACTGGGAGAAAATATTTGCAAATGATAACAACCTGTTAAGGCTTAATTTCCAAAATATACAAACAGCTCAGCATTACTCGAAAGAAGTATACAAATGGCTAACAAGCACATGAAAGATGCTCAACACCCTTAGTCATTGGAGAAATGCAAATCAAACCACCATGAAATACCACTTCACATCTACTAGGATGGCTATAATAAAAACAACAAAATTGTAAAGGAAAATAAATATTGGCAAGGATGTGGAGAAATTGGAACCTCACACATTGCTAGTAGGAATACAAAATGGTGCAGCCATTGTGGAAAACAGTTTGGATTCCTCAAAAAGCTAAATGTAGAATTACCATATGGGCCAACATTCCACTTCTAGGTACATAGACAAAAACATGAAAACAAAGACTGAAACAGATACTTGTACACCAGTGTTATTTGCAGCTTTATTCACAATAAACTAAAGTTAGAAACAACCCATGTGTCCATCAACAGATGAATGGGTAAACAAAATGTAGTGTGTCCATAAAATGGAATATTATTCAGCCATAAAAAAGGAATGAAGTTCTGATACATATTACAACATTGATGAACCTTGAAAGCATTACTGCTCCCCCATGAGCTAGGTTAGTAGGTAGAACTGCAAAAGAAGAAACAAAACTATCATTACATGCATATGGTGTGATTGTCTGCATAGGAAATCCAAGAAAAATCTATAGACAAACTATTGGTCCAAACAGAAGATTTAAGCAAGCTTGTTGGGTATAGGATCAAAATACAAAGTACAATAGAGTTCCTATTTATTGGTAACAAACACCTACAATGTGTAATTTTAAAGAAAGGTATAATTTACTAAATCAACAATAATTAAGGATTAAAAATACACCAAACGTGTAAGACTTTTACAGAGAAAATTATAAAGCTCTATTGAAGGACCTATTTGAAGAACTATTTAAAGAAGGAGAGAGCCCATGTTTATGGATAGGAACATTCACTATCTTGAAAATGTCAAAACTCCCAAATCTATATATTTAAGGCAATTCAAATGAAAATCCTAATAGGATTTCTCACAGAAATTTCCATATGAAAGAGATAATTTTGGATGCCTACCCAATCTAAATGAACAAAACACAAATGAACAAAACATTAAAGACCTCATTGCAAAAAGCCCAGTAGAATTCTGTATAGCACTTACTACTATTCTAAGCACTTTATGTACATTAACTTATTTAATCTTCACAACAACCCCATGAAGTAGATGCTATTATTGTACCTATTTTGCAGATGAGGGCACTGAGGCACAGACAGGTCAAGGAACTTTCCCGATTATACAACTAATAAATGTAGAAGCAGGATTTGAAGTCAGGCAGCCTGGATCCAGGTATCTTAGTACTTAACCAGTATACGTACTGATTCTCTTTTACATGTATTTGCACATATATTCAGATCAATATAAACTAAAGAAAATTGATAATTAGGAAAATAGCCTTTTGTTCTATTAGATCCTCCCTGACTTCCTCCAATCCTTACCATTCTCTTTCTCACCCTTCTTCACTTCCAGTTCCCTCCAGCTCGAACTTATAAGAGCTATCTACTAATCTCTGTGTAAGGTATAAACCAATTGTAAAGCCTTTAGAGCCAGGTAATATACATTTTAATAGATAACTCTTTAAAACCAGAGCAATTTTACAATCCAAAAGCATGGTGAAGAGACATCAAAATAATAGTGGAGCAACAAGTGGTGGTGAGGTTGACATTTGAGGGAAAGAGAGCCTGACTAAAATTCATTCAAATGAATGACCGTGTGCTCTCAAACTGTGCATGTATACACGAGTGCACATGCTTATAATGTGTATGCATTGTTAATATAATTTTGAATTTAGAAATGAAAGCTGTGCTTCCACATTTTGCTTATTTTGTAACAAAAGCTATAATAAAAATGGGAACTCTGGGAACCAGGGTTCTCATTTTAGGAAAAGAAGGATACAAGAAGGGAAACAGTAAAGGCAAAGAAGAACCATGTGAAATTGGTTTGGAATTATAGGTATTCATATGTATTGATATGAATTCATGGTTTAATATATTTAGATGCACCATAGGAAACTGCATTTTCCCCCAAAAAAGAGTCTAGAAGCAGTGACAGTTTAGTGGCAAAGAGCACACCAAGCACTCAGAGTTTGTTTTCTAAATACCATTTCCCACTAGAAGGAATGAGGGCTCCTTGTGGGAAATTGTGTATCCTAGGGCTGGAGCAGAGACGGTATTCGATCCTGGAACACCTTGTTGCATCAGAAAGTAAGTAATAGCTCAAGAAATTATGGGATATGTTCAAAAGCTTACAGGAGTCACCCAAAGGGGCTCCTACTAGCCAAATCTGGAACAAATTGAGTATTAAGATGAATAATGAATTACTGTTATAACCCTTTGAATAAATGTATTCTGATAGGAAAGAAGAAAGAAAGGAGGTGAGGGAAGGAGGGAAAAAAGGAGAAAGGCAAGCTGTTTCTTACACTAGAATGCCAAGTAAGAAATGTAGCGGAATGGCAGAGTTAGAAATGACCATTTTGCAGCTATGATAGTAATAACTGATTCAGATAGGAATCACCAACTAATGCAAAAACTAGTAGATGAAAGTTTAATGAGGAAAGGGATATTTATATAGTCTCAAATTATTTTCCCAGAGAGTACTCACTAACTTTACAGTGATGATATCTTTATAGTATAGAAATCTATTGGACACCATTTTAACCAAGCGATCAAAGTTAACATCACCAATAATAAAACAAATTGATACCATGTGCCTCCTGGTGTGATACACTGAGTAGGACACAGACTCACTTATCCATTATTCCTGCCAGGAATGCAATAATCAGTCTAATCCTGAAAAAAAAAATCAGACAAGTCCAAACTGAGCATCATTACACAAAAACAACTGTCCTGTACTCTAAAAACATCAACATCATGAAAGACAAGGGAAGACTGAGGAACTATTCCACACTGAGGAAGACCAAAAGGACATGATAGTTATATGCAATCTGGATCTTTGATCAGAGGGAAAAAACTGATATAAAGGATATTATTGGGAATATTGGTGAAATTTAAATATGGACAGTAGGACTTCCCTAGTGGTGCAGGGTTAAGAAATTGCCTGCCAATGCCAGGGACACTGGTTCAAGCCCTGGTCTGGGAAGATTCCACATGCCGTGGAGCAATTAAGCCCGTGCACCACAACTACTGAGCCTGTGCTCTAGAGCCCGCGAGCCACAACTACTGAAGCCCATGCTTAGAGCCCGTGCTCTGCAGCAAGAGAAGCCACCGCAGTGAGAAGCCCGCGCACCGCAACATAGAAGCCCACACGCAGCAACAAAGATCTAATGCAGCCAAAAATAATAAATGAATAAAGTTAAATAAATATGGATGGTATGTTAGATAATAGTATTTTATCAGTGATAAATTTCCTTAATTTGATCATAATTTTCTGATTATGTAAGAGACTACCTCATTATTAGGGAATATATTCTGAAGTATGGGGTAGAGGGGTATGATGGTTCAGAAAATGATTCAGAAAGTAATAATAGCAACAATAATAATGTGTGAGAGTAGAGATAGAAAAAAGAAAGAAAGCAAATAAGCAAGTGAGGCAAAATGTTACTTTATCTATCTGGGTAAAGGATATATATGAGAGTTCTTTTTATTATTCTTGTACCTCTTCTGTAATTTTGAAAATAATTTAAAATTTAAAAATTTCAGAAGTGAATGTTCTGATATATTCATACAATGGAATATTATTCATCTATAAAAAGAATTGAAACACTGATAACATATACAGGATGATGGACCTTGAAAACATTATGGAAAGTGAAAGAAGCCAGTCACAAAAGGCCATATATTGTATGATTACATTTACATGAAATGTCCAGAGTAGGTAAATTCATAGAGACAGAGAGTAGATTAGGGGACTTCCCTGATGGTCCAGTGGTTAAGAATCTGCCTTCCAGGGCTTCCCTGGTGGTGCAGTGGTTAAGAATCCGCCTGCCAATGCAAGGGACATGGGTTCGAGCCCTGGTCTGGGAAGATCCCACATGCCGTAGAGCAATGAAGCCCGTGCGCCACAACTACTGAGCCTGCGCTCTAGAGCCCGTGAGCCACAACTACTGAAGCCCACGGGCCTAGAACCCATGCTCACAACAAGAGAAGCCACCGCAATGAGAAGCCCACACACCACAAGGAAGACCCAAACGCAGCCAAAAATAAATTTTTAAGAAAAGAAAGAATCCGCCTTCCAATGCAGGGGACGCGGGTTCAATCCCTGGTTGGGGAACTAAGATCCCACGTGCCGCGGGGCAACTAAGCCTGTGTGCCACAACTACAGAGCCAGGGTGCTCTGGAGCCCACACACCACAACTAGAGAGAAGCCTGTGTACCGCAACCAAGAGTCAAAGCACCGTCACGAAAGATCCTGCATGCCTCAACTAAGACCTGATGCAGCCAAAAATAAATACATATTAAAAAAAAATTACTAGTGGCCAGGGGCTAAGAGGGGTCAGGTGGGTGGAGGGGTGCAATAGGGGCCAGCACAAGGTTTCTTTTTGGGGTGATGAAAATGTTCAGATTTAGATAGTGGTGATGGCTGCACAACTCTTGTGAATATGCTAATACATACTAAAAAGTGAATATACGATACACCAAATTGCACATATTTAAGTGGTGAGTTTTATATGTAAATTATATCTTCATTAAAAATTCTGGATACAAAAAAAATGGGGGAACTCAAAGAAATGTTTCTGTGCAAAGTTGTCATTATCTTGCTTCCCCTTTTCCAATCTTTCCCTCCCAACACACATACAAACTAAAAAGGCTTAAAATTGGCACATTTTCTGTGTTTTAAAAGAGATTTCATAAAATTGTTTTATATTTACAGTTTGTTGTTTTAACACCCAGATTTGTCATGTTTCTTAGGTAGTCCTGCCTTGCTGTGCTTCATTCAGAAATAAGCACATATCTTGCTCATTCCCACATGCTCTCAAAAAATTTCTCAAGCACCCACAGTGTTGCAGTCTGCCTATATTGGCAGTATTTATATCCTGAAAAAAAAAATCTGCCTCTTTTCCCATTGCTGTAAGAAACAGAGCAAAACAAGGCAAAACTCCCACATTACTTTGCCATATTGGTTTATCAGCTGTCACATAAGAAGTATGTGACTCACTATGTCTTTAGAGTCAAAGATCAAACACAAGTGCCCCACTGGAGGCACCTCACTTAACCATGTTTTAACCACGCTGCCCCAGGAAAGATTGAGGACCTTCCTTGATGATTATGTTAAACTCAAGTCTTGTGCTTATTTGCAAAGGGTATGTCAAGTTCATACGACAAACAATAATCATGATGAAGAGCTACATAGACACTTGTCCCCTTTCTTGTCTTGCAAGCCTCCTTAATATTTTATAAGAATTACAAATACTCTATCAATCATTTCCTTTGTTATTTTTCAATAACAATTATCAAGTAGGCATACTTCAAAATATGTCTTAGTCTGAAATAATATACTTCAGAATGTATTAGTCTAAACTTTGTATGACTGAAATTTTTTTCGGCTGTAAGCATCTATTACTTAGTTGACCACCTTGAACATGAGTAGTTAATATATCATTTTCCCCCCAGCTTTAGAGTAGTTACTATATCTTAAATAATCGATAGACAAAATTATAGAATGTTAAGACTTTGACACTGAATTCTTAGCAAGTATATGATTCACTCATTCATTCCAAAAAATGTTTATTGAGTACCTAATATGTGCCAGCAAAAATCAACACAACGCTTGCTCTCATGAATTTTAAAGTCTGGAGGTAAAGACAAAATGTAATCAGATAGTCACAGAAATTAATATGTAGTTTCAAACTGAGAGAAGTGATGAAGCAAACAACATGAAAAAAGAGAATCTGACGTAGACTAGAGAGAGCCTTCCCTGATGAGAGAAATACTTGAGTTGAGAATGAAAGATTAGAGTTTGAGTTAATTAGAGTAAGAGTAGGGAAAAGAGCATTCCTGCAAGAGGAAACAGCATTTGCAAAGCCCTTGTGGCAGGCGAACGTTGGAGGAAACATTTTTTCCCATTTATTAAAGTCTTTATTGCATTTGTTACAATATTGCTTCTGTTTTATGTTTTGGTTTTTTGGCCACGAGGAATGTGGGATCTTAGCTCCCCGACCAGGGATCAAACCCACACCCCTTGCATTGGAAGGCGAAGTCTTAACCACTGGACCACCAGGGAAGTCCCTGGAGGAAACTTTTAGAAGGCCCGTGAGCATAAAGAGCAAGGGCAGTGGCACAGGATGAGGTTGGAGAAATCAGTGGAAATCATTGTATAAGCCTTATAGTCTGTGTTTAGGGAAAAAAAAAATTTAGCCTTAATTATAATAGCAGTGGGAAGCCATTGAGGAGTTTTATGTAAAGTGATGACAGGATGAGATTTGTGTTTTAAAAAGAGCACTCTACATTCTGGAAAATAGTTTGGCATTTCCTTCAAACTAAAAATGGCCTTACCATATAACCCAGCAATTGCATTCTTGGGCATTTTTCCCAGAAAAAAATGAGTTATTTTCACACAGCAACTTGTACATGAATGTTCATAATGGCTTTATTCATAATAGCCAAAAAGTAGAAACTACCCATGTAGTACTTCAGCGGGTGAATGGTTTAACAAACTGTGGTACATCCATACCATGGAACACTACTAACTAGTTAAAAAGGAGCAAAATATTGACACACACCATAACTTGGATGAAATTCAAGGAAATTATATTACATGAAAAAAATCTCAAAGGGATATATACTGCGTGATTTCATTTGTGTAACCTTCATGAAATAACATAATTATAAAAATGCAGAATAGATTAGTAGCAGCCACTGATAGGTTAGGGAAAGGGGATGGGTGGATGTAAAGAGATGACACCAGGGAGTCTTGTTATCAGGGAGTCTTGTGCCGAAAGTAAAGTATCTTGATTGTGGTGGTGGTTATACGAGGCTATACCTGTGATAAAATTGCATAGCCTTACACACACACACCCATATACACAAACCCATGCATGTATAACTGGTAAAATCTGAATAAGTTCTATGGATTGTACCAATGTCAATTTCTTTAAAATTTAAATTTTGCTTTTTAATATTGTACTATAGTTGTATATGATGTTAACATTGCCGGAGGATGAGGGAAGAAGGCACAGGACTCCCTGTTAAACTATATCTCAAAATAAAAATTAAAAAGCAAAGAGCACTCTAGCTACAGAGCAGGAAATGGGTTGAATAGAAGTTAAGGCTGATATGGAGGAAACTACTGAGCGATTATTATATTAGTCTAGGAAAAAGACAAATGATCATGGCTAGACTTGGGTGGTGGCAGTAGAGAGAGAGAGAGAAGAATGGACACATCTGAGAAATATTTAGGAGGTAAAAATTATGGAATCTGGTGATGGATGGGATATAAGAGGCTAGAGAGAATGAGCTCAAGGGTATTTTGAAGTGTAACTTTGCCCCATATTTCATAGCCTAGAAAATAAATACACATTTAGGGCAAGACAGCAAAAAATTGGAAGGCATCATCTCACGACAGAGCATATTCCACAACCAAAGGCGCTGTTGCTATGAGGTCACTTGGGGAGTTTTGCTAGCGTAAAGTACACAGTATTGTTGTGTCAAAACTCAATTTATTGTCTCTCAACCCCAATTTACCCTTCATTGCCTGTTCTCCATAAATGAAGCTGAACACTTTAACTATTTTTCCTTTGCCAACTAGCATGATGTTATACTTTCTCAGCAGAGGGTGCTGGAGAGAGATTACAGGAGGAAGGGGCTTTTCTTCCTGTCCCAGTTGCTCCTCTTTGTAGGCTCCTTTCAGCATGCATGCCTCCTCCAGCGTCTGGCTGCTACAGCACTGGCAACTCATCCAGTGCCAGGATCCCGCAATACAGGCAGCACCCAGGAACCAGCAGCTTCCACGGGCACTCCCCAGTGCACGGCTGCACTCTCTCCAATAAGTTCAGGATCTTAGCCTGGAGAGGGAGGGGCCTCCTCTCTGGGGGCTCTATCGCAGTTTTAAGGGTAGTAGCTCCTCCTTATATCTGCTTTTCTCATTCTCTTTACTCCTTACTATCCAATCCCTCCCTACTTCAACCTCCTGCTGTACTTAAGAATTCTTTGATTAAACTTACCCTGTTCAAATTACTGTATGACTTTTGTGTTCTGATTGAATCCTGACTCAAACAATCCCCCAAAGAGTGCTGTTTTGATTCCCTCAACATTGAGCTTTTAATAGCCCATCTATATTTGTCAACAAAGGGCTCCTGGATGTGGCTGACCAATGTATAGAGGTTGCTAAACTGACCATGGTTTCAATTATATCATGAAAGCATTCAAACCAATGTTGCAGATTTTCCAAATATCTAGAATTGGGTTTTACTTTTATTCAACTTGAAACAAATCTATGATTTTAAGTTTGAAAATAGAGTTTATAGCAATATTTTTTTTCTGAAAAAACGTTTGCATGTTAATCCAAACCAACTTATATTAGCATCTTTATGTTTAAAAGCTCCACTATGCTACCTTGCACAATATAAACAGGTAAAATTTGAGATGTAAAATATTAAAAGCAAAGACTATAAAATACTTCAAAATATAAGCAAACAAGGTTGAGTAGACTCCAGGCCAAGGATGGTGATGATAGAAATGAGTATTTCTTTCTGCAGCATGTGAAAATGTTGATCTTTTCTCCCTTTTCTTGATTGCCCTAACACTCCTGGTTTTTGTTTCTGTTTTGTTTTGTTTTTTTTTCATTCCTTCTCATTTTCCTTTACAAGCTCCTCTATTTCAGTCCACCCTTTAAAATGTCAGTGTTTCCCTGGATTCTGTTCTTGGCTCTCATTTCTCATTGGTGTTGGGTGAGTTTATCCAGACTTAGGTAATGTCTCCTTTATTTGTATCTGCAGCCTAGGCCTGCCTCCTGAGCTCCAAAGTCCTTTACATGATCCAGTTTCTAGTCTGGGGTCAGCAGATGACAGCCTATGGGTCAAATTCAACACAGTTTTTGTAAATGAAGTCTCGTTGTAACGCAGCCACACCCACTTGTTCACATACGGTTGTTTCCTACTATAATAGCAGAGTTAAGTAGTTGTGACAAAGAATGCATGGCCTACCAAATCCATATTTATTATCTAGCCCTCCACAGAAAAAGTTTACTGACCCCTGCTCTAGACTAAGCTGTGCATTCTACTGTGGTTTAGGCATGACTGAGCATGTACTTCTTTTTTCTTTTTTTTTTGGCTGTGTTGGGTCTTTGTTGCTGCGTGCAGGCTTTCTCTAGTTGCGGTGAGCGAGGACTACTCTTTGTTGTGGTGTGTGGGCTTCTCGTTGCGGTGGCTTCTCTTGTCGCAGAGCACGGGCTCTAGGTTCACGGGCTTCAGTAGTTGTGTCAGGCAGGCTCAGTAGTTGTGGCACACGGGCTTATTGCTCCGCAGCATGTGGGATCTTCCCCGACCAGGGATCGAACCCGTGTCCCCTGCATTGGCAGGTGGATTCTTAACCACTGCACCACCAGGGAAGTCCGAGCATGTACTTTTAAGTAGAGGGGTAGGCCCTTTACTTGCATCTCTCCGTATGAGAGAACCATACTCATAACTGGAACTCATATCTAAGACCCACGGATAAAGAGTACAACAGCAAAGTGAAGGGATATTTTTGTTAGGAATTGTCATACTGGGAACATAAGGAGGATAACGCACGATGCTCTTTGCTGTAGAATCACCTAGAGAGCATTTAAAGACAGATTGCTAGACCTCATTCCCAGAGACTCTGATTCAATACAACTGGGGAAGGCCTTGGGAATCTGAAATTTTAGAATGCTTTCCAGGTAATTCTGATATGTAGCAAATAGTCAGGATTTGGAAGTCCAAATGATCTAAAAATCCATGGCCAAGTAAGATGGTCTTTTTATTCTTGATGAATCATTAAAATGAGGCCAATTCGTTTCTCTTCAATTTATATATTATTTATGAGTCTCTAGCTTTAGGGAATACAATAAAGAATTCAAAATCTCTTAGCAATGATTTTTCTCAATGACTTTTCTTGCACTAGGGATCATGTAATAAAACTCTACGCTTCCATACTGCCTGATATTTTCAAAGTGGTTTCACATCTTCTCTCAGTGACCCTGTGAGGTAAAGTGAGGATCCAATACTTAGCATTCGCTTGAGTTTATCACACTTACCAAAACCCTGTCAATCCGTTGACCAAGGGCCACTTCCAGTTCTGTTATTCATGCATTCATTCAACAACAAAATTTTTTTTGAACACTTGCCAGTCATTGTTAGGTACAAAGAATTGTGGACTGGATAAAATTCCTGCCCGCATGGAGCTTACATTCTAGTTGTGGGACGGGGAGGGGGGAGGGGGGGAGCTCTCCTTATACGTGCCTTCTGTAAAAATTTCCCTAACCTGTCCTAGTCTGAATCTTCAAATTAGGAATTTCCCCCCAAACTTATTAAATGAGAAAGGATAACACTTGTCCCATGGTCACACCATATCTTGTCATTTAAAGCTGATTCCTCTGCTGTGGTGCTTGTCTGTCACGTAGCCCTTAAGGCTGTAACACTGGCTTCATGTTTACATCTGTTCTGACATTATATGTGCAAGTGAATGAGTTCTATGGGTCCTGTCTCTGAAAGGAAGAGACTCCTATTTGTAGTTAGTTCTAAGCCCTCATATGATTAATGAGTGCTTCTCAGTGATTCTGGATCAAAATAATCAGTCTCACCTGATTGAAGATTAGAGTCTGCACCTACAGATTCTCTTTAGTAGGATAACTGGAAACCTAACAAACAGGGAGAACAGTTTCGTGAAAGTAAGCCAAATGTCAGAGATAGAAGAGACCTCAGGGATGTAGCCCCACTGCCTTTTCAAGATCTGAAATCTGAGACTCAGAGAGGTTACCTAAATTGCCTCAGGTCACACAGCCTAAACGATGGATGTGGAATCAGTAACCAAATACAATCTACAATCACATGGGGGCGGGGAGATCCTTCTCCTAAAATTTAACGTCTACATCAGGTCCCGGCGCCTCACCGCTTCCACCCATCCCCCTTTCTTGTATTAATTACGCATCACTCTTTTTTGAAGAATCGGGTCGTTAAAACTTGCAGTTGGGGCATTCCACAAACAGGTGTCCAGATCACTGACACATAGTCGGGGAATCTGGGTCTCCACCTGCCCGCCTGCCCGCCGAGAACTCTCCAGCTCCCGCGTACAAAGTTTGCTCGGCTCATACATTCCTCTTTCAGATCCCTGGCCGTGAGGCCAAGATGCCTGCTGCGGCCTCCGAAGAAGTTCGGAGATGCAGTTTCCTCGCAGAAGCCGGGCCGGGGTGCGTCGGCCGCCGAGCTGAGCGTCCTCTGGCTCGGTGGCGGCGGGGGAGCGCCGGGCGCCTGTAGGCGCGGGGCTGGGCGGGGCGGCCCCTCGGCGCGCGCTGCCCGCCCCGGCTCCCAGGGCCGCGGGCCCGCTAGCCCCGCGTGGAGCGAGAGGCGCGCGCGGGCCGTGGGGGCTGGGCCGAGGCGGAGCGCGAGGCGGCTGCGGCGGCAGGAGGCGCCGCGGGACGAGGCAGCGGCCCCCGCCCCCCAAAGTCCGTACCCGCGCGGGGCTGGGGAGCTCGGGGCGGGGAAGCCGCGGGGCCGCGCCACGTCCCTCGCCCGCCCCAAAGCGGGTTTTGCAGGCGGCTCTAAGCTGGGGGCTTTTGTGTCTGCGACTCGGGAGCGGCGAGAGCGCAGACCTCATCCTCAGAGGGCGCTGTGAGTGCGCCGCCAGGGCCGGGCCGCCCGCCTCCCGCCTCCCCTGTCAGCGGCTCCTGAGGCGGCGGTGGCGGCGGCGGCGGCGAAGAAGAAGGAGTGGGAGGAGGCGGTGGCGGCGGCGCACTCGTCCTCCGCACACGCCGGCCCCGGGCGGGGGGCCGCCCCCAGGCCGCTCTCCCGCCGCCGCCGCTGAGCCCGGGTGGCCCCAGCACGCCGCCCGGCCGCCCCGAGGCCTCGTCCTCCTCCCAAACTTTGCAAAGTCGGCCCGCGTCCCCACCGCCCTCGGCCGCGCCTCACCTCGGAGGCTCGCCTCGCAGCAGCAGCGGCCCCGCGAGGAGGAGGAGGAGCCGCCGCCGCAGCATCAAAGAGACCGAATTCCCGCGGCCTGGGGGGGAGTCATGCTTTGCGGTCTGTAATGTCAGCAGAACAGGAGAAGGATTCCATTTCGCTGAAGAGAGTTCGAGGTAACCGAGAAGGGCGCCGGGTTGAGGGGAGCGGGGGGAGCGGGGCGCGCGGGGGCCGCGTGCCCACCGGCCGGGAGGCAACGGGGCTCTGTCCGGGCCTAACTCCGCGCAGCCCGCGTCCCGCCTGCGCCCCGGGGCCCGGGCTGCGGTCGGAGGCGCGCGGCCGCCGCGTCCCCTGTGCCGAGCCCTAGCCGCCCCGACTTTGTGTTAGGAGGCAGTTGAAGCCGCACTCAGCATCCCTTCATACCCCTCTCCT
Source organism: Phocoena sinus (assembly GCF_008692025.1). Lineage (NCBI taxonomy): Eukaryota > Metazoa > Chordata > Mammalia > Artiodactyla > Phocoenidae > Phocoena > Phocoena sinus. Next base: position 79,251,301 of record NC_045764.1, read on the forward strand.
CGCCCACCTTACCTCGTTGGCCAGACACAGCACAATAGGCAGCTCAGAGGGTGAGAAAGGAACACCCCCTGGCAGAGACCACGAACGATGCCCTCCATCCCCCCCCCCCCCAAAAAAAAGTAAGTTGGACCGCACTGGAGTTGACGCTCTTGCAGAAGGTGTGCCGGGCCTCCGTGTCTCTCCCAGCCCCCCTTCCCATTCTCCAAAAGGCAACAAACATACAGCTTTATTTTCCATAGGCTTAAGAGGAGAACCTATATTCATTCAAAAGGCTTTTCTCTATTGGCTTATGGATAAGAATCAAATCGCCCCAAATCAGTTTTATACACGGCTGGCTTGCTTCTTCCTTGCACACTAGTTAGGAATTTTCCTGCTGCCTTACTATCTAAGAAGTATCAGAGGGAACGATGTGCCAGACAAAAGATAACGCATGTAAGTTCACAGACACCAAGTGCCGTCTGGAAATTTGGGGAGTATCCTCCAGCTCTTATTTCCAGCTTTCAATAGGGTTCAGGCCAAAAGTCCCAAAGTTGAAGTAATACTGTTTGTTCAGTAAGCAAATATTTATTGAACATCTACTGTGTGCCCGGCACTGTTTTTGGCACTGGGATACCGCGGTGAACAAAGCAAAAAGACCATCTGCACCCAGGAGGAATGCACACTCTTGTAGGGTAAACAAATGATGAACAAATAAAAGGTATAGGATGTCAAATGGTAAGTGGTATGGAGAAAATCAAAGCAGGGAGAGTGGTTAGAAAATATGTATGAGGGTGGAGAGGTAGCGATTATGTATAAGAGGGCTCAGCTGGAAGATGATGTTTGAGCAAAGACCCAAAGGAAGTGACAGAGCAGAGCCATATGGATATGTGTGGGTATAGCAGTGTTGGCAAAAGGAACAGCAAGTGCAAAGGCCCTGGGTCTGGAATTTGCCTAGTGTGTTCAAGCAACTGCAAAGAAGCTATTGTGAGTGAGCAAAGGGAGAGTAGTGTGAGCTGAGCTGAAGTATGGAGTGAATGTGTATTGGCCTTGTGAGCCATTTAAAAGATTTGGGCTTGTACTCTGAGATAGCGCCTGGATGATTTTGTGCAGAAGAGTGAGTGATCTGCCTTATGTTTTTTTTTTGCGGTACGCTGGCCTCTCACTGTTGTGGCCTCTCCCGTTGCGGAGCACAGGCTCCGGACGCGCAGGCTCAGCGGCCATGGCTCACTGGCCCAGCCACTCCGCGGCATGTGGGATCTTCCCGGACCGGGGCACGAACCCGTGTCCCCTGCATCGGCAGGTGGACTCTCAACCACTGCGCCACTGGGGAAGCCCTGCCTTATGTTTTTAACTGGCTGTTCTGCGGAGAATAGACTGTAGAGAACAAGGGCTAAAGCAGGGAGGCTAGTTAGGAAGTTATTGAAATAATCCTTTCATCCAAACAGGATAAAGTGCTTTATAAATCAGTAAGTAGTAAGGTAAATTTCCAATTGACTTAAGTGATGTAGAGATCAAGGACCACAGTCATTCATCTATGTTTTTGTTCCTTGTGACTAGAGATTAAACCTATAGAACTGGCTTGTGACACAGTGACAATGTGATATCCAAATAACATCACTTGAGTATTTAGTTAGAGATTGATTTTCTTAGCCCTTTAAGCAAAAACATAATTTAGAGCAGAATATTGTTTTTACAGGCTTAAAAGCACAATCTTTCATTTGGTGAAGGTTTTCTATTTCAACTTTCTTTTCTCTTTGTTGTTATGAATTGCCAAAGCCTTTAAGGAATATACCTTTCTGAGATAGTTATTTCTTTGATATGTTTGCCATGTTATTTTGCCTACTATTAAAAATTATTTTGGGGTTGAAGGAAAAGAAAGCTTTATCAAGTTTACACCTTTGAACTCAATTATCAGTCTTAATCAAACGTAATTTTAAATAAAATTGGTGGGTATTTTATTGTGCGTCAAGACTACAGATCTGTCTTTGTTTTATTACAACTGCTGGTTTTAAGTTTGATGCCCTAGTTGTTAGAAGTTGACTTAGGTGTCAGCTCAAGAATATTCTGAGAGTTAAGTACCAAAATAAAAGACAAAGCACTTTTTAAAATAAAAAGCCAATATGAAGAGGGGTTTTTATGATGTCATTTTGTACTAATTAGAACATTAATTTTTAAAACATTTTAAAATTATTTTATAATCCATAAAAGGTACCAGATTATCTACATGAGCTCTTCTGAAGCACAATTCTGCTGAACTTCACTGCCCTGGAGCTTCTAGTTATAATTTGTATCATCAGACTGCACGTAGAATGTGGTGTTTGCAGAGCATAATCTCTTGAACAGTGCTTCTCAAACTGTTTCTTATCCAATGATATATATATAATCAGACTTTTTAATGGTTATGTATTTATTTCATGTGTATTATCAAAAATATAAGTTATCAAACCTTTTGCTTAGGATAAGACTAAGATATAGATAGACATATCTTTCTCTATATATAGAGAAAGACCTATATATATTTTTTAAATTTAAAGGAATTACTAGAAAATAATATTATAGACATAACTCAGATATGGCAAAATTATGACAAAGTGAATGACTAAGGACTTTGTAGACCAAAAGCATCGTAATCCCCTAGGATGCTTATTCAAAATGTAGCTTCCTGGACCCACAGAATCAGAATTTCTGAGAGATTTCTCTGCATCTTTAACAAGCTCCCCCGGTGTTCCTTATGTACACTAAAGTTTGAGAACTGCTGCTGGTAGACCTAGATTGTGAAGGTAAGTGGACCAGAGGAAGCTGATCGGTGGTTTTCCAAACTTGTCCTGATAGTTTATTTATTTATTTTAATTTTACTTTTTAAAATATTTATTTATTTGGTTGCGCTGGGTCTTAGTTGCGGCAGGCAGGCTCCTAAGTTGTGGCTTGCCAGCTCCTCAGCTGTGGCATGTGAACTCTTAGTTGCGGCATGCATGTGGGATCTAGTTCCCTGACCAGGGATCGAACCCGAGCCCCCTGCATTGGGAGCCTGGAGTCTTACCACTGCACCACCAGGGAAGTCCCTGTCCTGATATTTTTTTTTTTTTTTTTTTTTTTTTTCCGGTACACGGGCCTCTGACTGTTGTGGCCTCTTCCGTTGCGGAGCGCAGGCTCCGGACGCGCAGGCTCAGCAGCCATGGCTCACGGGCCCAGCCGCTCCACGGCATGTGGGATCCTCCGGGACCAGGGCACGAACCCGAGTCCCCTGCATCGGCAGGCAGACTCTCAACCACTGCGCCACCAGGGAAGCCCCGTGATATTTTAATATTAGATTCACAATTGCTATTTAATGGCAAAGTATCTTACTATTTCCTACCAGTTCTTACTACTCCCCAAACCCTCAGCCCTGGGTTGTAAGACAGATCCATGAGGATAGGTGCAATATCTTGATTATCCTTCTGTTTCTTTCCTAATTGCCTTGCTCACAGTAAATACCAAATGAACGAATGAGTGAATACATGAAGGAACTGATTCGTATCATTATGCTGCTTTCGGATTGTCCGTAGCCCCTCCTACCACTTTTACTTGACCTTTTTCCTTATTTTAACCAACACTCCCATTATCCAGTATTTTTAGAACTCTTAGGTGTTGATCTGATGATGCTATTCATTCATTTATTCAACAAATATTTGTTGGGCAGTTATAGTGCCAGACAGTGAGAATTCATTGATTAAGAAGACATAATACCTGTCTTCAAGAACTTTTAGTGTAGTCTGGGATACTGACAAATAAGTAATCAATTACAAACAGCATGATAAATGCTGTGATAATCTACAGGAAATAAAGGAACGTATATAACCTATCTTTAAGGGAGTCAAGGAAGGCCTCCTGGAGGAGAGTTCTACGAAGTGGTGGGTGTTCCTTTGTTTTAAATGATGTAGAAAGAGCAGCAAGGAGGATGAGGGATGAGAAAAAGGTCTAGGAAGTTAGTGGTGATTTTGAGAAGGCATTTTTGGGAGAAAACTACATTTCAAAGTAGTGAATATTAAGTGGTGACGATATAATTTAAAAGAAGCTTGGTGATAGAAGGAAAGACATAGCCAATAACTTGGAAAGAGAGTGAAGAGGAAGTTTGTATGGGTTCTCTTTTATTTTTTCTCCCTTGAAAAATGACAGACGTATTAGTAGACAAACAAAAGAACCTGATTTAGAAGGAGAGGGGAGAAACTGAAAAAGCAACAGAAAGAGAGGATAATTCATTAATAAAGCATTCAGTACATGTTTTTTAATATCTGCCATGTGCTAGGTATTCGCTGTTGTGGAAGCTGGGCATTAGACAGACAAGACTCCTCATAAATCAGGTTTCTGCATATGAGAGAAGGAATAGCAACAAGGATGCAAATGAAGAGTTAGTTTTGGGGGAAAAAAGAGAAAATGAAGGAAGAAAAACAAATTTAGAGATGAAGAAGGAAGTTGAAGCATTCATTTCAGATGAAATGCTTTTTTTTAAACATACATGCCACATTTATTGTTTCAAATACAGTTATGTCTGATTTATTACTGATTTTGCCTGAAGAAGTTAAGACAGCAGACTTATGACTCATATCAGAACTATGGTGAACACTATATAGTATCAAGATAACTCCATCTAGACTATGAACAAATGATAGTTCTTTAGTAAAAGCAGAAATTTCTCTAGTCATGAGGCAAAAGTGATTAAGTAGCTATCTGCTTTTAAAAGACTGTGCACCCTCAGATGAAACACTTTTAACCAGAGTTAGAAATGACATTGGAGAGGTAAGCATGTATTTTAGAATGGCATAGTAACACAAAAATGTCACAGAAGTGCTAAAAGTAGACTGTACTACAAAATATAGACCATCTTGATCAGAGAAGTGTATGGAAGATTTGGATTAAGATTGAAGAGGAGGCATAATTTACAGTCACAGAATTGAGGGAAAGAACTGACGAGAGAAAGTCTGCAGGAAAGGATTGGGGTTTTTTGTCCTTTTGTTTTTTAATTGGCATATGTAAGGGCTAGGCAGAGTGTCAGGGAAGCGAGTTTGGTTTTCAACACATTGAATGAATATCCCCCTGGGATGTTGCAGTGTATGCAACAGATACACGTGGTTTGGACTGAGGCCGGTGGTCTGAGCCAGAAATAGAGATCTGGAAGTTATCAGTAAACATGTGAATACTAATTGATGCCTTGGGAGTAGATGAGCTCACCCAAGAGAGTGAGGAGTGAGAAGAGAAAAGCATTGAGAAACGCAACTTTAGGAACACTAACATTTAGGAGATAAAAGGGGAAAGAGGACCCTGAAAAACAGAATGCGAAGGAGTAGCCAGAGAGGTAGAGGAGAAAACTGTAAGAGAATGGTGTCAGATATATAACAGGAAGAGTACATTTATGAGGGGGAGATAAATGGATTTTGTTGTTAACAAGTACAATGAAAGGTGTCTATCTGTGAGACCTCCAGCATGTTCTTTCTCCCATATTCCCTAACCTGATGAAGATCATTTATCTAGTGATCCAAACCCATGCCCCACTGCAACTCAGCACTGTCCCAGAGTCCTAGATTATCTGTCTCCTTAGTATGTTTTGAACCCATCATCTCCTCAGTCTTTCCACAACCACTTCTTTAGTTCAGGTTTTGATTATCTCTTTGCTTATTATAATAACCCTATCACTGGTTTCAGTGGCCTCCCGTTTTGTCTTTCTTAACCCATTTTGCACATTGTTACTTACTGCTGGTGGTAAGTAACTACCATCTATTGAGTACTTACCAAGCAGTTTGCTAAGTAATTTAAATGGATCATCTTGCTTAATCCTCTCAATAACCCTATAAGCTGGCTGATATCATCATTCTAGGTTTATAATTGAGGAATTGATATTCAGAGAGGTTAAGTAATACGTGGTTAAGTAACATATTCAAGTTTACCCAGCTAGTAAGTGGCAAAGCTAGAACTTAGATTCTAGGGCCCCAAATCTTAGCCAGTATGTTCCATTGCTATAATGCTTCCCAAACACAATTTAGTCATGTTACTCTTTTTTGTAAAATTCTTCATTGGTTCCCCATTGCATTTAGGATAAAAATCCAACCTTCTTATATTAATCCAATCCAACCTTCTTATATTTTTATTTGGCCCAGGCCTACCACTTAGTCCTCCATCCTTCCTATTCCATGAAATGCTTACCCTTGTCTCCCATGCTCCAGTTCTGAAATAGTCACATTTCCTCTCTAGATGTTGTCATGATCTCTCATGTCTTTAAATTTGTCTTTGCACATTCTGTTCCTTCTGCTAGGCATGCCCTCTTTTTTCCCATCTTTGGTAAGATACTCATCCTCAAAGCTTCAGCTCCACCAAGACCGCCCATTATTCGAGGTATTGATGTTATTGTATAGAGTCAGCTTCACACTTGGATGCCATCCACCCACCCTCCTAAGCTTTACCTTTGTGAGCAGCCTTAAACCTCATGTACCTCAGGAATGCAAAGATCATTAGTTTGGGGCGAACAGCTGGCACAAGAACCACAAATATATGAAACTTTAAATCACTGATGTTGAGGGCTCTCTGAATTTAATATATTTATTACATACCCAGATTGATCTAGGTTTGGGGCATCACATAGCAGACACTTTCTGCCTTGCATTCTAAAAGGAAATAATGTCTTTTTCACTTCAATCATATAAGACCATTTTGCCAAATGCTTAATAGAATTCATACAATACTATATTCACTTTTTTTTTTTTTTTTTTTTTTTTTTTTGCCGTACGCGGGCCTCTCACTGCTATGGCCTCTCCCGCCGCGGAGCACAGGCTCCGGACGCGCAGGCGCAGCGGCCGTGGCTCACAGGCCCAGCCGCTCCGCGGCATGTGGGATCTTCCCGGACCGGGGCACGAACCCGCGTCCCCTTCATCGGCAGGCAGACTCAACCACTGCGCCACCAGGGAAGCCCTATATTCACATATTAATTCACAATATTTCCATTCCATGGTAGAGACCAGTATTACAGAAGTATGTGTTTCAGGTGAAGGTAAAGCTGTTAGCTAAGATGTTCACATCCATAGTAAATGGTAGAGTAAACTGACATTATATCCCAGACTTCTCTGCTGTTGTGAAAAACCGATACTTGAGTGTCCACTGATTGTGCTGACACTGCTGGCTATTAGATATTTTGATAGGATGATAAATACTATAGAAGATGAAATGAAGTGCATTAGTGGTATAGTTTAGTCTAAAGGAAAGCAAAATGAAAACTAACAATTGAGTACCCATTGTGTACCAGGCAATGTGTTAGGCACTGTCTTAGTCCGTTTGGGCTGCTGTAACAATACCATAGACTGGGTGGCTTGTAAACAACAAACATTTTATTTCTTACAATTCTGGAGGCTAGAAAGTCCAAGATCAAGGTGCCAGCAGATTTGGTGTCTGATGAAGACCCACTTCGTGGTTCATAGACAACAATCCTTCTCACTCTGTCCTAACGTGCGGAAGGGGCTAGTGGAACTCTCCCAGGTCTGTTATATAAGGGCACTAAATCTCCCAGATCTGTTTTATAAGGGCAGAGCCCGCATGACCTAATCTCCTATCAAAGACGCCATCTGCTAATACCATCATAATGAGGATTAGGATTTCAACATACGAATTTTGGGGGAAAACAAACCTGGGTTGAGTCATTTAATGAGCCTAGAATACATCGTTATACCACATACACAAAATAAACACTTATTTGGAATAATGATGAAGCAAGTCTCTTTAAAGGAAAATGTTGATTATAAAATATTTTAAAATAATGTAGTCACATTACTTATGAGAACAGTCACTGTCACAAACCATTATTGTGAATAAAGTGAGTTTAACAAAGGAAAAATTTTTTTTTTTGCGGTACGCGGGGGCCCTCACCACTGTGGCCTCTCCCATTGCGGAGCACAGGCTCCGGATGCGCAGGCTCAGCGGCCATGGCTCACGGGCCCAGCCGCTCCGCGGCATATGGGATCTTCCCAGACCGGGGCACGAACCCGTGTCCCCTGCATTGGCAGGCGGGCTCTCAACCACTGCGCCACCAGGGAAGCCCCCAAAGGAAAAATTTAAATATATTAAAGGCACACTGCTATCTATTATACAGAATAGTGCCTTCACTCCCTTTTAAGGACATGGGGCCAAAATAGATTGAGTCTTTAATAGGAAGAATAAAGAAGTTGTAACTAGACCTAAAAAAAAAAAATGCATAAAAGGCCTAAAGTAAATAATCCACTCTTTACAAAATAAAAAGTACTTACAAATAAAAGAATGATTTTATACTTACAAACAGATTTCATATGAAAAGGACATTGATTTGTAGCGTCTTTAGATGGGGAAGAAATTGTATCATTTAGTAGGTTGGACTCTCCTCTAAGACTACAAGTAGAGAAACAACTTAAGCTTCCAGCTCTAAATAAAGGTTAAAGGGTGAAAGGAGAGGTAAAACTATTTTTGTGCTTATTTGAGATTGATTGGCATAATGAAAAGTGATAATATATAGATAAAATTCCTTAACTTAAGATGAGAGAGGTTTCTTTTTCTATTGTTGATATCACCCTTTCCCACTTCTCTTCCGCCTTGTGCATTCGGAGGGCTCTGGGAAGGTAGGAGTGAAGAGATGAGTTGAAGAAATTCAATTATTAACAGAAGGATCAGAGTAGCCACTGTTACAACAAGATTTGGAAGTTCCCGTTTTCTTGGTTCTGTGCTCCACAACTCTCAACTTCTGGCTGAATGTTCATGGTTTACCTTGCAGAGTCAGCTGCAGCAGATATGTAGAGCAGATAGACGCTTTGGTACCAAAAGTTATTAAGGTAACCTAAATAACTAGCTTTACTACCACTACTTTCCCCTCCCCTTGCACTTCGTTTTTAAAGAGTAATAATTACAGAAATTCTTGGTAGCTTATATTCTGATTAGCCCCAATGACCATGAATCTGATCTAACATTACTTATTAACATCATGGAGATGACAGAACCACCAGTATTACATGTAGCAGTGGGAGGGACCTAGGTAAGGCCAAGAGTCAGAGTCATTGGAAATGTTACATAGTTAACTTTTTAGATGAACAATAAGTGAGGCAGCTGAGACCAGTGGGAACTTGAAGATTGTTTTATGAAAGGAAATATTAGACTCTTAAATAAAAAACTAATACTATAAAACTCAATTTTCAAAAAAGAATTTTAGGTGGTTTTGCTTACAGATTACTTGAAAATAATGAATTTATTTAAATGATTCCAAATGTCAGAGTTTTGCCTTACAGTAAATACAGGAATTATCATAAAAGTTTTAGAAAATGAACAGAGATGGTAGATACTAACCATTAAGAGTACATTTTGTCCATCTTTAACTTACAGCATTTTAATAGTAAAATTATAATTATTCAGTAGTCTTAATAATGCTGTGAATGGTAATTTATATATTCTAGATTAGAGACTAATTTATTAATAACATTTTATTTTTTAAGAATTACCTTTTTCTGTTGATAACTTTTGTTATAATGAAATACCCATAAAAAATGTTAGGAAGGACAGGACTTTGATGTTTGGACCTTTTGTTTATTTATATAGCCACTTTATTATTTGACCTCAAGCCCATTACTAATTCTTTTCCACAGAATTTCTAGGTATTCAGATTCAAGAACAACACATTTCTCTGTTCAGTATGTTAGTATATACTGTTACGGAAAACTGCATACAAATTGTTAATATGAACTCATTAGTTCAGTGTATATAGGCTACTGAAAGTTATACATTGGTTAAGTAGTTTAGCCATTCCTGAACCATATGGTTTTGAATGAATGACCTTGAGGAGTGCACTGGATCTCTCTCTTAGTTCTTTACTTACCATCTATTCAAATGGGATTGCCATGTCAAATTAAAATTAAAAGATAGGAGTCCCTTTGTCATTTTTTTATTAAAATTTTTTTTAATGGTCACAACTATAATTTAATGAATGTTTATATTTTTCCCTGTTTATAGTTTTTTTTAAATTAAAGTTTAGTTTATTTACAATATTATATTAGTTTCAGGTGTACAACATAGTGATTCAGTGTTTTTTATTGATTATATTAAGATAGGAGTTCCTTTAGTTTGAACCAGAAGTTTCCATTTTTGCCTTTTGTGGGCCACTGAGGAAGACAGTATATGTATAAGATCTTAGGGAGGCAAACTACTATATTAGAAGCAGATAAACCTAGTTTTATCCGAGCAACAAAACAAAAATAAATAATTCGAACTTCATCAAAATTAAAAACTTATGTGTTTTACATCTGATGATTCTAGTATCCTTAATATATACATAAAGAATTCTTAAAACTTAACAGAAAAGACAAACACTCTAACTAAAAAATAGGCAGAGAGCTTGAATAGGCATTTCTTCAAAGAAGATAAAGAAATGGTCAATAAATAAATGCTCAACATCATTAGTAATTTTGGAAATGCAAATTAAAAGCACAAGGAGATACCACTTCATACTCACTAGAGTCACTATATTAAAAAAAAAAGCCTATAAATCTTGGGGAGAATGTGAAGAAATTAGAACTGTCAGACTTTAGAGGTGGGAACATAAAATGGTGCAGCCACTGTGGAAAATGGTTGGGCAGTTCCTCAAAATGTTAATCATAGGGATACTATGTGACCCAGCAATTCCACTCCTAGGTGTATACCCAAGAGAATTGAAAACATACATTCATTTAAAAACATGTGCGTAAATGCATTATTCATAGTCCCTCCAAAATAGAAACAACCCAAATGTTCACCAGCTGATGACTGGATAAACATAATGTGGAATATTGTTCAGCCATAAAAAAGAATGAAATACTAATATATAAAATTACGTGGTTGAACGTCAGAAATGTTATGCTAAGTGAAAGAAGCCAAACTCAAAGCCACACATTAGGTGCTTCCCTGGTGGCACAGTGGTTGAGAGTCCGCCTGCCGATTCAGGGGATACGGGTTCGTGCCCTGGTCTGGGAAGATCCCACATGTCCGGGAAGATCCCACATGCTGCAACGCGGCTGGGCCCGTGAGCCATGGCCGCTGAGCCTGCGCGTCCGGAGCCTGTGCTCCTTAACGGGAGAGACCACAACAGTGAGAGGCCCACGTACCGCAAAAAAAAAAAAAAAAAAAAAAGCCACACATTATATGGCTAACAGGTATGGGGTTTCTTTTTGGGGTGCTGATAATGTTCTGGAATTAAATAGTGGTGATGGTTACACAGCCTGGTGAATATGCCCAAAACCCACTGAATTGTACACCTAAAAGCAAAAGAAAAACAAATACTAGTTTTAGATTTCAGAGCTGCTTTTTTACCAGGGGTATGATCCGTACCTTTACAATTCCATTTCTTTTTCTTTCTTTTTTTAAAATGGGGATGATTTTCCTCATAGGTTTGTTATGAAGATTAAGTGAAAGAACATAGATATAGGTATAAACTTCTAAGATGGTAGAACAAAGGTACCGTACAGATTCTCTTCTAAATTTCAAGTGAAATGAACCAAAACAGTTTTAAAAAACAGCAAAAATGTCAGTGATAGCAGCAAACAAGGGAAGTGGCATTGCCCGGTAACATAAATCTGGAACAGGGTGAAATCTGGATCACTGTTTTAGGCTTCTAAAACAATCCCTGCCCCTTGGAAGCTGCTGGTGATTTACAAAATTTTGAGAATTACTAATAACCTCAAGTCTGGAGAAAAGCAAATTAAATGAGTAGTCTTGTCTTCTCACTCCTTTGAGTAAGAAAAAAAATGAGTGAAACAGGGGAAGTTTCTGTTGTTGTTTTTAAAGGACTCTCTGACAGAAAAGAAGCCTTCAGGGATACAAATTGAATCAGAGGACTCAAGGGAATCCTCCCATGTGAATGGGTTACTGCACCCCCCGACTAGGTAGATGTGCATTTAACAGAATCTTAGAATTAAGAGCCTGGATGTTTCAAGGAAGCACAACAGGTTAATCTTACTAACATAGGCAAGCATTATAAAGAGAATATTAGCATATCCAGTCACATAAATATAACATTCATATAAAAATTAGTAAGTTGGGTTTACTAACATAGGAATGTCAGGCTGGGTTCAACATTAAAATAAGGTAAAGGGGACTTCCCTGGTGGCACAGTAGTTAGGAATCCACCTGCCAATGCAAGGGATACGGGTTCGAGCCCTAGTCCAGGAAGATCCCACACGCCGCGGAGCAACTAGGACTGAGTGCCACAATTACTGAAGCCTGCATACTCTAGGGCCCACGAGCTACAACTACTGAGTCCATGTGCCACAACTACTGAAGCCCGTGTGCCTAGAGCTGGTGCTCCACGAGAGAAGCCACTGCAGTGAGAAGCCCACGCACCACAACAGAGTGGCCCCCACTCGCCACAACTAGAGAAGACCCAACACAGCCAAAAATAAATAAATAAATAAATTTATAAATAAATTTATAAAAATAAATAATGTAAAGGAAAAACATCATATGATTATCTCAATAGATGCAAGCCATCTAAGCCAGGCAAACAATCTTAGATAAGAATAAAAGGGAGTCAAAGTTATGCACATTAAATCAGAGCTTAAAAGGTCTGGGCAAAGTTACAAGATAAAAATAAAAGCATGATAATTATGTAAACATACTGTAGCAAACTAGTGAACTGACACAAAGAATAAGAAGAGAAAGAGCATGCAGAAGATGAAGAACCCATAACCTACAGGACAGAAGGAAATAACTCACATGTACTTCAAGTTGTAGAACTTAAATAAAATAAGAGCTCAAAGACAAGATAATATTAAAACACAGAAGAAGGGTAAATTGCAGACCTAAGGAAATAAATTGACTAAAACAACATATATAGAGAACAAATTACAAATTAGAAACAGAATAAAGATAGTTAACAATTAAGTTACATAATAGAAAAACTTCAGATAATCAGATTAAGTGCAGATGAAAAAGACTAGTCAGATGAGCTAATAGGTATGGAGCTAAAAAATCTCCCCAGCATAATGATAATTAGTACCCCTGAAATAGAGCACTGAACAAATAGAGTGGAAAAAAAGTATTCAGAGATATGAGAAAAGAAAATTTACCTGAAATCAAGAATCTAGAGATAGAAAATACCCTGCTAAATTTAGAGAGGGAAAAAGTAGAATAAGATGTGGTACTATACTATCCTCAACTTTCAAAGTAGGAAGTCACTTGACACCATCTAAAGACTGAAAAAAGAAAAACCATAATTTCTCCAACTTAATGTTTTTCTTGTTGTCTTTTCTTAGCCTTAGAGAATTATTTTCAAAAATTTCTCTTCTGGTGAAGAAACATTTAGCATATTCTCCAGTTTAATTTATTTCTTTTTCCTTTATTAAATTCTAATAAAGTTAAAATTTAATGCTTTTTTTTTTTTTTTTTTTTTTTTTTATGCGTTACGCGGGCCTCTCACTGTCGTGGCCCCTCCCGTTGCGGAGGACAGGCTCCGGACGCGCAGGCCCAGCGGCCATGGCTCGCGGGCCCAGCCGCTCCGCGGCACGTGGGATCTTCCCAGACCGGGGCACGAACCCGCGTCCCCTGCATCGGCAGGCGGACTCTCAACCACTGCGCCACCAGGGAAGCCCTAATGCTTTTATTTAAAAAATAATAGCCCATTTTTGTAAAGGTATTACTATCACAAATTTATACACAGGAGGAAAAGTAGGTAGGTAGATAGTAAGCTAAATCTCTGGAATGATGTTAACGTAGGAGTAATACTATTTTCAGCCTAGGAGGTGTTTGAAATATGTATCAGTCAGGGTCTAGCCAGGAGACAGAAACCAGACTAGCTATTTTTAAATTTATTTATTTATTTGTCCTTGGCTGTGTTGGGTCCTCGTTGCAGTGCACAGGCCTCTCACTGCGGTGGCCTCTCCCGTTGTGGAGCACGGGCTCCAGGGGGGTGCGCTTCAGTAGTTGCGGCAGGCAGGCTCAGCATTTGTGGCTCATGGTCTCTAGAGCGCAGGCTCAGTAGTTGTGGTGCACGGGCTCAGCTGCTCCGCGGCATGCGGGATCCTCCCGGACCAGGGCTTGAACCTGTGTCCCCCGTGCCGGCAGGCGGACTCCCAACCACCGCGCCACCAGGGAAGCCCCAGACTAGTTATTTTTAATGGAAAGAATTTGATATAAAGTATTGTTAACAGATATTAAACTGGCAAAATAGGATACTAAAGTTTTTACAGAGGTAACAACTGTGGGAAGCAGCTACCATTCTTAAGGCTGAAGGACATAGGAAAGAGGTTGGAATTATTAAAATATATAAACTCACAAGAGGGTCCCTGTGGAGTTTAAACTCAGGTCTCTGAGAAGGGGGTGCTGCTTAGGCTGGTATGAATGCCTATGACGTTAGAGGATGGGCCCTGTGGGCCTGGGACTCAGACACCAGGTGCTGATGTCTCTGAGGAGGGCACAACCAGGCTATCTGGGATAATATGTGAGCTAAATAAAAACAGTATTATTTTGTTCTAGATGGCTAGCCAGAACAGGGAGTACCTTTCCACTTATTAGAAGTCTTCCTCTTTGTCCCTCAATAGGGCTTTTAAAAAATTTTTGTTCATACTGATCTTGTGCACTTCTTAAATTTATTGCTAGCTATTTTAGTTTAGTTTTGTTCCCGTTAATGAAAGCTTATCTTCCACTTTATCTTTTAACTGGTTATAGTTTGTAATATGAAAGCTTTTGATGTTTAGATATTAATTTAACATCCAGAATCCTTACTAAAATTTTGTTATTGTTGTCATAGTTTTTTACCTCCACAATATTTAAACCTCTTCTAAATAGCTCTTACAGAAATCTGCTTTGCATTTTTATGTGTGGAACTATTGCCAGCACGCTGATTTCTCTTTATTGCCAAGTACCATTACTTTTCCTGAACTACTATTGTAAAGATATCATTACTGGTCTCCCTGCTTCTACCCCATTCCCATCACCAATTTATTCTCAGCACAATTGCTAATGTAATCTTTTAAAAACATAAATCGTGTTACTTTCCTGCCCAAAATCCTTAAATGATCATCCACTGTTCTTAAAATAAAATCCAAATTCCTTACCATAAACTATAGGGCTCTATGTCTCAGTTGGCTTGCGCTGCCATAACAAAATGCCATAGACTGGGTGGCTTAAACAACAGAAATTTATTTTCTCTCAGTCTGGTGCTAGGAAGTCCAAGATCAAGGTGCCAGCTAGTTTGTCAGCTCCTGGTGAGGGCTGTCTTCCTGGCTTGTAGATAGATGCCCATCTTCTTGCTTTGTCCTCATATGGCCTTTCCCACTGTTTGCGTGTGGGAGGAGGGAGGGTGGAAAGGAGGAAGGGGGTGTGGAGAGAGAGAGAGTTCACTTTCTCTTCTTAGAAGGCCACTAATCCCATTACCCTCAGGACCTAATGTACCCCTAATTACCTCCAAAAGCCCCCACCTCCAAATACTATCACATTAGGGGGCAGAGTTTCAACATATGAATTGTGCGGGGTCGCGAGCATTTAGTTCATGACACTCTAAAATGATCTGGTCCCTGCCTGTCTCTTCAGCCTCTTCTAAAGGTGCTCTCCAGAGTTCCCTAACACACTGGCCTCTTTTAAATGTCTCGGACAGGATGACACATTCAAGCTCCTTTCTATTTATTCTCTCTGCCTAGAGGCTTTTCGTTCTGCTCTTCATATGAGAGATTTCTTATCATCTTTTAGGACTCAGTTTAAATATCTCTTTCTCGGAATCCACATGTATGAGCAAGTCTCCTATAATTCTCTGTCAACTCATTGGATTTATTTATTTATTAATCTATTACAAATATGTATTATAGTTTACTACAAATGTGTATCTACATATATGTGTACATAATTTTATTCTGTCTGCTTTTGTATATGTTCAGAATTCTCTGTAATAAAAAGTGTGCTTTTTTAATGGAAGAAAATCCTATGTTTTTTTAAACTTGTTAGATTCACAGTCAAGCTTTTGCTTTTGCTTGATCATATTGAGAAAATCATACTCACATACATTGTTGTATTTTGACAATACCTTTCAGAATTAAGAGGCACATACCTCTGATGCCATAATTCCAGTCCTAGGAATGACTTTTACATGAGTGTAAAGACATTGATACATGGATTTTCATTGCAGAACAGCAAAGGTTTGAAAACAATCAAAATATCCATCAATAGGGAGGGGACTAGTTTAATGAATTATGGTATAATCATACTCTGAACTACTCACTTATTAGAGAATGGAGCAGTTCTATATGCAATGACACGGAATGATTTCCAAGTAAGAAAGCAAGGTACAGACCATTGTTCCATACTAAGCATGCCATTGTTTGTGTACTCCCCAGAGATATACTGGAATTTATCTAGATTATCTTTGGAAAGATAGATCAGAAACTAGCAACAGTGTTTGCTTCAGGGATAGGAAACCAGATGACTGAAGGTTTGAGGGTGGGATGGAGAATTACTTTTTCACTGAAAGAATAATAAAAAATGCTATGGGGTAGAGGTGAATGACTGATTCTGGCTGAGATTATGGGGAAGACTTTTTGGAGAACAAAGATAATAAGAGCTTAGTATTGCTTTTATCTAATAAAAATAGGAAACATATTAACAGGTAGCTATAATAGATATTGCTATGAGAGATATAAATTTCACTTATAAGTAGAAATACTATCTGGATTTATTTATTTATTTATTTTTAGGTGGTGATAGTGGACTGGATGGGTTAGGAGGACCAGGTGTACAACTAGGAAGCCCAGATAAGAAAAAGCGCAAGACAAATACCCAGGTAAATTGGCATTTTCTTTAATAACAGTTTTTCTTCACTGATATGATCAGGCTATGAGGTAAATTTAACTTTCGTCATGGGTTTTGTTTCC
The DNA here is from genome assembly GCF_008692025.1 of Phocoena sinus. Lineage (NCBI taxonomy): Eukaryota > Metazoa > Chordata > Mammalia > Artiodactyla > Phocoenidae > Phocoena > Phocoena sinus. The sequence goes on from NC_045764.1 coordinate 79,268,145, forward strand.
TATCCTAATTCAGAACCTAGTAGTGAATTCTGCAGTGATTTGTTTTTTGGGTTTTTTTTTTGCTTTGCAGCTAGCGGCTATTATTGGACTGTAAGCCTAGAGTGAATATTGCAAGAAGGAAGTGTAGGCAGATAAATTAAAATGCTTACTCTTAAAGCTAATTTAAAAGGAATGGATGCCTGTACTTTTATGAAAAGATTTAAAAATATATGGACACAAGTTTAACTTGGAGTAATGTTCAACTATTATAATAAATCAGTAGTATGTACATATCATGAAGCAATCATGATGGAAGCATCTTTTGTCTGAAACCTTTGGTTGTAATAGACAGTTATAAATACAGACTTTCTTGGTTTTATCCTCTGTAAATTTGAAGCACTGTTTTTATTATAAAGACTGCAAGTAACTATGAAATGTGTACAGATTACCTGTGTCCATTTCGGCCACACTGTTAAGCTTGCAGTTGTGACTAAAACTGGCAGTTTATTTTTCCAGTCTGAGGCCTAGGCCTTAGTGCCTTGGGAATACTTTAATAGCTAACTCTCTGAAGTTAAGCTAGGGAAAGAAATTTAGATCCTGTTTACTGTTATTTCATTTTATGGCTGTTTGGAGGTATAAAGGTGCTTTCAGTTAAAATTTTAAGTGAAAGATTCTAGAGTTACAGGCAAGCATATTCAATGAAAATTATGGTAATGAAGCTTCTTTTGAAGGCTGAATACTTCTAGGGTTTGTAACAATTGATTTGAGCTCAAAAAAGTACACCTTATTTCCTTTCCTAAATGAAAGAAACCTACACAGTTTTATCATTAAATATAAATAGAAACATTATTTGGAATTGAAAGGTCAGGTGAAGAATTAAATTTTTGTAACACTTCAAAAGAAATTTAAAACTAAGTTCATAAATGTTAACATTTATGACTTCTTTGATCAAAAGCATGTATTTTACATTCTCATTTCAGGGGCCTTCTTTTTCTCCATTGTCTGAGTATGCGCCACCACCAAATCCAAACTCTGACCATCTAGTGGCTGCTAATCCATTTGATGACAACTACAATACTATTTCCTATAAACCACTACCTTCGTCAAATCCATATCTTGGCCCTGGTTATCCTGGCTTTGGAGGCTACAGCACATTCAGAATGCCACCTCACGTTCCTCCAAGAATGTCTTCCCCATACTGTGGTCCTTACTCACTCAGGAATCAGCCACACCCATTTCCCCAGAATCCTTTGGGCATGGGTTTTAATCGACCTCATGCTTTTAATTTTGGGCCACATGATAATTCGAGTTTTGGAAACCCATCTTATAATAATGCACTAAGTCAGAATGTTAACATGCCTAATCAACATTTTAGACAAAATCCTGCTGAAAACTTCAATCAGATTCCTCCACAGAATGCTAGCCAAATATCTAACCCTGACTTGGCATCTAACTTTGTCCCTGGAAATAATTCAAATTTTAGCTCTCCATTAGAATCTAATCATTCTTTTATTCCTCCCCCAAACACTTTTGGTCAAGCAAAAGCACCACCCCCAAAACAAGACTTTAGTCAAGGAGCAACCAAAAACACTAATCAAAATTCCTCTGCTCACCCACCTCACTTAAATATGGATGACACAGTGAATCAGAGTAATATTGAATTAAAAAATGTTAATCGAAACAATGGCGTAAGTCAAGAGAATAGCCGTTCGAGTAGCACTGAAGCTACAAACAACAGCCATGCAAACGGGACACAGAATAATCCACGACAACCTAGAGGTGCCGCAGATACATGCACCACTGAGAAAAGCAATAAATCCTCTCTCCACCCAAGCCGTCATGGGCATTCTTCTTCTGACCCAGTGTATCCTTGTGGAATTTGTACAAATGAAGTGAATGATGATCAGGATGCCATCTTATGCGAAGCCTCTTGTCAGAAATGGTTTCATCGGATCTGCACTGGAATGACTGAAACAGCTTATGGCCTCCTAACAGCAGAAGCATCAGCAGTATGGGGCTGTGATACCTGTATGGCTGACAAAGATGTCCAGTTAATGCGCACTAGAGAAACTTTTGGTCCCTCTGCAGTGGGCAGTGATGCTTAATCACAGGCATTAACTACAGTGGTTTTTTTCTCCTGTGTATTACAGAGGTTCAGTGACACAGGATTTTAATGTTTTACATTATTTTTTTAAATGCACACACAAAAAATTATTTACCTTTTAGTTTTTATTAATAACCACTTCATTGCTAGTGCAGACTTTGTATTGTTTTTGTTTGCTATCTTAAATAAGAATAATGTATATGGGGGTGCATTAGAAAGTAATATACAAGTGAATTTTAGTTTGTAATCATGAACATAAAAGCCTCTTGAAGCTTCAAGATAATATATAGCAAATGTAGGCAAGTTTTGACTTTTAAAAGTTAGAATCCTTGAAAAAATGTATCAGTTGACCCTTGAACAACAGAGGTTTGAACTGCCTGGGCCCACTGATTTTCAATAAACACATACTATAGTACTACATGATCCACGGTTGATTAAATTCCAGGATGCGGAACCACAGTTTTGGGGGGCTGACTATAAAGTTGTATTCAGATTTTTGACTGTTAGGGGGTCGGCACCCCTAGCCCCCGCGTTGTTCAAGGGTCAGGTGTATTCCAGTACTGAACTTTGGCAATATCAAATTAAATATTTAGTTCAAAAAAATATTTGAGGATCCATTTAACATGTTTTCAGAAAGAATATATGTAGCTAAAACATGGAAGAAATCATACATTTCAATGAGTGTTTTAAAAAATAATAGAGTATGACACCAGATTCATCCCATATTAGGGTCCTTGAAATTAGTGACCTTCATATTATCAACTCAGTCTTTCCAGGATGTCTGTTTGTACAGATACGAGACAGATGTTAGCATATAGTAGATGTTCAATAAGTATTTGTTGATTAACTTGTGGATTGTACCACATGAAATTGCTAACATTAGATCAGTTGAAAATTGACTACAATTAGTAGAGTTGTCATAAAGGATTTTTTAGTTGTGCTATTTAGAAATATAACAGTATTATGCTCTTCACTCTTCAGTTTGATTATTGAGTTGTTTTTTTATTGTTTTCCAGAGAAATAAATAAGACAGTATCCTCAGAAGAATTGTGAATACTTTTCTTAATATCATTTCAAACCAGGGACATATTGCAAATGAGATAGGTAGAAACATCAATTTGGCCTTAGAGGGCTCTACTGGCCAAAGAGTGGTGGGTTGAAAAATCTTGTTCTGGGGATCTGAAAATTAAAACTGAGCCTCAGGGGAGTTCAAAATCCATTTTAAGCAAAGATCAATGAAGAGCCAAGATGAGAGCTTACTCACAGTTCGAGGCCCTGCAGCAGACAGGAGTTTCCGCTGTGACTGGGGAAAGAGTAAAAATGGACCTGAGAGTATTCTCTTGAGAGATGATTAAGAATGGAGACAGTTGGAGGTGCACTAATTAAGATTTGAAACAACAGAAGCCTGTTTTTGGAGTGGATCATAACCTGTGACCCAAAAAAAGGATTCTATATGACAATTGATAATAATTTATACAATGGTTGGATGTTGGTAAATCTCCCAAACTTGAACCATCGTTGTGACCAAAAAAGTTCTGAAGACTACGTGGTGACCTGCAAAAGGGATACTTTAAACCTTGGTGAAATGACAGCAGCAGCAATATTGCCAAGAAATTTAAATTATGCATGAAAATTTTGATTATAGTCCTTCGGTTAATAAACATGAACCCACACTTTTACATGACAGCACTGGTGTCACATGTCACAAGCCACTAAAGCAAAGTTAATTGAATTATTCAATTCTGTTGTTTACAGTGTAGTCACCAGAACTTTATCCAGTGAACTGGTATAGTTTTCATCATTTGGAGATTTTTCTAAGAAACTTCATATTCTCCAATTGAAAAACAGTAATTGGAGGGTTTGAACAGTTTATACAGCCTAGCAAATGATGAATTTTATAAAAATGAAATATTTAATGTCCTATTAGAAGAAAACTATTAATGCTTGTGATGTGTATTTTGTTTGAATAAAACTTATTTTTTTAAGTAGCGTTTTAATTTTGACCTACAGAAACAGCAATTTCATATGGTACAAGGCAATATAAGGTTTTCTCCATTTACCTGTGACTAGTTAGAGATGAGTACAAGATATTTTAAATATAGTTGTAATATAAATGTCTTTATAGTTTTAGGAAATGAAATGATATAAACTCTAATACTAGGTACTCCTGTGTGTGAAACCTTTACCAGTTGAAGCAGGTAAAAATGCAGTAGTTTGGGCTGACTCTTGACGTTTGGTGTGTTCAGTAGCATACTTGGAGGTCACATGATGCTTACATTGTAGTTTTTGTTAAAGATACATAATTTTCTAAATGTGGAAGGACTTAATTATGTTGTTTTTGAAATCCTGCAGATTTTTGAGATATGATGCACTGTATGCTACATGCCTAGTTCTAGCATCAGATCATGGTTTGTTTTTTATTAATGACTGAATACAGTTAGGTAGATGCTGAGTAGGACCTTCCAGTGTCTTCAGGAGTGAACACTTTACACGGTAGTACTCAAGTTGTGCTCATTGCTAAGACTCATTATGCAGTTTCTAAAGCCCTCTATTGCTTACACTTTTATTAGTAGTTTTGTGAAAATGAAATAAGCTCTCCCAAGTTAGTCTAAAAATACTTGATCTATAATGTGATTCTTTTATTTTCCACTTCCAAGTAGTTGTTTTTAAAAACTTACAAACAAGTGAATTTTTATTCTTGTATTTAGGTCTTAAGAGCACCTTACTTAAATACGCATCTGTTAAATTTACAGAAGAAAAACCCGTGGTTGATTTTAACAGTGAATCCTAGGCAAACTACACTCATAGCTGTTGAATGTTTTCATGTATTTGAATTAATTTTCTTACTAGTTCCACATTTGTCTCTCCATAACACTGTCAGAAGTTATCTAGAGGCTTTTTGGTAGGGAAAGTGGTGAACTATAAGAATGGCCAGATATTAATTTGCCTAATGTGGTTCAAAGAAGGCTATGATACAAATCAATATGGCTTTCTTAAGACAAGTGATGAGCTGCCCTAAACATTTAAAAAGTACTCAGTGAGGGAAATAAATGCACACAGGTGGCATAATCTTCCAGTAGCATCGCACCTTTTTTGGTGTAATCCTTTTCCATCACTGAAAGGCCTCATCTCACATGCACACATACACGCAAAGACACACGTACATGCAATTGAGCAGGAAATCTTGGGGTTTCTCCTACATTCTCAAGCTTTGCCAGAGTTCAACCTGGCTATCAGCAGCTAGGCTCTCTCACCAAGGCTAGGTTACTAGAAAGTTTTAAAGTGTCAGTTCCTTTCTCAGAACTTGCTTTGTTCATTTCACTAGAGAATTCCTGATCCACTTGCTTCTAGATGCTACTGGACTCCCTAATGCAGGAACAGCTTAGCTTGCTATAGAAAAATAAATTATTTTTCAGATAGAGTGCTTGGAATTAGATTTGTGATCCATGTTTTCCTTTTGTGTGAAATACTTTAGCATACTGCTATTATGATTCTTGTTATCCAGACTAGAAGATTATGTACATAAAACTGAAGATTTTCTTGTACTAGTGCTTATTCTTCATAGATGAACACAATATAAAGAAATCCAATTTGTGTGTGTGTGTGTGTATGTGTGTGTGTGTGTATGTTTAGACTCCCAACTCTGCCTAGTGGTAGGAAAAAAACTTCAATAATAGGTTACCCTGAAACCTGCTGACTTTAATCATCCAGATAAAATATCAGGAGTTTTCTTCTAATATTCTTTTACATTTGTTTGTCTTGAACAAACTGAGTGCTAGTACTTATTGTCCAACATACTATGGTAATTGTTTGTAATAGTAAAATATATATATAAGCAATGATTTTTAAAGGGAGCTCGAGAGTTTTTGGATTTCTTTTTTGCAGTGTGTAAAGGTTTCATATGCATGAACATTTGTGCTATTTAAGATTTTTTTAATTAAAAAAAAGTTTAATTAAAAGCATCCCGATTCCCAAAGTTCATTTGTAAATAGTGGTTTAGAACTCTGTATAAGATGATTAGATTCTTAGGGACGCTCATAAAGGCTTATTTACACCATCATGTAGTTAACAATATTGTATCATACTGAGTGCTCAGTCCTCTTTAGGGAATCAATCAATGTAGGAAGGAGAAAGAAGCAGAGGTCTTTCCCTTTTTCTGATTTGGTTCAGGAAGGTTGAGTTGTTTGGTGTGTTTCCCAGTTGCCCTCTTCCCATCCTAAACTCTCAAGTGGAATGCTATATAAACCAACTTGCTTTGTGCCTTCCTGGATGCTCTGTACTTCAAAATTTCATATCTTTCCTCTAATCAGAATTCTCATTTCTTTGTTGGCTGTGGTTGGCTAGATTTTGAGGGGACAGTCTTTTGCAGCAAGATTTGAACAAAGATAATGAAGTGGGATTAAATTTCTCTTTTTTTAAAGACTTTATTCAGAATGAATCTTTAATATCTTTGATTTCATACAATATGATCACATTTAGGCACCATGGAAAGCAGTATTTTTATCAAATTGACTGATACGTTCTTGAGAGTACTTCCCAATCTCCTTTAGGTTGTGGAGACTTCTCACAATTTATTTTCCTCTACTTCTGAACTCAGAGATTTTCTTCTCATTTCCAAATTTTAGCAACTTCCCCCTTTTCTCTATTCCATTTATCTGATAAAGCAGCATAGAAGTTATATCTGTAATTTTCCCACTCTTGGTACAGTGATGGGCTTAGAGGCATCCCTGGAGTAAAGGGACTAGGGATGGGATTAGTATCTCCCAAGACAAGGGGTCTAGGGCAAATAAAGGGAAGAAAGTTTTCATTGAAGACTTTTAATGAAACCCAATGGATAAGCTTCGTCTTTGTCATATTTTGTCGAAACACATTACTTGTAATTATATTAAAACTTACTCTAAATACCTGTACTTCTCTTGTTCTGTATGTAGGTGATGTAGATGATGTTGCTTGTTAGTTAAAATATCTTTTACAAAAGAAAGTCCTGCTTCTTATCATGATGTATGTGACTTAAATGACTGTTTCATATTAAAACTATTTCTTCCTTATGTACTGCTTACATATACCTCTTTTTGGGATATTAGTTCAGTACTTTTATACAAATCTGAGTGTGTTCCACATTGGTGACATGTATTTTTGCAGTAAATTTTTGTTTTGTTCTTAGAGCATGTTTAAAGTAACACATGCGCTAGTGCTGTGATCTGTGGCAAAATTACTGTAATTCAAATTGGAAAATAAAATGTTTCCAGACTTTGTCCAACATTTATTCCTATGACAAAGGAAATTACTATGTAATACTAATTATTTCATATGCTGGTATGTTTAAGCTACTCTATGAAGTATGTGAGACATCAATATTTATGGGTTAGTAGATGGCCTGATGTCTTTGAAATGGGAGAGAGGGGTAAAATTTGGTGTTGGCAATTCATAGCACTCATAATACAATAAATACTTCTTAAAAATTTGATCTTCCTCTTACAGTTATAATTTACTAAGGAATTACCTTAATTTGACAGTGCATATTCAATTTTTTTAGCCCATACCATTAAAATTATATATTAGACTTTGAACTTATTCTGATGTCTTCCAACCAAAAAAAGATATCATTCACTCCACCGTAACCAAAATAAGTAGTAATGTTAATCTTCATTTATTAATAAACTATTAAAGTACCATAAAACTCCTCTAATTTACTTACAATTTATAACCATTGATACAAAACTTGAATGTTTACTTTGTACTATCTGATGAAAAGATTTGTTAATAAAAGTCATAATCAAGATTTTAAAGAAAAATGTTTAACCTTGGGAAAATTTTAAGCTTTTTAGAGACATTTATTTCAGAATACTAGTTTAAAAGCATTCTTTTGTCATTAAACCTTAAGTACCCAAAAGAATCATAATAGATAATACTTGGAAATTTGTATATTTGAAATTACGTGCTTAACAGAAAAAAAAAAGAATGCTTGTGAGTGCTTAAACTGCATATCTTTTAAAATATTCAAAATTTTAGACTTTTATCAATTTAACCTGAATTAACAAGGTTTTACTAAATCAGTGATGTATATTACAAGATTAATGTCTACCAATGTTATTCTAATGATCTCTCTATACAGCATCATTTTTGGCATGGTTGTTGTGGTATATTTTGTACATTTGACTGTTAGCTGTTGATAGAATTGACATAGCAATAAATCTGATTCAGTTCTTAAATTTTAAAAAATGCCAGATACAATACTGTGTCATAATCCCATTATACTTTATTTGAATGCCCAGTGTTTTCATGGGTTTCTTTTTTTGTATTAAAAATTTAGTTTTACATGTTAGGGATTTTTTTTCTGGTATTTTCATATACAATCTTTTAGAACTGGGTCTGTTTCTATTTGAATCATAGAAGTTGAAAGAAGTATTCGTATTAAATGATTCATGAATTGCTTTGTGGAAAAATCTGAATAAAATATGAAATGACTAGGTTACCCCCAAATTGTTTATTTTCTTTATGTGGTAAATGTACAGGTTACAGTTTTCAGGGAAATAAAATTGGCTTGGTAACTGATTGGATATAGTAGATAATGGATAGTTTAACTGTCTAAGGGCTTCCAACTATTAAACCAAATAATTCTCAATTCTGAATACTTTTTAATAATTACTATAAATAATGGTAAGCCAATTCTCATTTTTCTTTTTAAGATATTTAACTCTTATAATTTCTTCCTTCTTATCCTTTTTCTTTCTTCCTTAAACACCGTGCTAGAATTTAAAATTGGATGAGTTTAACTTATCTCCACATTTTAGTTTTTTATTCTGTAGGTAAATAGTAAGACGGGTAGAGGTTCTATCAAACAGTCCATGTTATTGTTGGCCATTCTTTTCAGGGATCATGCTAAATGTCATTTGTGCATTGTATAAAGAATGTTATCAGCATATAGACCTACTATTAGTAGAAATTATGTATGGCAGGCTTTCTTGAATAATATGTATTGTAAGTTTGTTTCCTATTAGTGTTATGCTTCAGATTCTTTTAAATAAAGCTAGTTTTTAAAGAGAAAAATAACTGTTTTTTAAATGCTTGACTTTTATCAAGACAAGTAGGGGTTGAACAGTCTTGGCTTTGGGTAGGAGATGTCCTAGGAAACATTAAGCAGGGCAGTAGCGTACAATTTACCAGGAATTTACTTCTGTTGTTGTTTATTTATTTATTTTTGGCTGTGTTGGGTCTTCATTTCTGTGCGAGGGCTTTCTCTAGTTGTGGCAAGCGGGGGCCACTCTTCATCGCGGTGCGCGGGCCTCTCACTGTCGCGGCCTCTCTTGCTGCGGAGCACAGGCTCCAGACGCGCAGGCTCAGTAGTTGTGGCTCACGGGCGCAGCCGCTCCGCGGCATGTGGGATCTTCCCAGAGCAGGGCTCGAACCCGTGTCCCCTGCATCGGCAGGTGGACCCTCAACCACTGCGCCACCAGGGAAGCCCAAACCAATATTTTTGGACAGACTTTGCTATATACAACTTGTTTTTCCTGTGAAGTTTATACATAACACTGAGTCCTGAGTTTTCTTAAGAAAATGTGAGCATATCTCTATTTTGATTTTTACAAATTAGGACTCAGTTTTGTTAATAGAAAATTAATTGGAGAGGAGTGCTACAATCTCAGCAGCTTAGTGATCCCTGAAGTAGAGACACCGCTGTAGCAATATTAAGAACAAACTTGCCTGAATGATAAAATTAGTTTTACAAAAGACATCCAAAGTTTGCTTAAAGCAACCATCAGGTGCCTTGAGTAAAAAGAGAATGCATAAAATGTGAATGTATCAGTTGATGCAAATTGGTATTAGAGGTAATAAAAGTGACAAAAATACAAGATAAAATTTGAATGAACAAAAGATTTATTTAAATGTGTGGAAGGAAAAAAAAAACAGGAAAAATGTATCTTACCTGTTGTAGGAAAGAGAAAAGTTGTACAGAGACTTCTGATCAAATAACATGAATTGATGCTCTAAGGTATCCCTTTGTTTCAAACATATAGCAATAATAAATATAAAAAGATACAATTGGGTTCAAAACCAACATAAATACATCCCAGGACAAGAAATAAAGAAAAAAGCATAAATGATGCTGAAGCAGCATCCTGCCTGACTCTGAGTCCAAAGCAGAAATTTGCAGTCAAAAATTCTAACCTGGCAGGGTAATGAGGTCTAAAGTGCTACTACATTTCAAAACTTAAGAGATGCAATAACACAATACTTAATGGGAAATGTATAGCTTTAGATAATTTTTAAGCCCAAAATATAATGCTAAGTGTTGATCTCAAGAGGATAAGAGAAGAATAAAAAATCCTAAGGAAAGTAGAAGGAAGGAAACAATAAAGAAAATAATAGGAAATAAAATAGAAAACAAACACTAGAGAGAAATAATAGGGCCACAAATAGGCGATTTTTATCTTTAAAAGATAAAAGATTTTATTTTATTGGGTTAGCCAAAAAGTTCATTCAGGTTTTACCATAAGATGTTATGGAAAAACCCAAATGAACTTTTTAGCCAACCCATATTTTAAAAGATTAATAATATTGATGAGCCTCTGGTGAAACTGATTTAAAAAGTAATGGCCGACAGAAATAACAGGAATGTAAAAATGGCAAAAAACATAGCACTGCTTTAAGCCTGGAGCGAGCTGGGATTCCTCTGCACTGCTGCCCCACATGTGAAAAAGGTTAAAAAGCAAACCTAGCTCCAACTGATACCTAGGACTCCAGCTTATAGGCCTAACATGGCAGAAGTGCACAGTTTTGTAATTTGCTCAGTTGATAACTGGTGTACAGTATCACCAAAGAATTCGAAACTAAATTAGCATGTAACACTTGGCTGAATTGGAGTCCCTAGGACACAAATTAGAGGCAACTTAAAACTGCTAGAAAGGAAAGGATGAACCTAGAGGAAAGAAACAAAAATAAAGAAAAAAAAAACCCACTCTAAATCAAAATTTCAAAACATAAGAAGAAAACTAATGATAAAAACAGCCAACCAACATCTTTTAAAATTTTGATCCACTCAAGATGAAAATGACAGCATAGCCTGAAAAAGGCTTTAAAGAGAAGTACCATTCAGGATCCTGAAAGGTAAACTAAAGAATTAAAATTACAAAAGCCAGTATGTAGATATTCATTCATTCAACATTTACTGAGTGTTATTTATATGTCAGGCACTGTTGTAAATGCTAAGAATATAGTGGTAAATCAAACAGACAAAAATCACTACACTCATGAAGTTTCTATTCTGTAGAGACAGAAAATAAGTAAACTAAAAGTGTATTAGAGAATAAGTGCTAAGAAGAATAAAAAAGGGAATGGGATAGGAAATGCTGAGCCTGGTAGGGTGAGAGGTGCTAGATCAAATAGTAAGAGTATGTTTCATTTCGTAAGAAGCTGCCAAAGTGTCCTTCAAGTGGCCGTACCATTTTGCATTCCCACCAGCAATGAATGAGTTCCTCCACATCCTCACCAGCATTTGGCGTTGTCACTGTTCTGGATTTTGGCCATTCTAATATGTGTGTAGTAGTGGTATCTCATTGTTTTAGTTTGTATTTCCCTGATGACATATGATGTGGAGCATCTTTTCATATGCTTATTTATCAACTGTGTATCTTCTTTGGTGAGCTGTCTGTCAAGGTTTGGCTCATTTTTTAATCAGGTTGTTTGTTTTCTAATTGTTTCCATTTTAAGAGTTTATGTATTTTGGATAACAGTCCTTTATCATATGTATCTTTTGCAAACATTTTCTCCCATTCTGTGTCTTGTCTTTTCATTCTCTTGATAGTAGTGTCACCCACAGAGCAGAAAAATTTTATTTTAATCAAGTCCAACTTATCAAGTATTTCTTTCATGAATCATGCCTTTGGTGTTGTACCTAAAAATTTATCACCAAATTCAAGGTCATCTAGATTTTCTCCCATGTTATCTTCTAGGAGTTTTATAATTTTGCTTTTTACATTTAGGTCTGTGATCCATTTTGAAATCACTTTGTGAAGGTTATAACCGCTATGCCTAGATTCACTTTTTTGTATGCGGATGTCCAGTTGTTCCATTTGTTGAAAAGACTGTCCTTTCTCCAACACATTGCTTTTGCTTCTTTGTCAAAGATCAGTTGACTGTATTCCTGTGGGTATATTTCTGGGTTTTCTATTCTGTTCCACTGATGTATTTGTCTATCCTTTCACCAATACCACACTGCCTTGATTATTGTTCTTCAAACTTGATCTATAAATTTAATGCAATCGCAATCAAAATCCTAGCAAGTTATTTTGTGGATATTGACAAATTGATTTTACAGTTTATATGGAGAGGCAAAATACCCAGAATAGTCAACACATTACTGAAGGAGAACAAAGTTAGAGGACTGACACTACCCAACCTCAAGACTTGGCACAAGGTTGGCTAAGTCTTCTTGGAGATTTCTAGGGTGGTAGTATGTTTGGCTTTATAGAATGAGTTAGGAAATATAGTCTCTGTCTCTATCTTCTGAAAGAACTGTAGAGATTGGTATAATTTCTTCCTTAATGTTTGGTAGAATTCACTAGCGACCCCCATCTGGGCCTGGAGCGATCTCTTCTGGAAAGTTATGGATTATTGACTCAATTTCTTTAATAGATATAGGCCTATTCAGATTGTCTATTTCTTCTTGTGTGAGTTTTGGCAGATCATGTCCTTCAGGGAATTGGCCCATTTCTTGTAGATCATCAAATTTTGTAGGCATAGAGTTGTTCATAGTATTCCTTTGTTATCCTTTCTATATCCATGTTGTCTGCAGTGATATCCCCTCTTTCATTTCTCATATTACTTATCTGTGTCCTCTCCCTTTTCTTCCTTAGGTAACCTGGCTAAGGGCTTGTTGATTTTATTTTCAAAGATTTTATTTTCAAAGGTTTGTTTTATTGATTTTTTTAAAATTTCATTGATTTATGCTCTAATTTTTAATTATATCATTTTTTAATGCTACTTTGGATTTAATTTGCTTTTCTTTTTCTAGCTGCCTAAGGTAGAAGCTTAGTTGATTGATTTTTAAATCTTTCTCTAATATATGCATTTAATGCTGTAAATTTCTCTCTACTCAGTTAAACTCTGATAAAACCCTAGCAGGTTAGGCTCTGGTTAAATAGTTTCTCCCGAGGTCAGATCTTGCTGAGAACAAATGCTTTGGCATATTTCAAAATGGTTCCTTTTCCCTTCCCCCTGCTGGGAGCATGAGAATATTTTTGTGCAGTATTCACTGTGAGAACCTGGTAGAACTTCAGGAAGTAAAACTCACAAAAGGGTTGGGGGCTCCCTGATGACTGGGGTCCCTCTGGAGTTTTTATCTCTCAGACTTGCCCACAGTGGGCCTGCAGCAATTTGTCAACTACATTCAGGTTTTCCTACCTCGGCACTAGTTCCCACGGAGGTTTCTGCTCTGATTGGTTGTGAATCTCTATAGATACAGTCTTTCCCATCAGGGGCGCAGGGGTTTGCCCTGTGACCTCACTTTTCTTGTGGAGCTAAGAAGAGTTGTTGATTTTTCATTTTGTTCAGCTTTTTACTTGTTGGGATGGAGTGGTGACTTCCAAGCTCTGTACATGCCAGATCAGAAACTAGAAGCACTTAAAATTTTTTTAAAAAACTGATACGCTAAAACAAGTCTAATAGGAAAAATCATTGAGATCTATACTTTGTAAATGTCAATCTAAGATATTTGGGCCAACATAAAAGGAAAAGTATAAGTGGATAGTTCACACTGTCCACATGAGCTCTACCTATATATTCTTGTCTAGCTGTAAATCACATTGTGTTTTTCTAAAGAGCAAATTTAAAATAGTAAAATAGCGAATGCATTTAAAACCTAGTACCTAGATTTTGCTCTTGAAAGCTATCCCCCGTTAAAAAGAACTAATGGTTCTTGGAGAATGACTGATTCCGTTTCCCAGAGGAGAAAAAAAAAGGAAAAAAATTCAAACTGGGTCTAAATCATTTTTGTTCCAAGAATAAAGGATTTTGAAAAGGCTGGGGTGGTGTTAAAAAAGTCATAAATCAGCCTTTCCCAATGGCCAAATTTGACAGTTTGACCATCAAAAAATAAACAAATTTTAGTTAATTCATTTTAGGTGAAGAATAATAAATCAGATTTAATTTTTGCTTCATAATGTACATTTTCACTCCCTAAGAGCCTCACAATACATAAGGAGAAAATAAGGACCCTTCTCTATTATAGAGCTTGTTTTTAAAAATTTTACTTTAATTTTGTAATATTTGTTACATAAAAAATGATACAGATATTTGTATATGTACGTTATGAATCAAAAGATGAATAAGGCAAATCCATCACCAAAATTAGAGAGAGAAAAAAATTGGCAATTTCTTTGATGGTCTCTGATGGCATGCTTTGTTGTAATGAACAAAATCAAACAAAAAATAATTTGGGGTGTTCTCTCGATTTTCCTAGGGAACCAGCCAATAGGACCTGGACCTCCTGTCTTCCGGTGGGAGGGGCTGCATCTGACGCAGCTTGCCAGGGTACTAGTAATATTTTTCTTCCAACTAAATCTTTCCATGTGAATCAAGGTCTCCAGATATTGGGTAGCTGGCTTTCACAGATAAGTCTTGTAGTTTGCACCTAAACCAAGATTGCCTGGGTCCCAATAACTTCCCTCCCGAAAAGGTTCCTTTCATGTTTGCCCTATAAGAAGGGAGAACAGCAAGGGGATGGAATTCCTCTCCTGTAATGCAGAGCTACACTGCAGATGGAGCATAGTGCTCTGGCCCCAGTGTGTTTCTCCTTGGGATGATGGGAGAATGGGGAAACCTGTGGTTTTTCTTGGCTTTGTTTCTCCTTTCCTCCATTAAAACCTCTCTCTTAACCTAGTGGGTCACAGACTTTGGTATGTATCAGCATTACCTGGTGGGCTTGTTAAAACACAGATTGCTGGGCCACAGTTCCAGATTATCTGGTCCAGCAGGTCTGGAGTGGGGTCTGGGAATTTGCATTTCTAGCAAGTCCCCAGGTGATGCTGATATTGTTGTCAGGGGACCACACTTGGAGAAACTTTGTCTAAATTCATGCAGTGTGTCTATGTAGAAATCAGCTTTTCTGGCTACCACAAAGGGTGTCATTTGCAAGACTTTCACCTAGGAGTTAACCATTATCCTTTCTTACACCTTAACTTGTACCACATATGTATAGATAGGAATCCTTAACCAACAGATTTGGTTTTCATTATTTTCAAGTTTTATATAAATGGCATTGTTCCTTAAGGGTCTTATAAGACTTGCTTTTTTCCACTCATCCATCCAGTGTAAAGTAAAATTAATTCATTTTTACTGTTGTATGATATTCTTTTGTATGAATATACCTATTGATAGATATTTGGCTTGTTTTTAGGTTTTTGCTAGAAGCTGCTATGAACAGTTACTTCTTTACCCAATCATAGAGTTACGCTCTCTTTAAGAAAGGACCCAATCTAGAGGAAACCCTCCCTCCCTTAGATCTTCCCTCCAGTTCTGACACCCCCTTACTGAGAATCAATGTGGTGTGTGCTCAATGACTAAATAAACTCAACTTGTTCAACTACAGGTGCCCCTGTGGTCTTTGACTGAAGGGCATTGAAAAAATATATATCTTGCCATTCTTTATTGTGCCTTTTGGTGAGCACCAGTTCTTAATTTTAGTTCAAGTTTTCAATCTTTTTCCTTTAGGGTAAGTGCTTTTGATGTCATACTTAAGAAATGCTTTCTTACTCCAAGATCATACAAACACACACATGTATTTGTGTATGTGTATATATAGAGTATATATATGTTTTAAGCTTGTATGTCTTTAGTTCATCTGAAATTCATTTTTGTGTGTGACACCATATGCATGTAGAGAGCCAATCCCATTTTTTCCCATATGGTGACGATTTCTCCTAGCACCCAATGTATTCAATAGTCATTCCTTTCTTTGCTTTTCCCCACTTATGTGCACAGTCACTTTTGCCATAAATCAAATTTCCATCTGCACTCGAGTTAGATTAAGATTTTTTGTTTTTTAAATCTAATAGGAAACACAGATTAAGACTTTTAAGACTGAATTAGTTTCAAGGCTTGTTAAACACTTTTTAGATAAGTACCTGTCTTGAAACAATGTATAAAGATTAATGGTGTTTTAAATTGGTATCAGCTGATGTAATGATTCAGCAATAAAACTGATCAAGTTTTTTTTAAAAAAAGACATAACTCACTCAGAGTGTAAAAAGTTTCATAAGACTGGTAGTCAGGGGAACAATGTCACTACAGAGGTTTGTATGTACTTAACAAAGTGATTGCTAACGAATTTTCCTGAAACTCCGAAACAGAACAAAGTATCCTTTTTATTTTCTATACATATATTATATCACTTGTGTTTTTATATAGTGGCAGAATCTACACTTTAACATTTTATATAATAGGAATGCATAAACTCTGTCTTTTGAAGACACAGGAGAGTTTGAAACAAAATGGTAAAAGTAGGAATTGAACACAAGGGGGAAAAATTGCCAAAAGCAACATAAAAAAGAATCTATAGGATTGATTGTTAGGTTTCTCCGATTAGGAGGACAAGCGAAAAGAAGTCTAACATGGCCCCAGTATTCAAAGTTACAGATCCTTGAGATGATGAACAGCTGACAAAATTAGGTAAGGTAGTGAGGGGTGCTCTGTTTGGGGGGTAAAAGATGATTTTTTTTTTCCTCCCAAGTCTGCTGTTCCTTAGCTTTCCTCAAGGACTTTTTCAGGAGCTTTTAAATTTGTATTAATGACTTCCGAAAGTAAAATGTTAAAAATCCCCATTCCTAGATGGCAAATAGTTTGTAGATGCTTAATTTTCATGTCCTTTTTTTTTTTTAACATCAAATTCCAGTAATTTATAAACTGTGTCTCCAGAAAGCATCCCAAGGAAAGAACATTGGAATAGGAGTTAGGGGGTCAGGATCTTAATCACAGTTCAGCCGCTAATCCATGTGGCAATGGGGTTGGGTATATGGATCTCAGATTCCTTAAATACTGCATGTGGGAATACTACATGATCTTTAAGTTTCCTCTCAGCGCTAAAGTTACAAATCTCCTTAAACAACTGTAAAACATATCCGTGTCAATTCAACTTATCCTACAGTTGAGTTGCAGCCAAGCATTCGCCAGGTGAGTCATATGGTCGTTTCTCGCCAGTTCTCAAACCAAGGAAAGAACCCTACCTACATGCTTGTGACGGGCTTTAGGTTGATAGGATTTTAAGGACTACAATAATACAGGCAAGCTCCTAGGCCAGAAGGTCAGTAGGAGCTGGAAACTTCCAAAACAGGAACACCAAATGGTGCTAACTTCTACAGCCCCCGTCAGAACAAACAAAAGGCCAGGGCTGCAATGGCGCGTGAACGTCGCACCTGCTTCTCGCGGGTTACGCTTTCCCACATCCTTTTTTGCATTTTCAAGCGTGAAGCTCTTTTTTTGCTTAAGCGGAAGTGGGTCTGCTACTTCGCAGATTCGCTTGGACTGCGGGTGAGAGATAAGACCTCAGGTAACGGTAACACTCCCGCCAGGGGCGCCCAAGCAGTGGCGACCGGAGTCCGCAGGTCGACCGCAGTGGCGCGCCCGGGGCACGCTGGGAACGGGGGAGGGTGGTGCCGCGGCCCGGCCTGACCCGGAAGGGCTGGCCTGTGGTAACCCCGGCTTCCCTAGCAACCGAGCGGGCGCGCGTCCTCCCCAGCCTCTCCGGACGCCTCCCGGGATGCCCCTGCAGGTTAGCGACTACAGCTGGCAGCAGACGAGGACTGCGGTCTTCATCTCTGTGCCCCTCAGAGGCGTCAGCGTCAGGGACGCGGACGTGTTCTGCACGGAAAACTATCTGAAGGTAGGAAAGCGAGTCGTGCCAGCCGGCAGGGTGGGGGAGCCGGGGGTGTGGTCCGAAGCGGCTGCAAGGGCGCGGCTATGGACCTGCAACAGGCGCGTCCTTGCAGATAAGCATCCTAAAATTTTAGTCCTATTAAAAATAAAACAAAGCAAAACAAACAAAACAAAATACGAATCCCATACAGGTGACACCTCGTCTGTAGACAGATGTCACCAGGTCAGAGATTATTTTATCCAGGATTTCCTCATATGCCGTGCTTTTATCGTGACCTGGAATATATTTATAGAAGGAATTTAAGAAAATGATTTAGGCTTATTTCTTATCACTTATTTCTTAACGGGAGTGTCTTTCATTTGTGTAACTAAATGGACTTCCGTTTTCCCCCTTCTGAATAGGTGAACTGTCCTCCATTTTTATTTGAGGTGTTTCTCTATGCTCCCATAGACGATGAGAGCAGCAAAGCCAAGATTGGAAATGACACTATTGTTTTCACTTTACACAAAAAAGAAGCGGCCATGTGGGAGACCCTTTCTCTGTCAGGTGGTAAGTTCTTTACTAAAAGACGTTCAGCTGGTTGTGCTTTTATACTTTATACCATTTAAAATTTTCTCTTTCGAAATTTATGTTGCTATTCTAGGAAAACGAAATAGACACATAGCATGATTTAAAAGAGTTAGTGCTTCAGCTGCCTCTTAAAATAAATCACCTAATTCCTGAGTAATCGAATTACTCAAAAATTAGAGTCCGTTAATACTAGCTTTTAAAGGATGTGGGCTCCTATCTTCAGGGGATAAGGCCTCCCAATATGGCCTTTATTTAGCACTCATTTTGTATTAGGCATTAGTTCATCTGTTAATCCTCACAACAATCTATCACTTAGGTACCCCCCCTTTTTTTTTTTAAGGTGAGGCTACTGAGACACAGAAGGGTTGAGTAATTGCCAAAGGTCACACAACTAGTAAGTGGCAGACAAGAGGTGGAGTCTTAGGACTTCTCTGGTGGTGCAGTGGTCGAGAGTCCGCCTGCTGATGCAGGGGACACGAGTTCATGCCCTGGTCCGGGAAGATCCCACATGCTGCGGAGTGGCTAGGCCCGTGAGCCATGGCCACTGAGCCTGTGCGTCCAGAGCCTGTGCTCCGCAATAGGAGAGGCCACAACAGTGAGAGGCCAGCATACCACAAAAAAAAAAAAAAAAAAAAAAAAAATGGAGTCTTGGCAGTTTGACTCTAGAGCAGTGTTTCACCTACGGAACTTTTACAGAATACAGATGTCTGAATCTCACCCTAGACCAATCAAATCAGTTTCTGGGAGTGAGACTGAGACCTAGGTACTGGTAGTTTTAAAAACGCTTTTTGGGAATTATAATGTACAGTCCAAGTTGAGATCCCCCATTCTCTGTACTCTTAATCAGTATTCTTCTGCCAAGATCAGCTTTGTGGGTCAGTAATTGCCCTATACTGCTTTAGCTCTGTTATCTTCCTCCCTGATCTAGTTGTCATGTTTTCTTGTGTTTTCTATCTACTGCCTGATATTCCTCTTAGGTCTTTGGCGTTAAGTCTTGAGTTAGGACTATTGAGAAATGGGGAAATGGCAGCCATTCTTTATGTTAATGTTTTCTTGGTATCTTGCTGTGGAATTTAATTTTTTAATCCCTAGGACCAGGTGGAATTTTTCTCTAAAATGTGGTATTCAGCTCAGAAAATACTGGTTAAGGTAGGTTACCATAGCCAGCTTACTTTAGTTCTTTATTGAGCCCCAGAATAACTGAGGAGTTTTTAAAAACCAGATACCTGCTCTCCTACCCCTGCCTTCCTTTTTGATTCAGGTCTGAGATGGAGCCTGGGAATATGTCATGAAACACACCCAGGGTGTTCTGACTTCGTACCTAAGATTAAATGTAAATACTTTGATTTATTTCATCTGTTGTTGATAATCTTAATTTTGAAGTTAGATGGGACTAGAACCATCATCTGTTATAATGGCTTCTTTTAAAATAGATTGGGGGTTGAGAACTCCCCAGATGATTATGATGCCTGGCCAGGTTTGAGAACCACTGACGTGTGTGTGTGTGTGTGTGTGTGTGTGTGTGTGTGTGTGTGTGTCTTGATTTCCCCAGGTAACGTTTTGTCCACCAACTTTTTAGGCTATAAAGAAGAGTCATATCCATAAACCTGTTACTTTCCCCTGTTTCTGACATGAAACACTTTCTTCTATGTCAAATTCCCTTCTTAAACTGGTTGGCCACTTTATTCAGGAGTGGGAAGGGAATTTTCTAATCATAACCTTCCTCTCTAATTTAGATATCTGCTTTCATTGCACAGGTGCTTGAGTCTTCTCTTTCATGGTTATATGGTCAACTATTCCAAATTTTGACCATTTAAACTAAGGGTTGGCAAACTTTTTCTGTAAAGGACCAGATAATATTTTGGATTTTGTGGGCTATGTAGTCTGTGTCACAATTACTCAGCTCTGTTATTGCAGAACAAAAGCAGCCATAGACAATATGTATTTATTGATGCTGAAATTTCAATTTATTCTAATTTGTATATGTCATAAAGTAGTACTATTCTTTTGATTTTTTTCAACTATTTAAAACTGTAAAAATTATTCTTAGCTTATGTGCTGAAAGAAATCAGGGAGCAGGTTGGGTTTGACTGTAATTTGCCAGTTAGACTAATCAAAACAGTCTTAAAACTGACTTATATAACAAGTAATGAACATCGATTTTACTTCAGAAACCAGGTTTGAGATTCTTTTAGAAGTCAAACTCAGTTTCAGATGCAATTCACTGAAATTGTTTAACAATCTGTTTTTCACACCAGTCTATACTCCAAGCCTGCCTCCCTCATTATTCAAAACATACTCGCTCCATTTTTTTCTGAAGTTCCTTCTTGATCCATTTTTCGTTTCTTTTAGATATGGAGCATTTCACTTGGAAACTTGATTTTCTTTTAATTACTTCTGCCCCTGAAACTGGTCCAACTGTCTGCCACTCTGTTACTAAGCAGGTGGTTTGGGGAGAGACTTCTGAAGTAATTTCAGTCCTAATACCCAGCCAAGATCTTGGATGGGTAAAAATTCCATACTCTTTACTTATTTTTAACTGAAATTAATATTCCCTTCAACTATGAATGTAGACAACAAACAACAGTAGTGTCAATAAAAATCACAAATATGTTCATATCACAGGTACCTCTAACTTTTATATACACTACTTTGAAATTATAGTATTTATTAGACATTTTGCTATGTATTATTTAATGCATTAATAAAGAAGCACATACTTGTATATCACAAATTTATTTTTTAATATTTTGTGTTTTAATATAACTAGTTTTCTTTGTGTATTTTTTCATATATTTTAAAACGCTATGAAGGTGTGTATAAAACTACTAGTCATCCCTCCACTCCTGCCATTCTTTTTTTTTAATCAGAAACAGTGAATATATATATATATATTTTTTAACATCTTTATTGGAGTATAATTGCTTTACAATGGTGTGTTAGTTTCTGCTTTATAACAAAGTGAATCAGTTATACACATACATATGTTCCCATATCTCTTCCCTCTTGCGTCTCCCTCCCTCCCACCCTCTCTATCCCACCCCTCTAGGTGGTCACAAAGCACCGAGCTGATCTCCCTGTGCTATGCGGCTGCTTCCCACTAGCTATCTATTTTACGTTTGGTAGTGTATATATGTCCATGCCACTCTCTCACTTTGTCACAGCTTACCCTTCCCCCTCCCCATATCCTCAAGTCCATTCTCTAGTAGGTCTGTGTCTTTATTCCCATCTTGCCCCTAGGTTCTTCATGACCTTTTTTTTTTTTCTTAGATTCCATATATATGTGTTAGCATACGGAATTTGTTTTTCTCTTTCTGACTTGCTTCACTCTGTATGACAGACTCTGGGTCCATCCACCTCACTACAAATAACTCAATTTCGTTTCTTTTTATGGCTGAGTAATATTCCATTGTATATATGTGCCACATCTTCTTTATCCATTCATCTGTTGATGAACACTTAGGTTGCTTCCATGTCCTGGCTACTGTAAATAGAGCTGCAGTGAACATTTTGCTACATGTCTCTTTTTTTTTTAACATCTTTATTGGGGTATAATTGCTTTACAATGGTGTGTTAGTTTCTGCTTTATAACAAAGTGAATCAGTTATACATATACATATGTTCCCATATCTCTATCCTCTTGCATCTCCCTCCCTCCCACCCTCCCTATCCCACCCCTCCAGGCGGTCACAAAGCACCGAGCTGATATCCCTGTGCTATGCGGCTGCTTCCCACTAACTATCTACCTTACGTTTGTTAGTGTATATATGTCCATACTTCTCTCTCGCTTTGTCACAGCTCACCCTTCCCCCTCCCCATATCCTCAAGTCCGTTCTCCAGTAGGTCTGTGTGTTTATTCCTGTCTTACCCCTAGGTTCTTCACGACATTTTTTCTCCCTTAAATTCCATATATATGTGTTAACATACGGTATTTGTCTTTCTCTTTCTGACTTACTTCATTCTGTATGACAGACTCTAGGTCTATCCACCTCATTACAAATTGGTACATGTCTCTTTTTGACTTAAGGTTTTCTCAGGGTATATGCCCAGTAGTGGGATTGCTGGGTCATATGGTAGTTCTATTTGTAGTTTTTTAAGGAACCTCCATACTGTTCTCCATAGTGGCTGTATCAATTTGCATTCCCACCAACAGTGCAAGAGTGTTCCCTTTTCTCCACACCCTCTCCAGCATTTATTGTTTATAGAGTTTTTGATGATGGCCGTTCTGACTGGTGTGAGATGATATCTCATTGTAGTTTTGATTTGCATTTCTCTAATGATTAATGATGTTGAGCATTCTTTCATGTGTTCGTTGGCAATCTGTATGTCTTCTTTGGAGAAATGTCTATTTACGTCTTCTGCACATTTTTGGATCGGGTTGTTTGTTTTTTTGATATTGAGCTGCATGAGCTGCTTGTAAATTTTGGAGATTAATCCTTTGTCAGTTGCTTCATTTGCAAATATTTTCTCCCATTCTGAGGGTTGTCTTTTGGTCTTGTTTATGGTTTCCTTTGCTGTGCAAAAGCTTTGAAGTTTCATTAGGTCCCATTTGTTTATTTTTGTTTTTAGTTCCGTTTCTCTAGGAGGTGGGTCAAAAAGGATCTTGCTGTGATTGATGTCATAGAGTGTTCTGCCTATGTTTTCCTCTAAGAGTTTGATAGTGTCTGGCCTTACATTTAGGTCTTTAATCCGTTTTGAGTTTATTTTTGTGTATGGTGTTAGGGAGTGTTCTAATTTCATACTTTTACACGTACCTGTCCAGTTTTCCCAGCACCACTTATTAAAGAGGCTGCCTTTTCTCCACTGTATATTCTTGCCTCCTTTATCAAAGATAAGGTGACCATATGTGCGTGGGTTTATCTCTGGGCTTTCTATCCTGTTCCACTGATCTATATTTCTGTTTTTGTGCCAGTACCATACTGTCTTGATTACTGTAGCTTTGTAGTATAGTCTGAAGTCAGGGAGCCTGATTCCTCCAGCTCCATTTTTCGTTCTCAAGACTGCTTTGGCTATTAGGCATCTTTTGTGTTTCCATTCAAATTGTGAAATTTTTTGTTCTAGTTCTGTGAAAAATGCCAGTGGTAGTTTGATAGTGATTGCATTAAATCTGTAGATTGCTTTGGGTAGTAGAGTCATTTTCCCAAAGTTGATTCTTCCAATCCAAGAACATAGTATATCTCTCCATCTATTTGTATCATCTTTAATTTCTTTCATCAGTGTCTTATAATTTTCTGCATACAGGTCTTTTGTCTCCTTAGGTAGGTTTATTCCTAGATATTTTATTCTTTTTGTTGCAATGGTAAATGGGAGTGTTTTCTTGATTTTACTTTCAGATTTTTCATCATTAGTGTATAGGAATGCCAGAGATTTCTGTGCATTAATTTTGTATCCTGCTACTTTACCAAATTCATTGATTAGCTCTAGTAGTTTTCTGGTAGCATCTTTAGGATTCTCTATGTATAGTATGTCATCTGCAAACAGTGACAGCGCTTCTTCTTTTCCAGTTTGGATTCCTTTTTCTTCTCTGATTGCTGTGGCTAAAACTTCCAAAACTATGTTGAATAAGAGTGGTGAGAGTGGGCAACCTTGTCTTGTTCCTGATCTTAGTGGAAATGCTTTCAGTTTTTCACCATTGAGGATGTTGTTGGCTGTGCGTTTGTCATATATGGCCTTTATTATGTTGAGGAAAGTTCCCTCTATGCCTACTTTCTGGAGGGTTTTTATCATAAATGGGTGTTGAATTTTGTCGAAAGCTTTCTCTGCATCGATGGAGATGATCATATGGTTTTTCTCCTTCAGTTTGTTAATATGGTGTATCACATTGATTGATTTCTGTATTTTGAAGAATCCTTGCATTCCTGGAATAAACCCCACTTGATCATGGTGTATGATCCTTTTAATGTGCTGTTGGATTCTCTTTGCTAGTATTTTGTTGAGGATGTTTACATCTATGTTCATCAGTGATATTGGCCTGTAGTTTTCTTTTTTTGTGACATCTTTGTCTGGTTTTGGTATCACACTCCTGTCCTTCTTATCACTCCCCTACTTCACACTCTCCTACCAAGTTTCTTCTCCCCTCCTGTTTTTTTCTTCTTCAAAGTCTAGATCCCTTCCTTATCCTTCTTCCCCTAAGATAATTTACCCCCTAAGGATCACAGCCTGCAGTTTCTAAAATACTGAGTGACTGAATAAAAAATAATTGTGAATGGTAAAGTCTGTATGTAACATGTCATGTTACTTTGTAATTTTTACTAAGGCTGGCTCTGTACTCTTCATATGTATCACTATAAATCACCATTTGTATTTTTGAAGGTGATTGATTATATCAGATGGTCTCAACCCATCTTCTCTTCTAGGAGACCCCCCAGAGATGATTTATTGTGATCAGGTTTATGAGCAAATAGCTCTAGTTTCTCAACAGAGAGAGAGGAGAATAAATGTGTTCTCTTTCCTCCCATCTTGTCCCCTCTGGCTCCCTTTCCCTCTCTCCCTCCCACTCATTCTACACTCCTCTCTCTCCCTTTTGTGACCCTCTCCTCCTCTCCCTCCCCTCTCTCCATCCTCATTCCCTCTGTTATTTCCCCTCTCCATTGTTCCTCTTCTCTCTTATTCATATCCTCCCTCTCTGTCTCTCTCTCTGTCTCTCTCTCTCTCTCTCTCTCTCTCACTCTCTCGCTCTGTTTGTCTATCTCTCTCAGTGCACAAAAGCATGCATTCTTTTTCTAAATTTTATTTATTTATTTTTGGCTGCATTGGGTCTTCGTCACTGTACGTGGGCTTTCTCTAGTTGTGGGGAGCGGGGGCTTCTCTTTGTTGTTGTGCACAGGCTTCTCATTGCGGTGGCTTCTCTTGTTGCGGAGCACGGGCTCTAGGCGCGGGCTTCAGTAGTTGTGGCACATGGGCTCAGTAGTTCTGGCTCTTAGGCTCTAGAGCACAGGCTCAGTAGTTGTGGTGCACGGGCTTAGTTGCTCCCCGGCATGTGGGATCTTCCCAGACCAGGGCTCACACACATGTCCCCTGCATTGGCAGGCGGATTTAACCACTGCGCCACCAGGGAAGTCCCAAGGCATGCATTCTGTACTAATTCATTACTATTACAGTTACTTGCTTACCTTTTAGTATTAGCTTCTTGACCAGTTTAATATTGAGATATGTTTTCACTTCTCCCTGTGAGGTTGGGTCCAAAAACATCTTATCCCAGATCAGTATGTAAGCAGTTTCTCCTAAGTAAAACAAATTCATCATGATCCTAATTTATTGATATTCCTTATGTTTTAGTTGACAAAGAGATGATGCAAAGAATAAGGGAGAAATCTATCCTACAAGCACAAAAAAGCGCAAAAGAAGCTATGGAAGCAAAAGCTTCGGCAAGGCGGGAAGATCAAAAATATACACTAAATGTCATGATGAAGGTAAGTTGAAGATCCATAGGAAAGTCCTTTAATTAAAGATATAGTAATTGCAATGATAATTTGTTGCAACCACTGTGTTTCCTCACCATTTTGTTCATACGTTGGTTACAGGCCTTGCTGTGTTATGTAGGCTATCTACTACTGATGTGTATTTCTGAAAATCTGTATGAAAGTTGAGAGTATAAGGTTGAACAATAGGTTTACTTGTTTGAGGGAAAATGCTCTATTTCCAGGGGAATAAAAGTTATAAGGTTTTATGCTGTAAGTGTTTTACTTCTTTTTTAATCTTGGAATTATTGGACATGATTATTTAAAACAAGAAAAGCATAGATTTAACACTAAATATTGACCAATTAATATCTTTTAACTGTTGAGCCTTTCAAGTTAAATCTTTAATCAGCAATATATTTTTTGAGATATAATTCACATACCATACAGTTCACCCATTACAGGCTTACAATTCAATGGTTTTTAGTATATTTAGAGTTGTAAAACCATCACCACAGTCAATTTTAGAACATTTTTATCTCCCCAAAAAGAAACCCTGCACCCATTAGCAGTCACTCCCCATTCCTCCGAACCCCTAGCCCTAGACAACCAACAATCTACTTTCTATCTCTATAGGTTTACCTATTCTGACTAATTTTTACAAATAAGTTCCCATCTCAGATTCTCATTTTTGACATTTTGAAATGATTAAGGAATCTATAATAAGCATTATCTCATCAAGAGTCCTATGGACTCATGACTGTTCTTTTGCATTTGGGTCACTAGTATTGTTTTTATAATCAACAGTTCATAATTCCAAAGATTTCTCTGCTTCTTTTATCATTTTTACTTGACTTTTAAATGTCACCAATGGTTAATATACTTTTTTTTTACTTAATAATTGAACACGTGGTCATCCGTCCAAAGATTCCTGCTTTCTGTATACTTGATGAGTTCCACCTTTTCTTGATCATGTTAGCAATACTATCAAACTTTAGATCTTACGATTTTCCTGAATTTTAAAAAATAAAAGCAAAATACTATAAAATTTGTGGCAACAACAACAAAAAAAAAATTTGTGGCAACAAATAAGTATTTACTGAACTAATAAAATAGTTAAACAATGGCACACACACTGCTGCATTGGTAAACATAACAAAGCTGAACAGTTGATTGGCAGGCAGTACCACAGTGCTATACCTTGAAGTTATTCGTCTACTGACATATGAAAGCCTGACTTTGGTAGTATTGGAAAGGTGCTTTAGGGGCATTAGTGTATAAAGAATGAAGCTATAGATCACACTGAAGTGATAGAACCTATGAAAGTCTATACCCTATACTACCAACTATTCATTTTGTCTGTCTCTTTCCCTGATCAGTGTTGAGAGTTGAGACTACATTTTCTTTCATCCTTATCATAGCAGTTGCCAAGTAAATAGTAGGTGCTCAAACAGTTGAATGAATTAATGTGAATATATTGTTCGAGTACCCTGTAACCATAGTACAGTTCTATTCTGGTAGATAGATGTAGCTATTTTTACTCTGTGCAATATTAGACACCATTCAGAAAAGAGCAAAATAGAACTTTGATGTTCCATTAAGAGCAAATGAAGAGATATGACAAAAGGCAACTCCTTATTAGCTTAAACCATAAATTAGCTTAAAACTTGAATTACATATACCACAAAATAATGGGGGTTTTTTAGTAGTAACCTTTTCTTTTAAAAATTAATTAATTAATTTATTTATTTATTTTTGGCTGTGTTGGGTCTTTGTTGCTGTGCGTGGGCTTCTCCCTAGTTGCAGTGAGTGGGGGCTACCCTTTGTTGCAGTGTGCGGGCTTCTCACTGTGGTGGCTTCTCTTGTTGTGGAGCACAGGCTCCAGGTGCATGGGCTCAGTAGTTGTGGCTCATGGGCTCTAGAGCACAGGCTCAGTAGTTGTGGCTCATGGGCTTAGTTGCTCTGCGGCATGTGGGATCTTTCTGGACCAGGGCTCGAACCCGTGTTCCCTACATTGGCGGGCGGATTCTTAACCACTGCACCACCAGGGAAGCCCTAGTAGTAACCTTTTAAAAATAATTAGCAGGGCTAGTGCTAAGACTCACTGTGTCAGTTTGCTATGCTGTATAGTATAAGTCTGCTTGGGCTACCGTAACAAAATACCAAAGAGTGGATGACTTGAACAACACACATTTATTTTCTCACAGGTCTAGAGCCTAGAAGTCTCAGATCAAGGTCCATTGGGGTTGGTTTCTGGCTTGCAGGTAGCTGAGAGAGAGAAAAAAATCTCTGGTGTCTCTTCTTATTAAGAAACTAATCCTATTGTATCAGGGCCCCACCCTTATGACCTCATTTAACCTTAATTACTCCTCAGCAGCCCATTTCCAAGTGAGAGTTAAAGCTTCAACATATCTGGGGGAACACAAACATCTAGTCAATAACACTGTATAAAAACTATCCAAAATTTAGTAGCTTAAAACATTTATTTTCTCACGATTCTATATGTTGGTCAGGCTGTTCTTGTGGTCTGAGGTTGGCTTGATTGTGGCTGGAAGTTCTAGGATGGCCTCAGTCACATGTTTAGAGCCTTGCCAGGGAAAGCTGAGCCCCTCTCCATGTGGTATTTCATTCTCCAAGAGGCTAGCACAGGCTTCTTTACTTCATAGTTAGTGTTCCTGGTGGCAAGAACGGGAAAGACCTAATGCACAAGTGCTTTTAAAACCTCTGAAGTGGGAAAGCCCTAATGCACAAGCCCTTTTAAAGGCTCTGCTGTGTCACGTTTGCCAATGTCCCATTAGCCAAATGTCCCATATATCCAAGCCCAGATTAAGGGTTAGAGAAATAGACTGTACCTTTTCTAGGAAAGAAAGATTAAGTCACATTGCAAAGGGGCATGCATATAGTTATGGGAGGAACTTGTGGTCATTTTACAACTTAGTTGGAATTGAAAATGTTAGGATTTAAACAATAAAGATAATTTGATTGATCCAGCAGGAAAAGTTCTGCGATAGAGCAGTAAATCCAAGCTCTGACTCCATCTCTCTGCAGCATCCTTAGCACTGCTTTTTCTTTGTGTCTGCTTCATCCTTAGGCTGATAGGGAGATGATCCACATCTTCACATAAGCAGGGGCCAGCAGGAGACAGGCTGTCTATTCTGTTGGCTCCCTTTCAAGCCCCATAAAACAATTGCTTTAGGTATTGTGGAATGATATTTCAAATGGTAATCACTTTTACACATGTTCAAATAAATCTTTACTTCAAGTCTGTTGCTTCAAACTTGGTTTGCTGCATCCATTTCTCATTATCTTTGCTGCTGATCTATCATTCATTTAGCAGACATTTATTGAATACTGTGAAAGGTACTGAGACAGAGCTGAACAAATCAGTCTTCACTTTCTGTTTACTCATAGTATAGAGAGGGTGACAGACAAGAACAAACAAAGATTACACCATAGTATGCATAAGAAGTCATGGGCAGATAAAGAGAAAACACTGGCAAAAGGTTGGTGTCTCAGTCTGAGAGGCTGGTCAGGAAATATGAAGCAATGTTGTTTGTGCTGAATACTGGAGAATAAGCCACAGTTACCTGGGGATAAATGGGAAAATGACGTTACAGTTAGTTTGGATAAGTGCCTGACAGAGTTTGGTACAACAAGGAACATTTGTTGATCAGAAATAAAATCTTGATATTTAGAAAAATCTCCTGAAGGGAACTCTTTAGGAATTTTCAGCAAGAATCCCAAAATAATTGGGTTTGTGTTTTGGAAAGCTCATTCTGGGGAGTGAGTTTGAGAGGTTGCAGGGTGGAGGCAGAGCTTTTGTATTCTTAAGACGAAAGGATTTTGAACATATTTATATGTTGAAGAAAGAAGCCAGTAAAGAGTGAGAGATTGATAATACAACTAAGAGAGAGGATTGATGATGAAGCAGTTTTTTTTTGGTGGTGGAATGAAGGTTGGAACAGGTGAAAAAATTAAATCTTAGGTAATAGGGGATATTTTATCTTTTGACCCTAAAGGGCAGGAGTAAAGAATAACTAAGCATTTGGAAAATTGTTAGAGACACAGATAGTTAAAGTAACCCTTTGTTTCCTTGGTGAAGGTAGCAAGGTCATCTACCAGACCGTGAAGAATTGAGGGGGCGTAGGAGTGATTAATGAAAGGTTGGAATATTCATGGCAGACCAATCTGAAACATGCTTTTTTCCCCCTCTTTATTTTGGACTGCTATTGCCTACTTTTCCTGTTTTCTTCACTCTTTTGTTTTGTAGGTTGCCTTCTTCTATTTTGAATATTTTGGTTTTATTTTGTTTTATTTTCTACTTTAGGGGACCCCATTTCCCACTAATTTTTAAACTAAACAGGTCAAATTTGAAGTGCTTTCTTCTGCTATTGTTTTCTTAAAGTTGAAGCTCAGAAACTTTAACTGTGAAACAACTTTGCCTGATCATGCAGATGAGGTATGAGTTGCTTTCTAGAGTTGTCTAGATTATACTATAGGGCCTTTAAAAAGCCCTTATCAGTGAAACCACATGCCCTGTTTATTAGAAGCATGTATAACTAAGGGATAGAAAGGCCACAAGTAACTACTTGCTCATTTTTTATTCTATGCAATTGTAAATGTGATTGTTTTGTTTATTTATTTATTTATTTGGCCTCATGGCTTATGGGATCTCAGTTCCCTGGCCAGGGATTGACCGGGGTCACAGGAGTGAAAGTCCGGAATCCTAACCACTAGGCCCCCAGGGAACTCCTGTAAATGTGATTGTTTTTTTAATTTCTCTTTCTGATAGTTCATTGTTAATGTGTACAAATGCAACAGATTTCTGTATGTTAAATTTATATTATCCAACTTTACTGAATTCATGTATTCTAATAGTTTTTTGCTGGCATCTTTAGGGTTTTCAATAGATAGTATCATGCCATCTGCAAACACTAACGGTTTTACTTCTTCCTTTCCAGTGTGGCTTCATTTTATTTCTTTTTCTTGTCTGGTTGCTATGGCTAGGACTTTCCATACTATGCTGAATAAAAGTGGCAATCTGTTTGCTATGGCTAGGAATTTCCATACTATGCTGAATAACAGTGGCAAGAGTGGGCATCCTTGTCTTGTCCTAATCTTAGAGGAAATGGTTTCAGCTTTTTACCATTGAGAATGATGCTGTCTCTAGGTTTGTCATATATGGCCTTTATTATGTTGAGGTATGTTTGCTCTACACCCACTTTGTGGACAGTTTTTTTTTTTTACATCTTTATTGGAGTATAATTGCTTTACAGTGTTGTGTAGTTTCTGCTGTATAACAAAGTGAATCAGCTATACATATACATACAGCCCCATATCCCCTCCCTCTTGCGTCTCCCTCCCACCCTCCCATAAAGCACTGAGCTGATCTCCCTGTGCTATGAGGCTGCTTCCCACTAGCTATCTGTTATACATTTGTTAGTGTATATGTGTAAATGCCACTCTCTCACTTCATCCTAGCTTACCCTTCCCCCTCCTGTGTCCTCAAGTGCATTCTCTACGTCTGCGTCTTTATTCCTGCCTGCCCCTAGGTTCTTCAGAACCTTCTATTTTTTTTTTTAGATTCCATATATATATGTTAGCATATGGTATTTGTTTTTCTCTTTCTGACTTACTTCACTCTATAGGACAGACTCTAGGTCCATCCATCTCATTACACATAACTAAATTTCATTTCTTTTTGGGACTGAATAATATTCCATTGTGTATATGTGCCACATCTTCTTTATCCATTCATCTGTTGATGGACACTTAGGCTGCCTCCATGTCCTAGCTATTGTAAATAGTGCTGCAATGAACATTGTGGTATGTGACTCTCTCTTTTTTTTTTTTATTGCGGTACGCAGGCCTCTCACTGTTGTGGCCTCTCCCGTTGCGGAGCACAGGCTCCAGACGCGCAGGCTCAGCGGCCATGGCTCACGGGCCCAGCCGCTCCGCGGCATGCGGGATCCTCCCAGACCGGGGCACGAACTCGCGTCCCCTGCATCGGGAGGCGGACTCTCAACCACTGTGCCACCAGGGGAGCCCCCGTGACTCTTTTTGAATTATGGTTTTCTCTGGGAATATGCCCAGTAGTGGGATTGCTGGGTCATACGGTAGTTCTATTTGTAGTTTTTTAAGAAACCTTCAAACTGTTCTCCATAGTGGCTGTATCAATTTACATTCCCACCAACAGTGCAAGAGAGTTCCCTTTTCTCCACACTCTCTCCAGCATTTATTGTTTGTAGATTTTTTGATGATGGCCATTCTGACTAGTGTGAGGAGCTACCTCATTGTTGTTCTGATTTGCATTCCTCTAATGATTAGTGATGTTGAGCATCCTTTCATGAGTTTGTTGGCAATCTGTATATCTTCTTTGGAGAAATGTCTATTTAGGTCTTTTGCCCGTTTTTGGATTGGGTTGTTTGTTTTTTTGTTATTGAGCTGCATGAGCTGCTTGTAAATTTTGGGGATTACTCCTTTGTCAGTTGCTTCATTTGCAAATATTTTCTCCCATTCTGAGGGTTGTCTTTTGGTCTTGTTTATGGTTTCCTTTGCTGTGCAAAAGCTTTTAAGTTTCATTAAGTCCCATTTGTTTATTTTTGTTTTTAGTTCCATTTCTCTAGGAAGTGGGTCAAAAAAGATCTTGCTGTGATTTATGTCTTAGAGTGTTCTTCCTATGTTTTCCTGTAAGAGTTTTATAGTGTCTGGCCTTACATTTAGGTCTTTAATCCATTTTGAGTTTACTTTTGTGTATGGTATTAGGGAGTGTTCTAATTTCACTCTTTTACATGTAGCTGTCCAGTTTTCTCAGCACCACTTATTGAAGAGGCTGTCTTTTCTGCATTGTATATTCTTACCTCTTTATCAAAGATAGGGTGACCATATGTTCATGGGTTTATCTCTGGGTTTTCTATCCTCTTCCATTGATCTATATATCTTTTTTTGTGCCAGTACCATACTGTCTTGATGACTGTAGCTTTGTAGTATAGTCTGAAGTCAGGGAGCCTGATTCCTCCAGCTCTGTTTTTCTTTCTCAAGATTGCTTTGGCTATTCGGAGTCTTTTGTGTTTCCATACAAATTGTGAAATTTTTTGCTCTACTTCTGTGAAAAATGCCATTGCTACTTTGATAGGGATTGTATTGAATACGTAGATTGCTTTGGGTAGTATAGTCATTTTGACAATGTTGATTCTTCCAATCCAAGGACATGGTATATCTCTCCATCTATTTGTATCATCTTTAATTTCTTTCATTAGTGTCTTATAATATTCTGCATACAGGTCTTTTGTCTCCTTAGGTAGGTTTATTCCTAGGTATTTTATCCTTTTTGTTGCAGTTGTAAATGGGAGTGTTTCCTTAATTTCTCTTTCAGATTTTTCATCATTAGTGTATAGGAATACAAGAGATTTCTGTGTGTTAATTTTGTATCCTGCTACTTTAACAAATTCATTGATGAGCTCTAGTAGTTTTCTGGTAGCATCTTTAGGATTCTTTATATATAGTATCATGTCCTCTGCAAAGAGTGACAGTTTTACTTCTTCTTTTCCGATTTGTATTTCTTTTTCTTCTCTGATTGCTGTGGCTAAAATGTCCAAAACTATGTTGAATAATAGTGGTGAGAATGGGCAACCTTGTCTTGTTCCTGATCTTAGGGGAAATGGTTTCAGTTTTTCACCATTGAGAATGATGTTGGCTCTGGGTTTGTCATACATGACCTTTATTATGTTGAGGTAAGTTCCCTCTATGCCTACTTTCTGGAGGGTTTTTATCATAACTGGGTGTTGAATTTTGTTGAAAGCTTTTTCTGCATCTATTGAGGTGATCATATGGTTTTTATCCAATTTGTTAATATGGTGTATCATATTGATTGATTTGCGTATATTGAAGAATTCTTGCATTCCCGGGATAAACACCACTTGATCATGGTTTATGATCCTTTTCATGTGCTGTTGGTACTCTTTGGTAGTATTTTGTTGAGGATTTTTGCATCTATGCTCATCAGTGATGTTGGCCTTTAGTTTTTGTTTTTTTGTGACATCTTTGGTTTTGGTATCAGGGTGATGGTGGCCTTGTAGAATGAGCTTGGGAGTGTTCCTCCCTCTGCTATATTTTGGAAGAGTTTGAGGATAGGTGTTAGCTCTTCTCTAAATGTTTGATAGAATTCACCTGTGAAGCCATCTGGTCCTGGGCTTTTGTTTGTTGGAAGAGTTTTAATCACAGTTTCAATTTCAGTGCTTGTGATTGGTCTGTTTTTATTTTCTATTTCTTCCTGGTTCAGTCTCAGAAGGTTGTGCTTTTCTAAGAATTTGTTGTCCATTTCTTCCAGGTTGTCCATTTTATTGGCATATAGTTGCTTGTAGTAATCTTTTATGATCCTTTGTCTTTCTGGAGTGTCAGTTGTTAGTTCTCTATTTCATTTCTAATTCTATTGATTTGAGTCTTCTCCCTTTTTTTCTTGATGAGTCTGGCTAATGGTTTATCAGTTTTGTTTATCTTCTCAAAGAACCAGCTTTTAGTTTTTTTTTTTTTTTTTAACATCTTTATTGGGGTATAATTGCTTTACAATAGTGTGTTAGTTTCTGATTTATAACAAAGTGAATCAGCTGTACATATACATGTGCTCCCATGTGTCTTCCCTCTTGCGTCTCCCTCCCTCCCACTCTCCCCCTCCCACCCCTCCAGGCTGTCCCAAAGCCCCGAGCTAATATCTCTGTGCCTTGCGGCTGCTTCCCCCCAGCTATCTACCTTACTACGTTTGTTAGTGTGTATATGTCCATGACTCTCTCTCGCCCTGTCAAAACTCACCCTTCCCCCTCCCCATATCCTCAAGTCCGTTCTCCAGTAGGTCTGCGCCTCTATTCCTGTCTTATCCCTAGGTTCTTCATGACATTTTTTCCCCTTAAATTCCATATATATGTGTTAGTATACGGTATTTGTCTTTGTCTTTCTGACTTACTTCACTCTGTATGACAGACTCTAGGTCTATCCATCTCATTACAAATAACTCAATTTCATTTCTTTTTAAGGCTGAGTAATATTCCATTGTGTATATGTGCCACATCTTCTTTATCCATTCGTCCGATGATGGGCGCTTAGGTTCTTTCCATCTCCGGGCTATTGTAAATAGAGCTGCAATGAACATTTTGGTACATGACTCTTTTTGAATTTTGGTTTTCTCAGGGTATATGCCCAGTAGTGGGATTGCTGGGTCATATGGTAATTCTATTTGTAGTTTTTTAAGGAACCTCCATACTGTTCTCCATAGTGGCTGAACCAATTCACATTCCCACCAGCAGTGCAAGAGTGTCCCCTTTTCTCCACACCCTCTCCAGCATTTATTGTTTCTA
The DNA here is from genome assembly GCF_008692025.1 of Phocoena sinus. NCBI lineage: Eukaryota > Metazoa > Chordata > Mammalia > Artiodactyla > Phocoenidae > Phocoena > Phocoena sinus. Next base: position 79,303,419 of record NC_045764.1, read on the forward strand.
GATTTTTTGATGATATGGCCATTCTGACTGGTGTGAGATGATATCTCATTGTAGTTTTGATTTGCATTTCTCTAATGATTAATGATGTTGAGCATTCTTTCATGTGCTTGTTGGCATTCTGTATATCTTCTTTGGAGAAATGTCTGTTTAGGTCTTCTGCCCATTTTTGGATGGGGTTGTTTGTTTTTTTGTTATTGAGCTGCATGAGCTGCTTGTAAATTTTGGAGATTAATCCTTTGTCAGTTGCTTCATTTGCAAATGTTTTCTCCCATTCTGAGGGTAGTCTTTTGGTCTTGATTATGGTTTCCTTTGCTGTGCAAAAGCTTTGAAGTTTCATTAGGTCCCATTTGTTTATTTTTGTTTTTATTTCCATTACTCTAGGAGGTGGGTCAGAAAGGATCTTGCTGTGATTTATGTCATAGAGTGTTCTTCCTATGTTTTCCTCTAAGAGTTTGATAGTTTCTGGCCTTACATTTAGGTCTTTAATCCATTTTGAGCTTATTTTTGTGTATGGTGTTAGGGAGTGATCTAATTTCATACTTTTACATGTACCTGTCCAGTTTTCCCAGCACCATTTATTGAAGAGGCTGTCCTTTCTCCACTGTACATTCCTGCCTCCTTTATCAAAGATAAGGTGTCCATATGTGCGTGGGTTTATCTCTGGGCTTTCTATCCTGTTCCACTGATCTATATTTCTGTTTTTGTGCCAGTACCATACTGTCTTGATTACTGTTGCTTTGTAGTATAGTCTGAAGTCAGGGAGCCTGATTCCTCCAGCTCCTTTTTTCGTTCTCAAGATTGCTTTGGCTATTCGGGGTCTTTTGTGTTTCCATACAAATTGTGAAATTTTTTGTTCTAGTTCTGTGAAAAATGCCAGTGGTAGTTTGATAGGGATTGCATTGAATCTGTAGATTGCTTTGGGTAGTAGAGTCATTTTCACAATGTTGATTCTTCCCATCCAAGAACATGGTATATCTCTCCATCTATTTGTATCATGTTTAATTTCTTTCATCAGTGTCTTATAATTTTCTGCATACAGGTCTTTCGTATCCTTAGGTAGGTTTATTCCTAGATATTTTATTCTTTTTGTTGCAATGGTAAATGGGAGTGTTTTCTTGATTTCACTTTCAGATTTTTCATCATTAGTATATAGGAATGCCAGAGATTTCTGTGCATTAATTTTGTATCCTGCTACTTTACCAAATTCATTGATTAGCTCTAGTAGTTTTCTGGTAGCATCTTTAGGATTCTCTATGTATAGTATCATGTCATCTGCAAACAGTGACAGCTTTACTTCTTCTTTTCCGATGTGGATTCCTTTTATTTCCTTTTCTTCTCTGATTGCTGTGGCTAAAACTTCCAAAACTATGTTGAATAAGAGTGGTGAGAGTGGGCAACCTTGTCTTGTTCCTGATCTTAGTGGAAATGCTTTCAGTTTTTCACCATTGAGGATGATGTTTGCTGTGGGCTTGTCATATATGGCCTTTATTATGTTGAGGAAAGTTCCCTCTATGCCTACTTTCTGGAGGGTTTTTATCATAAATGGGTGTTGAATTTTGTCGAAAGCTTTCTCTGCATCTATTGAGATGATCATATGGTTTTTCTCCTTCAATTTGTTAATATGGTTTATCACATTGATAGATTTGCATATATTGAAGAATCCTTGCATTCCTGGAATAAACCCCACTTGATCATGGTGTATGATCCTTTTAATGTGCTGTTGGATTCTGTTTGCTAGTATTTTGTTGAGGATGTTTACATCTATGTTCATCAGTGATATTGGCCTGTAGTTTTCTTTCTTTGTGACATCCTTGTCTGGTTTTGGTATCAAGGTGATGGTGGCCTCGTAGAAGGAATTTGGGAGTGTTCCTCCCTCTGCTATTTTTGGAAGAGTTTGAGAAGGATAGGTGTTAGCTCTTCTCTAAACGTTTGATAGAATTCACCTGTGAAGCCATCTTGTCCTGGGCTTTTGTTTGTTGGAAGATTTTTAATCACAGTTTCAATTTCAGTGCTTGTGATTGGTCTGTTCATATTTTCTATTTCTTCCTGATTCAGTCTTGGCAGGTTGTGCATTTCTAAGAATTTGTTCATTTCTTCCAGATTGTCCATTTTATTGGCATAGAGTTGCTTGTAGTAATCTCTCATGATTTTTTTTATTTCTGCAGTGTCAGTTGTTATTTCTCCTTTCTCATTTCTAATTCTATTGATTTGAGTCTTCTCCCTTTTTTTCTTGATGAGTCTGGCTAGTGGTTTATCTCTTTTGTTTATCTTCTCAAAGAACCAGCTTTTAGTTTTATTGATCTTTGCTATCGTTTCCTTCATTTCTTTTTCATTTATTTCTGATCTGAGTTTTATGATTTCTTTCCTTCTGCTAGCTTTGGGGCTTTTTTGTTCTTCTTTCTCTAATTGCTTGAGGTGCAAGGTTAGGTTGTTTATTCGAGATGTTTCCTGCTTCTTAAGGTGGGCTTGTATTGCTATAAACTTCCCCCTTAGAACTGCTTTTGCTGCATCCCATAGGTTTTGGGTCGTTGTGTCTCCATTGTCATTTGTTTCTAGGTATTTTTTTATTTCCTCTTTGATTTCTTCAGTGATCACTTCATTATTAAGTAGTGTATTGTTTAGCCTCCATGTGTTTGTATATTTTACAGATCTTTTCCTGTAATTGATATCTAGTCTCATGGCGTTGTGGTCAGAAAAGATACTTGATACAATTTCAATTTTCTTAAATTTACCAAGGCTTGATTTGTGACCCAAGATATGATCTATCCTGGAGAATGTTCCATGAGCACTTGAGAAAAATGTGTATTCTGTTGTTTTTGGATGGAGTGTCCTATAAATATCAATTAAGTCCATCTCGTTTAATGTATCATTTAAAGCTTGTGTTTCCTTATTTATTTTCATTTTGGATGATCTGTCCATGGGTGAAAGTGGGGTGTTAAAGTCCCCTACTATGAATGTGTTACTGTCAATTTCCCCTTTTATGGCTGTTAGTATTTGCCTTACGTATTGAGGTGCTCCTATGTTGGGTGCATAAATATTTACAATTGTTATATCTTCTTCTTGGATCGATCCCTTGATCATTATGTAGTGTCCTTCTTTATCCCTTTTAATAGTCCTTATTTTAAAGTCTATTTTGTCTGATATGAGAATTGCTACTCCAGCTTTCTTTTGGTTTCCATTTGCATGGAATATCTTTTTCCATCCCCTTACTTTCAGTCTGTATGTGTCTCTAGGTCTGAGGTGGGTCTCTTGTAGAGAGCATATATAAGGGTCTTGTTTTTGTATCCATTCAGCCAATCTGTGTCTTTTCGTGGGAGCATTTAGTCCATTTACATTTAAGGTAATTATCGATATGTATGTTCCTATTCCCATTTTCTATATTGTTTTGGGTTCGTTATTATAGGTCGTTTCCTTCTTTTGCATTTCTTATCTAGAGAAGTTCCTTTAGCATTTGTTGTAAAGCTGGTTTGGTGGTGCTGAACTCTCTCAGCTTTTGCTTGTCTGTAAAGGTTTTAATTTCTCCATCAAATCTGAATGAGATCCTTGCTGGGTAGAGTAGTCTTGGTTGCAGGTTTTTCTCCTTCATCACTTTCAGTATGTCCTGCCACTCCCTTCTGGCTTGTAGGGTTTCTGCTGAGAGATCAGCTGTTAACCTTATGGGGATTCCCTTGTGTGTTATTTGTTGTTTTTCCCTTGCTGCTTTTAATATGCTTTCTTTGTATTTAATTTTTGATAGTTTGATTAATATGTGTCTTGGCGTATTTCTCCTTGTATTTATCCTGTATGGGACTCTCTGTGCTTCCTGGACTTGATTAACTATTTCCTTTCCCATATTAGGGAAGTTTTCAACTATAATCTCTTCAAATATTTTCTCAGTCCCTTTCTTTTTTTCTTCTTCTTCTGGAACCCCTATAATTCGAATGTTGGTGCGTTTAATGTTGTCCCAGAGCTCTCTGAGACTGTCCTCAGTTCTTTTCATTCTTTTTTCTTTATTCTGCTCTGCAGTAGTTATTTCCACTACTTTATCTTCCAGGTCACTTATCCGTTCTTCTGCCTCAGTTATTCTGCTATTGATCCTATCTAGAGTACTTTTAATTTCATTTATTGCGTTGTTCATCGTTGCTTGTTTCATCTTTAGTTCTTGTAGGTCCTTGTTAACTGTTTCTTGCATTTTGTCCATTCTACTTCCAAGATTTCGGATCATCCTTACTATCATTATTCTGAATTCTTTTTCAGGTAGATTGCCTATTTCCTCTTCATTTATTAGGTCCGGTGGGTTTTTATCTTGCTCCTTCATCTGCTGTGTGTTTTTCTGTCTTCTCATTTTGCTTATCTTACTGTGTTTGGGGTCTCCTTTTTGCAGGCTGCACGTTCGTAGTTCCCGTTGTTTTTGATGTCTGTCTCCAGTGGCTCAGGTTGTTTCAGTGGGTTGTGTAGGCTTCCTGGTGGAGGGGACTAGTGCCTGTGTTGTGCTGGATGAGGCTGGATCTTGTCTCTCTAGTGGGCAGGTTCACGTCTGGTGGTGTGTTTTGGGGTGTCTGTGGCCTTGTTATGATTTTCGGCAGCCTCTCTGCTAATGGGTGGGGTTGTGTTCCTGTTTTGCTAGTTGTTTGGCATAGGTTGTCCAGCACTGTGGCTTGCTGGTCATTGAGTGAAGCTGGGTGCTGGTGTTAAGATGGAGGTCTCTGGGAGATTTCCACCGTTTAATATTATGTGGAGCTGGGAGGTCTCTTGTTGATCAGTGTCCTGAAGTTGGCTCTCCTACCTCAGAGGCAGAGCCCTGCCTCCTGGGCTGGAGCACCAAGAGCCTTTCATCCACACGGCTCAGAATAAAAGTGAGGAAAAGTAGAGAGAATTATTAGAAGTATGAGGAAAGAAAGAAGGAAAGGAGGAAAGGAAGGAAGGAAGAAAGAAGCAAAGAAGGAAAGAAAGGAGGGAGGGAGGGAGGAAGGAAGGAAGGGAGGAGGGAAAGAAGGAGAAAATGTAGAGAGAATTAGTAGAAGTATGAGGAAAGAAAGAAGGAAAGGAGGAAAGGAAGGAAGGAAGAAAGAAGCAAAGAAGGAAAGAAAGGGAGGGAGGGGGGAAGGAAGGAAGGAAGGAGGGAAAGAAGGAGAAAATGTAGAGAGAATTAGTAGAAGTTTGAGGAAAGAAAGAAGGAAAGGGGGAAAGGAAGGAAGGAAGAAAGAAGCAAAGAAGGAAAGAAAGGAGGGAGGGAGGGAGGGAGGAAGGGAGGAAGGAAGGAGGGAAAGAAGGAAAAAAGACAGAAAGAAAGAAGATACAGTAAAAATAAAATAAAGTATAATATAGTTATTGTACTAAAAAATATTTAGAAAGAAAAAAAAAAAAAAGAACAGATAGAACCCTAGGACAAATGTTGGAAACAAAGCTATACAGAGAAAATCTTACACAGAAGCATACACATATGTGTTCACAAAGAGAGGCAAAGGGGGAAAAATCATAAATCCTGCTCCCAGAGACCACCTCCTCAACCTGGGGTGATTCGCTGTCTAAAGGAGGGAAGGAAGGAAGGAAAGAAAGAAAGAACGAAGGTAAAGTACAATAAAGTTATTACAATTAAAATTAATTATTAAGAAAAAAAAATTTTTTTTTTTTTTTTTAAAAAAAACCATGGACGGATAGAGCCCTAGGACAAATGTTGGAAGCAAAGCTATACAGAGAAAATCTTACACAGAAGCATACACATACACGTTCACAAAGAGAGGCAAAGGGGGAGAAATCATAAATCCTGCTCCCAGAGACCACCTCCTCAACCTGGGGTGATTCACTGTCTAAAGGAGGGAAGGAAGGAAGGAAAGAAAGAAAGAACGAAGGTAAAGTACAATAAAGTTATTACAATTAAAATTAATTATTAAGAAAAAAAAATTTTTTTTTTTTAAAAAAAAACCATGGACGGATAGAGCCCTAGGACAAATGTTAGAAGCAAAGCTATACAGAGAAAATCTTACACAGAAGCATACACATACACGTTCACAAAGAGAGGCAAAGGGGGAAAAATCATAAATCCTGCTCCCAGAGACCACCTCCTCAATTTGGGGTGATTTGTTGTCTAAAGGAGGGAAGGAAGGAAGGAAAGAAAGAAAGAAAGAACGAAGGTAAAGTACAATAAAGTTATTACAATTAAAATTAATTATTAAGAAAAAATAAATTTTTTTTTTTTAAAAAAAAACCATGGACGGATAGAGCCCTAGGACAAATGTTAGAAGCAAAGCTATACAGAGAAAATCTTACACAGAAGCATACACATACATGTTCACAAAGAGAGGCAAAGGGGGAAAAATCATAAATCCTGCTCCCAGAGACCACCTCCTCAATTTGGGGTGATTTGTTGTCTAAAGGAGGGAAGGAAGGAAGGAAAGAAAGAAAGAAAGAACGAAGGTAAAGTACAATAAAGTTATTACAATTAAAATTAATTATTAAGAAAAAAAAATTTTTTTTAAAAAAAACCATGGACGGATAGAGCCCTAGGACAACTGTTGGAAGCAAAGCTATACAGAGAAAATCTTACACAGAAGCATACACATACACGTTCACAAAGAGAGGCAAAGGGGGAAAAATCATAAATCCTGCTCCCAGAGACCACCCCCTCAACCTGGGGTGATTCGCTGTCTAAAGGAGGGAAGGAGGGAAGGAAAGAAAGAAAGAAAGAACGAAGGTAAAGTTCAATAAAGTTATTACAATTAAAATTAATTATTAAAAAAAAAATTTTTTTTTTTTTTTAAAAAAAAAAAACCATGGACGGATAGAGCCCTAGGACAAATGGTGGAAGCAAGAGTATACAGACAAGATCTCACACAGAAGCATACACGCACACATTCACAAAAAGAGGAAAAGGGAAAAAAATCACAGATCTCGCTCCTAAATTCCCCCTCTTCAATTTGGGATCACTCCCTGTCTATTCAGGTATTCCACAATGCAGGGCACTTCAAGTTGATTGTGGAGCTTCAATCCGCCGCCTCCGCGGCTGCCGGGAGAGACCTCCCCCTCTCCTCCCTGCTCTCACAGCTCACAGGAGCTCAGCTTTGTACCCGGCCCTGCCCCTGCGCGCAGATCGCTGGAGGGCGTCTGTTTTTTTGCTCAGACAGGACGGGGTTAAAGGAGCCGCTGATTCGGGAGCTCCGGCTCACTCAGGCCGGGGGTTGGGGGATGGGGGAAGGCGGGGCACTGCGTGCGGGGCGGGCCTGCGGCGGCAGAGGCGGCGTGACGCTGCGGCAGAGGCCGGCGTGACGCTGCACCAGCCTGAGACCCGCCGTGCGTACTCCCGGGGAAGTTGTCCCTGGATCCCGGGAACCTGGCAGTGGCGGCCTGCACAGGCTCCGCGGAAGAGGGGCGCGGAGAGTGACCTGCGCTCGCACACAGCCCCCCTGGTGGCGGCAGCAGCAGCCCCAGCGTCTCCCGCCCGTCTCTGGCGTCCGCGGTTTCAGCCGCGGCTCGCGCCCGTCTCGGGGGCTCGCGCCCTCAGCCGCGGCTCGCGCCCGTCTCTGGGGTTCGCGCTTTTAGCCGCGGCTCGCGCCCGTCTCTGGAGTTCCTTTAAGCAGCGCTCTTAAACCCCTCTCCTCGCGCACCAGGAAACAAAGAGGGAAGAAAAAGTCTCTTGCCTCTTCGCCGGTGCAGGCTTTTCCCCGAACTCCCTCCCGGCTAGTCGTGGCGCACCAACCCCTTCAGGCTATGCTCAAGCCGCCAACTCCAGTCCTCTCCCTGCGCTCCGTCCAAAACCGAAACCCGAGCCTCAGCTCACAGCCCCGCCCGCGCCGGCGGGTGAGCAGACAAGCCTCTCGGGTTGGTGAGTGCCGGTCGGCACCGATCGTCTGTGCAGGAATCTCCCCGCTTTGCCCTCCACACCCGTCGCTGTGCACCACTCCGCGGTCCCGAAGCTCCCCCCGCCGCCTCCCGCAGTCTCCGCCCGCGGAGGGGCTTCCTAGTGTGTGGAAACTTTTCCTCCTTCACAGCTCCCTCCCACTGGTGCAGGTGCCGTCCTTATTCTTTTGTCTCTGTTTTTTCTTTTTTCTTTTGCCCTACCCAGGTACGTGGGGAGTTTCTTGCCTTTTGGGAGCTCTGAGGTCTTCTGCCAGCCTTCAGTAGGTGTTCTGTAGGAGTTGTTCCACGTGTAGATGTATTTCTGGTGTATCCGAGAGGAGGAAGGCGATCTCCACGTCTTACTCTTCCGCCATCTTCCCGCCGACCCAGCTTTTAGTTTTATTGATCTTTACTGTTGTTTGCTTCATTTCTTTTTCATTTATTTCTGATCTGATCTTTATGATTTCTTAACTTCTGCTAACTTTCGTTTTGTTTTTTGTTCTTCTTTCTCTAATTGCTTTAGGTGTAAGGTTAGCTTGTTTATGTGAGATTTTTCTTGTTTCTTGACATAGGATTGTACTGGTATAAACTTTCCTCTTGGAACTACTTTTGCTGCATCCCATAGGTTTTGGGTCATCGTGTTTTCACTGTCATTTTTTTCTACGTATTTTTTGATTTCCTCTTCGATTTATTCAGTGATCTCTTGGTTATTTAGTAGTGTATTTTTAGCCTCCATGTGTTTGTATTTTTTACAGTTTTTTTTACTGTAATTAGTATCTAGTTTCATAGCGTTGTGGTCAGAAAAGATACTTCATACGATTTCAATTTTCTTAAATTCACCAAGGCTTGATTTGTGACCCAAGATACGTTCTATCCTGGAGAATGTTCCATGAGCACTTGAGAAGAAAGTATATTCTGTTGTTTTTGGGTGGAATGTCTTATACCTATCAGTTAAGTCCATCTTGTTTAATGTGTTATTTTAAGCTTGTGTTTCCTTATTTATTTTCATTTTGGATCATCTGTCCATTGCTGAAAGTGGGGTTTTAAAGTCCCATACTATGATTGTGTTACTATCGATTTCCCTTTTTATGGCTGTTATCATTTGCCTTACGTTTTGAGGTGCTCCTGTGTTGGGTGCATAAATATTTCCAATTATTATATCTTCTTCTTGGATTGATCACTTGATCATTATGTAGTGTCCTTCTTTGTTTCTTGTGATAGGCTTTATTTTAAAGTCTGTTTTGTCTGATATGAGAATTGCTACTCCAGCTTTCTTTTGATTTCCATTTGCATGGAATATCTTTTTCCATTCCCTCACTTTCAGTCTGTATGTGTCCCTAGGTCTGAAGTGGGTCTCTTATAGATAGCATATGTACGGGTCTTGTTTTTGTATCCATTCAGCCAGTCTGTGTCTTTTGGTTGGAGCATTTAATCCATTTACATTTAAGGTAATTATTGATATATATGTTCCTGTTACCAGTTTCTTAATTGTTTTGGGTTTGTTATTGTAGGTATTTTCCTTCTCGTGTGTTTCCTGCCTAGAGGAGTTCCTTTAGCATTTTTTTTAAAGCTGGTTTGGTGGTGCTGAATTCTCTTAGCTTTTGCTTGTCAGTAAAGGTTTTAATTTCTCCGTTGATTCTGAATGAGATCCTTGCTGGGTAGAGTAATCTTGGTTTCAGGTTTTTCCCTTTCATCACTTTAAATATGTTCTGTCACTCCCTTCTGGCTTGCAGAGTTTCTGCTGAAAGATCAGCTGTTAACCTTATGGGGATTCCCTTGTATGTTACTTGTTGCTTTTCCCTTGCTGCTTTTTAGTATTTTTTCTTTGTATTTAATTTTTGATAGTTTGATTAATATGTCTTGGTTTGTTTCTCTTTGGATTTATCCTGTAATGGACTCTCCGTGCTTCCTGGACTTGATTATTTCCTTTCCCATATTAGGGAAGTTTTCCACTATAATCTCTTCAGATATTTTCTCAGAGACTTTCTTTTTCTATTCTTCTTCTGGGACCCGTATAATTCGAATATTGGTGTGTTTAATATTGTCCCAGAGGTCTCTGAGAATGTCCTCAATTCTTTTCATTCTTTTTTCTTTATTATGCTCTGCAGCAGTTATTTCCACTATTTTATCTTCCACGTCACTTATTCGTTCTTGTACCTCAGTTATTCTGCTATTGATCCCTTCTAGAGAATTTTTAATTTCATTTATTTTGTTGTTCATCATTGTTTGTTTGCTCTTTAGTTCTTCTGGCTCCTTGTTAAACGTTTCTTGTATTTTCTCCATTCTATTTCCAAGATTTTGGATCATCTTTACTTTCATTACTCTGAATTCTTTTTCAGGTAGACTGCCTGTTTCCTCTTCATTTGTTTGGACTGGTGGGTTTTTGTTTTCCTCCTTCATCTGCTGTATATTTCTCTGTCTTCTCATTTTGCTTAATGTACTGTGTTTGGGGTCTCCTTTTCGCAGGCTGCATGTTTGTAGTTCCTATTGTTTTTGGTGTCTGCCCCCAGTGGCTAAGGTTGGTTCAGTGGGTTGTGTAGGCTTCCTGGTGGAGGGGACTGTTGCCTGTGTTCTGGTGGATGTAGCTGGATCGTGTCTTTCTGGTGGGCAGGACCGTGTCTGGTGGGCAGGACCGCGTCTGGTGGTGTTTTGGAGTGTCTGTAAACTTACTATGATCTTAGGCACCCTCTCTGTTAATGGGTGGGGTTGTGTTCCTGTCTTGCTAGTTGTTTGGCATGGGGTGTCCAGCACTGGAGCTTGCTTGCTTGGCGTTGAGACGGAGATCTTTGAGAAAGCTCTTGCCGATTGATATTACTCGGGGTCGGGAAGTCTCTGGTGGTCCAGTGTCCTGAACGTGGCTCTCCCACCTCAGAGACTCAGGCCTGACACCCGGCTGGAACACCAAGTCCCTGTCAGCCACAGAGCTGAGAAGAAAAGGGAGAAAATAAAAGAAAGAAACAAAAAATAAGGTTATTAAAATAAAAAATAAAAAAAAATTATTAAAATACAAAAATTTAGGGCTTCCCTGGTGGCGCAGTGGTTGAGAGTCCGCCTGCCGATGCAGGGGACGTGGGTTCGTGCCCCGGTCCGGGAAGATCCCACATGCTGCGGAGCGGCTGGGCCCGTGAGCCATGGCCGCTGAGCCTGCGCGTCCGGAGTCTGTGCTCCGCAACGGGAGAGGCCACAACAGTGAGAGGCCCGCGTACCGCAAAAAAAAAAAAAAAAAAAAAAAAAAAAATACAAAAATTTAAAAAGTAGTAAAAAAAGTGAGCAAGCAAACCAGTAAACAAATCCAGCAATGATAACAAGCCCTAAAAAACTATACTAAGATAAACATAACAGTCAGAAACTAGTCAGTTGCATACAGCAAACCCCAAGTCTACAGTTGCTCCCAAAGTCCACAGCCTTAATTTTGGAATGATTTGTTGTCTATTCAGGTATTCCACTGATGCAGGGTACATCAAGTTGATTGTGGAGATTTAGTCCACTGCTCCTGAGGCTGAACGGAGAAATTTTCCTTTCTCTTTTTTGTTCACACAGCTCCTGGTGTTCAGCTTTAGATTTTGCCCTGCCTCTGCATGTAGGTCACCCTCTGGCATCTGTTCTTTGCCTAGACAGGAGGGGGTTAAAGGAGCACCTGATTAGGGGGCTCTGGCTCACTCAGGCCAGGGGGAGGGAGGGGTATGGAATGCGGGGCGAGCCTGCAGTGGCAGAGGCCGGCGTGACATTGCAGCAGCCTGAGGCGCGCCGTGTGTTCTCCCGGGGAAGTTGTCCCTGGGTCACGGGACCCTGACAGTGGTGGGCTGCACAGCCTCCTGGGAGTGGAAGTGTGGATAGTGACCTGTGCTTGCACACAGGCTTCTTGGTGGCTGCAGAGCAGCCTTAGTGTTTCATGCCCGTCTCTGGGGTCCACGCTGATAGCCACAGCTTGCGCCCATCTCTGAAGCTCATTTAGGCGGTGTTCTGAATCTCCTCTCCTCATGCACCCCGAAATAACGGTCTTTTGACTCTTAGGCAGTTCCAGACTTTTTCCCAGACTCCCTCCCGGCTAGCTGTGGCACACTAGCCCTCTTCAGGCTGTTTTCACTCAGCCAACCCCAGTCATCTCCCTGGGGTCTGACCTCTGAAGCCCAAGCCTCAGCTCCCACCCCCCACCCCCACCCTGGCAGGTGAGCAGACAACATTCTCAGGCTGGTGAGTGCTGTTTGGCCTGATCCTCTGTGCGGGAATCTCTCCACTTTGCCCTCCGCACCCCTGTTGCTGTGCTCTCCTCCGTGGCTCTGAAGCTTCCCCCCTCTGCCACTCACAGTCTCTGCCCGTGAAGGGGCTTCTAGTGTGTGGAAACCTTTCCTTCTTCACAGCTCCCTCCCACTGGTGCAGGTCCCATCCCTATTCTTTAGTCTCTGTTTATTCTTTTTTCTTTTGCCCTACCCAGGTACGTGGGGAGTTTCTTGCGTTTGGGGAAGTCTGAGGTCTTTTGCCAGCGTTCAGTAGGTGTTCTGTAGGAGTTGTTCTACATGTAGATGTATTTGTGGGGAGGAAGGTGATCTCCATGTCTTATTCCTCTGCCATCTTGAAGGTCCTCCCCTGTGGACAATTTTTATCATAAACAGATGTTGAATTTTGTTGAAAGCTGTCTGTGCATCTGTTGAGATGATCTTATAATTTTTATTATTCAATTTGTTAATATGGTGTGTCACATTGATTGATTTGTGGATATCCTTGCATCCCTGGGATGAATCCCACTTGATCGTGGTGTTTGATCCCTTTAATGAATTGTTGGATTCAGCTAGCTAATATTTTGTTGAGGATTTTTCCATTTGTGTTCATCAGTGATACTGGCCTGTAATTTTCTTTTTTTGTGGTGTCTTTGGTTTTAGTATCAGGGTGATGCTGGCCTCATATAATGACTTCAGATGCATTCCTCCCTCTTCAGTTTTTTGGAGTAGTTTGAGAAGGATAGATGTTAACTTTTCTTTAAATGTTTGGTAAAATTCACCTGTGATACTGTCTGGTCCTGTACTTTTGTTTATTGGGAGTTTTTTAAATTAATAATTAATTTCAATATGAACCGAATTGATCTGTTCATATTTGTATTCCTTCTTGATTCAGTCTTGGGAGATCTTACGTTTCTAAGAATTTATCCATTTCCTTTAGGTTGCCCATTTTATTGACACATAACTGTAGTAGTCTCTTATGATACTTTGTATTTCTGTGGTGTCAGTTTTAACTTATCCGTTTTCATTTGTGAGTTTATTTATTTGGACTCTCTCTTTTCTTGATCTGTCTGGCTAAATGTTTATCAATTTTATCTTTTGAAAGATTCAGCTCTTAGTGTCATGGATCTTTTCTGTTGTTTTTTAGTCTCTTTCATTTATTTCTGCTCTGATCTTTATTATTTCTTTCTTTCTACTTTGGATTTTATTTGTTCTTCTTTTTCTAGTTCTTCAGTTGTAAGATTAGGTTGTTTACTTCAGATTTTTCTTGTTTTATGACATAGGCTTGTATCGCTGTAAACTTCCCTGTTTGAACTGCTTTTGCTGCATGCCATATATTTCGGATCATTGTGTTTCTGTTTTCATTTGTCTCCAGGTATTTTTTGATTTCCGCTTTGATTTCTTCAGTGACCCATTGTTTGTTCAGTAGCATATTGTTAGCCTCCATATGTTTGTGTTTCTTGCAGTTTATTTGTTATAGTTGACTGCTAGCTTCATAGTGTTGTGGTCAGAAAACATGATTGATATGATTTCAGTCTTCTTAAATTTATTCAGACCTGTTTTGTAGCCTAGCATATGATCTTTCCTGGAAAATGTTCCATGTGTACTTGAAATGTTTATTCTGCTGTTTTTAGATGAAATGTTCTGTGTATAAATATATATCTATTAAGTCCATCTGATCTAATGTGTTATTTAAGGCCAGTGTTTTCTTATTGATTTTTTTTTTTGTCTGAATGATCTATTGATTTAAGTGGGGTGTTGAAATATGCTTTTACTGTGTTAATGTCAGTTTTTCCCTTTATGTTTGTTCATATTTGCTTTATGTATTTAAGTGCTCCTATGTTGAATGAACATATATTTACAATGGTTATATATATTTACAATGGTTATATCTTCTTGTTGGATTGTTTCCTTTATCATTATGTAAAGTTCTTCTTCATCTCTTGTTACAGTCTTTGTTTTAAAGTCTATTTTGTCTAAATATTGGTACCCCAGCTTTCTTTCCATTTCTATTTGCATGAAATACCCTTTTCCATTCCCTCACTTTCAGTCTGTTTTTAGATATGAAGTGAATCTCTTGTTGGCACCATATAGATGGGTCTTGCTTTTGTACATATTCAGCCACTCTGTGTCCTTTGATTGGTGCATTTAGCTCATATACATCTAAAGTTATTATTGATAGGTATGTACTTATTGCCATTTTATTAATAATTTTGGGGCTGTCTTTGTAGTTCTTTTTAAAAATTTATTTATTTATTTTTGGCTGCGTTAGGTGTTCATTGCTGTGTGTGGACTTTCTCTAGTTTCAGCGAGTGGGGACTACTCTTCATTGCGGTGCACGGACTTCTCATTGTGGTGGCTTCTCTTGTTGTGGCGCATGGGCTCTAGGCGCACGGGCTTCAGTAGTTGTGGCAGGTGGGCTCAGTAATTGTGGCTCGCAGGCTCTAGAGCTCAGGCTCAGTAGTTGTGGCACACGGGCTTAATTGCTCTGCAGCATGTGGGATCTTCCTGGACCAGAAGTCAAACACATGTCCCCTGCATTGGCAGGCAGATTCTTAACCACTGTGCCTCCAGGGAAGTCCCTGTAGTTATTTTTTGTTCCTTTCTTATTCATTTGCTCTCTTCCCTTGTGATTTGATGTCTTTCTTTAGTGTTATGTTTGGATTCCTTTCCCTTTTCTGTGTTTCTATTATAGATTTTTGGTTTGTGGTTATGATGAGGTTATATATAGTAACCTGTATATGTATGTGATTGTTTTTAGCTCTTCCTCCCCCCACATTTAATGCTTTTGACATTATCTTTTACATCTTTTTGTTCTGTGTATCCTGTAACTATCTATTGTGGATATAGATGATTTTACTACTTTTGTCTTTTAACCTTCCTACCAGCTTTTTAAGTGGTTGATCTACTACCTTTACTGTATATTTGCCTTTACCAGGGAGGTTTTTTTTCTTTCATAAATTTCATATTTCTAGTTCTGGTCTTTTCTTTTTTGCTTAGAGGAGTCCCTTTAACATTTCTTGTAAAGCCAGATTAATGGTGCTGAACTCTTTGCTTTTGCTTGTGTGTAAAACTTTGTATCTCTGTTTCAAATCTGAATGATAGCCTTACCGTGTATTCTTGGTTGAAGGTTTTTCCCTTTCATCACTTTAAATATATCGTGCCACTCCCTTCTGGCCTGCAAAGTTTCTACTGAAAAGTCATCTAACAGTCTTTTGGGAGCTCCCTTGTATGTAACTAGTTGCTTTTCCCTTGATGCTTTTAAGATTCTCTCTGTCTTTAATTTTTGCCATTTAATTACAGTGTGGCTTGGCGTGGACCTCGTCAGATTGATGTTATTTAGGACTCTGTGCTCCATAGACCTGGGTGTCTGTTTCCTTTCCCAGGATAGGGAAATTTTCAGCTATTATCACTGCAAATAAGTACTCTGCCCCCTTCTTTCTCTCTTCTCCATCTGGGACCTCTATAAGGCGATTGTTTGTATGCTTGTTGTTCTAGAGGTGTTTAAGACTGTCCTCATTTTATTTTTAATTCTTTTTTCTGTTCAGCTTCGGTGATTTCTACTACTTTGTCTTCCAGTTCGATGATCCATTCCTCTGTATCATATAATCTACTGTTGATTCCTTCCAGTGTATTTTTTATTTCAGTTATTGTACGCATCAGCTCTGTTTCGTTCTTCTTTATATTTTCTAGCTCTTCGTTAAACTTCTCACTATGGTCATTCATTCTTCTCCTAAGTTCATTGAGCATCTTTATGATCATTACCTTAAATCCTGTATTGGGTAGATGGTTTGTCTTCATTTTGTATAGTTCGACTTCTGGAGTTTTTTCTTGTTCCTTTGTTTGGAACATGTCCTTTGTTGCCGCATTTTGCCTAATTCTTTGTGTTTACAGTAGGTTCCCTACACACAAACAAGTTCCATTCCAAGAGCGTGTTCATAAGTCCAATTTTTTCGTAAGACCAACAAAGTTAGCCTAGGTACCCAACTAACATAATCAGCTATATAGTACTGTAATGTAATAGGTTTATAATACTTTTCACACACATAATACATAAAAAACAAAAAAGAAAAATAACACATTTTTAATCTTACAGTACAGTACCTTGAAAAGTACAGTAGTACAGTACAACAGCTGGCATACAGGGGCTGGCATCAAGTGAACAGGCAAGAAGAGTTACCGACTGGAGGAGGGAGAGGAGATGGGAGATGATAGAGCTAAAGGATCGTCAGCAATAGGAGACAGAGGGCAAGCTGCAATTTCACTCATGCCTGACATTGATGGCACAGGTTCTGGTTCTTTGCTGGATTCAATTCTATCTACCCTCTTGAAAAAACGATCCAGTGATGTCTGGGTAGTAGCTCTTTTTTTTCTCGTCATAGATGACATGGTGGCACTGGATTGCATTCTGAACGGCTGCTGCAACCTTTGTGTACTATTCTACATTTGGGTCCTGTGCCTCAAAAACTAACAGTGCCTCCTCAAATAAAGAAAATCCCCTTGCCATTTCTTTCATCGTGAATCTCTTCAGTTCTTCAGTTACTTCTTCTTCCTCTTGTCTCTCTTTGTACGTTCTCTGGGCCACTGCTTTTTTGTCATCACCGCTGCTTTTATGCTTGCTTTTGGACATCCTGGGCTTGAAATAAAGATGCTGTACAGTAAAGTACACAAAAACACAACCACTGTAGCAGATGCATGCACGTGACAATGTACGCCCGGCATATGAACTAACTCACGTGATTGGACATGCAAACGCACGTTCACATCTTTGAAAGTTCTCAACTTGAAGGTTCGTATGTAAGGGACTTATTAAGTAGGTCATTTATATTTCCCAATCATGAAGAAGTGGGCTTGTGTAAAAGATGTCCTGGGACCTCCCTGGTGGTCCAGTGGTTAAGACTCTGTGCTCCCAATGCACAGGGCCTGGGTTTGATCCCTGATCAGGTAACTAAATCCCACATGCTGCAAGTAAAGATCCTGCACGCTGCAGCAAATATCTGACACATGGTAATGAAGATTCCCACGTGTCGCAACTAAGACAAGATGCAGCCAAATTAATTAATTAATTAATAAATATTAAAGATAAAATAAAAGACATCCTGTGGGGCTCAGCAACATACTCCCCTTGTGTCACCATAGCTATGATCTAGGGGTGCCCCCTATGTGATTTCTGTTGTGGCAGGGCCAATTACTGTGGGCATGCTGGTGGAGAGCGCTGGCCCCTGTGCCTGTTGGCTGCTAGGCCCTTCCTCAAGAGGCGGCAATCAGCCGATTATGGGCAGAGCTGGGTCTTGGCATGGTTGGATGCATGGCTTGGGCTGTCCCGGGATTTGTGTCAACCTGAGTGGGGCCAGGTCCCAGCAAGGCTGTCTGTGGACAGGGCGTCCTGGAGCAGCTGGCTGCAGCGCCTGGGTGTCTCAGGATTGGGGCTGCCTGCTGGAAGGTGGGGATGAATCCTGGGGGATCCTGGGGTCTTGTGTCAGCCCACTGGTGGGTGGGGCCAGATCCTAAGGTGGCTGGCTGGGAGGCTATGGAGCCAAGGCTGGTGCCCGCCCACTAGTGGGGAAAGCTAGGTCTCTCCTGTGCAGTTGGCTGCTTGACCTTAGGTGTCCTGGTACTGGTACTCATAGACTGGTGGACAGGTAAGCCTCCTGCAATAATAAACTAGAGGGAGGACTCCAAAATGTTACCAGCACCAGTGTTCTCATGGTAGAACAAGCTCCCCAGAGTGGCTGCTGCCCATGTCTTTTTCTTCAGGAGGAGTCCAAGTTGCTTCCTGGCTCTCTGGAAGGCTTTCCAATATCAGCAAGTGGGTCTGACCTAAGTTCTTTTCACATTATTGCCTCTGCTAGGTCTTGGAGTGTGTGAAATTTTGCATACCCCCTTTAAGAGTAGAGTCTGTTTCCTACAGCTCTCTGGCTCTCCTGCACAAAATCCCCACTGGCCTTCAAAGCATCATGTTCTGGGGGCTTGTCTTTGTGGTGCAGGACCCTTGGGCTAGGGAACCCGATGTGGATTTGGACCCTTCTCTCCTTGGGAAGAACATTTGCAACTGTGTTTATCCTCGTGTTTGTGGGTTGCCTGCTCGAGGTATGGGTCTTGACCATAGGTCTCTACCCCTTCTGCGTGTCTCATGGTTCCTTCTATATATTTTTAGTTGTAGAAAATCTTTTCTGTTAGTCTTTAGGTCCTTTCTCATCAATTGCTCTGTAAATAGTTGTAATTTTGGTATGTTTATTGAAGGAGGTGAACTCAGGGTCTTCTTCAAACTGCTGCCATGGTAACTTTATTTTTAAGCTATTTTTTTTCCAGTTTTTGAGATATAATTGACAAAATTGTAGTATATTTAAAGTGTACAATGTGAAGATTTCATACACGTTTATATAGTGGAAGGAATCCCATAGTCAAGCTCATTAACACATCTGTCACTTAACATAGCTACCCTTTTTTTATCTTTTTTTTTAATGTGAATCTTTAAGATCTACCCTCTTAACAACTTTCAATTATGTAGTACAGTTTATCAACTATAGTTACCATGCTATACATTAGATCCTCAGCACTTGTTCATCTTATAGCTGAAAGTTTGTACCCTTTTACCAATATGTTCCCATTTGCCCCACTCCCCCAGCCCCTGGCACCACCATTCAACTTTCTGTGATTCTGACTTTTTCTTTTAAGATTCCACATATGTATGATTCAGGATTTCCTTCTTTTTTAAGGCTGAATAATATTCCGTTGTGTGTGTTTGTGTACATATATATACACACACACACATACACATAAAAAAATAAAGTGTACAATTCTTTGGCTTTTAGTTTATTCACAGGTTATACAACCATCATGACTATCTAATTCTGGAATATTTTCATCACCTCCAAAAGGTACCCCATACCCATTAGCAGTCACTCCCCACTCTTCCCTCCCCTTAGT
Source organism: Phocoena sinus (assembly GCF_008692025.1). Taxonomy (NCBI): domain Eukaryota; kingdom Metazoa; phylum Chordata; class Mammalia; order Artiodactyla; family Phocoenidae; genus Phocoena; species Phocoena sinus. Next base: position 79,322,381 of record NC_045764.1, read on the forward strand.
CCCTTAAAATCCCTAATCTACTTACTGTCTCTATGAATTTGCCTATTCTGGACATTTCACATACAATATACGGCCTTTGGTGTCTGCTGTCTTTCACGTAGTATAATGTGTGTAGGATTTATCCATGTTGTAACATATCTGAGACCTTCATTCGTTTTTATGGCTGAACAATATTCTATTGCATGCGTATACCACAATTTGTTTATCCATTCATCATTTGGTGGAAATTTAGGTTCTTTTCATCTTTTGGCTATTGTGAATAGTGCTACTGTTAACATTCACTTGCAAGTATTTGTTTGAGTACCTGTTTTCAATTCTTTTGTGAATAAACCTAGGAATAGAATTGCTGGGTCATTTGTAATTGTGTGTTTAATTTTTTGAGGAACCACCAAATAATTTTTCATAATGGGTGCACCTTTTACATTCCTTCCAGCAATATATGATGATGCCAATTTCTTAAATCCTTGTCAACACTTGTTATTTTCCATTTTGTTGATTATAGTCATCCTGTTGGGTGTGAATTGGTATCTCAATGTGGTTTTGATTTGCATTTCCCTGACACTAGTGATGTTGAGCATCTTTTCATGTGTGTCTTGGCCATTTGTTTATCTTATTTGGAGAAATGTCTATTCAAGTCCTTTGCCCATTTTTAAATTGGGATATTTGTCTTTTTGTTGTTGAGTTGTAAGAGTTCTTTATATATTCCAGATACTAGACCCTTATTAGGTAAATGACTTTCAAATATTTTCTCCTACTTTGTAGATTATATTTTCACTTTGATAGTGTCCATTGGTACACAAAAGTTTTAAATTTGTACAGAGTCCAATTTGTTTATTTTTTTCTTTTGTTGCTTGTGCTTTTGGTGTCAGTCATATCTAAAAATCTGTTGACAAATCCAAGGTCATGAAGATTTACCCTATGTGTTCTTCTAAGAGTTTTATGGTTTTACTTGTATTTAGGTTGTTGATCCATTTTTAGCTAACTTTTGTATATGATGTGCAGTATGGGTCCTGCCTCATTCTTTGGCATGTGGATATTCATTTGTTCCAGCACCATTTATTAAAAAGCCTTATCAAAAATCAGTCAGCTCGGGCTTCCCTGGTGGCGCAGTGGTTGAGAGTCCGTCTGCTGATGCAGGGGGTGCGGGTTCGTGCCCCGGTCCGGGATGATCCCACATGCCGCGGAGCGGCTGGGCCCGTGAGCCATGGCCGCTGAGCCTGTGTGTCTGGAGCCTGTGCTCCGCAACGGGAGAGGCTGCAACAGTGAGAGGCCCACATGCCACCAAAAAAAAAAAAATGAGTCAGCTCATAGATGTAGAGTTTATTTCTGGACTGTCAATTTTATTGCATTGGTCTATATGTCTGTCCTTATGTCAGTACCACACTTTCTTGATTACTGTAGCTTTGTAATGTTTTTTTTTTTCCGGTACGCGGGCCTCTCACTGTTGCGGCCTCTCCCGTTGCAGAGCACAGGCTCCGGACGCGCAGGCTCAGCGGCCATGGCTCACGGGCCCAGCCACTCCGCGCCATGTGGAATCTTCCTGGACCGGGGCACAAACCCACGTCCCCTGCATTGGCAGGTGGACTCTCAACCACTGCGCCACCAGGGAAGCCCCTGTAATGTATTTTGAAATTAGGAAGTATGATCCTTCCAACTTTGTTTTTTTCAAGATTATTTTGGTTATTCTGGGTCCCTTGTAGTTACATTTGAATTTAAAGATTGGCTTTTCCATTTCAGTTAATATGGTAGTATATCCATGTGTTTTCTGACAATTTGAAAAAGATCATTACATAAAATCTTATTTTTATAATTAAAGTATAGAAAATGGGGGTTAAGATCATTAGTATTTTTTTCTTCTTTTTTTGGAATTTTTTATGTTTTCCCAATAATAAACATATGTTTTCCCCACTAACAAAACATTTATTTTTAACAAAACGTTTATTTTTGTAAAAGGAACAGTGCTTATCTTCCTATGATTATTTTTTAGACTTTTAATTTTTTTGTTCTAACAGGAATTACTAAAATTCTATGTACATCTATCAAATTTCCAAACATATGAGAAATTAACTTTAGCCATTAGCATGGTATCATGAGAAAAGGCAGTATCTTTGACACTTTCTTATATTTACACTTTGTCAAGTCTACTGACCTGTTTACGTTTTGTGTAAATATATCCCAAATTTACAGCATCTGTGCAGAAATAAACTTTCAACAATCATATATATCCACTTTTTTGTTGACTATAAGCTTTTTCATCTTTTCCAGAGGTGTGGTTAAAATCTTTTTTTTTTATTTCCTATGTCCCTGGCCTCACAGAGCTCAGAGAAGGTCTATGGGCAGTTTCTCAGAGCTCTTACAGCTTGAGTGCAAGACAGTCAGTCTTCTTCCACTACTTTCCCTAGGTCCCTGAATCTAGACCCTAATCAGCTTCTTGGGAAGTCACTGAAGGTTTATAAGTAGATAATTTTAGGGCAATATATATATTTTAAATTCTCTGTATATGGAGTTAAGTGGCCCACACTTTATGGAGTTAAGCTTGAGTACCAGTTGAGTTGTTCAAGTGGCTATATGTATTATGGAAATAGTGTTATGGAAAAGAGATGGATAGTATAGGGTCACACATTTATAATACTGATTAGGTTTTTGTTAGCCTTGGAAAGAACAGAGTGTGGGAGAAGAAATACTTTTGTTTCAGAGAGAAGTTGAGAGATTTAAGTTCTTGATGGTTCCTTGTCATCTCAACAGCAAGGTCTTTTGAGATGGAAGTAGCTGAGTTCAATTGGACACCTCCAAAAAGGAAATTGTTTGCAAAAGTCTGTTATCAGAGGTGAATAAGATTACTATTGAACAGCAAGGATAAGGTGAAGAGTAGCGTACAAGAGTATGATATTAATTCATTTCCATTAGTCAAAATCTGGTTTAAAAAACTAACAGTTTTTCTTCTGTTCCTCAGTTCTGTCAGATTTGTTCCTTGAATTTGAAGGCTAGTTTAATAGAAGCATTTTAACATATATGACATTAAATATGTCAGTACTATGTCTCTGTGTAGTAAACCCAGGTACTGACTTAAGAAAGATTTCTTCATCAATAAGCCAAAGCTGAATCTTTGAAAGATACTAACAAATCATGACAGGATTGTGAAATCATATAGTGTAAGACCAAAGAATTTTCTGTCAAGTAATAACTTTTGTTCAAGGACAGATAGAGCTAACTACTATAGTAAGAGTTTGCTCTTACCCTTGTCTACACCTGGAGTTTCCAAGACACTTACAAATTCTTATGCTTTATATGAAAGTCCAGATTTCAATTTAGTTAGGTTATTCTGCCTTTCAGTTTACTTATGTCCAAATTTGCTGGCGAGTTTAACAAGTTCCTTTCAGTTATTCATAAGTTTGATTTTTTACTTTGTGAATTAATTAGCCATTGGCTCTCCTTATAACTCTCAACGATATCTTTGGGCCACCTTTCACCTATTTGAAAATCTGCCAAAGGGAAAAGAAAATGTCCTAGTCTGCTTGGGCTGACATAACAAACAAGCAGAAAACACAGACTGTGAGGCTTAAGTAACAGAAATTTATTTTCTCACAGTTCTGGAAGCTGGGAAGTCCAGTATCTAGGTTCAGGCCAATTCATTTTCTGGTGAGGCCTCTCTGGCTTGCAGCTGGCTGCGTCCTTGCTGTGTCTTCACATGGTGGACAGAGAGAGAGAGAAAGCACTCTGGTGTCACTTCTTAAAAGGACAATAATCCTATTGTATCAGAGCCCCACCCTTATGACCTCATTTGACATTAATTACCTCCATGTAAGTCTTATCTCCAAATATTGTCACATTGAGTGTTAGGGCTTCAACGTTACAAATTTTGGGAGAAATGATTCAGTTCATAGGGAGAAGAGAAGGGAACTGAAATGAAAATCAATTTTGTTACATTTTAGCTTTGAACACATACCTATATTAACTGGATTATCATTTCCAGAGACTATAAACAAACAACTAAATAATTAAATTTCGGAAGTTAACAGCTTTCCAAGAGAAATTTTAACACTGTATTTGTTAAACTTCGGTCTGAATTAATACTTGAATTTTCTTAGCTTAAGGGAGCTCATTGTTAGAATGATATATTACTCCATGTGGAAGATGTTGACTGAAAAGATAAAACATAACTCTCAATTTTTAGGCTGTGTGTTATTCAGGGACCTCACTGAGGACTGTAGCCCTGGAAACAGCCTCTCAGATAGCTCTGAGGAACTGTCCCAGAGAGGTAAAGAATGAGCCAGGATATATAGGGGGTATTGCTGAAAAAATGAACAAACAAAAAACATGTAGTTGAACATCAAAAGATTACTGCTAGGCACAAGAAAGAGACATCTCAAGTTAATGATTTTAGTGCTTTTCTATGTATGGGAAGATGCTAGAGTCTGGGCTCATTGAAATTTTTCCTTTGAAATGCTTAACTGTCTAGGGCCAGTATCCCATTTTTCTCCATCCTAATTTCCCCTCACGGTGCACCATTGGGGCTTCTACAATGGCTGATGACTTGATGGTGGACAACATTGTTTACCAGAATGACAGGCAACATTCTTTGTTTACAGAGATAAAACTTTTTTTTTTGGCCGCTCTGCACAGCATGTGGGATCCTAGTTCCCCGCCCAGGGATCAAACCTGCACCCCTTGCATTAGAAGCCTGGAGTCTTAACCACTGGACTGCCAAGGAAGTCCCCACAGAGATAAAACTTTAAGATATTCTTAGGGGGCATTTTGCATGTTGTCTTCTTTTCCCATTAGAGCCCTTCACATATTAAACAGTTATTTAAAATTCCATGCCTAATAATTTTTACATCTGTGTTGTGTCTGAGTCTGGTTCTGATGATTGCTTTGTCTCTTTACAATGTGTTTTATCTTGCCTTTGGCATGCCTTGCAATTTTTTGTTGAACACTAGGCATATTGTATCAGCTAATAGAAACTAAGGTTAATATGCCTTTAGTGAGTAGATTTATTTACTCTGACTGGGTTTGGGGTTGTGTTTAATGTTAGCAATGTTAGCTGTACATAACAGGTACCAGAGGCTTCAGATTCCTCTAGTGTTTTTTTGTGTTTTTTTTTTCCCCTTCTCTTTTGAAGTTGGGATTTTTGGCTTCTCTGTCTACTCATCCTCAGAGAGAGCCTTTGTCATAAGCTCTTTCTTCTGTAATCCACTGTCATTATCCTGGAACCCTGTTGGTGTGGTAATAAATTGTAAGGGAGTGGAAACAATCTATAATCTTGCCATTAAATCTCAGTCTTTTCATGGGCCTGTATTTTGGGCCTGTGATCTTCACAAGTGTTCCTCCAGTGATACAGCTTTTCTCCCTTGGCTCTTATTCCCTTCTCCAGCTGCAGTGTTCCCCGTGTATTTTCCTGAAACCCTGATAGTTCCCCAGCGGGAAGGGAATTCCTTTAGCTCTGACAAGGCCCTTTCTCCTGGAGAGTAGATCTTTGTTATGGAGAATACTCTGGGTATTTCTGTATTTCACAATGATTATTTTTACCCCCTTCCTGCCAGAGTTCTTATTCATGGTGACCTAGTGGGGTTTCTGATGGTAAAGCTCACAAAAATACGGGGTCACCCTCCAAGATTGTGGCTCCCAAGAGTTTCTCACTGTCATGCTGGGTGGGCCACACTCAGACTCCAACATTTTGTCAAAATTACCGTTTAAGTGTTCCTACCAGTTTGCAGCTCTAGTTGCTTCTGCAGTAGGCAAGCAGATCTTTTTGTCTTTCTGGATACACTTATCTCTGTGTTTCAGGGTAGCAGTTTGCCCTGTGACTCACTTCTCTGATGGGTCCAAGAAAACTTGGTTTTCAGTGTGTCTATCTTTTTTTTTTATAAGGATAGGAATGACAACTTCTTAACATGTCAGAGCTGAAACTGGAGCTCCCTTGTTGACCTTTTAGCTACTTACATGTGTATGTATGTGTATGTGTATATATATAATTTAATATAAGTAAACATAATTTTTATAATATGTATATACTTTTTAGGTTGTGAAAGTTTTTAATTGTTGCCACATGCACCTTTAACTTATCACAGTCTATAATCTACTTTAGGTTAACACTGACTCAATTCCAGTAAAATATAGCAACTTTGCTTTTTACAATTCCATTTTTCTTTCCTTATTTTTGAGCTATTGCCATTCATGAATAGGCATATGTACATGGATATTATAAACTAAACAATATGTGTTGGGACTTCCCTGGTAGTGCAGTGGTTAAGAATTGCCTGCCAGTTCAGGGGACACGGGTTTGATCCCTGATCTTGGAAGATCCCACATGCCACGGAGCAACTAAGCCCATGCGCCACAACTGCTGAGCCTGTGCTCTAGAGCCCATGAGCCACAACTACTGAGCCTGCGTGCTGCAACTACCAAAGCCCATGTGCCTAGAGCCCATGCTCCACAACAAGAGAAGCCGCCACAATGAGAAGCCCACGCACTGCCCCCACTTGCTGCAACTGGAGAAAGCCCGTGTGCAGCAACAAAGACCCAACACGGCTAAAAATAAATAAATAAATTTATTATTATTTTTAAAGTATTGCTTTTATCAAAACCTCAAGTTTTTAAATAAAGAGAAGAAAAGCAATAAAACATTTATTGTCTTTTTAAATTTATTTTTAATTGGATAAAGCATAACATAAAATTTACCATTTTAACCATTTAGAAGTGTATAGCTCAGTGGTATTAAGTACATTCATATGACTGTGCAACCATCATCACCATCCATTTCCAGAACTTTTTCATCTTCTCAGACTGAAACTCTGTATCCGTTAAATAATAACGTCCCATTCCACATTTCCCTAAGCCCCTAGCAACCAGCATTTTACTGTTTCTATGAATTTGACTCCTCTAGGTATCTCATGTAAGTGGAATCATACCATATTTGTCCATTTGTGCCTGGCTTATTTCACTTAGCATAATGTCTTCAAGGTTCATCCACTTTTTAGTATGTGTCAGAATTTTCTTCCTTTTTAAGGCTGAATAATCTATTATTATGTATATACCACATTTTGTTTATCCATTTGTACTTTTTTTAAAAGATTTTTTGATATGGACCATTTTTTTTTAAGTCTTTATTGAATTTGTTACAATATTGCTTCTGTTTTATATTTTGGTTTTTTGGCTCCAAGGCATGTGAGATCTTAGCTCTCCGACCAGGGATCGAACCAGGGATCGAACCCACACTCCCTGCATTGGAAGGCGAAGTCTTAACCACTGGACCCCCAGGGAAGTCCCTGTGTTGTCTTTTATACTTACCTATATATTTACCATTTCCCATATTCTTCATTCCCACTTACAGATCAGAGTTAGTGTTTAGTGCCATTTCCTTTCTGCCTGAAGATTTTCTTTGGTATATCTTGTTGGACAGGTCTGTGGGCAATAGTTTGTCTCAGTTTTCATTTATCTTGGAATGTGCTTATTTCATCTTCATTTATGAAGAATGTTTTTGCTGGATCTAGAACTGGTAGTTTTAGTTTCTTTCTGTCAGTGCTCTGAAAGTGTCATTTCACTGCCTTCTGTCCTGTGTTGTTTCTAATGATGAATCACCCTTTAATTGTATTATTGTTCCCCTGTCCATGATGAGTCCCTTTTTTCTTGCTGCTTTCAAGATTTCCCTGTTTTTGTTTGGCTTTTGTATTTACTTAGCAGTTTGACTAAGTTGTATCTAGGTGTATCTCTTTGTATTTATTTTACTTTGGTTTGAAATTCTCTGAAGTATGTAGTGTTTTCATCAAATTTGAGAAGTCTTTAGTAATTATTTCTTGATATATTTTTGGTTGAAAACTAGACATTTTAGTTAGTAGATTATAGTAATTCTGAGTTCTGTTTTAATTGTTTATTTTTTAGTAACTTGCCTGGACTTTAACTGTGGGATCAGTGTAGACTCCCTTGTGGTATACAACTGCTGATGTCTCTGCTGAGTTTTTTAATTCTTGTTTTTTGGACTGGCTTCCTTAAGGGTCTTCCCTGTGTCTGTGTAACTCAATTGTTAGCTAATGATTTGGGCAGAGGTAGTAAATACCTTCAGCCTGAAAGGCTTCCACCCCGTTGCTGATTGGTCTGTGTGTGGGTTTGGAAGTACATTCACAGTTAGAGCAAATTCTCAAGTATCCCTTGGCTTTGTTTTATGCCAGGCTTCCTTAGGTCTCCCCCAGAAATGCATAGCTTGCTGTTTAACCAGGGGTGTATGGTGAGCTTATTACAGACCTTCTATGGCTCTCTAATTTACATGGTCTTTCTCTTAATTTTCTGACTACTCAGGCACTTACCCTGACTAGGACCTCAACCTCAGACCTCAACTGTAAATTTTCCCTCTTCATTCCCACCAAGTTTACCACTTTTCTCCAACAAAGCCACAGATTTTCACTGCCCCACCCTGAAATGAGTCCACCGTTTTTGCTAACAAAGCTGCTGTGTTCTTTTTCCTAGTTTCATGTTGGTAAAAATGTCAGTCTTGTCATCCTGGCTGGAGGTGGGTGGTTGGGAGTAACCTTAAGCAGGTCAGAGCCTCCCACTGTTCTTACCTATAACTTTAGCAGTTCTTCTAGAATAAACACTTATCAATTTGCAGGCTGCCTTTGGTTAATTCCCACTGCCCTGAATTGGTTGTTTTTGATAAATTTGTCTAGATTTATACTTGATCTTTATGGATGAGAATTGCCAACCTCTTCACAGCTCCATAAAACCTGCACATTTTCTTCTGTGGATGAATTTCACAGTTACTTATCAAGCTTCCTAAGAGTTCTTCTGGTATTTTGATTAGATTTACACTGACTTATAAATTAATTTGCAGAATATCAAAATATTGAGTTTTAAAATATTGAGATTTTCTTCCAGGAATGTGGCATTTATCTCCATTTATTCAGACTTACATTTTATATCCCTCAGCAAAATTATTTAGCTTACATATAGGGCTGGCTCATATTTTGTGAAGCTTACTTGTAGCATTTTAAAAGCTTTTCTGGCAGTTACTAATGAAATGACTTTTTCCATTGTATTTTCTAATTGTTTATTGCCAGATTGTAGGAAAGTTAGTTTTAAGAGTTTGTATAAGTTGACCTTGTATGTGATTGCCTCGCTGAACTCTCCTTTTCATTCTAATAGTTTGTCAGTTTATTATTTGTGTTCTTTTAGATAGTCTGCCATATTACTTGCAAATAATGATGGTTCTATCTTTGCATAATCTATATTTGTATTTCTTATTTAAAGTTTTTTCATTTTACAAATTTATTTATTTAAAAAATTCTGTTGTGTAGGTTATGCCCACTAGGAAAATAGTAAAGCAGTAGGCATATTGGCCTTAGGGACTTTACTAGAAATATTTTTAATGCTTCACCATGAAGCATAATATTGTGTAGGTCCTTTTATTGATCTAAAAATTTTTTTCTTAGTATCAAGGGTATTTTGACATGTAGTGAGATATTATTTTTCTCTTTTGATTTCCTAATATCATAGATAAGAAATACATCATTGATCAAGGTGTACTATAATTTTAATATTTTCCTTGATTGAGTTTTCTAGTATTTTATTTTTTTTACACGTAATAAATGAGATTGGCTGAAAAAGAACAATGCCTGATAAACCAGAGATTCATTCCAAATTAAAATAATTATAGATTTCCCTTTCTTCAGGAATTTCGTTTAGGAGCTGCTCATTATTCTCCCGTTACTTATATTTGCTGTCTGTATTAAACTAATATCCCATACTATATGGCGTCCTTTTTTGAGCAGTACAAAGCACTTAAAATCCAGTTCCTTCAGTGTGGTGATTGTTTTTCTAGCTTTCTGAGTTACTACACATTCCTCCTTTAAATGGTATATTCCCCTTATTATGTTTTTTAAAAAATAAGACCTTCAAGGATTGTTTAACATTTGTCTGTCTGTTTCTCTTTGCTGTATGTAGTCTGCCTTTATCATAATCATAAGGTATTACCTTCTTCATGTTTTTCTGTTCATTCTAGTTCCTTCTGTCACCTGCTCTTTGAAGACTTTTTTAATCCTTCTTCTTCCTCATTAATCCCTGAGGACTATTTTTGTGTTTCTAATATAGCCTATTATAAATTGCATATACATATATCTTTATATGCACACCTGCGTGCGTGCGTGCCCACACACGTATTTCCCTCAACTACATCTTGGCATAATAGAAGAACTTTCTTGTTACTTTTGGTTATAAGAACAGTCTTGTTTTTGGTAAGTAAGACTCAGTCTTACGCATTTTTAAAACCTTTTCAAAATTCATTCCGCATAACGGATCATGAGGGGTGAAGGTGTTCTGACTCTTCACATACTTTTTCCTCCATCCATTTGTTGGGGAACAGAGGAAGGAGGGAAAAAAGGCAAACATATTACTAAACTGGGGGAAGTTGTCATCTTCTTCTTTTAGGTTGTGGCTGCCTCTAGCTAACACTGACTGTTCATCATGGCCTATTATCAGGCATTTAAATGCTGGTTCATTGCCGCGTGCAGATTCTTTCTGGCCCAACCTGTTGGCAGCTCAATGCGGCTCTCTGAATTTAGGACATATAGTAATTAGCATCTTTTGTGCTTAGTTTAGGCCTTAGGTGCAATTCTGGGATTATAAGAAACTCCTGTTGGTAATCTGTGAAATTTATTTTAAAATAAATGTTTTATGGTATAATAGGAAAATAAACAGTCTCCAGAAGAGGGTATTAACTCATGCAAATATTACAGAGTACCTCTTCAGTGCGCGGTTTTCATACCTATAATGTTAATTCTATATCCTAAAATAATTCAGCCTCTAGGAAACTTTTTCCCAGCATGTCATTATAGAGCTGTGTCAGATGTCCTATTTAAAAATAAATTAATTTAAATTTACATTAATGAAACATAAATAAAATTACCAATTCAGTTCCTCAGTCACGCTAGCCCCATTTTAAGTGCTTCATTAGCCATGTGTGACTAGTGGCTAATGTATTGGATAGTACAGAACATTACTACCATTCAAAAAAGTTCTCTTAGACACTGCTTCTCTAGAGGATAGAGGTGAGAAACTTTTGTTGCCATAGGAAGGTTAGGTACATGGAGTCGACCATATGTACTAACCAGTTACTCTGTTTCACAGGGACTTTTTTTTCTTGCCCATATGAGGGAAGTTTGTGAAAGGGAGAAAAATTGGCACACGACTGAGCAATGTATTGCTTTCAGATTCATCTGATATTTAGCTTTTCGTGTGGAAATGTCAAATAACTGCTATTGCAAACATAGTTGACAGCAGGATTCAAAGTTCAAACATTTCCACCCACCAGAGATGAACTCCCTAGTTCCTCCTTCCTATTCCCTTCTTATATTCCCTCATTCCTCAGGTGAAGGTCGGCACAACTTCAGTCCTAAGACAAGGTAAGACTGGCACTGGTAGAAAGGCGAATGTTTGCATATGTGTATTTGTGTGTGTGTAAAGATTTGGGGATAAGTGACTTAACTTTCAGAGTAATAAATTCTTCCTTTTTTTTTTTTTATTAACCAAGCCCTTAGATATCATCTAATTGAATGCCTGTCCACATTTTACATGCAAGTAAACTGAGGCTAGAGAAAGTGACTGCCCAAGAACATATCAATAGTTAATGGTAAATCTGGAACTAAGACCTTTGTTCGGTGACACCATATCATTGAGCATTCTGCTAAATCATTTACCGTTCCCATTTTAATTCTTTATTCACTGTTAACTATTGCTGCAGATTTAATGACAAGTGTTTAAAGGTAAAAATAACTAATTATTATAATGAATTTCTTATTTTTAAAATACTGCTTTTTGTATGTTTTATAGGATTTGGTAATTTTAATTTTTTCAGATTGAAGAAGAAGAGAGGAAAAGAATAGAAGATATGAAAGAAAATGAACGGATAAAAGCAACTAAAGAATTGGAAACCTGGAAAGAACATCAAAGAAAAGCTGAAGAACATAAAATAGTTCAGAGAGAAGAAAAATTATATCAACAAGAAAAGCAAATTGAAGAAGAGAGAAAAAAATTAAAACATAAAGGTCTTACTAGGAATTCAGTATCTAGAAATCTTGCCACAAAAGGTACAATGATTACTTAATATTTTCTGGGAAAGTGAGTCCTGTTAGTGAAGTATATATGTCAGAGTGTGTGTGTGTGTGTGTGTGTGTGTGTGTGTGTGTGTGTGTGTGTATGTGAATGAATCTATCCACAGTATTAGGTCATTATTTTGGTATATGAATTACTACAATACAAAGACTAAGGTGAAAGACTTATTCCTTCTTCTAGGAAGTAGTGAAGTTTTTATAATAAAATGAGCAAAGATTCAATATTGCTTTTACTCATGTGCTTCCTTTAGAAATTTATGCAGGTGTTGTTAAATATGTGTTTAACTCAGGTGCAGTAAGACTTGGAGTGAATTAGCAGTACCAGGAGCATTCATTTATTTCTTTAGAGATAAGAAAATAGGAATTTCATTAAAAGAACTTTTCGTCACATAACTCAGGAAAATGAGTACTGTTAAGCAAACTTCACTGTAAGCAGACAAGAACTCTTCTGGCCTTTGATTCTGGTGTATTCAAAAATAGGTGAGAGGGCAATTTTCTTTATTGAAAGCTAAGAGTTTGTTTTTATCTGATTTTAGAATATTAAACTTCGTTTGGGGTTTGTTTATGTTTAGTAAATGGAACGTTTTGTAGTTAAATCACTTACATAATAGTGACAATTAACATTTCTTGGGTGATTACTATATTCCAGGTAATTTTATTGATTGTATCACTCAATTCTCACAACAGCACTTTGGGGTAAGTGCTGTTATTCTTTTTTTTTTTTTTTTTTTTTTTTTTTAATGAATTAATACTTGGCTGCGGTGGCTTCTCTTGTTGTGGAGCACAGGCTCTAGGCACGCGGGCTTCGGTAGTTGTGGCTCGCAGCCTCTAGAAAGCAGGCTCAGTAGTTGTGGCCCACGGCCTTAGTTGCTCCGCGGCATGTGGGATCTTCCCGGACCAGGGATCGAACCCATCTCCCCTGCAGTTGCAGGCAGATTTGTAACCACTGCACCACCAGGGAAGTCCCTGTTATTCTTATTTTAAAGGAAATAGGTGTTTTGAAAGGATAAACAGCTACCCAGTAAGCAAACCTATAGGATTTGAACCCAGATCTGATTCTGAAACCTATGTTCTTTTCAAAGGCTACATGTTTTTACTACTTTAACAGTGAGTTTTAGCATGTTAAAAAGTCATTTAGAGTAAATATTAAGCAGCAGCTTTATTAGATTTATATATTTTTGTGGTTTAATATTGACATGCAAGTTAACTACTACACTATCTCCTTCTTTAATGCCATTTCAACAAAATATTGATACAACTGGAGTATTTGAAAGCACTTCCTTCCTAATTTCAATTACTTCTAAACAAACAGGATGTTTTAAAACACTGGTGGAACCCAAACAAACTTTTGTATGTAAGAGATATCCTGAAGATGTTTTAAAAAAATTCATCCAAGGATACAAGGGAAATTAAACATGGTGGAGGAAAAAAAGGTATAAATCAGCTTTTTTTGGATTTTTTACTCTAGAAGTCCTTTTTTTCCTTATTTCAGTAGTATCATTATGGATGACTGGTAGCATCCTTTAGTAGGCTTTGGTTACTTTCTTCCATCTCGTCCATGCATTTAACAAATATTCATTTACTCAGTGTCTCCTCTGTACTAGGAGTTATAGAATATACAAATATGACTTAACGTGTGGCCAGTGCCTAAGGAACATAAAATGTTGTAGATACAAATAACTTCAGTTAGCTGGGATTTGTGAGTAACGGCTTTAAAAAATTGACAAATGTCTCATTGGCCAGTAAAGTTAGACCTCTGAAAGAGGAAAACTTGGCTGCTCCTAAAAAGTCTAATGCTACTGTTTTAATGCCACCTTTAACTAAAAATGCTCATTTGATAACATTTTTAACTATAGAAAGAATACTGTATTATTTGCCCCAGAAACGTTCTTGAGACAAGCTACTTTTATAGTATACAGAATACAAATGCTGTGGCGGGTGCTGTAGATTGCCTACTCAATATATACTCTCCTTTTCCTTTTTTTACCAATAGAATCATGATTTGGGGGTGGGGGACAGAAGAAATGTGTCCAGCTTAAAAACTTACCTCTTGGAAGTTTGAGTATTGATTGGATATTTGAAGAAATTAAGGAATAATTACATTTTTTTCTTTAGATGTGATATGGTGTTTTCTTTAGATGTGATAATTTATAAAGTCCTCATCTTGTAGAGATGCCTACTGAAATATTTATAGGTAAATATAATGTCTGAGATTTGCTTCAAAATAATATGGTATGTGAAAGTGGATAGAAGTAAAGATGAAATGGTGTTGGCCATGAGTTGATAATTGAAGTCACGTCATGAATGCATGATTGTGATTATTCTATCCTGTCTACTTTTGTACATATTTGAAATTTTTTATTATAAAATGAAAAAATAAGGAACAAAGCACAGTGATTCATTTTTACAAACAAAGTAATTTTAAATTAGTTAAAAAAAAAGGGAAAACAAAATTTACTTCCCTAGACTCTCTTGTAACTGTATGTAGCCAAGTGGCACAGTTCTGGCTCTTGAAATGCAAGAAGAAATCTAGTAAGGATTTATAGGAAGGTATTACTTTTCTGAGATAAATGTCCCCAGTTCCTTTCTGCTTGCTCCCCCTTTCCTTTTTCTACCTAAGATGAAGATCTTTGCCAAGAAGTGCATTAACACTTCTTGAGATCATGAAGAGGCATGCCATACATTAAGAATGATAGAACAGGGAAGAAGAAAGAGCCTGGGACATTAATGACTTTGGAAAGCTGATAAATCGTGCTGAACTATCTTCAAGCTTGTTAAGTGAGAAAAATAAACCCATGTTTGGTTAAACCACTGTAGTCATGTTTTTTTTTCACACAACCTAGAGAATTTTTGACTTCTGGAAATGGGTAATGGAAGGGAAGGTTGATTTAGCATTTGAAAATCATTCAGTATAATTATACTAACAGAACAAAGGACAAATGTGATTATTTCAATATTGCAAAGAGGCATTTGACAAAATCCAGCACCCATTTATAATAAAAAATTGGACTAGAAAGAAACTTTCTCAATCTGATAAGAGCCTTCTACACAAAAATCTATAGCAAACATCATATTTCCTGATGAATTAATGTGTGCTTTGTCCCTTAGGTTGAAGAGCAAGGCAAGCATGTCTGTTTTCACTACCTCATTCAACATTATACTAGAGGTCCTAACTGCTGTATTAAGACAAGAAGAAGAAATAAAAGCCATGAAGATTAGACAGGAAGAAGTAAAACTGTCTATTTGTAGATGACATGATTGTCTATGTAGAAATCCCTAAGGAATCTACAGATAACTGCTAGACCTAATAAGTGAATTTAGCAACATCTCAAGATACAAGATAGCAAAAATCACTTATGATTTTATTTATCAACAGCAAATAATTGGAAAATTAAACTTTAAACAATTTATAATAACACTAAGACACAAAATGTTTAGGAATAAATTTAATAAAAGAAGTGTAAGATCTCATCATTGAAAACTATAAAAAATTACTGAGAGATATTTTTAAAGGCCTAAACAAATGGAGAGATATAGCATGTTCATGAATAGGAAAACTCAATATTATTAAGATGTCACTTCTCCTTAAATTGATGTATAGATTTAATGCAATTCCAACAGAAATACCAGTAAGCTTTTTATAGAAATCGACAAGCTGATTCTAAAATTTATAGTAGAATGCAAAAGACCTAGACTAGCTAAAGAAATTTTAATAAGAACAAAGATGTTAGACTTATACTACCTTTATACTACCTGATTTGAGGACTTAACATCAAGCTACAGTAATCAAGATAGTGTGGAACTGGTGAAAGGATGAACAGAAAGGTCAAAAGAATGGAGTACAGTGAGCAGAAAAAGATCCTTACCTGTGTGGTTCGATGCTTTTCATCAAAAGCAGAACAGTTCAACGGGGAAAGGAAAGTCTGGAACAATTGGGTATCTATGGAAACAAATGATCATTGATTCTTACCTCACCGTGTACGTAATATATACACAGAAGACAAAACTACCCAATAAACAATTAGACAAAAGATTTGAATGAACTTTGCACAAAAGAAGATATATGAATGGTCAATATGCACATGAAATGATGTTCAACATCATTAGTAAATAAATGCAAATTAAAACCACAGTGAAATATAGTACACATCCACTAAGATAGCTAATATTAAATATTAGAGAGTCCATCAATACAAAGTGTTATTGAGGATGTGCTACAATTGGACCTTGTACAATGATGGTCAAAATACAAAATGGTACAGCCACTTTGGAAGAGTGTCAACTGTCATATAACCTGTCATATAACTCAACCATTTTAGCCCTAGGTATTTACACAAGAGAAATGTGTCCACCTAAAAAGTTGTATTCAAATGTTTACTGCAGCTTTATTTACAATAGTGAACAACTGGAAACAATGTCCATCAACAGGTGAATCGATAAACAAATTATGAAATACATTCATAAAATGGAATATTACTCTTCAATAAAAAGGAGACAACTGGGACTTTCCTGGTGGCCCAGTGGTTAAGAATCCGCCTGCCAATGCAGGGGACACGGGTTCGATCCCTGGCCCGGGAAGATCCCACATGCTGCAGAGCAACTCAGCCTGTGCACCACAACTACTGAGCCTGCTCACCTAGAGCCTGTGCTCTGCAACAAAAGCCACTGCAATGAGAAGCCCACGCACCACAATGAAGAGTAGTCCCCACTCGCCACAACTAGAGAAAGCCCGTGCACAGCAATGAAGACCCAATGCAGTCAAAAATAAACAAATTTATTTTTTAAAAAAGAGACAACTACTGATACACATATGAATGAGTCACAAAATTATTCTGAAAAAAGCAAGACACCAGTCCATAGTGTGTGAAATTCTAGAAAATACTAACTAATTTATAATGACTGAGAGCACATCAGTGGTTGCCTGGGGCCAGGAGTGAAGGGAAAGGATGAACTTCACAGGGTTATAGGGGACTCTTAGAGGTGATAGAAATATTCTGTGTTGATTGTGATTTCAGGAGCATGTACATCTGTCAGAACTCATTTAATATACTTTAAAATGAGTATAGTTATTGTACATGAATTATTTCTCAATAAAATTGAAAAAGTAATGTTTATTGATTTTAGGCAGGAAAGCATCAAAGTGTGCACGATTTCCTCAAGTTCTTACTATTCCACAGAGTTATGCTTAGGGCCAGGCATAGTGAGGCCATTCCCCCAAAAGGCTCCAGTTGAGGGTCCCTGCTCTTGTACTGTTGTCTATATTTATAAGGTATGAGGAAAGGGGAATCAATGAGCATTAATTAGTTACATGACTATGGGGGCTTTCTTGTCTTGTTAGAAACAGCTTTGTTCAAGAGGGGAAGCCAGAACTTCCCTGGTGGTCCAGTGGTTAAGACTTCGCCTTCCAATGCAGGGCATGCAGGTTCGATCCTTGGTCGGGGAGCTAAGATCCCACATACCTCGAGGCCAAAAAATCAAAACACAAAACAGAAGCAATGTTGTAACAAACTCAATAAAGACTTTAAAAATGTTCCACATAAAAATAAAAAAATCCAAAAGGGGAAGCCTCTTGAGGTCAGTTACCGGTATCTGTTGAACTAGTTTTGATTTGCTGAGCTATCTATTTGCTAAGCTACTAAAAGCATTGTAGTGGGAGAGATGAGGCTTCAGGGCAGGTGGATTTGTCCCTTTTCAACTTGGTAGAACTAGGTACATCTAAAGGTAGGGGCAAACGTAGGTCTGGAAAAAAATAGGATTGGTTGAAAGTGCATAGGACTTTGATTACCAGCTCTCCTCCCATACTACAGCAGATAACTGGAGGTTTACTTTCTGCACAGTTGAGGACTCAGTGAGATTCTGCTCTGAAAATACAGAGATTGAGTGAAAGTCTGCATTGTAAAAATCGAAATACTGATTCAAGAGATCCCCTCTAGCTCTATTCTCTTCCCCATATGCATGCAGGAGCCCAGTGCACCTGTTATGTAGACTGGAGAATTCCTCTACAGGGAAGCTAACTAGTACAGGATGAAAAAGGCCTGGCATTTATAATGGCCCCACTAGTTCACCATGCTGAAGCTCACTAGTCAACAATGTTTAGATTCATGTACACAAAACTTCCAGTCAGAATATTTGTACTTCATCTTTAATATGAACAGACAGCCAAGAACCAAACAGAAAAATGCAAATTGGAACAACCAAGTAATGCAGGGAATAGAAGAAAACTTAAAAAGAAGTATAATTAGGTGGGGCTAATGGCAGATTCTGGGAGGGCTCACGCTGAATACTTCCCAGAACTTCTGCCAGTGTCCTTGTCCCCACAGTGAGCCACAGCCACCCCCGCCTCTGCAGAAGACTCTCCAACACTAGCTGGATGGACACCAACCTCCAAACTTCATTCATATGTTGAACCTGAAGACAGTTGACACACCAAGAGAATCTGACAGAACGTCCTCACGTGAGGTACTCCTGGTGAAATCATTTTGTGGAAACAGTCACAGTGCATCAAGAAACCTTTACTATTCACAGAAAGATAGACGAGATGAAAAGGCAGAGGGATATGTACCAGATGACGGAACAAGATAAAACTCCAGAAAAACAACTAAATGAAGTGGAGATAGGCAACCTTCCAGAAAAATAATTCAGAATAATGATAGTGAAGATGATCCAGGACCTCGGAAAAAGAATGGAGGCAAAGATCGAGAAAATGCAAGAAATGTTTAACAAAGACCTAGAAGAACTAAAGAACAAACAAACAGAGATGAACAATACAATAACTGAAATGAAAAATACACTAGAAGGAATCAATAGCAGAATAACTGAGGCAGAAGAATGGATAAGTGACCTGGAAGACAGAATGGTGGAATTCACTGCTGCAAAACAGAATAAAGAAAAAAGAATGAAAAGAAATGAAGACAGCCTAAGAGACCTCTGGGAAAACATTAAACGCAACAACATTCGCATTATAGGGGTCCCAGAAGGAGAAGACAGAGAGAAAGGACCTGAGAAAATATTTGAAGAGATTATAGTCGAAAACTTCCCTAACATGGGAAAGGAAATAGCCACCCAAGTCCAGGAAGCACAGCGAGTTCCATACAGGATAAACCCAAGGAGAAACACGCCGAGACACATAATAATCAAATTGGCAAAAATTAAAGACAAAGAAAAATTATTGAAATCAGCAAGGGAAAAATGACAACATACAAGGGAACTCCCATAAGGTTAACAGCTGATTTCTCAGCAGAAACTCTACAAGCCAGAAGGGAGTGGCATGATATACTTAAAGTGATGAAAGGGAAGAACCTACAACCAAGATTACTCTACCTGGCAAGGTTCTCATTCAGATTCAATGGAGAAATCAAAAGCTTAACAGACAAGCAAAAGCTAAGAGAATTCAGCACCACCAAACCAGCTCTACAACAAATGCTAAAGGAACTTCTCTCTAACTGGGAAACACAAGAGAAGAAAAGGACCTACAAAAACAAACCCAACACAATTAAGAAAATGGTCATAAGAACGTACATATCGATAATTACCTTAAACCTGAATGGATTAAATGCTCCCACCAATAGAACACAGGCTTGCTGAATGGATAGAAAAACAAGACCCGTATATATGCTGTCTACAAGAGACCCACTTCAGACCTAGAGACACATACAGACTGAAAGTGAGGGGATGGAAAAAGATATTCCATGCAAATGGAAATCAAAAGACAGCTGGAGTAGCAATTCTCATATCAGACAAAATATATTTAAAATAAAGACTATTAGAAGAGACAAAGAAGGACACTACATAATGATCAAGGGATCAATCCAAGAAGAAGATACAACAATTATAAATATATATGCACCCAACATAGGAGCACCTCAATACATAAGGCAACTGCCAACAGCTATAAAAGAAGAAATCAACAGTAACACAATAATAGTGGGGGACTTTAACACCTCACTTACACCAATGGACAGATCATTCAAAATGAAAATAAGGAAACACAAGCTTTAAATGACACAATAGACCAGATAGATTTAATTGGTATTTATAGGACATTCCATCCAAAAACAGCAGATTACACTTTCTTCTCAAGTGCTCACAGAACATTCTCCAGGATAGATCACATCTTGGGTCACAAATCAAGCCTCAGTAAATTTAAGAAAATTGAAATCATATCAAACATCTTTTCTGACCACAATGCTATGAGATTAGAATTGAATTACAGGGGAAAAAACGTAAAACACACAAACACATGAGAGCTAAACACTACGTTACTAAATAACCAAGAGATCACTGAAGAAATCAAAGAGGAAATAAAAAAATACCTAGAGACAAATGACAATGAAAACACGACGATCCAAAACCTATGGGATGCAGCAAAAGCAGTTCTAAGAGGGAAGTTTATAGCTATACAAGCCTACCTCAAGAAACAAGAAAAATCTCAAATAAAACATCTAACCTTACACCTAAAGGAACTAGAGAAAGAAGAAAAAACAAACCCAAAAGTTAGCAGAAGGAAAGAAATCATAAAGATCAGATCAGAAATAAATGAAATAGAAACAAAGAACACAATAGCAAAGATCAATAAAACTAAAAGCTGGTTCTTTGAGAAGATAAACAAAATTGATAAACCATTAGCTAGACTCATCAAGAAAAAGAGGGAGAGGACTCAAATCAATAAAATTAGAAATGAAGAAGAAGTTACAACAGACACTGCAGAAATACAAAGCATCCTAAGAGACTACAACAAGCAACTCTATGCCAATAAAATGGACAACCTGGAAGAAATGGACAAATTCTTAGAAAGGTATAACCTTCCAAGACTGAACCAGGAAGAAACAGAAAATATGAACAGACCAATCACAAGTAATGAAATTGAAAATGTGATGAAAAATCTTCCAACAAACAGAAGTCCAGAACCAGATGGTTTCACAGGTGAATTCTGTCAAACATTTAGAGACGAGCTAACACCCATCCTTCTCAAACTCTTCCAAAAAATTGCAGAGGAAGGAACACTCCCAAAGTCATTCTATGAGGCCACCATTACCCTGATACCAAAACCAGACAAAGATACTACAAAAAAAGAAAATTACAGACCAATATCACTGATGAATATAGATGCGAAGATCCTCAACAAACTACTAGCAAACAGAATCCAAAAACACATTAAAACAATCATATACCATGATCAAGTGGGATTTATCCCAGGGATGCAAGGATTCTTCAATATACGTAAATCAATCAGTATGATAAACCGTATTGACAAATTGAAGAATAAAAACCATATAATCATCTCAACAGACGCAGAAAAAGCTTTTGACAAAATTCAACACCCATTTATGATAAAAACTCTCCAGAAAGTGGGCAGAGAGGGAACCTACCTCAATATAATAAAGGCCATATATGAGAAACCCACAGCAAACGTCATTCTCAATGGTGAAAAACTGAAAGCATTTCCTCTAAGATCAGGAACAAGACAAGGATGTCCACTCCCACCACTGTTATTCAACACAGTTTTGGAAGTCCTAGCCACGGCAATCAGAGAAGAAAAAGACATAAAAGGAATACAGATTGGAAAAGAAAAAGTAAAACTGTCACTGTTTGCAGATTGCATGATACTATAAATAGAGAATCCTAAAGATGCTACCAGAAAACTACTAGAGCTAATCAATGAATTTGGTAAAGTAGCAGGATACAAAATTAATGCACAGAAATCTCTTGCATTCCTATACACTAATGATGAAAGATCTGAAAGGGAAACTAAGGAAACACTCCCATTTACCACTGCTACAAGAAGAATAAAATACCTAGGAATAAACCTACCTAGGGAGACAAAAGACCTGCTTGCAGAAAACTATAAGACACAGATGAAAGAAATTAAAGATGATACCAACAGATGGAGAGATATACCATGTTCTTGGATGGGAAGAATCAATATTGTGAAAATGACCCTACTACCCAAAGCAATCTACAGATTCAATGCAATCCCTGTCAAATTACCAATGGCATTTTTTACGGAACTAGAACAAAGTAATCTTTAAATTTGTATGGAGCCACAAAAGACCCCAAATAGCCAAAGCAGTCTTGAGGGAAAAAAATGGAGCTGGAGGAATCAGACTCCTTGACTTCAGGCTATACTACAAAGCTACAGTAATCAAGACAACATGGTACTGGCACAAAAACAGAAATATAGATCAGTGTAACAATATAGAAAGTCCAGAGATAAACCCATGCATCTATAGTCAACTAATGTATGACAAAGGAGGCAAGGATATACAATGGAGAAAAGACAGTCTCTTAAATAAGTGGGGCTGGGTAAACTGAACAGCTACATGTAAAAGAATGAAATTAGAACACTCCCTAACACCATAATGAAAAATAAACTCAAAATGGGTTTGAGACCTAAATGTAAGACTGGACACTATAAAACTCTTAGAGGAAAACATAGGAAGAATACTCTTAGACATAAATCACAGCAAGATCTTTTTTGATCCAAGTCCTAGAATAATGGAAATAAAAACAAAAATAAACAAATGGGACCTAATGAAACTTAAAAGCTTTTGCACAACAAAGGAAACCATAAACAAGACCAAAAGACAACCCGCAGAATGGGAGAAAATATTTGCAAACGAATCAACGGACAAAGGGTTAATCTCCAAAATATATAAACAGCTCATGCAGTTCAATATTAAAGAAGCAACCCAATCCAAAAATGGGCAGAAGACGTAAATAGACATTTCTCCAAAGAAGACATATTGATGGTCAAGAAGCACATGAAAAGCTGCTGAACATCACTAATTATTAGAGAAATGCAAATCAAAACAACAATGTGGTATCACCTCACACTAGTTAGAATGGGCATCATCAGAAAATCTACAAACAACAAATGCTGGGAAGGGTGTGGAGAAAAGGGAACCCTCTTGCACTGTTGGTGGGAATGTAAATTGATACAGCCACTCTGGAGAACAGTATGGAGGTTCCTTAAAAAACTAAAAATAGAATTACCATATGACCCAGCAATCCCACTACTGGGCATATACCCAGAGAAATCCATAATTCAAAAAGACACATGCACCCCAATGTTCATTGCAGCACTGTTTACAATAGCCAGGTCATGGAAGCAACCTAAATGCCCATCGACAGATGAATGGATAAAGAAGTTGTGGTCCACATATACAATGTAATATTACTCAGCCATAAAAAGGAATGAAATTGGGTCATTTGTTGAGACATGGATGGATCTAGAGACTGTCATACAGAGTGAAGTAAGTCAGAAAGAGAAAAATACTGTATATTAATGCATGTATGTTGAACCTAGATAAATGGTTCAGATGAACCAGTTTGCAGAGCAGAAGTTGAGACACAGATGTAGAGACCAAGCTTATGGACACCAAGGGGGGAAAGCTATGGGGGCGTGGCGATGGTGGTGTGATGAATTGGGCGATTAGAATTGACATGTATACACTGATGTGGATAAAATTGATGCCTAATACGAATCTGCTGTATAAAAAAAATAAAATTCAAAAATTAAAAGAAAATAAAGAACTATAATTAATGTCCTCAGAGAGATGAGAACATGTTTTAATCCTTGAACAACGACAAGTGGCTGTAATAAAGAATTTTTCCTAACAGAACAGTTTGGAAATTAAAATGTAATTTAAAAAATTAAAAATTAAATCAAATAGTTGGAATATTGTTAATTTTTTTCCAGAAAATAGAATAAGATGACAAAGAGATTTTATTATTTTATTTTATTTTATTCATTTATTTTTGGCTGTGTTGGGTCTTTGTTGCTGCCTGCCAGCTTTCTCTAGTTGTGGCGAGCAGGGGCTACTCTTCGTTGCGGTGCACAGGCTTCTCATTGCAGTGGCTTTTCTTGTTGCGGAGCATGGGCTCTAGGCACATGGGCTTCACTAGTTGCAGCACGCGGTCTCAGTAGTTGTGGCTCACAGGCTCTAGAGCACAGGCTCAGTAGTTGTGGCGCACGGGTTTAGTTGCTTCATGGCATGTGGGATCTTCCCGGACCAGGGATCGAACCCGTGTGCCTTGCATTGGCAGGCGGATTCTTAACCACTGCGCCACCAGAGAAGCCCCAACAAAGAGGTTTTAAAATAGAAAAGATAAAACAACTAGAGTATCCATTCAGGTTGTACAACATTCACATAATAGGAGTATTAGGAAGAGGGAAGGGAGAAACAGAGGAAAAGTAATAATTTTTTAAAAATTCTTTTTTTATTGAGATTTAATTGACATTACAAGTTTCATGTGTACAATATAATGATTTGATATGTGTGTATATTATGAAGTGATCATCACAGTAAATCTAGTAAGTATGTCCAGCACCATACATAGTTACAGTTTTTTTCTTAAGATGAGAACTTTTAAGATTTACTCTCTTAACAACTCTCAAATACGCTATACAGCATTATTAGCTATAGTCATCAGGCTGTACATTTCATTCACAGGGCTTATGTATTGTATGAGTAGAAGTCCGTACCTTTTGACCATCATCAACCATTTTGTCCATGTCCCACCCCCCACCTCTGACAACCACCAATCTGTTCTCTGTATCTATGAGTCTGTTTTTTGTTTTAGGTTCTACATATAAGAAATAATTTTTAAAAACATTTTTTTTTAGCGGGGGGTGGTGGGAGAGATAAATCAGGAGTTTGGGATTAACATATACACACTACTGTATGTAAAATAGATAAACAAGGACCTGCTGTATAGCACAGGGAACTATATTCAATGTCTTGTAGTAATGTATAATGGAAAAGAATCTGAGAAAGAAATGTATACATATATATATATATATATATATATGTATGTATATATATATTTGTTGTTGTTGTTCCTAATACTATTTTATTTTTCCTTGATCAACTATTGCAGCATTTTGCAAATTTTGTTTGTTCAGAAAAGCAATTTTTGGTCTTGTTGATCTTTTATTGTTTCTTTGTTTTCTGTTCCATTAATTCCCGTGTTTATTTTTATTTGGCTTCTTCTAGTTACTTTGGGTTTTCTCTGTTCTTTATACAATTTGTTTGCATTAATTTTTGAATCTTTTAACACATGCATATGAAGTTATAATTTTTTCTCTTAAATGCTGCATTAATACATTCACCAAGTCTTGAAATCTTGTGTTTTCATTGCCATTTAGTTGCAAATATTTTGTAACCCATCATGATTTTTTTTTGTCCTTGAATTATTAAGATTTTTTTTTTAATTTCCAAATGTATAAAAGAGGAATGACAGTTGTTCGCATATTTTATATTATGTGGGTCATTGTGTTATATACAAATGTGTTTATAAATCATTTGTAGTTTGCTAGTGTGTATTTTTGTTTATTGTGAGTCTTTCTTTTGATATGGGCTACTTAGGTTTATTATTATAAATAAAATATATCCTGGGACCTTCCTGGTGGCACAGTGGTTAAGAATCCACCTGCCAATTCAGGGAACCCAGGTTTGAGTCCTGGTCTGGGAAGAAGCCACATGCCGTGGAGCAACTAAGCCCACACGCACAACTACTGAGCCTGTGTGCCACAATTACTGAAGCCCATGCACCTAGAGCCCATGCTCCTCAACAAGAGAAGCCACTGCAGTGAGAAGCCTGTGCACTGCAATGAAGAGCAGCCCCCGCTTTCTGCAACTAGAGAAAGCCTGCACACAGCAATGAAGACCCAATGCAGCCAAAAATAAATAAATTAACTAATTAAAAAATAAAATAAAATATATCCAAACATCTTAGAATTTCCTTCTGCCCTCTTACTTTGTGATTTATATTTACCAGACTTCCTTTTTTCTATTTTTCTGCCTTGGATTAAATAATTTTTCTTAATTACCTCCTTTCCTTTGTACTAATTTGAAAGGTATACATTCTATTTTTGTTCTCGGAATGATGAATATTAAATTTTTAATAACTGTTTTGATACATAGATATAATTACAATTCTATTTTTTTTTTTTTTTTTTTTTGCGGTACGCGGGCCTCTCACTGTTGTGGCCTCTCCCGTTGCGGAGCACAGGCTCCGGACGCCCAGGCTCAGCGGCCATGGCTCACGGGACTAGCCGCTCCGCGGCATGAGGAATCTTCCTGGACCGGGGCATGAACCCGTGTCCCCTGCGTCGGCAAGCGGACTCTCAATCACTGTGCCACCAGGGAAGCCCTTTACAATTCTATTTTTAATGTGCATACTAAACAAAATTTAATCTCTACCATTACTTGTAAATATTAGAAGGAAATTTAATACATGAACTTCAGTCGTACCCATCCTCTATGTTACTGTCTAAAGATTTTATTCCACTTTTTTGGCGGGAGGAACTCAACTGATCTCACCTTATTTTTAAACCTCTCTATTTAGTCATTAGTGTGGCTTTACCACATATACTCATTACTATTTCTGTTGACCCATAGTTACTGCTTTTTAATTATTTTTGCTTCTTGCATCTAAGTTCTTTCTGGATCCAATTACCTTTCCTTTAAGTAAATCCTTTAGTAGTTTTAAAATTTTATTTAACATCTTTACTGGAGTATAATTGCTTTACAGTGGTGTGTTAGTTTCTGCTTTATAACAAAGTGAATCAGTTATACATATACATATATCCCCATATCTCCTCCCTCTTGCATCTCCCTCCCACCCTCCCTATCCCACCCCTCTAGGTGGTCACTGAGCTGAGCTGATCTCCCTGTGGTATGCGGCTGCTTCCCACTAGCTAGCTATTTTACATTTGGTAGTATATATAAGTCCATGCCACTCTCTCACTTCGTCCCAGCTTACCCTTCCCCCTCTCCGTGTCCTCAAGTCCATTCTCTACGTCTGCGTCTTTATACCTGTCTAGTAGTTCTTTAATAAAGATCTGAATGTTAAGTTCAGTTATTTTTATTTTGTTATTGTTATTCAGTGATGTTTTAGATGGTTGTAGAATTCAAGATTGCCAGTTATTTTCCATCAGTAACTTGAAGATATGTTTCTATTGTCTTCTGACTTTTAATATTGCTGCTGGGAAGTCTGCTCTTGATTTAATATTGGTCCTTTATAAGGTAAATCCATCCTTTGTCTCTGGTTGCTTTAAAATTCTTCACTTTGGTATATGTTGATTTTATTACTCTAAGTGCAGTTTTATATTTATTTATCTCATAATATCAGAAGTTGGAGTATAATTTCACTCAAAGAACGTATGTCTTACCTCAGTTCTGGGAAGTTATAAGCTATTGTTTTCAAATAGCAAATTGTTTTCAAATTGCCTTTATCTTCCTTGGCTGCATTCTGTATAATATCCTCAGATTTGTCTTCTAGTTTGCAAATTTTCTTCAAATATTCCTAATGTGCTGTTAAACTTGTCCTAGAAGTTTTCAATTTCAGGGACAATATTTTTCATTTGCAAGTTCTGTTTGCTTCTTTCATACCTGTTTGTTCTATTTTCATTACCTTAGTTTTTCATTATGTATTTTAGCCTATCTTAGCTCTTTAAGTAAGCATGTTTTAAATTATTATAGTCTCTTTCAGATTGTTCTGTTATTTCAAATTCTTAATAGGCCAGTCCTCCTGTTTGTTGTGTCTGCTGACTGTTCTCCATACTGTAAGGAAGAAACATACATTGTATCCGCATGTGATTTGTAGTTTTTGTTTGTGTGCTCATCTTCAGCACGGATTATTTTTATGTGTGCATATGAGGAAATTTCATGTGTACTGGTTTGCAGAAGTAGAATTACTTGGAAGGGATACCTGAAGTTTAGGTTTCTCACGAGAGACGTTTTTTCTTCTCTTATCCAGAGCCCTAGGAGGAGA
Organism: Phocoena sinus; assembly: GCF_008692025.1. Lineage (NCBI taxonomy): Eukaryota > Metazoa > Chordata > Mammalia > Artiodactyla > Phocoenidae > Phocoena > Phocoena sinus. The sequence goes on from NC_045764.1 coordinate 79,350,256, forward strand.
CATGCTTCACTTTCTTGGAGTTGTGGACAGAGATTTTATGTGTCCATTTCACTGAGAGTGTAGCCCTTCTCAGGCTGTAATTGCATTTTCAGCTTTCACATCTGTACCTATATCAGCATTAAATTTCCAGTCTTTATCCTTTATATATAGTCTCTAATATATATATGTATAATATATAATATATTCATATATATAAAATTTCAGATACAGATATGGATATCTAGATAGATATATACCTTCATAGGTATACCTATATAGATATCTATATCTATATCTGAAAACTTTCCAAATAGCTTTTTGTCAGCTTTTAAGATTACTCTGGCTATAAATTGCTGATAAGGCTTTTCTTTTGCATAGGTTTTGAACTGATCTATGTACTTGAAACTTTTGTTTATTTGTTATATTTTTATCAAGCATTTTATGTGTTCATAGAATTTTGTCTGCTTATAAAATTGCTTGTTAAAGTTTGTAAAAACTTTAACCTATGCTGCTGAAAACAGAAAGCTAATTTCTTTTTATGTTTTTCTGTTTGTCTTATTTTACTGTAAGAGTTTGAAAGCTAGATATCCTATTTTTAATGTAACTCATGGTCACCATAATGATTTCCATAAGCATTTTCAAATGTTTATTCATATACTTTTGTTTAACAAAATTAATAGGAAAGTAATTTTTAAATTTCTCATTATGGAAGAATAGTGCTTATTCCCTCCATGTTGTGTATCCTAGTAATCATTAGTATAAAATGTGAACTTATATACTTCATTTTTACTTTTTATTCTGTTTTCCTTCTGTTGTAGTAACATTAAAAAATCTTACAACATTTTTTCGTGTGTTTTAGAAAACCCATTCTTTTTCATTTTTACCCTCAGGTTTCCTACTCCTGAGTTCTTAATTTTATTTGTCCATGTTCTGGAACATTTCTTTGAGTAATTCAGAAAACATGGCTAGATGGTATATTTACTTAGTTCTTACATATCTAGGAATGTCTCTTGGCTTCACAAGTGAACAACAGTTTACCAGGCTATAAAATTCTTAGGACATTGTGTTAGGTAGGTTCAAGCCAACTGCTGAAATAAAGAGGTCCAAAGTTACAGATCAAATAAGATAGAAATTGAATTCTCTGTAATCTGAGACTTATTATGTAACAGCAATGGATCTAGGCCTGATAGATGGCTTTGTTCCAGGGGGCCATCTAAGCTGGTGGGGCCACATATATCATCACATCATTTGGCTTCCATTTCTGTGTCCAAGGTGGATGCTGCAGTTGGCATTGTTTTTTAGCCAGTGGGAAGGGGAAAGAGGAAGTCCATTGCAAGTAGATTTACATGTAAGATAATGATCCATAAGTTTTATACAACACTTATATTCATATTCTGTTGTCTCAGGTTTGGCACATAACTACACCACTCTTAAGGGAGGCTGAACTTTGTTGAAGTTACTTTCTTTGTTTGAGTCCTTATTCTTTCCCTTGCTCCCCTCCTCCCTCCCTTTGAAATGTTAATTCATGCCATTTTCAACTTTTCTTTAAAATGGAAGTTTTATTTATTTATTTTTTAAATTTTCTCTCTTTTTTTCAGACATTTTAAAAAATATATAAATTTATTTATTTTTGACTGAGTTGGGTCTTTGTTGCTGTGTGCAGGCTTTCTGTAGTTGCGGCGAGTGGGGCTTACTCTTCGTTGTGGCTCACAGGCTCTAGGCGCATGGGCTTCAGTAGTTGTGGCACACGGGCTTAGTTGCTCCACGGCATGTGGGATCTTCCCAGACCAGGGCTTGAACTCGTGTCTCCTGCATTGGCAGGCAGATTCTTAACCACTGCATCACTTCCAGTTCCCTAAATTGGAAGTTTTATATCTTAATTTTATGTATTCATTTTATATCAAGGATATTAACTCTCTGTCATGTTTCTGGAAAATCTTTTTTTAAACAATTTTGATATTTGCCTTTTAAATCTGTAGATCATGTTTTTAGTACTTTTCCTTTTTAGTACCTTTCCTTCCCTTTATTCATATAGTTTATATTCTAACATATAGATTAATTTCTTCTCTTATATTGACTTAATAATTATTACATCTAACTACCTTTATACAAATGTATGGCCTTTCATTACAACTCTTTGCCTGTTCCCATTAGCTGTCTTTAATAGCTGAAAAACTTTTATATCATCACCAGGGAGCTTATAGAAGATACTGATATCAGAGCTTAAGGAAAATGATGGCTTTGCCTAGGTGCCCTCCTCTAGAGTTGATGTAGATTAAGTTGCCTAGAGTGGCTTCCTCTATAGTGAATGTAAGTTAGACACTGTGTGGTTTAACAAAGAGAACCCCAGAAAAGTAGCTGAGGTCATTGAAAGAACAGATAATTAGCTGCCATAATTTCAATTAGGGATTTTACATGCCTTATTATAGAAAATATGTTTGGATTATTTGTATAGGATTTTAGAAGTAGCTTTAATGTGTAATTACCTTAAAAGTCAGTTTGTTAACTAGGAAATGAGAGATAAATAACTTAGTTGCTAATACTGTTTTTGAAGGGAGAAATTCAGAAATTATATTTTTTGAGAAGTTAAAGGAAGACAGTATTCCTGCTCCTCGCTCTGTCGGCAATATTAAAATCAACTTTACCCCTCGAGTATTCCCAACTGCTCTCCGGGAATCACAGGTAGCAGCAGAAGAGGAGGTTAGTATACTTGCTGTTAGTTACAGTGACCACAATGAAAATATTTTTTATTCCATATATTGAAACTGTTACTGGGTCTGAATTTTTAAAGTATTCATTAGGCTAAAGATATTACTTCATGAAAAAATTTAATATTTCCTTTTGATAAAAATATATTTTGCAGGATTTTTATTTCTTTTTTGGCTCCAGAATGCTGATGAGAAAACACTGGTTTAATATCCAGTGTTGTTGCTTATCCCAGGAGATAAAATGTTGCATGTGCATTTATTTTATCAAATACATCATTTTCCATAATAGATTTGTAAACTTTGGGTCGGTGTATGTCGCGGTAAGAAAAGATTTGTAAATTTATTATTTTATTACAATTAATTATTAATATCAAGTATTTCTAATGTGACATTTGGCATTAATATCTTTCATTCATTTATAAATTCCTGAGCTCTGGGATTTTGAATATTGTATATTTAGTTGTGTAAGCACTAAGAACTGCTTTTTTTTTTTTTTTTTACTGTAAGGTGTGAACTGATACCTCAATTGAAAAGTTGTGGAAATAATTGAATCTCCTTAAGATATAATGACACTTAATAAATATTAATTTTTTCTTATTATTAACAGCATATTTCTATATTTTATTATTTATAAAAGTACCTCTGTAACTATAAAATTATAATTTTAAAAATCATTTATATATTTTTATAATGTAAAATATATATATATACATTATAAACAAGAAAAATAAAACAATATTCACATGAACTCCCAGAAATTTGGATGAAATTTGGACTAGAAATTTTTATACATTTGATCTTAATCAGCTAGTGAAGTTTAAAAAAAAGCTTAAAAATGTATAAAAACTAGAAGTTTAAAATCACCACCATCAATTATTTTATCAGTCTGCTCAGACTGCTATAACAAAGTACATAGACTGGGTGGCTTAAAGAACAGGCAATTATTTCTCACAGTTCTGGAGGCTGGGAAGTCCAGGGTCAGGATGCTGGGGTGTGGTGGGGTGGGGTGCCAGCATGCCCTCTGGTCTCTTCCTCTTCTTATAAGGACACTAATCTTATGATGGGAGTCTCATCCTCATAACCTCATCCAAGCTTAATTATCGCCCAAAGGCCCCATCTCCAAATACCATCACATTGGTGATTAGGGCTTCAACATATGAATTTTGGAGGACACAGACATTCAGTCCATAACATAGTATTTCCATCTTGTATAGGAAGATGGAAAATCTAAAAGTAACTTTTGATAAAACAAGACTTTTGTGTCCTTCATTGAACTTCATTCTCATTTCAGTGGCTACATAAACAAGCAGAGGCACGAAGAGCAATGAATACTGACATTGCTGAACTTTGTGATTTAAAAGAAGAGGAAAAGAACCCAGAATGGTTGAAGGACAAAGGAAAGTAAGTTGTTTGAACTCTGCCCATGAGATTTATAATAAATTTATGTAGATATTAATACTTACATATTTTCCAGTTATCTTGACATGTGTGTGTGTGAGTTTGGGGGAGAAATAATGCAAATATGCCAATTCTGTAGGTAGTGCTTCCATATTGAAAAAGTCAGATCTTATAACAAATAAGACTCTTATTTTTATTGCTTTTGTATTTATATGTCATGGAAATGAAAAATATCACGTCTTTTGGATTGCTTATCAAAATCCCTTTTAAAATCACTTAACGTTTAACATAAGTCCTTCATACTACTTCCCTTAAAATCTTGGTTCTTTGGGGACTTCCCTGATGGCACAGTGGTTGGGAGTCCGCCTGCCAGTGCAGGGGACATGGGTTCGAGCCCTGGTCCAGGGGGATCCCACATACCGCGGAGCAACTAAGCTCGTGCGCCACGGCAGCTGAGCCTGTGCTCTAGGGCCCATGAGCCACGGCTGCTGAAGCCCGCGTGCCACAACTGCTGAGGCCCCAGTGCCTGGAGCCCATGCTCCGCAACAAGAGAAGCCACAGCAGTGAGGAGTCTGCACAACGCAACGAAGAGTGGCCCCCGCTCGCCAGAACTAGGGAGGGGCCTGTGTGCAGAAACAAAGACCCAACACAGCCAAAAATAAATAATAAATAAATTTATTAGAAAAAAAATCATGGTTCTTTAAAACTAGAGCTACTTTGGTTAGTCATATCCATCTTTAAAAGATTATCAAATTATCATTTTATATCCAGACAATCCTTTTATTTATTTATATGTGGCTCTATGTGTAAAATTTAGACAGTTAACAACAATGAATTCTGCTATATTCTGTGGTAATTCGAGTTCATATTTTGAAGCAATTTTGTAGATATTATTTATCTCATTTTATACACTTTTGTATTATTTTCCTATTGCTGCCATGGCAAACTACCACAAACTTAGTGGCTTAAAACAATACAAATTTATTATCTTATAGTTCTGGAGGTCAGAAGTCTAAAATGGGTTTTTCTGGGCTAAAATCAAGATATCAGTTGCAATCCTTCTGGAGGCTGTAAGGGAGAATCTATTTTCTTGGGTTTTCCAGCTTTTAGACTGCCCACATTCCTTGGCTTATGGCCCCCAACCAGCAGTTGCATCACTCTGAACTTTGCTTCCATAGTCACCTCTCCTTGTCTGACTCTGGCTCTCCTGCCTCCCTCTTTCTTTTATAAGTGCCATTGTAATTACATTAGTCCCACTTGTATAATCCAGGATAATCTCCTACTGCAAGATCCTTGACTTAATCACATCTGCAAGGTTCTTTCTAACTAACCATTTTAGTTAATATATTCCCAGGTTTTGGGGATTAGGATGTGGACATCTTTGGTGGGGAGATTTATCTGTCTAACCACAAAATCTGTGTTTTTCTTTTCTCATCTTCTCTCTGTTCATCCTTGGTCTTTTCTCGTATCTGATAACAACACCAGAGATTGATTTGTGGAGTTGAGCTGGAGTTAACAATTTTTCTGTAGTTCAGAAGCCTGGGGCTGACAGGTTTGTTCCTCTTACTCCCAACAAAAATCCCCTCTCCTTCTTCTCCATCTATTAAACCATTAAATAAATATCTGTTGATTACTTGTGGTTTGTCAGACTGTAGGCTAGGCTCTGAGCTACAGAGATCAGTAGAGAAGAGGGACATATACAAGTACTTATAACACTGTGTGGGAAGTACAATACATAGAAAATACAAATACTTATAACACTGTGTGGGAAGTACAATACATAGAAAGAACAAGGTAAAATGAGAGTACAGAAGAGGGGCACCTAACCTTAAAGGAAGAAAGGTAGTTTCAGGAAGAGCTTCCTAAAGAATATAGCACTTGAGCTCCTCTTAATGATAAGAAGGAGTTTCAGGAGGAAGGACAGAAAGGCAATAGCAGAGGAGACGGTATGAGCAAAAGCTCAGAGACAAGAATACTGTGATATATAGGTCAGGAACTGGGTAGTTTATTGCTTCCTAAAACATAAATTTGGTGCTAGGAATAATGCCAAATGAACCTAGAAAAATAGGCAGTGGCCTTGTGTTATTCTTATATTTTATTCTGTAAGGTGGGGAAAAATGTGTTGCAGAAACTATGGCAGAGGTCTTGAACCATTATGACATTGTTATAGGGTGAAGAGGAGAGCAGTGTGAGAAATATTCAGGAGGTAAAATAGGGAGGACTTCTTGAGTGATTGTTGGGGAGTGAGAGAAGAGTAGTTGTGGGCGACTTTGGGTTTCTCATTTCAATGATTGATTATATGATGCCACCAACTGAATTAGAGAACTCTAGAAGAGGGCCATTTAGGAGGGAATGTAGGTAAGTTCAGTTTTGAATATGTTAAGTTTGAGCTGCCTCTTGGTCAGTCTGGCTGACAGTGTCCAGCAAGTTTGAAACTCAGGGGAGAGGCCAACAGTGTATTAATGGATTTGGAGGTTATCAGCATTTATGTAGCAGGTGATTTACAAGAGTAGGTGAGATATCTGAAAAGAGCACGTAGACCAGAGGAGTAGTGGCCTGAGGATAAAACCCTGTGACCTACCAACATTTGAAGACCTGGTAAAATAAAGGAGTACATAAAAATACTCCCAGAAGCCAATGGAATAGAAACTTTCAGAGATTTTGTTTTGTTTTGTTCTTCTTTAAGAATAGAAAAGGTTTGAATAGATGTGCAGATGAGACAGAAGAGGTGGCTGTACTGTCCTCAAGAAGAGTGGAGAAAATTGGGTCAAGGCCAAAGGTAGATGGTTTATCCCGATTTTGTTTTGTTTTTCCTCTTGTTAAAAGTTGCATTCATTTTCACACTTTATGATAAAGATATATCTTTTGAAAAAAATTTACACTGCACATCAAGTCAAAGTCCCCCTTGGTTTTTTTGTTTTTTGTTTTTTTTAACATCTTTATTATAAGTGCTTTACAATGGTGTGTTAGTTTCTGGTTTATAACAAAGTGAATCAGTTATACATATACATATGTTCCCATATCTCTTCTCTCTGGCATCCCCCTCCCTCCCACCATCCTATCCCACCCCTCTAGTTGGTGACAAATCACCGAGCTAATCTCCCCGTGCTATGCGGCTGCTTCCAACTAGCTATCTGTTTTACGTTTGGAAGTGTATATATGTCCATGCCACTCTCTCACTTTGTCACAGCTTACCCTTCCTCCTCCTCATATCATCAAGTCCATTCTCTAGTAGGTCTGTGTCTTTATTCCTGTCTTGCTACTAGGTTCTTCGTGACCTTTTTTTTTTTTCTTAGATTCCATATATATGTGTTAGCATACAGTATTTGTCTTTCTTTTTCTGACTTACTTCACTCTGTATGACAGACTCTGGGTTCATCCACCTCACTACAAATAACTCAATTTCGTATCTTTTTATGGCTGAGTAATATTCCATTGTATATATGTGCCACATCTTCTTTTTTTTTTTTTTTGCCACTTTAACTATTTTAATTTTTTTTATTTTTTTATTTTTTTAAACATCTTTATTGGGGTATAATTGCTTTACAATGGTGTGTTAGTTTCTGCTTTATAACAAAGTGAATCAGCTATACATATACATATGTTCCCATATGTCTTCCCTCTTGCGTCTCCCTCCCTCCCACTCTCCCCATCCACATCTTCTTTATCCATTCATCTGTTGAATGGACACTTAGGTTGCTTTCATGTCCTGGCTATTGTAAATAGAGCTGCAATGAACATTTTGGTACTTGACTCTTTTTGAATTATGGTTTTCTCAGGGTATGTGCCCATCAGTGGGAGTGATGGGTCATATGGTAGTTCTATTTTTAGTTTTTTAAGGAACCTCCATGCTGTTCTCCACAGTGGCTGTATCAATTTACATTCCCATCAACAGTGCAAGAGGGTTCCCTTTTCTCCACACCCTCTCCAGCATTTATTGTTGCTAGATTTTTTGATGATGGCCATTCTGACTGGTGTGAGATGATATCTCATTGTAGGTTTTTTTTTTTTTTTTTTTGCGGTACGCGGGCCTCTCATTGTTGTGGCCTCTCCCGTTGTGGAGCACAGGCTCCAGACACGCAGGCTCAGTGGCCATGGCTCACGGGCCCAGCCGCTTCACGGCATGTGGCATCTTCCCGGACTGGGGCACGAACCGGTGTCCCCTGCATTGGCAGGCAGACTCTTAACCACTGCGCCACCAGGGAAGCCCTCATTGTAGTTTTGATTTGCATTTCTCTAATGATTAATGATGTTGAGCATTCTTTCATGTGTTTGTTGGCAATCTGTATATCTTCTTTGGAGAACTGTCTATTTAGGTCTTCTGCCCATTTTTGGATTGGGTTGTTTGTTTTTTTGTTATTGAGCTGCTTGTAAATTTTGGAGATTAATCCTTTGTCAGTTGCTTTGTTTGCAAATATTTTCTCCTATTCTAAGGGTTGTCTTTTGGTCTTGTTTATGGTTTCCTTTGCTGTGCAAAAGCTTTGAAGTTTCATTAGGTCCCCTTTGTTTATTTTCGTTTTTATTTCCATTTCTCTAGGAGGTGGGTCAAAAAGGATCTTGCTGTGATTTATGTCACAGTGTGTTCTGCCTGTGTTTTCCTCTAAGAGTTTCATAGTGTCTGGCCTTACATTTAGGTCTTTAATCCATTTTGAGCTTATTTTTGTGTATGGTGTTAGGGAGTGTTCTAATTTCATACTTTTACATGTAACTGTCTAGTTTTCCCAGCACCACTTATTGAAGAGGCTGTCTTTTCTCCACTGTATATTCTTGCCTCCTTTATCAAAGATAAGGTGACCATATGTATGTGGGTTTATCTCTGGGCTTTCTATCCTGTTACATTGATCTATATATCTGTTTTTGTGCCAGTACCATACTGTCTTGATGACTGTAGCTTTGTAGTATAATCTGAAGTCAGGGAGCCTGATTCCTCCAGCTCTGTTTTTCATTCTCAAGATTGCTTTGGCTATTAGGCATCTTTTGTGTTTCCATACAAATTGTGAAATTTTTGGTTCTAGTTCTGTGAAAAATGCCAGTGGTAGTTTGATAGGGTTTGCATTGAATGTGTAGATTGCTTTGGGTAGTAGAGTCATTTTCACAATGTTGATTCTTCCAGTCCAAGAACGTGGTATATCTCTCCATCTATTTGTATCATCTTTAATTTCTTTCATCAGTGTCTTATAATTTTCTGCATACAGGTCTTTCGTCTCCTTAGGTAGCTTTATTCCTAGATATTTTATTCTTTTTGTTGCAGTGGTAAATGGAAGTGTTTTCTTAATTTCACTTTCAGATTTTTCATCATTAGTGTATAGGAATGCCAGAGATTTCTGTGCATTAATTTTGTATCCTGCTACTTTACCAAATTCATTGATTAGCTCTAGTAGTTTTCTTGTAGCATCTTTAGGAGTCTCTATGTATAATATCATGTCATCTGCAAACAGTGACATCTTTACTTCTTCTTTTCCAATTTGGATTCCTTTTACTTCTTTTTCTTCTCTGATTGCTGTGGCTAGAACTTCCAAAACTATGTTGAGTAAGAGTGGTGAGAGTGGGGAATGTTGTCTTGTTCCTGATCTTAGTGGAAATGGTTTCAGTTTTTCACCATTGAGGATGATGTTTGCTGTGGGTTTGTCGTATATGGCCTTTATTATGTTGAGGAAAGTTCCCTCTATGCCTACTTTCTGGAGGGTTTTTATCAGAAATGGGTGTTGAATTTTGTCGAAAGCTTTCTCTGCATCTATTGAGATGATCATATGGTTTTTCTCCTTCAACTTGTTAATTTGGTGTATCATGTCAATTGATTTGCGTATATTGAAGAATCCTTGCATTCCTGGAATAAACCCCACTTGATCATGGTGTATGATCCTTTTAATGTGCTGTTGGATTCTGTTTGCTAGTATTTTTTTGAGGATTTTGCATCTATGTTCATCAGTGATATTGGCCTGTAGGTTTTTTTGTGACATCTTTGTCTAGTTTTGGTATCAGGGTGATGGTGGCCTCATAGAATGAGTTTGGGAGTGTTCCTCCCTCTGCTATGTTTTGCAAGAGTTTGAGGATAGGTGTTAGCTCTTCTCTAAATGTTTGAAAGAATTTGCCTGTGAAGCCATCTGGTCCTGGGCTTTTGTTTGTTGGAAGATTTTTAATCACAGTTTCAATTTCAGTGCTTGTGATTTGTCAGTTCCTATTTTCTATTTCTTCCTGGTTCAGTCTCGGCAGGTTGTGGATTTCTAAGAATTTGTTCATTTCTTCCAGGTTATCCATCTTATTGGCATGGAGTTGCTTGTAGTAATCTCTCATGATATTTTGTATTTCTGCAGTGTCAGTTGTTACTTCTCCTTTTTCATTTCTAATTTTATTGATTTGAGTCTTCTCCCTTGTTTTCTTTTTTTTTTTTAATTTTTTAGCGGTACACGGGCCTCTCACTGTTGTGGCGTCTCCCGTTGCGGAGCACAGGCTCTGGACGCGCAGGCTCGGTAGCCATGGCTCATGGGCCCAACCTCTCCACAGCATGTGGGATCTTCTTGGACCGGGGCACGAACCCTGGAAGGACTGGGGTGGGAGTTGGAGTCAGTTATGGCAGAGCAGGAATAAGAAAGTGCAAAGGAATAGAGGGGAATGAGTAGGAAAGACCAGCAAATACGAACTTTCATGTGAGGAAAAAGAAGAAGCATGCTTTTTGATCAGCCCAAAGATAGCAGGTTGATGGAGATGATTAGAAAGTCCTTGGCATAAGATGTTTTTGGTGCTGGGACTGGCTAAACATCTTAGACAGTGTTTGGTCTGGTCTTATTTTTGATATACCAATGCTGTGATTTCGATTTAAGTGTGGAAAGAGCAGATAAGATCATTGAGCTGAGGTTGGCATTTGACAAGTACAGCAAAAGACGTGTGTGTGCGTGTGCGTGTGACTGCTGGCAAAAGCAATGAATTGCCAGCAACCTCGTGCAAAAGTGTACTTGGTTGCAGTCAGGTGTGACTGGTAGATTGTAATCACTTCAGTCTCTGTTGTTTTTTGTACCTTTTTGCCTCACTGCCTCCAATTAGGTAGAATAAGAAAGAGAAGCAAAATAGGAGAAGAAAAGAGTTAAAAATGAGGAGAGATGGAAGAAAACTTAGTAACTAGTGACACCCAGGGAAACAAAGTACAGTTAATCATAGTGCCAAGTACAAACAGATAAAAGGAAAGGTACTAATTATTAGAGAGAAATGTATCCTCTCTGGCAATGTAGTGCAGTACAAAAGACAGAAACAGACATAATAGAACCCATTCAGAAGCAGTGTTGAATTTAAGCCAAAAGATAAAATACTTTCATCTCCAGAGGCTTTGTTTCATGCTAGCCTTCTATATTTACACAGGCAAAAACAATCCAACTGTCCTTTATTGTTTTTAAACCTGTGGGTAGAAGTGGACAAGACTTCCAAAAGAGCAATAGTTTGAGAAAACTGTTTATGGGATTGTATCTACTCAAAAGAGACTCTTAGAAAAAGCCATAGAATGTTTTCATCTTTTTAACCTAGCATTCTACTGCCAAGTCTTAGTTTTAAATGCCAAATCTACCTTTCAGGAAAATTTATAAGCTTAGGTAATTTTATTTGCTCATGAGAACATTTTACCGTTGGCAATTAACATTGTACCAGATAGCTTTTTACTGAGAACATCTCACGTAAAACAGAGTTTCTGTGCTCTAATTTATATATTCGCATGGTGTGTTATTTAACAGCCTTACATGACTCAGAATCTGTAAATTATAGCTACCCTTCCAGTCACTTATAATCATATAAGGTTAGATGAATCATTTTTCTGTCCCACTGATGTTACTTTGTGCTTGAGTTTTAGCATGAGTTTTTTTGGATACTCTCTTAACCCCAGTCTGAAAGTTCCTTCTTCCCCCACATTAGGACCACTTGAATGCTATCTGCATACCTCACTCTCTACAGAAAATTGTAATGTTAGATAGGAGGAAATTAAGGACATATAATTCTACAATCTAGCACCCAGCATCATATTACTGTTGTTACGTAAAATTACCTACATTAATTCTAGTGTCTGAATTTTCTTTTTTTTTCTCTTGGCCTAAGTGTCAGATTTTATAGCCTGCCCAATACTCCAGTCCTTTTAAGACTGAGGCTCTGCTTTGCTTTCACTTATTCTCTTTCCACCCAAGTTAATTCTGTTCTGAACCCCAGCTTTGTGTGTGGGAGCCTGCTATTTGATGACCGACTAACCTAGTACCAACTTGTGCCAGTCTGAATTTCTGTTTGCTTGCTGTTTGTGAATTTTCTGTAGCTGGATTCTATCTGCCTGTCTGGATGTCCTTTTACTTCACGTTGGACTTTTTGTTACTGATTGTTAACCACCTGTTACCAGCTTCTCCCAACACAGCATACAGTTCTACTTGCCAGATTGAATTTCTTTCTAACACTTTGGTTTGGATCCATGCCCTGGCAAGGACTGTGAAGAGTTAGCCTACCACAGTTTCATAGGTGCTGACAGAAGTCAGGAGACTCATGAGTCAAAGAGAAAGGACTTTACTATTCAAGTCACATCAAACAGCATGATCTTCATGTTGGTTCCCTCTGCCCCTAAAGTCCCATGGGGCCAATGCAGAGGGGGACCTAGGTGGATGCTGTACACACAGTAGGTTTGGTACCATAGCTGAGAAGACCAAGCTTAAGGAACACAGTTTTTTATAGAGGATTATTAGCAAACTTGTCCAATTTTTGCCTCACAAGGTGATCATATCTTTATTATACTGAGCAGTGAACAAATCTATTCTTTGCCCCAGAGAGAGACACTATCTCTATCTTCCAAGGCTGTGCACTATACAAGCATCTTTGAAAAGATAGTCCCAAACAGAAGCTGTCAGTGCATCTGACATATGACACGCAGGGTAAAAGACCCATGGAGAATTGTCTCCCAGTATCCTCTTGTACTTGCCTACTTTCAGAACAGATCTGCCAAATCTGCCTTGCTCTGCCGCATTTTTTACAACTTTATTTGTTTATGGAGGTAAGACAGTTTTCTTATGCTGCTACCTTTTGCCTGACTTAAAGAAGTTTAGAAGCCATATTCTAAGATGACTTCTTTGACATAATTATAATTTTGTTTGTTGATTGTATGTATTTTACAGCCCATAATATTCTGTTGCAGTACAGTCCCTATAATGGCCTAACTTGTCACTTTATTTTTTATGCAGTATCCTTTTCCTCCTTCCATCCTGAGTGCTAAATTGTGCTGGTTGATGTTCCTTCACTAAGGTGCACTAATACTCAGTTTTAGAAGCTCTTGAGATACCAGGAATGTTTTCTACCCACATAAGATGCTGAAAGAAACCAGGACCTTAAAAGTCTTTTGAGGGGTAGGTGGCTGTTAGAGTCCTTATTACCCACAAAACAGAGCTGTTGTGTCTTGTATTGGAATATGTGTTACTCTCTGCCTCCATTGCTGTTTCTAAGCCCCACTGCTTTTTTTTTTTTTTTAAATAAGCAAACATTGTTATAGTTTAACTGGCAGATTTTTTCTTACTATATATAAAATGACGGTGTGACATATAATCTGTAACATCTCAGTATACAAAGAACAGTACTATCAACGTACAAATTCTACATCTTGCTTCCTTTAGTCATTTCTTTTTTTTTAAATTAATTTTTATTGGAGTATAGTTGCTTTACAATGTTGTGTTAGTTTCTCCTGTACAGCAAAGTGAATCAGCCATACATATACATATATCCCCTCTTTTTTGGATTTCCTTCCCATTTAGGTCACCACAGTGCATTAAGTAGAGTTCCCTGTGCTATACAGTATGTTCTCATTTGTTATCTATTTTATACCTAGTATCAATGTGAGCCCCACTGCTTTTGATTTCTCTTAACTCTTTTCTGCCCCTTTCTTTACTTCCCTCCACATTGCTTCTTTTTTATCACTCCTACTTCTTGTAGCTTCTCCTGTGCTGAACTGTTGCTCAAAATGTTTGGCCCTTTTGGCCATTGCCAATCAGAATGTTTCTTTCTTTACAAAGTCAAACCAATCAATCGTCATAAAAATGACAGGAGTGTTTGCAATTCTCCACGTCTCTTTTGTTCTTTCTGTACAGTCAGTACCATAAGGACTCAATATGTTTTGAATGAGTACTTTTGCATAATTCTTTTCGTTGGCATTGCTTTATTTGGAGCCGTCAGGCGAGACTTACTGATTATTAGCTTCTCTGTTTAAATTTGGTGTTCAAAGGCTACTGCTCTTAAGACAGGTTTAATTTTTTTTCCCTTTCCTTTTGAAATTCAGCTATTTCTGAGTTCAGAACCATTCTGAAAGCCATAAAGCAAATTATGCTTTACTGGATGTTTGTACTGGTATTGAACTTTAAAGAATATAATGTTCATTTGGATTTATATTTTAATATATATGTAAACATTAAAAATGTTTAATACTTCATATTTCTTGCTATTATGCCTCCTACAGTGGCTCTTATTTTTTTTAATTTTTATTGGCATATAGTTGATTTATAATGTTGTGTTAGTTTCAGGTGTACAGCAAAGTGAATCTGTTATACATATATATATATGCACTCTTTTTTAGATTCTTTTCCCATATAGATCATTACAGAGTGTTGAGTAGAGTTCTCTGTGTTATACAGTAGGACCTTATTAGTTGTCTGTTTTATATATAGTAGTGTTTATATGTCAATCCCAATCTCCCAGTTTATCCTTCTCCCCACTTTTCCCTCCTACATGCTACACTGGTTTGTTTCCTACATGCTACACTGGTACTTTTGATACTGCTCATTGTAAGCTGTTCTTCCCTTAGAATCTGGGAGATTTTTTCTGTTAAAACTGTTACATTACAAAACTGTAAACTTATATTAAAGATGAAAAATGGAGCTCCAAATAAATGTATTAATATAAGGTTTATATAGATATAGACCAATGGAATAGATAGCCCAGAAACAACCTTCACATATGAAAATCATATGGTCAAATGATTTTGAACAAGGGTGCTAAGAATATTTCATGGAGAAAGGATGTTGTTTTTCAACAAATGGTGTTGGAAAAACTGGATATCCAGTTTTCATTTCATTTTGAGCCTTTATTCCAAAGAATGAATTTGAACCCTTACCTAACACCATATACAAAAATTAACTCAAAATGGATCAAACACCTAAACATAAGAGCTAAAACTATAAAACTCTTAGGGGAAAACAAAGGATTCTTCATGACATTGGATTTGGCCATATTTCTTGGATGTAACATCAAAAGCACAGGCAACAAAAGAAAAAATGGTTATTTTGGAATGCATCAAAATTAAAACCTTTTGTGCATCAAAGCCACTGTCAACAGAGTGAAAAGACAACCCATGGAATAGAGAAAATATTTGCAAATCATATATCTGACAAGGGTTAATATCAGAATACATATAAAGAACTTCTACAACTCAACAGCAAAAAATAAACAGCCTGATTAAAAAATGTGCAAAGGACTTAAATAGACCTTTCTTCAAAGATATGCACATGGCTAATAAACACGTGGAAAGATGTCGAACATCACTAATCATTCAGAAAATGCAAATGAAAAGCACAATGAGATAATACTTCACACACAGAAGGATGGCTATTATTAAAAAAACAAACAACAACAAAAAAACAGAAAATAACAAGTGTTGGTGAGGTTGTAGAAAAATTGGAACCCTTGAACACTGTTGGTGGGAATGTAAAATGGTAGTGCACAGTAGAGAAAACAGTATGGAGGCTCCTCAAAAAGTTAAAAATAGGATTACCATATGAGGGAATTCCCTGGCAGTCCAGTGGTTAGGATTCCGTGCTTCCATTGAAGGGGACACGGGTTCGAACCCTGGTTAGGGAACTAAGATCCTGCATGCTGTGCAGCAGCGTGACCAAAATAAAAAGAATTCCCATATGATCCAGCAGTTCTGTCTAGATATACACACAAAAGTATTGAAAGCAGGGACACAAACAGATATTTGTATACCCATGTTTATAGCAGCATTATTCACAATAGCCAAAAGGTGAAAGCAACCCAAGGGTCTATTGATGGATAAATGAATAAACAAATGTGATTTATCCATACAGGAGACTATTATTCAACCTTAGAAAGGAAGAAAATATTGTCACGTGCTACAACACGATGAACCTTGAAGACATTATGCTAAGTAAAATAAGCTAGGCACAAAAGGACAAATACTGTCCTTATATGACTCCACTTATATGAGGTACCTAGAGTAGTCAGACTCACAGAGACAGAAAAAGAATGGTGGTTGTCAAAGGTAGGAGGGAATGGGGAGTTATTGTTCCATAGGTGTAGAGTTTCATTTTGAGAAGATGAAAAAGTTCTAGATATGGATGGTGCTGATGGTTGTACAAAAGTGTGTAAAGTGTGTATGCATTTAATGCCACTAAGCTGTACACTTAAAAATGGTTAAAGTGGTAAATTTTAAAATTAAATTAATTTAAAAGGAAGGTTTGTAGTAGCCACAATAGGTTATCTAGCCAACATTTATCATCTCCTTTTATCCTTGTTGGCGGAGTCCCTATTTTGTTTAGGTGTGTAGACCTTGCCTATGTGACTTAGGGTGAGGACCCTGTCCCAAGTTCAGCTATAAATTCTGATTGACTGCAACAAATCAGGATTACTTTCATTACACTGCTGGTGTGTGTGTATGTTTTATGTATATGTGCAGTAATGTGTATTATAATATTGTTTATAAAAGCTAAGTATTGGGAAACAAAACACCTAAGTGTCTCTCAGTAGGAGGAGACTGGTTTTAGAAATCCTTGCACAAATGAGAGAGTGGTCTGTAAAAATCTCTGCAAAAATAGTATATCTCTATATTTATTAACATGGACAGATGGTCATATTGTTGAATTTTTTAAATGTTCCCAAACAGCAGTAGTATATAACATTGAGGAGTGAAACTGGAGAGAGAGAGAGAGAGAATGGGTAGAAGGATTGAGAACAGGAGAAACTGGTGGGTTTTTTTAAGGCAAAAAAATTTTTTTAAGGCAAAATATATTTTAAGGATAGATATTTTTGGTCAGTGAGATGGGAAAGGAAGTGAACTGGGAGATTTCTGGGCAAGGTTTTCTTGCGCTCAAGGAGCATATAGCAGAAAATTCCGTGCCATTTTCTTCTAATGAATATTGTGCCTGAATGTGGCACCTTGAACTATGCATGAGGAAAACCAGCTCCAGGATGAAGTAGCTGCTGAGTCCAGTAGGGTGGAGAAATGGAAGGAACCTGAGGCCTTGATAAGATCCTTGTTCTGCTGATCATATTGGGCATGGAGCCTTTCCCTCTGAACTTGTTTAATGTGAGGTGATCTATTTCCTTCCTTGTTTAAACCAGTTTGAGTTGAACTTCTGTTCCTTGCAGTCAGAAACATCCTAGCTGAAATGAGACATTTCAGAAAGGTAAACTGTTCCCACAGAATTAGCTTTTCTAGTTTGAGGATGTTATTCTAAACTTGAGTCAGGCTTAGGTTAAATGTCACAGTGGTGTCATTTTACCTTTTATTCATGATTTGCTGTCTCCTTTTATGGGTCTACTTTTGAAGTCATCGTGTTTATTATTCTAGAATTGTAAAGTGTACAGTACAATCGACTGGAAATGAATACAAAGTACAAAGTGTTGTTTTTATGGCACTTTTATATTTGGCAAAGTATTTTCTATTTTCCTTGGTTTATGCATTTTTTGAAACACCAGGAACTGTACATGAAAAACAAACAAGATGCTTTATGTTTTAAATACATCCTTTAATTATGTACATCTCTTTATTTGAAGAGAATTTTGGAAGGTTTGAACTGAAAGAGTGTATTTATTAGGATGCTTTTTTTTGCAAGTAACTGAGAAACCCAATTTAAACTGACTTAATGTTTAAAGGAATTTATTGGCTTATATAACTAAAAAGCCAAAGGTGTGTTACATTTCGGGTAAAGCTTGATCCAACAGCTTAACTGCCTTTTTATCCTTTTCATAATTCAATAGTATCAACTTTATTCTAGTGCTAGCTCCTCCCACAGTATGAAAAATGGTCAGCAACAATTTGGGCTTATATGCTTTCTTCATTTGTGTCCAGCAGGGGGAGTTTTCCCAATTTTTCGTTCTCCAACTTTGGTAATAAAATCACAGGCTTCATTCTCAATAGACCAGTTTAGGTCATAAATCCATCCCTTTGTCAATTATTGTAGCAGGGTGGATGGAAATATGCCTGTTGGCTTAAGCTATTGATTGGCTACCCTTGGAGGTGGAGATGAGGTCAGTCCCGTTCAGATTACATGCTGATGTATGGAGGATAGGTGGGCTTAGTGCCACCCGCAATGTCCATTTTACAAGGAATGGAAAGAAAGGAAGCCATCCATCCCCTGTGCCAAATATCATTAGATATTATTTCTGTGTTTCTCTTTTAGTGTTACATTGTTTTTGTTTTATGTTTTCGTCTCATTAGCAAATTGTTTGCAACAGAAAACTATTTGGCAGCTATTAATGCGTACAACTTAGCCATAAGACTAAATAATAAGATTCCACTACTGTATTTGAATCGGGCTGCTTGCCATCTAAAACTGAAAAACTTACACAAGGCCATAGAAGATTCTTCTAAGGTATGTGTATCTATTTATTTATATATGGTGCTTTAAAATTGTTATGCTCCTATTTATTGGTTTAAATGATGCCCTTATCTTTTGTCAGTTAAATTTGAATAAGTGAGTTGCAAGGATTTTAAGAATCTTGCTTTTTACATCTTTTTACTGAAAAAAAAATTCTTTTTTTAAATTTTGTCCATGCCACGTGGCTTGCAGGATCTTAGTTCCCCATCTAGGGATCGAACCTGTGTCCCCTGCATTGGAAGCACAGAGTCCTAACCAATGGACCCCCAGGGAATTCCCCCTCAAAAGAATTTTTTTTAATGGGCAAGGAACTAGTGTTTCTTGAGACTTCAAATTAGATTAGAGATCCCCTATCAATTGCCCTGGTGTATCAGTTGAAGTTCAGAAGGAAATTAGTAAATGGTTGTCCGTTTGTGCTCACCTTTTTTCTTATTAAAGTTTTGCAGACTTGATGCGAGATAGAAGAACACTTGGTGTCACTACTGCTTCACAGTAAAAGGATATCTCCATGATTATTTTTCCATATTCAGAGTAACTTAGTATATTCTAATTTCCATTATGAATATCATGTCATTTTCTTAAACTTCTAGATTTTTCTGTTCCCCCCCCCCATATCAAAGTAACTTGTTTTAAGGGAAATCACATGCAAAATCTCTTATGTGTCTCCTTGAGATTGAGGATATGGAGGAAACAATCAAGTCCTTTTTTTTTTTTTTTTTTTTTTTTGCGGTATGCGGGCCTCTCACTGTTGTGGCCTCTCCTGTTGCAGAGCACAGGCTCTGGATGGGGGCAGGCCCAGCGGCCGTGGCTCACAGGCCCAGCCGCTCTGCGGCATGTGGGATCTTCCCGGACCGGGGCATGAACCCGTGTCCCCTGCATCGGCAGGTGGACTCTCAACCACTGTGCCACTAGGGAAGCCCTAGTCCTCATATTTTGATCTCATTAAGCTATTGAAGATGTGACAATATTTTTGTGATCCAGTTTTCCTTTTAGTAGCATAATTTCGGGCACAAACAAATATTTATTGAATGAATGAATAAACGGAATCACCAAATTTAAATATAAAAGCATTATATATAGTATATATAATACTATAATTAATAGCATTAATTAAATTAATGCTATTTAATCATCCCTGCTAGTAAAGGTAAAGCTGTAGAGGTTTCAAATGATAAACTAAATCATAAGTTTCGGGGCAAGGGTATGAATCTCGTATAGGAACAATTGAACAAGTCCTAAAATTGTTCAACATAAATGGATGTATTTGATAAATTCCTGTCCTAGTTAAGCCAAAAATTTAGGTGGGTGAGGGCTTGAGGCTAGTTTTAAAGTTGAGTTTTATCATGTTTTTGCTCGTTTAAATTAGGAAATTATATTTTTCCCTATTTTTTTTTGTAAGGCACTAGAATTATTGACACCACCTGTTGCAGACAATGCTAATGCAAGAATGAAGGCACACATACGACGTGGAACAGCATTCTGTCAACTAGAATTGTATGTAGAAGGTAAGAAATGACAGAAATGTTTTAAGTTCCAAGTTATACTCTAAAAAAAGTCATTGCCATTATTCAAGATGACTCCATTATTTTATACTTTTAGCATTTAATTTATTCTTTGCAATTTATCTGACAAAACAAAAGATGATTTGAAATATTTTAAAAAATCATTGTTGTAGAAGGGAATTAACACAAGATATAAACATCTCTCTAGGTCTAGGGAGATGCTGTAGTATCAGACAGGATTTTTTGTGGAAAGATGTGTGATAAATGAGTCACTTAAGATATAATGGAAATTTTAAAATGAGCTTCTTTGGTCAGACACACAGACAGTACATACATACATATATACATACATACATTCATAAGCTCAGAAATAACTGATCTACCACAATGTATGATCAATTGCTTATTTTTGTGAGACCGTACTAAGGTTTGTAATTCAGCCTCATGTGTATGGAAGCCATATTTATTTAATTTTTATTGTTTTAATTTAATTTAATTTTTATTGTTTTTCATTTTTAATGTAATTAAGGACTATTTGCAGTTACTCATGTTGCCCCCGAGTTTTATCTTCAGTGCTCTTCTTCCCATACTTCCCTACCCAGATTCCCATTCAGTTTCCCTTTATTCAAGGCCTAAAGGCCTATTCCTGATGATGTCTTGCCAGGGAATTGGCTTTAGCTTATATAGTTTTGTTATTTATGACTTGTTTGTAAGCTTGTTTCTGCCATTTTTAGGTTTTTCCAACCAAAGCATCCAAATTAGATTTATATGCCTATCCTTTTTTTAAGAGTCTTATTCAGCTTCATGAGGATAAAAATTATCAAGACAGGAATGAAACACTGTAAGCATTCTTTAGGAATTACAGCATCCTAGACTTTTTTGAGCTAAAAGGACCCTCCCTTCATTTTAAAGATGAGAAAATGGAGACTTAGAGACATTAAGTGATTTGCCTGAAGTGGCATGGCAAATCAATAGCACCTGGAAGTCAAGTTTCCTTAGAAATTCTTCTCACTGATATTTTTGTTAAAGATTTAGATTCAGTTATATATATATATATATATTTTTTTTTTTTTTTTTTTTTTTTTTTATGCGTTACGCGGGCCTCTCACTGTTGTGGCCTCTCCCGTTGCGGAGGACAGGCTCCGGACGCGCAGGCTCAGCGGCCATGGCTCACGGGCCCAGCCGCTCCGCGGCATGTAGGATCTTCCCAGACCGGGGCACGAACCCGTGTCCCCTGCATCGGCAGGCGGACTCTCAACCACTGCGCCACCAGGGAAGCCCTCAGTTATATATTTTTTAACATCCAGTCCACAATGCTTTCCTTTTTAACCAATTTTCCTCAAAGAAATTTTGTAGATAGGATAATTAGAAAAAAAAAAGCACAAACTATAGTCTGTAAATTATATAAAGTATGGATTGAGTCTACCAAAATTATATTTTTAAATCTAGAATTTTGAAATAAGGTGACATTTATTACTTTTTCATTGAGGTGATAAAAATGTCCTTTTGATATATGAGTTTTGAGTCTATTCATGCTTTAATGAATTTAAGCTGTTAGCTTATTTGTATTTCAGTTTAAAAAAACTGCTTCTGACTGAATCTTGAATGAAATCATAATTATTTCTGAAATTACTGAAAAATTTCTTCAGTCTCTTAGAGACCATGTATGTGAAAATGGGAATCTGACTAAAACCTGTTGCTTGTGCTGAACCATGGATTTAATGATTCTTTTTATTTTTTAAAAATATTGTTTAGATAACACAAGTATTTATAAAATATTTTATTCATCATCATTGCTATATAAATATAGGCCTACAGGATTATGAAGCTGCCCTTAAGATTGATCCATCCAACAAAATTGTACAAAATGATGCTGAGAAGATTCGGAATATAATTCAAGGAACAGAACTAAAATCTTAATGACTACTAGAAGCAACTAGGTATTGTACTAGGTATTGTTCTAAGTTTTACAAAAATACCTGGAGGCATTAGGAATCTGTGCATATTATGGCTGATTATACAGAATCACTTTCTCTTTAGTTCTGTACAGGGAAGAATATTATAAATCTGTAGAAAATGAAATGTTTGATTTCAGTGGTTTTTGAATAAGTAAAAGTAAGAATAATCTATTTTAATTATTTGTTTCATATTACAACATATTTTTTTTGTTACTGAATTCAGCTTGCCCTTATAACTAACAAAATATTTGTTGCTGTGATTACCAGGATGCTTACTGATTCATTTTTAACAAGGAGAAGTTTAAAATAAAAGATGGTATTTATAAAGTATTTTTGTTTGTATTATATACTACTCTATTTAATTGTCTGAATGATTGGGCTTGGTATAATCAATACTGATGTTTTGACTTAGTTTCCAAATGCACAGAACCTTCTTTTAAAAAAATACTGCTCCACTACCTGTTGTTTGAGGTTAGACCAGTTTACCCTAGTAAAACAACTGTTTGGGAAACCTTATCTTCAACTTTAGTTGTGGGAAGTGTTTGCCAAAGTGTCGATCATATTTCATAACACTATCTGGTGATGATAAATTTTCTAGTGAGATTTTTTCTAGTACCTTCAAGTACATCAGGAAAAAAACAAAAGAAGGCAGCAGGGACTTCCTTGGTGGCCCAGTGGTTAAGAGTCCGCCTGCCAATGCAGGGGACACGGGTTCGAGCCCTGGTCCGGGAAGATCCCACATGTCGCAGAGCAACTAAGCCCACGCACCACAACCACTGAGCTTGCACTCTAGAGCCCGAGAGCCACAACTACTGAGCCTGCGTGCCACACCTACTGAAGCCTGTGTGCCTAGAGTCTATGCTCCGCAACAAGAGAAGCCACCGCAATGAGAAGCCCACACACCGCAACGAAGAGTAGCCCTTGCTCGCTGCAGCTAGAGAAAGCCCGTTCACAGCAACAAAGTCCTAACACAGCCAAAAGTAAATAAATAAATAAATTTTTTTAAAAAAAGGAAGCAAAGGTGAAAATGTTAACTTAGAGTATTATGATAGTGACACTGCATTGCACCACCACTTGTGTTGTATCTCTGTGATGATGCAAGCATTAAGCAAAACCAGTACAGCTTCCCTTTTGCATCCAACAGTTGTCACATTTCTCTGTGATTCACATTTCTCTGTGAAACAAAACAAAACTTTTAGGAGTAAGTTTTATAGTATTTGTTCATCAGGTGTCATTCAAGTGGATCATAAAACAGCCTCTTTCTTAAAGAAAAAATGCAGTACTTTTTTGAATATGTAAGAGTATCCTAGTTCAGCAACCTTGAAAATTTTACTTCTATAAAGCAACTCTTGATAACTTCTATAGCAGTTCTGCCCAGTTATCAGACCTTCTGGTGAGACAGGATTGCTTTTTTCTTATAATCAACACTTGTTTGGTTTTTTTGTTTTAATTAATTAATTAATTAATGGCTGTGTTGGGTCTTTGTTGCTGCAGTGAGCGGGGGCTACTCTTTGTTGTGGTGCATGGGCTTTTCATCGCAGTAGCCTCTCCTTTGCCGAGCACGGGCTCTAGGCACATGGGCTTCAGTAGTTGTGGCACTCGGGCTTAGTACTTGTGGCTCACAGGCTCTAGAGCACAGGCTCAGTATTTGTGGTGCACGGGCTTAGTTGCTCCGCAGCATGTGGGATCTTCCCGGAACAGGGCTCAAACGCGTGTCCTCTGCGTTGGCAGGTGGACTCTCAACCACTGTGCCACCAGGGAAGTTCCCCTGGTTTGCTTTTATTTTTAAAAATAAATGTAACCAAAATAGAGGTGGTTATTCTGTTTGACACATACCAGTTTGACATTCAAAATACTTTAACCAAACTGGTCTTTCCTCAGGCTCTTCCTGTTGCAGGAAAAACGGGGCACACGAGTATGGTCATGTCCCAGGTCTTGGGTGAGTCCCTGGGACAGGCCACCAAGTGAGGGTCCTTGGCTTTGCCCAGGGAAGAATTCAAGAGCAAGCCATAGTAAAGCGAAAGCAGGTTTGTTTAGAGAGATACACATTCCATAGTCAGAATGTGGTCCGTCTCAAAAGGCAAGAGCGGTGCTGAGGTGTGGGGGGGATAGTTTTTACGGCTGGGTAATTTCACAGGTGGGAGGATTATTCCTACTATCTTGGACAAGGGGCAGGGATTTCCAGGAATTGGGCCACGGCCCACTTTTTGGCCTTTTATGGTCAGCCTTGGAGCTGTCATGGTGCCTGTGGATGTATCATTTAGCTAATGTATTGATATTACAATGAGCGTGTAATGAGGCTCAAGGGCTACTGGAAGTTGAATCTTCTGCCATCTTGGACCTAGTCGGTTCTAACTAGTTTTTTTCCTGCATCCTCAATGGCTGTGTCATTCTTTTAAAGGTTGTGCCCTGCCCCCTTCCCTCCTGTCTCATTCCTATTTCAATCAGAAAACAAAAACTGGCCCCAATAGCTACCATAAGAGCAAAAGAATCTATTTTTGGAGGAGGTAGAAGAAGGGAGTCTTAAGTAGTTAGTTATTCTTTTTGACCCTATCTTCTAAGTCTTGGTTTAAAAGCAACAGACACTCATTTGTATTCACTTGACCTTTTTTTGAGCAATCTTCTATTAAGGGACTTCTGTCTTAGACTGAAGTAGTGATAGAGTTAAAATATAGATATAGACATTCCCATTTCATTTATGATAAAAACATGTTTCCCAAATAATAGTGTGATCATTAAAGCCTATGAATAAAATTATTAAAAGAAAAAATTGTCATGGTAGTCCTTTGACATGACCAAGCCAAAGAAGGAAGAATTTATTACTTGCAGCAAGGAGAACACTGGGGATCTTTCCCAAGGCAGTGTCTCCCAGAACAGCAAACTTGGGGAAGTTTTAAGCTAAGGGTCCATGCATATTCATGAAGGAGCTTGAGCAGAGAATTCTGCATGGAATTGGGCAAAGGTCAACAGAGTTCCAAGCTTTAGTTGATTGAAGTCATGAAGGTCAGAAAATGTCAACATCTTCATCCCTTAGCTTCCAGTAGATACGGTGGTTGAGCCCTGGAGGGGGTTTAAATTCTTCAAAACAGCTCAAGAATAGCTCAAGAATTCGCTTCAGGCTAATCTTTACCATTG
The DNA here is from genome assembly GCF_008692025.1 of Phocoena sinus. NCBI lineage: Eukaryota > Metazoa > Chordata > Mammalia > Artiodactyla > Phocoenidae > Phocoena > Phocoena sinus. The sequence goes on from NC_045764.1 coordinate 79,375,548, forward strand.
AGATAGATCTGGGAAGTCTTTATTATCTGATTTGTTGTCTTTGTTGTTGTTCCTTCTCTTGCCTCATAAGAGTATTTTGTTCTTTTGTTCCCTTAAGATTATTATTACAGAGGGCAAGCATTGTGGCCAGGCTTAGATCACAAAATGGCTTAGGCCTAAAATGGCTTCTCTTATGTCAAGAAAGCCATGCCTGGATCTCTTTCTCTGAGGACCCCCTACCATAACTGCTTATTACATAAATACACAGTGTACACATTAACTAAAGAAAACTTTTCCGCAAAGTTGGTAATAAATATCAAAGCTATATCACAATCTTGCATGCAAAAGAAAAACTGCTAGTTAGTCCATTTTGCAATTGATGCTTTATAGAAATAGGAAATGTTAAAAAACCGAGTTCAAAGTCTGAAGACCTAATTGGCCTTATTCAGTGATCCATAATTTAAGCAGTATCATATCTAGCAACTAGAAGCACCCTCTGAAGGGTTGTACAAAAGGGAAGGTTTTTATAGAACGAAGGGTGGGGCACAAGGGAGCTATTGATGAAAAAAAATAATGGATTATTTTTAGGCTAAGACATCTTTTTGCTGGGAAAGGTTTTGTCAGGCAGATTGCTGCTTCTTCCTTTAGGGGCTTGGCGGGAGTTGGAGAGGGCCCAAGTGACAGATTACCTCTTGGTGCTGACCAGCAAATTCCAAATTGATTGATTAAGATTACATTTCTGGGAAAGGTCAAAACTGCAGTTAGGTTAGGTATTAAATCATGGGCTTTTAACACAAGTGCTGCCATTTGGGGCCTGTGATTTTTTATCTTTAACAGAAATAATAGGAAATAGGAATAGGAAATAATTAGATTATTGTTAGACTACATTTTTATTTTATTTATTTATTATTCAAAATATTTATTTATTTATTTATGGCTGCATTGGGTCTTTGTTGCTGCACGTGGGCTTTTCTCTAGTTGCAGTGAGCAGGGGCTACTCTTTGTTGCAGTGCGCAGGCTTCTCATTGAGGTGGCTTCTCTTGTTGCGGAGCATGGGCTCTAGGCGCACAGGCTTCAGTAGTTGTGGTGCGCAGGCTCAGTAGTTGTGGTGCTCAGGCTTAGTTGCTCCACAGCATGTGGAATCTTCCCAGACCAGGGCTCGAACCCACGTCCCCTGCGTTGGCAGGCGGATTCTTAACCACTGCATCACCAGGGAAGTCCTAGACTAGATTTTTAAAAAGAGTATTTTCTTACATGCCACTTGCCTCTTGACTGACAATCACGTGAGAGTCAGCTAGGGTGGGTAAGTAACTAGTTTCACAAAATGTGTCTCTATCTCATTAAACGTGCTTAAGCATTTTGTCAGGGATGCTCATTTCCTCCTTTCTTTCCAGAAAGAGAATTACATCAAGCAAAAAAAGGTTTGTCCCAGACCAGGTTTGGGATAACTTTCTTTTACACATTTTAGCTCTTTACTGACAGAGGTAAAAGTATTACTCCTAATAGCTAAATGCTGTCTAATAGTTAAATGGAAAGTAAACACATGTATTTAAGTAAACATATCCTGTTCCAGTTTCCTAGTATCACAAAATACTAGAGCTGGACAGTAGTTACAGCAGTAAAAACAAGTATTACAGGAACTATTACAATAGGAGAAAAGAGCACTCAGTATAGAACTGGGTTCAGTTCCTACTGCAGAACGGACAGGTGATGATTTATAGCCAAGGAGCAATAGTGCGGTCGGGGGGAAGTGGGGAAGGGGGTGGCTTGTCAGTGGATAGAGAATTACTGAGAGGAAACATCAGGGGTAGGGAGATTCTGGCTAAACTAACCTAACAGGATTCCTGCTGAAGGCAGGCCATTTTGATCAGATATCACCTGGGAGATGGTGAGAGATGAGGAATTTGGTTAGATATTGAAGGTGATCAGATGTTGATGGTGGGATTGTGGTTAAACCGATTTAACAAGATTTTTTTTTTTTTAAAATCTTATTCTCTTCAGCTAATCAACATGACCACCGGTGACACAACACTGTTATTGACACACAACACTCAAAAGTGGGGCTTCTTTTCACTCCAGGGGGACAAGTCAGGTGAGTGGGGCTTCCCTCATGGGGGCAAAGGAGTCGGGGCTGCTCACCTGAGGGGCGGGTGTCATGGAACCCACCTCTTGGTTGTGATGGTTTCGAGTTTCTCCACCATTCAGGATTCATGCCCATCCTCCCTTCTGACCTCCATATCCATAGCAGTTTCAAGTTTCAGCATAAGCTCAGATCAGTTTCTACTCTCCCCTTTGCTTTCACCAGTGACCCTGTGACCCTGTGACCTGTGTTGAGCTCCTCCAGGAGGGCACTTCTTAAGAGTCAGGCTTGCCTGGAGCTGAAGGAGAGGGTTTAACAAGAGTCTTGTTACAACTAGGCTCTTAAGGACAAGGCCCAAGTGTTACCTGAAAACTGGGTTCACCTCTTGGTGATGTCGAGCCAAAAGACGCAACCAAGGGAAGGAGCGAAAGAAGGACCCATTTATTATTTGCAATAAGTAGGGAGAACACGGGTGATCTTTCCCAAAGGAGTGTATCCTTGAACAGCAAAATTAGGGAAGTTTTAAGCTAAGGGTACATGTATATTCATGAAGGGGCTTGGCTGGTGTATGCATATTTATGAAGGAGCTTGGGCAGAGAATTCTGCATAGAATTGGGGCAAAGGTCGACAGAGTTCCAAGCGTGATTGAAGCTATGAGGGTCAGAAAAGGTCAACATCCCTTAGCTTCCAGTAGATCTGGTGTTTGAGCCCTGGAGGGGGTTTAAATTCTGCAGAATAGCTCAAAACAGTGCTTCAGGCTAATCTTTACCATTGAAATGAACTGAGTCTTTATTATCTGATTGTTATCTTTGCTATTCTTCCTTCTCTTGCCTGATAAGAGTTCTTTGTTCTTTTATTCCCTTAAGATCATTATTACTGAGACCTATTCAAAGACAAGCATTGTGGCCAGGCTTAGATCACAAAATGGCTTAGGCCTAAAACGGCTTCTCTTATGTCAAGAAGCTATATCTAGTTCTTTCTCCAGGGAACCCCTACCCCATCTGCTTACACAAGGATGAGGCCTAGTTGAAAAAGTGGCTCAGAGGAGCATGTTTAGAGTTTGGTCAAGGAGAGACCACTTGCCATTGGCAAGCCAGGTTCTTTCCAACAAACCTCATCTATGTGGAGAATAAAAAAGCAAAGGACTTTTGCACATACCATCTGGGGAAAAGGTTGGTATATGATCTCCCAAAAAGCCTGATAACAAGGGTGTGTTTCATTACCTTATTGAATTGATCTGGCCAGTCTCACTCTCAAAGACCCAAGAGCACCCTCAAGAGCTGGCCCATCTTTAAGGATCAGAGTCACATTAACCAAGCTCAGGAGACAAATAAAACAGACTGCCTACTTATTATTGATTCATAATCAGAAATTGACTGAGGATGTTCATTGTCACGGTAGGTTAAATGAAAATTCATTTCTCTTATAAGCAGATTTGATATGGTAAATCAAAATAAAGTTGCTTGGCAAACAGGGACTCAGAACGCGGATGATTAGTTTAATGAATGGAATGTTTCATGGCATCATATATGCAATTCTACATAACAGGCTTCCTTTTCCCTACAAAGTTTAGGATAATTCCCTTTGTTTACAAGCCTTAAGACATACTTCACTGTAACTAACTCTGGTGTACTAACAATAAAACCAGGTTAATTCTTCAGGTCATGACAAGGTTACCAGCATCTTCTCTTTGAAGTGTGATTTGCCCTTCTTCTTTTTTTTTCTCTGAAAGAATATTAATTGAGTAATTTATTTAGTTGATGTTGTGATTTGCCCTTCTAAAATGTTTTAAAGGCATATGACTCTAAGACCATCTCTCTCTTAAGATACTCTCTTCAAGGAGCTACTTTTGACAGTACTTAGAACATACTTCATTTTAGCCTTTTTATGACCTAAATGAACATGGTTTTTGTTTAATAAACAAACTGCTTAGTATAGTACCTAGAACATAATAAACTCAGAATAATTTTGAGCTATTATAGATAGTAAAAACCAACCAACATTATTTGGTCAAATATATTAATTAGATTATTGATGGGGTAAATTATATTTATGATAGTCTTTTAGATTATAGCTAAAAGAGGAAAAAGACCTGAACAAATTGGTAAAATATTCCTTTGGGAAGGTAAACCTTCAGTTTCATTTGAAGGTTAGAGTTCATGCTATATTTCAAGAAATGATCAGTCAATAAATGGAGGTAAAACTTCAAATATTCTGATAATTGTGTAAAGGAAGGAAAGTTTGCCTAAAGTATGTGAGTTTTCAAATTAATTTGCTTTAAGTATCTTCCAGGAGAATTGATTGTTCAAACTGTTATCTGAAATGGAGTCTTTCTTTTTGGAAAAATTACAGAGTAAGTTTATTTTTTGTACTTTAGGATAGCATATTCCAAATATACTACTTTATTTAGTGTATCTCACAAAATAGTTAAATTAATACTTTACAGTCCATACGCTAATGCTTTATTTTTTATTGTTCTTACGTATCCTAGTTCTAAATATACTATAAATTGGTGAATAATTCTGTGTTCATCCTATCTGTGCCTTTGATTTTATACACTTTAGCTTTTTTAGTCCATATTAAAGAAACATTACTGTGTAGTCATCTTTAGCTACATTTTCTCTATGGAACTGATTACTGTGGGCGAGAGGTTCTCCAAATGTGGTTCCATCAAAATACAAACATGCTATATTATGATCCTGTCTTTAAAAAGTAACCTTTGCCCCCATATCTGTTTCCAGCTATCATCCCATTTCTCTGTTCAGTATACAGCAAAACTAATAAAATGTAGTTTTTACTTCTTGCAGCCTTTTTTTTATATATACACATAAAGAACTGCTTTTATTGAAAACAATACAACATGAATCATACTGTTCAGCATTAAAAATGTTTCCACTAATGGAACATTTGAAATTAACATTGCATTAGAGGGGAGGGATAAATCAGGAGCTTGGGATGAACATACACACACTACTCTATAAAGATAGATAACCAACAAGGACATATTGTACAGCGCAGAGAACTCAATATTGTGTGATAACCTATAAGAGAAAAGAATCTAAAAAAGAATGAATATATGTATATGCATAACTGAATCACTTTGCTGTATAACTGAAACCAACACAACACTGTAAATCAACCATACACCAATAAAATTAAGATTTGAAAAAAAAAACACTGCGTTAGAAAATTACAGAATATGGTCACCATGCCTATGAAAACTACAGTCAATTTGTCAACAAAACAGTTAAGCTTTGTTTACTGTTCTTCTCCCCCATATGTTTGTGGTTATTAAGACCATTTACGTTAAAAATGGATCAAGGTTTAGTGTCGTTCTATAGATATGATGAGTATTTATCCCAGGTTTCCTGGGACACCCCTGGTTGCAAACGACTGTTTCCTGGTTTGGGGGTGGGAGGATGTGGTCCACACTGTTGGCTTTGTGTGGTGAGGGTCTCCTGATCAAGGTGTGAAGGGGTTAGAATGGATCATTTGGATAACATCTGAGACAGCAACAGAACAAAAGGGTACAAGAACGAGAAAGCTGTTTGAGCGAAACTGGCGGCCCTTGAAGAAGCAGGCAAAGGTGTCAGGCAAGCATGAGGCCAGGATGTGTCTGGGTGAAACAGCTTGAAGGCAGATCAGGCAACCGTCTTGGAAGAGGAAGTTGGTTTTCTTGACTCAGCAGCTTAGTCACCTTCCGGCATCATCAGTGTCAAATACTCTTTAGCCTTCAGGGGCCTGGCCACGGGCTTCTGAGGTGGTTTCATCACCTTGGAAGGCAGGGATTTTAGAAGGGTGGGCCTACAGGTTGATTTGTGGGAGAAACCTTCATTCCTTCTTCATGTGAATCCATTCAAGGGCTTCCTCTGTGCCTGGCAGCCTGTGAGAAACTGGGCAGGACCCAGAAATGGCCAAAACCCAAATCTTTGCCTTTGAGGAGTTTTCAGTCCAGTGTGGGGGACAGGCCTATAGAGTAGTAAATTATAATCCCACCTTATCAAGGATTCCTATCTAGATAGAACCAAACACTGAGGGGCATAGAGAGGAGAGAGCCACTAACCACGGGATAGCTGGTGTGACTCAGGCTGGCCATCGTGTAGTGGGCCTCACGCAGTCCTTTCTAAGTCCTTTTCCCCCTCAGTGGGTGAGTACAGGGAATAACAAGAATTGTTCCTCCTGGAGCTGTATAAGTGCTTCTGAGAAGCCCCTTCATCCTTCCAGGCTCCTGTTGATCCTTTTCCTATTTTCTTCCCTTTAAGGACCTGTCAGAGTCCAGGCAGGAAACAGAGAGTGCACTCAGCTGCAGTGTTTAAAAGGCTTTTTAGTGAAGTGACTATTTACAGAGGTTTGGGTAGCTTCCCAGAAGTAGTAAGAGATGTTGTGCCCCCAGCAGCTGCCCACAAAGGGAAGCCTCTCGCCCACCTGCCCTGCAGAGACAGGGGAAGAGGTGGTGGTGGCGGCATCCAGGTGAAAGCCAGCATCCTGGGAGAGAGGCTGCTGGACAGGAGCTGCTTGCCCACAGGGCACCATGCCAGGCATTGAGGAATTAAGGATCAACCAGCCAGACCTGGCCCCCACCTTTATGGAGCTTATGGTCAAAGCAGACTGTCCTGCAGGCCCCAGGGCTCTGGTGATATCTGATCTCTCTGCCTCATTCCTTATTGGCCACGCCCTCTTCTTACCCCACGTGCTCTAGAGCCTAGGGGATACCAGCTGCAGGGCCAGGTGGTATACATATAGACATATATAAATATTTACATGCTAATAACATGCAAATAAAATATTTACATAAATACATAAATGTTATACATATATGGACATAAGTATTTACATATAAATATGTACACGTATTTTACATTTACATATTTACACATGTATATTTATGTCTGTTATACATACATGTATAACATAAACATATAAACATTTATGTTCTATAACATTTAGATATAAATATGTATACATATTTATACATATGTCTTTTGGTCTGTTTTCCCCTACTAGAATTTATTAGAATCTAACCTCCATGAAGGCAAGCTCTTAGTGCCTAGAATAGTCCCTGGACTTTGATAGGCACTGAATGACTACATAATTGCATTCCAGACAATATGCTTGATTCCAAGATACTCATCCTTCCTAAGAATTTTAGCAAGAACAACAAAACAAAAGGCCTAACCACCTGTCATAGTAAGGAACTTTAGGTTAACCTCTAGATTCTACATATTAAAAAGTTGGCTTCACTTTCTACAAATCAAGCACCTACAGTGAAGGGGGAAAAGGGTTTGTATACTTTATGCAGAGAAAAATCTGGTAAACTCAAATTCTGTTGCATCATTTACCTGGAAATCTTGTGCAGTGCCTTGATTTTTGATGTTTTAGAGGAAGTGAACAAAACTAATTTTTTTTTCTTTCTTGTGCCAAATATCATATTTTGGGATATTTGAAAGAATTTCATGAGGCTGCAGAGTTTGAGCTGTTTCTTCACATCAAGCCATTTTTGTAAATAGAAGATTCAATTTTTCTGGTCCCCTAGTGACTCACAAGATTATTTTTTCTAATTGATGTTAATATCCTGAACCTGAAACCAACAGGGAAAAATAAGAACAGTGATTTTTTTTTCCAGTAAAGGTACTCAGATCCAACTGAACAGGAGGTTTCAACAGATGGCAGCTGAAATAAATCTCTCTATATAGTGGAATTACAGAGTTTAAAGAATTGTATAGCCCATAATCTACCACTGCTCATGCTCTATGTTAAAGATGTAGCAAAGTAATTACATTTGGGGAATTCCCTGGTGGTCCGGTGGTTAGGACTCCTCGCTTTCACGGCCTGGGTTCAATCCCTGGCCGGGGAACTAAGATCCCTCAAGCTGCATGATGAGGCCAAAAAAAAAAAAAAGTAATTGCACTTGTAAAAATGTGCAACATTGTCTCACATTTTCATTCTTGTATAAGTAAGGTTTCTTCTGCCTGGATGGACCTTTCCTTTGATTTGGCTTTACCTTCTCCAGAATGTTTCTTCTGATCTTGGTCTCAATTTAAGCAATTTTCTGTGTCTGAAAGAACTTTTACATAGTTTACATTACATAAATTATCATGTATTATTAATTTGCTACTCTCATTCCCCCCAAATATTGTTTATTGAAACAATAAAAGACACTTTTCTATTTCTGTGTTCCATTTGCATTTATAGCACCTGCCATAAGTAGGTGTTCAATAAATATTTGCTAAATGAATGAATGAATAACAAGTCCTCTCTTCCACCAGTTTAGCAGTGTGAACTAACATTCCCCAGGTTCTAAGCTATTAATTGAAATAACAGAAAAGTAGGAAATTACTCATCAGAATCATCCTTAATTCAGTTTTCAAAATTACAGTTCCTGTGTTCCTTTGTCTTGATAAATATACTCAGTAGACAGTTGAGATCCTGAAAGCCTTTTGAAGCTTTTGGACTACATGAACTAAATAAAGCTAGGTATAATAAAATGCTTTCTACCTTTTATTCTATTTTGAACACATTTTTATTTAAGAAGTCACTGTCATTCAGTTATCAGTTGAAATGCTTTATTTCTTAAAGGTATTTTAAAAAAATTAATTCAAATCTTTTTATATTTCAAATTAGCTATCCTAGCCTTAGATTTAAAACTCATTTTTCCCGAGTATATTTTCTCTTTATTTAAGAATAATATATTTTCATAGAGTGTGTTGAAAATTAGGAAAATCAAGGGTTCTTGTTCTGTCGGGTGCAGTGTTTAGAGTGTTATTTTGATAAAATCCAGTAGCTCTGATATTGCTTGAAAATACTTGGTCCTTTGGAGTATAATAGCAGGGGAAAAACTGTGGCATGGGTAAAAATTCACCATAATTACTTGAATTGGTTTTATACATAATCATCTTAGGTTTTGATAGTGAGGTAGCTGTATGGAGTGTCTTTGGGTCCAACATACATGAAAACACAGGATTGCCAGGGTTCACACAAGGAGGCAGTTGTTCAGGTTTCATTTCTGTTTCTGAATTTGAAGCTGAAGTACTTTTCTTATCCTAAAAGATAAATGCGTAAAATAATTCTCAATTATAAAGTTCTGAAAAAAACAGAATTATTTAAACTTAGCCCTAAGCCTTTCTTACCCCACTACTCACAAAAAGTGACTCGAAAAAGATCAAAGACAAATGTAAGATCTGATACCGTAAAACTCCTAGAAGAAAACACAGGGAAAAAGCTCCTTGGAGTTGGTCTTGGTAATTTTTTGGATATGACAACAAAAGTACAAGCAATAAAAGCAAAAATCAATAAGTGTGACTACATCAAACAAAAAAGCTTCTGTGCAGCACAAGAACAGCAGAAGGAAGAGGCAGCCTTGGAATGGGAGAAAATATTTGCAAACCATACATCAGATAAGGGGTTAATTTCCAAAATATCTTTAGAACTCATACAATTCAATAGCAAAAAACCAAACAATATAATTAAATAATGGGCAGAGGATCTGAACAGACATTTTTCCCCAAGAAAACATACAGATGGCCAACAGGTACATGAAAAGATGTTCAACATCCATAATCATCAGAGAAATGCAAATCTAAACCACGATGAGATATCAATCCACACCTGAAGAATGGCTATTATAAAGTTAAGAGAGAATAAGAGTTGGCGAGGATGTGGAGAGAAGGGGACCCTCGTGCACTGTTGGTGGGAATGTAAATTGGTGCAGCCACTGTGGAAAACAGTATGGAGGTTCCTCAGAAAACTAAAAATACAGGACTTCCCTGGTGGCGCAGTGGTTAAGAATCCGTCTGCCACTGCAGGGGACGTGGGTTCGAGCCCTGGTCTGGGAAGATTGCACGTGCCGCGGAGCAACGAAGCCCGTGCACCACAACTACTGAGCCTGAGCTCTAGAGCCTGCGAGCCACAACTACTGAACCCATGTGCCACAACTACTGAAGCCTGAGCACCTACAGCCTGTGCTCCACCACAAGAGAAGCCACCGCAAAGAGAAGCCTGCGCACCACAACTAGAGAAAGCCTGCACACAGCAACGAAGACCCAACGCAGCCAAAAATAAATAAATAAATAAATTAAAAAACAACCAGAAAAACTAAAAATAGAACTATCATATGATCCAGCAATTCCACTTCTGGGTATATATCTGAAGGAAATGAAATCATATCTTGAAGAGATATCTGTACTCCCATGTTCACTGCAGCATTCACGATAGCTAAGACATGGAAACAACCTAAGTATTCATCAACAGATGAATGGATGAAATTTTGGTATATACACACAAACACACAACGAAATATTATCAGCCATAAAAAAGGAAGGGATCCTGCCATTTGCAGCAACATGGATGGACCTTGAGAGCATTATGCTAAGTGAAGTTAAGTCAGAGAGAGACAAATACAGTATGATCTCACATATATGTGGAATCTAAAAAAAAAAAAAGTCAAACTCAGAGCAGAATGGTGGTTGCCAGGGGCTGGGGATGGGGGAAATAGAGAGATGTTGGTCAAAGGGTACAAACTTCCAGTTATAAGAAGAGTAAGTTCTAGGGATCTAATGTACAGTATGGTGACTACAGTTAACAATACTGTATTATATAATTGAAAGTTGCTAAAAGAGTAGATGTTCTCACCATACCCACACACAAAAATTTGTAATTATGTGAGGTGATGGACGTATTAACTAATCTTATTGTTAATCATTTCACAGTATATATGTATATGAAAGCATCACGTTGTACCTTAAACTTACACAATTTTATATGTCAATTATACCTCAATAAAGCTGGAAAAACAATAGAGAAGAAAACAAAAACTTAGCCCCATCTACTCTCCTTTTGGGAGTCATTTTCTCTGGAGGACATTGAAGAGTACCCATTCAATTATATATATCTGTACAGAGCAAACTTGTCAAAAGTATGTACAAGGTAGCTTTTTAAAGTCCTGTACTAGAACTATGAGAATTTATAAAAACGTGTAACTTATAGAGTAAGACTGCAATAGGTCATAGTTCGAAGAGGACATAACAGCTTAATTTCAGAGTGAAAAGGGAACAAGATAAACATTCAGGGATCTTAACCTTGTGGGGGATAGCCATTAAGCAAATAATTATACAACTGACTAATTGTGGTAAGTGCTATGAAGAAAAAAAATTCAGGATATTTATGAAGACATATAGGGGGTTCTAACCTAGTGTGAGGGCCTAGGAAGGCCATTCTGGTGAAGTGTCGCTGAATCTTAAGACTGGAAGGCAAGCGAAGGAAAAGATAGAGGAGGGCACAAAGAAAAAGCATAGCCAAAGTGGAGTAAGTTAGAGTGAAAATGGCTGCAGATGAGAATAGAGGGGCAGGAACCAGATCCTGAAGGGTCTGGTTGGCTATGTGAAAAGTTTAGATCTTTATGGTAAAAGGAATGGAAAGCTATTGAAGCGTTTTAAGGAGAAGCATGTCACGATGTAATATGCTTTTTAGTAAGATTACTTTGGCTGCCGTCAGAGACTTGAATGGATGTGGAGAGGAGCTTCAGTGTTCCATGTGACTGACAATGATTATTTATAGAAGAATGGTGGTATAGAGAGACTAGTAAATAAATTTGAGACACATTTTGGAAGTAGAATTCATTGGACCTGGTGATTGATTGGATGTGGATAGTGAGGAAGAGGGACAGATCAAGAAAGACTCCCACATTTCTGGACAAACATTTGGGTAGATGGTGGTGCCATTTACTACAATTTAATATGTAATTAACATATATAATAAATTTAATAAAGATTTAAAATATACGTAACTTAGCTATTTGGGGAGGGAGGGAGCAAGATATTAAAAAGAATGGGTACAAAAGTGCATATTGCTTTCTAGCAATGCATATAACATGCTTATCCTTAGTAAAGTCAAGTCTATAAAAAACATCAAGCTTCAATAATGAAGGTGAAAGAATTCAAATGGAACAGACTATATGGACCTTGTTTATCACTCATTCAACAAATACTGAGTACCCACTGTGTACCAGGCATTGTTAGATGATGGAAAAATAGTGATCAACAATCTAAAGTTCCTAGAACTTACATTTTATTACCTAGAAGACAAGCACATAGGAAACCAGCTCAATAATGTTGGGAAACTGGTTATTTAAGAAAAATGTAGGTCTTCACCTTCAAATATTAGGTGTCACCAGTTCTGGGTTCTGATGTTGCCAGTGATAATAGCTGCGTGACTTTGATAAAATTATTTTGCAAGGATTCAAATTCCTTGTCTATAAATATAAAACAAAGGAGATGGATTAGTTTTTTTTCTTTTTCTAATCTGAGGATATAAGGGCTTTCCAAATGTAGCAATAGGAAAGTGATTTTCAGTTATTTGAAAAACATGAAGGAAGTGTATATTTACTTGTGATAAGGCTCTTAAAAATGATTCTGTGGTGTCCATGTAGGCAAAAAATTTTGGTAGTTAAAAAACCCTCCAAATTTGGCAACTTCTGGAATACTTAAGATCTAAGTCCTTCCAGATCAGAAATTATATTATTATATTTAACCTCATAGAGATTGGCAGGGTACTGTAACTCTGACTTTTTAAGGTTGCATTAAATAGAAGGTTGTTTATATGCATTAAAATTCTTTTGCTTTGAAGACTCTATAGTAGATGCTTGTGATTCATGAGGCTGAGATCCTTTAAGAATTCTAAATCCTTAAAACTAGCAAGCATATAATCTCAGTTTCTCCAACTCTAAAATGGAGGGAAGAATATTGACCAAGTTGCTGTGTCACGCTTAAGTGAGGATCAAATCTGGGTCAGATTAGTTCGGTTCCTCTTAGACTAACCCAGCTCACTCTGAATTCTTGGATTATTCTACTTAATGTCTCTGCAAAGTTAAGTTCCCCACTGTCAGGAACCTATTTGATTTGAAATCTTGAGTTCAAACCTGCAAATGTGAAGTATTTACTCCACTTTCTTTTCTTTTGTTCAGATTTGAAGAAGTATAATAGAGTGTTGGAGGAGTAGCACAGGCAAGAACTTTGTGGCCTAGATTCCAATCCTTTATCATCACTGCACCTTTGTTTTTATATTGTCTGTAAAACTGGGAAAAAAGGGGGAAAAAAAAAAACAACCTGCCATACTTCCTGTGGTTGTGGAAATGAAAGAAAATCGGATGTAAATGATACGCTGCTATATAAATGGAACCAATTTTTAACATTTTCTTTTTTGCAGGTATACTTCAATGCATATGCATGATCTTCCAGAATTCAGTTCTGAAATTTACAGGTTAAGAAAACTGGTAGTGTGCTACCATTTACTAACATTCATTATCTTGTAGGAAGCTGGCAAAGCTGGAAGTAGAACTCATTAGATCTTGCTGTTTATTCTTTTTTGACACTGCTTATTAATTTGTTTTAAATATCAAGAGCACAGACATTGGAGAATAGTAAGTCACCAGAATCCTACGGTATCACAACAGGTCAGCTTTTCTCAAAATGTCTAGGTTCTCTCAGCACATGGAAGGCTTCTTAGGTGGAAGGTGCTGCCCTGTGACTTGTGAGAAAAAGTACCAACCCTAATTTACTTTATGGACACCAGTCAGGTTGCCTAGGGCAACCTCAGTCCCAGAGGTTGTGACTTTCAAATCACCTTCTGCAACTGGCTCTAAAATTCTGATCAACTTTGAATCAAAATGGAATACAGAAAACAGAATCTAGTCAAAATAGAAGACAAATTAGCTGAAAAATTTTGTTGGCATAATCTGTACCACACAATCTGTAAAAGTTAGTGTCTACCGAAATCTTTTAGACCTCCAGGACAATTCACAAATGTTTACGGACTTGGAAACAAAAATACCCCTTGCTTTTACTTTATGTCCTAGGCCCTCACTGCAACTTTCTTATTTGGGTTTCAACCTCTTCAAATCTGGTATTCTTAAAATGTAGAGTTTAAAACAGATACAATCAAAAACAAAACAGCCTAATATAAAGAATAATAAAAAGATTACTTTAAAGTCTCTGCTAGGTTATACATTGGGTCAGCAACTGTTACTGAAGAAGAAGGTTAATTAAAATTATAAATGAATCTTTTAAAATCGATTAAGTCTAAAATTAGACTGTGCAAGTGCCTTGAAAATCTACAAATAGATGGTATTTCCTACTAATTTAATTTTCAGGCTCTCCTAGAATTAGAGAAAACCAGGCCACTTTGACTTTTCCAAGTCTTTTGTTATAAACACACACATTTTTATAAAGATAAAAAGCTACTGAAATAATAAAAAATGCCCATTATAGAAGCTGTAATTATAAAATTAAAAAAAAATTTTTTTTTTGGTTTTGTGTCACAGTTGATGTTAACTACAGTAACAACAAAAGCAAAAAAACCCTGTAAGTCTAATTTTGAGGCACCCTTTTGTTTCCCCTCAGGCCCACCATCCTCCTTGTTCATGTTTTCCTTAATTTATCTTTTTCTGGCCACAATTAGGTGACAGAGAATTAAACCTTAACTTTCTACTGTTTCCATCAACAGTGAGTATAAATGCATCATATACTTTTTTCCCCTCATATCCTTTTTTGAACAAGACACAATGTAAACAGATGTCAAATTAACAAGGTACGTTTTTCTTGTTCAAAACCATCACGGCATTTTGCAATGGGGCTTGAGTTGCATACCATCCCCAATCATCTTTATACCTTCAGAGGCAATTCTGGCTTAATGCAATGCATGTTACATCTGTGTAGCCCAGCGGTTGCCTACAACGGTGGGGTTTTTTTGGAGGGTGGGGTGGGTGGGAGTGTGGGGTGCCCCAAATTTATAGTAAAGAGTACCGACAGTCAAAAACATCCAGCCCTCTGCGCAAACCCACCCAGTCGCCCTCGGTCATTCTCGATATCTTCTTTATTTTTTTCGGCAAACGCAGTCTTTTCCCGCAGCGGATGGCAAGGCCAGCAAGCGCCGACTTCTACTACACCCAATTAAAGCAGCAAAGAGAAGGCGAACCATCGGCTGGATGGATACGTGTAAACTAATCGGCCTAATCCCGGGAGCCGTCCTCCAGGGTGGAATCCTTCGGAGAGGCTGTAGCAGGCCGTCTCCACAGTAACCGGCCGCGGCGCCTCTGCAGTGCCGGGGCCCGGATGTTGTGAGGATCACGGCCGCGGGGCCCAGCTTCCGGCAGCCTGCCGGCGGCGGGTTGCGCTCCTCTTCGGGAGTCGTAGTTCTTCCCTCCGCCGCCGCCCGGTATAAGGCGCGGGCGGGACTACGAGTCCCAGCATGCGCCGCGGCGCCCCGCCGCCCTCCGCCTTTCGGCAGCGGTCGCCTGCTAGCAGGTTGTTGTTTTTATGAGAGGCGTCACTGCTCTCGGAGCTGTGACCGCCGCCACCGCGACAGCTAACGCCGTCGGGCGGAGGTGGCGCTGCTCCTTCAGGTACGGCCCTGGGCGTTTTTGGACCCCAGGAGGGGAGTCCGGGCCAACTGTCGGGGTCCTGGCTCAGCCGCCTGGCGGAGGCGGTCGCGGGGTTTCCGCTGAAGGGGGGCTTGACTCTAGGCGCTCGGTGTTTGCGGCCGCCTGGGTGGCCTCCTCGGAAGGCGAGTCTGCATCCCCCGTGGCGGAGCCGGTCCGGTGGTCCTGCAGCCTTGGTTCCCTGCGTTGCAGACGCGAGCGGTGTGCCGGGAGTGTGGGGGAGCCGACAGCCCAGGGGACGCACCCGCCTCCGCCTTCCTCCGCTGGGCTGGCTTAAGGCTCTCCTCGGTCCTGATTGATGAGAATCCATATGGTAAGATGTTATGTGCGTCACCCCGCCGGGTTTTCAGCCGGCCGGTGTTTTTTGGTGACGTTTGAGCCCCGTGATGACAGGAAGAGAAAGATTAAATAATGTGTTTGAGATTTCTGCTTGTGAGCCTGGCTGATAATGATCAAATCTCCCTGTCTATCCTGTTCCGCCTCCACCGGTCCCCTTCCTAATCGATAAGCTCTCCGTAGCAGCAGGTCACACCGTGCCTTGTACGCGTTACTGTTTATCTTTATTTAACGAATCAACTTTTTGCCTTTGGGAGCGCCAATTTTAACGAACTCAGCCAATTAGGTACTTTGTTGAGTGGGTGACATTTGCACTCAGTCTGGCTTTTTAAAAAATGGAATGGAGCCTTCTTGTAGCTAGAATAGGTAATTATTTTAGTACTGCGAATTTTAGGAGATTTGCTTCCTCAAATAAGGTCACATCTACTGGACGGTACTTGAAATGTCATTATTAGCGCATGGTATCTTTGGCTTAACGTTTGAATCTTATTAGGCCCCACCTTTCTCAGGGGGGTATTTATCACACCTTGGACGCTAGTGTGAATGGTTTACTATACTTCCCTGAGCTATGGTCATAAAGGGGAAGGGAAGGGAGAAAGTGAGGGTATTATTTTAATAAATAATTTCTAATCTTTTACCCAACCTAAGGATGGGATTCTAATTAAAGAAGCTATTAAAAATCGCTCTCAAATAATATTTGAGGGTGTGGGAAATACTAGTTTTTAAATGAAAATAGGTTAGAAAGTAGTGTAATACTAATTTTGCTAACTAAACCATAGGACTAGAAGTGATTCGATGTCTATTAGAAACAAGACTCAAAGGAGTGTAATAGTTATAAAGTGATTAGATGGTGAAACTACAAATTATTTTTTTCTTTATACTTTTTGGTATTTTCCAAATTTTCTATAGGAAAAAACCTTAATTTACAGAAAAGGACACAGGTGGAGCAATTCCAGTTATACAGACTCTTTAAACATTAATTTTAAAAAGCAAATAACAACTAAAAACAACATAGGCAGAGCCCCTGTTACTGCATCCACGGACTCTGTGAATAACAAGTTTAAATGTATGTAAGTTAGTTGTTGAGAAGTGACAAGAAATGCATTGGTTGGACTGGAAAGGAAACAAAAAAATATGGCAGTAATTCTTAGCATTTGTACATCTCGTCTTATTTTGATCTGTTTTCTTTTCGTACAGTAAAATCAAGACAGGATTGCTTACTTTTCTTCAATTAAGGGAGTGCAATCTTGATGATTACTATAACTCAAGGTGACAAAGCATGGGCATATTAATCTGAAAAGGTCTGGGATGTAGCAGGATTTTTCATTTATTATTTGTAAACATTTGCCAGTGGAAATAAAGAAGTTAAACATTATTATAAAATGGGGGCTTTAAGCTTGTTTTCATCAATTTATTTCAAGTATCAATACTATGTTTTATATGCCTGATATTTTGGATTATGTTTTTGTTTCATTTTCTATTATGGTTATGTTGGATATGGTTGGGTAAGTAGCATATTTAGCCCACATTTTGTTTTCTGTCGTAAAGAAAGGGCCACATTGTTCTTTGATAGGAATAGTCTGTATTTTTGCAGTTATCAGTCTTGAAAAAATGGGGTTTACCTCAATTCCAGGTGTCCATTAACTCAATAGAATAGCCATTCTGAAGCTTTGTTTTTATTTTTTTGCTTTTTTGTTTTTTAAGCTGTAGAAGTCATACTTTGTTTTCTTAAGTTCTTTTCTTTGGAGCATTGCTTCTCTCCCCAAATTTCAGTTTCTTTTCAATATTTTCTATTGTTTTATTTTGTGTATTTTGTGCCCTTTGTTGGCTCAATATCTCACTAAAAATTTGGGTTCATTTACAGGGCATAAGAAACATTCATAATTACTTAACATGTTTGATTTACTAACTGGTTCCACAGTATTGTCTAGGTTGTGTAATTGTATTTTATCTAAGTTAAATATTTAAAAAATTAGGTGAGTTTGAACTGAGAGCTTAGAAGTAGTAGTTTCTGACATGTAAAGAATATGGACACAGTGCAAGGCCTGTTAAGCCCAGGGTATTTTAAAACAGAAAATGCAGACTCATCTAACAATGCAGAGCTACTAGAGGCTGAATTGCTTTTGTGTTTGTGAGTGGTTAAGATGAGGAAGTTGCCATATCGTAGGTGATAACTTACATTTTCAAGAATTTTCTTCCTGGGAGTTGTGCAGTTTTTGTTTTTAAATTTATTTGTAAAAATTTGTTAAACAGTTTTTAAAGGTTACTTTCTATTTACAATTATTACAAAATATTGGCTCTATTTTCCATGTTGTACAATACATTCTTGAGCCTATCTTACACCCAGTAGTTTGTACCTCCCACTCCCCTACCCTGTATCGCCCCCCCCCCCCCCGCCCCCGCCACCCACTAGTTTGTTCCCTATATCTGTAAGTCTGTTTCTTTTTTTGTTATATTCACTGGTTTGTTGTATTGTTTATGTTCCACATATAAGTGATATCTTACCATGTTTGTCTGTCTGGCAGTTCTGCAGTTTTGACTAAATTAAAACAGTTTAAAAAAATGAGTTGGTTTAAAAGGTCATGTTCGATGTATTGCACTAGATAAACTTGAAAATAAAAATCTCAGTTTGAGTTCTAAGGTGAAATTTAACTCTGTAATATGGGGAGGATTGCAACTAACTGAGAGATTGAGAGGATTTTTTTTCCCAAGGGGTGTTTAAGGTGTGGAAACCTGCTTAAGGGCTTATAGAGTTTTCTGGAGGAAGTATTAGCAAGGAAGTATTAGTATTAGCAGTAAGTCAGAAATCTAATTTTTCTTCAGTATTTGTCCATAAAGCAGTTTCCTAAAACCTTATTTCTGGTTCATGTTGCCAGCATGATGAAATGTGAAAAAAGAATTGGATTGGGAGTCAGGACGTTTAATGATGTTGACAAATAATTTAGCTTATGAGCTTCTATTGTTTCCATTTGTACATAATAAGTAGCAGCCATTGCCATACTTCATGGGGTATGTGTGAAGATCAAATCAGATATAAAAAGTAGTATCACTTTGTAAGTGGCAGAGTGATCTACCCATGCAAGTATTATTGGCCTGCCTAAGTAACATTTACATAAAGCATATTACACATTTGAAGTGTGATGACTTAATGTGATATATATACTTTTGGACTGAGAAGTTTGATGGAAAAAAGTCATATGGGATCTTCATTTGATTTTTTTGGTAGTGCTTTTTGCCTTTTACTAGGCTGAAGAGAACCTGGCCCCTTTCCTGACTGTGACTTTGTACTCTGCTGCATTAAAGGTTTGGAAATTGCAGTGTGCTTTTATGGTTCAGCCTTTAATTTTGGTTTTGATTTGTTTTAATTGCATATCTAAAGTATAAAGAAGATCATCAGTGTAACTTAACAGTAGGAAGTGGATGTTGTTTTTAATGTTCTAAAACAGTTCTTTAAGTTGATTTCATGAACAGTGAGTCTACACAGAATGTCAAATTCCAGGTCCTCCCAGAGATACATTACATGTGTAAGCATTTGTCTTTCAGGGAAAGAGATAGTTTAGAGCTTAGACACTCCTTCTGGGGAAGTCAACCCTATCTGTATTACATACAGCATCTGCCCCTTGAGATTAACTTCAAGTTGGGTTGACATATAGAACATTCAAGTAAAAAAGTCTTTTAGAAACTTACAAATCAATTCTGAGGACTTTATGAGAGCAAATATAAGGGAAAGTAAAAGGCAAAGAAATATATCATGGGTTGGTAATGACTGCTTCTATATTTGATTAGTTGATAACTCAAATAACATCTTTACTAACATTTTATCTAATATTACTACTAGGAAGTAACAATGGATGTGTACTTGTCTATTATGTACTTAAAAAAATGGAAAACAGAATAAAAAAATATAAAATCCCTTTGTTTTCCATCTCTCTGGCTTTTTTCCCAAAGTAGAAGAGAGTTGTAAAAAAGAAAAAATTAGGACAGATTATCCTTTTGTGGAAAGTATGTTTAAGATAAACAAAAAATATAGATATATGATAAATACATATATTTTAACAAGTAAAATCATTAAAAAAATTTTTTTGAGAGTAGAAAAAACAACATCAAGCTAGATCCCATTAGTTTTACTTATCTCTGAAAGAGGAAGAGGAGCCAACAGGGGCTGGCAGTGCCCAAGTGAGGGTCGTGTGGCGGCTAGTCAAGCTTCTAGATTTACTACTGGCTCTTTCAGGCTTTTCCAAAATTAAGATGTAACAATCCTGGAAAGTCAGGATTCTTTTCAGAATGGGGAACACCTGGTGAAAAGGTAGTTCCATACTAACAGATATCTTAATTTCCCCCCAGCATTTTGAATTCATATGGTTTACTGCTTTGTTTCAAACTTTTAATCAAAGGTGTAGCTTCTTTTAGATGGAGGCAAAAAGGGATACTTTTATCTTCGAATATGGCAGTAGTTGCTTCTGTTTCCCAATTTGAAGGATGTTACATCATAAAAGAAATCTTGTGAAGAAATTGTGTATTGACTCACTTCTTGCAGAATTTGTTTTCTAAACCAAAAAGTTAATTTACTGTATGTAACAGTATTGCTGCCTCTTTCTGGTCATGGATAAAGTGAAATTACTACTATTGGAGATTTTTTTCCAGATACCTATCTTTAGCGATATCGGTGTTTAAATGAAATTCCACTCCATTAAAACTAGGAAAGCCTGTTTGCTATGGAGAGGTTATCTTTGAATCCACTTAGAAGATGCATATAACAAAGAGGCAGGACAGCCATTGGACCCACATCTTGATGCTGTAATTACTACACTGTGGACTCTTCAAATCCCTGGGTTATGCTCTCTCTTCTCTAGCATCAGTTTTCTTCAGTAAACTTCTGATACCTGAGATACAAACGTTTTAATATGATTCCCTTTAGTCCTTTAATTTGTTCTGAAGAGACTGGTCATCCAGAAGATGATTGGATTTTTGTCAGTCATTCATTTACTTAATATTGGGTTTGTCTTTTCATTTAAAAAAATGTATTTTTTTTTCCTGCTGATTATGAAGGTAATAAATAGCTCACTGAAATTTAGCAGACATAATACGTGTAATTTTAGTTTTTTTAGATTTGAAAGATACTCTTTAAAATTTAATTAGACTAATGCATATAAATTAATATCAATAGGGTTTATTATACATATCATTTTCTGACTTGCTTTTTTCACAGAATATATTATTGATATCTTTCCATGTCAGGACATGTTGATCTATTTTAAATTTTTAATGGCTGCATTAATAATAGATATTATACATTTTAATTTTAATAAACTCACTCTTGATAGACTTTTCACTTTCTAATTTTGTACTGTAAAAATTCAACCATTCTTACACACATGTATATGTATTTTCATATTCATGTGAGTATTTCTACCAGATAAATTCCTAGAAATGAGGTGGATAGGAAATGAAATAGAGATGATAGGTCACAGGGTATCTGCCTGTAAAGTTTTGTTATTACAAAATTACTCAAATGATAATAACTATGCATTTTTACTGTTTACAGTACCTATTTTTCTGTATCTAACCTATTAACCTGTTTAATCTTTGTTGATCGTTTAGGCATTAAAATAATCTTGCTACTCTTTGTGTATCTTTCGTAGTAAGGTTGAGCATTTTTTTCCTTATAAGCCATTTTAATATCTTCTATAAATTGCTTACTCATATTCCTTGATAAATTTTCTGTTCAGTTTTTTAACCTTTTTCTTACTTATTTATTGGTGTACTTTAAATGTTTTGAACTCTGTTATATATGTCACAGGTATTCTCAGTATATCATTCTTATTTTATGACTTTTGGCAAACAAGTTTATGATTTTTATATAATAAAAAGCTTTTCCTTTACAATTTCTAGGTTTTGTGTAAAGCTTAGTAAAAAGGTCATCTTTACCCCAGGATTGTAAAACTTTTCTGTTTTGTTTGAGTCTTCTTGTGTGTGTGGTTTTATTTTATATGTTTAAATCTCTGGGCTGTATTTTTACCAGGTGGTCTTAAGGTTCTATGAAGCCTTATCTTAATAATGCTGAACTTTCACAAGGCAAACATGAGAGATGACATCAATTTGAAAGTCTTTTGCAACACCACATTTATGACGTTTAATGGAGAGTATATATAATTCCTGAGTGATGCAATTTGTCAAAAAACTGATTTTTCCCCCCTTTGGGAGGTAGGAGGGGAAGAACAATGAAATTTACTGTCTTTTTAAATTCAGAAGCGTTTTATGTGGAAACGGCTCTTATCTTTTGCATCTCTTTCATGCTCTACCTTTCACACCAACCATAGAAAGGCTCTGCTGTTTTGAGCATCCAGAATGGCAGCCAGCACTTTAGTTCCATATTCAGAATTACCTGTCAGATCATTTGTCTCTTGATGCTGTTTGGAAGCAATTTAGTTTGGCCTGGGCTTCGTGAAAATATGTTGCAGGATTTATCTGCTATAACAGTTAAAAAGCCATACAAAAACTTACTCTTTTTCAAATAAAGAGTTTACCTGACCATTCTAGCCAATAAGCCTTGGAATCAACTTCCCTAGGGCAGTCTTTTTTTTTCCCCACAGCACAGAGGCCTAGTGGGTACTAGGCACTCCTAGGCTAGGCTTATTTATTGCCAGAGTTTGGGGACTGAAATAAGGTTGACATTGTAGATGAAAAAAAAGTATAAGCTGAGCCTTCACTTAAGATGAGACTATTTGGAAAAAAGAAAGCAACACAGTGAAAGGTTCTTCCCCCACCACAATGAACAGGATTGAAGACCCTTTAATTCCCCAAAGAGATACAATTCTCACCATTTACTCCAGAAGTGTTTGTCACAGTACTTTTAAAAATGTAAATTTGTGCCAAATTACCATAAAGCATAGTGACAGTAACAGTTTTAGATCCTTACTTAGACAGAAAATCTTTCTTAAGCTTTTCTGTTTCAACCCCTTCATTGTGGTGCTTAGTGATTTTAGTGGCCCTAGCTGCCTTTTGAAAATAGGCAGGAATAAAAAAAATTCATAATTTTGGTACATTTAAAAGAGGCAAGCTTAAGGGGTGGGGCTAGACCTGAAATTAGACCTGTAGCTCATTACTATTTCTGATCCTTCAATTCCTGATCTGAGTAAAAATGCTTGTGTGTCCTTTTCTATAGATAAAATAGAATATTAAGCGATTAAAGATGAGAGATTACTATGTATGACTTCTAACTAGTAGAGAGCAGGTAAAATTTTTGTGCTGTTACAGAGACATTGAAAATTAAATTGAAACTCCTTATCAAAAGCTTTGAACTTCACACTAACTAGTAAAGTAACTTATGGATAAAAGTAATAGAGGCTGCTCTTAGGCAAGCTATGCTAAGAAGTACAGAAGTTATGCTGAGAAATAAGAAATAAATGCGGTACATTCAGGGGAAGGAGAGATAAGTGTGTCAGAAACATGAAGGAAGACTTCATGGAGGAGACTGAGCCGTAAAGATGGAAATCAGAAGAAAGGAAAGGAGGAAAGCATTCCAGGAAGTGTGACTTGAGTAAGTGAAGACATGGAGGTAGGGCTGTGCTCCTCTACTTGTAGCAAGTAGATTACTTTGATCAGATGAAATAGCCCTGGAGGAGAGAACTAATCGATTGCAAGCTAGGCTAGAGCCAGGTAGTGGAAGCATTTGGATGTCCCCTTAAGAAGTTTGACTTTATTGTACAGAATACTTATTCTCAAGGTCATGGGGAGACTTTTGCACAGGAAGTTTAAAAAAAAATTTCTAGCATTTGGAATAAGTATTGCATGTAACCTGCAGTCAGTTTCATTGTTGCCTGTATGTAAGGGTTCAGGATGGTTGTGTGTGTTTAGGGAGGGACCAAGCGAAGAGTTGCAAAATAGCACTGTAAAAAGTGGTGAGTACCATTGTAATTAAAACAGCCTGTTTTTGTGCTGGAATATAGATCATTGGAACAGAATGGAGACTACAGAAACTGATTCATAAATGTATGGGACTTTATGTGACAGATTCATAAATGCATGGGACTTTATGTGACAGAGAGTGGCATTTTAAATCATAGAAAAACTATGGAATATTTAATAATTGACATAATTTCTACCTCACACTAAAAGGGAGAATACCCAGATTCACACATTAAATAGCTAAATATAAAAGCCAAAACTGAAAAAGTATTAGTAGAAAATATAGGAGAAATATTTACAATCTTGAGAGTAGGGAAGACTTTCTAAAGCAAGGTGTAAAATATAGGTTATAAAAAACACCTTATTCTCCATCCTCAACATTTGACTGCATAAAATTTAAAGACATCTATGATAGAAGATATTTTTTTAAATTAAAGCATGCTAGAAAAAAATATTTGCAGTAGGTTTAGCAGTGAATTCATTCATGACCCAGTTTATGAAGAACTTCTGAAAATCAACAGACAGCCCAATAGGAAAGTGAACATGTGAACATTAGATAATTCATGGGAAATGAAATAAGGATAGCCAATAAACATAGGAAAAGATGCACAACCCCACTGAGTCATCTGGGAAATGGAAATTGAAATAGGAGATTTACTTTTTTTTGCTCATGACATGATCAGAAATTAAAGATGGTTGTTACATTTTTGGTGAGGTTGTGGAGAAATCAGTATCTTCTTGTGTTGGTAGGAGGTCTTCCCTAACAACCTTATTTAAAATTCTAATCCCCACCCCCTACTCCCTGCATTCAGTTTTCCCCCTTTTTGCTTTATTTTTCTCCACAGTACTTGCCACCAACTAACTTAACTACATCTTTTGCTTGTTTATTTCTGTGGGGTTGTTATTGGACAAAAAATAGAATATAAGGGACATTTAAAAAGTTTTTATTAGTTGGGATCTTGGGTCCTCTTTCCTTTATCCAACAGTCTGGTTTAAAGCAGGCATTTCATATCCTCTTGGGGAGATGAAGGTTCCAGAACCTCTGAAAAGCGTGATAGAAGTAGGTTCTTGAAAGCTGTCTAGACCGACTGACTCATCTTTGATCACATTTACAGTACAGCAGCACTTTTGGGACCTTTGGTCACAGCCCATTGGTTGGCTTACCTCGGAATTGTAGACGTGTGGGAGAATAATGCCCCCATTCTTCTCCATCGTGTCTAATTCTAGAAGATACAGTAATGGAAACCGTACCTTTTCCATAGTAAAATGTAGCTACTCAGGAATGATGAGGGGTGCCATCATATCAGCTAATATTCACTCCAGTTGTATTTTATGAGGTAAAATTAATATTGTTGCTCTGTTATTAGTTTTGACAGCTGCCACCTAAAGTGTTTTAAAATTACATCTTTGGTCTGTATCTCTCCCCTAAATTCAGTCTCCAGCTGCCTACTTGACCTTTCAACTTGGATGTGATAATAGCTGTCTCAAATTTAATATGTCCCCAATGAGTTTACCAATTTTCCTTTCATAACCTGATGCTTTTGCAGTCTTCCAGTCTTAATGGCCATTCCATTCTTGTATTTACTTGGGACAGGGGTCATCCCTCATACCTCGTATTCAGTACGTCAGGGAGCCCAGTTGGTTATACCTTCAAAATATATATATATAATTTGCCCACTTCTTACTGTCTTTGCTACCACCCTGGTCCAAAGCACCATCATCTCACCTGGATTACTGTGGTAGCTTTGCAAATGGTCTTCCTGCTTCTGCCTTTGCCCCCTCACAGTGCTGTCTCAATAGGGCAGCCAGTGTGATCCTCAATTATTCCTTTCCTCAAAATTCTTCTGTGACTTTTAGTTTCATTCAGTAAAAAGTCTTAGGATCTGTAAGGCCCTACATCATTTGTCTCCCACTCCATTATCTCTCTGTCCTCATCGCTTTCCACTTTCCCGGTAGCCCACTTCTCTCCAACCACACAGGCCTCCTTGCTGTTTCTCATGGATACGGGCTTGGTTCCAACTTTGTACCTACTGTTCCTTTGGTCTGAAACACTCTTTACCCAGTTAACTGCACGATGATTCACTCACTCATTCAAGTCTTTGCTCAAATATACCTTCTTAAGGAAGCTTTCATTGATCATCCTTTTTGAAAGTAAGCCTCTCCAACCCAGCATTTTCTATTCTCTTTTCCCATGCTTTCTCTGTAGTAGGAAATATACCATCAAATACACTGTGTATTCTACCAGGTAATGTTGTTTATTGGATGACTCCAGTGTGAAAGATGAAGTGCTTAGGAAAATTGAGATGATTTTTTTTTTCCTTTGGCCACACCATGTGGCATGTCGGATCTTAGTTCCCCAACCAGGGGTTGAACCCATGCCCCCTACATGGAAGCATGGAGTCTTAACCACTGGACTGCCAGGGAAGTCCCAGAAAATTGAGATGAATTTAATTCAGACTATTGCAATAGGAATATCTCAATGAACCGAGGAGTTTTATAGAGGCAAGTAAACAAGGGACTCAGAATGGGTGGAAGTGAGTCTTACCTGGGATTTTTTGAGGGCAGGTTGGTCCTTTGCAGTTAGCTATCAGTCAGAACACAAAACAGGATGGGGAAATTTCTCAACCTTCCTTGCTTTCCTGGAGCACAGGGCTCAGATGAAGTTCAACGTAGTCAATTACTGATAGAATTTAAGCTCCAGGAAGGCAAGACTCTTATTTGTTTTGTACATTGGTATATTATCAGTATCCTGCATGTGCTAAGAACTCAATAAATATTGAATGAACAGATGGATAAAGGAGTAAATTAAAAATGGTACTAACTGTAGGCCCATCTGCTGGAGAGTTTGATTATACTAGTGTAGTATAATCCTTCTACCTTAAGTAACTTCATAAATGAGATACAAACATCCATGTAATAAATTTACATCCTAATATGACTAACATGTGCTATATTCTATGTGGAAACCGTATGTTTATAATGCTTAGTGTCAAATTCTCTTCCATAGAGTTCTATGAATAAAATCTTACATGTTGTGAAGAAATGTACCATAGGATTTCTTATGAAGTGAGAATCAATTTAAATGATTTGTCTCTGTTCTAGAGGCTATTATTATAGGATTTTGGAGTTTATCCTGAAGGCAGTAGAGACCAATTTTAAGTGATTGATTAAGTGATCAGATTTATGTGTTAGGATAAACAGAGTAGGGACAGCATTGGGAAGGAGTGACTGGAGGGGAATTTGAAACTGCAGGCAGAGATCTCTTAGAGAGCCGTCACTGTAATAGAAGTGGGAAATGATGAAGTTGGGATAGGAAGTGGATAAGGATTTAGACCTGATTGGATTTTTGGGTCAAGGCAAGTTTTAGTTATCCCAAATGTAGTTATCCTAAATCTAGGCTTTTTGACCTGATGTTTGGTGGCTTTTTCTTGCAGCCAGATTATTTTTGGCTAATGCTGTTCTCTGAGATAAGAGGAGCAGGAAGATGATCTTAGTTTTGTAGATGCTTTATTTGAAAGGCCTGAGAAACCTACTAGTGATCATCCAAAAAGCAATGGGGAAATATATGACCTGAGATTGGGGTAAAGAAGCTACCCTGAGGAATAAAACGAAGCCTGAGTCTAGAAAAGGGCTTCAAGTTTATCATCTTCATTAAGTACCCTTAGCTTTATAACTTTGTATGATTTTTTATGCCTTTGTAACTTTCCCATAAACTGTTTATTTCTAAGTTATTATTAGTAAAACCCTCAAAATGGAACAGGTTTTTGCATTTACCTTTGGTCAAAATAATGGGGAGAGGAACCTCATGGATTCCTCTAGAATTTTGAGTTCCTTGAGGAACAGTTTAGAAGTGTGTCACTAACTGCATCATCACCCAGAAATGTTTACCTTTTTTCTTTATTGAGTGCATAATATGTGTTACCGGTCAAGTAAACAAGCAATTACAGCGTAGTATTGTATTTTAAGTAGTAGATTAGGGAATATACTAGTCTTTGGGGATGGGGTCAGAGAATGGTTCACAAAGTGATGCATTAGCTGAGATAGAAGAGTGGGCACAGGAGTTTGGGTAGAAGTAAGGAGGTGAGGAACTGAGATCAGAATATGCAAAGCCCCTGAATTAAGAGAAAGCTAAGCTTTTTAGCAGAATTGAAAAGGTGGAGGGGAGAGGGAGGGGATGGAAGGAGAGAGGATGAGATGCTAGAGACAAAACACTTGATATGTGAGGCCTGTGGGCATTATCCTGAAGACAGTATGAAAATCTTAACATTTTTAAGGAATGAAAAATACTACCATTTTAAGAAGATAACTGGCTATAGTGGGGAAGTTCAAATACAGAGGCAGCTTTCAGAGTCAATGTGTCTAGGATGGGGCTCAGAAATTTACTTTTTAAAATTTTGATTTAATTTCAGTGCACCCAACTTTTTTTTGCGGTACACGGGCCTCTCATTGTTGTGGCCTCTCCCGTTGCAGAGCACAGGCTCTGGACGTGCAGGCTCAGTGGGCCATGGCTCACGGGCCCAGCCGCTCCGTGTCATGTGGGATCTTGCCGGACCGGGGCACGAACCCGTGTTTCCTGCATCGGCAGGTGGACTCTCAACCACTGCGCCACCAGGGAAGCCCTCAGCCAAGTTTTTGAAAACACCTGAATTAAGAGGGTTCTTTAGTAGGGCTGTGAATTTTGCTTACCAAACTCTTACTGTGGTGTTATGGCCAGTAGGGGAATCTATTTTTCCTCATTTGGGCTAGATGTGAAGCTTGTTCTTCCTCCAGGGCAAGTAAACAAAGAACTAAACTGGGATCAGATTAAAATGGGCTCCTTGATTTGAGAAATTCAAATATGATAAAGTCCCAGTTTAGCAATGTACGTAACTTTCTTTTGAAATCTTGTCTTTGCTTATCCCCAGAGCAATTAGAGTTCTTGATTGGAAAACAAAAGCTGGGGACTATCTATTTAGAACTGTTTAAATGGAAATTACCTAGATAAGAGCAGGAGATATATACACATTAAATATCCCTGATCAGGTCTTGTATCCCAGGAGTTTTGGAAGGTTATGTAAGTCTGGGGGTGAGATGGAGCAGCACTGAGAATGTGGGCTGCTAGAGGAGGTTAGGAACTGGGGGTTTGCAAAGGGAAGAGGAGCTTTCACATGGTGAAGAATGATTGCTTTTTTTAAGGCCAATTTTCCTTTTTTAAAAAAAAATGTTATTTATTTATTTTTGACTGTGTTGGGTCTTGTTGGCTGCGCGCAGGCCTTCTCTGGTTGCAGCGAGTGGGGGCTACTCTTCATTGCTGCGTGTGGGCTTCTCACTGTGGTGGCTTCTCTTGTTGCAGAGCACGAGCTCTAGGCTCACAGGGCTCAGTAGTTGTGGCTCGCGGGCTCTAGAGTGCAGGCTCAGTAGTCCTGGCGCACAGGCTTAGTTGCTCCGCAGCATGTGGGATCTTCCTGGACCCGGGCTGGAACCCGTGTCCCCTGCACTGGCAGGCGGATTCTTAACCACTGTGCCACCAGGGAAGTCCTAGGCAAATTTTCTTAATTGTAAAGCCCTACCTACTTGTTCCATATAGAATGGTTTTTCCAAATACCAAGTCACTTAAACCAAAATATACTACACTTTCTCTTTTCTATTCTTTGTTATTCTTCTTGGTTATTCAGTCCTTTAAAAATCTTTCCTGTCTGTCTTCCTAAATCTCTCCTAACCCCTCCCCATCCTATTTACCCTCTCCCCCTCATCAATACTGGTTAAATTTAGGTGCTCATCTTTTTCATGGAATATTGCATTGATTCTTTGTATCCCACAGGTCTAGGGCCCTTTAGTTGTTTCCCCATTTTAATATGTGCCCTTTGAAAGATTCTGATTTTCAGATGTCTTCTTTTAATACTTCACTCATGCTAAATTAATTGCATTTCTTAGAAGTGTCATGTTCTATAACTTTTTCTGCCTTTATTTTTGTAGTGCTTTTCCCATTATCTCTTGGGAAATCCTTCCAGTGTCGTCATATTTTCTCTTTTGGCAATAAGGAACCAGAGTTTAATTTTTTTGTGATAGCTCTGAATTTTAAAATTTTGGCAACTAATTCAGTTAAAAAACATGCTGTCCAGCATGTCAAAAACATTACAGCCTCATTTATAAAGCCTGCTTTGACCATTTTCCTTTCTTCCTGCAAAGTTAACTGCTCAGTCTTTGTGCAGTCTAATATGTTAACCCACAACTTTCGAATTGTTATAAAATAATTCAAATACAAATAGTAACATCAAAGTTTTTAACTCATGAAAACTGGTTCAATGAGAAATTGGGCTTTATGTAGTCAGTTTAATAAGGAATGGTGAAATAAAATTGCTGTATCCTATAGGGAGGGTATTTAAGCCTATCCTTTGGGATAGTGTTCTCTACTGGACGCATTTCATTGTAATAGTTTTTTGTTTGTTTGTTTTTACAAATTTACCTTTAAATTTAGAAACTGCCTGGGCCCTAATTAGTTGTAAATGGGAAATCAAACAATCAAATGACCTCAGGTGAACTTATCGTAAAATGTTCTGTCTCGAGTGACATTAAAAGTCACACAGTTGTCTTTATGTCTTATTTTAGATTTTGAATAATTTGTCTGAAAACATGCTTATTTTATACTATCAGTGACCAGCCACCTCTCTGTATCTTCTTTTTTTAAAATATTAATTTACGAGAGCTTCCAGAATCACTAATGGACAGTCCACATCTATATTTTTTGCCTTGTTTTCATTTGTGCACTGGTTCCATATTAAATTGTCTGCAGTAGAGTTCTGTTAGAACACTAACCATCAACTTGGATATAATGGGTTCTCAGTATATGTGCAATAATAAAAGCATTTATAAGACATATGTTTAGAACAAAGTCAGCAAGATACCATTTACTTTAATGAGCTTAATTTCCCCCCCACCCCCACCCCGGCATGCGGGCCTCTCACTGTTGTGGCCTCTCCCGTTGCGGAGCACAGGCTCAGCGGCCATGGCTTACGGGCCCAGCCGCTCCGCGGTATGTGGGATCTTCCCGGACCAGGGCACGAACCCATGTTCCCTGCATCGGCAGGCAGACTCTCAACCACTGTGCCACCAGGGAAGCCCAATGAGCTTAATTTTGAAGTTTAAATAGTAGTTTCAGGTAGAAAGGGTAGAACAAACTGGGTAGAGTGACCAATGTGTGCTGGTTTAGGACTTGAGTCTATCTAGGTTTTTGCCAATGGCCACAAGTTTCTAACCAACTTCTGGTCTTTTTCTTCCCCTGTTTTAATGTAACTGAAGTGTTACCAACATGGTTATTTTCCTAAAAACCATTTGATCACATTCCTTCCCTGCTTGAAAATATTAATTGCTTCATGTTGACAACAGTAGATTTCATTTTGCTGGGCCTTGGAACTCTTCTTTCCCCCACTTGGTTTCTTCAGCCATGATTTTCACACCATACTGTTCATTGAAAACATAGGCTTTTGCTCTGGCTGACTGTTCCCCATTTGTCGTTCCCTCAGCAGTTGACTTCCTCAGAGTCAGATTGTTTTCATTTACCTTTGTTTCTGCCTGGCCAAATCCTACATTTTCTTTCAGATCCAGCTTGCCTCTTCATTCCACAGTACGGCCGTCTACACTGTTTTGGCTCAGGAGGATCTCCTTGTCATGAAGTTTGGTTGTATTTGTTCATATAGATATGCAAGCATATCCTGTCTGGTAAATCTGTGGGTGGGTTGTCTCAGTTTCACCTGGAAGGCAGTAAGCGCCACTTTTTGTACTTGGGTCACATACAGTACTTCCTATAGAATTTTTAAAAATGTGTCCCACATATCAATATGTTTTTGTATTTGTAGACCTGAAAAATGTCTGAAAATTCCAGTGACAGTGATTCATCTTGTGGTTGGACTGTCATCAATCATGAGGTATGCTACTTAATACTTTTTATAAGGCAGTTTGTAATATTACAGTGTTAACAGTGATGTAAACTGGGTTCTTTGAAGGCCATTAGTTTTTTACATTTAAGCATAAGGTTCCATTGTCTATAGCTTTTCCCACCTACATTTCACTTCACTGCTGAAAACTCTTCACGAGCCAGCATGTTATTAGACATTGCTTTCCTCAGCTTTGAGACATTAGGCAGGTATTTACTGAGGGCTTATTATTGGTCAGGTCCTGTGCTTTACTCATGTTCTCATAATTTTAAACAACCCTCTGTGGTACAGATTGTTTTCATTCTCATTTGATAGTTGAGAGGACCAAAGCTTACGGAGATTCAGTAATTTGGCCAAGATTATGTAACTAGAAAACATCAGAGCCTGGGTTTAAACAGACCAAGGAGCATGGAGAACATGTGTTCCACCCATGTTATGTTACGTTACGTTACGTTATATTATCATTTCAGAACTTGATGGAAAAAGGACTATGGCTAGAACTCTTACAAAATGAATTTGATTATAGAAATATGATGTTACATAACTAGTACATAATAAACAGTAATTTATTTTCTCACACTGGTAATGTATGTTAATTACGGAAAAATCATAAAATAGTGATATATAGAAGCAGTAAGATAAAAACTATACCTATTTAAAGTGTTAATGGATTTATCTATAATTTTCCTGTTTATTTTTAGACTCAAGCCTCACTTATTTTCCTTCATCAATAAAAATTTTTTTTTAATAAAAATTTTAAACGCTATTTTTTACAATTCCTTTGATAATTTAATATTTAGACAATTGGTTAGTCATGACTTCTAGAAAACAACATTAACCGAAGTTTCTGCGAGAAAGTTTTAAAATTTATTAGCAGCTGTACCAGTTGAAATTAATGTGGTTTCTTTTTCTTCTTTCTTCTTTTTTTTAATAAGTGACTTTTCTATTTTTAACCTGTTTTCTCCAAAGGTTAGATCAACTCTCATAGTAACAATTTCTCCTTCAAGGATAATTAACAGTATAGAAGTAAGGCAGCTGTGGGAGTCTGTAGTGTGAAGCAAGATAGCAGACTTTTCTGGCATTTAGCCAAGTGTGTCATTTGGGCATTCTGTATTAGAAATACCTTGTCACAGAGTTGATCATATTTGTACCTTTATCCTTCTTCCTTCCATATCTTGTTATCAGGTTCTACTCTTTCTTGCTAATGTCTCTTACATGTATTTCCTTTTCCTTTACCATTGCTACCATTCTGATTTAGGCCAGATCTGGTCTCCCCGGTGACTCACAATTCAACCCGAACCTTGTGTCTGTTACTACCATTCTCCTGCCACTTCAGGCAATCCCAAAATCTTATACTCAGAATTCTTTTTAGGACTCAACTCAAACCCACTGCTTTAATGACGTCTCTTAGTTTTTGCTGTTGTGAGTTATGTATATCAGGAGAACTCAGACCTTTGATTTTATGGATTACTAAATTATAGGAAAATTGAGGGAGGGGCCTGGAGAGAGACAGAATCATTAGTGGATAACTTATTTTGCTAATTAAGATGAGAAAAAAACCCTGTTAAGATACACTTTTATTAAAGAAAAGACAGTCTGACATCAAAGTAAGAAGGAAAACCTTGGAAGAATAAAAGAGTCTGAAATTTTATAAGGAAAGTTTACTCCATTAATCTAATAGGTTAATTTTAATCCTTGCCCTTAAACCTTTTTAGTCATATGTTGCAATAATAAGTAGTTATTTGCTTGTGGCTATTTCTCTGAATAGGCTATAAATCTGAATTTTAGATTTCAGTTTTTCATACCCTGTGCCACTAGCAAAATGTCTTGCCTAGAGTAGTTCTATAAGTGTTGAGTAGAAGCAAATTAATAGAAATAGCTAAATTTAGAAACTTATTCTCTGGGATTCAGATTTATTGCTTGGGCTTATAGCATAGTTAGCGTGTTGGACTTTTAGACTGACTTCTTTTATTTTATTGTTTTTAAGATTTTAAAAAGTTTATTTATTTTTGGCTGTGTTGGGTCTTTCGTTGCTGTGAGTGGGGGCTACTCTTCATTGTGGTGCGCGGCTTCTCATTGTGGTGGCTTCTCTTGTTGCAGAGCATGGGTTCTAGGCACACAGGCTTCAGTAGTTGTGGCATGCGAGCTCAGTTGTTGTGGCATATGGGCTTAGTTGCTCCACGGCATGTTGGATCTTTCTGGACCAGGGCTCAAACTCATGTCCCCTGCATTGGCAGGTGGATTCTTAACCACTGTGCCACAAGGGAAGTCCCAGGACTGACTTCTTTTAGAATCTAAACCTATGGCTCCCCTGCTGTAGGTTTTATGGACTAACTTGAACAAACGGAATAGATACTGGACTTCCCTGGTAGTGCAGTGGTTAAGAATCCGCCTGCCAATGCAGGGGACATGGGTTCGATTCCTGGTCCAGGAAGATCCCACATGCCGTGGAGCAACTAAGCCTGTGCACCACAACTACTGAGCCTGTGTGCCACAACTACTGAAGCCTGTGCCCCTAGAACCCATGCTCTGCAACAAGAGAAGCTGCCGCAATGAGAAGCCCATGCGCCGCAACGAAGAGTAGCACCCGCTCGCCACAACTAGAGAAAGCCCACACGCAGCAACGAGACCCAATGCGACCAAAAATTTAAATTAAAAAAGAAAAAGGAATAGATACTGTTCCCTTTGGAGTATAGCAGCATCTGGGACTTTTAAAAATGGAAGCATCTACATGTAGTCACATCCAGCTTTGGGCAGCTGATAGACGAATAACTGATTAACACTTTTTATCTAGGGGTCTGATACAGAGTTGGTGAATTCTGAACATGGTGCAGCCAGTGACAGCTGTGAGCTCACCCCAGAATGTTCATCTTTATCACAAGAGGAGCTACAAGTATTGCAGTTAGAGCAGGGAGGTAAGTTTAAAGAAGTCTGATTTTTCTTTTTTTTTTTTTTAATAGGATATGTGAGCAACATTATGAATCTTGCCTTCTTTCTAGGTGGGCAGCCTTTCTGGCTAGTCTAAATCATCAAGTCACACTGAATTTTCATGTGGATTAGGTGGGCAGGCCTAAAGAACCCAGTGGCACCAAATTGCCCAGGGGGTTTGTTTGTTTGTAGCTATAGTACATACTTGGGCCTCCATATGACTCTTCGATACTGCTAGTGTAAACAGTGACTAAATATTATTAACCTTGATTAAGACTAGTGATATACAAAATTATTTATTCACACAAAGGATTTACTAAACTCTTCTCCAGTTACCACACTTCAGAGTACCTTTGGTTATAGATGGTAAATGGCATTTAACTACTGTATTGCATTAATGTTATATATTCTTCTGTGGGATTTGATGCCCATATTAATTATATAGAGGATTAAGAAACCCAAATAATTAATCCATCTTCATATTTAAAAATTACTTCTTAAATTTTCTTTTAAAAATTGCATTAAAATGTAAACAGAACATTTCTCCGTCAGGAGAATAAAGTGCATGTGTCAAGGCCAGAAATATAAAAGATTATACCTGTTAATCTTGTTTTCAGCTTATGTGTTGATTGCTATTCTCATTTGAACAGTGATTCTCATCTTTCATGGGTCAGAGATCTCTTTGAGAATCTGAAAGCTGTGGATGGTCTCTCCCAAGAAATGCATATATTTAGATATTTAAAAAAAATTTTCCATACTTCCTCAGGCGTCCTTGGACCCTAGTCCACCTTCGTTGAGGAGTCTTATCTCCAAAATAATATTCTGTTAGGAGCTATATGACACACACAAGTGATGTTTGGGTTTTTTTCCCTTTGTTATTTTGGAGGGGTTAAATTATATGAGAAATACACATTTATGATTGAAAAACAAATGAGCAAAAAAATTCAAAGCCATCTATAATTCTTTTTATCTGGAGGTAACATTATACCAACAATGCATATACTTTGCTATGCATAAAACCTGATGCTTATTGTATACTGTTTTAATATTTTTAGCTTCTATTAACATTTTATAGCCTTTTTCATTAAAAATATGACATAAACTCTAATTTGTATATTGTTTTTTGAGAGTTTCTTATAAAATATATCTGCATCTGCTATAGTGACATTATCTTGTTTTTCTGTGTTCTTTTGAGGCCTTGTTTTTTATAGTCCATTTTTTATTATAAAGATTTGTAATTTGAAGCCATAGTTTTGATTCTTGTGTTACTAGGCATTGACAGTCATTAGAATAGTGGTACGTTTAAGAATTATGAATAAACTAAGAATTCAGGAAATGTGCCGTCAATTATCTGAGAATCAGTTTTCCATATTAACAGGTTTTTACAAACACCTTGGCTTAAGTACTTTGGAATTGTAATATAGAGATTGTTTATTTAGGGATTATGGTTTTTAGTAGATTTTTAAATGAGTTCAGTTCAGTACCTAAAATTATCCCCTGATAATTTCAAATAGTTATATTTGAAATACAGAGATCTTTTTAGTAACAATAGAGTGACTGTTATAATTACATGTGGCATTTCCTTAAATCCACTTTAAAAATGAGGAATAGATTTTATCTGCCTATATTATATAATATATGCAGACAAAAAAAAAGTCGATGAAGTGTAATTAAATTGATCTTTGCTTTATGTCAGAGAGCAGCCAGAATGGCACAGTGTTAATGGGAGGAGCTACTTATCCAGCTTTGGAGGAAATGAAGTCAGCACTCGAGGTAACCTTGTGTTTTACTATGTGGATATATGATAAACAGTATTTATTAGAGAATACTAATTAAAGCTTCCATTTCTATTTGTGTGTCCTGTTCCTATTTGAATTATAAATATCTTTTGTTGAAAAATTTGGGATTCTGCAGGTTGGTCACTTTTAAGATTAAAGTTAGCTTCCATATAACTCCTAATTAAGTGAGCTGTCTTTTAATTTAGAAAAGCGATTTCTTGGTAATGTGTTAAAGATCTATTCATTTCACCTCTAATATTTTCTTTAGAAATATGTTGCTTTCTTGAATTATATTGAGAAATTAAGGGTTCATATCTAAAATGAAGGTTAGTTTTAGAATTTGAGAACAAACTTTGTCCTTTGGCATTTTACTTGACTTCCAGATAAAACTAGATAGCTGGATGATCTTTACATTACATAGCTTTTGAAGTTTATCAGGAAAATTTAATCAGTCTTTTATGGGCTCCCTGACCACAGAGTTATGCCCAAATAAACCTGTAGAACTGGTGAGAAACAAATCCTCTCCTTTTTGTGGACATTGGGTTGGAAAGGTGGGTTTGTTTCTCAGCTTCTGCAGCCCACGAATGAATGGTAGACAGCAGTTTGATTTAATTCTGAAAGAGAGAGTTGCCAACAGGTTTGATGGTATTTTCAGACTGAAAGATAAGCCTACTATTTGTTTTTGTTTTTGGGCTTGCCACACGGCTTGTGAGATCCTAGTTCCCTGACCAGGGATTGAACCCGGGCCCCTGGCAGTGAAAGTGCAGAGTCCTAACGACTGGACCGCCAGGGAATTCCCTAGGATGAACCTACTATTGCGTAATCCTTTCCAGTTGGGCAGGACTTATTTTAAACCCAATCACCATACTACTTAAGTACCATTATATACTTTGAACTGCCTAGAAAATATAAGGCCCATAAATAATTGTTGAATTTGTCTCTAAAATTATGATTCTTCAGCGAGAGGAAGAAAAGTTACCTGATGACAATCTCTATTTTGGAACTGTCAGTGATGATTCTGATATTGTTACACTTGAGCCACCTAAGTTAGAAGAAACTGGGAGTCAAGAAGAAGAAATAATTGTTAAAGAAGCACAGAGTCCAGAAGACTTCAACATGGGCTCTTCCTCTAGCAGCCAGTATACGTTTTGTCAGCCAGAAACTGGTAAGAACTACATAACGGATACGCTGATAGGAGACTTAGGACTCTTGTGACCACATTTTATATAATGGCTTGTTTTCTGACCCTGAATTTCAAGTTTTGAATATGTTTGGGTAAAACTCATGAAAATTTTTTGTAAAATCTACTGTTATATCTAGTGTTTTCCTAGATCTAGGGCCTAGAGCACGGTAGTCCAATAAATACCATCTTTTATCATTGAAAGAAGAGAAAAAATAGCTTCAAGGAGATTTGTTAATGTCTCAAACACTCCAAAATGCATTTGACAGTTTTTAGGTCTTTAGGAGTGGGAGATTGAGCCATTATACTTAAAAAAGTAGGACAATGTTAATAAGATTTTTAGTTACAGTGGTACAAATTTTATATTATAGAAATAGTGAAAGAAACTTTATTGAAGCCTTCCAGATCCATTTAATTATTAGTCAGTCAACAAACATTTATTGTGTGCTACCATGTGCCAAACAGGGTTTAAGGAACTGGCAAAACAGCAGCATCCTAAAGCCCCTGAACTTTGGATCTTTCACTTTAGATTGAGTTATGAAAATGTACCTATTGTAAATCACATTCTTAATGCAGTGAATGCCTATTGTTCAGACAGAATCATTTGGAGGTAAAATGTGAGTTACTGAGCTAATTCCCTCTACAATTCTTTGGCACAGTTTTAGGGACATATATAACATCTTTCAGGGTAATATAAATATTTAGACACAAAGTTACAGAAAATCTAAGAAAGAGATCTATAATTAACCCACGGTGTTTTTTTGTTTTGCGGTACGCGGGCCTCTCACTGACGCAGCCTCTCCCGTTGCGGAGCGCAGGCTCAGCAGCCTGGCTCACGGGCCCAGCCGCTCTGCGGAATGTGGGATCCTCCTGGACCGGAGCACGAACCTGTGTCCCCTGCATCAGCAGGCGGACTCTCAACCACTGTGCCACCAGGGAAGCCCAACCCACAGTTTTTAACCCCCAATTATAATTTGGGGTGAATTATGTGAGAGATACCTGGGACATTGCTAGTGATAATAAGAGTTTCCTAATTTGATGCAAAAACAGGAACGTGTAGGGCTTCCCTGGTGGTGCAGTGGTTGAGAGGCCGCCTGCCGATGCAGGGGATGAGGGTTCGTGCTCCGGTCCAGGAGGATCCCACATGCCGCGGAGCGGCTGGGCCCGTGAGCCAGGCTGCTGAGCCTGCGCGTCTGGAGCCTGTGCTCCGCAACAGGAGAGGCCACGACAGTGAGAGGCCCGCGTAACTGCAAAAAAACACAAAAAAACAAAAACGAAACAAAACAAAAAGACAGGAACGTGTAGTATTTATTTCAGATCACTTTCTTAGATCTTACCATTCTTTGTTTAATTTGCCAGAATCAGACAGTGGAATTTTTCTTATTCTAATTTAAGCTAGTAAAATTCAAGTAGAGGTTAAACCAGAAGCTGGTTTAATTTAAAAATATTTGTGGGCCAGAATGTATAGTCAGATTGAAGCCAGGAGCATTGCAGAAGAGTCAAAGACATTTAAGAAACGATGCCACACACTGTTGATTTTATTTCCAGGAACTTCAGTACTTCAGAGCACATTAATCTAGTTTTTAATTTCCTTTCTGAACTTGGACTTCTTGGGAATTTGACAGATTCAGTTAAGCAGAGTATTTTTTTAGGTGTATTTTTATCCATTGCTGTGCCTCCCAAGGGAATTAATTATTTCAATAAAGAAAATGTTAAAAAATAATCAAAAATGATTTTGGACTATGTTGAAAATAGTATGTATACATCAATTATCAAGAGTTTTTGTTCTCTTCCCTTAGCCTGTATTTTTCTTCGTTGGTTAATTTCCTGCTACCTATTGCTTTTTTTTTTTTCCTTTTCTTCTCCATCTTTATAGGATTTCAACTTCATTTGTTTCTTTTTATAAATTAGATTCTATGGCAATAATCTTTTTGTTGATTTAAGAACATTTCCCACTCCCTCCATATGACCCTCTGCTCCCCTAAGGAGCCAGAATTGGTAGCTGTAGAAAAGTTTGTATTGTGTGTGTGTATATATATATTTTTTTTTGTATATATGTTCTTTAAAAAGGCATGATTATTAGATTTTGATGGAGCACAAGTGATAATGTTAAGTGATAATTAAAACAAGTGTTTTTCAATTCTCTTTTTCCTTTTTATTCTTTATAATAAAGCTTTATACATCTTTTTTCCTGTTTATTCACAAAAGAAAGGTGGTGGGAGAAGCTGTGGAAGATTCCTGAATGCATAAGGGGATGGGATGATCAGCTGAAACACCATGTTCCTAGCCAACTCGCTTTCCAAGGTGGTGTGACTAAATCTGATCAGCTTTTCTAGAGCTGAGTGTGCCTAGTCACATTTACAATTTACTTAGTGCTTTGAAGATATCTGTTGTAATCTGTGATACTCTGAACAGGTGTTCAGAATTGATCTTGTAATAAAGCTGGCTAAGCTTATTGCATGCCTTTGCATTGCTTGCATCTTGGACTGTGTGCCAAATTATGCTTTAAAAGAAGTTTAAAAATCAAAATATTTCAGCTATCATACGTATGGGTTAAAAAAGATGGAAGCATTAGATAAGGATGAGAATTTGTTCATGTGGGTTAGGCTGGTTTGTTTACTTAGACTATAATGAAGGCAATAAGTTAATGTAGAATTGAAAATTTAAGAAATTTTGACAAATGGTTTGTTTTTATATTTACCCATCTTAATAATGTCAGAAAGTCTGACTTAAGTACTCCAACCATGATCATGAATGCCTTTGTATTATGTAATGCTTTGTTTAAGTCTTCCTTTCTTTCTCTTTTTCCAAGAAATGTAACCTCACAGCTGAGGCGACGACATCTTGGAAAAACTAGTGATCAAGAATAACCAGATAAACATGATGGGCATAAGGGTTATGACCAAAAGATCTCTCAGTGGCATCTATTATCACTAAATATTAGGAATATTCATTCATTCAGTAGTGCCTTCTGTCTTTGTGTTTGTTGTTGTAAGTGTGAAAGTTATAAATTCTCTATGATACATCTTTTAGAAGTACTGTCTAACCTAAGTCACCAGCTTTGCTGTGGCATGGATACCCTGTCTTCTGAAGAACTGTTCTGCTTTTTCGAAGCATGAATGTTTGTTGTTTTGGAGCTCTTTGTATCAAATTCATGTTCACATTTTATCCTTTTAGTGCTTTTTTTTTTTCTTCTCTCTGGCCTATGGAAATTATTACTGAGTCATCTAATCTTCTGTGTCGGCATATAGTTTATTGATATATGGAACAATGTTAAGAAATTATACACTTGAAAAAGCTGAAGATGTTTTTTTCCAATGAATATGCTTCTTGTCCTTGAGATTTCTTGTGGAATTTTTTTTCCAATTTGTTGTTCTTTATTATTCTTTTCATAAAGGAGCAGCACAAGACTAGTCCTTAATATCGGAGATAGCTGTTGTGTCACTTCCTCATGCTGACATATTTACTAGAGGGTAAAATTAATAACCTTCTAGTAAGAGTGGCAGT
The DNA here is from genome assembly GCF_008692025.1 of Phocoena sinus. Lineage (NCBI taxonomy): Eukaryota > Metazoa > Chordata > Mammalia > Artiodactyla > Phocoenidae > Phocoena > Phocoena sinus. The sequence continues at coordinate 79,416,586 of NC_045764.1, forward strand.
CGAAGGGAAGGGCTCATCTGACTTCTGGAAACCTGTGTTAAACTATAGTGCTTTGAACCTTGATTTTGGGCTCATAGGATGGAAACAAAACTAGGGACTAGTACACTCAAGGAAACTTCTGGTAGTTGTCTTTTTTAAGTCTCAGGAACTGCTTATATACTTCCCTCTGTTCCTTAAACAGTTGAGCTTAAATTACCTCTATTTGAAATTAAATGAAGAGATAGAGGTTTTTTTTTCCCCTTCTAGAAATAGTATTTATTTGTGGCTCTAATAGCAGTGAAATTTAATAGGCTATGAGAATGATTGTTCTAATGGTGTAAACTATAAGGGAAGTTAAAAAAAAAAAACAACCAAAACCAGACCCTCAAAGGCACAGAGTATAGTTAACAGTTTCTTATGTATCACAGTTGAAATCTTTGGCTTTATGTTGATAAACTTGAAAACTTGAGGTTTGTTTCTATTCTGTTGTTTTTGTTCTTGGCTGTTGTATGTAAAAAGGCATGTAGGGATGGCATTCTAAATCATATTTACTGGGAAGGCTTTTCTAAAATATTTAATATTTATCTACATTTTTCTTTTTAAAATAGTATTTTCATCTCAGCCTAGCGATGACGAATCCAGTAGTGATGAAACCAGTCATCAGCCCAGTCCGGCCTTTAGACGACGCCGTGCTAGGAAGAAGACTGTTTCTAGTTCAGAATCTGAAGAAAGATTACTTGCTGAACAAGAAACTGAACCTTCTAAGGAGCCGTGTAAACGTCAGTTCAATAGTGGTCTCAATAAATGCGTTATACTTGCTTTGGTGATTGCAATCAGCATGGGATTTGGACATTTCTACGGTAAGTATTTGAAAATTTGTTATATATAAACTGGTGGTAAAGAGTGAGGAATTCTGGGATCTGTTTTCAGTGTCTTCCTTAAAATATATGTCCTTGGAAAGCTTGTACGTGTTTGAGCCTTGGTTTGCTCATGTGGAAACTGGGGATAGTGTTGCTTCACAGAGCTGTTTGCACTGAAATGAGGTAGTATTTAAGAAATGTAAGGATTGCTTATATATATATTTATTTAAAGAAAATATTGGAAGATTAAAAATCTGAAATGCTCATTACAAGGCAAATCATTTTCATTTAGAATCACAGTTAAACTAGTTTTAACTGTGACTTTATTAGGAGGATTATTTAAATTCCACTTAAATAGTTACATATGAAATGTCACAATAATAGGTGCTCATTATTTCTACTTTTAGGTTTCATGAAAGCACTATATTTTGTGACCGTTGTTACTTCCATGATTCACATGACTTAAGAATTCATTTGTTTTATACTTTGCTCACTATTATCCTTGTTAGTGTTTATTTACATTGATTAATAATTTTCTTAATGCAAAGCCTTTAAAAGTATCCTGGGTGAAAAGAGGAAGGAATTCCATGTGGTGTTACTTTTCTTTTGGGAGCCTAACCATTGAATTTTATTTAAGGTATATATTTGTACAAAGATAAGGCTGAGAACTGAATATTCATTCTTTTTGCTTTATTAGAATTTTGAAAAAGACACTTTAAACAAATGTCTTAGATCTTGTCAACTTCACAAATTTCAGTTTGCCTTGTATTAACTACTTTTAGGGTTTTTGCCTACATAATCCACAGTTTAGCTTTCTGAGTAAATCTAGTTTTGCTAGTTCCTTCCAACAATGTGTTCCTTAAGATTGAAGAATTATATGTTCCCTTTGTTGATTTATGGAAAAGCTATTATTCAATATAGTGTAATGTTAGAAAAAACTTAGTGAAGACAATCCTGTTTAAAGTCAGAGTCAGTAAAATGTGTTTCTTCTTGTATTTAACTTTATATTAATAAAAATAAGTATTTAGACTCCTGGTGGATGTCTGCTTGAATTTAATACTGGGATCTTGTAATTTGTATCCTCCCTTGAAGTTTGTTGTAATGAGATTTGACTTGAAATACATACTTAACTTGTATATTATCTAGCTGGAGCAAATATATGAATATGTTTTTTTGAGCTTGGTTTTTTCCCCTTGCAGGTAAACATGGAGGTAACAAAGGAGAAGGTCTTACTTTAATCTTCTTTTCTTACTAAAAAAAAAATTGGACAGTGATTTAATGTTAATCCACATTGCATTAAAACCCTACAAATTGCATGACCTTTAAGTATTTTGTAGAAAGATCAATTTAGGAGTGCTTTCAAAGTTGAGAAATCATTGCCCTGTTATTTAAGAATTTTGGTTACTTGTAAAATTTACTTTATTAATTGTATTTAATAAATATTTTCCTGTAGTATTTCAAATTAGCATTTCAGAATAGGAACAACCTTCATAATAATAGGTCCATATAATAATATGATTGGCTCAGGGAACATAAAAAAACTTAACCTGAATGATAGCTTTTCAAGGTCACTTTTAAAGGACATCACATTTTTTTTTCTTAATTGTGGCACCGATCTCAATACTTTAAGAGCTCTTGTGAGTTGATTTTAGAGCCAGCTTGAATTTCTCAGGCACTGTGAAGTCAGTCATTGCACTCCATAATCAGTCATTTGCTTTATAATCATTTAACAAGAACTACTAAGTTAATCACTCAGAACATTCACCAGCCTTGGTGATATAAATTTGGAGTGTCAGATCTATCTTGGAAGGAAGAGAGAACTAGAAGGACTGAGGATAGTAAAAGAATGTACTATAGGTATTTGGCACTGCTTCAGGTCCTGAAAGTGCTTACAAAAAGTTTTTTTAAAGTTCTTGATGAAGCACCTGTCTTATTCTTTCTTTTACCTGTAGACTATCTATGTTCCAAATCAACAGCAGAGTTCAATTGATTGGTTTCCTCATGGAGTTGCTTTAAGTATAGGCTGTCCTGCTTTTCAGCAGACATTTCAGTATAACAATATAACTAGGTGCTAAGTTATGAAGCACAGACAAGAATCATAGCTCAAACTATGACACTGAGTCACCCTAGAGATGCTAGGATTTAAGTTGGGTCTGGACTTACACTATGTGGAAGGAAAGTAGAACATTCTAGCAGTGGAGAACCTGATAATCTGAAAGTAAACTTGCTAGGTTTGGGAGCACTGAAAAGACTGGTAGGATTATAGCAGAATAGATATTTAGAGATAATGGAAAATAGGTTGGAATATGTGGGATGCTATTATATTGTAAAACATCTTGGAATCTGAGTAGGAGAGTTTGATTTATAGAGTGAACTGAGAGCAGTAATTTTAGAGGAAAAGTGCAGGAAGATAAATAGTGTGGGAAAAATTAGAACAGTTAACTAGAAGGTTTTGTAATTCAGGTATTCAGTGATCAGGACCTTGACAGTTCTCGTGATGGTGGGGATGGAGAGAAGGCTGGTGAAATAAGGGACACTGAAGTAACAATGGAAAACCGAACTTTGAGCCTGGATGCTTGAGATATTGGTGGTTTTACTTTTTAAATTCCAAGAAGTGTGTTAGCTGCTTTACTTTTGGCGTTGGGGGAGTTAGAGGGGAAGAGTTTTGCTAGATGAGAAAGTTAATAGACGGTGAGCACAGTTCGGTTTGTTTTTGCCCAACTTTATTTTAGAATAAATTAGGGCAGGTGTTGAAGTTCAGTTTTTTGTTTTTTGTTTTTTAAATGAAGACACCCCCAAAATTGTGCCTAGCAGGCAGCTGGATATATTGGCTGCAAGCTCTGGTGAGATTGAGACTCTTTACCTGTAGAAGAGAAGTCTTACAGCAGTGGTAGCAAAAACTGACAGTGGGTTAATGTGATTAAGGTAGGCAGATTTGTGGATATAACCAGCAGGCCTTAAACCCTGGGTTGTAACACTTCATAGTTAGGCAGCTGAAGATGTAGAGGGGGAAAAAAATACCTAATTGTTTGTGAGATTGATTGACAGAGGACACATTGATAGTCATCAAACATATGCTATGTAATGGTACTGCAAACTCAGATCTCAACACATTAGTTTTAAGTTATTTTCCAGTGGCCAAAGGAATCCATTCTGTTAGCAGTTTGAAAAAAAGAAGTTTTCAGTTGCCTTGGGAACTATAGATAAATTTATTTCAATATTTCAAAAAATCTGAGGTTCTTTTGAGTAATATTGAGACAAATTTGCCATGCAAATTTGTGATTTTTTTTTTTTTTGAGAAGTGAATTCTAACAGGATATCATAGCTGTTAACTGGTAACAGTTGTCTGTAACTTGGCAGAAGTTTTCTCTTCAGTGGTTTTCAAGATGTACTGAAGAAATAAGTTAATTTTTCAGAAATCAATTAACTATTATTCTTTTTTAATTCAAACAGAAAGTCACAAAAATTATAATCATCCTCATCAGTTCACTCAGTCCCATATTATATTCTTTCATTACAAAATTCTGTGATGTCTTTTACATAATGGTATGCCACTCAGTAGATGTAATATTATGGTTGCCAAATGCATTTTGCCTTCTTTTTGATTTAGTGTTGTTGTTTTTCTCGTGCATGAAGCATGTAGCAGCACGTGAACAGCATGTCTTGGCAAATTAACATTTTGATTTTTAGGATGAAAATATAGAGCATCCTGGTTGATGTATGATTTCTTTATTACTGGGATAGGGATGGTGATACTCCAGTACAGACCTAACTAATGCAGAGTTCTTAAAAGCTCTGGCTTTGAGAATGGTGGGTAATTATAGTTAGCCAATTATTTTTCTTGCTATTCTTTTTGGGCTTGTGCTATATCATTTAGGCAAAATACGGTGAGAAAAACTAGACATCTTCATTTTTCCTTAGTTACTTATAACCTGTGAATAGACTTCATGGTTTGTTCCTTTCTCTGTTGAAGTGGGGAATGCAACACTTTATGTACCTCAGCCCTTAAAAACAACAGTAAGACAGAAACTTTACATACATTTTTTTGTTTGGTAAGGTAATATGGTCTGGCTTGTTTTAATCAAAAGGATAGTGAACTGCTTAAATATCCCTGGTGTATGCTAAATAAAGTAAAAAATATATTAACCTACTTGGCCTGATTTATAAATTAACATCCATATACCACCATTTGATGAATGACACTGTAAGATTTTACTTATTCCTTCTTTGTTTATATAATCAGAATTTTTATAGAACTGTGAAATGCTGATATTTTGAAGAAAATGATCCTGTCTGGATTAAGCAGTTAAATATATGCAAAGTAAATGTTTTATTGTATGTTTAAAAATATTGGTAATCATGACATTTATGTTATATATCCCTAATAAAAATTTTTATTTTTAGGCACAATTCAGATTCAGAAGCGTCAACAGTTAGTCAGAAAGATACATAAAGATGAATTGAATGATATGAAGGATTACCTTTCGCAGTGTCAACAGGAACAAGGGTTGTTTATAGATTATAAGGTATGTACTAGAAATAAAATCTTAAAGTTGTGTTAGCCAATAATTATGCTATTCAGATACAACTGCAGTGCAGATTAGTAAATCAGTAATAATATTGGTAATTATTGATTGAGTACTTACTGTGTCCTGGGCACTGTTGTACCTCACATACAGTATTTCTCTTATTTCTCACCACATCCCAGTGAATTAAGCAAGTATTAATTTCATTTTATAGTTGGGAAAGAGGCTCAAAAAAGTTAAGTAACTTTCCCAAGTCTAGCAGCCAGCAGAGCTGAATTTAATTCTGTTTATCTGACTCCAAAGATGTTATTCCTAATCACTATATTATAGTTAACATTATTTTAATTGATATTATCTATGAAACATTATTATTATTAACGTTATTTTTATAGAGCCAAGCAAAAAATTTTCATTCAGTGAGAGAGAGAGAGAGAGAGAGAGGAGAGTTTGTAGCTTCTCTAAGGAGCCACCCTTGATCAAGGGAAATAATCACCCAGTCCTTTTTCTCTGGTTTCATGTCAGTTACGAAGAAAGAGAAAGCATGTTACACTTTCATACCTGAAATTCACCTGGCTCCAACAGGACTGTGCTGTCTATTCTGGGTTTATGAGGATTAGCAAAATACCTGGTCTCCTCTCTAGTTCTTGCCTAAGAAGGGTGTAGGGATTACAGATAAACTCAGGGTAGAAAGGTAAACTATTCCTTTTTCCTTCCATTTCCCTAAATTTCCTTCACAGTTTATTTATATATTCTTTATAGGGTTATGATTGTATTTCTTTGGAAGACAGAATCCCACTTAACATCTGAAATATATCTTTCAGGGAGGGACTACTGAAGTTAATTGTAAATAGTGTAGTTTTCCCTGCCTTGAGCAGAGGATGTTATAAAAAAGGGCAGCCATTTCCTTCTTACCATCATGGTTTATGGTTCTATAGAATGATGTTGGCTGTAAGGAGACTCACCCTGCATAGATGTTTGCTGAGTCAGTTCTTGCATACCTTTTGTCTCCAGCTGTTAAATGTAGTTTGGATTTTGAAGATCATCATGGAAGACCTGTCCAGCATCTGCTTAGTCACTTGATTCAAGATTTTAGAGTTTACTAGATACAGAATATTGTACCCTCCAGTCATTCTGTGGTGCTCCCCGTGCTTGTGCATTTAAAGATAACGTTACATTAGTCTGTTCTACTCCATAGTTCACTTAAAAAAAAATTGAAGTGTAGTTGATTTACAGTATTAGTATCAGGTGTACAGCATAGTAATTCATGCTAATCCATAGTAATTCATAGATTATACTCCATTAAAAGTTATTACAAGATAATGGCTGTAATTCCCTGTGGTATAGGATATATCCTTGTTGCTTATCTATTTTATACATAGTGGTAGTTTGTATCTCTTAATCCCGTATCCCTAATGTGCCCCTCCCCCTTCCCTCTCTTCACTGGTAACCACTAGTTTGTTTTCTATATCTGTTTCTGTCTTGCTACATGCATTTGTTTGTATTATTTTTTAGATTCCACAATAAGTGATATCATACAGTATTTGTTTTTCTCTGACTTACTTCAGTAAGCATAATATTCTCCAAAGTCCATTTCTGTTGGGTAGATGAAACTTGTTTTCTCTCACTCAGGGAGAGGAGATGAAATGACTGTAAGGAAATTTTAAATTTTAATTTGTTCTTCGAAGATTAATGAGCCAGACAGTGAAACATCCATTTCAGATATTTATTTTTCAAGTGGAAAATATCCTCATTCAAAGGATTTTTTTTTTTTTTGGTCTCTGTAATTCAGATATTTTTCTGGTCTGATTCAAAGGGAATAGTCATAATATTTGTAGTAAATTAAGCAAAGTTATATCGTTTTGCTGATTTATGAAGATATTTTAACTGACTGGATAGTGCTCTAACAATTAACTGACTGGACAGTGCTATAACCACTAACCTGTTTAAGCATATTGTTTAATTTCTTGCTGTTGTGATGAAAGTTTTTTACTAATACATGTATTGAAAGAAAGATCATTCAAGGCTACCTAGCACTGCAGCAGAATTCTCTAAACCTGACTGGACATAATTTCTCAGCAAGAATGTTGACTTCAGAGTTGCATTGCTAATCTGGTTACAGTCTCTTCAGAAAATTAATTGAAATTGAAGAAGTTAGTTGTAAATGTTACCAAGATTCAGTGTGTTCTCTAAAGTATGGGAGAACTTGTATAACTTACGTGAACTTAGAGATGTTAATTTGCGTATGACCAAGATCTTTCAAATAGGACTAAGATTATTGAAATTTTTTTCCTTCAAAGAGTGCAGTGAGTATAAACAGAACTTTCTGAAGCCTGAAGTCATCTCTAGCTGTAATTTTACTTTTTATAAGAGATAATCGCCCTCACCCAAGGATCAGAGAACCTTTAGTCCTTCCTACATTCTCTCTAGGAGCTTTCTCAGGAGAGATTGGAGTCCTGTAGTCAAAAGATAGAAGGCTGTCTTCCTCCAGTGTGCTATGTTTTTCTTTTGATGAAGCTCTTTGCTGTACATTTTCCTGCATATGAACCTTGTATTTTCCAGTTTTCATATATTGAAAAAACTACGTAAAGGATAGTCTCTGCAGAAATAGACACTAAACATTTATGGATTATTTGTTGTATCTTAAAGATTTAAATTCAGCCTTTAAAACTCTTGACATTTTTCTTTCTTATCTTTCAAAAAAATTTAGTCATTGAAGGAAAACCTTGCACGGTGTTGGACCCATACTGAAGCAGAGAAAATGTCCTTTGAAACTCAGAAAAGGAACCTTGATACAGAAAATCAGTATCTAAGAATATCTCTGGAGAAGGAAGAAAAAGCCTTATCTTCATTACAGGAAGAGCTAAGGAAACTAAGAGAACAGATTAGGATATTGGAAGATAAAGGGACAAGTGCTGAATTAGTTACAGAAAATCAGAAACTTAAGCAGCATTTGGAAGAAGAAAAGCTGAAAACACAAAGCTTCCTTAATCAAAAGGAGACTCTGTTGGCAGAAGCAAAGATGCTAAGGAGGGAACTGGAAAGAGAACAACTAATAACCATGGCTTTAAGGGTGGAACTCCAGCAGCTAAGCTCTAGTCAGTCATATAGCAACCCAGACTCTCCCAGTGTAGTGACTGAAAAAAAGGAAATAGAAGTGTTACGGGAAAGACTCACTGAGCTGGAGCGCAAGCTAAACTTTGAACAGCAGCGTTCTGACTTGTGGGAAAGACTGTATGTTGAAGCAAAAGATCAAAATGGAAAACAAGAAACTGATGGAAAAAAGAAAGGGAACAGAGGAAACCACAGAGCTAAAAATAAGTCAAAGGAAACATTTTTGGGTTCTGTTAAGGAAACATTTGATGCCATGAAGAATTCTACCAAGGAGTTTGTGAGGCATCATAAAGAAAAAATTAAACAGGCTAAAGAAGCTGTAAAAGAAAATCTGAAAAAATTCTCAGATTCAGTTAAATCCACTTTCAGACATTTCAAAGATACCACCAAGAATATCTTTGATGAAAAAGGCAATAAAAGATTTGGTGCTACAAAAGAAGCAGCAGGCAAAAAACCAACAACAGTTTTTAGTGAATATTTATATCCACAGTATAAGGCACATACACAAAACCAGAATAGTAGAGGCCCTACTACGCAAAGAGAGAGAAGGAAAGAAAAGCCTCATTTTGAAGAATTTGGAAAAAATACAAATTCACAGAAATGCAGTGCTGAGCATGACTGTGGTGAAAATTATAATTCTTTCAGAAAGGCTTGTTCTGGTGTATTTGAATGTGCTCAACAGGAATCCATTAATCTTTTTAATGTTAAAATGTTGAATCCTGTAAGGATAGATGAATTTAGACAGTTAATTGAAAGGTATTTATTAGAAAAACTGGATAGTTTTCGTCATTGGAAAGAACTTGATCACTTCATCAATAAATTTTTCCTAAATGGTATCTTTATACATGATCAGAAGCTCTTCACTGACTTTGTTAATGATGTTAAAGATTATCTTAAAGACATGAAGGAATATCAAATAGATAATGATGGAGTATTTGAGAAGTTGGATGGATATATATATAGACACTTCTTTGGTCACACCTTTTCCCCTCCATATGGACCCAGGTCGGTTTACATAGCACCATGTTATTATTATAATAGTTTTTAACATTTATATTGGATAGCATTTGTATCATTTGATAAATTTCTTAGAATGTCACTACAGTTGACCTGTAAACAACGTGGGGGTTAATCTGCATATGACCTGTAGTCAGACCCTCTGTATCTGCAATTCCTCTGCATCTGTGGATTCAACCAACCACAGACCATGTAGTACTGAAGTATTTACTATTGAAAGATATCCATGTGTAAGTAGACCCACGCAGTTCAAACCCACGTTGTTCAAGGGTCAGCTGTATTTGTAAAAGTACTTCTTGTAAACAAAAGTACTATTTGTAAAAGTACTTTATTGCCTGAGAATTTAGGATAAATTAAATTGAAAGATAAAATTTTAAGTTAAAATCTATTACAAACTGAAAATTTCATATAATCAATTTGACTTGAGCAAATGGTTTAATTTCTATCTTAAAAATCAGTTAAGGATATATAATCCTATTTTAGCCTATTTTGTTTCTTTTCATTATACTTTATGAAAAGATAATCATTTTAAGTGAAATTATTTTCCTTTAATTTTTTATTTACTCACTTTGGGAAGCTAGGAGGAAAAATACAGATTTCACTTTGAAATCAGAATAACGATTCAGGTGTCCCACTTACTTTATCTATTCCATTTACCAACTAAATTATGATATCTAATACATTTATTACAGAATTATTGTTGGTAAAGGTAGAGGTATGATCAAAGTGGCAAACTTAGCAAGCCAAAAGTTCTAATGTGTGTGCTTTGTATATAATCTCTAAAAGTAATATTGTATCCATTGCATATCAGCTTTCTATTCTGTAACATGAAACTAACCTAATCTTCTTAGCTTTATTTTTTTACCTTTTAGAAAGGGAACTAACTTTGAGATAGTTTTATATATATATCTTTTTGAGTAAATGTAATGTGTCTATAAAATAATGAGACTGATTTTGGTGTCTTTAGTCATTAAATACATATCTAGTGCAAAGTACTGTGAGGCTGCCCTGAGGAAACAAATGAAAAATTCTTGCTGTCAAAGAGCTCACAAGCTTTTGGAGAATTAGGTCAGTACAAGGAATGCAGTGGAGGTATGGAGGCACATGTATATGGTGGCCTCAGTCTGGAGATGTTTGGGAAGGCTTCATAAGTGAGATGGCCTTTGAACTGAACTTTTTAACAAACTTTTGAAGGAGAAGTGAGAACTTGCCAAGCAGATAGGGTGGGACATTCCACTCAAAGGGAACTTCATTTGCACAGATTTGTAGATATGAAGACATGCTACTTTAAGGAGGCAAGGTAATGCTGGGGTGTGAACAGAAGAAAAGATTCAGAGCATGAAGAACCTTCACTTTATGCTGAAGGACTTGCTTTATTGCATTTTGGGTCACGGGCAGTAGCCTGAAGGGTTTGTTGGAAAGGGTGAAGCTAGATGCTAGAAAGCAGTCTTTGAAACAGTATAGACATGAGCTGATGGGTATCTGAACTAGGGCAGCAGCTGGAGTAGAAAGGAGGAGGCAGATTTGAACAATATATAGTAAGTAAAATTGGTGGTATTTCTTGTGAAAGGGTAGTAGAAAGTAACAATGATTTCCAGATTTCTGGGTTGGGTCACTAGTTAGATAGTGACATCAGCTACGCTAAGGAATACCATAAGGTTTTGCATAAGGGGAATTGGAAATGAGAATTGTGTTTGGAGGGTACTTATTGACATACAAGTAGAGAATTAGTTGGCTGTTGGTTATATGACTGTCTCTAGCCCAGACTCCATGCGTGTGTAGACAGTCTAGGCTGGACGTATTTATCAGACTCCTGGGGAATACCAACATCCAAGGGGTTGTAGAGAAAGAAGGCTGAGAATGAATGGCCAGAGAGTGGCATTATGAAAATCCAAAGATCTTCTCAAGTAAAAGGAATATTGCAGTGTTAAATGCTTAAACAAAACAAAACAAAAAAACGGAAAAGACTGGATTTCTTGGCTGGGAATTGGATGGCCGTGGATGGCATTGTGGAGTGTTTCAGTGAAGTAGTGACAGAAGCCTGATTATAGAGATGGAGAACTGTTCATGTAGACATTGTTTATAAGCCTTAGCTTAGAGAGAGAAGCTCTGTAAGAGATGTATATGTATTCATGAATGAAGCCACTGGGGGGGGATTAATTTTTATAGGAAAGGAGGAAAATAATGGAAACACATCTCATTATTTTATTGTCACATTTCTACTTACCTATTGAGTGTTTTCCCTCTTTGCCAGCACAGTTTGTCTATTTTTTCTTTCTATAGGATAAAAGTATAAACTCACTGAATCTTTTTCGTATGGTTATAGTAGGATTATACTTCAGATGAATTTAACATCCTTTTTCAGTGTTCAGATAATAGATTAATGGAGAAAAACATTAAAATTGTTTCTTGTTTAAATAAATTTAACTCTAACATGGATGAAAAATGTGTTTACTGCTTTCAGTCGACCAGATAAAAAGCAACGTATGGTAAATATTGAAAGCTCCAGGCATCGAAAACAAGAGCAGAAGCACCCTCAGCCACAACCTTATAAAAGGGAAGGTAAATGGCATAAATATGCTCGCACTAATGGAAGACACATGGCAAACCTTGAAATAGAATTGGGGCAATTACCTTTTGATCCTAAATATTGACCATCATGATTAAGTTAAATTAGAAAACTGTAACAGAAACTTGGATGCTTTCTATACTGTTTGGTGTTGAAACTAAGATGAAATTAGTGTCTTTTTGTCATTTCTAAGTATCAGTTTGATGATTTTATATTATTACTCAGAAGCATCAAGCAAAAGCTTACTAACTTGCATTTTCCTGTAGTTTAGCTTTGCTGAATTTTTTTTGGCACTGGAAATGTTCAACTGTAGATTTATATTAAGGAAGCCAGGCATGCAACAGATTTTGTGCATGAAATGAGACTTCCTTTCAGTGTATGAGCTTAAAGCAAGCTCAAATCATACATGACAAAGTGTAATTAACACTGATATTTGTGTTAAATTTCCAGTAGAGCTTGAAAAAAGTACATTGTGATGGAATTTCATCTCTAACATTTTATAATCTTACACTTCTTGTCTTTTTGTGGGTTCAAGAGCCCGTTGACTTGTGAAGAATTTGCTGCCTTACGAGCTTGCTGACTTGTTCTCTTGTGAAATTTCTTGCACATATGAATATTGTGGAAGAAACAATAAAACTACACCATGAGGAAAACTAAAGGTCTTTATTTAAAATCTGGCATTTGCATTATTAATACATGATTTTATATTTTGTGATAGTTATCATATATTTCCTCAGTAGTGATATTTGGTAAAGCAGTTCATAGTGGTTTTTTGCTAGTTCCATGAATTTTACCCAGTATTTACTAGCATATTTAAGCAGCATCTGGATATTTCTGCTCAGCAATGTCTATTTCTCTGAGAAAGATCTAAACAAAGTCAGAATTTCATGTTCATGTTTGGTTGAGTTTCCCTTTTAACTTCCGTTCATAGACGTATATGTGACTTCCAGTTCGACGCTCCGGAAAGTGAGTGTGGAAGAAAACAGCAGTTCTCTCATACTTGTTTGAAATTAGGAAAGGATTTATTTCCTAGAAGTAAATAAATGTTTAAGTAAATAAAGGCTGCATTTTCCTGAGTACTGTTTCAAGAATTTAAGAATGACCTATTTGTTCTTCTGAAACCCTTTTCTTAATAAAACAATGCAATTTCTTAATAAAATAATTAACTCATGGTAAGTAACATATATTCCTTGGTAGTTATAGAACTAGGGCTGATTTGGACTAGGGAAAAGACCAGTTATAAAATATGGGTTGAAAGGGACCATAAAAAAAGTGATGTTGTCTATTTACCTGAGTGTTTGCTAAACCAGAGGTGAAATAAAAATACTGAGTTATACCTTTTTTCATGTTCCCTTACCTCCTCCAAGATGCTGAAGATGATCAAGTGAGTAGGCAGCGTTGAATCATTTTGAAACTCTCTATACAACCACTTTAAGGGATTTAGATAAAATATATCTGCTTCAACAAGATAATCACTTTTTCCAGTCAGGTCTGGGGGACACTGGAGAAATCTCATTGGAAGTGGGTGATGGACATGGCTATAAAAAGAAAGTTACCATTATAGTTACAAGAAGTAAAAAAAAAATTTTTTTTCGTGAAAGTTTTCAAATTACTCTTAAGATACGCTCACATAACAAAATGTGAAATCTGAATCTAAACTAGGTTCCAGTTAAGGTGAGGAGGCACACCTTTAATGCAGTTTTCTCAAAAATGGAGAATATGATTCTCACACTGTGTACCTGTGCAGTAACTTCAAGTCCAAACTAAAGAGCAAAACTCCATTTCAGGGCGGGAAGTAGGTCAGCAGCTTGTGGGACTCAGTAGTCTATAACATTAGTATGCTGTTCCAGGGATGCATGGGGCCTTTGGGACCGGGTATGTTGCTTGTTAATAAGAGAGTAATATCTGGCAAAGTAGAAAACTGATCATGAACCAGAAAGGATTCTTTTCCTCTTTCTGCTCTGAATCCTTACATGACAAGTTTTTCCTTTTTTTTTTTTCTTAAATATTTATATAAGTAAGATTTAGTAATAGAGAGCAACATGGGTTCACTGATCAAAATTCAAATAAGTAATGGTTTTACTGTGGCATAGAAAGACTAGAGTGTATGTAAAAAAGATGGACTGATGAATCATAACAACTTAAGCCAGTTACTTGGGCCATGCAAAAAGCCATGTTTACAACTTTGCCTCAGGAAAATTAATATAGGGACTTCCCTGGTGGCGCAGTGGTTAAGAATCCACCTGCCAATGGGACACGGGTTTGATCCCTGGTCCGTGAAGATCCCACATGCCACGGAGCAACTAAGCCTGTGCGCCACAATTACCGAGCCTGCGCTCTAGAGCCCGCGAGCCACAACTACTGAGCCTGCGTGCCACGACTACTGAAACCCGTGTGCCTAGAGCCTGTGCTCTGCGATGAGAAGCCACCACAATGAGAAGCCCGCGCACCACAACGAAGAGTAGCCCCTACTCTCCACAAGTAGAGAAGGCCTGCACGTGGCAACGAAGACCCAACACAGCCAAAAATAAATAAATTTATAAAAAGAAGAAAAATTAATAAGTGATAAAAGTTTATTTTTATCTATGAAATGCAAACAAAATAAATTTACACAAGACCTTAATACTTCATGACTGGGACTTCCCTGGTGGCTCAGTGGTTAAGAATCCACCTGCCAATGCAGGGGACATGGGTTCGAGCCCTGGTCCAGGAAGATCCCCCATGCCATGGAGCAACTAAGCCCGTGCTCCACAATTACTGAGCCTGCGCTCTAGAGCCCCTGTGCCACAAGTACTGAGCCCGCGTGCCACAACTACTGCGCCTGTGTGCTGCCACTGCTGAAGCCCACGTGCCTAGAGCCTGTACTCCGCAACAAGAAAAGCCACCGCAATGAGAAGCCAGCTCGTCACAACTAGAGAAAGCCCGCACGCAGCAACAAAGACCCAACAATGCCTAAATAAATAAAGTTATTTCAAATACTTCATGACTTTTATAATTTTGAAGATGAAGGTTTTGCTTCAGGGGGAAAGCAGAAACTGAGAAAAAGCTGCCAGCCTTATATTCCAAAGTAGGTATCAGACTGTTTTTTCTTTTTTGTGTGTGCTCCATTGTGCAAGTTGAAAAAATGTAAGACAAGAACTAGGTGAACTATACAAAGCCTAAGATATCAACCACTACAACCATGTATGGGAGAGCATCTTGGTGCCTCTAGAATTCCTGTTCTCTTCAGTGTTAACTCTACTGAGAGCATGGATGGAGAGTGAATGTCCCTCTCGCAGCTCTAGTCTTTTTTATATAGTATAGGATCCTCAAGTTAAAGGGATACTTGGGGTCTTAAATCCATCTAACCTGTGGCTTTTGGTAGACATTTCCAAATTGCATATTAATGATTGGCATTAATGATTCAGTTAAGTACAGTATTCCAAAAGTGTTAAATTACCTTAAAATGATATCAGGTTTGATACTAAGTTGACTGTGCACATGGAAAATTAACTTCAGATTGTTTAAAGCCAGATAGGTAAAGAATTTTCTAAAGGAAAGCTGTTTGCCTTGTCCTTTTACCCTTATTGGGCAATTGGTGAAGTAATACAGCTGCCTGAAATACAAGCATAGGGTCAATGATGTCTTTTTTCCTTTTTTTTTTCTTTTGCGGTACGCGGGCCTCTCACTGCTGTGGCCTCTCCTGTTGCGGAGCACAGGCTCCAGAGGCGCAGGCTCAGCGGCCACGGCTCACGGGCCCAGCTGCTCCGCGGCATATGGGATCTTCCCAGACCGGGGCACGAACCCATGTCCCCTGCATCGGCAGGCGGACTCTCAACCACTGCGCCACCAGGGAAGCCCAATGATGTCTTTTTAAACGTCCTGCATAATTAAAGGCAGTTTCAGTGTTAGTTCCCAGACACACTTAATCCAAGCATTAGGATGTCATCTAATTGAATTCTCTAATTTTTACAGGCAAGACAGCTGATATCCAAAGAGACTAAAAACACTGGTTTAAAACCAGGGCAACAGTACAACAGTAAATCTGGACTTGAATCCAGTGTTTAGAGATTATTTCAAAATTATGTAAATAATAAGATGTATGATAGGTTTGTACGGATCAATGATAAGTGAATTTCTTTACTAAGAGTACCATCAAATAAGCCTATATGATATTTTATACTACCTTTAAATAGTATAAAATATCATATAGGCTTTTGATCAGATTATTTAAATGTAAGTTGTTTTGAAAAAAGAATATTAAAGTTTATTTAAAAGTTGTATATGATTTTCATTGACATAAATAGCAGTTTCAAATTTCTTATAATCATTTGATCAATTAATTTAAATCCAGGAATCCAAAAGGAATTTTAAAGTCGTTTTTGTAATAATAGCATATAGTGAACAAATTTTATTACCTATAATAAGGAGTAGAGTGACAAGGCATCATCATAAGTACTGAAGCTGAAGATATATTTGTATTGTTGTAACAGAGTTCTTGAATATTAGTCATGACATCAAGAGTACCTCGTTGATGAACTAAACCAGTATAGAGGGCAAAGAACATATTTGATAGAAACAGGAAACTTAGAGCTGGTTTCTTCCACAATTTCAGGTTGTTTAGGGAGTATCCTATATAAAGATAGACACACTGAATTGTAACACTGGTAATGTTTTGTTTTATAGCTAAGCAAATATTAACTGCAAATTATATTGGTAATCTTTCATGGAAGTGTAGTACAAGCTGTAATGCTGTCATGGACAAACAAGAAATCAGCAATACGTCATCTTTGTAATTTCTCTGACCATTCACTGTCACTATCCATTATCATCCATGTCTTGACTTTTTTCTAGAAAAAGGAATTGAGGTATAGCAGAAAGATTATGGCTGGAGAGTCTAACAGAAACAGATTTGAATTCTAGCTCTGGAATTAGTTTCCCTATCTTCCCTAACAGTACCTTTTTCAAGTATTAGAAAAAAATGTATGTCCAGTGCCTGTCCTGGTACATAGTTGCTAAACAAACAGGACTTGTATTTATTCCATTTACCTATCACTTTAATCTCCAAACACTAGCAATGGATGTGTACATACAGGTCTCAGTAATTCTGGAGGAAGTATAACAGAATATCCTCTTAGAAAAATACACCACTAAGCTCCTGGGAGATTTTCAGTGGTCAGTTTATGAGTGGTGGCATGGATCTCTTTCTGGAAGAGAACGATTTATGTTTTATTATTTTTTTTTTCTTTCACTATAGTGTTGGACAATTTGGAGATGCTAAACAATTTTTCTTTTTTAATTTGTAAAAGTAATTCTTGTATGTGGCAAAACAAAACAAAAAAAACACTTTGCTAAGGAAATCTATATTTTCATTTTCCATAGTGAGAAGTCAGATAATGCCAAAAACAGTAACCTTTAAGAGCATTATTAGCATTTTATTTAGAGAGGGAGACAAATAACAAAACAACCACCTAAAAGAGTGTAAGTGATTGCCTCTGAGTATGGTAATGGGAGGGAGGGCAGGGGAACCACTGTTCTTTAAAAATCCTTATCTGACTTTTGAAACAGTACATGCGCAGTTTTGCTAAAAAGATTAGCATATGGAAAAACAAAGTGGCCTAATCAGAGACCAGCAAGTCTGCACTGGCCACTGTAGTAAAAACAGATTAAGCAGAAACCCAACCCAAGATCCTGCCACTTAAAGACTTACTCTTTTGGAATGGGAATGAGAATTCAGACAACTCAGTCTTTAAAACACTCTGTAAAGACACAGAGCAGAGAAGTGGAATGCTGGAAAAACCAGATTATAAAAATGGAATGAAACCAAGTTCGTAAATTAACCAAACCAAACACGTGCACAGAAATATTTGTCCTCCAGTAGTCTGGCAATGCTCACCTGGGTGAAAAGCAAACAATTATAACTCTAACTCAAGTTATTGTAAAAAAAAAAAAAGTTTAAATCTTAATAGTGATTTGTGAACAGATTTGCTCTGCTAAATGGTCCCACTATTCTTAAAACTTGCCAAATAGCTCTTAGATGCTTATGTTTTTATTTGTGCCTGCATTTGTATATGAAGTAAGACTATAAATAGGACACTAACTTTGGTTTCAGAACTTTAGATATTTCAAATACATAGATGTGTATGTTTGTGTCTAAATTGAAGAGACTACATCTAAGATCTGTAGGAGATCACTTATACTTGGTCAAAGAAGGCTGCTTAACTCGATGGGTTGTTTAGAGGTTTGCTTTTTTTTTAAGTAAAAAGTTTGGTACCATTAACTTCCTAGTTTTTCTGAGCCTCCAGGCCCAGTTGATTACTCATTTCTTCCCTCCTTAGTCCAGTGATTTTTTTAGTGATTAATATTTGAAGGAAGCCAACACTCATTCTGAATTAAACTTGAAGTTAATAAAGTTTCAATTCGTAAATTTTCCAAACCAACCAATGAAAAAATTCATATTTTCCAGAGCCGAGTAATATAAGACTTTTTAGCAGCCATAAGTAAAAAACTTACTGAAAAAAACCTAGTGGAAAAATGGAGAAAAGATTAAAAACTAAGATGTGTGAATCACTTTAAAAATTGCATATGCATTAGAGTGAGTCTTGAAGGGATAGATGTGTGTAAAGCATTAAAAACTAGTTTCAATGTACATTTTTCATTTGTGGAATGTAGAACTTTGTAGTTTAACCATAAACTTAAATTAGCTATTCTAAAATAGACATGTTGTATTACTTTTTAGTGAAAGATTTCTGACAGCCAGAAACACCACCACCAAAAGGTGTATGGATACTGGATCCTTATGTTTTTATCTCACAGGACCCAGGAAAAAGGATATTTAGGCTGCAAAAAAGGGAATCCTGCAGTAATATACTCAATTTGTAATTAAGGAGCAATTCTTATTTAGCCTAGTAGAAAATAAATAATATTTTAGAGTTTAATAAGCATTGATTGTCTTTTAACTGTTTCTTTATAATCGATTTTTTTCTCTATTATACGAAAATACTTACCACAGAACACCATACAAAATGGTAAAACTGGATAGATAAACCTGAATTCTTTGTGGCTCAACATGCTATAGTAAAAAAAGATATTCAAAGAAAATATTAATTTTTTATATTAAATGATGGTTTGAGAAGTTAATGTATTTAAAAAATATGATTAACATGATCTGTTTTTGTAATTACTGAGACTGAATTTCATGCTTTAGGAATCAGTCTCATTCTTCTTTAGTTATAAGGTGATGATGATGTGTTAAAAGTAATCCTAACATTTGATGTCAATGCGATATTCTAAAGTACAATTGCATTCTAAAAAAAGGATTTCTATTACCAATCCAAGTAAGTTATTTTACTCAAATTTCAAATAAAGGCGCATACATTTTCAAAATATTTCTCTGGTCCTTCAATACTTAAAATTTTGGCAGTTTTTGTTTTTTAAAAGCAAATACGATTTGTTCAACCTCTTTAAAAATTGAATGTATCCATATTAAGCAAACTGTTATCAGAAGTATTCAGTCTGTCTGAGTACCAGCATAATTATTACATTTTCCATCTGCTAAATAATCCCCACTAACAAATCATAAGAATTAATGCACCTCCAAAAGATAAACAGTTTACCTTTTAAATAATTTAGTTAACTTCTTGGTAACATTTAAGTAGTGAACTATTTGAATAAATAAAATCTTACCTATAAACTAGCAGTGTCCACAGCACAGTCACCAAAAATATCCTGTACCTCTTTGGGGCTAGAAGGCAGCCATGAATAAAGAAGGGTAAGTGAGTACCCAGGACAGCTGGAAATCCTTGACTGAAGTACCAGTGCCATGGATGAGAACCATAAAATGATCCCACATTCTGCAGCACGTTAAATTTCAAAAAATTATATTGAACCAGAGTCCACTGGCATCATCGAAGGAAAAAGAAATAGAAATGTGTTAGTGCCAAGTATGAATCTTTGGCATTAGGGAATTTGGCTGAATCATGAAATTAAATCAGAGTGAAGTCTATTAACACCAGACTGTAGTTTACATTAATAATTTTGAATATGAACTAATTAAAAAAATAAATTTATTATTTTTGGTTGTGTTGGGTCTTCGTTGCTACTCTACATTGCTCTGCATGGGCTTCTTCTCACTGCAGTGCCTTCTCTTGTTGTGGAGCATGGGCTCTAGGCACACGGGCTTCAGTAGTTGTGGCATGCTGCCTCAGTAGTTGTGGAGCCCAGGCTTAGTTGCTCCGCGTTATGTGGGATCTTCCTGGACCACGGCTTGAACCCGTGTCCTCTGCATTGGCAGGTGGATTCTTAACCACTGCGCCACCAGGGAAGCCCGAACTTAGTCTTCTTTATATATTCTTTTCCATTATGATTTATCATAGGATACTGAATGTCGTTCCCTGTGCTATACAATAGAACCTTGTTGTTTACCTATTATCTATATAATAGTTTGCATCTGCTAATCCCAAAGTGCCAATCCTTCCCTCCCTATTGGCAACCATAAGTCTGTCCCCTATGTCTGTGAGTCTGTTTCTGTTTTGTAGATAAGCTCATTTGTGCCATACTTTAGATTCCACATATAAGTAATACCATATGGTATTTGTCTTTCTCTTCCTGACTTACTTCACTTGGTATGATAATCTCTAGTTCCATCCATGTTGCTGCAAATAGCATTATTTCGTTCCTTTTTATGGCTGAGTAGTATTCCATTGTGTGTGTGTGTGTGTGTGTGTGTGTGTGTGTACACATACCACATCTTTATCCATTTATCTGCAATGGACATTTAGGTTGTTTCCATGTCTTGTGAATAGTACTGCTGTGAACATAAGGGTGCCTGTATCTTTTTGGATTAGAGTTTTGTCTGGATGTATGCCCAGGAGTGGGACCGCTGGATCATATGGTAATTCTATTTTCAGTTTTCTGAGGAAACTCCATACTGTTTTCCACAGTGGCTGTACCAACTTACCTTCCCACCAACAGTGTAGGAGGGTTCCCTTTTCTCCACACCCTCTCCAGCATGTATTGTTTGTGGACTTTCTGATGATGGCCATTCTGACTGGTGTAAGGTGATACCTCATTGAAGTTTTGATTTGCATTTCTCTAATAATTAGCGATGTTGAGCATCCTTTCATGTGCCTGTTGGCCATGGCTTCTTTAGAGAAATGTCTGTTTAGGTCTTCTGCCCATATTTCAATTGGGTTGTGTGTTTTTTTGTTGTTGAGTTGTATGAGCTGTTTGTATATTTTGGAAATTAAGCCCTTGTCTGTCTCATTGTTTGTAAATATTCTTTCCCGTTCTGTAGGTTGTCTTTTCATTTTGTTTATGGTTCCTTTGCTGTGCAGAAGCTTTTAAGTTTGATTAGGTCCCATTTGTTTATTTTTGCTTTTATTTCTGTTGCCTTGGGAGGCTGACCTAAGAAAACATTGGTATGATTTATGTCAGAGAATGCTTTGCCTATGTTCTCTTCTAGGAGTTTTATGGTGTCATGTCTTATATTTAAGTCTTTAAGCCATTTTGAGTTTATTTTTGTGCATAATGTGAGGGTATGTTCTAAATTCATTGATTTACACGCAGCTGTCCAACTTTCCCAGCACCACTTGCTGAAGAGCCTTTTTCCCATCGTATATCTTGCCTCCTTTGTCAAAGATTAATTGACTGTAGGTGTGTGGGTTTATTTTTTGGGCTCTCTGTTCTGGTCCATTGATCCATATATCTGTATTTGTGCCAGTACCACACTGTTTTGATTACTGTAGCTTTGTAGTATTGTCTGAAGTCTGGGAGGGTTATGCCTCCTGCTTTGTTTTTTTTCTTAAGGATTGCTTTGGCAATATTGGGTCTTTTATGGTTCCCTATAAAATTTAGGGTTATTTCTTCTAGTTCTGTGAAAAATGTCATGGGTAATTTGATAGGGATCACATTAAATCTGTAGACTGCTTTGGGTAGTATGGCCATTTTAACAATATTAATTCTTCCAATCCAAGAGCATAGGGTATCTTTCCATTTCTTTGAATCGTCTTCGGTTTCCTTCATTAATGTTTTATAGTTCTCAGTGTATAATTCTTCCACCTCCTTGGTCAGGTTTATTCCTAAGTGTTTTATTTTGGGGGGTGCAACTTTGAAAGATTTTGTTTTTTAATTTATTTTGGCTGTTTTGGGTCTTCGTTGCTGCATGCGGGCTTTCTCTATTTGTGGCGAGCAGTGGCTACTCTTCATTGTGGTACGCAGGCTTCTCATTGTGGTGGCTTCTCTTGTTGCGGAGCACGGGCTCTAGGCACACGGGCTCGGTAGTTGTGGCTCGTGGGCTCTAGAGCACAGGCTCAGTAGTTGTGGTGCATGGGCATAGTTGCTTCCCGGCATGTGGGATCTTGCCAGAGCAGGGCTTGAACCCATCTCCCCTACATTGGCAGGCAGATTCTTAACCATTGCGCCACCAGGGAAGTCCCAGATATTGTTTTTTGACATTCCCTTTCTGATATTTCATTGTTAGTGTAAAGAAATGCAACTGATTTCTGTATGTTGGTCTTGTATCCTGCTACCTGCTGAATTCGTTTATCAGTTCTAGTAGTTTTTATGTGGAGTTTTTAGGTTTTTCCATATATAGTATCATGTCATCTGCATATAATGACAATTTTACCTCTTCCCTTCCAATCTGGATCCCTTTTATTTCTTTTTCTTGTCTGATTGCTCTGGGTAGGACTTCCAGTACTGTGTTGAATAGAAGAGGTGAGAGTGGGCATCCTTGTCTTGTTCCAGATTTTAGTGGGAAGGCTTTCAGCTTTTCACCATTGAGTATTCTATTGGCTGTGGGTTTGTCAAATAGCTTTTATTATGTTGAGATATGTTTCCTCTATACCCACTTTGGTAAGAGTTTTTTATCATCAGAGGATGTTGAATTTTGTCAAATGCTTTTTCTGCATCTATTGGGATGATCATGTGGTTTCTGTCTTTTTGTTTATGTGGTGTATCACATTGATTTGCATATGTTGAACCATCCTTGTGAACTTGGGATGAATCCCACTTGGTTGTGGTATGATCTTTTTTATGTGTTGTTGGATTTGGTTTGCTAATATTTTGTTGAGAATTTTTACATCTATATTCATCAAAAATATTGCCCTGTAATTTTCTTTTTTGCTGGTGTCTTTGTCTGGTTTTGGTATCAGGGTGATGATGTCGTCATAGACTATCTTTGGGAGTGTTCCCTCTTCTTCAGTTTTTTGGAAGAGTTTGAGAAGGATCAGTATAAGGTCTTCTTTGTGTGTTTGGTAGAATTTGCCTGTGAAGCCATCTGGTCCTGGACTTTTGTTTGTAGGAAGTTTTAAAATTACAGATTGTTTCACCTCTAGTGATTGGTCTGTCCAAATTATTTCTTCTTCTTTTTAAAAAATTTTTATTGGAGTATAGTTGCTTTACAAGGTTGTGTTAGTTTCTACTGTACAGCAAAGTGAATCAGCTATACATATACATATATCCTCTCTTTTGGATTTCCTTCCCATTTAGGTCACCACAGAGCCAGCAATGAGTAGAGTTCCCTGTGCTATACAATAGGTCTGTTTCTTCTTGATTCATTTTTGGTGGGCTGAATGTTTCTAGAAATTTGTCCATTTCTTCTAGGTTGTCAAATTTTGTTGGCATATAATTGTTCATAGTATTCCCTTATAGTTTTTTGTATTTCTGTGGTATCGGTTGTTATGTCTCCCCTTTCATTTCTTATTCTGTTTATTTGGGTTCTCTCTCTTTTCTTCTTGGTGAGCCTGGCCAGAGGTTTGTCAATCTTGTTTACCCTTTCAAAGAACCAGCTCTTGGTTTTATTGATGTTTTTCTATTTTTTTAAATCTCTATTTTATTTATTTTCTCTCTACTCTTTATTATTTCCTTCCTTCTGCTGACTTTAGGTTTTGTTTGTTCTTCTTTTTCTAATTCTTTTAAGTGGTAAGGTTAAGTTGTTTATTTGAGATTTTTCTTGTTTTTTGAGGAAGGGCTGTATCATGGTGAACTTCCATCTAAGAACTGTTTCTGCTGCATCCCATAGATTTTGTATAGTTGTGTTTTCATTGTCATTTGTAATAACAATGAAATCATTCTTTATTAATTTTTTTATGTTCTAAGTACTAATGTGTTTTTTGTTAATTTGTGAAACACTAGGTTCTTGAGATTCAAGCAAGTATGAATAAATGTTATGACAGTGTTAAGTTTTACATAAAACTGGACCTAAAGAGAATCCTTAAAAATAATTTTTATGAGTATATGTGTTTGGTACCCATATTAAAATTTTTACTGTTCTACCTTATGGCATCAGATATTACGTATTAAGATAAAGCTTTGAAAACTTTGCAGTTTGAATTATAGCATAAAGTAGGTAATGACAGCAGCAGCTAACGTTAAGTGCTCACTTGTGCCATGCAGTGTTGTAAGCGTTTTACATGTATTATTTCATTTAATCTTCCAACCGTAAGAGACAGGTATCACAATTATTTCCAGATAAGGAAACTGGCGAGAAAGATACACAACTTGTCCAAGGTCTTACAGCTAATAATGAGGGCACTAGGCCTCAGACAGTGGCATCTGATTCCAGAACCCATGAGTGACTTAAAAACAGGGAACTTAAAAACAACCAAAGGTATTACCAATAGTCATAAGATTAAAATGCCAAATCAGATGCTTAAAGAATATTCTGGTTAATTTGAATTCTGAATAATTGAGGTCAATTAAAATCATTTAAAAATTAACCTTTATTGTTACAAACCTGACAGAAATATTCAGACCTGACAAAAATGCCTGAAAATGGATTCTTGAACTTCAATTAGGAATATACAATTCTGTTATATAGAAAACACAGCAAAGTTAACCAAAGGCATATGCTAGTAGTTTTTTTCTAATATATCCCATATCATTAAAAAAATGATTTGCTTATGCTCCCAGATATTCATGGATTAAAAAGTAAGGTTGAGTTTTTAGTGTTATAAATGATTACATTAAAATAGTTTTTTTTAAATAAAAAAAAGCGTAATTCTACTTACTTGACCAAAAAAAATACGATCAATTATCAGAGAGAAACTCAAAGTGACAAATCTGAAAAACAAAATAAAAGGGTGATTAACATTCTGAACTTGCTGAAAATCCAACAGTGGCATATGGCTTTGCAAAGTGCCCTGCATCAAAAGCCAGTTTAAAAATGCTTTAAAAGTTTTACCAACTGAATATCGTTTTGAAAGATCTTTCCTTGAGAGAAGCTATATTTAAGCAAACTTTTTAAAAGTAACAAACTCTGTATTATCTATTGCTGCATGACAAACTACCCCAAAATGTGGTAACCAAAAACTATGAACATTTATGATCTCAGTTTCTGTGGGTCAAGAATCCAGGTGCAGCTTAACTGGGTGTCTCTGACTCAAGGTCTCATAACTTGTCAGGATATTGACTGGGGCTGTAATTTCATCTGCAGGCTCTCATGATTTTTCCCTATAGCACTTACTGTCATTTGAGAAACATGTTAAATCATATGTTTCTAGCTGTCTCCCCCCCGACTAGAATATATACTTCATGAAGGAATGGACTTTATTTTGTTAAATTGCTGTATCTCCAGCATCTGGAACGACACCTAGCACATACTAGGATTAAATAAATATTTGCTGAATGAATGCATTACTTCCAAAACAATGCTAATAAATCTGAGAAATGACAACACTGGCAACTTAGCCACCGGATGATTTTGTCCTTTTTTAATAGCTACCAAAAATAACCTGTACAGAGTAAATACTAGTATATTAAAAAGATCACTGTTTTAAGAGTCAAAATGCATTCATCCCTTCAATAAATAATTATTTTGGATATTCCACTAGATACCTGGGATAATTCTGATCCTAGGAGCTCAAAATGTAGTTAAGAGGACCTGGGTTTCAATCCCATTTCCATCAGAGCAATCAACCCAGTGACACTGGCTATAATTCATTTTTAATTTCACCAAGCCCTCCATTTTCTGTATCACAAAGTAAAAACACCTACGTTGCCTAGATCCAAGAATTGTGAAAATCAGGTAATATGTGAACACATATATTATAAAGCCCCATACAAATGTGAAGGAATCAAGTATCTCTAAAAAAAAAATTTGAAAAATATTTAAGAAATAAAGCATAGGAAAGTTCTAATTTAGAAAAATTGCCAAGATCCTCACTTAAGCAAATTAAAATACTTCAGAATCACAAATAAAAATATAACATGTAAAATTGGAAATACTATGTTTCCTTGGTCTGACAATTCTCATTGACGTTAGAAGATGTAACTGACTAAAAGATGTAAAATCTTGTTTATAATTTATAGGTTGTTAAAATTAATATATGGATTGTAGCCATACTTACCCTACAGGTAAAAACTGATGTAGAATAAGATCAAGCTTTCTCTGTTCTTGCCAGAAATGTCTGAACAGCAAAGGTATCCACGGAATAAGAGCTGTGGGACGAATTATAAAGGCAAGTGCCACCAGGGAGGAGTACTTGACACTATAAGCAAGGAAAAGGTATTGTCAAGACAACTAGGAAATGAGTTCAGAAGTTATCTATTTACGCTGTGGTATAACATTTTTTTTAAAACAATGAGAGCATTTTCCTTTTGGTATAAATAGCTATGTGAACTTGGGGAAGTTACTTAAACTTCTGGCTCTTAATTTTTCTCATCCATAAAGAAAGGTAATACGTAAGGTCTTTTCCAGCTTTAATATTCTAGTATTTTCAAGTAAGAAGTTATTCTGTGTCCTAATGTTTATCTTGTTTACTGAGGTATACCATCTTTTAACCGTACAACTCTGCCAGTCGCTTTCCTGGTGGAAAAATGATCAAGTCTCTCCTAAAGAGATAAAAGACAGTCCCCATTTTATAAGGAAAATCTGGGCACATGTGGTTTTGTTTTGAATGTAAGCTGGTAATTTTGTCCAACTGAAAGATGCGTATATACACCTGATTTTTTTTTAAAAAAATCTTACTTATAAAACCCTATATGATCATGGATAGAAATGTGGGTTTTTACTATTAGGACTTCCCTCAATAAAGGGTTGAAGGCGAGCACCTGATAATTTAATCATGAGGACTACAGACAGTGGCAAAATAAAACAACTTTATGGTACCATTACATACCTATTAACTAATAAGTAACTATAAAGAAATTTCCAATGTTGGTGAAGATGTAAGAGCAGGGATTTCAAGTTCAAATGCTTACAGAGACCAGATAAGTAATAAAAATTGTGTGATATTGGCTGCATGGGTGTCTGATATCATCATGAAGGAATCCTGGCCCAAAAAGTTAACAGGCCTTACATTTTTTTTAAAGAGGAACTAGAAATCCAGATTTTAGGTAAGATCTCCCAATTTACAAACTTTGCCAAGTAGTTAAAAAACAAACACTGTGTAGGTGAAATAAAACATCTGTGGCTTGGTCTGACTTGCAGACAGCCTAATTGCAAATTCTGCCATAGTGAAACTACCTAGGGGATGCCCAGGTATATCTAGGCCTACCTAACCTCACTCCAAATTTTCAGACTTGGATTTCTTACTCCTTTCTGAATATTTCTACATAAATTTCTTACTGGCATTCAAAATCAAACTGTATGAAATAAGCTCCACACCTTTCCCTCAAACCTATTTAGTGTCTAATGTTTAAGTTAATGGTATCACTCAGTTTCTCAGTCTTAAAATTTGGAGTCACCTTAAATAGAAACTTTTCATCCCACACATCCACTGTGTTTCCTCCCCATTCTCATTGCCATCATTTTACATCAAGTACTCTCACTATTCTAGAATCTTTTCACAGTTGTGTCACTTGTTTGGAATCCTTTCACAGTCTTTTTTTTTTTAATTTCCCAGAAATATTACTTAATATCATTGTCAATCATCAGTACTTACTGAACACTTACTTTGTAATAGGCCATGTGCTATACGCTATATACTGTCCATAGAGTCTCATTTAATTCTTGAGAGCTGTTGTAATATTCTCATTTGATAGAAATCAATGTTTAGATATCCTCATCTATAGGTAACTTAAGTGAATGCCTATTCTTGCAGTCGAGAGTCTAATGCAGAAATGATCTTATTTGATTTGATCCTCCCAAAAACCTTACATATAAGGGAGAATGGATACTAGATTCCCAAATTTTCTTAACTAGATTCCCAAATTTTCTGGCTTATTCCCTTTCGGTATATCCTAAATACTGCTACTATGAGAGAATTATTTCTAAATCAGATTATGTCATGCTTCTCGAAAGCCACCAGTGGTCAGCTGCTACCTATAAAGTCCAAATTCTGGAGAAAGGCAAATTTCCATTCTAGCCTCATCCCTCCTTTTCTTCTCCCACACATCCTACCACACATTAGCTCCTCTGGACAACCTGCCCAGAATACAGTGAAGCCCTTTTATAGCTCTGTGCCTTTTCTCATGTTCCCTTTGCTTGGTATTTTATACCAATTTATATAAACCCAAACCAGGTCCATATGTTTTCTATTTGCCCATCCAGATCTGCTCTCTACTCTTCACCTGCTCAATATGCAGGGAGGCTGACCTTTATGGACTATATCAATGGGCTATCTTGCTTTTTGGCTTCTCATTAGTATTGGTTAACAGCAGGGCAGAAGAGTCAGGGTATTTTATTCACCCTGCTCTTTCCTTGCTATGGTTAAAGGCTGGCTGTGCCCCTCTCCTGTTGGGGTCCTCTCAAAGTTACAGCTCTATGGATTTCAGTAACTTTCCTCTCCTTGCTCCTTGGGGCCAAAGGGTAATTGAAACTTCCTGTTGTGACTAGCCCTTGGGTACTATGGTATCCCCTTATTAGCTTTTCCAAACATTGTTTACACCTTTGTAAACAGTCCTTTTATTAAACTCTCCTTAATTATCTGGTTTGAGTATATCTCTTTCCTGCTATAATAAATACATCAACTGTGAATTTGTGGTTCTAACAGCCTTCATGAGCATTAGGGGGTCCACTGGACATTGCAATATATTGATAATTTAAGATTTTTCAAAAGCATGCTTTAGAGTTTTGTACATAATTATAACAGTACTGTTACTCACCTGTTCATAAACTTTGAACCTTCCAAAGGATAGTAGAAGAGAGCAATTATAGTGAGAACAGTTTCCATGGTGTTTGTAAGAGTTCTGGTACAGCAATACCACGTGAACCAAGAGCATAACTGGCAGAAAAACTAAGAACAATTATAAGCAAACGTATATGGAGTGGGAAATCAAAAAGCTTAGTATTCTAAGGAAAATAGCAAGCAAGTCTAAATAATGTTAAAAGTGGGCATGTCCAAACATTGTTTTTAAGAAGTTATATCAAGCACATCTATGATACCAGGTCTGTATTTGTTAAAGTTAAGTTTATACTTTCAGGTACATTTTTGTGGCATTGCATTTGATTTAAATCTCACTTCACACTAATAAAAGACATAAAACAGATTCTTTGATGGTAGAGTTCGGAGAAGATTGAAATTCGTAACTAGAGTCTCACAATCAGTATTCCTCCAATTGTCTTATATTACTGACAAGTATTTTGACTGATTTTTATTGACCTTGCTTGGAATGTTGTCCTATTTCTTGGTGGAAAATTTAAGACAACGTAAGAGAAAAAATCATGACTATCAGGAAACACCACTACATTTTAATTTGGAAATGGACTAAACTAATAAACCACTTTTTGGTAGAACATGCAAACAGAAGCATCATTCAGTCTACAAAACAAATGCCTTAAAAGAAACTTACTAGTTGTTGCAAGGGTATTAAACATCGTACCAGCTTCCTATCTCTTCAAATACAGACTTTAAAATATGTTCCCAATTTTTGTGAAGTTAAAGGCTCTTCCTGAGCTAGAAGATCCTAGTGCTGCTACTTTGGAGGAAGGATTTCAAAGGCATTATGCCTTTGCCATCTTAGGTTCAGCCTTCGACAGTGTGTATTAAGCACAAATTAAAGAGATTGACTTAATCCTTGAATCAATTATCAAGGACTCAATCGCTAAAGCAATCTGTCTTTTTAATGCAAATCAACACACTACCTGCAGAAACATGTCCTATTAATAATAAATTGTTAATATTAATAACAATATTTCAGAAATGTGTTGGTACATTGGTTACTTGGAATTTGGAATATATTTGCTAACAGAAATATAAAAAAGGCAGTAAGATTTCTAAGTTGGCTCATATAAGCTTACTTATGGTTTAAATGGGAAAATCCATTCAAGATTTGAATGGGAGTTTGAGAATCTATCTCCCCACTGTGAAATGAGCCAAATGACAAAAGACAGTCTTCTATACCACATTCTCTTAAAAGTCCAGCTATTTCTACCATTCTAGCCAGAAGAGAAAGAGTGCATCAGTGAAAAGATACGTCTCAGGTAGCTGGAGGAAGAGTGAACAAGGGTTGTAAACAGCTGAGGTGATCTGTGAGGTAGGCAGTGGTTTAGAACTATTCCTACTGAATATTATGGAAAGTGAGGCAAGGACTCAGTTCTGAGTCATGGTGCTTCCCAAGGCGGGGTCCTAGGGTTTAGCCTTTCATAGTGTTGGAGGGTATCAGTGGCTTCTGCCACCTAGGGCTCATTCAGAAGGAGAGAGATAGCATGTCCACTTGCATTTTACTGTTCTTAATTATGGAAGTACCCCTATAAAGTTGTACAAATTACTTTCTGAAACTGTTTTGGGAATCAATCATATTGACTGACCTGTTCATGTGCTTCATGCTTGTAGGAATGAAGTAACTGACATACAGTTTCTAAAGTGTTTAGGACTTACCACCCATCTTGCCACTTGCTGATTTTCTAGTTGCTTCATTAATGAGTAAAGCCTCAAGTCTGCTATAGCAGACAGAAGTGCTTGGGCAAGTCTAGGAATCCAAATCTTCATTAGTTAAAAAAAAAAAAAGATATTAAAAACATCTGTTGGTTCATACTTTAAAATCATAAGAAATCAACAAGCTGACCCAACTATCAATCGAAAGCCATTCTTAGTTTAAAAAAAAGATGTATTATTCCATTCTTCTGCAAAAATAATTTATACCTTAAAAATTACATTAATTTTCATGGAAATACCAAAAGGTAGTTTTCTCATTCTCATTCTCATTCTCTCTGTAATATATATATATTACAACACTCCTAATTTTAAATAGCCAGCAGACCATTTCATTGTGTGAAGGTTCTATTTTAGAAGCACATATAGTTCTTTTCAGTAGCGTAACAGTAGGTAATTTTTTATGAAACATTTACCCTACTGTATGCTAAGTATGATACT
The DNA here is from genome assembly GCF_008692025.1 of Phocoena sinus. Lineage (NCBI taxonomy): Eukaryota > Metazoa > Chordata > Mammalia > Artiodactyla > Phocoenidae > Phocoena > Phocoena sinus. The sequence goes on from NC_045764.1 coordinate 79,447,883, forward strand.
AAGTACTTTATGTATATCAGCTGATTCAGTGCTTCTAACAGGTACTGTTTTATAAATGAGAAAACTGAGGCATAGAGAGGTTAATTTCCCCAAGGCTGCAGAGCTAGTTAGTGTGGAGGTCAAGATTCAAACCCAAGTCAGCCTAACTCCAAAGCTCTTAGCTACTAAGTTACATTGCTCCCCTATCCTACGACGTAGATAATAAAATAATGTTACTTTTTTTTAAAGCTTTAAGTAATCTATAATTACAGAAACATGTAACATAGTATCCAGTCAGATGACACTAAAGAATAAATTTAAGAGTAAAAAGAAAGAGTAAATGTATTATAACTTAATTACAGTTAATGATTCTAATGTCATACATTAGCATCATCTTTGAGTTTTAAAATGTGTCACAGTTATTAACAAAGTAACACTTGCTGGTAGATCACAGCTTAATTTTAGTTTGCTCAAAAGATGTGTTTCTAAAAATTTATATGTAAATCTGTATTTTTGTTGGATCAAACTTCACTAATTTTACATTATAATTAGAGCCGCTTTACTTTCAGTTGTCAGTGGCTTCTAACACTTTAGCTTTACATCCTATATCAATAATCTGTAAATAAATGTTTAAATCTTAGAGTTAAAGGTACATTGTACTTCATAATTCCACATAAACTGTGCACTGTAAAATACAGTAAAAGGCACCTCTGTACTCACCTTCTGTTTGCCCTGCATAAGAATCTGTAAGCTTCCTCCTCACCTCCCAGGTATGAAAGTATTTCATGTAAAAAGTTAATTTTGCTACAGACTTAATAGGAGCTGAGTGTTGAGGTAGCGACTAAAAGGATTCTTGTGCACTGAGAGAAGTATAGTATTTATGAAGTTAATGGTCTCACTATATTCTGAGCTAGTTACCCTAGCTTCCAATATTGTGTTCAGTTTCGAGACCCACATATTAAGATGGACATTAATAAATTAGAAGATGTTTAGAGGACATTATCTGATTATGAGGTTTAGAACTGGAGATTATTTATCCTGGATAAATAATACTTTTTTGAAGGGTTGTCATGTAGAAATACTGAATTTAAGAGAAGGTAGATTTTAGCTCAACACAAAAATAAGTGGAGTTGTAAATTCCCAGTTATTAGCAGTCTCTCCGGACTTTTTAAGATATCCTTATTTTCCAGGTTATAAGGACCTGACCAGAATTAAACAGTTACACATGGCTTCTGGAAAATAACAACTAGGGCGGTGGGGTAAAGAGGAGCAGGAACATGCCAGGGGTAAACCCTGAAGGTGAGGCCTGTGTTGGCGGCTTACCTTTCTACACTCCTGCTCTTTAAGATCCTCCTCCCTTAAGCTCTAGGAGCCACATGCCTTTGCGCCATCTCCTGACTGTTCAAAGCCCCCACTGTGGTACTCCCACAGGTCTCCCTTCTTATCCCTCTTTCTTGTCACATATTCTAAGCCAGCACTGTCCAGTAGAAATGCAATGTGAGCCACATACCGAATTTTAAATTTTATAGTAGTCAAAAAGTAAAAAAAAAAAAAAATCTCTAACAGGTAAAATTAAATCTTAGTGCTTTTGTTTAACTCATTATATCTAAAATATTTCAACATTTAATCTATATAAAAGTTACAGAAATAGTTCACATTCTTATTTTGTATTCTTGGACGTCTGGTATGTACTTTACACTAATAGCACTTCTCAATTTGGACTAGCTGCATTTCAAGTCTTCAGTAGCCGTTACCATATTGGACAGCAGAGCTTTAAGCCATCCCTAGTTCTTTTCACACACCTTACGCAGTTTAGAGAGAAGCTATCTAGAAAGAACACTAGGCTGTAAATAAGTAGACCTAGGATCTAGTTTTAGCTTTTAACATGCTGTGACTTTGGTCTATTTTCTTCATCCCTTCTCTGACCCTTCTAGTTTCAAAATTGTATAATCTATATTTTAAAATAATCAATATGAGAGTATGAATGACTGACTGATAGCATCATAATGGTTCTCTATCTGCTCAAGTTCCAGGTAGGATAGAGGTTTTTTCAGGGGTGGAGGGGTATTGGAGTAGGGTAGGATGGGGACGAGAGGAGGTTTCCTTTAAATCACAAAATGGCCAGGTGGGTCAGCTACAGGTTGAGGGCAGTGGATAGATCGTGGAGGAATAGGAAGTTTTTCAATCTTGAAGACTCCTTCATTCATAATATAACCTACTTTCTGGGATGTTATATATATTTGCCCTGTTTTGAGTCTTTATGAATATCCTTCTTGATCTAGAAGCTGGTGGGTAGCCCTGAGAGAAGGAAAGAGAATTCATAGTTCCTAACTTCTACATGTGTTAATGGGAGAAACCCTGCTACTGCTCTCAATTTTCCTTCCCTGTGATATTCCCAAATGAAGCATCAATTTTACCGATATGGTCCTGTTTCTCGATAATGGGTAATCAAATATCGTTGCAAAGGGGAGGGTACAATACAGCCTAAGAAAACCAAACCAAAACAAAAACGAGAACTCCAGAACCTCAGTGTCTTTCCAGGCTTCAAAAAACCTTTCAGGATTTAGACTGCCTTTGGAATTCTGGGCCACTTCCCTAACAGAAAATGGGGAAGGCCCAAACTTCTGAGTCCAACTTGATGATAGCTTAAAGATACTGAGAATGAGGTTAGAAAAACTTTTGCACCATTAGTTCTTTTGTATCCTCTCCTGGTGACTGACCCCCAAAGTTCATGATCTAGGGATTACAACCCTGCTTACTATTGATGGCTAATTACTACATAGCACAATGATTGTATATATCACTATATTTTTGTCAAATTAATTTTCCTAATTTGTAATTTCAACACTAAATCCTGAGTGGGTTTACATGTATTTAGTCTAGTCTTCATAGGCTCATATAACATGATCTGCTCACAAGTTAAAAAAAGCAAGATACAACACTGCTCTTAAGTGATCCTTTTATGAAGGAAATTTACTTCTAAAGTACGAATAATATATAATGTAGTCATTCTGAAAATCTGTATATCTTAACAGGATTGCTCACAGCAGAACACTTTCACGCTCAGTCTTATGTTTTAGCACATATTGAACAGTTACACATCACAGTATGTCTTTGAACACTGGGCTTCCCAGATGCGGTCTGAGTTTAGCAACAGTAGTCTTTTAAAAACAAACTTCATGATACCAATATTATCGTTTAGTTAATATACATTAACCTTAAAAAAGGGATGGAATAAATCTGTTAATGACTATTTTGATTACTTTTATTTAAACTTACCAGCAACTGAACACTATCTTTCCCCAAAAGGTGCAGAATCTTGTATATGCTTGCAAAGATTAAGGGGTAAGTGTAACCCCTCAATCTTTCTCTCCATTCCCAAGTCAAATAACCATAATTAGTAATATTAAGGACTAATGTTAAATAGCACTGAAACAAAACCTCTTTTCAGTTCTATATATAAAACACTTTTATTTTTTGGCAAAGAAGCTTAAAAAAATAGTATTTTACACTGGATATCTTAAGTAAAAATGCAGTTGGCCAACTAAACTGTTAACTTCTTCAAAGCAGGAATGCATTTTTTACTTCATCTATGTCCTCCACATTACTGAACCCTTTGGGAATATATGCTAAAGGCTGAGTCAGGTACACTAACATCAAAGAAAGATATAGAAGAAATATTAGCGTAGAATAATGGCACACTTTTATAAGTTAAAATTATTTGGAGAAAATATGGAAAATTTATTGCAAATATGTCATGGAGCTGACACAATTCCTAAGATGAATACACATTTCTAGTCCAGAAAAGAAACTACAAAGGATATTTGAAAACCATGTGATGTGCAACTTCAAGAGACTGCCAATATTCATCTGGAACAAAACTTGTTTGGACTAAAAAGCAGTTACATATTCGTAATGCTATGGTAAACAAGACCAGATAAATGTTTTCACCAAGAAGATCTGAAAAAAAAACAACAAAAAATGAACAAACAGGTAATTGTAGCACAAAAGTCAGGCAAATTCCAGTTGGGGAGCTAAAATCTGCTGCTCTGGTTGGCCCCTTGCTCAGGTTCTGTTAAAGCAGTGGTGAACTCTGGCCCCTCCACACTACTCTCAAAGCAGACCTGGGTGGAAAGTTAGAAAAAGGCCAGAGCCTCACCAATCTTTCTGGCAACTTATTAATATAAAGAGAATATTAAGATACATTTTGAAAAAGACTGGGTTAACTAAGGCCTTAGGCTAATTAGGTTATCCTATATGTATATCTAATGAAAGAAACCAGCTAACAAATTACTAACATAGGAAGCAACACTTTGTATAATGTGCATATACTAGCATATAAAATGGTCCTCTATGCATTTTAAAATAGTCCTTACTGATACTTTCTATATGCTAGGCACTGAGTTCGTTCCTTTACACACACTATCTCATTTAGTCCTCAATGCTATGGGGAAAATATCATTAGCCCTATTTTATATATGAGGAAACAGGCTCAGAAGTTAAACTGCCTTCTCCCAAGTCAAACGGTTGTAAATAAACAGGATTCAAAACTGGGTCTGTATGTTGACTCCAAAGCCCTCTTAATCACAAATGGACTGCCTGTAGACAATATTTTTTTTTAATGTGAATTTAGTTGCCAACGTTTAAAAATCAGGTTTTATATTAACATCTGTATTGCAGCATATCAAAACTCTAAGATCTGGCAACACAGAGCTCAACTGGGAACAACTGGCTGGTACTGAAATATAGGGTGCTTTGACTTCTTACGTATATAATATTTAGCCTTGCCTGTCCGGCCTCCTGAGGACTTGAGTTTGCAACGTGCCTCTGATCCACTGTGAGTCTTTGCTAACATTCCGGGTTCCTGCCACTCTCCTTCCTTCTTCTCCAGGAACACATTTTAAATGTTTCTCAGACAACTGGTACGTTCAACACCACATACCCCTTCTGAACTTTCATCTTTCAGAAACAAACCTCCCGACTGCACTGTATCTGCTGTACGAAAACCTTGTTCTTTCCTTTCCTTCTCTCTAGTCCGTAGACTCAGGCAGAAGAAACTGTACTCAGAAGTGGCCCTTGAACAACCGCGCTTGGCACATAAAAGGCGCACAATAAAGAATGAATGAATGAATGAGGAGCCCATCTTTATAGTAAATACCCCTCCGACAGATCAAAATCCCACTTGCTGGGATGATTTTTCTCCTGTCAACATTACATCAGGACCAAAGAAAAGGCGGAGGGGGCAGTGAAGAAAAAGCAGTGCGGCGGGGGGTCAGACCTGGTCCCACTCCAGGAATCAGCCCCTCCGTAGCTACGAAACCTCGGGAACACTGGGCCAGGGTGGCGACCCCCTCTCTGAAAAGGGGATGGCCACATCACGCCTACTCACTTCACACGGCTGCGGGGAGGACGGCACAAAATAATGCAGAATACACTGACGCGCAAACGACAGGGATCGAGGATCCCTTCTCGAAAGCAAAGTGATTTCTTGCCCCCGCCCCCCCCCCCACCCCAGCAGATGGAGCCCTCGCTCAGTGTCGGCGATTTCCCGCCACCGCCACTCCGCTCGTCTTCCACACCCACTCACTCACCTCCGCCGCGGCCAGTGCTCTTCTGCTGGCTGAGGTACAAGGTGGACTTTCTCGTTCTCAGCTTCATCTTCTCGTGGGAGCGGTTCTGGAGACCACGGAAAAAGAGGCTGCCGCCGCCGCCCTCTCGCTCCATCCTGCATCTGCTTCGAGGTCTGCTGGGGACAGCCAGGCGTCACCGTCCCCAGCCCTGGGCAGCTAGCTGAAGCAGCGCGCTCTTCCGCCCACTAAGTTTGGCCTTTGCGAGCGGCCGTCTCTGGCAGGCGCGGAGGTAGCCGGGAAAAGCTAACTTGGTTACGCCCACGCCCGCGGCTGGTTTCTGCTGCGCGTCCCTGTGGCGCAGTGCTGCATGTTCCGGCAACGCTTCTGCGCTTCGCCACGGCCTAGTCCCTGCTTTCCAGCCTACGTTTCTTTCTCGAGGGATTGTTGCCCTCCTTTGGCTTCGTGGTCTCTGCGGCTGGCGGTCCGGAAACTGCAGAAAGGAGCCGGATCTCGCCTCTGCGGGGGCAGGCGGGAGGCGGCGCGGAGCCTGAGCAGGACTGTCAGAGGTCTCTGAGTGGTAATGATAATAGTAGTCTTCATTACAAACGGAAGTGTTGGTGTAACATTGCACTCTTTGGGTGATCTCACAATAAGTATTTGTTGAACGACGTAGGCAGGGTAGGGGTAATTTAGCCTGTGGGAAATGAGGCCCTCAAACGTTAAAGGACTTGGTCAGGGTTTCTTAGCGAGCTAGTGGCAGAAGGGGAACCTTGCCGTGTTTGTGTGGTTTAATTGTTTTCCAAGGAGCTGACTTGCAAATGTTTCCTTTTCTTATACCTAGCGGTCATTGAACCAAACCAAGCTTGGTGAAGTTGTCATTTATCCAGTTAGCTGTAGAGTCCAAGAGAAACAGTCTCCCCCCCACCCCGATTAGTTTAAATGACAATTTTAGCAATATATTAAGAGCAAGCTACTAATTATTAAGCTCCTATTGATTTTTGTGACCTTGGGAGCTGGTTTAGGAGGCTGTGAAATATTGTTGTAATAAAGAAACGTGTAAATTCTTCGCTCTGCTTTCCTCGTTCATAAACATCTGCTTAGGGTCTCCTGCAACTGTAGGACTTCTCACAGACTATAGACTATAGCAAGGAGTATAATTTTCTGAGAAGTTCTAGAGCCTTAACTCCTCAATTGTTAAAAGTAAAACCAGCCAAATCCTCATTATATTTTTGTCAAAAATAGATGGCAAATGACTTAGAGGTGATGTCAATATGTACCTACTACAGCATCAAAAGGCACTAGAAAATCTTTTAGCTTGTTTTTAAAAATTGTTTTTAATCATACATATTGCCAAAAAACGTAAAATAGTAAAGAAAGGCTAATAATGAAAAGTAAGAAATCTCTTTATCCTACTTCCAGATGGGTTTGGCGATCACTTTCAACTTTTTTGGGGGGCTGTTTCTTTCAGTAGGTTTGGTATGCCTTTAAAGGCATAAAGAGTATGCTTCTCCCCTCTCTCACACTATTGCCATTTAAAAAATCATCCATTAAAACCACTGAAGACTCCTGACGGGCCCCGCGGTACTGCACCACCACTCCCGACGGGCCCAGCGGCTCTGGACTACCACTGCCAATGGACCACGCCGCTCAGGACTAGAAAGACGCTGGTGGCGGCAGCCGCGGAAAGGAACAAGGAACCCATCCTGCGCATGCTGCGGCTGTGTGTGGTGACCGCGTGCTCGAGCTGGCCTCGGGCTCTGGCCAGCGCACGGCCCACTTCGGGCGGGCCTTCCCCCATGCCGAATGGCAGCCGAACCACGTGGATCAGAGCTGCCTGGACAGCATCCTGGCCACCACTCAGGCCCAGGGACTATCCAACGTGAAGGCCCCGCTGTACCTGGACGTGAGGTGAGATTGGGAGCAGTGGGGCGGGATCCTGCCTCAATCTCTGGATCTGCTACTCTGCATCGACATGAGCCACATCAGCCTGCTGAGCTGCACCGAGGGGCTCTTCAGAGCAGCAGGACACCTGCTGAAACGCAAGGCGCTCCTCATCACCTATGGGCCCTGTGCCATCAACAGGAAGATTTCTCCCCAGAGTAACGTGGACTTTGACCTGACCCTCTGATGCAGGAACCCATAGTGGGGGCTGCGGGATATAGCCCTTCTGGAGGACCTGGGCCAGGCCAGTGGGCTGCTCCTGGAGAGGATGGTGGACATACCAGCCAACAAGTGCCTAATTTTCCGGAAAGAGTAACCCCCTTCTCCGCCATGCCTGTGTCCCTGGGACAAACCCAGACCACCAGCGCCTGCCACCCTGGGCCAGACTATGGGAACTAGCCCTCCCCACACTGGGGATTCTTAGCCAGTGGCCACAGGGCTGCTGAGATCCTGGGAATAAAGTGTTTCCTGCTGTCCAAAAAAACAAAAACAAAAAAACCCCCAAACCACTGAAAACATTCTATAATAGGATTTAGCTTTATTTTACCCCATCCCCTGACCGTCATTTCTCATATTCCCTATGTATCTGGATTCCTATTTTAGTTACATCAATAAGCATATTTACATATTATGACAAAAATACTGTTCATGCAGGAGCAAAGTTGTGACATGAAGTCTTTATAAAGGATATTGTGCTAAGTTACTGCTTTGCTTCCCATTTTCTTTGTATACAGATCTGAAGAGATATCCTGGAAACCACCCTTGCACTGTGCGGTGTTTGTTGAAAAAATGTTTGGAAGATTGACTTTTCCACAACTGCTTTTTGCTACCATCCTTGGAATTGCTGGAGGCATATATATTTATCAACCAGTATTTGAACAGTATTCCAGAGATCAGAAGGAATTAAAAGAAAAGTTGAAATTGGTACAAGACTCAGAAGAGAAGAAAAGTTAATACTACATGGAGTCGAACTGTAATTGCTTAAAGTTCCATTGAAATTATACACTGACTATAAATAATCTAGTAAAAAGTTATCAAATATATTTTAATTGTAAATAAATCATAGATAATGATTTTAAATTAGTTTTAAAACTAGCACTGTCAATTTTAATGTTTCCTGTATTCTTATTTGCCATTTTATGTCTTTTCACCAGGACAGGTTAGTACTTTCCTTTTAAGCAAAAATGAATGTCTTAAGGAATATTTTATTTCCTAGTTGAAGCTTCTTTTTTCTGGGAATGTGGCCTATACATTGGCAGTCTAGACTGTATAAACTAGCTGGGAATGTTGTTTACAGTTGTGTTTGTAGATTAAATTAACCAAGTTAACTTCAGGCTGGATGCCCCTCAGTTAGCCTACAATTAGCCTGCTTTAATATACTTTAGAAGTCTTTCAATCCCAGCCCTTTCTCATCCCAGGCAGAATGGAGGAGTAAATTGAGAATTGGGGTGGCTCAGATCAAATGGAGGTTTTTGAGAAGGTAGGTGGTGTCACATAGGGTGGCAAACAAGCCACAGCTCTGTTTACTTAACCCACCAAGCAAATTTGCATTATAATGGTGGTCAGGGAGGAGTTAATTTATTATGAAGCTATTCATTCACATAGTTAAAGGGTTTTTTTGGAAATCGCTAAGAACTGATATTTAACAATGAAAGCTTAAATGTAATCACATATGTACAAAATGCTTTAAATCAACTCATTTCTTATTATTGATTTTTTTGAAAAGTAAATTCATTGTAACTTAATCTAAACTATGTTGAGACCAGCATAGGTAATTTAAAAAAAAAAATGTGAATAAGAAATTACAGAGTAGTACATGTTCACCTCATTAAAAAAACCAAACAATACAGAATGAACAAAGTGAAAATTACTGTTTTTCAGTATACATTGATTTAATTAGCACCTTTAATAGTTTGAGCTTTTGAGACTGTTTTTCTTCTATGCACACTGAAAAATATATGTAAATTTAAAACACATACCAAGTATCTACTGTGTGACAGGCTTGGCTTGTCTGTCGGTAGACTGGGGTTCTGTTCTGTGTGTCTTCTCATTGTGGGCCCCAGGCTCAAGGAGTAGACCCTATCTAGGATATGACAGAGTTTAGGATTAAGAGAGAGAGAGACTGAAAGGAAACGTGAATTGTAAATGTCTGCTCAGCTGTGGCAAATGTCTCTTCAGAGTCTGCTGGTTTAGAGCATGTCACAAGGTCCTGCCCAAAGGTGAGGCCAGGGAAAAAGACTTCCCACAGGATACACAGTCAAGTGTATTCCTGCCTGTGACCATAGGCAAGAATATATAATCCTGTTATCCAAGGAATGATAATCCTATTTAACATCATGCGAAATTGAACTGTTTTTTTTTTTTTTTTTTTTTTTTTTTTTTTTTTTTATAAACATCTTTATTGGGGTATAATTGCTTTACAATGGTGTGTTAGTTTCTGCTTTACAACAAAGTGAATCAGCTATACATATACATATGTTCCCATATGTCTTCCCTCTTGCGTCTCCCTCCCTCCCACTCTCCCCATCCCACCCTTCCAGGCTGTCACAAAGCACCGAGCTAATATCCCTGTGCCTTGCGGCTGCTTCCCCCCAGCTATCTACCTTACTACGTTTGTTAGTGTGTATATGTCCATGACTCTCTCTCGCCCTGTCAAAACTCACCCTTCCCCCTCCCCATATCCTTAAGTCCGTTCTCCAGTAGGTCTGCGTCTTTATTCCTATCTTACCCCTAGGTTCTTCATGACATTTTTTTCCCTTAAATTCCATATATATGTGTTAGCATACGGTATTTGTCTTTGTCTTTCTGACTTACTTCACTCTGTATGACAGATTCTAGGTCTATCCATCTCATTACAAATAGCTCAATTTCATTTCTTTTTAAGGCTGAGTAATATTCCATTGTGTATATGTGCCACATCTTCTTTATCCATTCATCCGATGATGGGCGCTTAGGTTGTTTCCATGTCCTGGCTATTGTAAATAGAGCTGCAATGAACATTTTGGTACATGACTCTCTTTGAATTTTGGTTTTCTCAGGGTATATGCCAAGTAGTGGGATTGCTGGGTCATATGGTAATTCTATTTGTAGTTTTTTAAGGAACCTCCATACTGTTCTCCACAGTGGCTGAACCAATTCACATTCCCACCAGCAGTGCAAGAGTGTCCCCTTTTCTCCACACCCTCTCCAGCATTTATTGTTTCTTGATTTTTTGATGATGGCCATTCTGACTGGTGTGAGATGATATCTCATTGTAGTTTTGATTTGCATTTCTCTAATGATTAATGATGTTGAGCATTCTTTCATGTGTTTGTTGGCATTCTGTATATCTTCTTTGGAGAAATGTCTATTTAGGTCTTCTGCCCATTTTTGGATGGGGTTGTTTGTTTTTTTGTTATTGAGCTGCATGAGCTGCTTGTAAATTTTGGAGATTAATCCTTTGTCAGTTGCTTCATTTGCAAATGTTTTCTCCCATTCTGAGGGTTGTCTTTTGGTCTTGGTTATGGTTTCCTTTGCTGTGCAAAAGCTTTGAAGTTTCATTAGGTCCCATTTGTTTATTTTTGTTTTTATTTCCATTACTCTAGGAGGTGGGTCAGAAAGGATCTTGCTGTGATTTATGTCATAGAGTGTTCTTCCTATGTTTTCTTCTAAGAGTTTGATAGTTTCTGGCCTTACATTTAGGTCTTTAATCCATTTTGAGCTTATTTTTGTGTATGGTGTTAGGGAGTGATCTAATCTCATACTTTTACATGTACCTGTCCAGTTTTCCCAGCACCATTTATTGAAGAGGCTGTCCTTTCTCCACTGTACATTCCTGCCTCCTTTATCAAAGATAAGGTGTCCATATGTGCGTGGGTTTATCTCTGGGCTTTCTATCCTGTTCCACTGATCTGTCTTTCTGTTTTTGTGCCAGTACCATACTGTCTTGATGACTGTTGCTTTGTAATATAGTCTGAAGTCAGGGAGCCTGATTCCTCCAGCTCCTTTTTTCGTTCTCAAGATTGCTTTGGCTATTCGGGGTCTTTTGTGTTTCCATACAAATTGCGAAATTTTTTGTTCTAGTTCTGTGAAAAATGCCAGTGGTAGTTTGATAGGGATTGCATTGAATCTGTAGATTGCTTTGGGTAGTAGAGTCATTTTCACAATGTTGATTCTTCCCATCCAAGAACATGGTATATCTCTCCATCTATTTGTATCATCTTTAATTTCTTTCATCAGTGTCTTATAATTTTCTGCATACAGGTCTTTCGTATCCTTAGGTAGGTTTATTCCTAGATATTTTATTCTTTTTGTTGCAATGGTAAATGGGAGTGTTTTCTTGATTTCACTTTCAGATTTTTCATCATTAGTATATAGGAATGCCAGAGATTTCTGTGCATTAATTTTGTATCCTGCTACTTTACCAAATTCATTGATTAGCTCTAGTAGTTTTCTGGTAGCATCTTTAGGATTCTCTATGTATAGTATCATGTCATCTGCAAACAGTGACAGCTTTACTTCTTCTTTTCCGATTTGGATTCCTTTTATTTCCTTTTCTTCTCTGATTGCTGTGGCTAAAACTTCCAAAACTATGTTGAATAAGAGTGGTGAGAGTGGGCAACCTTGTCTTGTTCCTGATCTTAGTGGAAATGCTTTCAGTTTTTCACCATTGAGGATGATGTTTGCTGTGGGCTTGTCATATATGGCTTTTATTATGTTTAGGAAAGTTCCCTCTATGCCTACTTTCTGGAGGGTTTTTATCATAAATGCGTGTTGAATTTTGTCGAAAGCTTTCTCTGCATCTATTGAGATGATCATATGGTTTTTCTCCTTCAATTTGTTAATATAGTTTATCACATTGATAGATTTGCGTATATTGAAGAATCCTTGCATTCCTGGAATAAACCCCACTTGATCATGGTGTATGATCCTTTTAATGTGCTGTTGGATTCTGTTTGCTAGTATTTTGTTGAGGATTTTTGCATCTATGTTCATCAGTGATATTGGCCTGTAGTTTTCTTTCTTTGTGACATCCTTGTCTGGTTTTGGTATCAAGGTGATGGTGGCTTCGTAGAAGGAATTTGGGAGTGTTCCTCCCTCTGCTATATTTTGGAAGAGTTTGAGAAGGATAGGTGTTAGCTCTTCTCTAAACGTTTGATAGAATTCACCTGTGAAGCCATCTGGTCCTGGGCTTTTGTTTGTTGGAAGGTTTTTAATCACAGTTTCAATTTCAGTGCTTGTGATTGGTCTGTTCATATTTTCTATTTCTTCCTGATTCAGTCTTGGCAGGTTGTGCATTTCTAAGAATTTGTCCATTTCTTCCAGATTGTCCATTTTATTGGCATAGAGTTGCTTGTAGTAATCTCTCATGATTTTTTTTATTTCTGCAGTGTCAGTTGTTACTTCTCCTTTTTCATTTCTAATTCTATTGATTTGAGTCTTCTCCCTTTTTTTCTTGATGAGTCTGGCTAGTGGTTTATCTATTTTGTTTATCTTCTCAAAGAACCAGCTTTTAGTTTTATTGATCTTTGCTATTGTTTCCTTCATTTCTTTTTCATTTATTTCTGATCTGATTTTTATGATTTCTTTCCTTCTGCTAGCTTTGGGGTTTTTTTGTTCTTCTTTCTCTAATTGCTTGAGGTGCAAGGTTAGGTTGTTTATTCGAGATGTTTCCTGCTTCTTAAGGTGGGCTTGTATTGCTATAAACTTCCCCCTTAGAACTGCTTTTGCTGCATCCCATAGGTTTTGGGTCGTTGTGTCTCCATTGTCATTTGTTTCTAGGTATTTTTTTATTTCCTCTTTGATTTCTTCAGTGATCACTTCATTATTAAGTAGTGTATTGTTTAGCCTCCATGTGTTTGTATTTTTTACAGATCTTTTCCTGTAATTGATATCTAGTCTCATGGCGTTGTGGTCGGAAAAGATACTTGATACAATTTCAGTTTTCTTAAATTTACCAAGGCTTGATTTGTGACCCAAGATATGATCTATCCTGGAGAATGTTCCATGAGCACTTGAGAAAAATGTGTATTCTGTTGTTTTTGGATGGAGTGTCCTATAAATATCAATTAAGTCCATCTTGTTTAATGTATCATTTAAAGCTTGTGTTTCCTTATTTATTTTCATTTTGGATGATCTGTCCATGGGTGAAAGTGGGGTGTTAAAGTCCCCTACTATGAATGTGTTACTGTTGATCTCCCCTTTTATGGTTGTTAGTATTTGCCTTATGTATTGAGGTGCTCCTATGTTGGGTGCATAAATATTTACAATTGTTATATCTTCTTCTTGGATCGATCCCTTGATCATTATGTAGTGTCCTTCTTTGTCCCTTTTAATAGTCCTTATTTTAAAGTCTATTTTGTCTGATATGAGAATTGCTACTCCAGCTTTCTTTTGGTTTCCATTTGCATGGAATATCTTTTTCCATCCCCTTACTTTCAGTCTGTATGTGTCTCTAGTTCTGAAGTGGGTCTCTTGTAGACAGCATATATAAGGGTCTTGTTTTTGTATCCATTCAGCCAATCTGTGTCTTTTGGTGGGAGCATTTAGTCCATTTACATTTAAGGTAATTATTGATATGTATGTTCCTATTTCCATTTTATATATTGTTTTGGGTTCGCTACTATAGGTCATTTCCTTCTCTTGTGTTTCGTGTCTAGAGAAGTTCCTTTAGCATTTGTTGTAAAGCTGGTTTGGTGGTGCTGAACTCTCTCAGCTTTTGCTTGTCTGTAAAGGTTTTAATTTCTCCATCAAATGTGAATGAGATCCTTGCTGGGTAGAGTAGTCTTGGTTTCAGGCTATTCTCCTTCATCACTTTCAGTATGTCCTGCCACTCCCTTCTGGCTTGTAGGGTTTCTGCTGAGAGATCAGCTGTTAACCTTATGGGGATTCCCTTGTGTGTTATTTGTTGTTTTTCCCTTGCTGCTTTTAATATGCTTTCTTTGTATTTAATTTTTGACAGTTTGATTAATATGTGTCTTGGCGTGTTTCTCCTTGTATTTATCCTGTATGGGACCCTCTGTGCTTCCTGGACTTGATTAACTATTTCCTTTCCCATATTAGGGAAGTTTTCAACTATGATCTCTTCAAATATTTTCTCAGTCCCTTTCTTTCTTTCTTCTTCTTCTGGAACCCCTATAATTCGAATGTTGGTGCGTTTCATGTTGTCCCAGAGGTCTCTGAGACTGTCCTCAGTTCTTTTCATTCTTTTTTCTTTATTCTGCTCTGCAGTAGTTATTTCCACTACTTTATCTTCCAGGTCACTTATCCGTTCTTCTGCCTCAGTTATTCTGCTATTGATCCTATCTAGAGTGATTTTAATTTCATTTATTGCATTGTTCATCGTTGCTTGTTTCATCTTTAGTTCTTGTAGGTCCTTGTTAACTGTTTCTTGCATTTTGTCCATTCTACTTCCAAGATTTCGGATCATCCTTACTATCATTATTCTGAATTCTTTTTCAGGTAGATTGCCTATTTCCTCTTCATTTGTTAGGTCTGGTGGGTTTTTATCCTGCTCCTTCATCTGCTGTGTGTTTTTCTGTCTTCTCATTTTGCTTATCTTACTGTGTTTGGGGTCTCCTTTTTGCAGGCTGCACTTTCGTAGTTCCCGTTGTTTTTGATGTCTGTCTCCAGTGGCTAAGGTTGTTTCAGTGGGTTGTGTAGGCTTCCTGGTGGAGGGGACTAGTGCCTGTGTTGTGCTGGATGAGGCTGGATCTTGTCTCTCTAGTGGGCAGGTTCACGTCTGGTGGTGTGTTTTGGGGTGTCTGTGGCCTTATTATGATTTTAGGCAGCCTCTCTGCTAAAGGGTGGGGTTGTGTTCCTGTTTTGCTAGTTGTTTGGCATAGGTTGTCCAGCACTGTGGCTTGCTGGTCGTTGAGTGAAGCTGGGTGCTGGTGTTAAGATGGAGGTCTCTGGGATATTTCCACCGTTTAATATTATGTGGAGCTGGGAGGTCTCTTGTTGACCAGTGTCCTGAAGTTGGCTCTCCTACCTCAGAGGCAGAGCCCTGACTCCTGGCTGGAGCACCAAGAGCCTTTCATCCACACAGCTCAGAATAAAAGGGAGAAAAAGTAGGGAGAATTAGTAGAAGTATGAGTAAAGAAAGAAGGAAAGGAGGAAAGGAAGGAAGGAAGAAAGAAGCAAAGAAGGAAAGAAAGGAGGGAGGGAGGGAGGGAGGGAGGAAGGAAGGAAGGAGGGAAAGAAGGAAAAAAGACAGAAAGAAAGATGATACAGTAAAAATAAAATAAAGTATAATATAGTTATTGAATTAAAAAATATTTAGGAAAAAAAAAAAAAAAGGGACGGATAGAACCTTAGGACAAATGTTGGAAGCAAAGCTATACAGAGAAAGTCTTACACAGAAGCATACACATACACCTTCACAAAAAGAGGTAAAGGGGGAAAAATCATAAATCCTGCTCCCTGAGACCACCTCCTCAATTTGGGGTGATTCGTTGTCTAAAGGAGGGAGGGAAGGAAGGAAAGAAAGAAAGAACGAAGGTAAAGTATAATAAAGTTATTACAATTAAACTTAATTATTAAGAAAAAGAATTTTTAAAAAAAAGTCATGGACGGATAGAGCCCTAGGACAAATGGTGGAAGCTAGAGTATACAGACTAGATGTCACACAGGAGCATACACGTACACCTTCACAAAAAGAGGAAAAGGGAAAAAAATCATAGATTTCGCTCCTAAATTCCACCTCTTCAATTTGGGATCATTCCTTGTCTATTCAGGTATTCCACAGATGCAGGGTATATCAAGTTGATTGTGGAGCTTTAATCCGCTGCTTCTGTGGCTGCTGGGAGAGATTTCCCTTTCTCTTCTTTGTTTTCACAGCTCACAGGAGCTCAGCTTTGGATTTGGCCCTGCCTCTGCGTGTAGGTCGCTGGAGGGCGTCTGTTTTTTCGCTCAGACAGGACGGGGTTAAAGGAGCCGCTGATTCGGGGCCTCCGGCTCACTCAGGCCGGGGGTTGGGGGATGGGGGAAGGAGGGGCACTGCGTGCGGGGCCGGCCTGCGGCGGCAGAGGCAGCGTGACGTTGCGGCAGAGGCCGGCGTGACGTTGCACCAGCCTGAGGCCCGCCGTGCGCTGTCCCGGGGAAGTTGTCCCTGGATCCCGGGAACCTGGCAGTGGCGGGCTGCACAGGCTCCGCGGAAGAGGGGTGTGGAGAGTGACCTGTGCTCGCACACAGGCCCCTTGGTGGCGGCAGCAGCAGCCTTAGCGTCTCCCGCCCGTCTCTGGGGTCCGCGGTTTTAGCCGCGGCTCGCGCCCGTCTCTGGGGTTTGCGCTTTCAGCCGCGGCTTGCGCCCGTCTCGGGGGCTTGCGCCCTCAGCCGCGGCTCGCGCCCGTCTCTGGGGTTTGTGCTTTCAGCCGCGGCTCGCGCCCGTCTCGGGGGCTCGCGCCCTCAGCCGCGGCTCGCGCCCGTCTCTGGGGTTCGCGCTTTTAGCCGCGGCTCGCGCCCGTCTCTGGAGTTCCTTTAAGCAGCGCTCTTAAACCCCTCTCCTCGCGCACCAGGAGACAAAGAGGGAAGAAAAAGTCTCTTGCCTCTTCGGCCGGTGCAGGCTTTTCCCCGAACTCCCTCCCGGCTAGTCGTGGTGCACTAACCCCTTCAGGCTATGTTCAAGCCGCCAACCCCAGTCCTCTCCCTGAGCTCCGTCCAAAACCAAAACCCTAGCCTCAGCTCGCAGCCCCGCCCGCCCCGGTGGGTGAGCAGCAAGCCTCTCGGGTTGGTGAGTGCTGGTCGGCACCGATCTTCTGTGCAGGAATCTCCCCGCTTTGCCCTCCGCACCCGTCGCTGTGCACTACTCCGCGGTCCCGAAACCCCCCCCTCTGCCTCCCGCAGACTCCGCCCGCGGAGGGGCTTCCTAGTGTGTGGAAACTTTTCCTCCTTCACAGCTCCCTCCCACTGGTGCAGGTGCCGTCCTTATTCTTTTGTCTCTGTTTTTTTCTTTTGCCCTACCCAGTTACGTGGGGAGTTTCTTGCCTTTTGGGAGGTCTGAGGTCTTCTGCCAGCCTTCAGTAGGAGTTCTATAGGAGTTGTTCCACGTGTGGATGTATTTCTGGTGTATCCGTGGGGAGGAAGGCGATCTCCGCGTCTTACTCTTCCGCCATCTTCCAATTGAACTGTTTTTGATCCTCCTTTTGGGAAGGATTGGTTTGTCAGTTCGGTAGTCACATAACAAGTGCCAGGGAATGAGTTGTTTTTTGTTTTTTGTTTTTTCCAGTAAAGGTACTGCAGCCATTCAAATCAAAGCCACAGTGAGATGCCGCTTCACATGTACTAGGATGACTACAGTCAAAAAGGGCAAATAATGAGTGTTGACAAGGATGTGGAGAAGTTGAAACCCTCGTATATTGCTGGTGAGGATATAAAACAGTACAGCTGCTGTGAAACAGTTTGGAAGTTCCTCAAGAAGATAAACATAGTGATACCATATATGACGCAGCAATTCTGCTTTTAGACATATGTCCCAGAGTAGTGAAAACATATGTCTACACAAAAATTTGTAAATGAATGCTCATAGAATCATTATTATAATAGCCAAAAAGTGAAAATAACCCAAATGTCTCAACCAGTGAATGGATAAACATGTTGTGGTATATCCACACAATGGAATATTACTCAGCTATAACAAGGAATGAAATACTGATATGTGCTGCAACATGAATAAACTTTGAAACATGAAAGAAGCTGAGCACAAGAGGCCATATATTGTATGATTCTATATGACGTGTCCAGAATAGGCAAATGTGTAGAAATGAAGTGTATTAGTAGTACCCAGGGACTAAGGGGAAGAAGAGATAGGGAGTGACTGCTGATGGATATAGGGTTACTTTTTAGGTTGATGAAAATATTTTGGAACTAGATAGTGGTGATCAATGACAGCTTTGTGAATATATTAAAAACCACTGGGCTTCCCTGGTGGTGCAGTGGTTGAGAGTCCGCCTGCCGATGCAGGGGACATGGGTTCGTGCCCTGGTCTGGGAAGATCCCACATGCCGTGGAGCGGCTGGGCCCGTGAGCCATGGCCGCTGAGCCTGCGCGTCCGGAGCCTGTGCTCCGCAACGGAAGAGGCCACAACAGTGAGAGGCCCACGTACCGCAAAAAACAAAAACAAAAAACCACTGAATTGTATACTTTAAAGCTTTATTGTGTGAGATTATATCTCAACAAAACTGTCAGAGAAGAAAAAAACCCACTGCATCCAGAATAGCAGCTGCAGTTGAGGTAGTCCATTGTTTCCTGCCATAATCCATCTAGCATGTGTGTGTGGTATAGAATATACATAACATAAAGTTTACTGTTTTTACCATTTTTAAGTGTACATTTCAGTGGCATGAAATATATTGACATTGTTGTGTGACCACCATCACCATCCGTCCCGAGAACTTTTCTGTTTAGTTTTTGCAGGGCGCAGAGAGGTGAATTGAATGGTGTTATAGAGAGAACCCCCCCCCCATATACTTCATATCTTTGAAGGTGGCATTAACGTCTGCAATTTTTTTTTTTTTTTTTTTTTAACGTCTGCAATTTTTTGCCTGAATTGCTTCTAATTTACTACTGGAGCCAGGGAAAGCAGATTTAGGGGCTTTCAGTTGGTCCTTTCTACAATAACGATGTGGTATGGACTGAATGCTTTTCCCCATTCATATGTTGAAGCCCTGATCCCCAATGTGAGGGTATTTGGAGGTAGGGCCTTTGGGTGGTAATTAGGTCATGAGGGTGGAGCCCTTATCAATGGAATTAGTTCCCTTTTAAGAAAAGATACAAGAGAGATGCTGTTTCTCTCTCTTGCCCATGTGAGGATACAGCAAGAAGGTGGCTGTCTGCAAATCAGGAAGAAGGCCTCATCATACACTGAATCTGCCAGCACCTTGATCTTGGACACCATAGCCTTCAGAACTGTAAGAAAAAAAAATACCTGTTTTTTTAAACCACTCATTTAATGGTGTTTTTTTTAATAGCAGTCTGAGCAGACTAAGGCAGGGGCTCTTCCTTTAAGGTCAGTGTGAGGTTTCTGCCAGCTACTGAGCATATGTATGTATCCTATGGAATGTATCCTATGGAATGACAGAGTGGGTCCTGTAAAACAAATTTGGGCCAAACCTACACATATCACCCCCACAAGCCCCCACTCTAAACTGAGGGACTGTGGTAGCATTTAGAGCCTCCTTGTACCAGTTCCAACTCAGATCTTGCAGTCATCAAAGTCTGAATTCCTCCCCAATGCACATTTATCCTGGTTGAAGGCCTTGGTCTCTTGGTAGGAGCAGAGGAAAGTTTACGATATAATTCTTGTGGCATTGGTATAATTCTTGTGGTATTCACCTTCATCAGGTGAATACAGCTTCTTCAATCATTGGCTCTAAATCTGAAATGACTTAAATCAGGAAACTGGTGAAAGACCATGATTGCCATTGTGGAGACTGACAGCCTTCTGCTCACTAGTTCTCGATTTTCTTTAAAAAATATTTGAGTCAAGAAACACCCCTTCTCTCCTGAAAACAAAAACACCCCATCTATCTTTTCCTTCAGAACACCATGACCTATAAGCCACCATCACAGATCTCTGTGGGTCAAGACACCCTGGTTGCACCCCAGCCTGGCTTCCCATTATAGTACTTATGGCCTGCCATCTGTTCTTTGGCATTTGGGCATTCTTTTGTTTCTAATTGATACGCAGGAGTCCTGTTGCAGCAGCATCTTCTGTCAGTCTCAGCTCATAAAGGACATCCACCATTGTGCTTTTCAGAGATGTTAGTGGCCTCCTCACCAGTGCCTCAGTGAAAGGAGTATCATCAGGGCCTTCCCAGGTAACATAATCAGGTGGTGCTTCTGCAGTCTCATCACAAATCCTAACTCCAAGATCAGGAGGGCAAGATAGGGAGAATAAGAGAATTAAAGGGGGAAAGCCTAAACAATGGTAGATTTTCAAGGGGGCCACTAAACTTGCTCCTATGGGATTTCCTGAAGAGAATTCTAAAAGCTTTTTAGATATTATTTTGAAATAATTTCAGACTTAAAAAGTACAAGTGCAAAAGTAGTACAAAGAATTTTCATATACCTGTTATCCAGATTCCACACATGTTAACATTTAACCGCTGTTGCTTTAATCTCTATATATGTGTGTGTATGTCGATGCACACACACACATTGTTTTTCTAAACCCTTTGAGAACAATAAGTTGCCCATGTGATTCCCTTTTACCCCTAAGTATTTCAGTGTGCAATTCCTAAAAACAAGGATATTCTCATTTATAATTATAGTATAATAATCAAAATCAGGAAGTTAAGGTTGATAGGATATTATTATCTCATCTCAGATTTTATCCAAATTCTACCAAGTCCCATTAATGTCCTTTAGAGCAAGACAAACATCTTTTTCTGGTCTGGGAACTAATTCACGATTACATATGAGTTTAGTTGTCATGATTCTTTGGTTTCATTTATTCTCATTCCTTAGTCACTGCCTTTCATGATCTTGAAATTTTTAAAGAATACCGGTCTGTTTTGTAAAATTTCCCCTAATTTGGGTTTGTTTAATGCTTCCTCATGATTAGACAGATTCAGGTTATACCGTTTTGGTAGGAATACTGCAGAAATGATCTGTCAGTATGCTTCACAGATTCCTGTTTTGTTCAGTGAGTTAGTCTGTTACTGTCACCAGTGCTAGCCACATGATTTGTGGGGCTTAGTGCAGAATGAAGATGCACAGCCCTGGGTGAGGATGAGAAAGTCAATCTCTTCTTCTCATGGACCCACCACTCCAACCCGTGGTGAATGTGCACCCCCCAGGGACTGTAGCCTCCATGCTGGGGTGCTCTTGATTCCTGGGTGGTGGTGGCAGGAGCCCCCTGCTGAGTGGCACATAGAATGTACTGTGGTGCTACCAGACTACGGTAGTGATACCTGCCTTCTTGCCCGCCCCGTGGTGCCATAAGCACGGGCTCAACCCTGATCCCTTCTGCTCTCACATCCACGCTCCTGGCCGGGTGGAAGGTGATGGCGGAATGTGAGCCTCCCCCAGCCAAGGTGACTTAGTCACTGCCCTGGAGTAAGGTAGTGAATGCAAGGCTGGGTAGGGCCCAGGGGACCAGGGGCTGAGGAGTGGGCAGTGGCAGGAGTCAGAGCCATGTGTCTGCAGAGGCTTCAAGCCTCCAGCATCCTCCATTGTGCCATCAGATTTCACTTATAAAACACAAATTCAAAGGTAAAATTATTAAGAATTTTAAGACAGTGACTGCAGAGCATTAAAATTCTGAGTGCAGGGCCCTGTGTCAAGTTCTAGTTCCATGCCCATGAAGACAACCCTGACAATCACTACATGTTCAAATTGTCCCAGATTTGGCTGGTTGGAGTCCTTTCAAGCTGGCTCCTGTATTCTTTTTTAATAAATGTTTATTTCAAATATAAAATGTAATGTTTAAGCATTTTCTGAAAATAATTTTGTAGTTTAACAAGTGTAAAATAAGACTTCTTAAAAAAGTTTACAACTAGGTATAAAATACTCAAGAATATACTTTGACATTCACAGTGGACATTTTTGAAAGGTAAGTTTTGTTAATGTAGCTTATAAACAAAAATATATTGACAGTCCTAGTTAAAATAAGCAAGCTCTTAGCTGAGGAATAATCCTCCCCCAGATGGGTCTGTGTCCTTTTGATATGTCCTTGTCATTCTCTGAGCACTTCTTTACTTTCTGGCTCATCCTTTGCTTAGACGAAGCTTTGACTCTAGGAGTTTGGTTCTTTTTTAAAAATTGAAAC